>NC_066625.1:75426374-76676374 GCF_025201925.1 Gopherus flavomarginatus | reverse complement strand
TCTGAAGAATGTATGTTGTGCATTACTGGGGGGCAGTAAATTACACTGACCTTAGGCCCCTTTCCCAGTGTTGAGTTCTCTCTTTGGGTTCAGCTGGGTCTCCAAGAGCCACTGGTTCTTGGTTGGGCCTGAATATTCCACATCCCTCTCCTCATTCAGCTTCTCCTCAGCCTACAGGTCCAGGGTGCAATCCCGATTCAGTGTGGCATCAAACCCCTTATAATAGTGGCAGCTGTTGGGAGCAGTGCTCGACTTTCTGTTGTCCTCTTTTGCTCCTGGTAAACCTGCTACAGCTTCTTCCTCTTTGCCCAGCATTGGTTCTTGTCCATGTTGTAACCCAGCTTCTGCATCTTCTTTGCAATATCAAGAGCTAGATCTTTGTTTCTGTAGGAATTTCACAGCTGTGCCTTCACAGCACTATCCCACGACAGGCCAAGGAACGCTAGCACCTCTTTGCTGGACCGGGAAGCAGCACGCGATTCAGCTGGAGCCAAGCTTGTACAGTTGTGGTTGTAAAGGTTGCAGGCGGGTAAAGAGGTATTTCCAGAACATGCTTTACAGGGGGGCAGATTTCAGTCAGTCATTGTGACTGTAGGGCAGCAGAGTTAAAAACTTTGACTAGAGAGGACATTGCTGCAGGGACTGTTGCATTGTGGGTTTGTTGCTGGAGGACTGTATTTGTCCATACAGGTACTTCTGTGTCCACACAGGCATCCTGCCAGTAGAATCATACCATCTGAAGACTGGTTTAATTTTGCAAGCAAAAGTTCAGGCTTTTGTTTGCAGGACTCAGATCTGAGTATGGATGCAGGCAAGCCTGTGGAGATAGCAGTAACATTTTACTGGTAAAACTTTCTAATGTAGACCAAGCCACAGCGAAATGTTCTGAGGTATGGAGCCTTATCACCTTCATGCTCCAGAAATCTGGTGTGGGACAATAGTTTCAGAGCTGTGCTATTCAGACTTTCCAAGGTTGTATTAGTGGTGATAGAGCAGTGTTTCCCAAACTTGGGATGCTGCTTGTGTAGGGAAAGTCCCTGGTGGGCTAGGCCAGTTTGTTTACCTGCCGTGTCAGCAGGTCCAGCTGATAGCAGCTCCCACTGGCCGCGGTTCGCTGCTCCAGGCCAATGGGAGCCACCGCTTCCAGCGAACCAGCCATGACACTGGTCTACAATTTTTGAGAAGTCGTCTGCTTCAGAGATAAAATGTGCTATTTATTATGTATTTTGATGTGCTGAATTCAAATATGACAATTAAAAACAACTGATTGGCTACTGTTTCTAAGATATTTAAGTTTTTACATTTTATGTCTATGTATATTGTGTAGATAGTAGAGTTTTAATCAAAAATTGTAAACCTAGGTCTTTTCATGTGTTTATGGTTGCTTTACATGATAATATTTCACCTGTCCTGTTTATGTAACACTTTAAAAATCAGCAAAAGGGTTATATAAATAAAATTTATTATGAAACAAAAGGCAAAAAACTATTATGTACATAGTTTAGTCCTAGTCAGTGTCTACTTGGCGCTTCTTGGCTTGTCTCTTGGATTCATTAAATGGAGCATCTCTTGTCACTGTCCAGCAATAGTCTGCAAGCATTGATGGGCTCCATTTGCCCTGATAGCCTGCCAGGAGATTCCACTGCTGTAGTCTGGAGCCCAACAGCTCTGCCTTACTCTTGGGTAGTTCCCTGACAAGGTCATTCAGTTCACCTTGTGTTATGAGGTGTGGTTCAGAGGAGGAGGATGGGAGAAAATGTGGGTCCTGTGACATTGATGGTTCAGGACCAGAAGTTTCATCCTCTTCCTCGTCTGACTCAAGTGAGAAGGATTCTGGTGCATCAGGAACCGGCAGTCCTTCTCCGTGGGGTACTGGGCGTATAGCTGATGGAATATTTGGATAATGCACAGTCCACTTTTTCTTCTTTGACACACCTTTCCCAACTGGAGGCACCATGCAGAAGTAACAATTGCTGGTCTGATCTGTTGGCTCTCTCCAAATCATTGGCACTGCAAAAGGCATAGATTTCCTTTTCCTGTTCAACCACTGGCGAAGATTTGTTGCACAAGTGTTGCAGCATATGTGTGGGGCCCACCTCTTGTCCTGATCTCCAATTTTGCAGCCAAAAGAAAAGTGATAGGCTTTCTTAACCATAGTGGGTATACTGTGCTTTTGTGATGCAAAAGTCACTTCACCACAAACATAGCAGAAGTTATCTGCACTGTTCACACAAGTACGAGGCATCTCTGCTCACTTTGGCTAAACAGAAATGTGTCCCTTTGCAAAATCAAACACTGACAAATGAGAGCACGACACTGTATGATTTCTAGAGCTGATATAGGGCAATTTGTTCAGCAGAGTGATGTAAGCTTCGTTATGATTGCATCATCCATGACTTCTAGGAATAACATGATGCAATTCATATCATGTATGACGCAATTCATATCATGTATGACCAGCTTCAGATTGCATCATTCATTGTTTTGCCTAAAAAGCAAGTACTGTCCAAACCCAGTCATAGATTTATTCATAGATCCAGTCAAAGATGTATTTTAGTCATTTCTGGTTTAAATTGAGATCCCTTCCCTTTATAACTCACTTATCCTCCGCCATTCCCAAGTCAAGGGTCGTATATACTGACCCAATAGCATATCTTGAAAACTAGAGCCAACCAACAATTTTAAGCATCATTTTCGTTCTCAGTGACCCAGAATTAGTAAAGTTGGACTACATTTATTTCAGAAGCATTTTGGCTGTAGAGCAGTGTGATCAGTCAGACCTGCGGACATGGCAGGTAAACAAACTGGCCAGGCCCGCCAGGGGCTTTCCCTGCACAAGCAGCGTCTCAAGTTTGGGAAACACTGTGATAGAGGATAATAGCTGAGCCTGGCTCTGCTCTTGAGCTAACATCCAAAGGCATCAGAATTTTGAGCAACTGAATTGGGACTAAGGGCCCAATTCAGGAAAGCACTTAAGCTCAAGTTGACAACCCTTTGACTTCAAGCAGGTAAAGTTAAGAGCTGTCCTGAATGGGGAAGCTGTCTGGAATTAGAGGTTTAAGTGAACAGCTAGTTTGGGCTTGATTTTTCTCTCCAATGTTGTTACCCTGTTACAGATTCCCATATACGGATTCTCAGCTAGGGCTGGTGGAAAAATTATCCATTGAAAAACTGTTTTTTGACAGAAAATTGTTTGTTTTTTAACTAAGTGAAACTTCTCATAAAAAGTATTAAGATTTCACAGAAAATGTTGATCTTTTATAAAAGGCATATTCTATCTAAAAGGGTGCAGTAGTATGTATGAAAGGAGTTATTAACAAGACAAGACCATTACATAGCTGCTGTACAAGGACAGTTGACTGATCTCTTCATCTAGTAACACACAGTAAATAGCCCTTGTAAACACCATGCCTGTGGACCTAAGATATTGCTGCCATAATCATAATTCTAACGGTCAACATAATCAGAGGGGAAGTTACTCAAATGGGGCCAATGAAAGTAAACAACTGAAGGACCAAGATACAACAGGACCCTTCCCCCACCCCACCATTACATAAAAACACTCTTTGCATCTGAACAGAACAGAACGGTTAACTCAGCAGTATGAAATAAAATGTACATTGGAGCTGATGAGTACAGTTGCAAATACTGGCAGGTCTGAAACCAGGGCATGAAATACTCAAAGATACTGATGTTGTCAAGTGCTGATGAGAACTATGGCACAAATCTTTCTCAAGCATGAAACGTTGCTAAATGTTCAATTGTATGGCTGTAGGAGCAAGATGTTGGGAGCAATGCTGACTTACACCAGATAAGAATCTGGTCAAAGCTCCTTAGTTTCGCCTTTATTTTCAATGAAAGCAAGATATTCCCCAGCTTGCTCTTCCTTAGAGGACTGCCACAACAGAGATGGCATTTTTTTTTTTGCATAATGACCTAATGTCTTACAGACAAGCACACAGAGGAAACAGTATTAATGAAATTTCTCTATCAGCTTTTAAACAGCCTCACCCCCACAGTGCAGCAAGAGTTGCATCTGGCCAATGCTCATTCTCATCCAGGCAAGAAAAATTAATCATTCAAAATAAGCGCTGCTTGAGGCCTAATAAAGTTGATACGGTAACTACCTACCGCAGTAAGAGTGCATTACAGGTGGATTGCATAAACATTAACTGTGCCTACTGTGGTTAATTAGTGTTTTCATATAAATCTAAACATGAATTTCCATCTTGTTGGCAGCTGGAAGCACTGTGTGTGTGAGATTTATCACCTCCCAATGACCTATTATGGGTTTCTTTCAGCTGTTTTATTTTTATTCTTAATTTCTCTCATTTAATAAATGGCTCTTAAATAGCAGCAAGGAAGAAAACTTCCATTTTCATCTGGCTACCTGCTGGGCTTGCCTCACCCTCATGTCAAGTGAAGTATATAGAATTCTTCATAGTTCTGCCTCAGTTTTCTTCTAGACTCTGCTCATTGCTTAGAGCTGGCTGGCGAGTCTGCTGTGAGAGCAATTTGGGCGGATAATTTCCATGTTGGCTAGGCTCAGGGAGATAGCTGCACTGTGGTGGCTTGGGGCTGTAGCTGTATCTTTCTGGGCAGTCACCAAGCACATAAAACACCTATATTTTAATGAAGCAAGCAGAAGGGATGGGTGACAGGAGTTAAGCAAAAGATAAAGGTTGAGACTAGATACAAGGTCAGTTTATCTTTCTCTACTGCTCTTACTCTGGTGTGCAGCTTTACTCACTCCAGTGGAGTTACTCTGAATACATGCTGGCCTCAGTGAGGGGAATGAGACCCACAGTATATTAACCTAAGATTCTATATTTACATGACTGGTAACAGTATGTGAAATTCTCCCTGCCTTCCTCGGAGAGCTTTTGGAGCCTAAATTTGGCTTCATCTGAAACAGATCTACCAGAACATCCAAGAGTGTATGAAAACAATTGTTTGTACTTCAGAATGGCTTATTTCTGGTTTTTGATGAAGATTAAGGGCCATTCTTAATTTTATTAAAGATGGTTTGCTCAGCCCTCAGCTGGAAAAGGGCTGTGTCACTTACACAGGCTTCTGATGAGAAGTAACTCTGCTTAACAGAATGCCCAATTACATGCAAATCAAATTCAGGCCTGGGGAAAGACCCATTTTGCAACAATCCCTAAGCAACAGAAGCAATCTGTCCTAGTGGGTGCATGCACATCCCTTAAGCTCCCCAGTGTCATTAATCCATTAGACAAATTCCTAACTGGCTTTTGCACACAGAGCTCCTTTCCCTGTTTAACAGAAAATTTTCTCCCATTTCTGATCATAAAATATAGGCAGTGTACAGGGAGGGGAGGACAGGGAAACCACATTGGATTTCATAAATACAATTGCATCCATACCTTCCAGATGCGAGGCTTTCAATCATATGTTAGCATTCCAATAACGTAGGTCTAAGTCCCAGTTGTGACTGTACCTAAAGTTTCGTTGGTGCTCACAATAGCATTACTTGCACACAGATGCTAATCAGATTCACTTCCACACAGACCTGTAAGCAGTTCTATTGTCACCCAGGTCGCCTGCAAAAAAACAAAATAAAACAAACCTCCTTTGCACATGCACAGTGAATGTTACCAATTTCCATTAAACTGCAGGGATTCTCTGTAGCAAGAGTCTGAGGGGACATTCGGTCTGGATTCCCCTGATTTAGAGGAGAAACTCAATTTTTATTCATATCCAACTTTTTCCCAAAAGAACATCCCTGGTACAAAAATGGGGATTTTATTTAAATCCAAAATTCTTGATGTATTTTTGTAAATAATCTCATCCATAGTGAAAGATAATTCCATTATGAGTTAACTGGGTCTCTGGAATCTTCCCCATTTCCTCAGCTGGCTTCTAGAGCTGGCTGGAAATCTTATTTTTTCTTTTACAAACAACACCAGTTTGTTGAAAAGGAATTTCTTTGCAGAAAAGGGTCAGTTCTCATACATTTTGGTTCTGTTTTTTTTAAAGAAGTTTGAAATTGTTCATGTTTCATTTCAATGTTTTCTCTAAATGAAAAATTCCAGTTCTCTTGTCTGAAAAAATTGTTTCAAAATTGAAGCCCATTACAGTCAAAATAGGATATTGAAATATTTTTTAAAAAACCATTTTGATCTGACTTGATTTTTTTCAGACTCTCTTTTATTTTGTGAAAATTGAGGGTTTTGACTTTGTCCCAGTTCAGGAAATGTTTTTTCCCCATCTCTATTAATTTTTCCCCTCAAGGATCCCATGATATCAACCAAAGAGGATTAGATACAGCTATTCCGGAATGCATCAATGCCACTGTTCACTCAAATGGATTTCTTGTATGTATCACAATTTGCTCCTGTGGCTAGGAACTCAGAATGTTGCCTCCTTTAATGCTTCTAACCTCTGCTGGGCCATAGAATTAGAGGCTGGACTTAACACCCAAATTCAGATTCTCAGATGATGCTAAACCACAGGGCCAGTCCTGACCCTGAACTTTTTAAGTAACTGTAATCTCATCAGCTAATATAAAAATTGCTCAAATAGTTGATCTCTTTTCCTAGTTTTGTCCCCAGATGCATGTCAAATGAATTCAACACTAATTTAAACTTCAGATGTATAAAATAGGAGTCTGGACACAATCATACCATACTATTCCTAATAATTCAACTTTATAATCAGAAATAGTAAGTATTTAATGAAAGTGAAATACTGTGGTTGGATCCAGACAGATTAACTTTTCTGTGTCTAGAAAGTAGGGCTGTCAAGCAATTAAAAATTGTGATTAATCATGAAAATAATTGCACTGTTAAACAATACAATATAATTTTAAATATTATGGATGTTTTCTACATTTTCAAATTGATTTCAATTAAACACAGAATACAAAGTGTACAGTGCTCGCTTTATTTGATTACAAGTATTTGCGCTGTAAACAAAACAAAATAAATAGTATTTTTCAATTCACCTAATAAAGAGATTGCACTACAGTACTTGTATCATGAAAGCTGGACTTACAAATGTAGAATTTTATACAAAAAACCCTACATTAAAAAATAAAACAAAGTTCACTCAGTCCTACTTCTTGTTCAGCCAATCAAGTTTGTTTACATTTGCAGAAGATAATGCTGCCTGCTTCTTGTTTACAATGTCACCTGAACTGAAAACAGGCGTTTGCATAGAACTTTTGTAGCTAGTGTTGCAAGATATTTACATACCAGATGTGCTAAAGATTCATATGTTCCTTTATGCTTCAACCACCATTTCAGAAGACATGTTTCCATGATGATGACGGGTTCTGCTTGATTATGATCTAAAGCAGTGCAGACTGATGCATGTTCATTTGCACCATCTGAGTCAGATGCCACCAACAGAAAATTGCTTTTCTTTTTTAGTGGTTTGGGTTCTGTAGTTTCTGCATCAGAGTGTTGCTCTTTTAAGACTTCTGAGGGCATGTTCCCCACCTTGTCCCTCTCAGATTTTGGAAGGCACTTCAGATTCTAAAATCTTGGGTTGAGTGCTGTAGCTATCTTTAGAAATCTAACATCGGTACCTTCTTTGCATTTTGTCAAATTAGCAGTGAAAGTGTTCTTAAAACAAACAACATGTGCTCGGTCACCATCAGAGACTGCTATAACATTAAACATATGGCAGAATGCAGGTAAAACAGCAGGAGACATTGAATTCTGCCCCCAAGGAGTTCAGTCACAAATTAAACGAGTGTCATCAGCATGGATGCATGTCCTATGGAATGATGGCCGAAGCATGAAGAGGCTTATGAATCTTTAGTGCATCTGACATGCAAATGTCTTAGGACACCAGCTATAACAGTGCTATGGAAATGCCTGTTCTCACTTTCAGGTGACATTGTAATTAAGAAGTGGGCAGCATTATCTCCCATAAATGTAAACAAACTTATTTCTCTTAGCGATTGGCTGAACAAGAAATAGGACTGAGTGGACTTGTAGGCTCTAAAGTTTTACATTTTTGTGTTACATAACTGCACTCAAAAACAAAACAAACTACATTTATAAGTTGCATTTTCATGATCAAGAGATTGCACTACAGTACTTGTATGAGGTGAATTAAAAAAAGCTATCATTTTTACAGTGCAAATATTTGTAATAAAAATGATATAAAGTGAGCACTGTACACTTTGTATTCTATGTTGTAATTGAAAGATATTTGAAAATGTAGAAAACATCCAAAAATATGTAAAATTTCAATTGGTATTGTTTAACAGTGCAATTAATCATGATTAATTTGAGTTAATTATATGAGTTAACTGCAGTTAATTGACAGCCCTACTAGAAAGCAATTCTTTAAGTGCTGCCTCCATTAAAAAAAGACTAATTATCCTTTTATGTTTAAAATTCTTTCAGGAGGAAATCAATACTCTATTTTAGTAGCACAGACACCCTGTGATCCCGATTACTGTAGCATAAAGTAAGGTTTTTTGTTTTTGTTTAACCTCACTTAATTTTTCATCTATTGCTCCAGTCAGAACTAATTCATACACTGGTACTTCAAAAGGCTTAAGATCAGTTTGAATAAACAAATTTTCATGAGTTAATCTGTGTTTGAAATCATTTGTATATGAACCAGAGAAGTGTTCCTCAGTACATTTGTTTTAACAAATCTATATAATAAATTACTAGCTGTTGATAGTTCCTTTGAAGATTAAAAAGATCATTTGTGGTTGCCCAAAAAGTTGATGAACACATGCATCAGTCTGGAGAAAGCATTTAAGGCTTGTATTGTACCAAGGTTTCTCTGACTTTTAATGTTGAGAAACTTGGGTCACAATATTTAGAAGATGATTCAAGATATTTTTAAAATAATTTGGTTGTTGCAATTTAGTGAGTACCCCCCTCCTCCCTTAAATGGGTCAAATAGCTGATCCTTTTTCATTCACTTATAAAGCACTTGGCACTGTTTGCTTTGTTGTTGGGTTAAGCAACATTTAGCTAAGATTCTAGGAGTTACTGATAATTACATTAGATCTCAGACAACTCAAATGTTGCGGAGCTTGGAAGATCTACTGATTAGAGCTAAAGAGCTGATTGCTGGAATCTCAAACTCTGAGAACAAGCCTCTCCCATCTTCCAAGCTTTAGTTCACTACTAGGTAACTCCTGGTCAAATTTCTGCTTCATGGTGAGCCTGAAAATGTCTAGAAGCCTCCCAAAGAAATGCAAAAGAATAATGAAAACCATGGTTCAGCAGTAATGTATGGCGTGGGATTTGAGCACTCATCATTTACCCTCTACCCCAAAAGAGGATTTGGAAGGTATGTTGGTAAGGGGGGGCGTTGTAATGTGCATTTAGAGAGACAGACAGGGCAAGCAGAGACCACTTCCAAAAAAATATTTTTCTCAGGGTACCTCACATGTAAGGGCGCCCTAAATATTTCAATTTTTCTACTTAATTCCCTTAATGTCACTGTCCTTCCAGCTGAGGAGGGCTGGCTTGGAATTGTTAGATTGTCCTGAAGTGGCCAAAGGGCTCATTGATGAGCAATGCTAGACACACCAGTCCCTCCCAGCCCAAGGAAGAAAAGACTAGTCTCCTGCATAGGTCAGACTAGGGGACCGTGCAGTGTCTCTCTTTCCAGCATGAATGTGACAATGTGTTTCTGAGCGATATTGGCTATTGCTGGGTTGTTTTTTTTTTAATGTTAATACATGTAGGGCTTAACTCCTGTGTGTTTATAAAGGGCTTTGAGATCCTCTTGTGTGGCGCTATCAAAATGCAAAGTCATAGAAGTGATGCCTAGAGATTAGATGGATTTGAATAGCTATCCTCTAATGATGTCTAGACAACCCTTAATGCAGAATATATACAGTATTTTCAGGAAAGGAAGGCTAATAACCCTCAATGTACACTTAGCCTTTAAACATATTGAGCGGCAATACAGAAAGTCCTAGAGAAATAAATGGATTTGGCCTTCAAACCAAGGCTTGTAAATGCTATGTGGCTATTATGTGAACCCGAGCAAGTGTCTGCCAATGAGGCTGAAAACCACTGCTCCATGCTATTTAAACTTTACAGAGTGAGACAAGTGTCCTTTGTTCTTATTTTGTGACGTTTTACCAAATAATCAGTGTTAGGAGAACTGTAAGTAGAACTGTGTGGAAATTTCTCACTGCAGGCAAAGCTGGAAAAGAAAAAAAGCAAGATATGCGTTTTCCTCTCACGCTTCAAATATTTTTACAGAAATGCAAGGTATGTTTTATAGGCAGAGCACTTTTCTTCCTGTGAAACAATCTGTCTGGGTGAATGAAAGCCCAAATTCTCTGACACACAGTGCTTTTCTCACAGGAGGCAAATGTGTTGCATTTTTACCTTTAAAAAGCTACATTTATGAAGTGTATGTATATAATACTCTTAATGTGGAACAAATCTGCAAGGATTTCACAGTGCAAAGTCACCATGGCTTCATGGTGGCTGACCATGTAAGATAAGTAAGCATTAATACCATACAGGTATGCTTGACAATCAGGGCAATACTATACATTTAATCAATCTAAACTATATGCCACCAGTATCTAAGCACTGTGCAAAAATTCCCAGTACAAAAGAATAGCCAAAAAGCCCAGATACCAAGACAAGTGCTACAACTTGGAACAAGGGCAAACCAAACATCAGGCAAAACAATTTACTAGTCAAAGGTATAAATTCTCCAATGGCCTAAAGAGTGAGAAAGGGGGCATTGCAGACTAGAAAGAGAAGCAAGAGTCCCCCAAAATGGCTTGCAATGGGCTATCTGACATAAATGGCTATTTTAGGAAGATAGTAAAGAGCAGATACATTGTGTCATGCAAACACCCCTAGAGAATCTCTTAGCTGTTTATTAGCTAAGTTTGATGGTGCTTTGGCAGCTGGAGACATAAGAATTTCATTACTGGTTCTGGTCTGGTATCTGTTCAGGCAAACGTACTTTACATTGCCATGATAATTACTCTGGTCTGAGATGCTCTGTTTCAGAGATGCAGTCGGGGGACCTGCCCAAGTGCTCAGAACCACAGAAAATTGGGCCACATCATTTCCAGACATCCCTTCTATACAGTCCCATAGAGACTGGCACACAAAAGCGCCTGTTGGTGAGGATCCAGTTGGTATCTGGATAAACCATATTTTCAACTGTCTCCCAGTGGGATGGGTTGTGTTCTCCTTCAGAGACAAGCCAGATGACTTTGAAAGGTTTGGTCCATTTGTAATAAAGAGGAAATGCATTGCATTTACTTGACGGTGCTGGCTGGGGTGAAGGAACCTGATAAGTATGAGACTAAATGACCCCTCTGGCCTCTGACTCTGCAAATATTCTCTCTTGCGTGTTAAGAAAGATCAAGTGAAAGACTGTATGAGCTAATGGTTAGAGTAGAGGCCTCAGTCAAGAAGGGTCCTGGGTTTGTGTAGACTTGCAATCTTTTTTCTTTCAATACCTACATCCCTAACCTTTTTAGGTTTTCCCATCTGTTAAATCTGTACATTAAAGCCTCGCTGTACTAAATAATAGCAGTGTTCCTAGCCACACAACCTCCAAAAGGAAATCTCGGCCTAGTCAGGATAGCCAAAACCACCATCTCTCCCCCACAAAACCAAACCACAAAATCTCCCCAGCTCCACAGGGCAATCTTTGAAAGATTAAGAAAGGAGTGAGGGCCAAGCTTTTGGAAAGGCAAGTTCTTTTTTTAAAAAAGCAGGATGTAATGCTGCCACAACTGCAGTAATTTATAGTAATGACAATTACCTGTCTTACTGGGTCACTTTCTAAAGTGTTTGGAGTGTTTGGCTAGAACCTGGAGTAGAGGGTGGGCATGGGTTCCCCCCCAAACCTCCCAACAATGATCAGACACAGGAGGAGCTGACCTAGACTGTGGGGAAGATCACTGAGGTGAGCGAATCTGCCAATAAGCGCAGGACCCACCAAGGTAGAGGAGGACACACTCAGATAATTTCATCACTGGCCAGTATGGGGAAAAAGAGTGAGAACAATCCCCGCAGTTCCTGATGATCCAATATGTGGGTCTGGGAACAGCACAGTGATCTTCCCCTTTGCTGGAACCTCCTGTGTTGGATCAGAAGTTGGGAGGTTTGGGGAGAACCTGGGCCCACCCTCTACCCTGGGTTCCAGCCCAGGGCCCTGTTGACTGCAGCTGTCTAGAGTGCCTCCTGGAACAGCTGCACGACAACTACAATTCCTTGGGCTACTTCCCCATGGCCTCCTCCAAATACCTTCTTTGTCCTCACCACAGGACCTCCTCCTGATGTCTGTTGACACTTGTACTCCTCAGTCCTCCAGCAGCACATCATCTCACTCCCAGATCCTTACGCACACACCACTAACTGGTGTGAGAGCCTTTTAAAATCAGGTGTCCTGATTAGCCTTAATTCTAGCAGCTTCACAATTGGCTACAGGTGTCCTAATTAGCCTGCCTCCCTTAATTTAGTTCTAGAAAGTTCCTGAGTGTTCTGGAATAGTCCCTGTTATCTTACCCAAGGAAAAGGGACCCGCTTAACCTGGAACCTGGAATGTATCTACCTTTGACCACTCTGTTGTAGTCATCTGGCCTGACCCTGTCACACTATTTATGTGATTATACTATAGCAATGGTTTTCAGCCTGTGGTCAGTGGACTCTTGGAGGTCTGCAGGATATATTTAAGATTCCCAAAGGGAAGTTGAAAACCACTGTACTATAGCATTGCAAATGTTAATCTGGTGGCATTGTACTACTATTCTAGAAAGTGCTGCTGCCTTTCAGAGGACACTGACTCTGTCTTGTATCTAGTCAGATGATAGAGAGCAATCAAGAATTTCCTATGAAAACTGCCCAAGCAACTTAAACATTGCTTTTAACTACCAGAGCACGGGCTAAGATCTGGCCCTAAGTCAATTCTTTGATTGCTTTCTGTGGGGATAGATTCAGCACCTTGCAGATTTCCCCAGGCATTAAGGAATCTATGGTTGGCATTGAGCCACCACATTGACTTATGCACCACTTTCCCTTCTTGCCCCTGGTGTGTGGGGCATGGTTTGGGAGAAAGGAGGAATGGCTGGGACAGCTCTCTATGATCCCTGGCTGCTAAAACAGCCCTTGTGGGGGGTGGGGGAAGGTGCTGTGGCAAGCTGGAGTGAAGACCAGCAGTCTTAAACTGCTCTAATAGCTGCCAGCCCAGCCCCTGGCATTTGTGCTGGGTGGGGTGGGCACAAAGAAGGGTTAACACCACTTTTTTTTCCTACTCTGCACCAATGGCAACAGGGTCTGGACTCTTGTCCACGCTTGCAAGTTGCTTTCTTGCTGCTGATGTACTCTGTGAACACGTACAGATATTCCGTCATCTCGTAGGAGGATTACGCTGTAAGCACCTTGATTCTATATAAAATGGGCCGTTAGAGCTACTGTTTAAGACTACTGAAAGGAGCTTTGATTCCAGACCTGTTTCAGACTGTTAGATTTTTTCTTTGTTTCTTCAGCAGACTATTGAAAGTGCGGTGCTTGATTAAAAAGATTAATTGTGTAATTACATTCTGTCTTCAGGTAGATTAGTAGCTTGTCAATGCACCGTTGGGAATCAAAACTGTCAGAGCACTCTTCGTGTTCAGTTTGTAAAAAGGTTTGTTTTGGCACAGCATCTAACCGTACTGTACAGAGCATAGACAATAGCTGACTGATATACTATTAACCAAGATGATACACTTTCATGCAAATAATGCACAGGAAGCAAAGGGCTCTTCACCTGAATGAGCAGATTGACATGTCTTACATACAGAAAGCACTTTACTTCTGGGGGGAAACCCCAATGATTGTCTAGAAAGTCCAGTCCAAACTGCGAGGTTTCTCTTTTTAGTTGCCTTATTAGTCTGGTTTCCTTTGTGTTAGGATCATAGAATTAGAATAAAAAAATCAGTTTGGGAAAAAAGTGTAAATTTTTAACCGCAAGAGTAATTAACCATTGGAACAACTTTCCAAAGATTGGGAAGAGAAAATCGGCCACTGGTAACTTTTAAATCAAGATTGGATCTTTTTTCTAAGATTTGCCCTAGTTCAAATAGGAATGAATTCAGGGATGTCCTATGGCCTGTGTTATACCGGAGGTCAGACAAGATGACTGCAGTAGTCCCTTCTGGCCTTAGAATCTGTAAATATAAAACCAATGGACTGAGTGACAAAGAAGTTCCCCAAATGTATCCAATCAATAGCTATCCCAGCTAGACTCCTGTAAACCTTTCACTATGAATTATTTTTGTATTACGGTTTCAAAACAGGATTCGGTCATTTTACAAAATGTTTCTTTTTTTAAGTCTGCTAAAATGTCTTTTGCCTTAGTTTTAATTAGTTTGATGAACTAATATGGGGCCTCCAGAACCAAATGATCTGCCTAAAGGAAAACCCAGAAGTCCTTGAGTAACCAACCATACCAATTTAAAAGACAACAATTCAACAAAAAAAAATAAAAGGGGTGTGTGTGTGTGTGTGTGTGTGTGTGTGTGTGTGTGTGTGTGTGTGTGTTCAGGCTATAGCCCAGTCCCTATAAGGTAAGCATGTACAGTATTGTGCATTTAAAAGCTGGAGGGCTTGCATTTCCCTTTCCCTGCCCCTTTGTCAGTGATAAAACTTCATAAACTCTTTTGAAAAATCTCTAAATTACGCAGGATACAGTGCTGGGTCAAGCGCTAGCTTGATACCATTTATGTCACTCACTCTCTATTTCATGATTATCAGCTTTGGTCTTCCCTTTGCATTATAACCTTCTTTATGCTAATTTCTAAAATGTGATGTCTTATTCAAAAAACAAGTACTAGGGTAATGATGAACATTAATTGACCCGATACATGAATCGCTAGTGTCTCCTCCCTATCCCGATCGATATAATTGTTTGATTATTAGTTGTAATTATTTGAGGATGGAATTCTTCCAAAGTATGTTTGGACATTATAGAGGGTAAAGAAACTCTGATCTGTTTCCTTCTGTAAATCCCTTTCCCCTTATGTAATTTTTTTTAAAGAAAACAAACATGACAGGCTATAAAAACCCAGAAATAAAACTTGGTCATCTCTTACTTGAAATTCTCCAACTCCTCCTGAGTATTTCATGCTTATATTTGCATTACATTTCCCACTGACATCCAATGAACCCCAATCCCATGTTTTCCTACGCAACAAATTGATCTTTAGTAACACATTACATTAGCCTAGCTTGAATGAGAGCAGCCACACTGAGTCATAACACTCCAGCTACACAGAGCAGCCTTAGCTGTTGATGAGCTGTGCTGACTTGAGCTGTAGCCTATATCAGTGGTTCGGGTTTCAGGGGGTCCACCAAGCATGGACAGTGTTAGACTTGGTAGGGCCCAGGGCAGAAAGTCAAAGCCCCGCTGCACAGGACTGCAGCCGGGGCCCTGACCCCCACCACTTAGGACTGAAGTCAAAGCCTGAGCAACTTAGCTTTGTGGTCTCCCCATGGCGTGGGGCTCTGGGCAACTGTCCTGCTTGCTACTCCTTAATGCTGGCCTTGGCTTTTATATGCAGAGAAAGAGTTGTGTCACAGCTCAGCCGTGGAGTTTTGATAATATGTTGGGAAGGGCCTCAGAAACAAAAAAGTTGAGAACCGTTGGCCTATGTCACCTGACGGGCCAGCCAATTTGAATTAAAAACACCAATACGCTTCAGTTAAAGGTTTAGGTATGTGAATGAGATTTGAGTTAGAGCAATACTCATGTTAACTGGGTTGAGGAGAGCCCAAAAGGCTAATTGGCCCAGAAAGTAGAAAAGGCACAGGAAGGAAGTGCTCAGGAGGTGAGGGGAGACTGGAGGGCTTTTACGAGTCAGAGCCAGGAGTGACCTCCCAGGGAGAACGATATCGTCTGTCTCCCCTCCTCCTTGGCTGATTGAGTGTGAGCTAAGGTGTATGTGTGTGTGTGTATACAGAGCTGCACAAGTTTGTAAGGATGCTGGGAAGAACACTAAATAAATTGCACATGATGTTTGACCAGAAGAAGGTTTGGGAGCCGTTTGTGGCTAGAAAAGAAACAGGAGTGGGACAATGCCCTGTCACAAGGTGACAATTGGTTTGGCTTTCAGGATTGATTTTGTATGTTACAAGACAATAGCTAATTGTTGGAGATTTACATGATTTTTTAAAAAAATATACAAATGTATAAACTGGAATCTGAGACCTCAAGTTTCAGATGCAGCAAGTATGAGGCCAAACTCTAGAAAATAAGATATGTAATAGAACCGCTCACAAGTTTAACTAGACGGTCTCAAATGTTGGTATGGGAACTTACAAGCTGTGAAGTTTAAGCTTTGATTTATGGTCAGAGGTCAAACTTCTATTTTAACCAACCAAAGGTGAATGGACACAGCTATAGAGTCCTTTCAAATTAGGCTAATAAGCAGAATGTGATTATATATTGTATTTCTGTGTTATGTACCAGTTTCAGTACAGTTTAAGGGGAATGTGATATTGTTTATGTTCAATTGTGAAATTGAAGTTCAGGTTCATAATGAGTAACAGCAGCTTTGTGGATGCTATTAAATAAATGGTATCCATATTTCTGAGAAGCAGAATTATCTCGCGTTTGTCTATTGTGTGATCTGTCAGTTGCTCTTTTGTAACGCCGATCAACCTTTAATGTCAGGAGACTTTTCCAGCTGCTGCTAAGCCATTGTGAGGAATCCTTGATGCCTAAAGCATGGTCTGTTGCTCCGTGGGAAATATACATAAAATCTTTGTGTGTAAGGGTGTGGGACTCACCCCTGCAGCACCTCCTGCTGGTTGTCTCAGGGAATGAGCTCTCCAGCTGTTGGCGCGCCCTGCAGGCTGGTATGTTGCTATCACTTGGCCCCAGTGTCCCTCCCGGACTTCGGTGCCCCATTATCTGGGGTGTTGCCCCCTGGCAGTAACCCTTCACTCTCAGGGTCTCCCCTCCCCAGGACCCCCAACCCCTTAAACCCACCTTGCCTCAGCCAGTGGCTACTGCCAGTCAGCAATGAGCTCCCACTCCCTTAAGCAGACTGCAGTATAAGCCAGTCATCACAGGCAAGGGGGTAGGACTTGCTGTCTTCCTCTACCACCCACTACTTCAGGGGTGGGCCTAGGACCAGGTCCTGCAGCCTAGTGAGTCGCCAGCCTGGAGCTCCTCTGGCCTTTCCCCAGCCCTGCTTCACTCCCAGTACCTTTGCTACCGACAGCCAGGCCCTGCTCCCCAGAGAGAGCTACTCTAGCTCCAAGCTAGCAGCCTCTTATAAGGACCTGACACGCTCTGTTTGGGGCATGGCCCCACCTGTGCCTCCTTTCCCAAGCAGCCTGGGCTTTTCCTTACAGCCCCAGTCCTCTCCCAGGGCTGGCCTTAACCCTGTCAGGGCAGGAGCGGGTAACCACCCTGCTACTTTGTGAGATCAGCACGGGCTTGGATATCTTCCAATCATCATGTTGTTCTGTGGACCATTATTGGAGTCCCACAATAAAATAATAAATGTCAAGGACCTGATTCAGAAGTGATGTAAATGGTGGCATAAATTACTGTAGACATTGATAAATCAGTAAATATGTGTAACTTGTACATTGAGTGCAGGAAGTGGATGTAGCAATAATAGGGAGCATGTAAGGTAACGTTAAGTAAGCTGAGGGGATCTACTAGTTCCTTGAGGTTTTTTTTGAATTTGGCCCCAGGTGTCAAGATGTGAATATGATTCGATTATACCACCAAACTGCCAGGAGAAAGTGAAGCCAAAGAAGGAAGAAATGCTAATCCCTGAGCAAATAAGCAAGCGTGACTTTAACTGTACAGTTTTAATTTCCCTGAATATCCCATTGTTACCGAATTACAATTTTGACTACAGTGCCAATGTAATTTGCTTCTCTGCAGTTAATTGTGAGCAGCATTGGGCATTCACGCTTTGCTGACGCTTGCTTAAACTACAAATAGATGTCCATGCATAAATAAGAGTATCTGTAAACCTGAGGCAATCTTTCCTGGGATGGAAGCTGGAAATCTGCTGGGAAAATTCGCCTACAAATGTATCAAAGATATTAGCAAAGCAATAGTGTACTTCCAACATCTTAAGGCCACATTCTGAGGTAGGATGACTAGCATTATTCCAGAACAATTCCCTTTTAAAACTGTTTTAATTTGCATAACCTAATAGCAGGCATAGTTGCTTCCTTTTCAACACCTCCAAAGCTGCCCATGTTAATTTTCTGTACGCTATGTTGTTTGAAGTCTCATTAGCTTTGTTGGGCGGTAGTGGAGAATACGGAAATCAGTCACAAAGCAACCCAAACAAATTATGGTTCAATAAACTGCCTACAAATATAGAGATAGCATCATGCAGTAACTTAGATCAAAGGCAATGCTATGAGTTACTCATCCACCCATGCATCTTCTGAGTGTGGGGAACCTTTCAAAGAAATCTTTAAGCTAGGTTGGTTGTGGGAACTAGGAGACTTAAGATTACTTCTTCGTAAGCCTTGCCATATCTCTGTCAATCTTCAATTTTAGCAAGGTGTTGACACAACAAAAACTTCCCCCTTAGCTGCCAAATCTGCTTATTTAAATTGCTTTGCTACTGCCATAATATGGATAGATTCTGCAGCAGCTTCCTGGAGAGTAAGCCAAGGCTACAAAGTGTACGAGGAGGCCCCAGCTTCATTGGAAGGTGTATTACAAAGCTGGGCTTGGTATCTCATTCAGCACACACAGTGGCCAGTAGCTCCTTGTTAGAATGATTTAGGGCAAAGGTAAGTATTTCCATTTATTGTACAGAGTAGATAGAGTCACATAATGCATAACCACAATAATGCATTTGTGGATGTGAAGGAAAGTTCCCTGCCCCTGCCCCCCCAGAATAAGATCTGTAGTCAGACTATCAGTGCAGGAAGATCTCATGCATAGATTTTGGGGGGGGGGGGCAGGGAGGAGAGGAGGAAGCTTCTTTCCTCAATTTGGCTGTTGATTTTAACCTGTAACCAACATGCATTTGAGGTAAAATGAAGCCCAGTCCTGCCCTCTGATAACCATGCGACCTATTGATGCCAACGGAGTATTGAGGATGTTACAAGGGCAGAATTTGGCCTATGTTTTTATATTATGAACCTTAATTCTGAGCCCAGAGCACTGGAGTGACATAACAATATGTACCCATAGGTCAGATAGCTCCCCTTTCTAGCTACATGTAGGCCATGTCTACATCTAAAATTTTACAGCGCTGGTTGTTACAGCTGTATTAGTACAGCTGTATAGGGCCAGCGCTGCAGAGTGGCCACACTTACAGCAACCAGCGCTGCAAGTGGTGTTAGATGTGGCCACACTGCAGCGCTGTTGGGCGGCTTCAAGGGAGGTTCGGGGAACGCGAGAGCAAACCGCGGCGAAGCTGGTCTCCTTCTCCGGTTTGCTCTCTCGTTCCCCGAACCCCCGAGCAAGCAGGTCTCCTTCCCCGCGGTTTGCAGGGTGGTTCGGGGAACGCGAGAGCAAACCGTGGCGAAGCTGGTCTCCTTTCCCGGTTTGCTCTCGCGTTCCGGAACCACCCTGCAAACCGCAGGGAAGAAGACCTGCTTGTTCGGGGAACGCGAGAGCAAACCGCGGCGAAGCTGGTCTCCTTTCCCGGTTTGCTCTCGCGTTCCCGAACCACCCTGCAAACCGCAGGGAAGGAGATCTGCTTGCTCTGGGCTCCGGGAACGAGAGAGCAAACCGGGAAAGGAGACCCGCTTCGCCGCGGTTTGCTCTCGCGTTCCCGAACCACCCTGCAAACCGCAGGGAAGGAGATCTGCTTGCTCTGGGCTCCGGGAACGAGAGAGCAAACCGGGAAAGGAGACCCGCTTCGCCGCGGTTTGCTCTCGCGTTCCCGGAGCCACCCAGCAAACCGCAGGGAAGGAGATCTGCTTGCTCTGGGCTCCGGGAACGAGAGAGCAAACCGGGAAAGGAGACCCGCTTCGCCGCGGTTTGCTCTCGCGTTCCCGGAGCCACCCAGCAAACCGCAGGGAAGGAGATCTGCTTGCTCTGGGCTCCGGGAACGAGAGAGCAAACCGGGAAAGGAGACCCGCTTCGCCGCGGTTTGCTCTCGCGTTCCCGGAGCCACCCAGCAAACCGCAGGGAAGGAGATCTGCTTGCTCTGGGCTCCGGGAACGAGAGAGCAAACCGGGAAAGGAGACCCGCTTCGCCGCGGTTTGCTCTCGCGTTCCCGGAGCCACCCAGCAAACCGCAGGGAAGGAGATCTGCTTGCTCTGGGCTCCGGGAACGAGAGAGCAAACCGGGAAAGGAGACCCGCTTCGCCGCGGTTTGCTCTCGCGTTCCCGGAGCCACCCAGCAAACCGCAGGGAAGGAGATCTGCTTGCTCTGGGCTCCGGGAACGCGAGAGCAAACCGGGAAAGGAGACCCGCTTCGCCGCGGTTTGCTCTCTCGTTCCCGGAGCCACCCAGCAAACCGCAGGGAAGGAGACCAGCTTGATTACCAGAGGCTTCCTCCTTCCACGGAGGTCAAGAAAAGCGCTGGTAAGTGTCTACATTGGATTACCAGCGCTGGATCACCAGCGCTGGATCCTCTACACCCAAGACAAAACGGGAGTACGGCCAGCGCTGCAAACAGGGAGTTGCAGCGCTGGTGGTGCCCTGCAGATGTGTACACCTTCAAAGTTGCAGCGCTGTAACTCCCTCACCAGCGCTGCAACTTTCTGATGTAGACAAGCCCGTAGAGGCTCACAGTTAAGTTGTTAAAGGTGGTAAATAGGGCAGCCAGACTTTGGCTTATGCAGCTGTGACAGATCCAGATATTTCAAACACAGAAATACTATGGTCTTGGAATCCACTCTTTCATTAACGCCATGGTTGTTGTAAATCTGATAGGACACTATTACCCTCCAAGAGGTACAAGCAAACAAAAGTGAGCTATACCTGTTAACGGGAAAAGAGAAAGAGGTAGCGATAGTTTCCAATTCCTTTGGAACTTGGTCTGGGGTAAGGCCAGGAGGAAGAGAGAATCTGAATTTCTTTCAAGACTGGAACAAGAAAGGGTCAATGCACTGCAGCTTTTTCAAATATATGAGGGAGTAGTGGAAAATGGGCTATAGTTAACTCCAGCTGAAGAAGGAATTGCCTGGTCTGCAGGGCATGGCATAAGAACAAAGAAATTAACAATGCTGATTTATTTTATGCAGACCACAAAATTCACTGAACTGTCAGTATTTAGCAATGTGCATCTCAGGATCAAAGAACAAGACAGCTTGTGTATTTTGTCTGTCTAAGGACAACAGAAGGTCAAACTCTGCCCTCAGTTGTGCAGTTGCAAATCTAGTTGAGCCAATCCCATTGATTTTTAACTCAGGACAGAAGCTTGCCCCAGTAAATTAAGTAGAAATTGTACCTGTATTGCTGAGGGCAGAATTTAACCCTTTATGGTAAATATACTGTGGAATAAAGAAAGGTATAAGGAAAGCTAGGGAAAAAGTCTCACAGTTAGGTCAAGTGTCTTCACACTGAGCTGGTGGCCACCCGATTAAGTGTAATCTGAAAGCATAACATCAACACATGGCATAGAATTGTGACTCCGTTGATTTCAATGGAAGTTTCTCTCCTGACTGGAGCTGTATGGAGAACAAATTGTTTTACACAAGATTTCAAAATTAGCTTTTTCTGATTTGGAATGGAACCCAAAAAAATTCTTCAGAAAAAAAATCACCCCCTGAAATTTTGTTTCAGTTTTAACTTTTTAAATATATCATACAAGTTTGAATTGTAACAATTTTGAAAGTCACTTTGAATGACAAGTCAAAGCAGCATGTTTCAACATTCTGAACTTTCCCCCCTCCAAAACAAACTTTCAGTGACCAGTTGTGTCATTACACAAGCTGCGTTTTTAATAGACAACTGCTCACTTTGTTCTAACCAGCTCTTCTGTTGTCTTCAGTGGAGCCAGATTTCACCCAGGGGCTTGATTATTTCTCACACACACACACTTTTTCCCTCAACAAGGAATTTTCCCTCTGCACAGCTGAGAAGACGTGAGGAAAAGTGGTTCTAAGCCACTTTGTCTCCCCAATCCTGCCTCCTTACATGCCTGATAGCCCCAGTATTTTGTGGACAAGGGAATGGATGGTGTGGAGCCAGTAACACTAGCTTTGCATAATTTGATGGTTTCTTTGGATCAGGAGGAATCCTCTGCTATCCCTGTAGCACAGCTTTTTAGCTGTACAGCCAGAGGAAATCTTAAGGATTAATCCTGGCTCATTTCTAGTTCAAGGATTAACTGCAGAAAAGATTAAGATGAAGAAACTGCAAGATATTATCATTTCTAGCTCTTGTTTTTGTGGATGGATTTTCGTGGTGGTCATATTCCCTGTAGGCTTTATACAGAACACCACTTCACAGACATGTTTCAACACATTCAATGAGAGTAGAGCAAGACCGCCCCAGGCCCTGAAACACTGGAGGCTAGAAAGGCAATAAACGGTAGCGGGGTATCATCCTTTCCTCTGACTGCTGTCTGTGTTTTGCCACAGAGACTTGGGAGGAAGTGGTGCATAAATGTCCCTCTTCTCCTGATCTGCCTGCTGTAATGGTCAGCTGCAAACCTGTTTGGTTTGCACTCTGTTCTCAGCCAAGCCCAGTTTTTTTTATCAGCCCTGGACCAAAGCTCTGTGGTAAAATAGGAAAAGATTAGAATAATTAAGAGAAATCTATCTTTTGAAATAAAAGGATTCTGCCTCTAGCCAGAGAAATGTGAGCATCTGCATTTTAGGTACTGTCCTTTGTTCAGGGCAAAGGATGAGGAAACTGAATGGTGGCTGGATGTGGGGCTAGAATACTCTTTCTTAGAATATTTCCCTCTTTCTAGTATTAATTCCACTTGCTCTCAGACTGGGCACCGAAAGGTTTTGAATCTTGGCAAAGCTGCGTGGAGTGGATTTGAAATGTAAATGTTTAATATAATGACAAGAGAGAATATCAATGTCCACTGTTTCATAAATTCATAGATTCATAGACTCTAGGACTGGAAGGGACCTCGAGAGGTCATCGAGTCCAGTCCTCTGCCCTCATGGCAGGACCAAATACTGTATAGACCATCTCTGATAGACATTTATCTAACCCACTCTTAAATATCTCCAGAGATGGAGATTCCACAACCTAGCTAGGCAATTTATTCCAGTGTTTAACTACCCTGACAGTTAGGAACTTTTTCATAATGTCCAACTTAAATCTCCCTTGCTGCAATTTAAGCCTATTGCTTCTTGTTCTATCATTAGAGGCTAAGGTGAACAAGGTTTCTCCCTCTTCCTTATGACACCGTTTTAGATACCTGAAGACTGCTATCATGTCCCCTCTCAGTCTTCTCTTTTCCAAACTAAACAAACCCAATTCTTTCAGCCTTCCTTCGTAGGTCATGTTCTCAAGACCTTTAATCATTCTTGTTGCTCTTCTCTGGATCCTCTCCAATTTCTCCACATCTTTCTTGAAATGCAGTGCCCAGAGCTGGACACAATACTCCAGTTGAGGCCTAACCAGCACAGAGTAGAGCGGAAGAATGACTTCTCATGTCTTGCTCACAACACATCTGTTAATGTATCCCAGAATCACGTTTGCTTTTTTGCTATAACCCCTAGATCCCTTTCTGCTGTACTCCTTCCTAGACAGTCTCTTCCCATTCTGTATGTGTGAAACTGATTGTTCCTTCCTAAGTGGAGCACTTTGCATTTGTCTTTATTCAGTAGGCTCGTGTTCCGTACACAAGTTTTATCTTCTGGCTGAGTTCAAAGGGGATGGGAAAAAATCATTGAAGATTCATTATTGAATATGCAATACTTAGGGTTTCCTCCAGATGTTAGTAGAAGGATCAGGTACTTGGGGTGCACTATAGCACACTGATCCCCCAAATTTATTGAAATCCATGATTTCACAGCTTTATTTAAAATGCATTGACCCATGTTAACCTGACACTAAATTCCTGCCTAAAAATATTTATAAAGCTTTAGAGAACAGGGAACTAAGACTGAGGAAGTATAGGTTAGTTCTTCTGTAACCCTGAAGGTTAATTAAATTGCATCTGCATGACAATGAGAGGTAATTTTGAAATAGCTCAAAATGTACAGTATATACATTACATTATAGCCATGTTAATGCTTGCATTAGGAAAGAGGAGTAAATTTAAACAAAAAACCTCCACAAACCAGCTCAGTCAGAGCACTTCCTAAATGTTGCTATCTTGCCCCTTTAACCTCCTTGAACATAGTGCACTGCTCTTTATGCACTGTAGGTCTGAGGACTTTTTTTGTGTGTGTGGCAAGTCCAGCGTTTCAGCTGTCTAAAAATATTGTTCATCAATGTGGGGGAGAGGAATGCATCTGTTGTGAACAGTAGCTAATGTGAAGTATCAAACAATTACCTTTGATATTTAATTACATTTCTTCCTAAATGATGCTTGAAGCACTGGCTCCATTATTTGAAGATGTTTTGCAAAATACATTGGAAGGCTCTGATTGAAACCACCCCTGGATCACAGCAGTCTAGAATAATGAAGGTTCCAAGTCATCTGCTTTCATAAATGCAAATAATAATTATACCTATTTAAGAGTATCTAGACAGTTAAACGATCCAGAAGCTTTGAATAACAGAATGGGGAAAGTGGGGGAATCTGTCACCTTCTTTTATTTTGTTGGAAAATGTGTGCTATGTTTTAGGGCATATTACTGTCAAATATTCTTTATCCTTGCAGGAATGAAGAATGACAGCTCTACTAAAAATGCTATGAAAAACTGTTAGAATATAGTTAAGTATGTCCCTTGATAGTATGCTATTATATATTGAATTTCCTGTGCCATTGGCTTGAGTTGCAAATGGGACATGTCTCCTTCAAATTGCACTTTGAAATTATTGAACATATAGATCCAACTGCTGTATGCTCTTTGGTTTTTTTGTTTTTTGTTTTTATAATGGAGGATTTAGTTCACCAACCACAGGATGGTGCTGTCACATTTCATGTTGTATGTGAGCATCTATTTCAGTGCATCTGCAAATGAAACAAGTGGTAAAGGGATATAGCTATAGGAAAATACCCTTCAAAAAGTTACTGTGACTTGATTACCTTAAATGATGTTGATGATTAATGATTTAATGATGCTGATCAATTACTACAACTAACTATTATGGAAGTTAAACCTGGGAAACATTCCTCTGTATCTTTCTCTAATGTAAAACTTGCAAATGGAATAAAGTTAACTCGCCCTGTGAGTCAGGGCTTTTGCTGCGTTTACCCTTTAAGTTTTGTTTAAAGGATGTAAAGCAGAATTTAAAGCACTTACACTCACTTAATATACTTATTCTACATGACAGATGAACTGGATTTCACATTTAGCATTTTGATTAATTTATTTCCACTTTGAACAATCACAACTGAAAAACTATTATAAAGTCACAGTTCAGGACACTTAAAGATTCTCAGCAGTTTTCAAGCTTCCACATAATTGTCACGTGAATCCAATGTCCTCCTGTGACTCTCACTACAAATATAATATTTCCCAATATCAGCTCTTCTTTGCATTTTCTTGTCTTCCCACTCCCAAATTTTGTTTTTAGGGAAAACATTTGGAAAACTCTTACTTTCAGCAACGTTCACCTCAGAAGGAGTCTTGTGGCAGTGTCAAGGCTGGCTGTGCTTAAATGCATTCTCACTACAAGTGAAATAACTACTGTTCGTACAGGATAGTTAACCGATACTAAGCTTTTATAAGACACATTCAAGGCCTTTGAATATTTAACTCTCTTATGCTCCAAGTTCATTGCTGGACAACTAAGCAGAGATTCTGGACTCACATGGAGAGCCTGTTATAGAAAATAACAAAGGCCCTGATACAAAACACGTTAGTCAAAAGACTCTGGTGGGCTTTGAATCAGGGCCTTAGACAAGAGGGGCTGGAAGCACTATTAAGTTCTGTAAGCAGAAGAGGGCAGGGAAGTGGGGATGCAGCTTTAGATGCAGTCCCTTCTAATTGCAGATTTGTCCCTCTTGATAATTCATTGTACTATTACTGAGGAATAACTTTAACTTATTAATTATTCATCTTAATGACTTTAGCCTGACTGTACCATATGTCACAGGCCACCTAGACTGGAAGGAGAAAATTTTCTAAATTGCCTTCTCAGAGGGAGCAGATCTAAAAACCAGCTGTATGCCTACTTAAGTGGGAAAAAAAAAACCTGTAAGATTTGTGTACATTACATCTGAGAAGAAAGGCCTGATACCCTTCAACTGTAATTTCAATGTATTTCTCAGTTTCTTCGTTTTAGCCTAAAGCTAAAACATCTATCCTTTAAACAATATCCACGCACAAAATATTTCAACAAAAACTTTACTTCAGTCACGTCATTGGAACACTATAATTCCCAGTAGACATTGGTTTACACTGAAATTTATACAGAACTAACATGATGAAGTAAATGAACTGGATATCTTTTTCTTTTATAATGTGAGGTACTTCATTTTCCAATAGTTCAGACAATTACTCTTAGACCAAAGTTGCGTGTTTAAATGGAGTGGTTTGTTCAACAAGACCTCACAGCTGCTTAATGTTAACATTTGACTCAATGCTTGGGAGAATCTCTAACTATAATTCATTGGTAACGCTTTAACTCTTTAAAATAATGCCTTTTTATATTTTTTAAACTTTTTTTTCACAACCCAAAATGGCAGTGATGACCACAATAGCCAGATTAGAATGTATCTAAATCCAGAACCCCACAATATACAGAACAAATCTGTATCAAGAAACTGTATCAAGAAAAATGCAGCTCAGAATTAGCCCCAAATTCAACTGCACATCTTTAAATTTGTTAATCTGCCTCTAAAGATTAACTGAGTTTCTAGTGAAGGCCTATGATTATAACCCAAACTCCTCTTCCTCGAATACTTGCAAAATGAGACACACATTCTGTCTCATAAACTAAACTTCAAATCATGCTGTTACTCAGCTACATGTTATAAATTACACAGTCTCTTTCTGCAGAATGTGGGATCAGAACATCGGAATTTACAAAAACACAAAGATACAGCATGACTAAGTACTGCTTGCAAGTATTCACCAACAAAAATCAGCTGCTACCTAGACCCAATTAGCTTAAGTATTTTATCACAAACTAGACCTATCCACTCAAGTTAAAATTATTGTTTAACAGGGTACGTGTCCATTCATATTGATAGTTGCAAGAAACAGCTTAACACTTGCCAGTCAAAGTCCTTCTAAATCTAAACATTAAAGTGAAAGCATGGAAAATAATCTGCACCCCAGCACATAAATTACGATGTTCTAATTAAAATGTAATATAGAGGTGTGCACTATCATATTAAGTGACATCCCTCCATTAGTCACTGTTAAAAATGACTATAGAAAAGCATGACAAACCTAACAATACTAGCTCAGCACAGAACCATACAGCAAACACTCCTCCTCTGCAATATACACACACACACACACACACACA
Source organism: Gopherus flavomarginatus (assembly GCF_025201925.1). Taxonomy (NCBI): domain Eukaryota; kingdom Metazoa; phylum Chordata; order Testudines; family Testudinidae; genus Gopherus; species Gopherus flavomarginatus. The sequence continues at coordinate 76,648,904 of NC_066625.1, read as the reverse complement.
CACACAATGTGAGATGTATGCAGTAGCATCAGTGCGTATCAGTTACATTTGGTCGTTTTGGTTTGTGAATCAAGAGAACTATGAGACATTCACAGAACTCTGATGCTGTTCCTGGACTGTAGAGACTCGCTCAAGAAAAGCTGCAAATCTTCAATTCCCAACTAATCGGAGGAAACCGTCCGTGTCTGCTGCAATATCAGAGTCACTTACTGCATTGCTTTTTCAGCTGAGTGGCAGTGGCTGTTCTTCCCAGTCACGCATGGTTTTGTCACCTGGAGGGTTTCTCTTTTCGGCACAATTCAGCTCCAAAGTAGCTGCATATTGAGGGTAATTGCATTCGTTCTGTACCGGGGCTTTCTGGCTGCAATGACTGCTCGCCCTATCTATAGCCTCTGGTGTATGCTAAGTAAGCAATCCATTGGGTCTTCATAATGAAAGAAGGAAGAGGCACAGCTTTCGAGACCAGACAAGAGCATTTTGTATCATAACTCACTGCATCCATACGATTTTAAAGGCAAAAGGGGCTGTGGCAGCCTTCATGCTATCTTGTTGTGCTTTACAGAGCAATTTGTATGCATCCTGTGTCACCATAGAAGGCATAAAGGAACATAACACAATGTTTCAGAGAGATTTGGGGTTTACATTTAAAATATATTAGCCCAGATTTGTAGGTTTTTGAGTGAGCATTAAGTTATTTCAATCCAACCTTTTTATTACTGGAAGTACAAGCCCAGGGATTCCTAGGTTTGACACTTTATAATATCTGTATATGAGAATGGGATAGTTGGGTGGTGGGGAAGCAGGAATTTAAAACTTCTGGGATTAACATCCCAAATTAAACTTTCAGACATCATTTTACTTGCCTGAACAGTGCCTAGAGCAATTGGATCTGATCTTTGAGTGGGGGTGGGATGTTCTACAGTAATAGAAATAATGAACAATAATAAACTGGAGAAACGAACAGGTGCTAGCATCAAAAAGCCTGTCCTTAAGGCAGTATTGATTTCCTTCTAGTGAGAAAAATGTGGCTATGAAATGTCTGAGGAGCATCATGAGGGCAGTGCAACTGTTCATCTCCCTAGCTAACTGAAGCAAAAATTGTGGACTTCGTAGCATTTTTCCTTGCATTGTTCTGCCAGCAACTTCAACTCTGGCCTTCGAGGGAACCTCTTGGGGATAAAGAACCCATTTCATCTCTCTGCTCATTACCACGGCCTCTTGTGACCTGCTAGAGCTAAGTGTCCCTAACTGCTTGTGGTAAATTTGCGACAACAAATAAATTGTAGTCTTTGTGGTGAAAGTGGGATGCTTTGTCCACTTAGCTGTCCCAATATTTAATAGCAGTGATAGTTTAAGAATAAACCTGTTAAAAGGAATCACTTATTATTTCCAATCATTATTCAGAGTTTTGTGGATGTTAGAGTTGATCAAGAAGTGACTGTAGTACTAAGACACCTTCAAAAACAGTAATGACTGTAAATTGTCGAGTATCGGTTTGAACCGTCTCATTGCTGTCAGAGAATTCCTGGAGGTGAGTATCTATTCAGTTAGCACCAGAAAAACCCACCCACCAAAACCAAGAGGATTAATAAACTTTACAGGCCTATTAATTGAATCCTTAAAGGGCAGTCAAGGATAGGCATTTAGCAGCAGCACAGTCTGTCTGTAAGGTAGCGTCACAGTATGTCAATCAGCGGCACTTAAGCTTTTTTCTGTCCTTCTGGGATTTTTGTGACACTGTACCTGGAATATAGCTTTGCATCCTCCTCAATCGCTTTGAGATTTTTAAAATATTGTTTACAATTCTTTGCAGTCTCACCTATGTAAATACTAAAGATTGAGTCGTCATCTTATATATCAGAACCACCGAAGTATACTCAAGCATTTTAGACAGGGAAATTCTGCATATGGTATATTTGTCACTGTTATTGGGTCTTTATAAAATGATGATGTGACACTACCCTAGTGTGGGATGGGGGACTATTTTTTCTGTACTCAGATGGTGTGTTGAGTACATGAAACATCACAAAGAAGTGTATCTTTTGAACTGTATACAGAGAAGTATCAACACTGGGCCCTTACCTGAAACTTTTAAGTTTATTTAATAGAGGTTATGTGTTAAGCAAGCAGGGGGTTTGATACTGTAAAACACACAGAAGAGATACGCAGGTATTTTAATGAGAAGTAATCTAAACCTATTAAGGGCAAGGGGAACTACAGATTTCAGAAGACCCCTTTTCTTTCATTTTCTGGGCTCTTGCCTCCGCTCGATGACGTATTGTGCCCCATTATGTTAACACATCAGGTTATATCGCATTAAAAATGGTACATTGAGCCCAGGAAATAAAACAAATCCCTGAATAACTGGGTAGTGTATATACTGGGGGAAGGAGGCAGAAGAAGCAGCTTTTATTCAGTCTTCTTTTAAAAAGATCTTTTAAGCTTAAAAGGACAATCCCCCTCAAAATATTCATGACTGCGACAGTGAAAAATAAATTATTGATCTGTCCCAAAATGTGATATTTATTATATTACAGATTAAACACTTGACTGAGTGCAGCATTGTCAGGTAGGAAATTACCAGAGTCCCTAAGGAGCAACATTGTCTATGGTGCTTTAGTTGAAGATCTCTTACAAATGAGCTGGAAGGTATATTGCATTTGCAAACTGCAACAGAAGTTTTTTGAATTTTAACCTGGATGTCAAGGAAGCAGGACAGGGCTGTAAGTGACTCCAGCCATGAAATATGAAGAGTACTAGACATAGCAAATTTCCTGTCCATAGGAAAAGTGAACTAGTCCCTGTATGTATTTGTATTGCATATCTATTTGTTAATCAAATTCAAAAAAGACTTTTATATACGTCTTATCAAGGAACTATTATTCCTTAAAGCATGAATTCGCCTTAGAACAGATTGCTTAGGCCTTTCTCTGAGTGCTTGCTCTGTTACACCATCATTTTTATAACCATAGCACTGAGCAGTCCCAACCAAGATCAGAACTCCACTGTGCTAGGCACTGTACATAACCATGGCAAGAGAGCGCTCCTGCCCAGAAGAGCTTGCAGCAGAGCTGAAGACAGACAAAAGGCTGGAAGAAAATCAGGATTATCCCTCCCATTTTACACATGGGGACTTGAGAACTAGAGATTCAAAGCTCACCGAAGTCAATTGTAGTCATTTCAGTGTGCTTTAGATCAGGTCCTAAATGATTTGCCCAAAGTCATGAGGGGTACATGTACACTGCAATTAGACACCTTTGGCTGGCCCATGCCAGCTGACTTGGGCTCGTGCTAAGGGACTGTTTAATTGTGTTGTAGACATTCCAGCTTGGGCTCAACCTGAGCTCTGGCAACCTCCCACCTCACTGGGTCCTACAGCCTGGGTTCCAGCTCGAGCCTGGATGTGTACACTGCAATTAAAGAGCTCATTATCCTGAGCCCTGTGAGCCCAAGTCAGTTGTGGGTTTTTATTGCAGTGTAGACATATCCTGGAAGAGTCTGTGGCAAAGCTGCAAGTTTTTGAGTCTCTGTCTGGTGCATTGATCACAAGACCATCCATCTCCAATTAATTAATCTGTTTCCCAAACTGAAAGTACTCCTGTTTTGACTATAGCTTTCAACTGGGACTGCAGTCCATTCTTCTCCTAGCCCTTTAGAAAACCTGTGTTGGAAAAGGAATTCTTTCGTGTGTGTTTTATGAAAAGCTCCTAATTCCTAAAGAATCTGTCTGTCACTGTGTCCCAAAGGAAAGCCTACTACAGAAATGAAGTATTCTCCTGTTTGTGTGTGATCAGCTTTGCATGGGTGCAAAATGCAACAGTTATCAGTCTGAAAATCCAATTCTAAAGAAGGAATTACTCGGGGAAACCTCAGTTGCAGACCAAAGATTCAAGTTGGGCCAAGAAACTGATGTGAATTGCCATTTTTTTGGTTTTCTGATTAAAATAACATCTGTGTGCTTCAAAACACTGAGTCTGACTACAAGGGGAAAGCAAAACAAATTAAAACCATTGGAATGGACGGGGGAGTGCATGGGTGGATCAAAGTGTTGATGGCTTTTTTTTTTTAAAGTGAGTGTTGTACTGGAATGATACTGTAACAGCTGATGTAGGCCTGGGTTGACTGAGTTGGGTGATTCAGGTTCCCACCAGCCCTAAGCCAAGTTATGATAGACCAGGAGCGTTAGGCCTTTCCTTTAATTACAGGCTACTTGACTTTCTGAGTTCTTGAACCTGGATACAAAGGACAACAGAGGGGAAATTACTTTTTGTAGTGCTAACAAGGCTAATTCAATCATGGTGGATGAGTCCCATTCGCAGCAGTCGACAAGAAGGTGTGAGTATCAACAGAGGGAAAACTATTTTTTGTAGTGATCCAGCCACTCCCAGTCTTTATTCACATCAAATTTGAGGGTGTCAAGTTTGCAAATTAATTCCATTTCTGTAGTTTCTCACTGAAGTCTGGTTTTGAAGTTTTTTTGTTGAAGAATGGCCACTTTTAAGTCTGTTATTGAGTATCTGGGGAGATTGAAGTGCTGTCCTATTGGTTTTTGAATGTTACAATTCTTGATGTCTGATTTGTGTCCATTTATTCTTTTGCATAGAGACCGTCCAGTTTGGCCAATGTACATGGATGGCAGAGGGGTATTGCTGGCAAAAAAAATAATTTCCCTCTGTTGATATTCACTCTTTCTTGTCAACTGTTGGAAATAGGCCACATCCACCATAACTGAATTGGCCTCATTAGCACTGACCTCCCCACTTGGTAAGGCAACTCCCATCTTTTCATGGGCTGTATATTTACACCTGCCTACTGTAGTTTCCACTCCATGCATCTGAAAGGTTATGCTCAAATAAATTTGTTAGTCTTTAAGGTGCCACAAAGACTCCTTGTTATTTTTGCTGATACAGAGTAACACGGCTACCCCTCTGAAACCAACCACCCACCTCTACGTACGAGTGGGGAGTTCAGCTTTCATGGCCTATTCGTTCTCTGCCAAGACTGCTACTGTAGCTGACAGTTGTGATGGTAGTTTTGTGCTTAGGATGCCTTGGAAAATCTGCTATCAGGTGCTTAAAAATAACCCTCGTGGGCTTATCTTGGGTGGATCAGTATTGCTACAGGAGACAACTGGTTTGATTCTGGTCTTTATCATTCCAAAATGGCAGGGGCAGACAGCAATGCACAAAAGTAAAAATTCAGTTCTCAAGGGAGGAAATGCCTCTTGTTGCTATGCAACAACCCATGTAGTCAATTTAGCAGTAGCATTGTCACGCTCAAGTGGAAGTCAGTCATTTTCTGGAAGGTCGGTGGCTCTGGCAATTGCACAAAGGTCTAGTTAGAAGTGGAGAAGAAAGGAGGATCTTTCCTTTATTTCAAATGTGCTCTCAGAGGAGATCAAAGCTTGTTGACTTCTGTTTCTACCCATTAGGAGGTCTGGCTGTTATTTTTCAGCTGATGTCAGAATACATCACAGAGTTACTGGCTAGATGTGATTAGGGTTTTAATATTGCAAGTTAAATAAGTAGCTAGAAAGTTTTGTTTCAAGATGGCTAGGAAACAAGATCAGATAAGGAAATAGAACAAATTAGCCAGAATTTATTAAGATGTGGCGTTGACCCCATCCCAGGAAGGATCACAAAAATAGTGGCTAATGGATGTGCATGGTTTAAAAACATGCTTGCTTCAAAACATGCCACTGTGGTTCTTGGAACACCACTCAAGTAGCAGTGCATAACTTGTGGTACGTATAACTCTTGGAATGAGGGATAGCAGTTTTTAAACCAGCTCATCTGTGTATAACCTCCAGATTATGTTTGTTACTCAGCATCACAAGACATTTTATGACTGGGGAAAACCAAGATGAGAACTATGGGCCTGGAAGGTGAATTGGGTCATCATGCCAGATGAGAGGGTTTATTGTGGAGGACAGATGTTGCCTTCCTTCCCTGGATGCTCCTGGGTTTCTGTATAGGAGGCAGAGGCACTGTTGTAATCCAGATAATGAAGGAAAAATAGCTTTAAAGGATACATTCCTTTCAACTTTTCCTTTTGTATAAAGAGGGTAGTTGTGCCCTTTGGAGCAAGGGATGGTGTAAAGTGGCTATAAATAAGATAACAGGTAGGCTTTTATTTATTCTCATTTTAGTTTAGTTTAGTTTGGCATGAAGAAAACTAGATAGGCTGCGAATACTTGGTGAAAGAGGGTCTGAATCTTATTTGCACTAAAGTCTATTACACAGCTGCTAGACCAGTGTAAAGGAGCCCTAATGCAAATGGAAATGAGGACTGATGTCTCATGATCCTCCTTATGATAATTACCTGGGTAGGCACCACACCTGCATTCAGTCTGGGATTTAGAGGAAGAGAGAAAAAATAAGTAGAATGATCTTCTAGTCATTCTAGACTATGGGGGAGGTTCTAGTTCCAGTGGACTTGAATTTGAACTAGGGAACTGGTCCTTACTTTGAGCGAATAAGCCTTGGGCTTTGGGTGGGTCTCTACAACATTTGCTACTTCATGGGTGTCTTCTTCCTATGCAAGCTGGCACTAAGTGCTATTGCAATATGATAACAAGTAAGAGTTGAGAGAATGTGGAATCGGTCAATGCTATCCTTGGCTGATGCGGCAACTCATGGTGTCGGACACCATCAGGTGGTCGAGGGACATCTGCATACAACACATCACCAGACATTGGCAATACCAGGAGGGATGAGCTGGAGTGCCGATGAGAAATGCTGTCGGGAAAGTAACTGAAATACTTTCCTCATGGATTTTCCATTTGGAAAATACAATCGACCATAAATGCTCAATTACTGAGGGACAATGTACTCTCATTGCTATAATCGCTTTCTACAACCAACTCCCTGTATAGCTTTTCATGAGTGATATACCCAAGTATTTGGATTCTAATATCTAAACTGTGTTGTTAAATTTATTCACCTTAATTTGGGTTATTGCTGTTTATGCATTAAGTATATATTATGACTTTTAAAAATAAACTCTGTGGGTAATCTAAGCACTATACCCAGATATACAGACACTCTTATCTCAACCTATGTATTACATACTTTTGGGTTGTTGGACTTTTGGGCAGTTTTTGGGTTGCTGGACTTAGGACCCTGAGGGGAAAAGGACACTGCCAAACTTACTCGGGGGTTGGTCTTTTGCTCCTGGTTTGTGTTATAAATCCTGTTTGTGGTGTTTCCCCAACATAATGCCGCATTATTTCCCTCCTTTATTAAAAGGATTTTGCTACACTCAGACTCCATGTTTGCGAGAGGGGAAGTATTGCCTCCTAGAGGCGCTCGAGGGGGCGGGGGGTGGTATGTAATTGTCCCAGGTCACTAGGTGAGGGCTCGAGCCAGTTTTGCATTGTGTTACTGAAACGGAACCCCTAGATACTGAACCCAGCCCTTGTTGCTTGTGTCAACTCAGACGAACAGAAGGGTTACATTTACAAAGATTGTCCTCCAAGATTTCCAGTAGATATTAAGAGAGAGTAGGTGCCCTGATCTAGCCCAGAACCTGTTATCTCTACAAGCCTCTATCTGTCTAGGTACTTAAATTGCTCCAATTTCCTTGGTATCTGAGCACTTCACAAACATCATTAGCCCTAGGATCAAATTGTGAATAGGTGTTTTTTGGTTTCTTTTGGGTACCTATTTGTCTGTGCCATGAAATCAATGCACAATGTAGCATGATTGAATGTCTCCGATAAGAACTAGACCGAGGAGGGCTGGCACAGATACCGACCTATGCCTGGATTTACCCAGTGCAAATAGCTTCTCACTTATAAACATCAAAATCATTTAAACATAACAGGTGACAGAGGGAGAAAAACATAGACAATGCAGTCCTACAAGAGACTGTTTGCCCAGTTTATTGCCCATCAGGATTTCACAGATACTGGTTTTATAGATGTAGGAAAATGTCAAGACACATTTCCATTTCTAGATCTTAATAAGATCACTCCTGCCTAAAGATAAAGTAAATCAACATAAGCCATCCACCATGACTAAATGTTTCTACCAACATATCGATTGGAAATCATCATGTCATAGGCAAAGATCAGAAGCGCCAGTCCATATAGGTAGAGAACTCATCACTATTACATCTGCAAAAAAAAAAATCCATATACCCAATACATTTTGTTAAAATCATTGAATGGACTTTCAAGGAAGAGAAGGGATTGAAAAGAGTAAGAGAATGTCTATTTTCCAAAGAGAAGAATTGTGGGTCACAGTCATTTGCTATATGGTATGAAGATTTCTCAAATACTAAGCCTCATAATAAATTTTGATTTCTCAGCTCTAGAAAAGTTACACACCAGCAAAGCTGAGTTCAATTATAACACTTCATTACAACAAACAAAAAGCTCCATTCCCTAGAGAAGAATAACATTTTAGGATGACTAGTTGTTTATGTTGTTATATTCCCAAGTGATCAAGACTGGTCCAGCATTGAATTAATCTTTATTAATTTTTACTCATGAGGATTCATCTGCCAAAAAAAGTCGCTTTTTTAAAAATCACTTTAAAAGCCTTGCCATAGATGGAAAACACAGACATAAGTTTCCACTAGGCTTCAAACATGTCATCATGTAACCGTTAATAAATGCAGCTATTTAAGATGTCATTTGTACTATGACCCAAAACTGCCTTTCATGGAAAGCAAAACGTGGTGTTAATGTTGTCATTTATTTAACACTGCTCAGTGATCTAAATACATGGGGGGTGGGGAGGAACCCCGCCCCCTGCCTCTGTGAGCTTACCATCTAAGAGGCCTGGGCCTGCTCCTGCTGAAGTCAATGGCTATTCCAGCGTAAGGGACAGAGGATCCCATCAGTTTCCTAGTCATTATTCAAGATGTTAAGGGATCAGAGCTTGCCTTCTCTTGCCCCAAGGAAGAACAGTCATAATCTGATATGACAGACAGCCACACCACACTGCTTGGTCAGCTGCAGTTAGCATCATGTCAGCTGTCTCAGCTCTTCACAATCATGTTCAAATGAGATAAAATTTTCTAGTTAAGACTTAACCTTACTGAGACACTAGCAATAAATACAGGCACATAGTATGTAGGGTGATGGTTTATGTTTGGAGTGATGCATAGATCTTTGAAGAAGGAGCAAAACCCTTTTATAAATAAGCATTTTGGAACCTACTCTCCTGATTAGCTAAGAATTGTACATGTCCTGTTATTTTTGCTACCTCACTTCCCACTCTGTTCCCCTTGTTCGTCTCATCTGTCTGTTATGTCTTGTCTTTTACATTGCAAGTTCTTCAGGGCAGCGACCATTTGTGCAATGCCCAGCACAATGCCCCCAGCTAGTTGACCTCTAGGTGCTATATAAATGTTAATAATAATAATGGCCTTATCAAATGGGATTGAGTTGAGCAGTCAATTGTTGCTTTTGGAGTTCTGCATTTCTAACCCACATTTTCAGGAACATGTAAAGTTTTCTGATAGGAAACACCCTCCTCAGTGCATAAGGTGTAGCCTGAGGCAGAACAGAAGTAATTCAAAAGACACTTTAGCATTGGATTCTGTAGAGGTGGAACAATATGCTCTAAATATGGTTCTCTAGTTTAACACGTGGCAAAATGTCATTACCCCAAATGGAATATTTGGAGAACATTGGAAAAAAATGACATTTGTATGGATGCCTTGAGTTCTCCCAAGGGACTTTTATTTTAATTCAGTTTGCCGAGCATTAGCTATTAGACTCTTAGCTTGTAGTTTAATCCTTTCCCACTCCCTCATCAAAATGAATGTGTGCTTACTGTACTGTGGGCATACTCTCAGCCCCAGTCTGTATCAACTCACGTTCCAGCCTTCCAAATCCATTCTCAAATTCATTTGAACTTTGAATATCATGCAACATGACAATCAGTAACTCCCCCCTGCCATTATAATGCAGGACACTGTCTGATTATGCATTATGTATGGGTGTATATTAAACATACCTCTAAGCACCGGTGTAATTTATAGATTTGTGTATCAGACATGTTGGCAAATGGATGCAATAGAGGTTTTAAAATTCCAGCAGAGCCTCTTTTTTTTTTTCTTCCCTCAATGGTAAATTTCAAAATGATATATACCCTTTTTCCACTTCAAGTTTAACATCACTGATGCAGTTCTCTGATTCTTTAAATGCCTGCAACATTCTTAGCCCTGTGCAGAACAGAGGAAAACTCAATCTCTGCCTGAAGAAGTTTACAATCTAAACAGACAGCACAGATCAGACACTGTGACTGCATTGAGAGACCCAGAGGAAGGCTAGATCTTAGAGCTCTGATTCCAGTGCCAAGTAATGATGACATCCTTACTGGCAGTGATTTGTGGACATCTTGGAAGAAGTGAGTCTTCAAGGGGGATTTGAAAGATGAAATTAGTGATCTTGGCTCTGCACAATACCCCCTGAGGGGCTGCTCTGAAAGCCCTCCACATATGTTCAGTGTGTGGGTAGGGGCTGGAGACTGAATCACGATCTTTGTGTTTTAGTGCTTTAATGCCCTGACCCAGCCATAGTCCTAAATACCACTATACCTTGGAAATATCTGCACCAAGGAAAAGATAATCTGCATAGAGGACGGCGTGACTGTGTATGGATCATACCAGCCAGACCACAGAATTAATACTGGTTTTGCAGCACTAGTGTATACCGGTTGACAGGGGTGAGATCTTAAGAGCACTGTGATCTGTTCTGATAAAGTTAATCCATGCTCCTTCATTTGTGACTCTTAAGTTTTCTGTTGTCTTGGTTTTTGACTCTTCTCATGATTTCTCTTGGTTTTTCTCCTTCTGTTTATTCTCCATGTCACAAGTTTTCAAACCTAATGAATAGTTTGAGCCCACCACAAAAGAAACTATCTCCCAAGGAAACAAGGAACTAAAAATAAACACATGCAACATTTTCAACAAAGGCTCAACCCACTGAAGTCAAAGGGAGTCTTTGCATTGACTCCCTTGGGAGTTACATCCAGTCCACGGCCAATAAAATAAGTAGATGAGTGATATACGTAGTTTGCCATGTTTTCACTGTCAGTGATATTTAAGCAATCTTAGAAATATTCAGATCATAATGTGATGAGGGCTATAGAAGTACCTAGTTGGATGGACTGATAGATAGTTAAATAGATTTATTGGGTACAGTGAATTTCACACCTTCGCCCCATCAGATGGTATTTAAGATGCCCTACCCACCTAGGAAATGAAGTTTATTCAATAGGGAGGATACACTCTCCACTGTCAGAGGATTCAACAGAGTTAGACCAAGGAGGCCTGGCTATGGTTTTGATTTTGCAAAACCTCATTGATCGTACCTGGAACCCCAATTCTTACAAAATGTGGGGAAGATTTATAAAAGCTTCCAGTTTTGGCCCATAGCTTTTAGTATCCAGCTATTGAAGAGGCGAAAACAGCTATATATATTTGTTGATCTCCAGTAATTCTTTGAAAATGTCTTTATACCAGACTTAGCTCTTACTGCCAGCACTGTATGAATAACAAACCCTAAATGTATTTTGTACTGCTACTGACACCCCTTAAAAATGTGACCCGTAGCGAGAGAAATCAATTCCAGCTGCTTGCAGCATTTTCATAATCCGGACTCTCATTCTGCTTATCCCAACTGCTCTAATAACTCCCAGGAAAGGAAAACAATGTCTCTGTGTCTTCTTTCATTGTTTTCTTGTCTCCAAACATGTAACCCTACAGTAACATCTAAATCATACCTGGTCTAATAAAATAAATCAGATATATATTTTGTCTTTGTGTTTTGCTTCTATCATCCAGCATTATTTCATAACCCACTGAGTTTATTAGTTTTTTTTTTAATGGCATTTCTGGAAATTCTGATCAGATATAATTCCATTGGCCTCAAATAGCAGTACAAAGTCAACAAATATCCCTACATCCAAGCCAAATTCTTGTCTGAGCAGATATGTTCTATTTTTGCCAAATACAATAAAATAACGTTTCCACTGTCTTTGCATTCCTTGTACTTGGGGAGCTCTGGCTTACAAAATTCTTCATAACAGACTTCATTATTTATCCACTGTAAGTGTGTGGGATATGGATGACAAAGCCAGAGCTCAAGATTTAATTGTACTCTAGATGCTGATTGTTTTGAGGTTTTTTCTTTCGCATATAACTGCAATACATTTTAAATTAAACAAACTCTATCAACACCATCAAATTTAGCTGTGGTATAACTTTAAAGATTTACACTTGCTTTTCACCAGAGCCGAATTCACCCCATAGGGTTGATGTCCAAATTGATGCTCAGATCCTTTAAAGAAAATTTATCCCTGAAATATATTCAGTTGTGTGATCTGGTTTTGGGCTCTTTCCAAGACCTCAATTTAACAGTCTGTCCTTGAAAGTCTCTATCATATACAAGTAGTGTCAAATACTGCCCTCAGTCCATGACACAACTTGCCTTCGATTTCAGTCAGAGTTGCATCAACAGATTGTGTAATATGGGTCTAGGTATGTTTCTCATAAGTCATGCAATTATTGTTTTTTTTATTTCAAGCTACCTACATCAGTAACTATTTCGCTCTATCAGAGGGGAAGCCATGTTAGTCTGGATCTGTAAAAAGCTACAAAGAGTCCTGACATGCATCTGATGAAGTGGGTATTCACCCACGAAAGCTTATGCTTCAATATGTCTGTTAGTCTGTAAGGTGCCAAAGAGTCCTGTGGCACCTTATAGACAGACGTATTGGAGCATAAGCTTTCATGGGTGAAAACCCACCTCATCAGATGAATGTAGTGGAAATTTTCAGAGGCAGGTATAAATATGCTGGCAAGAATCAGTCTAGAGATAACGAGATTAGTTCAATCAGGGAGGATGAGGCCCTCTTAGCTACTCTTTGTCACTTATTTCACTTTGCATTTCACTGATGAATGAAGAAATACTTCTTCATAGTATCTAAATCAGGGGTAGGCAATCTATGGCACGTGTGCCGAAGGCGGCACGCGAGCTGATTTTCAGTGGCACTCACACTGCCTGGGTCCTGATCACTGGTCCGGGGGGGCGGGGGAGAGGGGCTCTGCATTTTAATTTAATTTTAAATGAAGCTTCTTAAACATTTTTAAAACCTTATTCACTTTACATACAGCAATAGTTTTGTTATATATTAAAGACTTATAGAAAGAGACCTTCTAAAAACATTAAAATGTATTACTGGCACGCAAAACCTTAAATGAGAATGAATAAATGACGATTTGGCACAGCACTTCTGAAAGGTTGCCGACCCCTGATCTAAATACATTTTTAGATGTACACTTTGGGATCTGTCTGGGTGAAAGATGTCAAATATTCTATAATTATTATGCTATACAGCATGCTGCATGTACCTTATGCTATACAGCATGCTGCATTTTTTTCTGATAACTTAAGGACTATAAGCAGCCCACTCTTTAGTAATAAATGAAACAGGCTTCAAAAGAAAATGAGTATCATTCATTTATTGTATGAATGTAGTGCTTAGGAGTGTGTGTGTGTGTGTGTGTGTGTGTGTGTGTGTGTGTGTATATAGATAGATATCTGAGAGAGTCCCCTTCCCTGAAGAGCTGACAGTCTAAATAGACAAGACAAAGATGGTAGGGGAGGCAGAAGCAGAGAAAGGTGAAGTGACCTGCCCCAGGTCACATGACTGGTCCGTGGCAGAACCAGGACTAGAATGTTGGTCTCTCAAATCCATCTCTAGTGCCCCAGTGCTTGAAGACCCACCCTCCCACATGATGTAAGGTAAAACTCTCTAAGGGCTGACTCTGCAGCCCCTACTCATGTGAGACATCCCATTGAAGCTGACGGGACTATTCACAAAACCAAGAATTACTCGTGCAAGTAATAGCTCAGGATCAGGCCCCTAGTTCATCCTCATTTCATTTTCTATGAGGAGGATCTCAATATGCTTTGAAATAACAGGACTTCACTGATGACTAGCGTACTGCATGACCATTTATGCACCTATCAAAATAGGAGTGCTGATGATATGGGAAGTAAGATGAAAATATATTAAAGCAAAGAAGGAACAGATTTTACACAGAGTAGTAGCAAATATATGGTATTTCTTTTTGTTCAACTCCTTTCTATTTTGGCTCTTATATCTGTAGGTTATACAATATTTAGTCATTCCCTGTGTTTTAATTTATATTTCAGTATGCTAATTCTAATTTTCATTAAATTCATACTTATTCCTCCTATGGAGGAGTTGCTTCAAAATCATAATTCTGAAAGTCTTAGCACTTGCTCACCATTCAGGAAATACAGACTTTCCTTTTTTTCCCACATAGTATTATCATGAACCACACCAAGCATTTATTATAAGAAGTGCAAAGCATATCCCTCCTTTGAGAATAGAAACTAAAATGGCAGTTTTCAGAATGAATTGGAGAGCCACCCTATGTATGTTAGACACTTATAATTCATTTGTCCTTTTAAATCACTGCTTTGAAAAAGTTAGTGCCTGAAACTGAAAAAGAAGGAGCAACAGGATTTTCAAGGAATGAAAATATTATCTTCCTATTATTATTGCTGTTCTGGCATATCACTATGTTCTTCACAGGCAATTTAATGTCTGTTTGCTGTTCTCTGCATTCTTCGATCTATTCTGTGCCTAGAGACACAGAATGCATTGCCATATATTTGGATGCTTCAACAGGGCTGCCCAGAGGATTCAGGGGGCCTGGGGTCTTCGGCGGCTGGGGGCCCCCACTGCGGCAGTAATTTGGCAGCGGGGGGTCCTTCCGCTCTGGGATCTACTGCTAAAGTATCCTGAAAAGACCCTCGGTGGGGCCCCCTGCTGGCGAATTGCCGCCGAAGACCCAGCACTTCGGCAGTGGGTCCCGGAGTGGAAGGACCCCACCACCACGGGTCTTCAGGGCACTTTGGCAGTGGGTCCCGGGGCAGAAGGACCCCCTGCTGCCGAATTGCTGCCGAAGACCTGGAGCAGAAGACGCTCCGGAGGCTTGGGGCCCGCGGGAGTTTTCCAGGCCCCCTGGAGCAAGTGAAGGACCTCTCTCCAGGGGCCCTGAAAAACTCTCGTGGGGGCCCCTGCAAGGTCTGGGGCAATTTGCCCCACTTGCCACCCTCTCTGGGTGGCCATGTGTTTCAAAGTAATTTGTCCAAGACTACAACTTAAATCATCTTTCATTCTTGTCAAGATCTTGGGTCTACCTGCTGAGAGGTAGGGGTATAGCAGGTGGACATGCAGCTGCCCTCATCTTCCCATCACTAAATGCAGTGACCCTTTAGGGGTGAAACCCTGGCCTCATTGTAGTCAGTGGAAGTTTGCCATTGACTTTAGTAGGCAGCAAATTTCCCCTTGGTACTCTGTCAGTGCATATTTTAATTCAATGACCTGGTAGTGTTTAAAGCATTCGGGCACTCTCCAGTCAAAGGCACACAAAGCTTTTCAAGTCATGCAGTCTCTGGTTGGCTGCAACCATTGATAGGTTCTGCCTCTGGCTGACTTACGCTACAGAAATGCTGCCCTGCCATGGAAGTCTAAAAGCAAATTATGTGTCTGATCCTGCAGCCTTTACTAGTGAGTCATCCATATTCTCAGAAATAGTCCCATTACAATCAATGGGACTATTCACATGAGTACAGATTACTTGCCTAATTAAACGAATACATCCTGTCTATGCTTGTCACCTCCAAACACACAGGTATGGTGATGCAAGAAAGTGGACTCTGGCCTGTTGAATTCCTGAGGCAAGAGCTGTCAGCAAAAATGAACAAAAAACATAGACTGGAATGGGCTGTCTGATGCCCTGTCCTTTCATTGATCCCTCTTTTGATATACAAATCCACAAAGTAATCTCATGTTGTGGGCTCTGCATCAGCAATAGGATATGCCTCTGGAGTAGGAAGGATCATACAATTCCTTGTGTGATGGGGCAAGGCCAGATGGCTACAATAAAGTACTGAGAAACAGGTATCTTAGCCCCAGGCTAAATAAATCCCTAGGACCCTGGTAACCAAATGGCAGTTGCTCCAGGTTAATCAAGGCACCTGGGGCCAATTAAGATCTTTCTAGAAGGCAGTGGAGATAGCTACTTTAATTAGAACACCTGCAGCCAATCAAGGCAGGCTAATCAGAGCACCTGGGTTTAAAAAGGAACTCACTCCAGTCAGGTAGGGAGGAGCCAGAGGAGAAGAAGTGTGTGTGAGGAGCTGGGAGAAAGAGGGCAAGGAGCTGAGAGTGAGCGTGAGAGTACTGCTGGAGGATTGAGGAGGACAAGCATTATCAGACACCAGGAGGAAGGTCCTGTGGTGAGGATAAAGAAGGTGTTTGGAGGAGGCCATGGGGAAGTAGCCCAGGGAGTTGTAGTTGTCATGCAGCTGTTACAGGAGGCACTATAGACAGCTGCGATCCACAGGGCCCTGGGCTGGAACCCGGAGTAGAGGGCGGGCCTGGGTTCCCCCCCAAACCTCCCAACTCCTGATCAGACATAGGAGGAGTTGACCCAGACTGTGGGTTCCACAAGAGGGGAAGATCACTGAGGTGAGCAAATCCGCCAATAAGCGCAGGACCCACCAAGGTAGAGGAGGAACTTTGTCACACTTGGTATAATGATTTAGAGGACAGAGACCCCACTTTGGTTTTCTGAGAACTTCTATTGATCCTAAGGGACTGATTCTGTAGCCCTTTCTTGTGTGAGCAGTCTTACTGATTTCACGTAAAGAAGGGGCTTGGGCTCTAATACGTTTGCCTAGATTTGTTTGTTATTTGATTTTTATACAATGGTATGAAATCTGTGAGTGACATTCCTCAGACAGCAGATGCTATAATTTGGCACATCTCGCTCCTTTGCATTGTATTTTTAATGGATTTTTTTTGTTACATGAGCTGTAGAAGTTCATGTAAGCTGCTATGAGACCTATCTGTGAGGACTAGTACCAAATACGCTTGAAATAGTATTTAATGATGCACTCTAGATTCTGTGGGTCAGATTCTGATACATGTTGAGTAGACTCTTACTTCCTGAGTAGTTGATTTCAGTGGGTCAGCTCAGAGTAAATTACAACTCAGAATGAGTAATGGTGGCAGAATCTGGCTCCCACTGTATGTCTGTCACTTATGATTAAACTAACTTCCAGCGCCCCCAGTCTGAATACTGCCGACTGTAATTATGTATAAAAGTGATCCTGCCCATAAACTATACATAGACAATGAGTTCCAGAAGAGCACCTCCTGGCTTTGATGAATGAGAGCCACGGGATCAAATGGATTATTCACATCTTACTGCTTTGCGTTGTTGCAGGGCACGGATTTAAAAACTGAAACTAACCCCTGGAATTAGAGAGTAGCATTTTGAAATGTAATAAAGATAAAAAAGAATATAAAACACAGAAGGAATGATTCTTGCCAGATCAGGTTGATTCATTGAGTGCAACTTAGATTTTAAATTTACAACAAGTTGCCTAACCTCAGCCTCTGTACCATCCACTAAAATATTAAATAAAATTATATCAAATTTATTCTTTGTGACATTAAGGAAAATTGGCTCCCACACTGTGGCATACAGTTTAATAAATGTAATTTAAAGAACAATAGAACAATGGCATTTATGTTTTAATTATGCCAAATAAAAGCTGGGATGTACTCTTTTAAAGAAACCATTTTTCTTATGAAAATTGACCTTTCTGATAAGATACCATATGTAATGTGCTGCTTTTAATTATATGGTCCTAAGTAGCATACTCTCTTTGGAAACTGAAAAACTTATGTTCAAGATCAGGAACATTATAAGAACTAAACATGCTGTTAATGTTGTTTTAAAACAAAAGATCTAACTTTCCCCGGAAAACAGTGTTTATTTCTATTCAAAGAGACTGCATAAAAGAGGGCCAGATATCTTCCAAAAATAACAGTAACAAAATAGAGAATAATCAATGTTATTTTAATGATCCCTATCTTCCTGTTGTTCCAGTCGCTGAACAAACAACATTAAAACCAGAAAACATTACAACGTACAACCAAAGAGACAGCTGAAATGAGATAAAAATCCCATAAATAATTACAGCTAACAACTAGAATACATCAAAAGCTTTTTAAAGATATTCATACACTCTTAAAAAATTGACTGGACAAAAGAGACTTGGATGATAAAATTTTGCCACATGCTTTTTAAGGATTCACTGCTACATTCCTTATCCAGGGAAATTGCCTGTTGATTTCAGTTGGGACATTACAAGTGTAAAGACTGGATGACTGGTCCCAAGCTTGGAAATGGGAAGTGCTATATATAGTCAGGGTTCCCTGTTCTCTGCAGCAAGCTGAACCTAAATTCTGTGGCAGTTCTGTGGCAATCTTGTATAATAGACAGGAAATTCTATGGCAGCTTAATTTAAATTTTAAAAGGGAGACCCTTAGTAAATGCAGATGAGTTGCACAATACATTAAATCAGGGGTAGGCAACCTATGGCACGTGTGCTGAAGGCGGCATGCGTGCTGATTTTCAGTGACACTCACACTGCCTGGGTCCTGGCCACCAGTCCGGGGTGCTCTGCATTTTAATTTAATTTTAAAGGAAGCTTCTTAAACATTTTAAAAATCTTATTTACTTTACATACAACAATAGTTTAGTTACATATTATAGACTTATAGAAAGAGACCTTCTAAAAACGTTAAAATGTATTACTGGCATGCAAAACCTTAAATTAGAGTGAATAAATGAAGACTTTGCACAGCACTTCTGAAAGGCTGCTGCCCCTGTATTAAATAATGGATGTAATTAGTCTGATTTTATTTTTGTTTTTTTACACTAACTCTGCTCTTTCAATTTTTACTGAGTTAATTTTTTTTGTAATGATAACAAATAAGTGTATCGCAAAGTTGTCCCATGGAAACTGGAGCTTTGGGCGAATGGTTATGCTATTTGGGATTGTGAGATAAGTGTATTAGCTGTGATACAGTTAACTCTGAAACCTAATACTTACAAATCAAATGTCAACATTGTTAACCCAGTGAGATTACTGGAGCAGCTCACGCCTATTGGAGTAGAGTTGGTCAGAAAATAGAATTTTTATACCATGGGAAATTCTGACATTTCAAAATGTGTTTTTGTTTTGAACCAGAGTAAGCCAAAAACTTGTAATTTCCTACAGAACAAATTCTACAAAAATTCAGATTGTAAAAACAGTTATTTCATGTGTATTTTGTTCTGAAAGTTGGGAGTAAACATAAGCTAATGCTACAGCTAGAGCTGACTGAAAAATTAAGTATTTGGTTAATGGCCGAGCTGAAAAATCAGGAAAAAATTGCTTATTTTAAACTGAAAATAACTTTTGTTCTCTTCTAAACAAAAAGACATTTTGTCTGCTCTGAATGAAAAATGACATTGCTAAATGAGTGGCAATTGGCAATGACATTTTGAAATGTTTGTTTTTAAATGAAATGTCAAAATGGTTTGTTTTTGAAAATGTTGAAACAAGCAATTAAAACATTTTCCAAAAAAATCCCTTTTTTTAGTGCAGTTGAAACTATTTGCTGAATTCAACGCTATTTTATGAATAGTTTCAGTTGCCTCCAAACTGCAGTTCAGCAAATGTATTATTAACTGAAAAAAATTCATACAACTCTTAGAATTTTTCTCCTTTACTCTTATTCTATGGCAAGATGGGAAGGCTCTTACTAAAGAGACCTTAAAAACATTGAATTGTGTTATTAAATCCTGGTACCATTGACTTCAAAGAGACCAAAATTTGGTGCTTAGTCCATGATCCAAGATATCAGGAAATTCAGATTTATGCTACACTTACAGTCATTAGATATTCTCTAGAGATAACATTGGTACGTTAAGAAATGTGTTATTATTTTTTTAAATAGTCTAATGGTAGTATTACCTGGTGTGGGCATTGTTGGTGTATGGTTCTGCATCTGGCTGTCTGGTGCCAGGCAATGATTGACCTGACCCAATCAATACGACCGTGAGTTGTCATCAACAAGCTGGTAATTACACAGATAGTGGCTATTTTGCTTTTATTTTGGGTAGAAGAAAATAAGGGTAAGTTGCCTTCCATTTGTGCATTTCACTAGCATATGTCTCTGAATTAATATCATATTAATACAGGATCATATTCTCACTAGCCCTTCTTATTTTATGCTGGCCATATGCTGGCCAAATATTTAATGCTGGCCATAGATGACATGATGATGGTGAGAAGATCTCTTATTGTGTCAAAATATTTTTCTTGAAAATATGGTTATGGGAGACTTCCCCCTTCCCCCCTCTCACCCCCTGCCAGACTCTAATCTTCTGAATGGTCTTTGTTACCCTGTAACCAGGGCTGCTCTTGGGGGGGGGGGGGGGGGAAGCAATCGGCCTATCAAAAGATTTCAAGGGGTGTTCATTTTTCTTCACTGATTCACTGGGTAAATGTAGTGTGCAGTGGCATTTGTTAGCTGCCCAGCTCTCATTTCAGGACAGGATTTTCAATGCGTTAAGTACCTAACTCCCGTATTCCCCTGGGAGAATCCCAGTGGTTGTTTAGTACAGCAGTTCCAAAACTTTTTGCCTGCCTGTCCCCATTTTCTGATTTATTGCTTCCTGCAACCCCAGACAGCATGGAGGACACCATTTTAAAATGGAGTTCTCCGCATAGCACAGTCTCATACAGCATATGTGTGAGGTCACACTGCACGGAATACACCATTTTGCTCTACAAAATGGCATCCTCTGCACAGCATGACTTTGCGTGTACCGTGTATGAGGTCATGCTATTTGGAGTTCACCATTTTGTAAAAGGCATCCTCCGCATGCTTTGTATTGCCACAACCCATCCTTGATGGTGCAACCCCACTTGGGGTCATGACCCATAATTTGGGAACCCTTGGCATAGTGGGAATGAGAAAAGTACACTGGTTATTATAACAGTGCTGACAAGAGTAGTAATACCTAGCTCTAATAGAGCATTTTTTAATCAGTTGATCTCAAAGCACATTATAAAGCCAGTCAAGTATCATTAGCCCCATTTTAGAGATAGGGAAACCAAGGTAAAGTGGTGAAGTGACTTGCTCAAAGTCACCCAGTAGGCCAGTGGCAGAGTTGGGAAGAGCTCCTAATAAAATACTTTTTTGGATGGTTTAGTGCCCATCTGGTGCTTCTGCCATTGCCTGTGAATTTCAGAGCTATGTGAATTTTTTGTGATGAAAGCTGAAACTATGTGGAAACTTGATGGTTTTCAGGTTGCATTACAAACCCAAAGGTGTGTCCAGGCTTGCCTGAAAGATTTCATGAACCTTTTCAATCTGGGCCAATTATAATTTTAGTTCAAAATCAAGCAAAACTGTAAAATCCTTGTCTTCTCTGGGGACACTACCTGTTGCATACAAGAGGTGTCAACAACAGGTGCCCTAAACTACAGCTGGATGTGATTTAACTGCAAGTGCAGAAAGGGATGAAGTGCATATAGAACGATTTCAGAAACTTCTCTGTGGTGCTGTGCTGTTGTTTAAGCACTGCATGGCAATATTTCATGTATCTCCCAGTGGCATTTATCCAATGCTGCAGTCTGCAATCTTTCATCACCCGTCTCCATTGACAGCGGTCGTTGGCATAAATACGAGGGCTGTAATTCCAGCATGGGAGTACGTGAGAAAGGTTTGCTCTCTGGCAGGTATATTACATTTGTGTCTGACTATTTTCTCAATATTATACCGAAGGGGGTCGTGTGTGGGCTCTGCTCATTGAAAGGATCATTTTGAGATGTTTGTCTGAGCAGTAGTTTATGAAATATCTAAAAGCTAGGATATTAGGTTGCAAGGCTGTTGAAATGAGACTTGTCACCTGAGGCGAGGTGGGGTCTCAGGGCTAACAATCAATGCTGAGAACAATGGACATTCATGGAGACAGCACTTTGTTTACTATCAGTCCAGGTTGAGCTTTAAGAAGACAAACTAACCCCAGGAGGGTTCTCTGAAGGAGGGGGCCCCTGAACTAAAACAACAATAGCTTGTTGTTTTAAAAGCAGAAGACATGGCTCAAATTGTTGTTCATTACAGGAGGAGACTCTCCACCAGTGGGGGTGGGGAGATCTCATGAAAAGTGGATGATTGGATCTCTGCTCTTTGCATTAGACTAATGCTTCAAGAAAGAATCTTTTGGCGAGAGATACCTTATTAGACAGGAAAGTAACTTGTTAATAGGTATAGACTGTAGTTTGTGTCTTGTTTTTCTTTTACCTGTAACCTTATATTTCCAAACCCTTATACTTGCTTGTATTTGAATCTCTATCTCAAGCTCTGTTTTAATAATCTTCCATTCGAGTTTACTGTAAGACTGTCTAGTGCCTTGTGCTAAAGGAACTAAAGTGTTGAACTGAGATGAAATCAGTGCATTCCTTCCCTTAAGGCAGCGGATTGGTGTACACTGAAGGTGTCCAGGAGATAAAGGACTGGATACCTGAGTGTAACAAAGTGGGATGTGTAAACTGGCAGCCTGCAGAGCAGAGAGAGAGTGGGCTCTTGCAGAGCACAGAGTGGAGTACTTGTATTGTCAGCTGCTGGTAGTTGGGGACCCTGGTGGTCACAGACAAGGCTCTCTTATGCTGTAAGCATGTGGCAATGATTCATCCTGGACACCTTAGGTAACCCAGAAAAGAGGTCATGGAGTATATGAGACAAGGTGGGTTAGGTAACATCTTTTATTGGACCAACTTCTATTGGCGAACAATACAAGCTTACACAGAGCTTCTTCACGTCACACAGTTCTAGTGCAGAAGGCTCAGTTGCCAAGCCCGAATGTTGGGCTCCAATTCTCTCTCACAACACCGTTCAACATATCAACTGATATATGGCAACTGTGACAGGAATGCACATATTTTCCAGGCTAGGAGGAGCACAACTGAATCCTCATAGCTGTCTCCTTTCATGGCTTTGGCCTGGGGAATTATTCATCACTTTTCTACTGTTCTCTTTGTAGCTGCTTTCACCAGTCATCAACACACCAAAGGGTGAAATGCATTGCTGTGAAGAGGTTCTACAAAAAGCCTGTGCACCGCACACATCCCAACTTGAGGGTTTAATTGGGCCTTCTAGGTGCTCCCTGCTCAGAGGTGAGTTTCACTCACAGTGAGGAAGAGAACATGCAGCAGTGGTGGAAAAGTGGGATCTTCCAAAAAGAAATAACTTGTCCCATGTGTCAATAGATAGAAGGGAGAGCACTAAACTGCACAGCTTCATTGTCATTCATCACCACCTGGGAATACTTTACCTATGGTAGCAGACCATAGTAATCATCTGTGCAAAGAAGCAACAGTCTTTTGGAGGGGAAAGGAGAGAAACCTACTACTACCACTTCCACTTCCACCCAAAACAAATTTGGTCACACAATTTTGCCTATGGGCCTCATTCTTTTTCCACAGAGATCTGTATGAACAAACCTTTTGTATCTATGAATGCTCTCAACAAGCAAATTCAAAATATGCGAATGTGGCAAATCAAATTCCATTTCCAAATCACCAGAATAGCGTTGGATAACTTTCTGAGAGCAGGGCATTTTTTGTAGTGATTTCTCACCCTTTCTCTGTCATGCTGATTCATTCTGATATGTCATTCATAGGATCTTTCTCTTATTCCCAGAGGTAATGGTACAAACCAGTAAACTCTAGAGGCTGTGAATTAACACAACAAGAGCTTTAAAATCATTATGCTGAGTGGTGCATTCCAGTAAGAGCAATGCATGATCTAATTTAGGTCAAGGTTAAAGTTTAATTACTGTGAGATTGGACTAATACAGAAGGATTGAGCTTTGAACTTAGCTAACACAATTTGTGTACATGGCCATGTATACAAATGAAAAAAAAATTGTCTGGAAACTATCTGGAGATCTAAATAAAGAAGAAAAAATTATCTATGACCATATGTCCAGCTATTAAAATATTCAAGATGGTGGTTTTTATTTTGTAAATGGAGATGAAAGAACCATAAAACATGACTGGAGAGAGTCCATTGTTTTTAAAGCACATAGAAATTAGTTATGAAATGAAAATTCCATCATTTAGAGATTATATTTTTGAACATAATTAAACACGTACTATATGGTTATTAAGCCATGGTTGCACATGCACATTTTGTCAACTTCAGAAATAAAACTGGCAATGAAGCAATTAAAGTATTGTGTGCAAGCTCATAAATGTAAAGGTCTGCTAAGAATCTGCATAGCCTTTTAATCATTGCCTGTAGACTCAACCACAAACTTATCAACAATTATTAGACAATTAAGTGGATGTGTTCTGTTAGAATTCTTCTGAAATCATTACCTTGTGGAACTGTCTGTTTTTAAAAAAAGAGCGCACATATTTGATTAAAAGTGAGGTTATCAGACAGCCACTTGCTCTTTTATCATCTGTGCTGTGTTTAACTGAATGGTGTAGCATGACTCAGACTCATCATAACTTCTCTTTTTAAAGAGAGAATTGTCTTTCACATCACCTAGGATTGTGGTTGTTTCAGTACATTTAAATCCAAGAGATTTTCAACCATTTTAGTCTTATTGCAGTTATGATCCCCAGAAAATCTCTCTGAAGAGATAAGGAAAACTATGCAAAGGAAAGAAAATGTTGTCTATAAAATTTATTGAAATGTTCTTCATAAATTCTCATTTCAACAGAGCAAAATCCTCCTGTACCTTGGCAGAGGTATTCTTTAAGTATATCATAATAAAATATTGCTTTTCAAATGGCATTGCCATAAATGTAAAACTATTCCAGTCTATGGTTAGTTTTAATATGTCAAACAAAAATCAGTCAGTCTTTGTCGGTTACGGACAGATCGACTTATGGAAATATTCTTGTAAACCAAGAAAACAAGAACTAATAATATAGTTTTCTCAAGATGTTGAGATATTACAAGTATGTAAATCTTTACATTTTGCTATAGTCACAGTCTGCGAAAAAGCCAGCTCTTGCCAAGGTTTTAGACTTCAGACGAGCACAGACAAACTCATTGCTGGAAAACAGTCTGTTTCACCTGTGTGTCAGTAGGGTTAAGATGGGTGTTGGACTTACAACATTGTGTTTTAATATTTAGACTTGCATGTAAGTTGCTGCATGCATTAATTTCACTTATAATATCTTTATCACATTTTTGCTTTGTAATTGTAAAAAAAGTTTGTTCTGAGACCACGAACCCAGTCATGAGGGATCATCTCCTTCCTATCACGAAGGCCTATCAAAACTAAATGGGCCATTGTAGGACACCACAATACAAAGACTTTAGTTGCCCCTTTGCATCCATGAAGAGGCTACATGCAGAAGGGCTCATCCCATCAGCTTGAATTCTGGAAGAAGGAAATGAAAAATTTTCGTCAGCTATTTTTATCTTTTTGCAGTTTGGACTCTCATAGGGTCGTAGCTATGAAACGGAAGGAGAGATCCCCAGGGTCAACCTGGGTTATCCCTAAAAGATGTTCAGAGCTAACAGATTACTACAACTCTGTCACCTTTGGAAACCACAAATGAGTTAGTCTATGTTTGCCTGCTTTAATCTTGTAATAACTCTCATTTCTTCTCTTCTTAGTTAATAAATCCTTAGGTAATTTACTATGCGTTGGCTACAAGTGTCTTTGATGTGAGATTTATAGGCTCTTTGACTGACCTGGGATAACTGACTGGTCTCTTGGAAGTGGGAGCAACCTGAATATTTTGTGATCTTCAGTGTATCGCAACCAACTAACACTAAATCCAGCTTGCCTGGGTGGCAAGATAGACTGGAATGACTAAAGGGATTATATGTGACTCCATGGTAATACTGCTATAGTGCTTCAGGAGTTCACATTTGTCACTGGGTTGGAGAAATCTAATTATAGAACATACTCCCAGTTTGGAGTATCTGCCCTGCTTCTTGACAGCCTGCCCTGAGTTTCGCACTTTCACGGTCATGAGCCACTCCAGCCAGCATGACAGCAGGTAATGGAGAAGAAAGGGAAATCTGTAAAATGTTAGTGCAGTTCCACTCTGAGCAGTGACTATATACACATGGTACTTTCTTTCTTAATAGGCCTCCCTTTCTGTATTCAGAGTCATATGTCAGCTGACAAATTTTTACTCCTGTTAGTATTGCAGAACCAGTGAGTTAAATGGGTTCTATTATAACTTAAGTTGCAAATTCTCTACAGAATTGTTAACTATAAGTTCAATCTTGCACCACTGAAGCTAATGGGAGTCTGGCCCATTGAATCAGACCTTTGCCCTGACTGCCAGTAGGGACAAGATTTTCAAAATGGTCTAGTGATTTTTGGATACCTCAACTTCTGGGTGCCCAACTTGACATACCTTGTTATGGGGTCTGATTTTTCAGAAGGTTCTTTGTACCCTCCATGTGAATATCGGGCCTCTTTAAGGTGTCTCACATTGGGCTCCCAAAAACCTATCACTGTGAAAAACTTGGCTAGCCTGTCTACTGTTGGTCATGTGTGAGTCAGAAAGAATCCAGGTTGACTTTCAGATTCCAAACTGAATTTGCTGAGCCAGCAGTTTGACTAAAACACAACTTGTAGTATTTTTTTAACCAAAAAGCATTGAGAGATACTGAATATGCAGCCCCATGTTACAATTTTTGCAAAGGTTTGAAATAGAATTCCATTTTGATATGGTACATGAGTCTTTGCCTGCCCCTCTAATTTGCCTTTGCTCCGATGAAGGTTAATTCCCTAACATTCCTTGAAACTTAAGGTCCTATGTCACCCATGACTCTTCATGTTTTATAGTATTTGAATGGAAAACTTGCATCTGTTGTCTTTGTTGTAGCTGTCCTGATCATGAAACAGCAGAAACTCATTTATCCAAATGGAACGACAGACATGGCATTTTTAGGGCAAAAGGGGGTTTTAAATTCAAATGATGCTAGTTTAAAACTGAATTTTCAGGAGTGATATTGTTATGAGAAGGCTTTAGGGTGACCAGATAGCAAGTGTGAAAAATCAGGACAGGGGGTGGGAGGTAATAGGACCCCATATAAAAAAAGTCCCAAATATCAGGACTGTCCCTATAAAATCGGGACATCTGGTTACCCTAGAAGGCTTGGAAGGATTCAGTTTTTACTGGTAAATGTTGATGCGATAGGGTAGACTACATTTGGAGGCCCTCTGCTGGAGGCCTTGTGGCCCTGCTCCCTCTGCCCCAGAAAAGAGCAGAGAAGTCCTCCAGGCAGCCTAGGGGGGCTAAAGGGCAGCAGCCAATCAGGGTCCAGAAGGGCCATATAAAAAGGAGCAGCAGAGGCAGAGCAATCAGTTGCTGCCAGGAGCTTGAGGAGAGAGAACTGGGTGTCTGACTGTCTAGAAGAGCAGGAGAACCATGGACAGGTCAGTGTAGGCAGGCTAAGCCCAGAACCTAACCAGACTGAGCGAGAGTACAGTGATGAGCCCTGCTGGTCTGGCTGAAGACTGAACCCAGGGAGGGCTACTGAAAGAACACCAACTGAGGGTACCCAAATGGGCCCCTGTTGGGCTGTTAAAGAATGCAGTGTCTCCAGGAAGGAAGCCTGGGCCATGAGAAGGAACTAGAAACTGTATATCTGGAAGGGGGGAACAGTGTATATGACTCGGCCGGAGGGCTGAGTCGCTAAAGACCTGCCAAACAAGAGGTGGGTGCTGCCTCTGTTTAAAACTGAATGATTGCAGGCACATATTGGCCAGAGAGCCTGACTATTTAGCCAGCTTTCAATCCACCTTATAGTCCATTCATCCAATCCATACTTCTTTAACTTGCTGGCAAGAATACTGTAGGAGACCATATCAAAAGCTTTGCTAAAGTCAAGATATATTATTTCCACGGCTTTCCCCATATCCACAGAGCCATTTATCTCATCTTAGAAGGCAGTCATGTTGGTCAGGCATGACTTTCCCTTGGCAAATCCATGTTGATTGTTCCTGATCACCTTCTTCTCCTCCAAGTGCTTCAAAATGGATTCCTTGAGTACCTGCTCCATGATTTTTCCAGGGACTAAGGTGAGGCTGACTGGTGTGCAGTTCCCTGGATTCTCCTTCTTCCCTTTTTAAAAGATGGGCACTATATTTGCCTTTTTCCAATTGTCCGGGACCTCCTCCAATCACCACGAATTTTCAGAGATAATGGCCAATGGCTCTGCAATCACATCAGCCAACTCCTTCAGCACCCTCAGACGCATTAGATCTTGCCCCATGGACTTATACATGTCCAGCTTTTCTAAATAGTCTTTAACCTGTTCTTTCACCACTGAGGGTTGCTCACCTCTTCCGCATACTGTGCTGCCCAGTGCAGCAGTCTGGGAGCTGACCTTGTCTGTGAAGACTGAGGTAAAAAAAGAGCATTGAGTACTTCAGCTTTTTCCACATCATCTGTCACTAGGTTGCCTCCCTCGTTCAGTAAGAGTCCCACACTTTCCCTGACCTTTTTGTTGCCAACATACCTGTAGAAACCCTTCTTGTTACCCTTCATATCCCTTGCTATCTGCAACTCCAGTTGTGTTTTGGCCTTTCTGATTACATCCCTGCATGCTCGAGCAATATTTTTATACTCCTCCCTAGTCATCTGTCCAAGTTTCCAATTCTTGTAAGCTTTCTTTTTGTTTTTAGGCTCCCAGAAGATTTCTCTGTTAAGCCAAGCTGATCGCCTGCCATATTTGCTATTCTTTCTGCACATCGGGATGGTTTGTTCCTGTGCTCTCAATAAGGCTTCTTTAAAATACAGCCAGCTCTCCTAGATTCCTTTCCTCCCACATTAGCCTCCCAGGGGATCCTGCCCATTAGTTCCCTGAGGAAGTCAAAGTCTGCTTTTCTGAAGTCCAGGGTCTATATTCTGCTGCTCTCCTTTCTTCCTTTTGTCAGAATCCTGAACTCTACCATCTCATGACCACTGCTGCCCTGGTTGCCACCCGCTTCAATTTCCCCAACCAATTCTTCCCTGTTTGTGAGCAGCAGGTCAAGAGAAGCAGGGCCCCTAGTTGGTTCCTTCAGCATTTGCACCAGGAAGTTGTTCCTGGATTGTCTCTGCACTGCGGAGAAGGAAGGTGTTCTCACAGAACTGCAGGAGAATGTCTGTTGCTCACCCACCTTCCCCCCAAAAAGAAAACCTCTCCAGGCAAAATTACTCCACTAGTAACAACATCAGAAAGAACTGAGCTTTTAGTGATCACCTTAAACACTCATTTAGAGCTAAACGGGGGTGGGGGAGCAGGATGTACACCACTAATAGGATCAGCAGTTCTTACAGGTTGTACAAGGAATAAATGTGAAAATAAAACTTGAGTGTCAGACTATGAAACTAGGAGAAAATGGTGTAGGCTACTTTTATGTGTTGGATAGCTATTGCTTTCCCATCATATTCTTTTCTTGAAAAGTCAAGAATTTCTTTGTTCTACACAATAAAACTCAAACTATGGGAAGAATAAAAGCAAAGACTGGCCAAGATTTTCAAAAATGACTAATGGATTTGGATGCCTCATTTTCTGAGTGCCCAATTTGAGACACTACTCTGTGAAAACCAGGCGGCTCTAAGGCATCACAAGGTGGGAGCCCAAAATCACTACTCACTTTTGAAATTCTTGGACAAAACTCATCCCATTGTACCTGGGTATGGCACATTCCATATGCACAACAGAATGAGTTAAAGCATGAGTTTTGGTGTCTACTCTGAACTTCTTTGTGGGCTTATATGTTCACAACAGGGTTACTCCCACTTTATCTCTCAATAATATTAAATACATTTTTAAAAATTGCAGGGACACTTGCCAACTTTGTAAAACTAAATTTGCATTTGTGACTGTTTGTTTCAGTTTTTGGCAAAAAGTTCTTATCCTCTTTTTTAAGCATGTGCTACTGAACCTCCATTTCCTTTGTTCATTTCCCTTCTGTTCTGACTGGCTTTCTGTGTTTAAGATTAAACCAAGAAATATTTGAACAACTGCTGTACAACCATGGAGACAATGGGTCTGATTAAAAATAAAAATCCAGCAAAAGGGTCACATTTCAGCCTCTGACCATACAGCTGGTTTTAAAACTTAAAACACAGAGGAAAATTAACAATCTGAAAAAGATTCATACCCTTCAACTGCATACAAGCATCTTACTCTGATTACTATCAATAGGAACAAATATAATATATGCCAATCTTCTTGAATGATGAACCATGATAGCAGAAACAGTTATAAATTTGAACATTACTGAGGAAATCATAGATGTGTTTTGGATATTAGGGCATGCATGTGTTGTACTCTGTAAGGCACAGAAAGCTACAATCTTGCTAGAACCTCTGAACCAATTATTTTAATATGACTGCTTATTAAGAGTGCTAAACACATTTTGGCAGTTTTACTAGATACAGCCTTTGTTATGCAAATATTTGACACAGGCTATAGGATAACAGAAGTTATGGCACCTTTTTAAACTTGAAAAACAACAAAGGAAACTGCAATACATCAATGTGCAGAATGATAGTTAAATGCACAAGATCAAAGAAAATAAGAGCTAAGGCTGTAATGTTCCTGGATCCACCTATTTATGCTTGAGAATGTGGGTAGTGTGTAAGGCTGGTTCTGGCAGAGTAGTATATAATTTCTGTGAATGTTCTGCTTAGAACACAGAATGGCAGATTCAGCTTCTGAATTCCTAAAGCTTTTGTGGGTTTAAATATGATCCTTAATGTTACTTTCAAGGCAGATTTTTATATTTAATGGATTTCCATTCAAGGCATCGTCTCCTCCATCTTAATCCACAAAATCAAAATAATGTAGTTAGGCACCTGGAAGCAATGCTATTGCTTTTAGAGTACCTCTTTACAAGGTATATTGCTCCTTTTAAACTCTATGTATTGAACATTTAAAACAAACCTACTTATATCTTACTGTTAAATCCTGTAAATTATTGAAACGGAAAGCTTGAACCTGGGGTTAAAGAAACCTTTAGCTATGTGTTAAAGAAATGAAGCCAAAAACAACTCCTGCTTCCTTACTTTGCAGTAAACTAAAACTAAATATAGATTCCCCCTCCCCGTTCTCTCCCCCGAGTAAAAAAGGCTAGTGGAGATGTATCTTTACGGGGTAATACCTCCAGTTAGGGAAACTTTTAAAACCACCACCCTCTTTTTGCAGAAGGATTGTGAAGTGTATACAGAGCTGCAAGTAAGCTGGTACGCCGTGCTGGACTGCACCCGCTTTCGCTGTGGGGATTTAAAGGGCTCTGAGCTCCCCGCAGCAGCTGGCAGCCCAGAGCCCTTTAAACCCCCTGCCTGTGGCTCCGGCGGCCGGGCTGGGGCCAGATTTAAACAGCTCTGGGCAGCCACGGCTGCGGTCAGCCCATAGCATTTTAACCCCCCTGCCGCAGCTGAGATTTAAAGGGCTCAGAGTTCCCCGCCGCTGCAGGCAGCCCAGAGCCCTTTGAAACC
Organism: Gopherus flavomarginatus; assembly: GCF_025201925.1. Lineage (NCBI taxonomy): Eukaryota > Metazoa > Chordata > Testudines > Testudinidae > Gopherus > Gopherus flavomarginatus. The sequence goes on along the minus strand of NC_066625.1, from coordinate 76,617,520 downwards.
CGGCCGTGGCTCCAGTGGCCAGGCTGGGGCCAGGATTTAAAGGGTTTGGAGCTCCCCTCAGCAGCAGGAGCTCTTGGCCCTTTTAAATACCTGCCCCAGCCCCACAAAGCTCAGGGTTCCCCACTGCAGCCGGAGCCCCGGGCCCTTTAATTTGCCCTCGAGCTCTGGGGGCCTCCCAGCTACCTCTGCAGCTCGGAGGCCTTGGTTGATTTAAAGACTCTGGGTCTCCCAGCCACAGCTGGTGCCCCAGGGCCTTTAAATCTTGAGGCCACACCCCTTCCAGATGAGGCCACGCCCCCCACAGGACTCTGGCAGTACCGGTAAATCCTGTAAGTTACTTTCACCCCTGAGTGTATACTTTAGTGAGACAATACAAATCTTCCTCATTTAAAAACAAAACCACCACCACCTTCCCCATCGCTGCCTTTCACTCTCATACAGGCCACTGAGAATCTTTTTCTGTTTTACACAGGCCAGCCAGCACCTCTTGCATAAGTTAGATACCAGCAATCTTTCCCCACAGCCCCAAACACCTCCTCTGCACACCTCCCCTCACTTCCCTCTTCCATACCTCTCATTTTCTCAGTCAGCACTATGGCATTTCAGAGAGCAGAACTAGAATAACACTGGAATCAAAGGGACACTTTCAAGAATCAGGAAATCATGTGGCTCAGATAACATACTGAATAATACATAAAGTTATTCTAAACTTTTAAAGTTATGTATCATCTGGGCTATGTCTTCACTAACAAATAGTGTTTTTACCATGGGATAAATAACATGCAAAAGCTATCTTGCTGTAAAAACACAGTGGAGACAAGGCACTCTAGTTGTACTAGGTAAACTAGGTGTGGTCAACCATGGGCATGGGAGGGTGCGAGGGTTAGTGCTGACCAAGCCTAGCTGCCTCAGAACAAAAACTACATCTGCCTTCTCTCCACTTGAGAAGTTTAAATCTTATGCGGGGGAACCAACCCCCATTGTGTCAGTGAAGACAACTCCCTTTGTCCTCAAATCTGGACACTTCCTTGAGAAATAGTAACCAATTCATAAAAAAGGGGGTTGCTTTAAACCTATGATTTACTCTTAGATCTAATATTATCACTTGCAGGAGTCAGCAACATTAACTTCCTGGAGCTAGGTGCAAACACCCCCCTCTCAAGTTGAAAAATGTTTAAGACATTATAGCAACACCTAATATCCTATATAAGTGTCTAGAATGGCCAAATCTAAAAGAACAAGAGAGACTGCTACAGCTCTTTGCACAGAATTATCACACTATTATGCTCTGTCACTGCTTTGAAATGTGCGAAGCTAATACAGACCTTTCCCTAATATGTTAAGGGACCATAAACCAGAGGTGGAGATTGAAAGGTGCTCTGTGCATTGCAAACTCAAAGAAGAGTAAGTGTGCAATCAGCGAGAGAGAGGAAAGACTGAGGCACTTTACATAAGAACAGCCATACTGGTTCAGACCAATAGTCCATCTAGTCCAGTGATGCCAAACGCGGTGCCTGCAGGTGCCATGGCACCTGCCAGGACATTTATGTGCGCCCGCCTACTGACAAAGGAGCGCTTCCACCGGACAACCCGCCCCTGAGGAGCGCGGCCGCCGGACAACCAGATGCTGAAATGCCGCCGAGAAGCGGCAGCGCCAAAAAGTGTTGCCACCGAAATGCCGCTGCTTCTCGGTAGCATTTTGGCGGCAACACTTCTTGATGATGCTGGTTCTCGGGCGGCATTTTGGCGGCGACACTTCTTGATGACATCGCTTCTCAGTGGCATTTTGGCAGCTGCTCATCCGGTGCCCGCCACACTCTTCTGGGGACATGAATATGCTATTGCAACTGAAAGGTTGGGGACCACTGTTCTAGTCCATATCCTGTCTTCTGACACTGACTAATGCCAGGCATAGGCTCCGACTTCCCCTCTTTCCCATGGGTGCGTGACCTCCCCCCGGTTTCCACCCCCCACATTTCCCGTCTCTTCCCACCGCTTCCCTGCCCCCATTCCAACCCCTTCTCCAAAGTCCATGCCCTAACTCTGCCCCCTCCCTGCCAATATTCCAACTCCTTCCCTAAATCCCCCCCCTGGCCCCGCCTCCTCCCAATTGCACCACATTCCCACTCTCCCCCCCTCCCCTGAGCATGCTGACGCTGCCAAGCAGCTGTTTGGTGGCGGCCGGGCAGGAAACGCTTGGGAGATAGGAGGAAGAGCGCAAGAGCACAGACGTGGTGTGTTCGGGGAGGAGGAGGAGGGGTGGAGGGTGAGGGGAGCTGGGCTGCCGATGGGTGCAAAGCACCCACTAATTTTTCTCCAGCTCCGGAGCACCCACAGAGCTGGCACCTATGATGCCAGGTGCTTCAGAAGGAATGAAAAGGCAATTATTGAGTGATCCATCCCATTGTCTACTCCTAGATTCTGGAATTCAGAGGCCAGGGCCACCCAGAGCATGGGGATGCATCCCTGATCATCTTGGCTAATAGCCATTTGGGGACCTATCCTCCATAAACTTTTCTAATTCCTATTTGAATATTATAATTTTGGCCTTCATATCATCCCCGGTAACAAGTTCCACAAGTGAACTATATGAAGAAATACTGCCTTTAGTTTGCTTTAAACCTGCTGCCTCTTCATTTCATTGGATGACCCTTGGTTCTTGTGTTATGTGAAGGAGTCAATAACACTTATTCATTTTCTCCATACCAGTCATGATTTTATAGGCCTCTATCATATGCTGTCTTAGTCATCTCTTTTCAAAGCTGAAAATCCCAAGTCTCTTTAATCCTCCTTATATGGAAACTGTTCCATACCCCCGATCCTTTTTGGTGCCTTTCACTATACTGTTTCCAATTCTAATGCATCTTTTTGAGATGGGGCAACCAGAACTGCATGCAGTATTCAAGGTGGGCGTAAGATTGCCAATTCTGGTTGGCAGTATTCCTGGAGGTTTAATCAAATGACATAATACTTAATTAAAGCTTAACCTGTAATTCCTGGAGACTCCAGGACCATTCTGAAGGGTTGGTGGAGGGGAGTGGGGGACACAAACAGATCATGGTGCTATGTGCCAGATTATGCTATTTTCTGTCTGATTCTCTCTTTCCTAATGGGACTGCACAGTGTTAGCTTTTTTTGTGCAGATGTTTTCAGAGATCTATCCACATGCACCATGATTGATTTTTTTCTGTTCCAAAATCTGAAACCGGAGGGAGAAGACAAATCATCCCAGCCTTTTCCGTGCAGGGAAAGACAGACTCAGGCCGCACAGCAACCTGCTGTTTTGTCAAGGATGCTCGCCCACGGCCCAAGGAAGCAGCCCCAAGCTGGCTACCTGATTCCCACCTGGTAGGGTGACCAGACTTCCCGATTCTGTAGGGACAGTCCCAATTTTGGGGTCTTTTTCTTATATAGGCTCCTATTACCCCCACCTCGGCCTGATTTTTCACATCTGCTGTCTGGTCCCCCTACCGCCTGGGCCAGAGGCTAGCGGCCAGCCTGGAGTCTCTTTAGCCCTGGCCACAGCTGTGCAGCCGGGCCTGCTGGAGCCGCGCTGCATGGGAACAAGCCAGGCAGAGGGCAGCGGCTTCCCCGTCCCAACGCACATGTGCGGGCGCCCGGCACATGCTCGCTGGAGCCGCCCGGGGCGCTGGAGCATGAGCAGAAGCGAAGCGGGCGCATCAGACATCTTGGGCCGCTTTGCGCAGGGAGCCGCCGCCGCCCCCCCCGGCCCGTCTCGTTGCTTCCCCAGGGCGCTGCGCTGCGCTGCGCTCTGCGCGTCCGGGCTTTGTGTGGCGGGCAGCCTCGGGGCTCGCTCCTCCTCCCCTGCCGGCTCGGGCTGCGCAGAGCATCCCGCCCCCGCTTGCATTCATCCTAATTCGCCCCCGAGACAAGATGGCAACGCCGGCGGCTGTAAATCCTCCCGGTGAGTAGCGGCGGCTGCTGCCCTGCAAGACATCGGCGCCCCCCACCCCCGACATAGGCGGGGCCGGGCTGGGAGAGGGACTCGGGGGAGGAGGAGAGCCTGGCCGCTGTCCCCGAGTGCTACCGAGGCGCGGTGCCCCCCTTGCCTTAATAGGGAGAGGTGGGCGGGTTGTTCGCCTGGAGGGCAGCGGCCGAGCAGGGGTAGGGAAGAGATCGGCGTGTTGTCATCTGGGGAGGAGTAACCACTAACCAGCCCCTGCCGGTGGCTGAATCCTAGTCCCGAACTTCAGCATCTCTCCCACGCCCCCTTCTCGCCTGGGATCCAGCAGCTCAGGGCTAGTTTTCTGTGTGATCCCGTGTGGCATCTTGGACCCCTTTCACCGCTGGGTGTATCTCCATTCACTTAATTGGAATAACACCAGGGATACATTTTGGCCGTAAGTTTCCAGAGTTTTATATGCTGCCAAGGCCACTCCCCTGGATGGAGAAAGATCATTTATCTCTCTAGAATTGTAGAGAGGTATCACTGTTGGTGGATAACAATGGTGGAAAGTTCAGGGATATAACAGAGCCTGTTCCAGGCTCAGAGCTATTTTCACCCCTTTAATTTTGATCATAAAATAATTTTGAGCCAGAGTGTTTCCTGGACCCCTGGAGGTCCCCAGACTGTGTCTAAGATTTCCAAAGGGATCCTTGCCTCTGTCTGAAATATTTTGAGGGTTCAAAAATAAAGATGCCTATACAGCACTGTGTACTGTACTGCTAAAGAAAATATTGTCAGTTTCCAGTAGCCCATCTACCTAGAGTTAATTCAGAATGCTTCCATTGATTTTCTTGGGTAAATGGTGACAATTAAAATTCTACATAAACATGAACAATCAAATTGGGAGTAGGGGGGAGAGAAAATATAGGCTCATAACCAGAAAATAGGTTTGAGTAATACAAAATGAGTGAATTTTATATGTGATGCGATGTAGGAGCAATACTGTGTGTTGTTGAATAGCCCTTCCTTAGCCATGCTATAGCTAAGGATATCAGAATTTCTACTGTTGACACTAATATACGGGAGGGGGCAACTTGGGAGGGTGAATGTATAACTGAGCTGTAAAACTTTTGCTTGGAGTCAAAATATTGAAGACATATATTTTGGCAATGTGTGTGGTGGATGGTTTTTGTGTGAGGGTGTTGGTTTTTTTTCTGTGCAAGTGTAGCAATACATTTCTTAACCCTTTGTATCAATAGAAGGAACTCAGAAAATCTCCTGTGTTGGATTTTTGTGGAGCTCATTATTAGGAGCATTACTGTTGATCAGGGAAAGCCACTGGCGGGCCTGGACGGTTTGTTTACTTGCAGTGTCTGTAGGTTCAGCCGATCGCAGCTCCCACTCGCGGCGGTTTGCTGTCCCAGGCCAATGGGGGCTGCGGGAGACAGCGTGGGCTGAGGGATGTGCTGGCCACCCTACCCACAGCCCCCATTGGCCTGGGATGGTGAACCACCACCAGTGGGCGCTGCGATCAGCCAAACCTGCAGACACTGCAGGTAAACAAACGGTCCTGTCCTGCCAGCGGCTTTCCCTGGCGGACCACGTGCCAAAGGTTGCAAGTCCCTGCTGTAGATGCAGTCAAATGAAAATTCTATGAAATATAAATGTATTCTGTGACCATAAGAGACAATGCCTGCTATTGTTTAAATGAATGCATTATGTAGTAAAACAATTTTGAGCAAATTGTCAGTGTGCATATTATAAAAGCGTGCTTTGCTTAATTAAAAAACATCTTTAACTAAATCGTAATGGGGCAGTTGAAATTCTATTGGGCTCCAAGCAAATGAGTGATAGGCTTACAAAAATATACAGTGGTTGTGATTCTAGTTTTTGATAGTTTAATAATATATGGCCAAATTCTTGCGTCTCCGATGTAGTCTAGTTAAATGGTTGTTGGAAGCAATAAGTTCTGCTCGATTAAGGATGGCAGAATTTGGCCCATATTCTTGGGACTGAATGCTGCTCTTCTTACTCATGTTTGTATTCACACTGAAGTCAGTGGAATTATGTGAGCAATAAATTTGGCTCAGTGAGTGTTTGGCTTCATGTGTTAGTAGAGTAGGCTCAGGCCCTTACTCCTTAAGATTAATTTTTAATTTCAGAATTCCAAATATTCAGTGAAAATCAATATTTGATGAAAGGTTATTAAGTGAATTTTATTTCGCTCCCAACCTACGGTGTCATATGTGTTAAAGGTGAAATTCACTTTACCCACACAGAGTCAGAGTAAATGAGCTTTAGTGCATGTGAAGTGAAGTAGAATGAGCAGTTGAAATCCACCTTCCCCAATTTAGGGTCAAGGGTGCAAGATTGCATCCTGCCTCCTAGCCACATAGTATAATGGGGGCAGTCACAGTTTCTCAGTCCTACTTGTACCATTTGCTGGGGCTACTGCATAGTTGGTCCCTCTCTCCAATACTCTCCATGCTGACCTATCTGTGACTGTCACAAAGATTCCTGTGGCATCCAGATGTGGAGTCAGGCCTGAGAGGCTGCCCTGTCTTAATATACATACCCTAAGTAGCTACAACATAGGCCTTAATAGGTGTGGACAGGGCAGCTCCAGGACCCAGCACGCCAAGCGTGTGCTTGGGGCGGCATGGCGGGGGGCGCGTTGCCGGGAGGGCGGCAGGCAGCTCCAGTGGACTTCCCGCAGGCGTTCCTGCGGAGGGTCCGCTGGTCCCACGGCTCCGGTGGAACATCCACAAGCACGCCTGCGGGAGGTCCACCGGAGCCGCAGGACCAGCGGACCCTCCGCAGCCAAGTCTGCAGGAGATCCGCTGGAGCCGCGGGACCGGCAAGCGGCAGAGCGCCCCCCGTGGTGTGCCGCCGTGCTTGGGGCGGCAAAATGGCTAAAGCCGGCCCTGGGTGTAGAGATCCTTGTGTTGTACCTCCATGCTGTGACTGATGATTACCTGTAGGAATTTTAAATATACTTTGTTCCTTTTGGGACGCATTCTGGATTTAATGATTAGGAATGAGACAGGCAGGAGGCAAACATAATGAAGGTGTACGTTGCTTCCCAGGAAGGTTTACAAATACCTATCACACTTAATTTGCCTAAGCAGAGGCTGCCAGTCATCCTGAAGTGTGAGGAATTGTGTGGTGGTTTTGTGATGTGAACCAATATGCTGCACTGATGGTGCTGAGATGACAGACATCTTTTCACTCGTGAGCTAAGCACAGACCTCCTGAACTGAAAGGCAAATTTACCAACCGCCAGTTGTAAACTACACCCCTGAATTCTCAGTGCGTGAAAGTTACTGTTGTGACTAGTAAGTCTTTTTTGAGACACAAAGATAGAGAGCACCGTGTTTGAGCTACCAAGGTTTCTACTGTAGCCTTAACATTATACAAGCCAGAGAGAATAAACGTGTTTAGATATACTGTCAAGCAGTGCAGACAAACTGAAATGAAAGCCACTGCAAATTTGGCAGTGTGTTGTGGTAGCCTTAGTGGTAGGATTTTATGGCTCTATTTGTTTGGAGCCAGATCCTTAGCTGGTGTAAATTGGTGGTAGTCCATTGACTTCAGTGATAGCTGTGCCAGTATATACCAGTTGATGACCTGGCCCATTGTGTTATGGAAGGACAATAGAGCCATTAACTTAAGAGCCTTTAATAATTTATTTCCAATTTGAATAGCTCTTTATTCTCATAAAAGCTGATAATTTAGGCAGGACATTACACCACATATGTTATATGTAGACTGGTCAAATTCTAGGTTAATGGAAGAAAATTAGCATGATATGGGGACTATAACATCAGAAAAAAACACTTGGTGTTTTGTAATAGTAGATGCATCTGACTTTTAAATGTGATCTTAGCCATGAACCTACATTGGGATCTAATAGAACAGAACCTTGTGTCCATGTAGAGGGTAATCTTCTTCCACAGAAGTTATCTGGGAAAGGAAATACAGCCTGCTGCTATGTTTGCTTTTCTGTGGCCTACGGTTTTTTTTTTTTTTTTTTCCCCCTGTAGTGGGGAACCATCACAGCTGGGATTAGCAGTGGCCAAGAAACCTTGATTATAGTTCAAATGGGACTATACTGTTCAGGGACGCAGGGCTCTGCATGGATTCCCTAGGCTCTGTCGGTATGTCTACAATGCAGTTAAAAACCTGTAGCTGGACCATGCCAGCTGACTTGGGCTGGGGCTGCAGAGCTGCTTAATTTCAATGTAGATGTCCGGGCTCCGTCTGGAGCTCAGACTCTAGGACCCTGTAAGGTGGGAGTGTCCCAGAGCTTGGGCTGCAGCCTGAGCTGGAACAGTTACCCTGTGAAGCTTGGGAGCCAGACCTGCAGCTCTTTCTGCTATCTGTATTTCTGTATGTAATTATACTCCCCACTGACAGAACAATCTGGGGAAAACTCCATTAGGGAATCCTCTGGTTTTTCCCTCACTCCTGCAGGTTTTACCATGGGAGAGGGCAAACTGACCTTAGCTTATAGGTATTTTGTTGTCTTGTCATGGTCTGGGTGACTCACCGAAGTATCTAAAGCTGTGAAACAGGCTGCAAGTGTGTGGGAAGCTCATCTGCATTGTCACAAAGAATCAAAGATAATTGATTTCCCCCTAAAATGTGATTGACATATTAAGCAAAGACAAGCTAAATGGGACCTAAGAACTGAAAATTGTGGCAGTGAAGCAGCCTTTTCGTAAAATGGTGCTTGCTGTGACGTTTGCATTTAGTGCTGCAGCTGTTGGCTTTTTTTTTTTTTTTTTTTTTTTTAATATATGTGTTTTTGATATACTGGCTTGTCCACATCGTTACTTTCAAATAAAATTTTGCTCATTAGCCAAGTTAAATTCCTGTTCTTCTGATGTTTGCTGTTAGCCAAGATACTGTGAAAATGTAAATTATCTAATGAAATGTTTTACTTTTTCTGAAGATGGAGTGAGGCCTGGATTGCTCAGGAGATTTCATTTCCTGTTCCAGTCTGGCTTAGTTTGGTAGAGACTTAAAGTTGTAACCTGTTTGTCAGCCTATGTGAAATGTGTTGAGTAAGCCAATTCCTAGTGGCTTGAAATCAATACCCTTTGTGGATCTGAGCCTAAATGTCTGTGGTACAAAACCACTACCAAGGCTAGCACCACAGTATTACCAGTTATAAATATTCAAAACTTCCTGAGTCTAGTGCCCCACCCCCCCATATCACGAGATTGACTTAAAATCATAAAATTAAAAATAAATACATAATATTGTGGAGTTTTTATTTGCCTTCTGTTTAGGGTGCACTTGTGTTGTGTTTTGAATTTTTCTGCAACCATGAGGGCTAGAATCTTAAATATGATTTATTTTTTTTTTTAAAGTTCAGTTTCTTATGTAATCACTCTTACTTGGAGCCCCAGCTCCTGGAAACAACATCAAATACCATGAGACTTGTGATTAAAATTGTGGGAGTTGGCAGCACTAAGGGCTTGTGTAGACAGACACAGCAAAGAATTCTGTGGCACCTTATAGACTAACAGACGTTTTAGAGCATGAGCTTTCGCGGGTGAATACCCACTTCGTCGGATGCATGTAGTGGAAATTTCCAGGGGCAGGTATATATAAGCAGCAAGCTAGAGATATGTACATAGCAAAGGGGCATTGCTGGCATATGATGGATTTCCACTTCATACGGCTAAATGCAGTGCCTTGCATGGTGTCAAATATCAGAGGAGTAGCCGTGTTAGTCTGGATCTGTAAAAGCAGCAAAGAATCCTGTGGCACCTTATAGACTAACAGACATTTTGGAGCATGAGCTTTCGGGGGTGAATACCCACTTCGTCGGATGCATGTAGTGGAAATTAAATTAAAGTCAGACGAATTTCAGAATATAATTTTGATCTCGGAATGTTTGAATATGCAAATTAAAAATAGTATGGTTAGTTTCAAATGATGCTTCAAGCTTTAATGTTTCACTGCACTTCTTAATAAAAAAGACAGTTTTTTGCTGTAGAGATGATGTTACTGATTTTTCATTTCAGTAAGAAAAATATTGTAAGGTTTGGGTAGACAAGGAAAAGTGACTGTAGTTCTAAAACAGTCACATGCAAAATAAGGTTATTGATGTAGCCAGTTGCTAGGAGGACAGGTCTGGCATTTTGTCATTATGAAGACAAATTCAGCTCTCTTATTTTAGTGGTTTGTGAAGATAAGGTGTATGGGGTACAGGGTAACTTTTTAGATTTAAATAATTACAAAGTGAAGAGCACAGTAAATACATTAATTCAACACTGACTTATGACAAGTAGTATGCTAATAAAGTCAATGCTGGTAAGGTGAGAAAGGTTGATCTTGTATTTAAGTCACTGGACTGGGACTTAGGTGATCTGGGTTCAGTTCCTGGCTCTGTGGAAGATTTCCTGTCTGACTCTGGGCAAGTCAGTTAACATTTCTGTGCCTCTGTAAAATTACTCCCTCTCTCTCCATCTTTGTCTGTCTTTTTAAGTTTTTATTTAGATTGTATGCTCTGTAGTGCAGGTCCTGTCTCTCACTATATATGTTCTGTTCTCCTTGTCCCCAGTGTAGTGTTGCTTATGTAGTTTGGAATTGTTTTCCTTTTCCTCATAATAAATGTAAGTGCAACAAATTACACTGAAAAAGCTAGCAGAATAGCAATCCATAACAAATGGACTGTCTGCTTCTAAATATCAACAGGGACTTGTAAGGCCAGATACTCAGTGCAAATTGGGGTAAATTACACCAGCAGAGGATCTGCCTATTACAGTATCATTATGAAGGGTTTCCTAGCTGTGTGGATTGCTGAAGGCAGCCAGTATCTGGATTATACATTAAAAGATAATCTCCAGGAATCTACGAGCTCCTTTTTGAATCCAGGAGATACCAGTGTTTCTTTGGGAAAGGAGGCCTTCATAGTGCGTACAAAGGAAAATCCTTTGCATTGTAAGTAGGTCTAGGTATAGTACTGCTAAAACATTTCCATAGTCCGGAGGTATAGGAAGGCCTCCTTTTATTAACCTATTTCTGTAATGCCATCTTCCTTCTCTTTTGTTTGCTTTTGTCCTTTCTTTTCCCCTTGCCTTTTTGTTCAGATCAGTCTCCTTCTCGTCTCACTTTCCTCCTCACTACTCAGTTTTCTTTCCATCTGGTTCTCTGTCAGAGTTAACTCTGGCGCTGGGCTCAATAGTGTTCTTGCTTCTCAGTTACTGTTATTTAAACAAATGCTGTTCTTGTACTGTTGCTTCTCTCAAGTGCTAAGACAGCATTTAAGAAAGTCCCATTGCTGTTCAATAGGTGGAGCTAGCAGCCTTCCCGGAGGGAAGGTGAGGCTTTCTTGTTCTAACCACTAATCCTACTGCCTTCCATGGAAAGCACTGTTTAAGTGCAGAGTATTATTTTTAGTTGGCTCAAGGTTGGGAATGTCTATTAAGTTAGATGTGCACTTCATTAACACATACATTTTGCTGTTTTGCTCAAGGACAGGTCACAATTTTGCACTTTAGTTTAAAGATTTGTGCTGCCAGTCCTTCCCTCAGCTAAATTTCAAACACATCTGACAAATAAAATCATATGCAAAAGTTGTCCTCTATCTCTAATACAGCCAGTGGAGAGTTGAAGTGTTTAACTGCTGACTCTACTAGCAGACACTCTGTAAGGCTTTTAAGGGAAGTTGCTCATACAGAATGCCTGGAACTGATAGTAATTAACAACTGGATCATCATTCATATGTTAATTACACTATAATTTGCCTGTTTTTCTTTGCAACTGGAACAGATGCTTGTTTAAATGTTCCTTTACACTTTAAGGGTAGTATTTGCTTACTGGAAAACTCAAAATGTATCTGTAGAGTTTGTGAGTTACATGCATATATTTTATGGGAGAGACATGCCAACTAATGACTGATGCTGCAAAGACCTAAAATACTGCATTGTTGTATTACTGAGGATAAAAAACCAAAATCACTTCTATTGAATATACAATAAATGAAAAATCTGTTGATGAAAAATGGCCTCTAGTTTTGTTCCCAGAAAACACAATTTTGAGACACAAATAATTACATATGCATTTTATACCACGTATAATTATGCACATGCGTGCATGCATTCATACATTCCTCCCAAGACCTGTCTCTGGGAGGATTTACCCTTCTCCGTCTACCTATTACTGTCTAGGTCAGTGTTTCTCAAACTGGGGCTGCCGCTTGTGTAGGGAAAGCCCCTTCCGGGCCAGTTTGTTTACCTGCCCTGTCCGCAGGTCCGGCCGATTGCGGCTCCCACTGGCTGCGGTTCGCTGCTCCAGGCCAATGGGAGCCACTGGAAGAGACGCAGACTGAGGGACATACTGGCCCCCGCTTCCAGCGGCTCCCATTGGCCTGGAGTGGCGAACCGTGGCCAGTGGGAGCCGTGATCAGCCGGACCTGTGGACGGGGCAGGTAAACAAACTGGCCCAGCAGGGACTTTCCCTGCACAAGCCGTGGCCCCAGTTTGAGAAACACTGGTCTAGGTACATGGGTAGCTGCCTGAGTGCAGTAAAATGCACTTGCAGTGCTGTGTGCTTGTAAAGTTTCACCCACTGTTATATCTTGGTGCAAAATCAGAGGCTGAGGTCTGGCCATATTTAAAAAGTAGGGTCAAATTGTTTCAGGATGCAGGGAGAAGTAAAGTAACTTGTTAAGATTGGATCATATGTCAATTGTGATTGGGGCCTCTAGATACTATGGCAATATAAAATAATAAGAAATAATAACTGGGTGAAACATCATTGACTGTGTGATCCTGTATAACACATCCCATCCCGAAGAGGGACAGTGTAATAAAGTTGTGGCACATAGGAAGGCTGGTAAGAGACTGGTATTTTGTTTTCTATCCCCAATCACCTGACATGGGTCAAGGTTAAAAAAGCTGATACCCTTGTCACAGGGCAGACGTTAATATAGTCCCCTGACTAGCTGCTGCATGTAATGGTAGCCACTGGAAAGTGGTTACCATCATAAAAGTAGCTATAAAAATGGCATTTAGCTACTGCAGGGATCGGCAACCTTTCAGAAGTGGTGTGCTGAGTCTTCATTTATTCACTCTGATTTAAGGTTTCACATTCCAGTCATGCATTATAATGTTTTTAGAAGGTCTCTTTCTGTAAGTCTATAATATATAAGTAAACTATTGTATGTAAAGTAAATAAGGTTTTAAAAATGTTTAAGAAGCTTAATTTAAAATTAAATTAAAATGCAGAGCACCCTGGACTGGTGGCCAGGACCTGGGCAGTATGAGTGCCGCTGAAAATCAGCTTGCATTCTGCCTTCGGCACATGTGCCATAGGTTGCGTACCCCTGAGCTACTGCTTGTAACTGTCCCCTTTGTGTCCTCTGAGTCACATTTGCTTTGTTTATTCACAAAAACAAGTTTTACTTCTCAGCACTGCAGAGCCAATACAGCTGTGGAAATAAGAGCTGGATTTTTGTTTCATGCATGATCAACAAAATTGCTAGCTCGGGATCTTTGTTGTTGGTGGTAATGTGAGAACACTGCTTAATTGTCAAAAAGCAGATTGATCTTAAAGCACTGTCAGCTAGAAAAATCTTGTTTTGAAGTGGAAAATTTTAAAGTTCCTAAACACTAAGTAGTAACACATGTAACAGTAACCACAGAAGTCAGTGGATGCTGACCCCTATGACGGGCCAGGAAATAAATTTCAGCCTGGTGAGCGCTGCTGAGAGTTAGTAAACATGGACACCAAGACGTTGTTTTACAAAGTTCACTTTTGAGAGCACCTTTGAGATACTCATAAGAACATAAGAATGGCCATACTGGGTCAGACCAAAGGTCCATCCAGCCCAGTATCCTGTCCACCGACAGTGGCCAATGCCAGGTGTCCCAGAGGGAGCGAATCTAACAGGAAATGATCAAGTGATCTCTCTCCTGCCATCGATCTCCATCCTCTGACAAACAGAAGCTAGGGACACCATTCCTTACCCATCCTGGCTAATAACTATTAATGGACTTAACCTCTATGCATTTATCTAGTTCTCTTTTAAACACTGTTATAGTCCTAGCGTTCACAACCTCCTCAGGCAAGGACTTCCAAAGGTTGACTGTGCGCTGTGTGAAGAAGAACTTCCTTTTCTTTGTTTTAAACCTGCTGCCTATTAATTTCATTTGGTGGCCCTTAGTTCTTGTATTATGGGAATAAGTAAATAACTTTTCCTTATCTTTTTCCACACCACTCATGATTTTATATACCTCTATCATATTCCCCCCTTAGTCTCCTCTTTTCCAAGTTGAAAAGTTCTAGCCTCTTTAATCTCTCCTCATATGGGACCCATTCCAAACCTCTAATAATTTAGTTTAGTTTTGGTCAAGAAATTTCAAGCACTGTGTCACCTTGAATTTTCTATGGCAAGTATTGAGATGGACAAAAGGAAGCTAGATTCTGTACCCCAAACTTACACTAACTTTCATGGGACTTTTGATTGCTGTGAGACTGTTCACTAAATTAGCACTGTTCAGTTCATTTGCCCAATTGTTTGAATATTCTAACACTTTGTATTAAAGAGATGTGTTTTGTGCAATGTACAGTAATAGCTAATATAGAATTCTAGCTTCTCTGTATTGGGGACACCTGTTCAACACTTTCAGAGGAGCTATTAAAAACATTAAGTATTACAGTAACAGAACGTATATTCTAAGTTAGTATAGAGTGTCAGGTTGACAAATTGCAACCCCCCATGTAATAACCTCATGACCCCCTGAAGGGTCCCGACCCCCAGTTTGAGAACCCCTGACATAGAGTATAATAGCCTATTACTGCTACCAGGTGTTGAGTTTTTCTCCTTTAGCTTAAATAGAAGAGGTGCATGCTTTTAATGGTAGGTCCTATGCACAAATGTCACTGACTAAACATGGGCAAAGTTAAAGGTGCTAGGTAGGAGTAAAACAGAACTGCTTTTCTTCACCCTCAGTGCCTTCTGTCCCCTTCCCTCCCCCCCAACTGCTCATGTGGTTGTGATGGTAATAGCACGAAAGAGAGATTAATATAAAATGTATTGCTTTGAGAACTCTGAGTGATATATCAGTTTGCTTTAATAATGAGTATCAATTAACTTCCTCTGTCTTTGTTTTATCTCTTGGCCCATGCCACTTCCTGTAGCCCCCATTGGCCTGGAGCTGCAAACTGCGGCTAGTGGAAGCCGCGATCGGCTGAACTTGCGGACGCGGCCGGTAAACAAACCGGCCCAGTCCACCAGGTGCTTGCCTGGTGGGCCGCATGCCAAAGCTTGCCGATCCCTGCCTTAGGGTCAAGAAATATAGTTCCCTCCTTTAAGTCTTAGGCAGCTGGCATATGAAAAGTGGAAATTATTTTGAAATTGCCGTAATTTTGTGATGGTAGAGAAAACATACTGTAATTTTGAATTTTTCAAAGGATATTGTTGGATCTGAATTTCCCAGACATTGAGGAGTTTGCATGACCTACGGAGAGTTAGGACCCCATTCCACCAAGATGGAGAAGGGTAAATCCTCCCAGAGAAGAGTCCTGGGGGAATGTATATATGCATGTGCATAATTATATTTTGCATTTGAACTTGATCGTAACAAGTATTAATAGTTTGAGGAGACAGGGAAATACTGAAAGAGTTGTTTCAAAGGTCATAAACTATAGTGTATTCATATAGATAGATTTTAATGAACTTTTTCCTTTAGAGATTATATGCCACTCTCCTTTTATAAGATTAACTCTGCATTATATAGAAGTCCTGAACAGACCTAGCTCTGGGCTCTACCACACCAGAGAGGTAAGCTGAAGTGCAGAAAAGGGAAAGAAATGCTATACCTGATGTTAACATATTGCTTCTCCAAACCCATTACACTGGTACAGAGTTTAGCCCATGGGGCCCTGTTTCGGTTGGTGCTTTTAGGTGTAACGGTAATACAAATAATAGTCTAAGGCTCTGGCTACAGTAGAGAGCTTACCACAGTGCAGCTGTGCTACTGTAAGCTCTCTTGTGTGGCCTCTCTAAGCCGATGGGGGAGAGCTCTCCTGTTGATTTAAATAATCCATCTTTAGTGAGCGGCGGCAGCTATGGCAGGAAAAGCTTTCCCACTGACAGTGCTGTCCACACCAGCACTTAAGTCATTAGAAATTACATCATGCAAGGGAGTTGGCTTATTCACACCCCTGAGTGACATAAGTTATACCGACATAAGTGGAAGTGTAGACGTAGCCTTAGTAAGAGAAGTTTCAAAGCTGAAATTCAGTTTTAAGGGAGAGATGTCAGAGTCTGGACCTGGAACAAACAGTGTATCCGTTTTTTCCCAAAGTGATAGAACAAAATTATTGATGATATAAAAATTATATATAGTTTCAACCATATTCAGCAATAAGGTGAAGAAGCTTGTTCCACAGCGTGATTATATTTAGAGTAATTAGAATCTTTCCTATGTGGAAACCAGTGTCGCTTTTCACAGATTCTCATCTGAATCCTTCCCAGACCATGAAATGTTGCTCAGGGCACAAACAAAACTCAACCATCCATGTCTGTTCTGAACTATTCTTTGCTGCCTTCTGTGTATGTTATTAAGTCCTTCAAGTTTTCCTTCTCTAAGTACTTAAATTACCCAATAGCTCAGTTGCAGGATTGATATTTGAACCGTAACGGTGGAAACATGGCACCAATTGTATCTTTCATTGGTTATCAGTTTTTTGCTGGAGTTTAGGGAGAAAAGATGTAGGTATAAAACTAAAAGCTGTTACTCTGGAACCAAGAAGTATCCTTCATTCCGGGGACGTTAGTTGCTACATTTGGCATATTAACATTATCACTCAGTATACTAGATATGTTAGTGATAAGGCAAAACACATATCCTTTAATTGTCTTAACAAAATATACACATAGGCATGGGAGCACCACCTTTTATCCTTCACTATTAAACTGCTACAGCTCCCATGTCTTTTCTAGTTTTAATACGTGTTTTGCAACTTGCTCTCTGCCTACTCATTCCATCAGCTGCTTGCTGCTTTTGAAAGCATTCTAACCTGTTGTTGGGTTGTGACAATTGGATTTAAAAGCGAGGGTGAAATATTCAACACACATACAACATTACCAAGTGGTTCAATAATACTTCATGCACACTTAAAAAGCCGAAAAATGACATGCATGTCTTTCAAGCATTAGTTCATCTTTATTGTGGAAAGCTTGCAATGGTTTGCTAGAAGAAGGAAAAACATGCTGTTTGGTGTGGTGTATAAACTGTAGAAGGCTGCTTCTTGAAACAGGCTATTTAGTCTATC
Source organism: Gopherus flavomarginatus (assembly GCF_025201925.1). NCBI lineage: Eukaryota > Metazoa > Chordata > Testudines > Testudinidae > Gopherus > Gopherus flavomarginatus. Next base: position 76,600,317 of record NC_066625.1, on the reverse strand, counting down.
TTTAAAAATAAATAAAATGAACTCTGAAAAGGGTCTTTCTTATAAAATGTAGCAGACAACTACAGGTCCTTTGGTATGTAGTTATGCAGAATTCTGCTATTAGCTAGAACTTGATTGTCAAATCTGACATTTGGTGTGATTTCATATTTCCTTCGTGTTTACATAAGTAAAGGCTGTCTTGCTGCTCTTCCAGATAGAAATGTGAAAAATTCAATTCTATCAAGGCTTTTATATAAACATCCTGCTTGTTTGTAGAGAATTTTATTCAATAACATTCTTCACTTCCATGTTCAAAGCATCTACAGACTGACTGTATACTTCTGGGAACAAGCGGCTTCTAGTAAATGTGACACAATGTTTAATCTGAATAAGGGAGCATTGAAGGAGAAACAATCTTCCATTACTTTAGATCTTCAATTGTTTAAAAAGCCAGGGAAAGAATGTCTGCTTAATGGTTCTGACAATAAATTGCTAGTGAAACCCCGTGATTGTAATTCTGGAAAATGCAGTAATAGTGGTTTCTAAGGATAACAACCTCCTTCTGAAAACATAGGAAAGCTTACTTTTAATTTGCTTTAGTCAGAGTTACTGTGATCTAAATTAAACTGTAAGGCTTAATGCTTGGAAAACAGTTCTTTTTAATGAAATTAAGCAGGACTTGAGATTCTCAACATTTGTGGCAAACTCTTGGGAGTTTGGTAAAACTAATATTTCCCCGGAGATTCTCCTGCAACGAGGCTGGCTGAGTTGTGTATTTATTTATAAAGCTCTCCCTCATGTCTTATTCTGAGGGCGTTCTCTTTGGGGCACCAGTTGGAACGAAAGCAGCAAAGAATCCTGTGGCACCTTATAGACTAACAGACGTTTTGGAGCATGAGCTTTCGTGGGTGAATACCCACTTCTTCAGATGCATCTGAAGAAGTGGGTATTCACCCACGAAAGCTCATGCTCCAAAACGTCTGTTAGTCTATAAGGTGCCACAGGATTCTTTGCTGCTTTTACAGATCCAGACTAACACGGCTACCCCTCTGATAGTTGGAATGAAAGAATTTACAATCTAATAAAAAAAGCCCACTGCACTCTTGCAATTACCTTCTGAACTTCCAAAAATGGATGAGTTTTTATTTGTGCCTTCTTTACTCACAGACATAAAGGATGTAATACTCAGACAGCAAGGGAAAGAGACTAGCATTCTTTGCTGCTCCAGTGATATATATTATGCTGTTAAGGGCAGAAAATCATCATCTTCCTTTGGCCAAATCTTTTCAACTGCAAAAAAAGATCGACCTTTTTAAAATAATTTCAGACGACTGATGAAGACTGTGAAAAGAGTCAATACATGAGATGTTAGGGCACTTAATTTTGTAGGATGGAGTGTTTGGGAATCTCCATTTAGATATCTGACTGAAAGAATCCACTGCTAAATGCCAGAAACTTCAGTTTGGGGACAATAATGAAATACCCTTTTTAGGTGACTTGTCCAAGGATCAGTCACATCTGAACCCATGATTCCCTGGTTTCCAGTGCTTTTCTGCAGCCTGTAGACTAGACTTTACCCAGGCTTGGTAGAATTAAATGTTTATATAAATTCAATGGATAGTATTAATGTTTATTTTGAAGCATTTTTTCAATGCTGGATTCTTTTCTGCTTCATTAATAGAAAAAAATGCCAGCTAAATATTAATCAGAGGTCTTTATTTACTGTTGGTGATGTAGGGTGTAAAAGGACGCAACTAAATGTCTTGAACCCAGGCTGAGTTTGCAGAACTGGAGTTTAAAGTGGGAGAGAGGTGGTGGGAAATCTTTGTAGACTAAGGAACCTCAAACTGGAAATCTGGGAGAGAGACTCAATAAGGAACCCTCATATTGTCATATTTACTGCTTGACTTTTCTGGCAACTATACTTTTAATTTTCTCTCAGTTTGGTTTATGATGATGAATAAGGATTTGGAAACACATAAAAGGTCAGTTCAGTATCATAACTTTAAATAAATATCCCTTGCTTGCTGACCAAGCAGGATTGCAGACACTAGTGCGGTCAGTAAAATATTGTTTAATGATGCAGTAATTTTTGAATACAATAGACATTGGTTAACTAAGCATGCCCATTGATACCCTAAATTTACTGACAATTAAGTATTTGATAGACCCAGCGTGGTATTCTGAATGAAACTTAAAAGTTATACATCCCTACTGCAACATGATTTTTTATTATGCAGATACAAAGAATAAGTTAAAGAATCATTTGGAAGATGCAAATAAGCTATTTGCAATGAATAATTTGAGTGGTAAAATTATTGATTTTTTTTTTGCTTGATCAGTTGCAAATTGATTATGATTTCATCAAAACTGTATGGTCAGTTATTTGACGAAATTTTGAAAATGGTTTAGCTTTATGGATTACAAATATTTCTGAGTATTCAGTATTTGTACTCTGTTATGTTTGAAGTAAGTCACGTGATATCCTTTGGTTCTCAGAATGAATTGGTGATTGAGCACAATTTAAAATTTGGTGTCTGCAGTACTTGTGCACATGACTTTCTGTGAATATTCATGCTAGTAAAACTGGACTTCAAGATTCTTATGAAAATCAATTATAATTGGAGTCCCAGGAAGGACGAAAAGAAATTACTTTAAAAACTTGAATAATTATTAGCAGAAATCTGCTGGCAGTATTCTCAAGCTGAAAGTTAAAATTAGAAAAATTGTTCCGACTCCCACACTCAAGATGTTTTGGTAACAAGTTTGTGTTGTAGTTAGCTTAACAGAAGGTATGGACAGGGATCATGAACCTAATGCATCTCAAATCATGTAATAAAACTTTCATATGACTTTGGTATCTTTGTGGCTGGAGATAATAGCTTAGGAGGGAGCAATGAAAAGGTTTGGCTACCTAGAAAGGTAGAAAAATCTTGTTTTGAAGTGGAAAATTTTAAAGTTCCTAAACACTAAGTTACTGGTGTCTTGCTGCAGTTGGTTAAAATCAATCCCAGTCAACATTTTAAGTAGATTTACTATCCATTAACTTTAATTTATTGTCTATTTACTGCTATTCACTGTGCTTTATAGAGTTAATAAAAATTGAGGGCACTCAGCACCTCTCAGAATGGGGTATTTTGTCATCTTGCTATGATTTAAACTTTGGAACAGCACTGAGTAGTATTGGTCTGGCTTATTTTTTTCTTAGTATAGCACCATAAATATTCTAAAGGCAACTGTAAAGTAATTCTTGGAAACTGACAGCGGAGTCTTTTGTATGAACAATATAGCTCTGGATTTTAATGATCAAAAATTGACTTTTGGTAGAGATCTAAATCAACTTCAGTTGACCAAAGTAATTAATACTGACCAAGATGAAAAGTTAAAGGCCAGATATTGATGATGGTGACACTGAAATTAATAGTGAAGTATTGATTTTTTTTAATAAATAATTTAAAGATGGGTGGATTAAAAACATAGTCTGTAATAGTGAATAATAAAGTGTTGAACTGTTATAATTACTTATTTGTCACAAAACCCAGAAGTTTGCTAGGCATCCTCCAAAATGGATAAAAAGAGACAGTTTCCCAGAAGAGTCTGCAGGTCATCTCAAACATGATATAATAGAGTGGAGGGATGCAACAAGATAGTAAGGTGGGATTTGGGGAAGGAGAACAAGTAATTACAGCAGGCAAGACTGGAGATAGCAAAATTCTCATCTGGGCGCTCTATCTGGACAGAAAATGTCATATCTTAGAAATGTTGTGGAGGAAAATGCGACAGGATTTGGGCACAGTCTGGATCTTAGCAAAGTACAGTAAGATAATTTTTTTGCTCACTCTGAGACAGACTCTGAACTCTATTATACAAGTATAAATCCAGAGTAACTCCACGGAGGCTGTTTGGGTACTGGTGGAACAGAGACAAGAATCTCACCCATCGTTTTCAAGTAATAAATAATGATGGCCTTTGGACTCTGTGTGTGTGTGTGTGATTTTTTTTAAAATCTAATGCTATATTATGTCTAGTTTTCACATATTCTTGTGTTACAACTTCCACTTTACCTCCTCTTGTTTTGCTGTATGTCATCTACAAAGTGTTCCATTTTAAAAAGGAAAACACATATCCTGTACATGAATTTCTGATGGAATGCCAACCAAAATAACTAAACAAACACACTAAATGAAAATGTTAAATGATGAATTAATGGACTAAGCACAATCTATCTTTGGGAAAGTTTGAAGAAGAGTCATTATGCTTCCTTAGTTTTCCTCTTTGTGCTTATTTGCACAGTTTGGATGTATATTACGTTGCTTCAGTTTGTATGTTAATGGATAAAGTCACTACATATAAAATTGAGATTCTGTAGATCTGGTGCTGCATGCATGATGGAACAATCCTATATTGCGTTTGTTAGCTCTAATAGAGTATGTAAAATTTACACACACAAAAATTATTAGAGGAACTTTTTCTTGCTGTCCTTGCACACAGCTTATACTTAAGCAGTTATTTTAAGCACATTCAAAATATCGTAGGGGGAGGGAGAATGATAATTTCTTTTAAATCGAAATGCTGCATTGTGTGGGAAGCCTAATCTTCTTGTGATGGAGGATCTTTTGATTAATGCTTATTAAATGTGGTAAAATTGATCAAATGATCTTGAATGTCTAAACAACAAAACGAGGGCAAATTAAAATATGCATCCCTAAAGATTCCCACTGTACCTCTGTATGGCAATATATTCTGTGCTATATGAGAGCCTAGGCCAGTGTTTCTCAAATGCGCCTGCCAGGGGCTTTTCTTGCAGCCACAGCCTCCTGGGCAGTGGGGAGGGGGGCGGGAAGCAGTGGTCCCTTCCTGAGGATCACCAGCAGGAGTTGGACCTTGCCCCCTCTGGAGACACAAATGCTGGAGGAGGAGGCAGCTAGTGAGTCCACCACCTTCCTGGGGATGTAGGGTTGGGCTCCAGCCCTTGAGTGGTGGGCAGCAGACCCTGGCCACAGGGTTCCAACCCCCAGCTGCGGGGCTCACCCTCCATCGTCCCTGGCCTCCGCTGCCTCTGCTGGCCCATCATGGATTCCTCGCTGTTCCCCACTTCCACTCCATCTAAGGCTTAATTTGTCCCTGGTCTTTCCAGGACTGAGTAAGTATGCTTCTGTGAAAAGTGATATTTTTATGTTTAATGTCACTTTTCACAGCAGCAGACTTCCTAGCTAGCAAGTCTTTTTTTAAAAAGCAACCAAAGAAAGGAAAAGAAGCAACAATAAAAAATCCAAGAACCTGTAGAGCACGTTGTTTGTGTTTCTGTTTTGTTTAGGTCCTACGAGAGACAGCTGTACATAATTTTTATGATTCAGTCTGCAGAAAGATTCAATAAATTATAATGTTTTGGACATATCTATGTGCATATAGATCTGTTTTTCCTAAAGTAAATTAAGTATTTTAAGAAAAATGGTCAGTGCGACCACCAGCAAGAGTTGGTGGCTGCACTTTGAGGTCACCAAAAATGTTCTTGTGAGAACCCCTGGCCTAGGCCTAGATCCTCAGCTGGTGAAAATTGTTATAACTCTCTTAACTTCAGCTGAGCGATGACACTTTGCACAAGTTGAGGGTCTATCTCCTATTTAGATATTCCATCAATTCCATGGACAGATTTTCAATGTTAACTTTGAAGCCTCCGCAGATTGGCCAGTGAACGTCACATGAAATCCTTACTTTTGAGAATGCAGATTGGGTCGTTAGCTACGTGACTACCCAATTTACACATGTAGTTGTCTATTTGTGAGTATAACTGTGCCTGAATATTTGACACTCAGGGTATGTCTTCACTGCAGAGCTAACTTGGGCTCTTATTTGAGTGTTGATCTTAATTATGCTCCGATCCACGTATTAAAAACTGTGGTCCATATTTTCCACTGCTTTCGGAAGGACTGCTCCCATTCTCCAGAAAACAAAACGAAATTCAGAATTAAGACCAAGGCTATGCAGAGTTATCTTGGGTGATCAGCATCAGGCGGGTCTGAGCACTTGGGTTAGCCTAGCCCAGGTGTGATTACTACTCTAGTTACTGTGTCCTCACTGGTGCTGCACTCCTCCATGTCTGGGACTTCTGGGGGCATACCGCATGGTTCTTACCACTGACCAATTTGCAGAGGTTGCAAAATTGGCTTTGAAAATCTGTCTCTGGAATTGATGGAATCTTTTAAACAACAGAGGCCAGACCCTCCACTTGTGTTAAGTGTCACAGCTCAACTGAAGCTAATGGAGCACTAAGGATCTTCCTTTATCCTTTGCTCCTTTGAACAATTGAAGTCCAAGCAAATTCTCTTTTAATCTGGAGGGTAGCTCGCTGGTAGTTGTTGGCAATACCATTGTACATATCTGCTAGAGAGTGATGCAAGAAGTGCCTCCTTTCCGAAGCCGGAAGCTGTTAGTATGCTAAGAAGAGAGGGATGGAAAAAAATGGGAGTGAGGAGAAAAGGATGGGAATAAGAGATGAAGGTGAATCAGTGATGAACCATTCACTGTGGAGGTGGGAAGGAGTCAGGGAGCAGGAGCACATAGAAGCTGGTGCCTACATATTTGTGTGCAATAAGGTTGAATTTTCAGCCTTTAATCATCACAGATATGTCGGGGATGAACAGAGAGAGTTTAAAAACCAGAAGACGGCCCCCCAAAACCATGATTTATTCTTTTGAAAAATCCTATGAGTTTTAGGACAATAACATATTTATTTTGGTGGGAGGTGGATGAGGGGGTTCTGACTCATGATTTTTAAACTCCTGGCATTGGCAATGCTGCTCAGCTTCTGTGGTTGGCAACTTCCCCAGTTTACTCAGGTGTTTCTCACTCATCAACTGGGAAAAGAAACCACCTTCTCATTTCACATAGTCACCAGCACTGATGGCTGTTACTGTCAGCTGAATCAAACTGTCACTCCAAAATGTGGGGTTTTTTTGGGCCAGGTCTGCACTAGAGCATGTTTGGCACTATAATCCAGGTTCCCAAGTGAAATAAGATACACTGTTAGGGTACGTCTACACTACTCACCGGATCGGCAGGTAGCGATCGATCTATTGGGGATCGATTTATCACGTATAGTGTAGACATGATAAATTGATCCCCGATTTGCTCTCCAGTTAGCTGCTGAGAACTATTTAGAGCTGTGAATGGCTTTTAGTACAGCGTGCTACAAATTGCACAGGAAGCAGTAGTAGTACACTTAGAGAAACCTACAATATGCACATTTATGAGCTCAGGTCACTGTTACATAGGATGCATTTTCAGGGCCAAATGTGGGAAAAATGAGGCCTCAGGCTACATATAAAAATGTGCATGTAACTGTGGAAATTGTGTGAGATAATGTAAGTGTAGAATAGCACATGGACCCATTTTAATTAAAAATTTGGCACCTAATTTCCCAGTTTACATCTACAAACATCTTTTCTAAAAATGCACTAAAATAATTTATTTCCTTTGGGACAGTTACTTAATGTACACTTTAAGTGTTAGATAATTATTTTTTTATGATTTTTGGCAGTCTGCTGTAATAGTTGTAGAATAATAAAATTTATAGCTTCCTCTGTCCTTTTATGAAGCAATTAAAGCAGTTTCTTATCTAAAATTGCTGTTTCGTAAGTGAAGTTTGTGTTTCTCATTTTAGAGCTTGGCTCTGATACGCCATTTATTTGGTATCCTATAATATTCTAGACTAGTAAGCTTTTATTGGGCCAAGTTCTGCCCTTGGATACATATCCGTAAAAATTACTGAAGTCAGTTGGAATAGCACGTTCTTATCCAAGGTCAGAAATTGTCACATAAATAGCTTCATGCATTGATAATATGGGTTTTGTTTTTACTTTTAAAAGTAGTATTTCATATCTGTGCCTCAGGAATGAAGTATCCTTTCACTTGATAAGTTACAGTTATAGGCCAAGATTTTTTTCACAAGTGGTTAGTTATTTTTGGGTACTACCATTTTTGGGTACCCAGCTTGAGATTTTCAAAGCACCCAGCCACCCTCTGAAAATCAGGCCCCATTGAGATGTCTCAAGTTGAATACACAAAAATTGATGTACCCCAAAAAATAGCCCAAAGCTCTTTGGGGGAAGGGACTCTTTGGGGTTTCCTGATGCTGCTGAACTACACTAAGGATACTCCAGCTCTCCTGCACTCTTACTAAGGTTCCAGGACTGCACATACTGCCAAACGTGCTAAAAAAACAGATTCATTAAGAATCACATACTTAGTTACATGGTTTTACATTTTTTAATGTGCAATTAACATTCACCTGTGAATCCTAAATATGATAAAGCTCTTACTTTAAACTTCCCCCAAATGTCCCTTTAATAATTGTGTATAATAGAATGTCATATTATGCACAATAGAATAACAGGAGAAGCTCCATAAAATACAGTGCATCTTGCTGGAATGAAAAATATAACAATAGTGCCCATATTATATACTTCATTTTTTAAAAATTTATTAACTATTTTCCAGAATCTGTGTGGTTAATGTAGAAAATGTTAGTAATTTTGCCGCAAGTAAATTGATCAGTATGCAAGATGGTTGTTGCTGGCTGAATCATGGTCCACAGTTAAGGTAAACAGATCTGTGATGACATTTTCTGAGCAGAATACCAATGCAGTTGTATTTCTTCCCAGAGGTTTCTGATGTTTCTCGTATGCAGATAACATTTATTTCAAGAAGGTTTTAATCACAGGAAAGAAATTCTTCTGTAGAGGTGGGATTTATTATATTTATTACTTATTTGATATGATAATTGTGCTGAGTTAAGAGCGTTTAAAGGTTATTGCTGCTTTTGCATATCCTATGTAATGGTAAATTTTTCTGACCTGTTGTCTATTTAACCTACCTGTCAATGGTGTATGAATGTATAATAATATTAATAAAGTTGTAAAATAATTGTATTTTAATTTTGTACTGCTGTGTGGAATTTCTCTGGGTTTTTCTTTCTCTGTAATTAACATGCCAAAGTGATGTGACTAAATTTACAATTAGATTTTACTGAAGGTGTTCTGAAATATTCTTCATGGTGGCTATGTTTTCACCTGGCAAGTTCTGAATTCACAAATGTGATTTTATTTTGTTCCTCTTAAATGTGCCTGTACTAGGTGGTAAAACCCTTCGTGATCTGTTAGTGGTTGTATATCTTAATTCTTCATGATTTTGAGAAGTGTATTTCTCCATTTTTCCTAAAAAAGTTTTTTCTTTTTGCCTTTGTAGAACATCTAAAATATTTTTTTCAGTTTCTGTTCAAAGGACAGGGCACGTGTGTTAACACTGAGATGATTGACATTTCAGTCAGTTTGTGTACTGGCAGTCAAATCTGTAACAATGCTATTGATATAACTGTTATCTCTGAGGCTTATGTGATGGAGCTGGGGGTGCTGCCGCATCCCCTGACTTGAAGTGGTTTCCGTTATATACAGGGTTTACAGTTTGGTTCACTAGCTCTCAGCACCTCCACTATAAAAATTGTTCCAGCACCTCTGCTCTCAGGTTTAGTTATGCGCTGATATTTAGTTCTAATGTAACCTATCATATTACAATGAATTGTAAAGGATTAAAGAATACTGGAAAGAGCATCCTCAATGGTGCCCTAATATTTAGTAGCATATATTGCACTTGTCACAAGATTTGAAAGCTGAAGTGTTTCAGAGCCCATTGATGTCAGTGGAAGGATTGCCATTGATTTCAATGGGCTTTGGATTAGGGTCAGCGTTACCTATGCAGATCATGCATGTCTTGATCTGAAGCAAAGACTGTAATACACTGACTGAAAGTAATGTTGAGTAATGGCCGTTCTAGATGAGAGAGAGAGAGAGAGTGTTCCTTTGGGAATTTCAGAGCTTCACAAGAAGCAGAAGTTTCTGATTGCAGTAGCAGAATCTCTTCAGCTGGATGACACAAATTGTAAAAGATGTGCAACTGGTCTGCTTTGCTCCTTTGAAATCTCTGTCTAAAAGCCTTAAGCATGTACTGTACTAGAGCTGAACTAAAGCTTCAAAATTTCAAATCCAGATCTGCAGGTTGAATACTCAGAAGCTTGGGAGGTGTTTTGAATGTGCGATTTTTGGCTTAGGGGCCAATCTCTGGTAAGTAACATTCAACTAAAAAAAAAAAATCAGTATTTTTCCCCTACAATCCAATCCAGTGATCTTGCTGCACTAAGGGTATGGCTACACTTGCAGCTGTACAGCGCTGGGAATTAAAGCTATTTTCGTACAGCTGAATAGGGAAAGCGCTGCAGTCTGGCCACATTGACGGCTACCAGCGCACTGTCGTGGCCACATTTGCAGGATCTGCAGCGGCATTCGGAGCGTTGCATTATGCGCAGCTATCCCAGCGTTCAAGTGGCTGCAATGTGCTTTTCAAAAAGGGGGAGTGGGATGGAGTGTGACAGGGAGCGTGGGGGAGAGAGAGAGTGGATTTTTGGAGCTGATACTCTGTCAGCAGCTGCAAGTTCCGACCCCCCTCCCCCACCCCTCTCTCGCTCACTGAAAGCAAACAGCCTTCTTTGTTTTTTTCCTCACAGACCAGATAAGCAGCCTCCCCGAAACGGACCCCCCCACCTGCACTCCCCCTCTCTTCAAGCAAACACTAGCTGTGGGCGTTCCAAAGGGAGCTCATTCACAGCAAACAGGAGCTGTGTTTGGTTTTTTAGATAAGCAGCTCCAGGAGCCCAGAGTTCCCAACAAAACAAACAGAGGCATCACAACAATACAAAGACAGTAATCTTTACTTGAAAGCATTATGGGAAGCTTCTAGAGGTCAGTTACAGTGTAGTAAGATTATTCTCCATTTACAGTGGCACCCCAGTGCTGCAGCACCAGTGCTATTCTCTTTATTCCTCTCATCGAGGTGGAGTACATGCAGCGCTGTAGCCAGGGAGATACAGCGCTGCATGTGCCTTGTCAGTGAGGACGGGGAGTAAGTTACAGCGCTGTAAAGCCACCACCAGTGCTGTAACTCTCAAATGTAGCCTAAGGCCTAAAATTGCTGAGGCTTAGGGTATGGCTACATTTGGAATTTCAAAGCACTGCCCTGGCAGCGCTGCGGGAGCGCTGCCGTGGCAGCGCTTTGAAGTGTGAGTGTAGTCAGAGCGGCAGCGCTGGGAGAGAGCTCTCCCAGCGCTGCATGTAAACCACATCCCTTACAGGTGTAGCGTGCAGCGCTGGGAGCCGCGCTCCCAGCGCTGCTGCCCTGATTACACTGACACTTTACAGCGCTGTATCTTGCAGCACTCAGGGGGGTGTTTTTTCACACCCCAGTTGCAGCGCTGTAAAGTGTGAGTGTAGCCAAGGCCTTAGTTGTTGTGTTGGAGGATAGCACACTAGATCATTCTCAGCAGTACAAAGAATTGAAACAGGTTGTTGTAAAAATCACATACATATATTTACAAATCTATTTAAAATAAACCTTCAAACCAAATTTTACCTGATTTTGTGTTTCACTTTGTGGAGTTAAGTGTAACTTTTATAAGTAACATAGACCTAAAACTTTATTATAAAGGCCAGAACAAATACAAAACATCTTTTATTTGGAGCTCTAATTTTTGTACATTTGTAAAATGTCCTTCATTTCAAAAGATCCCAAAGCACTTTGGCATGACCGACATGCAGCACCAATGAAATACAGCCATATTACATAAGTGGGGAAGTGTCAGCACAGAGGCCTATAGCCATAAATATAATTCTAGACACAGACTCACAAGGCCGATTCTGTCACCCTTGCTCTCACATTGAGTAGTACCGTTCCTCTTGAATTCATGGGACTACTGATAGACTGATGTACAAGTCAACATGAGTACAGGTGGCGGGATCAGGCCCATGGATGACGGAGGTAGAAGAGAAGTCTAATCTGTCACTGGAGATTATTCCCTACTAAATGAGTGTTTTCTTGAATCCTAATTTTAAGGCATTTGGATACTATTTGGCTGATTTTTGGCTTTCCAGGCTGGAACTCCCCAGCTCCTCTGCCTTTCCCCAGTCCTGCTCCACTCAGGTCCCCTGTCTCTGGCTCCCTGCAGCCAGGCCTTTCTCCCCCTACAGGCAGAGGGAGACTGAGCTCCTGGCTCCCAGCCTTTTTATACAGGCCAGCTGTGGCCTGACTGGGGCGTGGCCCAGCTGTGGCTGCTTCCCGAATCATCCCAGGTTTTAGAGCTGCAGCCCTCTCCAGGGGTGCTTTCTAGCCCTCCTAGGCAGGAGCTGTACAAATGCCTCATCACAAATGAGTGTTCACGTTTCTTTTCTGATATTAAAAATAATAAAGGATATTTTCACATTGATTTGAAATTGTTAAAATATCCCTTTTTTGCTCTAGAGCTGCATGCTGATTAAAAGAGCAGTCCTCTTAGTGGTGTGTATTTCAGTGTTTCTCTTAGTGAGAAACCCACTGCACTGTAAGAGCATACTTATTAGGGTTCTAAAATCTGCTTAACAAGTGAATCAGCAGAGTAATTGAAGATGACCTTCAGCTATATGTCTTAAATATGAGGTGATTGTCAGTGTATTTCACAGATAACTTATTTTCAGAAATAGTGGTTTAGCTTCTATGTTTTTGTGCCTTTGGGTAATTCTACTATGCCATTCTTATGATACTGGAGACACCTCTCTCTCTCTCTCTTTTTTAAATAAAATCCTTGAATGCATTTTTGAAGCATATTATTTTAAGTTCCCTGCTCTGTTGCTTCTTGGTTGAAAAGAAGTGCAACTAATAAAATAAATGTGCTAGAAGAAATTCCTAACAGCAATGAACAGAAACAATGAGACTGAAAATGTACATTATTGAATAATGGATTTGAATAAAATATGTTAGGAATGAAGTGCTCTCCAAACATGAAAGAAAATGCTGTTTTAAAAAGAGTGGGTTTCTGCTTCCCTGTCACAGTTGGTTTTTTGTGTTGGTATGTTGAGAAAAATAACAGGATTTCTCTAATAATTTGCTTTCTTTTAATAAACTTTCATAGGCCCAGATTCTTCTCTGTTTTAGGGTTGGTTTATGGCATGTCCCTAAAGCTGGTGTAGGCTGCTCAGTCTAATGTGGTCCATTTGTGGAGTGGAGGCAACCTTACAGCTCTGACCTTCCTTAGAAACTCCTTGTTATAGGATTTCACCTCCTGACCCCTAGAGGTGCTGTTTTGTTTTTCGTTCTGTTACGGAACATTGTGACTATGGCACTGAGTAAAGAAAAAGAACCCTCAATCCCTGCTTCCCAAATCAATAAACTTCCACTGAAGACCTAGCAACATTTTCAACCAGGGATGGACCAGCTAACAAAAGATGCCTTTGCCAACCCTGATATGTGTGGTTCTAAATGATATTTAAAAAAACCCACAACATTTTAAAATACTGGAATTAATATTTAGAGTTAAAGTTTGCAGTAGAATGCATTTTGAGGGGCGGGGGGTAATGAGTGCTGTATGTGTATGTGAAGGAGAACATATTCTTTTTTCTTATCATCCAGTCTTTTTTTCCCTCTTGATGTGTGCTCAGTCTCAGCAGATTCCTCTCCATCCTTCCTCAAGCTCCAGCCTACCAGCTGTTTTAGGGGAGGGGAATGGTAATAAAATACATCCAGTTTGCACAATCCTTGTACAATTTAACAAAACATTTTTGGGTTTTTGTTTTGTTACCGCTAGACATTGTGACCTTTGGTTGGTAGTATCTCATCTGCATGCTACAGCAAATAGTCTGTGAAATCTCTATACTTTAGAGGGAGAGAGAATTTTTTCATTTAAATAATTTATAATGATTCCACAGAGTCCATATATATACTTAATCTATGGGATAGAAAGAAGGGAAAGAACTACATTGTTCTGTTTTCCTATAGTGCAGTGTTTACCAAACTTGGGATGCCGCTTGTGTAGGGAAAGCCCCTGCTGGGCCAGGCCAGTTTGTTTACCTGCCGTGTCCATAGGTTTGGCGGATCGCGCCTCCCGCTGGCCGCGGTTTGCTGCTCCAGGCCTATGGGAGCTGTGGGAAGCGATGCAGGCCGAGGGACATACTGGTCATCGCTTCCAGCAGTTCCCATTGGCCTGGAGCAGCGAACTGTGGCCAGTGGGAGCCGCGATCGGCCGGACCTGTGGACGCGGCAGGGTAAACAAACTGGCCTGGCCCGCCAGGGACTTTTTCTGCACGAGGGGCATCCCAAGTTTGGGAAACACTGCTATAATGTGTTTCATTCTGAAGTATAATAAAATGTTTCCCATCCAATTGCTGTCTTTGGATAATAAAAATGCCTTTAAATTCTGTGATCTCAACATACTTTACTAAGCTGAGTGTCGATATCCCCATCTTACAGATTGGAAAAGCGTGGCCTGGAAATCGGATTAGCCCAATGTTGCACACCGAGACAGCGATAGAGATATGAATAAGAACCTAGAGTGTAAACTCTTCCAGGAAGTGTCTGACTTCCTGTATTTTTTTATAGCGCCTTGCATTTTGGGACGTTAATTCTGATCAGGGTCTGTAAATGCTACTAGGAGGTAAATAACATCTCCTGAGGCCCAATCTCCTGCTCTAACCACTAGACCTCATTGCTGCCCACAAATACCAGCATATAGGGTTTGTTATACTTTTAAATTTTGAATTTGAATATATTATTTTAAAATATTGCCTAATCTGGATAAATTATGCCCCATTACTTATTTCATTTCAGTAGGTCTGCATTGACAAAAAATTCCCCATGAGGAAGCGTAGGTGTTGTGAAAGACTGCTAAGCTTCATTGGCAGCTCATGTACAGTAGGGAACAAAAGTACAGTGAGTTAATAGGTAAATGAAATGCACAGCTTCCTGTGTATGCCATGATTGTGTCTCTCTCCAGTTGCACTCAGGGTGTCTATTGAGAAAACTGAAGCTATTGCAAGAGTGTAATGAATTTGCCATCATTTGTACAGTCCTTTAAACCACAAAGGATAGATTTGACTTCCTTTAGAAAAAAAAGGAAAGATCACTCCATACTGATTGTTTTTAAAAGAGCCTTCTTATGTCATTATCACTGGCTGCTCTTTTCATAGGGAATAACATGATTTTCATTCTGTATTACAGAAATGGCTTCAGATATTCCTGGATCAGTGACATTACCGGTTGCACCTATGGCAACAGGACAGATGAGAATGGCAGGATCCATGCCTGCTAGAGGAGGAAAGAGGCGTTCTGGGTAACTTATTTCATTTTATCAGTGGTGAAACTGAAAACTCTGTGCATTCATGATTAAAATGCATACATGTACTAATATGTGTCACAACACTGGCTAGTTGTGTTTTGGTTTTCTTGTCAGCATGTATGTTGTAAGACTGAACTTGCTGGTGTGTGTGCGTGTGTGTGTGTGTGTTGTTTAGTGAGGGGCAGGCGTCAAAAGGTTATGGCGTTACAGATTGACTAAGCATCCATCAGGGATGTGGTCCTGAAACCATTAAGCACATTATACTTACTCAGATGAGTAATCCCATTGGTCTCAATGAGATATCTAATGCAAATAAGTGGAGCAAGATGTGATTCTAGTTGCATATGTAAATTTATCCAAACCTACTCGGTCTGAAAATTGGGCAACTACATATTTTCTACATAAATTTCCAATACAGTATTTCCATTTTCTGCCATAGGGGCAGATACCACAAGTAGATGGGTCTGTCCTATGTTTGCCCCCTAAATATGGGCATGACAGGGCTCATCAAGAGTAAAGATCCTTCAACTGAGGGGCGTCCAATGAGAGAACGCTGATCCAATTCCTGGGAGTTCTCCTCTTGTGATTGTCAGCCAAAGTGTTCTGTCAATTTTAATGGTCTTCTAGGGGAATACAAGAGACAGTAGCTAGGACAGCTGGTCCCACTCCATATGAATAAAAACAGGAGGATCTGGACCGTGTCTTAGACCTGGAATTAAATTGGCAGCCAGATGAGGCATGTGGAGCACTGGTGTAATATGTTC
This sequence comes from Gopherus flavomarginatus, assembly GCF_025201925.1. Taxonomy (NCBI): domain Eukaryota; kingdom Metazoa; phylum Chordata; order Testudines; family Testudinidae; genus Gopherus; species Gopherus flavomarginatus. Next base: position 76,584,384 of record NC_066625.1, on the reverse strand, counting down.
CTTTGATCTGCCTTACCTGTGAAGTGGGCTTCCACATGCTGAGCTAACTGTATGCAGTTGATCTGATTAAATCATGAACTATCCCTTTTGAAAAAGCTACATTTAGTGTTAAAACTGTTGAACACAAAAGCTTTTTCAAGCTTATGCTAAAAAACAAACAACTTTAAAATAAAGATTGCATATTTTTCTAAAGGATCTGCTCTTAGAACTTATTTTGGGGACGTTCCATATGGCCTGTGTATACAGGAGGTCAGAGTAGATAATCACAATAGTCACTTCTGACCTGGAATCTATGGGGAAAAAGAGGAAGCTTTAACATCTTTTTAATGGCTACTGTATGAAGAGTCTAACTTTAACTGTCTTGGACATTTTACGTGACCAGACAAATGATCTCACCGCCGAGCAGCAGCCAGGTCAGCTACTAATGCTAATTACTGAGTAGTGACTGCCAAGGATTCATGTTGCTAAATGTGAAGTCTGCTGGTTATACAAAATATTGTCTTGAAAGGTGAATCAAAAGGTCGTGATCCTGAGTTTTAAATATACAATTTTAAGTATTATCTTTTATATGCAGGAGAATGGGATGGGAGGAGGGAAGGTAAAAAAAGTTTTTATTTAAAAATGTATTTAATATAAAAATTCTCCGAATTAGATATTGTAGGTTTGCTGCTGTACAGAAGGCAATTTTATATCAGTGCATCTTAGTTCTAGATTAGAAGGCCTGCCCTAAGGTGGCAGAGAGCATTTTATTCAGACCTCCAGGGAAAGAATGCCTGGTATGTCTGCCTGCTGTGTCTAATGCATTGTACTTTCTCTTTGAACAAAACTGTAAGAAGCATTTAGTCCTTTCCTTACTCCCCTGGTGATGTATCTGTGTACACCTAACTCCTTGGGCACTTTAGAAATGAATGCTTCAGATCAAACGCAAAGGAATTCAGCCAGCGACATGACCTTCTTTCCAAACTTTGGTGTCTTTTTTGAAAATTGTTCTTTGCTTATAATTGCGGATGCCCTCTGGCAAAATAATTATTGTACAGACTTGAATATATGCCAGTTTAAGCTCATTGTCTATCCAGAAGGTGTTTCTGCAAGGTAAGGATTCTATTCCATTGACAGCTAGAAAATATGTTTTTCCTCTCTGTGGATTATGCCAAATGTTTTGTGGGGAAGAAAAAAAGATAGAAATGCTTAAGATACTCCACTGATGAGGGCAGTTAGAGTATGTAGACTTATTTAAATGTATTTCATTTGCTTATGCTGATTTTTAAAGCCCTTCTCAGTGTAGGCACTGGCTATATTTCAGGCCTCTTTCTGCTGGATTGTTTTATTTTTGGCTGGGTATCTATTTCTTTTAGGGCTCCACTGATTTTTGCCCTTAGGTCAGCAGCTGATTTAGCCTTTGCTATGATGGGCCGTAGGGGATGAAATTTGTTTTCTGCCCGCACCCTCAAGGATAACTACCTCAAACTATCTCTCTCAATCTTTAAACATTACCTAAAATCCATTTTCTCTCGTCTTCCCCACTCAGCTTGCCTTTGTGTTTCTTGCTTGAGCAGGTTTTTAACTTAAAATGTTACTGTATTTTATAATTCTTGTATTATTTATGGCACCCAAGAAAGCTTTTGCATGGGGCACTTTATAAATATAATTATTACTATCTGGCCTTTTCACAACAGCTGAATACTATGTTAAAGAAGAAAACAAGATTTATTCTTATCTCTTCAGTATGAGAGCCCAGGATAGCATATTTTGAGTCCCTTTTTAAAATGGGAATTTTAAAAGAAGACAAAAGGTATTATGTCATTTGTCTTCTGAGAAGTTACTTCTGCTGTATTGCTGACATGCAATTTGCTCTTTCTGAATAGAGGAACTTATCTGTTGGGGTAAGGTGAGTTTGTTGGAATATTTTTTACATGCTGTGCTGTGTTATGCTAAAGGTTAAATAAAACTAATTCCTTATCCTTCTGGGTTTTGCCTCATTCTAAACAATACATATTAGTGAAAGACAACCAGTTAGCATCTCTTACTTTTAAACCCAGTGTTTTTTCAAGATGATCTGAGTTTTTCCATGTCATGTAATTAACATAGCTCTGATTTCCACTTCTACATTTTTAATTTTAAGAACAAAGACCAGAGCTGACATTAATTTTATGCAGCATTTTTACAAGTGTTTTATGAAGTTAGTTTACTTTCTTATTTTTTAAAAAAGCATTGTTTTACATTTGGAATAAAAATGCAGTTACATTGTAGTCTAATAAAGTGATATGTATACATTAAAGTCTAGTATGTTAAAGCCTGATATCGCAGCTCTAGGCACTTAGATACTACAGTGATAAGCACGGTATAAATGCCTAGATTTATTTTCTGTTTGCATTCCAGTCACCCACACAATGTGGTAGATGCTTTCTATACACATGACTGAGTTAAGACTGCCAGTCAGTTCTATCTAGCTGGATAAATACTTGCACGACTAGTTTCACTTATTCCATTGGGATGAGTCCCATGAGTAAGGGCTGCAAGACCAGACCCTACATACACTGTTACCAAGCTTTGCATATTCCAATAATAATAAACTGGACCAAACATAATAAAGCTTGGATGTTATGCTCATGGGAAGATCCAGCTCTCAGTACCCCCCACACCTCCAAACCCCCGAGTGTGTTTTGGCTGGGATCTGGAAAAACTCCACCAAGATAAGAGCCCCTTTAATACCTCTCCATAAGGGAAAGGATTGGGAGTGCTACGCAGTGAAGCATGCTGCAGCTCTGACCCATGTCTCCCCAGCTGGTTTCCTCCAGGGCAAGGGATGTGTAGCGCCCGCAGTAGACTTTTGACTCTCTCCATTGCGCTTCAGTTACCAGTGAGGTTAGGGAAGGATTTGCTTTATAGACAAGAGTCTTGCAGTTGAATCTTCATAGACTGACCCCTGTGCCCATAAAGAGCTCTTTTGACTTCAGTAGCACCAACATAGGTGAAAGGGTCGAAATCAATTGCAGGGACGAGGATCACAGGAGAATTTCAACAAGGTAACATGTACGTTGTTAGAAATATCTCCCATACAGCTGGTCTGAGCACATTCCGAATATTTGGAGAGCCCTCGACTGAAGGCAGCATTGTTATGGAATACCAGATTGGTCATGAATTAGTTGTAAACAATATCTCTGTACAGCTAGCCTTGCTGGTCACTGGAGGTCACTGTTGCTCCACAAAAATAGAAGTGATTCTGAAACAGAACTTAGTAATGATCAGAAGAGCGCAACATGATTTTCAGTGAAAACATCAATGATGAAATCAGACTTCAACCAACCTAATACAGAAACCACTTTTTTTTTTCTATGAGACCTTTTGGGAAAGTGGTTTCCTGACCACTTCCTTTAGAAATGAGCAATCACTCTTGCCATCTGGAAGTATTAATGTGTCTTTTCTAATGAGATTTTCAGTTCTTGTGATGATTTTTTTGTTTTTGTTCTATTTGTACATAGGTTACTGCCATCCAAAGAAGTCTTTTAGAGGGCATCTGATCATTTACATTGTGTAGTTAATCATTTATATTTCGTTCTTTTAGTTTCAAAGAAGTTATTCTACGCCCAGAAGTCACTGTTGTACTCTCTATTCTTTAATATAACTTTTAATTTAAAAAAATTTTTTTTTAATTCAGTGAAACATTTTTTAATATGAAGACCTAAATAATCTTTGCAGTTTCCTTTTGCTATAGCTATAACTTATCACATTTATTATCATAATAAATTTGAGGGCACATGGAATCCAGAATTTCCTAAGTCTTATTGCAGTCATAAATTTTAGAAAACTTTAGAAGTATTTGTGTTGCCTAACAAAAAGTTTTGTGGTTTTTTTTTAATCCGATGTTCCCCATCAGTAAAGCTGGTATAGCAATGCTTGCCAACCTTTATAAAGTATAGAAACATAGCGATGTAAAACTACTTTCTATTTTAAGTAATAATGTTATTACATGACTTTGTAGTGGCTAAAAGTCACTAATTCGTTTAATCTAGGTCTGTAGTGATTGAAAATCATCAGCATCTAAGGGCTCCCTGATGACCTGTGTGAAATGAGTTGGTGATCTTGGTTTCTAAAGGACAAGTCCAAAAACCACCACAGTTACAATCAGTTAAGACTGATTGGCAGCCAGATTTAGCAGAGGCCAAGAAACTATTAGTTGTAGACATTAATCTACTGCTCCCTCTCACTGTTATATATGAACTCTCCAGGCCTGGGTAAAAGCATGTGAGCAGGACAGTGTGGGGAAGCCTATATGACTGTTGACCCCCTTCTGTATTATGTGGATAACAGAACTTCATTATGTATCGGCCTGACCCAAAGAAACCCATTGAAATTCATGGAAAGACTCCTATTTATTTTCAGTGGGCTTTGGATCAGGCCTGAGGTCTGCTAATCCAGCACACTTCAAAAGAACTACATTTCACTTAAAATTAAGAAGAAAATAACAGCAATGCAGATTTTTGTTGACAATGTTAATTTAGCTCTTGGCTTATTAAATAATGATTACTTATTCAAAAGTTTTGCTTTTTCAGAATGGACTTTGATGATGAAGATGGGGAAGGTCCCAGCAAATTTTCAAGGTGAGCTTTTATAAGTACCTGGCTAACTGATTGGCTTTTATGATGCAGGAAGACAACTAGCAAACTACTAATAGTGACAAAACTACAGTCACAGAGGCTGAAATGTGTTTGGTGTCTCCTAGTGCTAATGGATTGGCTTGAACTGCATTGGCAGCATCTTCTGTGTCTGCAAATTAGGCATACCACATTCTGGAACATAATAGTAGGTTGATATCTACTAGGTCTCAGCCCACAGAGTGTCAAGCCCTGCAGGAACTATTTAATGAGCAGATTTTTTCAGATAAATCTGCTTAGTTTAGTTGTCGCCTCACAACACTCAGAATGCATTCTGCTTCATCCCATGAAATGTTACATATATCACAGAAAAAATTTCAGATGAGGAAATTTTGTGACTTTTAGTCAACTTTGAGAGATGAGTGCTCATTATTCTTGTTTGCTGAATTTGTCTTTCTGCCACTGAAAATATTTCCTGTTTATTGAATGAGTTTTATATTGCTTATGATAGTTCTAATTTTTAAACTGATGATTAAAATATTCTGCCAGATTCTACTTTCAATATTGTGTGTGTCTTGAGCAGTAATATAATAGTCCAGTAAAGTTAAAACAAAAGTTAAGTGACATTGCTATCCTTCACCTTTCATTTCACTTTTGGTTACATTGTTTTCAGTTACCCATTAGAAAAATATGGGACACGCCGTGTGTTATTCAGAAGCCCACTACTATTACTCACATTGAAGTTAGAACCATGATAACAGCCATGATTAATCACAGTTGTCATTAATAGGGTTCTAGAACAGTTTTCCTGCCTAATATTGATAATATTGTGTTAGAACCACATTCTAAAACTGTTACTGGCTTACCTAGTAAGGTCAGCAGTAGCTCTGTTTCGCTAGTGCTGTTCTCAGAGAGGATATCCAAATCCACCTTTTTGAGTGGTATTTTAAAAATGTGAGTGTTAAAGAACTTCACAGACTTTAAGTGCCTTCGGCAGCAGCTACGGAAGTAAAATATTATTATACTGAGCTGATTTGTGCATGCAGATATCTGTTCGCATGCGAAAATGTAGGGTTTTGTGGGAATAGTGGTGCATATGTACTTTGCATGACGCCACTCATTGCCAGAGCCTTTGAAAATTTGACCCTGTGGGTCCTGTTTTTATTTTTATTGGAACCATATTCTTATCTAACATTAAATTCAAGTGCTTATGTGTCTGAAGACAGAATTTGGTTCTTAATGGTTTTTAGTGCTTCAGCACCTTAACTCTGTACTCTTTTTGGGAAAGTGCAACATTTTATTTTTTTTCCATCTAATAGCATTCGCTATTTAGAGATGCAGGCACTCTCCATTGAGCCTATCCTTTCCCTTTGTTTTCAGGGCATGACCACATCCCAGAAAGCAAAGTAAAATAGAGGAAGTAGCATTTTATCTTGTAGTCAGTACAAAATAAGGACCTGATCCTGAGATTATTGGCATGAATGGCGACTACAGGATGTAACCTTAAGGCAAAACACACCACTTCAGTCCTGCTTGAGCTCTATTTTGAGGATTTAAATATGACTCAATGAAAATGGAAATGTGAGTGTAAGGCTGAAAAAAAAACTGGCTGAAGAGCTCACAAGACAATGTAGTACCTACATGTACTTTTGACTCACTTAAAAAAAAAATTGTCTACACTTCAAGTTAATGGTGACCCTTTTAAGTTTTCAAAAAAAAAAAGAAAAGAAAAGGTTATTTATACTGTACTTCCCATGAAAGCTTTGAAGGATTAAAGTTACTAATAAATTAAGGTGTGGTGCCTTTGTATTTATCATGGCAAAGCGACAATTATAATATAGAACTAATGCTCTTTATTTTCAGAAAAGCATTTAGTGCTATTATTGAGTTCTTAACAACCCATAGTTTTTGGTTTATTTGTCTCAACTTTGCAAAAAATAAATATTCATTGGGACCAGGTATTTTGATTTATTTCCAACAGTAGGATATCTTCTTTTAGCTATTGTTTTATTTCTTGTCTATATTAAGAAATACTGATTCCAAATGATGAATATATATTTAGAAAAGAGAAAGAAAAAGGGTGATATAAGTAATGTTTTATGCCCCTGATTGCCTTTTGGAAAACACTACAAAAAGGATAAAGTCCTACCTACATTTAAGACAGAGGTGAAACTTCCATTGACTTCAGTTGCATTGGGATTTCACTCAAAATATTTAGTCTAATTTAATTTATAAATTATAATATATAACTTGATATAATTTATTATAAATTCCTGTTACCTGATTGACCATATTTCAGTCCTTTAATATAACAGAAATTAAGAAGTTTTATTTCTTGTATTTGACACATGAGCATAACTCTATACTTGTCTCAAGAACTCTCACACCTAGTAGGTGTCTATACGGTTATGCTTTATTTCTCCATACAACCCTCAGTTTATCTATCTAGATCTTTTTTTTAAAAAAAAGGCCCTGTATGTAAAACTGGTGCATTTACACCAGCTGAGGAGCTGGCTCTGTATATAAGGTATATAACTCATGAGTATAACCAGATTTTGGGAGGCAGAGGGAGTTTCTAGTGATCTTAGCAAGGGATCATAGCTATACACATTAACATTAAACACTACCTCTATGCAGAAGGACACTACACATTTTTGCTATTGCTTCTGATGCAAAAGCAGAATTCCACTTTGTTGGAGGGCATGAGAAGGGCACCAGATGTGGAAGGCAACTTTGCTACATCTGGAATAGAATAGAAAGCACATAGATGTGCACTAACACATGTGTTAACGCCTTCATTGGCCTGGAAAATTAAAAGGACTGTGGGAGTTGGGAGGATATCTTATGCAACCCATTTTAAACTGTTCCTTTTCTTTCTTATAACTTTATTTTTGGCATGTACATATTTGGGTCTATGTAGAAAGTTAACTTTGCAAGTGTACAGAACATTTTAATTGTAGCATATTAACAGCTTTTTATTAGTGAAATATTCTCTTTATATATAATAACCTTTGAATAGGGTTCACTGAAGAGAAGATTTGTGCTTTTAAATTGCTCAGGCAATAAACAGAAAAGATACCTATTTAAGTATGATTGATTAATCAGTGGTAGTAACCCATGGATATTCCTGCTTGAATAGTAGGTTCTAGGCTTCTATCCTCTGTAGGCTGCAAACACTAGAATGCAACAATTATACGCTCTAGGGAGGTTAGTATTGGCTCAGGTGTAATCAGGGCTGGCGCTTGCATTTAGGAGGCTTAGGCAGTCACCTAGGGCGCCAGCATTATTAGGGGGCGGCATTTTGCTGGAGGGGGCGGCAGGCGGCTCTAGTGGAGCTGCTGCAGTGGTGCCTGTGGACAGTCGGCTGCTCGCGTGGCTGTGGTGGACCTCCCGCAGGCACAACTGCGGCAGCTCCACCGGAGCCGCAGGAGCAGCCGACCGTCCGCAGGCAGGACGCGGAGCCAGGGGACCAGCGCGCAGGGCGGCGAAATGGCCATGCGCCTAGGGCGCTCAAACCCTTAGCGCCGGTCCTGGGTGTAATACTATTTAGCCTTCTGAAAACTATACACAAGGAAGTAGGTCTGAGATTCAGTCCGGAAGAGGTCATTGGTGATATCTACGCCTTGTGAAATGACAGACTCTTGCACCAAACACAGTATGTAATTTCTAATACAGGGAGGCGGATGGTCATCTGGTGTAAATCCGTATAGCTCCATTGACTTGAGTGGAGCTATACTGACTTACGCCAGCTGATGATCTGGCCCAGGATCTCATAAAGAATACTTGGTGGAGTGTACAGTGTCCGTATTAAAGCTTTTTGCAAAGGTGTCCATAAAATAATGAACTGTTTTTGGATATCTCTGTCTTTCTACAATTTGTGTGTGTCGTCACTGCCCTCTACTGAGTGCTATGGGTAGTGGATGCAGCCTGCTGAAGATATCTCTACTACAGCTGTGCAACCAGGAATATTTCACGGGTTACTCTTAGTAACAGACTAATGGCGCTTTATACAACTTTCTCAAGCAATAAAGAAAAAAGCTCTAATATTTTAAGTGAGTTTTGACCATTGTCATATTAATACACAAGAAGAGTTTTTAACAACTGGTTCCTGGTCATTCAAAAAGTTTCACCAGAGTCCCCTTTTCCTTTCTGTTCCATCATTCCCATATTATCATGCTTTTCTTGGTATAATTTATAGTAGTTTGCAATTGCAAGGGTTGTCTTCGCCTTCTACTTTGTGTTGACTTTCTAGTTTTGCATAAGCCTTTTAAATTTACCTATCATATTTTGTTTACAGGTATGATGATGATCAAATCTCTGGTGATAAGGAAAAATTTGCAAGGTAGGCGTGTTCTGTAGAGATCCTCTGCTGAGAGAAAAGAAGGGGGATAGTCGTATCCAAAATTTCTTAGTCTGTGCACCTTAGCTTAGAGAGCTGGTTATTTTGTTTCTAGGTGGGAAGATGATCAAAGTACTGCTGATGCAGAGAGGATGGCCAGGTAGGAACAAGGAAAATCTCATATATTTTGCCCCTTTTATTTTACATGATAACATTCCGACTGATCACAAATCAGTAAGGTTCACTTATCTGGAGACTGATCCGAAGCCCATTAAAGTCAATAGTAGACTTCCCATCTACTTTTGACTTTGGATCAGCCCCTTAGGGCCAGATTTAATACTCTCAAAAACATTCTTTAAAAACCAGTTAGGAATTATAAATCCAGGACTCCATCTTCTAAACCTGTTCGTGAATGTAAATTTCCAGAATCTGTGTTCCTTCTTGCTATCTACTAAGCTCAACTTTAGTGAGTTCCAGGTCAATGTCAGATTTATTTGTTTGGTCAGACCCTTTACTGACCTATGGATTAATGTCATACAATTAAAGTTTTAAAATAATATATACCATGGAATGTTGGATTTTTGTCACTGTTTACATGCAGTGGGTCCTGTTGTCCGTTGGTTACTCTGTATGTGATTGTTTTTAACTCTGCAGTGTGGTTGTAGCAATGTCGATCCCAGGATATTAGAAAGACAAGTTGGGTGAGGTAATATCTTTTATTGGACCAGCTTCTGTTGGTCAGAGAGACAATCTTTTGCGCTCACACAGAACTCTCATATCTAATCTCTCTGGAGTATCCTGGGATTAACATGCTACACCATCTCACATACAGACAGTTGAGAATCTATCACATTCTTCCTAATGAAGAATCTGTTTCAAACAAAGTATACAGTAACCTTAACAAAAGAGAGAGGTTGTATTTTATTGAACCATTAAAGGATGACATTGCAATACACTTGTTTGAATTGTATATTCATTGATGCTTTACTCCTACGTTAAGCAGCGTGTTTGTCACAGAACTCACAGATTCCGTGACTTTCCATGATCTCCATGACTTCTGCAGTGACCAGTGGTTCAGGCCAGCAGCTGCAGTTTGGGTGTTTGGGAGGGAGTTGGGGCAGGAGGTGCGAGGCGGCGCTTACCTGGGTGATAGTGGTGGGGGGGTCCTCCAGCTCCCACCAGCATGTCCCTGCAGTGCGTAGGCGGAGTGACCAGAGAGCTCGGTGTGCTGCCAGCGCCTGCAGGTGCTGCCCCCCAAAGCTCTCATTGGCTGCGGTTCCCGGCCAATGGGAGCTGTGGAGCCGGCGCTTGTGGCAGGAGCAGTGCACAGAGCCCCCCAAGCCACCCCTCCCTATAGGAGCTGCAGGGATATGTGGAGCTGGGTAGGGAGCCCCGCCAACCCTCTCTCCCCCCCCCCCGACCCTCCAACAGCAGCGAGAGTCCCAGGTTGCTTGCTGCCGCTCGCCTACCCCCCAGCACCAGCGGGGGTCCAGGGCCACCTGAGGCCCAAATTTTAGTTAGGGGTATATAGTACAAGTCATGGAGAGGTCACGGTTTGTGAATTTTTGTTTACTGCCCGTGACCTGTCCCTGACTTTTACTAAGAATACCTGTGACTGAAATGTAGACTTATTCATAAGGTCCTTATTGATATCAGTGGGAATTGTGAATGTGGAAACAGAACTCTAAAATATGTTGATTCTGTTACAGTGACTGCGACATGTAATACCTACATATGATACTCTGCACATATGATGCATCTTCCAAAGCAAGACAAGCCAATGCACTCCAACTCTTCTAGATGTTCTACGATCTTGCTTGTTTACTAGAGTATTTCAAAGGGAAACATTGCAACTGGGATACCGACCCTAAATTTTAAAAAAAGCTTAGCTGTGAAAAGTGGCTGAAAAGTATTCTGTACTTTGCTTAGTCCACTTCCAAGAGTCACTCCCTAATTATTCAGCCCTGAGTTATGCTAAATCAGAATAAATTAATATCTTCCAATACTGCATGTTGTACCTATCAACGTTACTGGATTCTCCATGTGGTAATCTGCAATTTCACATCTTGTTGGATCAATCAGTAATCCCACAAAAAAACTCCATACAACTCATTGAAATCAGTGGAAGAAGCTGCTTTGACATCAGAAGTGGCATGCACCTTTTCCTGGGCATGCCTGTAGGTAGTTACTACTTTACAGGTACAGTATGCTGGTGCCATGTCAAAAAATAAAGAAATGCTCCTCCATGATGCAGCTTAGTTTTCTAGGTTCAGTAGGTCAGTTCCTCAGCTGATGTAAATGGTTCAACTCCATTTGATTTTGATTTACACTAGCTGAGGATCTGGCTCACACATCCTAATTTATATACAATATTGACAGCTGATAATCGAAAAACCCTGAAATGCAACTGGCCAACTCAGTGGTGTATTTATTGTTACGTGCTGAGAACTTTGGAAGTAAAATTTAAATGACTCAGTGATCGTCCTTGTGGTAGGGTCTTGGGAAGTATGAAGTGGAGGAAAAAAAAACCCCTTAATGTACTGGATACTCGTTTTCATAATTTGATAGGTGGACTGAGAGAAGTCTTTTGCCATGAAAATTAATGTCTGTATGCTAAGGCTGGGGTTTTCACAGAATGGAAATTATGCATCTAACCTCTCTGAAAATCACACCCTAAATCCTGAAGTCTTTACACAATTTTTAACTCTGTTATTTATCAGGTAAAATTCCCATCGACTTTAATGATAGTTACGACTGAGTAAAGACTTTAAGATGTGGCCTTTATAATTATAAATGTTGTCACTCATAGAAGACAAAGTAAAACCAAAGCTTCTGATAATGTTTTCTTTTGAATATTTTTTTGAGCACAGTATTGGTATTGAGGAACTCCTGAATACCAATACTTTCTTCTAATCCCAGCTCTAGCTTTCTTTGGCTTCCTCAGACTTCCTTTGTAGCTATAATCAAGTTATTTAACCTCTGTGAAACAGGGTTATTGTGAAGATGCTCTAGGTATCTGTGTAAGTCTCACTGAAGATAAAAAGCACTATATTAGTGTTGAATATTGTCATAGTTATTTCATTACTATACTTAGTTGTTCTCTTATATAATTACCTGTTCAGTGTCTGGCATATCAGGACCTACTTTACCTTTAATATTTGGTTTAGATATTGTATTTACTTGTAATACAAAATATGGTCCCAATCTTGCAATCTGATCCCTGAAGTCTGGGGTGCGGGAGCATAGAGGTTGAGATCTGCTGCGTAGGATTACAGAATTGGGTCTATATCACCATTACAAAATTTTAGTCAGAGCTGTTGCTTACTGTAGACCTGAAATCCATGTAGGGGCTCCCACTGATTTAATCAGAAGCTGGATCAGGTTCTATATTAATACAAGCAACACCTCACTAAGGCCCTTACAGTAGGAGGCACAGAGCATCTCTTGAAAGGTGGGACTTCCCCTGGAGTTGACAGCCCTCAGCACATCACATTCTTTTCTGTCTGCTGATCTAAACCAAGTGAGGTATAATTGCTAGGGGGTTAGAGCCAGCAGCTGGCAGTTCAGAAATCTGGATTCTTTTCTCCGCTCTGCCACTGACTTACTCTGTGACCTTAGGCAAGTCATATTTAACCGTCACATGCCTCAGTTTCCCCACCTGTAAAATGGGGGATAATAATGCTTACCTTTGTAAAGCGTTTTGATCTCCTTGGATGAAAGATGCTACACAGGTACAAAGTATTATTATCATTTATAATACCAAATGGAAATTCCTATACTGATCTTGTCTTGCTTTGTCTGTTGGCTTGATCTTTCTTTAAATGTTTAGGGAGAATCATAGTGAAATTGAAAGACGCAGGAGAAATAAGATGACACAGTATATCACCGAGCTGTCAGATATGGTGCCCACCTGCAGTGCATTGGCCCGTAAACCCGACAAGCTGACAATTCTGCGTATGGCTGTTTCGCACATGAAGTCTATGAGGGGCACCGGGAATAAATCTACTGATGGGGCATATAAGCCTTCTTTCCTAACAGAACAGGTAGTTGCTTCATAAATGTTATTTCTTCTGGGCTAAATAATCCTGTTATTTTGAGAGGTGGGATAGAGAGGTCAGTTTGTGTTTTTCTTGCTTCATTTAGTGAGAGGCACACAATCCCAGGTGTGAGCACAGACAGATTTGGAGAAAATTCAGATTTGGATCTGCACTATATGGCTAGCCCCCATCTGTAAAAACTCAGAACTGGAGAGCTTGGATCTGAACTTACGAAACTCCTCTCTATTTTCATTTTGGCTACAAGGAAGAAGATGTAACTGGTATTTCAAGGGAGCCCAGGTTCAGCCTTATCCACTGGAAACTCCTCATGCCTGCTGGTACTTTTGAAACCAGAGGACCGTAGCTTACATACTTTTGCTCTTAACAGTAAAGTTCTTATATATGCAAAGAAATGGCTTGAAGCAATACATATTTCTGTTAGACAAATACCAGCAGCTGCTGAGCTTTCAGTGCTCATCTCTCTATGTACTTTTTATGATGGGTTTGATCCCTTTGGGGTGTCTCGTGACGTGCTGGGATGCCACTGAGTCAGACTGTTCTGCCAGCCTGGGTCCCCTTCACCTGGCCTTGCTGGGTTAGGTTCACAAGCCTCTTCTGGCCAAGCACACAGGCAGGGCTGCACCCAGCTGCACAGAGAGACAGAGACCGGCTCTGGAAAGATTCAGTCTTAGGGGCTCACCCCAACAGTCTGGTACCCACTCTCGTTAAGGGGTGCAAACCCAAAGGTTTTGTGAAAGTCGCCCCCTCCCTCAGTGTGGAGGGAGATATGCACAACACCTTGCCCTCCCCCCACCTGTTAGAAATTACATAAACTGGGTTATATTATAAACAAGCAATACATTTATTAACTACAAAAAGTGAATTTTAAGTGAATATAAGCGGTAGCAGACAGAACAAAGCAGTTACTGACCAAATACAGCAAAATATGCAAACTAAGCTCAATATGTTTAAGAAACAGGTTACAAAATGTAAATTCTCACCCTAAATATTATTTTAGGCAGGTTGCAAAGTTTCCGTGGTTCAGAGTTCCAGTTATTTCTTTTCAGACTGGATTCCTGTCTCAGTCTGGACTCTCCCCCCCACCCCCCTGCCTTTCCTTCAGGTGGCTTTAGCTGTCTTTCTTCTTGGGCAGACAGGCCATGTAGAGGAAGAGTCCCATTTACTTTCTTCCCCACCCTTAAATAGGATTTTCATAAGGTGGGAATCCTTTGTTTCCCAAACTTGACCTCCCTTCCCTTCCAGTGGAAAGTTACGAGAAGTCCAGGTAATGTTTAGTTTCACGTAACAAGACCACCTGACTCTGTAGTATCACAGCATCCATGACTCAGTGGCAATATGAAGCCTTGCAGGAAAGCCATACCTTTTCACAGTCCGTTGTCCTTGCTAATGGGCCATCCATTGTTGTACTGAAGAGTTAACAGTGGGTGTCACCCAAAGTAGTGTAGTTGAAATACAGATACATAGTCAATATTCCTAACTTCAGATACAGAAATGATACAGGCATACACATAGGATAATCACATTCAGTAAACTATAACCGTTCCAATGATACCTTACAAGACCCATCTTCTGCATAAAGTACATCTCAGGTACATCATATTCATATTGTAAGCATATTTTTATAAAGAATATGGAGTGAAACATAACACTTTTATCTTGAGTCTCTCTGAATTTGCTTCTGAGGGACTGCAAATATTGTCACTTGACTCGTCTTGTTACCTCTGTATAAGCTTGAAAGCCTGTCTCTCAGCAACAGAAGTTGGTCCAATGAAATATATCACCTCACTCACCTTGTTGCTCTTCTTTAGGGCAGACTAGTCACTTTTCATCGTATCATTTTTTTTGAGGCTTACAGAATGGCTCACACGTTTTTGCTATTTCCAACTGTGTTAATAATGGATTTAAAATGGGGTTATAAATCCTTTAGAAGTTGCAGCTAATATAGAGGGAGGTGGGCCACTTTAACAAAATCATCTTATTTTTAGTTGGTGTTTCAGAAATTGATACACTGACACTGTAGTGAAAGATAAGATACATGTCAGCAGAAGCATGTAGTTTATTAGCAGTATTTCTGATAGCTGTGACAGCTCTTTAAGACAATGGTATCAGTTTACCAGACTAAGATCTCTTCCTTATCACCCAGTACCATTCACCGTCTGTTCAATTTTGTGCTCTCCAACCCACAATGGAGCTTGGAATTTCCCTAAACTGTATCTTGCTATCTAAGCTCTATTGTAGATCAATGTGAGAGACTAAATGTGAGATGTACAGTGGGTGGACAGCAGGGTCTAGAACAGACCTGCATTGTATAGGCACCCTGCCTCCACCATAAGTAACAGTCTCAAAAGTCTGAAGTAGCAGCACTCAGAGACCCTTATTTAAGAGACTGAAATATTAAATCAAGACAATAAAGTGGACAATGAAAGAGACAGGCTTGAGAAACCTTGTTTGTTGCTATACAAGTTTCAATTGCAACAGATTTTTGGGTGGGTGTTAAGAAGGGAGTCTGAGTAAACAGAAATAAAAGATAGGACCATGTTTTTCGCTCCTCATCAACCCATTTTTGCACAACTGATTGCTTCCGCCAAAGTGGCTGTACATTTTTTTTTTTTTTTTTTTTTTTTTTAATACATGCAAAGAACAGATTGCGTGCACTGGTCAATCTGTTGGGTGACTAACTGCCCAGGTTGTGCGTGCAACAGTGAACATTAGGCACACAAAAAAGGTGAGGTGCTCTTTAACAGGAACACTGAGCTCTGTGCGTAAAAGGAGGCTGTTTGAAAACTGGCCCTTAGCATTCAGATAATTCAGGGAATGGAAAAGGTCAGTAGTGACCCTCTTTTCCTATGTGGAAAAATTCTACAGAATTTGATAGAGATTAATAATCTTTCAGTAATTTTTTTTTATTATGTCTGCTGTAGTTTCTATTGGAATGTTTTAAAAAAACATATCGTTCCTTATGAGATTTTACAGATTTTTGAATAATATCTAAAAGATCATATTACACTTCAAAAGAATCCTGTTGATTTAAACTCTGTTAAATTGTATAGAACATTTCAATAAGGATGGAAATGTTGTATTATCTTCAGCGTGTCATTTTTCCTGTCTGTGCCTTTCTTTATGATACTCACTTTGGAGGGGAGTTTTGTAGCTTAGTTAGTTAATTTTTCTAAACTGCATTGAGCTCATTAGATAAAACATGTTGTAGTTACTAAGATTAACAATTTTTGTTTCATTACGAAATTGGATGCATTGTTATATCAGTACCACATTGAAAATGTGAGTCACTTATTATTTGACTAGCCATTCAGATCACAAAAGTGTTGAGTTGAGGGTGACAAATGTATTCTTTAATTCTCTCTTCTTGCTGTCCTTCTAATTAAATCCTGTCTTTGCAAGGAACTGAAACATCTTATCCTTGAGGCTGCAGATGGATTCCTGTTTGTAGTTGCAGCTGAGACCGGGAGAGTCATCTACGTATCGGATTCCGTTACTCCAGTGCTGAACCAGCCACAGTCGGAGTGGTTTGGCAGCACACTCTATGAGCAGGTTCATCCAGATGATGTGGAAAAGCTGAGAGAGCAACTGTGTACATCTGAAAACTCTATGACAGGTCAGATATATCTGATATGCGCTTCGTTGTATTATGGTCCCCTTCTGAGCTCAGCTGAAGTTCAAACTCCCAGTTAAAGCCCAGGTCAGTTTAGCCTTTTTTAATCTATGAATAACGGTAATTCAGTGAGATTAGGCTGCTGTTGTCTTGCTGGCAGTGCGATGATGCTGGTGAGCTTATTCATTTATGTGTGTTGTTACAATCTGCTCCCCACTTACTTGACTTCAGGTTTGGCTTGTAGACACTGCCCCCTCCCACCCTTAACTTAACTGTACCTTCACGTCTCTGGCTTGCCCAGGTGTGGATTCTGTGTTTTCCTTCCTTACTCTCTGATCTTTTTAGCTTCTTCACAAATGTGTTTTCTGTATGCCTGTGTCTATTTTGAAATCTGAAATAAAACTTTTAGAAAAGTGTGAAAAATTATATGGTCTGTTAAGAAGAACCATATTCAAAAGATTTAATGCTTGGCAGCTCACTCAGAATCACGTGGTTTTTTAACAAGACATTTGCTGCTCTTAGCTAGTGTGTGATTTACAACATACTTTGTGGTTTTCTACTTTTCAGTTAAAACGTGCATAGCTTTATCTTGTAATTGTGGCATGTAAAGCCATGAAGACTGAGTGCCGCCAATCATAGATGTGACCTTCCTTATTAGGGCATAGGGCAGCTGTGTTGGAACTAGCAAGACTGAGCTAAATCCCATTTTCACTGAAACTTGTAAAGCAGAAAACCAGAATTACTTAAAGAATGTGTAGGCTTGTTCCTTTTGTCTAGCCATGCAGTATGTGTATGTCTGAGGAATACTCAGGCTAAAGAAAAATACTAGAGCTGTGCAAAATGTTCACAACAAAACTCCAAACAAGGCAAAACTTACATGGTTTTCACTTCCTTAGGAAATCAAACTTCTGACCTTGTTTGCTGGAAGTTTTGCTGTTTCATAACTGAAAGGTCTGTGGCCCAGTTTCAAGTGAACCTGGGCACAATTTACAGCTTCCATATCAAAAACGTGCCAAATTCATGGTTCCATGGGGTTTTGGAGTCATGGGGTTTTGGCAAAGATTTGCTTTATTCAAATCAGAAACTCAAAGCAAAATTCAACTGTGAAAATCCATATGGATCAAAATCAAGAGAATGTTGACAGGAACCCTTGCAGACTGCTGAGATCCACATAGCTCTAAAACTGTGTGGTTTGTTTATTAAAAAAAAAAATAGCACACATGTTCCTATTGCATATAGCACTTAATACAGAGCATTCCCTTTTAAGAAGCAATTATCCCAGAGTCTCACTTAACGCTTCGAGGTGGATCTTCAAAAGCTCTTAGCTCCGTTCAGACAGGAGCAAGGTTAGATCAATCCTGAGCACTTTTGAAAATTCAGCTCTTAATATATTTATGCATTTTTAAACTTGTGCTGCTTTTTCGTTGAATGTGCCTTTGCATGGAGAAAAAAACATTCAAAAACTGAACACGTTTGGGGTCAAATCCTCTCCCTGAAAAAGTCCCTTTGAGCTACTAGATCAGCATAAAGGGATTTATATCTGCCCTAAATGGACAGCTGAGGATTCCCCAAATCCAAGGACATTTTCAGCTGATATAAAATCTGAATAGTTGTCCCTATGCCAGCCCCTCCTGCCTCACCCTGTGGTGAAGGGGCCATGCTGGTCATGGGAAGGTGCTGAAGGGGCTGTGTCTAGAGCCATTTACAAGCTGGTGCAGACAAGGGCAGTGCATGGGAGCAAGTTTGTGTGGACATTGTAACCCGGTTTCTGTGTAGAGTTATCACAATTGCATATATAGAGCCAGTACTTCAGCCTTCAAAGGGCCGATTAAATATCTCTCCAGCCATAAACACATTCAGCAGCCTGATCTTTATGTATAGTACTAGGAATTGCATGTACACATTAGACATATACTATCACAAACACCATGACATTTATGTGTATCACAGAAAGAACCAATCTTTTAGAGTGTTTCTGGGATCTTAACTAAAGTTTGTATAAGACTAGTCTAATTGTTTTTTTGTATTCCCATCTGTCTGTATCCATCTGCTGTCTCTTGTCATATACTTAGATTATAAGCTCTTTGGGGTAGGTCCTGGTCCATGATTGGGTTTCCTTGGTGCTCTGATAATACAAAGAATTCATGCTAATAGTCTAAAGTAAGTGCCAATCCTTTGTCAAATATTCTTGTGCTGCAGTTTTAGTCTTTCTTTTTAAAACGAGACCCCACCAGTGAAACTTACATACTGTTGTGTTAGTACAGACAGCAACAAACTCACTCTTGAAATTCAGTTTTAAAGTTAAGTAGTTTGATTCTGCAGTCTACCGTAAACTAAAATTAGCTATAGTCCTTTCGGACTGTCAGATCCATTTCAGTCCATTTATAAGATGGCATGCTATGGTACTCCAAGAGTCCCTTGATCTCTTTCATTCTCTGAGTAGTGTGGCCATAGATATTCCAAAGTGTGCTATACCTAATTTACGCAGTAAGACACCACCCTTTCTCCAGCATTAGCCATGCTGAATTCAGCAGCAGGTTGTAACGTCTACATCAATGTAATGAGATAATGTAAGTAAATGAATTCATTAAATATTTTTTTAAAAGAGCCACACAGAAGTTTTTGCCTCAAGCTAGTATTTATCGAACCATTTGGGCAGTCCCCAGGCCTCACTCTGTTTTCCAAGATTACTGTTTTATACAGAACAAAGGGCAATGCAAGGCTTGAAAGAGAAGCAAACTGCAAGGCAGCCAGCTGCTCGTTTGATTTTTTTTTTCTTTTTTCCTGCTAAAAGTGCAGTTCACCACAGACAGCAGGAAAATCCCACATCCTTCCATGATCACCAGCTGTTGAGCAGAGGGGCCGCACAGGG
This sequence comes from Gopherus flavomarginatus, assembly GCF_025201925.1. Classification (NCBI taxonomy): domain Eukaryota; kingdom Metazoa; phylum Chordata; order Testudines; family Testudinidae; genus Gopherus; species Gopherus flavomarginatus. Next base: position 76,564,910 of record NC_066625.1, on the reverse strand, counting down.
AAACAAGGAGATTTTCAGATGAAAGTTTAGTTTAGAAAAATTACGACTTTTAATATTCTCCCCACTTCTAAGTGTACATTTCCTCATCCCTGTAACTACCCTTTTCACCTGTTGAGGTTTGGGAGCAGACACAATAGCATTCCACAGAAGCAACTTTTTATTGTCCTGTATCAGATTACATGCAGTAGCCTCTGGTATGTGCATGGATATGAATGCTCAGTATTGTTATTACATTGCTCTGACTTTCCCAGTTAGCCCCTACTGTTAGTGATCACTGGACGCAGAGAGACCGCTGCACGTTGTGAACATTTCCAGGTCTGCCATTGGCAAGTATGATGTACAGACAGTGAGAGAGTAAGCGCTTTCTCACATTTCTGCACCCAAAGATGAAATAAATGAGGGTCAAACTGGGACATGGATGCAGAGTCCCATGGACCTAACCTATTGATGCTGTCTGCCCAAAGGTAGTGAAAGGGTCTTCCATCCCGATCCCTTGCGAAGAGGAGAAATGTGCAGTGATTTCACTGAAGGAAGGTGAATGTGATACAAAAAACTTGTCCTACTGTTCACAACAACACAAGAAGAGATTCCGCATAAGGCCAGTGACAGTCTGAGGAGAAAACCAAGGCCCAACCCAAGCTATGCTGGGCTTCATATCAGGGATGTTAGCCTGGTCTCTGGCCAGAAAGTGCCTTCCAGCAGAAAGGGACTCTGAAACCAGGACCCAATATGTCCAGCTGTATCTTCTCTCCATTGCTGTGAGGGCAAGCGCAGCCTCATCCTTGTGTGCCTATCCCTCCCTCATGTGCATGATGGAGTCTGTACTGTTAGCACTAAGTGTGGCTAGCAAATATCTTGTCAGGAGTCACTGGGGGAAAACAGAGAGGATACGAGATTTCTGTAGTGTTGATTTTTTAACCTGGTCTAAGTTAGATCCTGCAGCAGTTTAATGGCATGAAGTTTCAGAGAACAGTGGGAACTTTCTATCTATGTTTTAGAGCAGTGCTTCTCAAAGCCAGTCCACCACTTGTTCAGGGAAAGCCCCCAGCGGTCCAGGCCGGTTTGTTTACCTGCCTTGTCTGCAGGTCCGGCCAAGCGCAGCTCCCACTGGCCGTGGTTCGCTGCTCCAGGCCAATGGGGGCTGCGGGAAGGGCAGCCAGCACATCCCTCGGCCCATGCTGCTTCCCCCAGCCCCTATTGGCCTGGAGCAGCGAACCATGGCCAGCAGGAGCTGCAGTTGGCCGGACCCACGGATGCGGCAGGTAAACAAACCAGCCCAGGCCTCCAAGGGCTTTCCCTGAACAAGCAGCAGACCGGCTTTGAGAAGCACTGTTTTAGATGACTAGTGACTCCTTTCCAGTGACTGAGATGGCAGATATGGAAGAGGATAAGTGTAATTGGTTATCTAGGGTGGGACTAGAAACACAAACTTGCCTTGATTCACTTTGTCAGGTCAATAGTGGTTGTCATAATATAATTCCCAATTCTGAACCTTAGCATCCAAAATATGGGTACTAGCATGAATTCCCCTAAGCTTAATTACCAGCTTAGATCTGATAAGCTGCCACTAATCAGGAATTCCAGTGCCTGATACACTCTGGTCCCTCCAAAACCTTCCCTGGGGACCCCGAAGACCCAGACCCCCTGGATCTTAACACAAGGAAAGTAAACCCCTTTCCTCACCATTGCCTTTCCTAGGATTTCCCTCCCTGGGTTACCCTGGAAGATTACCGTGATTCAAACTCCTTGAATCTTAAAACAGGGAGGAGTGTCCCTTCCTCCCCCCTCCCCTTTCTCCGTCACCCAGGGGCAAAACAGATTCAAGCTCTGTGAATCTAAAACAAAGGGATTCCCCCTTCTCCCCTCCCTCCCTGTTAAGTACAGACTCAATTCCCTTGAGCCTCAACAAGGGGGAAAAATCAGACAGGTCTTAAAAGCAAAACTTTTAATAAAAAGAAAGGAAAAAAAAGGTAAAAGTTTATCTCTGCAATTTAGATGGTAAAAAGTTACAGGGTCTGTCAGCTTATAGAAACTAGAAAGAAGCCTCCCCCCCAGCAAGATACAATTTAAAATACTTCCAGCAAACTACACATTTGCAAATACAGAAACAATCAAAAGACTATAACCGCCTTTCTTACTAAATTACTCACTATTCTGAATATATAAGAGACTGTAGCAGGGAGATTGGCAAGAAACCTGGTTGCACGTGCAGTCCCTTCCAGGACCCAGAGAGAACAAAGCAAAACCCAAAAAACACAGAGGCTTCCCTCCACCGAGATTTGAAAGTATCTTGTCTCCTGATTGGTCCCCTGGTCATGTGTTTGGTTCCCTGTGTGTTAACCCTTTACAGGTAAAAAAGAGACATTAACCCTTAACTATCTGTTTATGACAGTGGTATTTTACAGTCTTCCAAACCATGGGAGGGCAGCAGGCTTGTCATTGATCATGTAGGCACATAACTATATGCAAAGGCTGATTAATGTAATGGTATTAGAGCTACTACAGATGCTGTAGCAATGGGCATCATAGATGTGTCTAAACAGGCAAAAACAAGTGCCGGGGTAAAGAGGGTCATCTTCCCCTTTTGCCCTTCGTTTTCCTTGAGAGTTAGTTGAGCACTGTATCTATTTTCGGCTAAAGGGAAAATGGTTGATTTCTGTGTTGTTTCATACCCATGGAGATTTTTGAGAGGGAGGGGTCTGGGGATGGAACAGTTGTCAGTGTTCTTATTGTAGGGTAATTGATAACACATTGTAGCACCAAGAAACTATGGATCAAGATGAGCTGGAAAAGGCAAGGACTGAAATGTGACAGAGACAAACAGTGCTCCTAAAGAAGGCGTTTACGTGTGCTAGATGAGCGAGTACATTTTGAGGACTCTAAGAGTGTAGCATGGGGGGGGGCGCTCTATCAGAGATGTTACTGAGGTGGGGGGAGGAGGGATTCATGAGGTGTGGTGGGGAGGGGCTCTACAGGGGTGGTATCAGAGATTCTCAGGGGCCAGCAGTGGCACCCTAGCTGGGATGGGTGCAGCCCCTGAGTGGTTTTGAGGCTTTTGAGGGTGGGGCCATAGGAGACCAGGAGGGGATTGGGGGCACTGCTGCATTGTGTGTGAAGGACAGCTGGCATGTATGGGTGGGGTTCCAATCCTGGAAACAGAGCGGTGAAGGCGCGCGTGCGCAGTGTGCCTCGTGCCTCTGTGTACCGGAGGATGGTGCTCATCAAGGGAAATGAGTGCCGGGTGGGCAGAGCGGGGTAAATCCCCGACCCCACTCCCTAGCGGGCCCTTGAGGGCCGGATAAGAACATCTGACAGGCCGGAAGCCACCCACGGGCCGTAGTTTGCCCACCGCTGCTCTAGAAGCCACGTTGAAGTCCTTGAACGCTAGGGGGATTACTGTCTAAAAATTTCTGTATGGAGACAAGGTTACTGCCTCTTTGAGGGCAATTTAACATAGATGAATTTCTCAAATCATATACCTCTTGTTGGTCTCTTTAGCTAGATGTGCCAAGGTGGGCATTTTGGCCTGAAAGGGATGCAAACTGATACGTTAAGTGCATTGGCTTCGCAGAGTGAACACTGCAGTTTGTGCCTCACAGCTCTTCCGATATTCAATTCTCGGGGATAGCTGGAGAGAGTATGGGTGAGTAGACTGAGGAGCCTGGCCACCTATTCCTAAAGTTGACTCCAAACTTGGGAGAGAGGAAGGGGAGAGAAAATCAGAAAAATGCTAATAATGGCATTTTGTTTTTGAAAAATAAAACATGTGTGTCTAAAGTTTGGGTGTTTTTTTTAACTTCAGGAGATCAGATGCTGAACTATGTATTATGTTTCACAAAAGAGGCAGGTCTCCTTTACAAAATATTCAAGACTTATTTTAAAATAAACTGGGTGCCAATGTTCTGCCATGACTTTTTAATGTAACCTCCACTTGGTTTTAACTTAAAAGGAGATTTGGAATGGTCCTTTTCAATCCAAGTAACTCCCTCATCAGCACTCACTTTGGTATATAGAAAAGTTTTGATGCAAAGTAGCTATTGTTCATGTTCAGTAACATCTTTTCCAAGAAAAACTAAAAGAAGATTTCTGCTCTCTGTCGACACTTAAAGCTCCCTTTGTTGCAGCATCAGGCTAGTGTATAACTTCCAGGGGGTCTCAGAGTGAATCAAGAGCAGTCTGTGATCCTACTTAATTGTTTTAGAGCTAAATTTACAGCCTGTCTAAAAGACAATCTCTCCCATATTTGTGTGCAAAACTACACCTATAAAATTGAGCATACTCCTATCATGAGCACCTGAGTTGGCTGCATACACCAAATGCGTATCCAATCTTGTGCATATTATCAGTTCTACAGAGAAAAATGATTCTATATTATCAGAAGCTGGAATTAAATATTAAGCTGATCTAATGTTTTGATTTAAAAGGTAGGTGGTAGAATACACAAAAACTGAGTTAAGCCTCATTCTGAATGAATGGGGCCTAACTCTGATCTCTCTCTAGTGTAAATCAGGAATTGAACTCTGTTAAGGTTAGTGGAGTTATATTGCTGTAAAACCTTCTGAAAGTGAGATGAAAATCAAGCTCATGGTTTGAAATATTTAATTTTAGGAATGATTAATTTTGAGTTGCAGGAAAACAAAATATCAAAACCAGAAACTTTTGCACTCATGTGATTTAACGGTGATTAAGTGAATTTGGTTGCTAACTTTAACTTAACTTCTGCTCAGAGGACTCGTGCCAAGTTTAATCTTGGCACAAATTTTTATAGCTAGATTTTATAACTAGAAGTAGGGCTTCATAATGGAAACAGTGACAGACCTTTAGCTATAGTTGACCTAAATGATGCTTTTATAGAATTAAAGAAAGTATTTTCAATGACAGCTTTTCACAAAAATATTTCTTTAGTATTGTGGAAGTTTATTTGGGGGATGGACGTATGGCTTGGGTAACCTGCCTTACAGATTCTGGAATGGCAAATTTGCCATACGATGATGGCTTCAGCTGAGGCATTCATATTCAATTTCATGTCCAGATGCAAAGGGATTCTGTTACTGGTTTGCATGAGCATGTGCACGTAGTCCTGGTGTTTGTACACTGAGTCAGATTGTGAAAAAAAGCTTAATAGTGGCAAAATCAATAGAAGAATACTATTTGCTAGAAGGCTGACAGAGGGGTGGTAAGGAAGATGTTTTGTCCATACTGAACACATGGTCAGTGCTCAACAGACAGTAAATAACACCTCTGAGAGATAAATTCAGAAATAAGTATTCTCTTTTGGAGAGACAAGGTGGTGAGGTAATATCTTTTGTAGATCAGCTTCTGTAAAGTTTAAGCTTTACCTTACCTCCTCTCTGTTGGCCTTCTGGCAAATAGTATTCTTCTGTTGATTTTTGCCATTATTTAGCTTTTAAGTTTAAGCTTTAAGTTATATTACCTCACTCATCTTGCGTCTCTAAATATACAGGGACCATCATGTCTTTGTATTCTTCTTTAGATCAAATAAGTTTTTTTTCTGAAAACTTGTGTCAGGACTTCGTATCAGCTCCTTTTTCTTCTTAATGTCATCTTTCCTGCTCTGCCCTCTAACTTTGCACACCTATTTTCCTTTCCCCAAACAACGTGAATGCAGATGTGGATGTTGTGCGTGCTCATGTCTGTAGACTCTGACTTGATCCAATTCCCACTGATGTCGCTGGAGAGACTCCTGCTTACTTAAAGGGGAGTTGGGTGGGACCCTTATTCAGTTGCTTGTAGAAGAGTAGGGTTGTACATCTCGAGGCCTCCTTGAAGCTGTTTGAAAATTTCATGCTGGAAAATCTCATTTTGTTTACCCTTTCATGATACCATGCCAATAATAATAAAAAATAATGAGTGATAAATGAAAATGAAATTCAGTGAACACATCCACTGAAAACAACATTTTAAAAGTTTAATTTTACAGGATGTTTTCTTCCGTAACTGGAAAGGATCTTCTCTTGGTCCAGTGATAGTTTAGAATTGGCTTTCATTCTTTGGCAATACAAGCTAGCTTGCTAAAAGGAAACTCCAATGCCTGAAATTCAGAGGAAGCAAAAAGTTTTCCACTAGAAAGTGCAATATGGCGGGTGCCCTTGAATGTCTTTTTTGAATGTTGTTATGGGAATCAGAAGTGGCTCCGGAGAAGGCCTCCCTTTTGGGTTTTATCTGGTGTGGCCAAAGATAAAGCTTTTCTAGCTTTCCTTCTGCTTTTAAGTGTCATATTCATGTTAGGGAAACGCCTTAAGGGAACCAAGTTCTGTTCTGTTCAGATAAACATGCTATTGTAGAGATTGTAAGACAATCAGCTAAATCAAAAACGGTAGTGAAGCTGCTTTGGGAATCTCTACTGTAGCATTTGGTACTGTGGAGTACATGTTTATCAGGGCTGGTTCCATACCAGAGAGGTGGTATAGTGCTAGCAGTGTGTAATCTTGTTTCTAGGGGCAATGACTTATTTCCCTTTTTGATCCTGTGAACTATTTTATGTATACTGTGAAACTCTGAGACTCCATGTACCTTTGAAAGGTTCCCAGGCTTTGTAGCCTGGGAAGTGATGGAGAGTTGAATCAAATCCAGATCTCTCTACTTGGATCATAGATCCTTATCGCAAGGTGGCTGGCCCTACCTAATGGCCAGTGGGCAGATAGGGAGAGCTAGACTTTGTCAGTAACTAATCGTGAATTGGAATTTTTTACATTTACATAATGCTTTTTACCCTGAAGTAAAGCCATCATTCTTCATAAACTATTTCTATACAATACCAGTGAACTGCAGCCTCATCTGCAGTGGATGCTGGCAGCTAAATGGTTAATTGCATGCTACCCAAAAGGAGGAGGAGAGGAAACTTACATAAAGAAAAACACTCTCCTTATGAAAAGTTTCACAAAATCTTTCATGTCCAAGCAGAGCAGTCAGAACCTCAACTCTTTAAGTTCTCATTCAAAACACCCCCATGCTTGTAGGTACGGTACTCAGTTTATCTTGTTTGGAAAGATGAAGGGATGAGCCAGCCATGCTAAGATTCCAGCCTGTGATTCCAAGGAACTGAGGTATTTCAGAGCAGATGCTGACACACTAAGCCATCCCCTCTTGGTCAGGATGTGGACTGTGTTGGAATGCACAGTCGCCACATTCTCTCAGAGGGCAATTACAAAAGTGATTACTGCGAACACTGAGGATTTAAATTTCAGCCTGGTTTTGCTGTAGAAGTGTCCAATCCTGGCAAGACATTTTATCCTGTTTATAACAGTGAAATCTGGGGGAGATTTGGCTCATTCTAGCGACACTGCCAAATCAGCATGTGATACCTGTTTTTCAGCAAGCTTGTGGGTTTTATGATCCTTGTGGCATATTGTATACATAAAGGAATGTTAAAAGCAACAGTTTCCATTCACACCCGCCAGTTGCTTGCTGCTGTTCCAGTGAAAAAGTTGCCTACAGCTTTGTGAACTATTTGGTCTTGCAGCAGGAAAGTTGCTACGGTGCAGATAGCCTTTGATTTTGCATCTTTGGTTAGTTTTGTGTATCAGAGTTAGTGCCTTCCACATTCACTGTGCTCAGTGGTAGGCTTTCAGGTTTAGGCTAGAGAAACGAGGCATTATCACTTTCCATGGTGATATCAAGCAGATGAATGAGAACAGCAGATTGTGTATGGTTAGGCAAGAGCATAGAACAAGAAGTCTGTGCTCTTGGATATCCCTTTAGAAACCATTAGCAAAATGAAGCTCAAACCTAAGTATTTTCAGGTGCTGTTCAGAGCAGCTTGCTGTTCCAGGTGTCCAAGCAGCAGAGTTAACAGGTGAGACCTGCCCCAGTTTATGATTAGACTAGGGTGCAACAAGCAGTACAAGAAAGCTTTTAAATATTCTGTGTCTCAAACTGTAAGTTGTCCATACACACTGTAAACCAAATTTTGCCTTCAGTTACTGCCATTTAGCCTCATTGACCTCAGTGAACTTGCAGAGATGAAACTCAGGATAGAATTTAGCTTTGTGTGTTGGGTATATAGGAAAGAAGACTTAAAGGTCTGAAAGGAAAGGTTTCTAATTTCCTTGTAACCCAATAGGACGTCCTACGTTATCACCACCATGTAGAAGATGCTAGTCTGGTCTCCTCGAGATAAGAGACCTCACAATAATTGACTTCTCAAATTATTGTAATTTAAAGGTATGGAACAAGGAACTGTTTGATATCATTAAGTTATTTGAAGAGAATTTTGTGTTGCTTTGGTCTCTGGGGCTGTTGCTGGAAAAATAAAATTCCAAGTGTTGGAACAAATTAGCTGTGGATAAATCTGTTCATTAAATAACTCCTACACAAACATAGTGGTCATCCCCATTGCTATGGGTTTCAGTTCAAGGTGATATCACTATTGGGCTACAAGTCTGAGAGGAAAAATAATGATCAGTTGTACTTTCACAATCACTTTGCTAATTCTGACTTTTGGATGTAAAGGTTGCTAGATGAAGTAGCTTTAACTGAGTCCTCAGAGAGAGTCGCATTGCAGTTTAATAATTCTAGGTGTCCAGCAAATGTATTTAATATGATTTTTCAGAAGGTGTTGGGGGTATTCATATAAAAGTGAACATAAGGATCGTGTGGTTGTTGTTTCTTGGTAACATTCACAGTGAATTTCCTACTTGGAAACTGCAATCTATTTGTCTGTTATCACAGATGTTTAAGAGGATCAATTTCAGCTTTTGCTGTTAAATATTTACTCAGACTGCTTTATTTTGCTTTACTATGTTCATGGCATGATGAAATATATACAGTTCGGCAATCTCTTTCCTCCTTTTTATAAACTTCTAATGTTTTATGAATATGTAATAGACATTTCTATCTGAGTTCACTTTTCATTCACACATTGCAGATAAAGCAGTCAAAGTTCTCCTCTCAGCTCCTTATGGCAGAACTCATCTTCAATCCTCTGTAAACCCTATATGCTCTTCGAGGGTGTTCCACAGATATTGGGAAAGTGGAACGTTGGACTCGAGATCTTTCCTGTGAAATGGGGAATTTTCTCTCAAACTAACTTCAGTTTGGTACCTTTTCAATGTTGATTATGCTACAAGCTCTGTGTGTTGGGTGACCCATTGGTGCACTGACCCAGGAGCAGCCCCACGAAGGAATGGTACCTCAGTGTGGCACCTTTCCATCCCTACTCTCCTCTTGTTCCAGAGAAGTAGTTATTTGCTGCTGGTCCCTGCCACTACCTATCTCCCCACTGGCCCATGTGCTGGGGTAGGAGAGGCAAGGCTCCATCTACTCCCCTCCTTTCCTCTAAACTCCCACATACCTTCTTGGGGTCTGGAAATAGCAGGCACATAACACCCACTTACTCCTACATGGAATCCTGCACAGGGGCACATGGTGGGAAGAGTTCTGCCTCACCCTCATATGCCTTCACAGGCAAGTAAGCCAAGTCAAAGTGTAGCCCAACATCAGGCTTCCAAGAGCTATATATTTTCCTTTGTTCCTGTTGGATAATAGGGTGATAAATAGTAGCCAACATGGATTTATCAAGAACAAATCATGCGAAACCAACCTTGTTCTTTCTTCAACAGGATTACTGGCCTAGTGGATGGGGGTGGGGGAGAGCTGTAGACATGATATATCTTGATATAAGTAAGGCTTTTAACACATTCCCATGTGACATCCTCATAGGCAAACTAGGGAAATGTGTTCTAGATGAAATTACTATAAGGTGGTTGCACCACTGGTTGAAAAACTGTACCCATGCTCCAAAACGTCTGTTAGTCTATAAGGTGCCACAGGATTCTTTGCTGCTTTTACAGATCCAGACTAACACGGCTACCCCTCTGATACTTGTACCCAGAGAGTAGTTATCAGTGATCTGCTATCAACCTGGGAGGTTGTATCTAATGGGGTTATTGTGGATCACAAATTGAATATGAAACAATAATGCGATGCAGTTGTGAAAAAGGCCAATATAATTCTGGGGTGTGTTAACAGGCATATTGTATGTGACGGCTCTATATGGCACTGGTGAGGTGTCAGCTGGAGTACCGTGTCCAGTTTTGCATGCCACATTTTAAGAAATATGTGGACAAATTAGAGAGCATCCAGAGGAGAGCAAATAATAATAAAAGGTTTAGAAAACCTGACCTAGGAGGAAGGGTTGGAAGAATTAGGCATGTTTAGTCTTGAATAAAGAAGCCTGAGTGGGGATGTGATAAATCTTCAACTATGTTAAGGGCTTTTATAAAGAGGACCGTATTTGTTGTCCTACCATCAGTGGACATAGAGAATAAGAAGTAATCAGTTTACTCTACTTCAGGGAAGACTTAGGTTAGATTTTAGGAAACATTTTCTACCTATAAGGATAGTTAAACTCTGGAATAGGCTTCGAAGGGAGGTTATAGAATCCCCGTGATTGGTGGGTTTTTAAGAACAAGTTAGACAAACACCTGCCAGGGATGGTTTAGCTGTAGTTGGTCCTGCCCCAGCTCAGGGGGCTAGACTGAGTGACCTCTCGAGATCCCTTCCAACCCCACCTTTCTGTGATGCTATGTAAAATATAAAAACTATCTAGAGGCAGACTAGAAAAACAAGCAGTGTTTTAATTAAGAGAGATTATTTCAAACTAAGCTTAATAGAAAATGCATAAGAAATGGAGTCCATTTCTAAATTCCACCCACTCAGCTCTCTTGTAGTGCACAGAGTGAGACTACTCTCACAAGAATGAAACACAAGCTAGAAGATTACATCATGACGACAAATGGCAGATAGTAAGACTGAAGGGGAGACACTGTTACCTTACACTTTCTGTGGATTAGTTTAAAAAAAAAAAAAGCTTCTAAACTCTGATTCATGAGGAATGAATAACATAAAAAATAGAGCCTGATTTTGCTCTTGCACCAGTGTAATTCCACTGGCATCAGTTGAGTTACAGTGTAAGTGAGAGTAAAATCAGGGCCAAAACAGTTTATCTTAAGTGGCCACTTAAATTTGCCACAGACTTCACATCTGAAAAGTTGACTATAGCTGTCCAATCTTTCACCGCATGTAAGATCAACCTTCAGATAAAGTGGGAGTAATAACACTTCAGTAATGCAGAGGCATTTTAAAGAGAGGTTTGCAATAGAAAGGGCAAACTGAAGTTTGTTAGTTAAATGGAAACAACAGAAATAACATCCTGTGTGAGTCTAATGCTGCAGGGTCTGGTGCTGCAGTTGCTTTGCACGCACTTTAAAGGGAATTCTATGCATCGACTGGTGTAGCATTGGTTCTTGTGGAAACTCTCCTTTACTAGTAATTATTTCCTAGTTGCCAAAGGCTCGACTGAAAGAACAGTGAGCATTCATAGCAGATTCTCCTCTCACCATCCTGTACTACTGTGTGCTCTGTCAGACTTGACTTGTTCTGAATTTTTTTGATGGAAAATGAATGCCACTGTACAATAGAACCTACTAGCATGGTCGTTCCTTGGTTGTGGCTTGGTGTCCCCGAGCAACTAGTTTGGAAATCATTAGAGGGTGTTAAATCTAAACTTGGTTCATGTTGACAGAGAAACCACAGATAATTTCTGGTACCAGATTATACTTTATTTTATTTAATAGAATTAAAACCTGTGAAAACCCTGCAGCCAGGGAAATTACTTGTAACATGATCTTGACGACCTAATAAAAGCAGCATCAGGAAACGAGCTTATTTAGCAGCAGTGTTTTTCAAGAGACCTTTAAGCAGGCAGATAATTTTAATGGAGGTAGATAGCATTCATATTAAGCGATTTATTGTTTGTTGGTGTAGGAATGCCCATGCAGTTCATAAAACTGAGTGTGGTTTACATCTTGTTCTTTGGTTTAGGTTTTAATATATTTCACTTAATGTGTGAGTTACAATATTTTTATAAAGTTACTTTGGAGTGTTCTCCCAGCATGGAATTCTATGTTGAGAAAGCATTTTGGAGTAGCCGTTTCCATCTCTGGGTTTTGGGTTCCATCTCCAGCTCTGGAAAGTCTGTCTTCTCTCTAATGTGGACCTACAGTCATTCATGCCTTGCTCACCTACAGGCTGGGCTATTGTAACTTTCTCCTACTTGGGCTTTCAATGAAATTCATCTGGAAGCTGTAACAGAACACACAGCACAACTGCCCACCTCATTTTGTATAGGAGAGACGGAATTATTAACCCCTATTATTATTTATTTGTATTGTGGTAGCACCTAGAGCAGTGTTGGGCAACCCACTTGCCACACGCGGCCCATCAGGGTGATCCGCTGGCGGGCCTTGAGACAGTATGTTCACATTGGCATGGCCGCCCACAGCTCCTAGTGACCACGGTTCACCGTTCCTGGCCAATGGGAGCTGTGGGAAGTGGTGGCCAGCATGTCCCTGCAGCCCGTGCCGCTTCCCCCAGCTGCCATGGGCCAGGAACGGCAAACTGCGGCCACTAGGAACTGCGGGCGGCCGTGCCTGTGGGCAGTCAGTGTAAACAAACTGTCTCACGGCCCGCCAGCGGATTAACCTGATATCTACTGAGATCAGGAGATCATTTTGCTAAGCATTGTACAAACCTTTAGTAAGATTCAGTTCATGACTCAAAGAGTTTACAGGCTAAATAGCCACAACAGACAAAGAGAAGGAAAAGGAAGGATTATGATCCCATTTTTACAAATGGGGGACTGAGCCTTGGAGAGTTTAAATTACTTGTTCAAGCTCACACCAATATACTGCTTAGCATAACCTTTGTTCTTCCTGCATAAATAATATGACCATTAGGTAAGTGGGAGTTTTGAGAATACATCTTTATTCTCCTTTTTGTTATTTTTTAACCTAATTGGCTTTAAACATGTGATTTGAATTATTTACTTGTTGCCGTTTCAGTTTTGGCAGGCTTTATCTGCAGCGAAGCTCACGTGTGATATGTAAAACTAGCCGTTTAAAAATAACCCAGTTGCAAGACTCAAAAAGCCCACATAGTTGCCTTTTGAATTTCATTGTGATGATGTACGTTTGCCCTACGTTGTGGAGGATTACATGATGCAGACTGATTAGTCAAATGTGAGGGCAGACATAATGGAGACCTTTTGGCCTTATGAGCTTTGTAAGAAGTTAAATGAGGAAAACATCTGCAATATGGGCTGTTTTACTTCATTTAAAAAAATCCGTACAATTCCCTTGCCACAGCTCAGCTCTTCCTCTTGCCAATAGAGGAAAGAAAAATTCACAAAAACGGCTACATTTCAGTCATATTCCTTTTTATTTTTTTTTTGCTTTTAATTGCTGTTGATATGAATCAACACTTCATTCTACTGTAAGAATGTGATAGCATGACATTAATGCTTATAGAACATCTGTCACAGTTTAATGCAGTAACCGTTGACACCAATACAGAGCTTTAAATAATTCCACTGAGAACTGAGCCAGTGAAGGAGAGCCAGCTTTTGCTGGCTTGCATTTATTTACATTGTCCATCATGGAGTGATAGATAGTTGAGGAATTTTTAATTAGTACAGAGGAAATGTGCAGTATAGAACAGTGATTTTCAAACTTTTTTTTCTGGCGACCCAGTTAAAGAAAATTGTTGATGCCCACGACCCAATGGTGCTGGGGATGAGGGTTTTGGGGTATGGGAGGGGCTCAGTGCTCGGGATGAGGGTTGGGGTGCAGGAGTGAGGGCTTAAGGATGGGTCCGGGAATGAGGAGTTCAGAGTGTGGGAGGGGGCTTAGGGCTGGGGCACTGGGTTGGGGCACGGGCTTTTCTCTGGTGGCTCCAGGTCAACGGCGCAGCTGGGGTGCAGCGGCAGGCCTGGTACTGCGGACCACGCTGCGCCCCAGAAGTGGCTAGCAGCAGGTTTTTCTTCTAGGCGGAGGCATGCAGGCACTGCCCCTCCAACTCCCATTGGCTGAGATCCGTCCAATGGGAGTGTGGAGCTAGTGCTTGGGGCGGAGGCAGCTCATGGAAACCCCCCCCACCCCCACCGCCTAGGAGCCGGACTTGCTACTGGCCGCTTCTGGGATGCAGCGCAGTGTCGGAACAGGTAGGGACTAACCTGTTTTAACTGGGCAGAACCCCCAACAGGACTTTTAACGGCCCAGTCGGTGGTGCTGGCCAGAGCCGCTGAGACCCAGTGTCTTACATTCCATGACCCAGTGCTGGGTCGCAACCCACAGTTTGAAAACCACGGTATAGAATATACGCTCATTCTAAATAGCATGTTTAATAGTGTGGATGTTTGATATGGTGAGATTTCTTTTCACTTATTTGGAGTTAACAGGTTACAGTTGCTCCACTTATTCATTAAGATATTATATGCATAGTTGTGAAGAAAAATAAATCAACAGTACAGCCTGTATTCTTTATATATCAAGTAGTGAGCCTGTATATTTCTTTCTTGTGCTATTTGCGTACAGGTATGGCTATAATTCATCAGGACTTTTTGTAAACCATAATATGTTAGGCCAGTGTTTCCCAAACTTGGGACTCTGCTTGTTTAGGGAAAGCCCCTGGTGGGCTGGGCCGGTTTGTTTACCTGCCCTGTCCGCAGGTCCGGCTGATCGCGGCTCCCACTGGCTGCGGTTCGCTGCTTCAGGCCAATGGGAGCTGCGGGAAGCGGTGCAGGTCGAGGCTATGTACTGGCCGCCGCTTCCAGCAGCTCCCATTGGCCTGGAGCAGCGAACCACGGCCAGTGAGAGCTGCGATCGGCTGGACTTGCAGACAGGGCAGGTAAACAAACCGGCTCGGCCTGCCAGGGGCTTTCCCTACACAAGCGGCATCCCAAGTTTGGGAAACACTGTGTTAGGCTATTGGGAACTGTTATCTGAGTCATAGAAACTCACATTATACATAATCATAAGTTCTCATTAATATACTGTGTGCACCTCTGTCATTGCTTTCTGCTGGACAGAACTAGAACTGTTTAAGCTGTTTCACAGGCCCTATACTGCTCACAGCTGAAGAAGATTCTCACTTATGTAGTAGGAACCTCTGATTTTGAAGCAGAAGGATCTGAGTTCTATCTGTGCTGCCCGCATGTAGTTCTGAGTTGCCATGGCTTGCAGTACTGTGACAACTGTGCAGTCATAGGTGATCACGGATTTGTTACAGTCTGAAGATAGTTGATTCATTTTGCATTTGTATTTATTGGAATGAGAAATTTTATGTTAAACACACAATCCTATGGTCCTTGCACCTAGCACTTTTCACTAGCTATAACTTTTCATCTTCTTTTTTTCATTTGTGTACTCATTTAATCCTCAGGAAAATGAGAAACTAATAGCATTGGCAGAAGTCAGGCATTACACCAGTCAAGTTCTCTCCTCTCCTCCTCTCCCCCTCCCCGACCCCGATATACTTCAGGGCTGACCTGAATCAACCCATCCCTCTCTCACCTCACCACTGTCACTGTTGAATTTCTAGTCTTTTCTGAAGCAGGGATTTTATTCATGCTAGTTATGGTGGCCAAGTGCAAACATGGAATGAAGCTGTCCCATCAAACTCATTTGACTCATAATCTAGGCTCGAATTTGAACCAGCACCCGTTGTGCTAACCAGAACCTCTTTTTTTTCCTCTGAATTAAAAATGTGAATTTTTTTTAAAACTTGATACAAAATAAAGATTCTGTATATTTTAAATATTCAAAAACTATCAAGCCCATCTGTTCTGCATGATATATTAATTACATGATGCACAGAACGCTAGCGGTGCTACATCATGTGCATGGTATGTCTGAAGCAATGGAAAGTGGATATTTCAAAGAATGCCACTCTCATCTTGCAGAAGTTGAGCTTGGCAGAAGTTTGCAGTGAGGAAGTCAAGCAGGAAAGCTTAGCGCGCGCGCTCTCTCTATCTCTTCAGCTTGTCATATTCCAGTGGGTGTTGAAGTGGCATGTTTTTCATGCTCCCCCACCACGATGTATTTTAAACATAATCAAGAATTCATGTAGTTTTGTCACAGAGAAAAGGGGATTTCAGCTAAAGAGGGAGCATAAAGGAGTGGTGGCATAAAGAACAGAAGATTAGCGAGGCTGTGCCTGAGAGATCTATGCCATGACATTGGTATTTGTGTACAATACAGACAGTTATGTGGCTGTGTAAAACTTGGGCTAGTCTAAAATTCACCCCAATCTTTGAGTGCATACCCTGGAGTAAAAATGCTGTTGCTCTTCTTAATTGTACAGTGTTATACGTCTTTTCTTCTCAATGAGGAGCAGAGATGAACATTTTTCTTGGATTTATTTTATTAATTGTATTTTTATCATTGTAATATAACAACGGGTACTGCTGATATTTGTATAACTTTCATATTCGGATGTTTAAGATCGAACTTGCTTGCTTTCTTATTGGTCTTCCAAGGGCCCTATCCCGCAATGGACAGCATGCAGACTCTGTGCTGCATCCACAGCAAACCCCGTTTAAGTCTGCGGAGCTCCTTGTGAGTGCAGCAGTCAGCCTGTGCACTGTCACCTGGAAGATTGGGGCCTTAGATTGTAAGATAGAGTAGATCCTGGTTCTTGTGCATGTGCGCAGACAGTACCTAGCATGTGGTGAATGTTACCTGCATACAAATATTAAATAACAGACTAATTTCAGGAGCACAACTGATGTGAAGGTGACATTTTTCTAACAGACCATCCCATTTCATGTGCACATGGCTGTGTATATGTTAAATAAAATACAGGTTCCAGGGAGGAAGGAGCATCACAGAGTATTGAGTTTGTCTTCCCGTTTACATTAGGAAAATATTACTCTTAGGCCAGTTTGGAAACACTGAGGGTCCATGGGGAAGATATAAGTGCACTTCATTTTGTATTGTGCTCTTGAAATTCTCACAAGAATGTACTTAGATTGTAAGCTCTTTGGAGTAGGGAGCATCATTTGTACAATGCCTAGCACAATGAGGCCGTTCTCCACGACTGGGGCCCAGTGTGCTGTTGCAATACAAATATAATAATAATAATAATCAATCCTTTCTGGCCATTGCTGTTTAGCATGGTAGAGTTGCAGCTAGAAGTTTTATTTGAATCTACTCTCCATGCACATCATTTTTAAGATTGGCTCTGTTACCTTTTAAAAGTATTAAAAGTCTAGTAACTCGCATTGTTTTGTCCAGTGACCCTTAAATTCAGCAGTCAGCTTATATTTGGAACTACATCAGATAGCATCAGTCACTTGACCATTAGTTTGCTTTCATTGTTAATCATTTCCTCTTGTTTTCCTGCATCTCTATCCTGGTTTGCTCCTTTTTATTATACCACAATAAAGATGTTTTTGGTTTTCATAAGGATTCTTTTGGTGCAGTATTCCTGTGTTTTATTTGTCTTCCCTGATCAGCATGTGGAGTATTTTCAAGAAGCACAAAGTCGTCTTTTGTTATGTTGGCCAACCCAAACTTTTAATTTTGTCATCTATTTTATCTTAACAGGGGGAAAGTGAGAATATTTAGAAAATAAAGGGGCTGAGATTAATTGTAAAAAAGCTAACTTTGTCCTTTAAAAATGAGATTCCATGGCCTACTACGTGAAGCTTGATATTTGCTTTTAATGTAAGATTTACTATACCAGATCAGACTATTGTTCTATGAAGTCCAAGATTCTGCCTCTGGCATCAGCCTATCTCTGAGGTTTCAGAGTTAGGTAGAAAGTCTCATTATATACATTGCTGGGGAAATCTCTCCAGGCTTAGAGAAGAGGTGGTCTTTTGTTTCTCAAGAGGCGTATTACAGTGCCATGCAGCAGACCCCAGTCACTCAGCTGGTCATTGTGAAAATAATGTCTAATGGTGATAATTTTATCTTTGGGAAGAAGGGCATTTGGAAGGAAACTGGACTTGAAGGAAACTCTGTAGGGAGGATTCCTGAAGAAGTAGAGCTGTAACCTTCTACCTTGCCATACCATGCTTTTTTGTCCTTAAATTATTGCCTTTAGAAAGAGACACCATAGGATCTAGGAATCAAACAGAGAAAAAGAGCTTGCTATAGAATTAGAAATTAGGTTAAGCTATCTAGTGGGAATCTTATCTCTCTCTCTCAAACAGAAGTTGGTCTAATAAAATATATTACCTCAACCACCCTTGTCTCTCTCTCTCTAGTGGGAATCAAATCCACCAAAGAGAGAATGGGGAAAAAAGTAAGAGAGCCTAGGCTGTGTCTGATTATCCGCTTATAAAATTTAGCATGCAATGTTTAAACTCAAAGGGCCAAATTTTTGAAAGGTCTGCAGCTATTGCATAAAGATAGGCTTGAGCCAAAATCTCAGCTTGGAAACCCCATGAACATTGAGAAACTCCAGACTTGGGTCTGAACTTTGTGGCATAGGTCCATCTCAAATATTCTGTTATGAAAAAAGGATTTGAGTCTCAAAATGACAAACGGCCTGGTACATACACAAATACCCATTTGCACATGCAAGGGTCAGGGTTTTGTACTTGTGTACAGATGCACCTGTGTTCATTATGGGAACATTTTTAGAACCTGTCTGAAAATTTGTCACCGTATAGGAGCATCTGTGGCTGTATCATCACTTCTTTGGATTGATTATTTGCCATTCTTATTAGTGGTGAGATCCTTGCATGGCTCTTTCTAACTTTACACAGATAATTCATCTTCTGAACCCTGTCTCTCATTACGCTTATTGACTAACAGCAATAGCAACTGACATCAGGAACCTGGATTGTATTGTGGTTCACCTTGTCAATCACGACCTCTGATAATCAGGCCCAGTGTTTGGAGCGTGGGTCTCAGGCGTAGGGTTGGTCCTGGAATCGAGATCCAGGGACAGGCCAGGGTCAATACCGAGTTCAGAGTCCATAGCCAAACCAGAATTAGAACTGTAGCCAGAGTCCAGCTGCAGGCCAGGGGTCGAAGGCGGATGGTCAGAGTCCAAAGACAAGCAAAATTGATACCAAAGCCAGAGTCCAGATACACGGAAGGTCAAAACTGGAGAGTTAGAGTCTGAGGGTTTGAGGTGGATCATGAGATGGAGGCAAGTCTGGAGCGAGGTTAATGCAGGGCACAGAAAATATTGGGGTTGGGCTCAGACAAAGCTGGGAAGGGAGCAGGAGCAGTTTGGGAATCTCTGGAGTATGGTGCCCTGTGAGTTCCTAGCCAGGTAGCACTGTTGCTCAGGCTGATCTGCAATTGTGCTGGGATTGTGGAAATACCTGAGCCTCGGGCCATCTTACTCAGGCCCTGCTTGGTGATAAGTTGCAGCTGCATCCTAAGTGAGCAGCCCTGGTTTAGCTGCAAGTTTGCTTCACGTTGGTTTAAGCAGTGCTGCATTTTGAATTTGAACTGTGATGGGGAACTTTCAATAAGTTATCAATTATGTCCAAATCCAAGCAGTTTATATGTTGGTTTCTATGTGTATTCTGCTCAATTTTTCATTCACTCTTTCTCTGCAAAGCAAACTACAGACAGTATAATTTAAGCTCTGCAAATACTATAATGATGTTGAGGCCCAAGTGTCATTCAGAGCAGTGTTGCGAATGGGAAGTGGGCACTGTGCTTGCTAGATCTGGAGCAGGGGAAGGATTTATTATTCAAACTAAAATAAACTACGCACACAATAATCAGTTTACTGCAAAAGCTGACTAGTGATCCAGATGATAACGTTGATGTGTCACCCGTACTGGACCTTTTCTCTTATGACTGATCTACAGTATATACTAGGAAAAAGAGAAGATTCACATAATATGTATAGTATAATATTACAGTAATTTGTATTACTATTCTGCAAAACTTTCTTATTAATCAGGATATTGTTGCCGGCATCAGAATCTAATGTGTTTTTTACATGTGTTTCCTTTGGAGAGATTCTAAATGAGCATATATCACCAGGAAAACGGTATTAGTGTAACAGATTCAGAAGGATGAATATTTTACAATCTTATGACAGAATTATCATCAGAATATGGAGCTTAGCTGCTCGTATGGCATGCAGCTGTGATTTATTTGCTCTGAGCTTGATTGTAATTTGGCATACTCCAGGATGCACCACATGAGCAGCTGTAACAAACTGTAGTTCTGGAGATGATAAAGGAGATGGCCATCTGTGTCACTGATCCTCGAGTTGTGAGCAGATCTTCCGAGCCCTACATGTGACTCTATAGGAGATTCACACTTCTGATAGGTACTTGCTCCTAAGAGGAGCAACAGTGACTGGTGATCTGCCCAAACTGCCTGATAAGTGTGTGCCAGACAAAGTGGGGAATGCCAAGCAACTGGATCCAACAGGGTTAAAAATTCCAGGGCCTTCATTTCTTAACTCCATGCAGTTAGGAATGGAGCAATCCACGTAGTCAGGAATGGAGTGGTGAGGGAGGTGGGGATGGAATGAGGCTGTAATGTGGCATCGGTACTTGATGATGTTGTGTTGATGCAGTCCTGCATCACCACACTGATAAAATATCATGACAGACATTGTGATACAGTGTTAGAGCAGGATTTTATGGCTTTCCGGACCTCATTAGGAGGGCAGATAAAGGCTTAAAGCCTGTTTTTATTTCCCCTAGTGCTCTTGAAAAATACGCTTTGCCACACACATCATTCTATCTCAGCATCTTTTATAGTCTTAGGTTTACATCAGTGGCAATCTGAGATGCATGTATCTTAATTGGCACTATTAGAAATCAGGATCTCCCTCTTACAGTTTTCCTAATGGGGTGTGTGAGAAGGAATGTCAACATATATAGTACACGGGGGTTCCAAATGCTACATGGTTCATGTTTTTAAAACTCACCTCTAAACTTGTGTCCACAGACGTTCCTGCACCACTGCTTGTGTGTACAAACACATTGGTACATGCAGGCTGGGTAGTGAGGCATCTGCCCAGTTTACAGTCATGCATACTCTGCAACCCTAACATCGTTATAGTGATTATTATTTTATTTGTATTACAGCAGTCCCTAGAGGACCCAGTCCTGTAGGACACAGTTCTTGCCCCAAAGGGCCTATATTCATGAGCACAATTTTGGAAACTAGTTGAAGGTCAGCTGAAAACTTGGCCCTTTATCTGTTTGTTTAATATTAGCCCCACCCCCTTCCCCTGTATTTTAATATTAAACACTTATTCATAAACTCTAATAATAAACAAATTGTTTTGGTCCAACTATAAACATTTGAGTGATGATTGAAATCTCAAGATGCTTGAGAGCTGTGTCATAATATCTATTGCTCAAAATAATTTTCTAACTCACTCCCATGCGTATCACTGAGGTTACATGGGGTGTAAGTCGGCACGATCTGGCCCATTAAATATTATCTGTCATCTTCTTAAGACATTACAAAGTGAAACACTGGTCTTAAAATTGTGACTTTCGGATAGCATGCTTTGTCAAAGCATTCAGTGCCAAAGGAACGCACATGGGCAATTTTAAACTTAGTAGCCATCTAGTATTTCAGAGGGTGCTTATGTATTTTTGGTCTGCTGCTTAGTGATAAAAGCAGAAATATTTCTATTACTTTTTTGAAAAGCATTTTTATTCCTGGCTTTTATGAAAAGCTTCACTTCAGGCATTTATATTGGCTATTTCAGTTTAAAAATATTTTTTTCCTTGAAAGCAACTTTTCTCCTCCTTTCCATGTACAGGGAAGTGATTTGCTATAAAAGCAAAAAAAATCCTAAAATTGCTTAATTTGATTTGTCTGATCAAATGGATGGAAAATTGGTCTCGTATTCACATGTTCTATATCTAAAATTAATTATCTGTGCTTTCTTGTATTGTTACTTTTATCTGTGAATCAACTTGACTCTTGTCAAGTGATTTTTTTTCCCCTCTAAACTTTAATTATTAATTTGGGGCGCTAGACTGTGTTTTGGAAAACGGGCCAATGCAGGAAGAATGGAGAAATGAGTGACTCTCCCCACTTAAATCCATCTGCAGGCTACCTGGGCTGTGGAGAGTGGAGGTTGGTACCCCATGAGGGGTCACGAGGTTATTACATTGAGGGATGCAAACTGTCAATCTCCACCCCAAATCCCGCTTTACCTCCAGCATTTATAATCGTGTTACAAATTAAAAACACTTTTTTATACACCTCTACCTCGATATAATGCTGTCCTTGGGAGCCAAAAAATCTTCCTGCATTACAGGTGAAACCACGTTTTATCGAACTTGCTTTGATCCACCGGAGTGTGCAGCCCTGCCCCTCTGGAGTGCTGCTTTACTGCGTTATATCTGAATTCACATTATATTGGGTCACGTTTTATCGGGGTAGAGGTGAATATTTAAGGGGGGGCTCGCACTCAGAGGCTTGCTATGTGAATGGGGTCACAAGTAAAAAAAGTTTGAGAGCCACTGCTCTCGCCCACTGGCCAGCACAGCTGAGCTGAGGGAGGTGGTGTCATAACTTGCTGGTAGCACAGACCTGCATCAAATGGCCACCATTCTCCTGCACCCTGCAGGAATTGTGCCTTAGGGGGATATCTCCAAATAAGCGTCTCCCAGGACTACATCCGGGCTAGTGTGGTTTATGTACTACCCCTTGCTCCAGGCTGTGAAGGCACAATCCAGCCTTTGGTTAGTAAAAATAACATTCCTACAGCACCAAAAACCTTTAATGTACCTTGCTAGTCAATAGGGAATGCTCTTTGCTACTTAGTTCTGTTTTTTTAAAATATTCAATTTTAAAGTGTTTTGTAAAGATTTTACTCCCATTTGCAGATGTGCATGGCTTCAATTAATTCCTGTTCCCCATGGGAATAAAATAATTCTGTAGATCTAAATAGCTGACAGTAATTGCAGGGCTTAATTTGTGGTAATAAACATATTTCCAAACTAAGTCATTGTGTATTTATGAGGAGACATTTTTATATTCTAGGTTGTCTGTTCATTTTAATGCCAACAGAGCTGCATCTTTACACTAACTAGGTTTGTTGCTACACTATACCAAAACAAACTGTTGATTTTTAAAAAATAGGTTTCTATTAAAATTGTATAACCTGTATTAGTGAAAGATACTGTTCTCATTGAAAAAACTTAGAGGGAAGAGGGCCTTGCTTGATTCCATATGAAGTATTTCATATCCATATTGCACATTTCCACATTGTGTTAATAATCCAGAATTTTGTACCTATCACATGGCTGTTTGGGGACCCATGTAAAATTAATTTGTCGGTTCTTAGCAGGCAAATGACAAGATCATGAATTGCTCTCCTTGGTTTTTCTAGGGCGAATTTTGGACTTGAAGACTGGAACAGTAAAGAAGGAAGGTCAGCAGTCCTCAATGAGGATGTGCATGGGATCAAGACGTTCTTTCATTTGCAGAATGAGGTACACAATTCTCTATTCCTTCAATACTCTTATCCCTTCTCAGACCTTAAGGTTTTGGCCCATTTTGTCAGCTTTGACCTGGTTTAAAAATGCTGATTAGACATTTCCAGTATGCTTACTTTTATATCTAGTGTCAATTTGCAATCTGCAATTCCTGTAATTAACAAGTAAGTCATTAAATCATATCTGTACTAGTGTGCTGTATTGTGTGCTTTTCCAGAGGGCCTCAAACCATCTTAACCACTGGCATGTAAGCCATTGTCTCTTAAGGTTTGTTTATTTAAGTCAATACTTCTGGAAAGAATCTTCAACAGTAGACTGGAAACTTGGCTCTGTGGGTTCATGTTTGTTGGGTTTTTTCCCCCCAACAAACCAGTAATACTAAAGGAGGAATTTAGTTACTGAGTTAGCCAGCTATGTGAGAATTAACCAATGATCAACTAGTTAATTCTAAATACATGAGTAAATGTTAGATCTGGCCGGGGGGCGCTAGGGAGGGGAATGTTATTTCATAATTTTCAAACTTCTGGTAAATTTCTGTGACTGCTCTGATGTTTGTTTGCCTAATAATACGCAAGAAAGTGATTAACAGGAGCCACCTGCACAAGGGAGCCTGATCCTGAATGTGGCCTCCTGATGTCCCTGTACTAGAAATGAATAGTTGTAATAACAACATTAAGTAGATCTAATGTAGTGAAAGGTCCATCAATGTGACTTTGAGGGGGACAAGCACACCGTCGCATTTGCTGCCTGTTTCCAATTGTACACTGAGGATAAATTATGCAAAAACACAAAAACAAAAAGATTTGAAGGTCAAATCAAGCCCAAGCCCAGCCTGTTTGATTAATTTGTGTATGAGTAATGTTTTGAACATGCAAAGTGACACACATCCTAATTAAATAGAATTATTAAATCTAATCAATTCAGGTGTGTGAAACTCCTTGAGATCCTTCAGTCTGAGGGTGCTTTGGAAGTGTCTTAGTAGTAGTGGTATAAATGTAGCAGTCACTTACTTACTATAGACCATGTTATGGCTGGCCCTACTTGGGTCCTCTGGAGGGGTGAAGAAACTCTACCACCCTCGCTGATCTACACAGGCGGCAGTTCTAATTTGGCTACTCGCATTGAGAAGTACAACAGGGAGACTCTAGCTGTGGCAAAAGCACTGTCCAAGCAAGGGACGAATGGCAGCAGAGTGATAGGACAGGAGGCTGCACAGCAAGGAGGAAGAGCAGGCTCCAGCATTCCTTTCAGTATAGCAAAACCTCTGCATGTTTCCTTTAAGACACTGTCATACCACATTCTTCTCCCAGTTCTCCACAATGCTCCAAGCTGCAACTTAGCCCTCTGGTTATAGGGCTAAGCACCAGGAATTACATTTGTGCTTTGGAATGATGGAACCAGTATCATACACGTGTCCTCTCATGTAGTCTAAGAATATTTACTTCTATTATTAATTTGTAACTACTGTATATAAAATTCATTAATTCAGGCAAATATTGACTCAGTAAGAGTATGCAGTCTGCTGTTCGTCATGCACCTCATTATCCTCTGGCCCATGTTTACTGATCATGTGAGGAGGTCTTTGAGCAGACAGGAGCCAGAACTAATATCCAGTTTACAATTGTTCCCCAGCTTTTCGAAATAGCCATCCAAATCACAGTTACTTATAAGGCCCTGATCCTGCAAACACTAATGTGCGTGAGTAACCTTACACACGTGTGTAGTCCCATTGTGTGTCTAATTTTAACCTTTTTCTTTTTTTACTATTTCTTTCTCTTCCTACTTCCTGGCAGTGACTAGTAAAAAATCTTAGTGAGGAGGGAGTCTTTGTACCTGAACCCCACCACATCCTCCAATATTGTGAATTATTTGAGGTTGCCATGTTTGCTGCATGATTTCTTCTTTCTTTGCCATATAGTTCCTCTTTTTTAAAAAAAAAATGAAAATAAACTCAGTTTTGTCTTTTCAAACCATTTATTTGGCTTCAAAGGGATAATTGCATGTGGATACACAATTAAATGTGCGGTTAGACACACAATTGGAAATACAAATAAATATACTCTGGTACGCAGATCTAAGTTGTAAACAGAAAGTTACTTGGCATCGTGAATAGCGGTTAGCCAGGTATTAGTTAGTCAAAGCTGACTTTAGTACAAGTCAGCTGGAACTAGATATAGTCAAGAGTTCTCTGACAAAATGTTTTTTTATTGGAAACTGCCAGTTTGTCAAAGCCAAAATTTTCTGTAGGAATGTGCTAGTTTTGATAAAACTTCTGTCATGTTCCTTAAGTCCAGGATGGAATGTTAGGGGGCAGGTAAGAGAGAGTGAGCCACAGACCAGAATAGCTAATATCCCAGTAGTTAGGACATTCCTCTGGGATGTGGGAGACCCTGGTTCTAGACCCTGCTCTGCCTGATTTGGAGCAGGGATTTGAACCTGACTCTCCCATATTCCAGGTTAGTGCCCTAACCAACAGGCAATTGGATCTTCCTGTCTTTCATGTTGGAGCTATTCCACTCTGTATAAATAATGAAATAATTAAGTGGGCCAAAGAAAGAGATTAGAACACTGGGCTAGTGTGTCAAACATTCACATATAAAACCCAGCTTCAAAGCCTGAGGTCTCCCACATCTAAGGTGAGTGACCTAACCACTGGTCTGTTGCCTATTCTTGGCAGGGAGGTGAGTGTGTCGCTTCGATTTTTGAGATTTTTTTTTTTAAGTCAGTTTCCTTCTGATGCAGAACAAGGAGAAACTTTGAAATCTCAGAAATTTTGTGGGATGGGAGAATCTTTTTCTGCCTAGCTCTGTTTGGAGCACACGAAGCAGGTAATCAGATATTGGGCCAATATATACACACACATTTCAGTGACATTACATGGATAATGCATAAGTAGTTTAGGGTTTGTAGGTATTTGATGTATCTATCTTGTATTCCAGTAGAAAAGGGTTTTACCACATGTGGGGCAGCATTGTTATATATGGGTGTACATACAAATGACTAGTGTCTAATACGCAAGTATTTGGTAATACGCTGATATATAGTATGTGAATTCTCCGTGCTAATTAATCCTATGGAAGCTGGAATTATTTTTGGATGGTTTAGCTGAGGGCCGAAATTGTATGTTTGTCTAGTTTTCGTTCTCGTTTTTGAAGTGTTTGTGATCTGCTGACGCCCATTTCTGCTTAAACCAATCCTGAGATTCTCTGCTTCCGGCTGTTTTCTCTTCTTGTATTTCTTGTTTAGCCTTGTGTTAACTATAGGATTATCTTTTGTGAGCCAGTAGTTTCGTAGTGTTTTTTTCTTTACATCTTGAAAATAGCTGGGGTGCTAAAAAGTAAAATACACAAAAAACATGAGGGTTAAAGTAATAACTTCTTAGGCCTGGTCTACGCTACCACTACCAGTTCCGTGAATACCGCTGGGTTCACACTATGCAATGTTGACCGCATATCACTCTCCCGTCAACTCCCTTTGCGCTTTTCATTCAGGTGGAGTAGAGGAGTCGATGGGAGAGCGATCTGCAGTCAATTTTGCATGTCTTCACTAGACCTGCTAAATCGACTGCCAATGCACTGATTGCTGCGCGTCAATCCCCCGGTAAGTATAGACAAGCCCTCAGAAAACACTTTTCTAAGACACACAATCAAAAACAAATGCAATATTACTTGAATATATATCCTTAAAAGAGATTCAAATTGGATATTTGCCCCCCAGGCATTTATATTATCTTTCAAATGCTGGCTTGTTTTTAGGTGTGGAAATGCCCCTTTGGATCATTTGCCTCTGAACAGAATAACCACCATGCGAAAAAGATACAGGTGAGTTTGGTTCAGTTACCGCTACAGTATGTCATAATGAACTTTTCTAGTTGTCCATTTCACTAGCGCTGTATCTCCCAGTTTTACCTGAACAAGTCTTTGTGTAGCAGAATCCAACTCATGCTTCACAAATAGCATGAGGTTACATTAGAGTGGAGTGAGCACAGCACTGGGAGCTCAGCATTGAGTTCTAATCCTGCCTCTGTCACTGACTCCTTAGGGTGTACCTTAGTTAACCTCATCTGTAAAATGATACTTATACCTAGAATTAGATATGGCTTATATACCACTTGAGCAATTGAACATGATGTAAGAGTTGTATTAAATATTATTGTTAGTATAATTGGTAAATTTGTATTAAAAATCGGTATTAGTATCAAGTTCTATTGGATATCAAACATTTTATTAATATTATTGTTTCTTCTCATATAGGAATGGCCTAGGCCCAGTAAAAGAAGGAGAAGCACAGTATGCAGTAGTTCACTGCACTGGATATATCAAGGCCTGGCCACCAGCAGGTAAAAGTTGCATTAAGGGCAGTATAGATAGTACTATGTACAAGACCAAACTGATCTCTAGAATCTATTGACCAACTTGCTAGTTAGACACTGTGGCTGGATTTTCAAAGGAGACTAAGGGAGTTAGGAGCCTAAGTGCAGTGTGATTTATGTACCTATCTCTCATAGGCTCCTTTGAAAATCCCAGCCTCTGTCTGATACATCGATAATCTCAACCAGGTAGCTGATTGTGTTAAAAGTTGCACAAGCAAGTTGATTTACTACACTTGTTCAATTTGGCACACCGGATCTGGCCAGCGGTCCATCAATATCCTGTTTCCTACATTTGATGTTTCAGAGGAAGGTGGAAAGAATCCATAAAACACCTGACCAAATTTGCTCCCTGTGGTTTACAGGTGATGCCCTGGTGCATGAGGTTGTATTGCTATTCCAAAGTTAGCATTTCTGAGGGGTACAGAAACACTGATCACACGCTTTGAATTAAATCAAGTTTAAACATAGAGCAGTCACATGGAACCAGAGTGATTTCAGCTGGTTAGTCCATGTACATCTCAGTTTGGAAAGCAGCACTAGCATTTTCCTGCAAATCAGAAAGTCAGTCAGTGTCATTGTTAATGCGCATCCATATTCTCCTCAGTCTTTCTATATACTACCCTGGTTCTCCACATACAACTGCCATTGATGTACAATGGCAGAGTATCAACTGTCATCTACAAGAGTTACATACTCAGAATGAGGGTACCATATGACTACAGAAGTATAGCCCAAGATTTTCAAACTCAGGTGCCTAATAAAAATGGCTTGATTTTTCAGAAGTTTTAGCACCTGCAGCTCTCATTGAAGCCAATGGAAGCAGCAGGTACTCAGCACCTCTGAAAATCTGGCCAAAGCCAGTGGCTATTTTTAGACACCCATGTTTGAAAATTTTGGCTTCAGTTTAGGTAAGTGTACACTCACTCACAAGTAATTTACTGACTGGAGAATATTACAGTCTCTGCATCTTGATTAAGTTATTTTGGTTTATATGTGGGTTTTTGGGAAACAAGTCTTTACATGTTGCTTTGAACAGCAATGGAAAAACCACTCACCTACTGTAATTCAGCATATTCTTTTTAATATGTCGATTCCTGTTGAACAAGAGGTCTTGCCCTTTTGTGGTTATAGGCTAAGTATACCGCAGACATTATTCAGGCTACTCCAGGGATTAAGTGTGCCAAAAATCCGATTACACTAAATCTGTACTTTGTGCAGATTTTAACTCGCAGTTTTAAATTTCTTATTGATTCTGTGCAGATTTATATTTTCAAAGGTTATATAATTGTCATCTCACTCTCTCACAGAGAGAGAGAGATGTACAAAAATTAAAATGATGCATCCTCTTGGAATTTCATCAGCCTTCAAACACGCATAATTCAGACCACATGTCATCTGCCAGTACTTTGGAACCACAAAGGAGTGTATAAGTCCCTCTTTGCATTCCCAACTGCTGGTAATAAGATTGCTAAAGCTCGTACAATGTAAATTAGTGTATCGTGACTGTCAAAATGTTTCAAAGTCATTTTTATCTCCGGACAGAGTAAACAAAAGTCTTAAGTCCTGTAACAAAATGTCTCTTTGCTTTAAGAAAAGTTCAGTTTTTAGAGTTTTTTCTCTTGATACTTTCAAATGCAAGTGAATTAAATTGTCATATACAAAATGGATAACCAGAGAAGTACACCTCGTCACGCTTAATGAGATACATTGGTTACTTGGGTGGTAAAGATGGTTAATTGGCACCCATCACTACAGACCCTACACTGATAAAAAATGCATTGAAGTGGATCACAGTGATAGCATGGAATGAAAGCAGGGTCTGTGGAGCCAAGTGCAGTCAAATGCTGTACATGGCTTAAAGTAACCTTACAGCAATGCAATATTTGGTTACCTCTCTTTGAGGAGATGAGCAAGGTGCTGTAATCCAGGAGATGAGTTGGCTTCTAACATTTTTAAATGGGATCTCAATTGCCTTTTATGGGATCTTGCAGTCTTGTTTTTAACCACACTCCCACTGCTCAGACCAACAGCATGTGCTATGTTGTCTTTTTGAGGTCATACTGTGCAAAATAGGGTTTCTTTTTCCACATGGTAAATTTTGCATGTTTAGTCTGTGTCCTGCCTTGGACACTTTTGTGCTGGAAGGTATCATGCAACTTGTTGACTTTTTGGTGTATCCGAGGGCAGAATTTGGCCCCTAGGTAGGTTTTGGGTAGTCTGTGGCAATGTAACTACATGTATTAGCATATTACCATTCAAAATGTTATAATTTGCAACATAAGCTAGTAACTTAAATGTAGAGGAAATTGGATTTGTTAACATTCCTCTACCTTGTAAAGAAATTACTTGAGTTAAAAACCACATTTTGAGAGCAGCAAACATCTAGCTGTTGCATTCTTTCTTGAGCCTTTAGAATAAACGAGTTTGCGCCAAATGATAGGTGTTCTTAAAATATTCCGGGGGAAAGGATGATTTTCGTACACTTTTCCCTACGGGTACTCTAATAAAGGCCCCTCCACCCCTTTCAGATTTCATAAGCTGGACTCTCAGCTATACTATCAATTTAAGTAGAATTTTCTGGAACAAAATATAAACGTTTCTTGCAAACATACTTAATATAGATTTGTTTGCCTGCTGGCATTGCCTCTCTTCTGGGTTCTGGTTATGAGAAAGCATTTTAGTTTCAATGAGAAAATAATTGAAAGGTTTTCACCCCCCTTGTCTGTAAATACCTGCACTCCTGGGCTTTATCACAGGACAAGGGGAAAGAAATTATTATTATTATTATTTTATTTTCAGAAGTCCCTGGATAGTATATTGGCAACATGTTACTACTCTCTTTAGCCACACAATAAGTACAATATGAGCAACAGTAGGACAGGGTTCTCTGGCACTGTCCTGTTAATGTGCCTCAACACAGGCCTGGAAGACCAGTTAGTTTAGCCTCCGAGGCTCATTCAGTCCTTCTGAGAATATCCTTGATATTGCTAATTAGTGCTAAGTTTGACTACGTTTGGTAGGGAATCGGGGGGAGGGTGTTAGATGTAGATCCCTCTATTAAAAATACAGGATGAAATTCTCTTCTGGTTTAATTCTGTTGACTTCCAGCAGAGAATTTGGTCCTTGGAATATAAATGATGATGTGGACCTTTTACTTATTGAAAGGGAAACTAATATTTAATTACCTGTCAGAGCCTAGAAGAATATGAACGGTCTTCCCTTGCACCACTGGTACACCCGCGCCCTATTGAACTATGCTATTACGGAGTGAAGCCTGGAACAACGAATCGCATTTTGATGCCTAAGTTTCTGTCTAGAGTATAAAGGAAATTCTAACACCAAGACCTGGTTCTTCAGTCTTCATTCGAGCAAAACTCCCCACTCAAGTTAATGAGGTGCTTTATCTAAATAAGGACTGCAGGACTGAGCCACAAGTGTTGATTGCCAGCATGAAATAATAATAATAATAATTATGAAATATAAATAATAATAAAAATTCCCCCTGTGCCTAAATGGTTGGTCAGACCCCAAATCCTTTTTTTTGTTTGTTTGTTTGTTTGTTTGTTTGTTTTACGTGTTCTCTCAGGGTCAGACTGCCCCTAGCCCGTACATAGCTGTGGGGAGAGAACAGGAAGTACTCACTGCAGCCCACACAAGAGCTGGGGACTTCCATAGTCCTTGCATCTGGGCACCTCCAGGAGAAGGCAAAGCTATGGCCCTACGCCCACCCTCTTCACACTCTCTTGGAAAGGTGGCCGGACACATTAGAAGGTGCAGGCTGTATAGTCCCAAGGTATGGGGCAGCTTGCAAACAACATATGCTCTCTGCGGGTAGGGGGTTCCCCATGAGGCAGTGTAGCACCACACCACCCAAAGTACATAACCTGGCCATCAGTCTTTGTTTCTGGGTAAGTAACTGTAGGGGAAATGTAGATCTGTTTTTAGTAGCAAGTGGTATATTGGCCTTGTGCAGACTGTCTGCACAGGGGGTAAATTTCTCAAAACTATTCATTCGTCAAAAACTAAATGAAAAAGTTGGTTTTGGAAAATCCAGACTCTTTTCCAGGGAGTTATATTATTTGCTTATTGTATGTGATATATGTTATATTAAACAATGAAATACAGTGCTGAAATATTTTCAATATGGGGAAGAGACTCACTATTTGAAACTAGCTGAGTGTCCATTCCAGACTTTGATCATACATTTGTTTTGTCTGCTGCCAACTGGCTATAAGAACCTGTGCTTCTGATTGCATGATAAGTGTTGTAGCTAATAACCAAATATACAAAATATACCAATTCTACTTTTTTCCAATCTGTTATTTTAAAATTTTTAATTTAAAACAAGCATTTGCCTTTTTTCAATTAAAGCATCATATTCCTGGAAGGAAATTAGTTTTATGCAGTCCACATGATGTTTTCCTAATAGTTTTATTCATCACATAGCAATGGATGGAAAATATTTAGTTGAGAGAAACTACAGTATGTCAGCATGTTGCTGGTAAAGACTAGATCAAATCCAAGACCAATGTTTTTTCCAAAGGGAAACTGCAGGGAAGTCATTGTCATCAGAAGGTTCAAATAGAGGGGTACCTTAGGGCACTTAAAGATTGAAAATCCTAGTAAACAAAATTTCAAATAATTCAGAATTCTGTATTTCTTTTGGGTGATGTTTTTTTTTTTTGGGAGTGGGGGAGGAGGTTGGTTTTTGTTTTAGCTTTTTGTCTTGCAATTATTGATTCATTTCTAGTCTTCCAAGTCAGACTTACAGTAACTGCTTAGCCACAAAATGCCAAAGTAGTTAGGTCATTTTAAAGTTTTGGCCTGAATCAAAAAGTTTGTGCAAAACTGTTCCTTTTAACAAAACAAAACAAAAAATATTTGCTTCAATACTCTTTACAGCACTGTAATTGTTAATGCTTATTAAAAATGACTCATTCTCCTTTGGAATTTTTCACAAATACTTTCCCCCATACCTCCCAATTTTAAGACTCACTGAAATTTTTTTTGGTCCTTTTTGATTTTTTGAGGACTTAAATTCCTGCATACACCTATTCAAGAGGTATTACGATCTTTTAAAGTGCCATGCACATGAATGGTACTGTACAGGTAATAATAATTGATGGAAGTATAAAATAATGTGTAGCCATGCAGTGGTACATAGTGTACATTTTAATTCCACTGTTATGAACAGGCATAAAATATCTATTTTTCAGTTTAATATAGTGCAGCGATTCTCAAACTGTGGGTCAGAACCCCAGAGTGGGTCGCGACCCTGTATTAATGGGGTCGCTAGGGCTGGTATAGACTGGCTGAGGCCCAGGGCCAAAGCCCAGGCCTGAGGGCTTCAACCCTGGGCAGCAGGCTCAGGTTACAGGCCTCCAGCCTGGGGCTGAAGCCCTTTGGCTCTGGCCCCCTGGCCTGGGGAGGTAGGGCTTTGGTTTTGCCAGCCCCCAGGGTAGCAGGGCTTAAGCGGGCTCAGGCTTTGATCCCCCATCCTGGGGTCCTGTAGTAATTTTTGTTGTCAGAAGGGGGTCATGGTGCAATGAAGTTTGAGAACCCCTGATCTAGTGAAACCACAAATTCACAAGTCATTATTCTGCACCTATACATACACGTGGAGTACAGGGTTGAGGGGCTGCAGAAGGACAGGAGATAATGGCATTCTGTTGTTAAGACCAAGTTGGAAACTCATCAGGGACTGTTTAAAAAGTCACTTTTTTATGTCGGCTTAAACACATGCATTTACCTTATGGGAAACTGCTTGTTAGCACACAGTGATACTGTTAAATTCAGCATGGCCTCTGGTTGCACAGAATTCAATTTGTGGTTCATTTTCATGTTTAGCTCTGGAAGTTGTTGATGATGTTAATTGGGACAAGTATAGTGCTACATTTGTTTATTAGTAGTAGCATATGTTTTGATGTTCAGAAATAAAGTTTTCTAATGGCTACATGTAAGAATGTGAATTATGTGTGTTTATTCTGTTGATGTTGTTAATAGGCCAATTTCATAGCCTTTCTCCTGGGTAAACATTTTTGGAATGCTTTTGGAATTACTAATTTTTAGGCAACTGCAGAGTCTAACAAATCACATTTTGTTAAGAGTTAAATGAATTAGTGATGGGACCAGTGCAAAGATCTTGATTACCTATCCTTATGAAATCTGAGTACATTTAATAGGGAATATATTATAGGTGAAATACAGATCCCCTATGCACATTCACACTGGTGTAAGATAGCATCTTTATAACATCAGCAAGAGAGTAGGGAAAACAATTTCCATCCAGAACAAAAATATACTACATGGAATCCTGCCTATAATAGCACCTAAATTACTTTGAGCAGGCAAGCAGGTAATCATTTTGGCATATTTTTTGCTCTAGAAGCTTTGGGAAGGGTTAGCAATTCACTGGGTCATGTACTGATTAATTCCAGGCAGCTAGATTTTTATGCATAGTGTGTCTTGTGGGATAACCCAGCTAATTTTCCACTGTGTTGCATGGACTTAATGTAATCCACTTCACAAGCGCAAAAAAAAAAAGTGAATTTTAGAACAACAGCTCCCCTTGCCAACACTGAGCTCAGTCAGGAATGGCATTTCTTTGCTAGGTTTAATTTTGGAGATTGTTTATGTTGCTTTGGGTTTATTGGGGCAGTCATGGACCTGAACCAAGTTCCAAAAAAGGGAAAGTGTTATTGAACACATCAGCAAAAAGATTATGAGAAATGGAAACCATCCAGCTTCATAGCTTTTGCCTTCTTTCGTGGTATACTGTGTCTTTAAGGAAACTATAAGAAAGCTCATTGAAACTGAGGGGAAATACCTTAAAAATGTTATTTTTAGATTGAAAACTCCATTATAAAAATAAGAGTCTTTGGCCAACATTATGCAACCTGACTGCCTAAATTTAAGAGCTTAAATACATATTTAGGCCAAAAAATATCAGAGGAGCTAAACACCCTTAAATCCCATTGAAGTAAGTGGGTAAAAGCAGGTCCTCAGCATCTCTGAAAATTAATCCTATAAACATTTCAAGGCAGAGGTGCCTCATATTTGTAGAAGTATTGGCAGGGGGGCATGCAGCTCAAAATAAGTGATACTGTTGTATTAATAATAATTGTTGAGACTAATGTATATGCTCCTCCTGCTATTTCTATTTCTTTCATTGTCCATCGTGACTTATACATTTGTTTTTCCTGTATACAATTCTATTTTCAGATTATTGTTTACAGAATTATAGGGGGAAGGGATAATGAATTCTGCTTAACATCTCCTGCAGATTGCACACAATCCCCAGATAAACTACTTTTTGCCTCTGTGAGGAAATAGTGTTCCCATGAAAGGATTTTTTTAATACGTTTTTGGAGCCTGGCCTTTACTAATAATCTGACTCCAGAATTTTATTTGTCAGTGTACAAAGCTTTAAGAACATGTGCTTGGTCCTTTTTCAGGATACAGTTACCTCCATTTTCACAATAAGTAGCTAGACTTTGTCCCTCTGTGTGTTTTTAAGCTGCTTTATGCCTTCAGATGACAACAAAATTCAGTACTTGAGAAAGATTTCCACTGTGCATAAACACAGCAGTGAAAACAAAACCAAAAACCCTACACCATGCCTCAGTAGCTCTGTTTTCATATTGGTGCTTTATTTTATCCTTGGTGCAGACTTGTGTTAATGTCTTTCATTTATGTATGGAGATAAATATTCTTCAGGCAGCATGGGATGTGTAGTTGTAATAGAACAGAGATTGTAGTCATATTTGTTCTACTAAAGGTATTACTTTTTAACGTAACTGTTGTATGGGCCTGATTCTTACTAACATTAAGACCCCTTTGAATCCCAAGTAAAGGGGCCTTGAAGTAGGTGTAAATGTAACTTATGTTCACATTAAGAGTTCTTTACCCTGCCAGAGTTGTATAAGGATCCTTAGTGAAAATGAGAATCAAATCCTGAATTATCCAGGGACCACCTTTTCCAATCTGTAAAATAAACCATTTGTTTGAAAAACGGCATGGACAAATGGAACTCAATCTGTTTTAAAACTCTCTATTTAATGTGTGATTCATTTAAAATGTTCCCTTAAGTTCGTATACTAGCTTGGTCTGTGCATAGAACTCCTGAGCATGGGTTAAAGGAAGTGTATGGCTTTTATTCAGGAACATCAAAGAGCTTTAAATGTAAAGAAGCTCATTAAGGACCATATTAGGATCTGTGCATGTGTTAAGAGGAAGGGCTCCGCGTTAGGTAGGAGATGTGGGTTCTATTCCCAGCTCTGCTTTTAACTTCTTGTACACAGTGTTGTAGCCATGTCGGCTCTGGGATATTAGATACACAAGGTGGGTAAGATCATGTTTTTTTTATTGAACCAACCTCTGCTGGTGAGAGCGTCAAGCTTTTGAGCTACACAGTTCTCTCACGCTCTCCCTCTCACCAACAGAAGTTGGTCCGGTAAAAAATATTAGCTCACCCACCTTGTGTCCTTGTGCCTCACTTCACCATCTGTAGAAGGGGGACAATAAATCTTTTTTTCTCCATTGTAAAGTCCTTTTGAAATCTACAGGTGAAATCAGAGATAATTATAATAACCTGAGAGTCAGAATTTGGGCCTCAGAATGTAGTCTTCGCTATAAGCAATGAACAAGATGACAAGTTATTGAGTATACTGCACAAAATACTCATTATTTTCTTGCATATTCATGTATCGTTTACTATATCTTATAACTGTGGGAAAGGGGAAAATACTTTCTGTGCCAATGTTCAGAAACTGTGTGGTCAAATAACACTGCTTATTAGTATGAACTGTTTATCTGGGAAACCTCATCACTCAAATTACTAGTGTTTTTAGGGTTTTTTTTCATATGCATCATGTTAAAAATGCTATATCTGGTTCTTCTTTAAACAGTTCAAGATTGCGTGCAGTGTGATTGACTTGTATTAGGAAGTATAAATGTCATGAGGATAATCTCTGAACATGATTGTTGCTTCATAACCGATAGCTTACTTTGCAGTTACTTCCCTAACACAGTAAACTGCTTTTGAAAATGATTCATTCTCTGTTGTGTCTTAATTACAATAAACATTGGGAAAAGAGTTTGGAAATAGCTTAAAATAAATCAACAATGTTACCAATAGAAGAGTTTTTCCTAAATGTATCACAGGAAGTGGATAACTCAAAACTTAGATTGAGAAATCTTCTTACTAAAGGCTTAACCGGATAATACCTAAACAACACTCATGTAAAGAGCATTTCTATTTGTGTAAACATGAGTGGAGAATAACCTACACGTGTGCCTTGTTGTTATTCATGTCTGTAATAGTTAATTCTATTGAAAAACTGAAAACAAACAGTTTAATGAAACACCCATGTTTTTCAATCTATTTCCTTTCAGCATAACAAAGTATGCTGGATATTTTATAATAAAGGAAACTAATCCATTTAATACAAAGGCAGGTAGCCAGTCTAAATGTTGAAGTTCATGTGTAATCCACATTGTAACTTTCTTTTAAAGCTGATATTTGGTGTATACTATACCAAAGAAAAATGCATAAATTACATCTTGCAGTAATAATCTGAAGAGAAATATTAATCAAAATATTATTGCCAGCATCAGAGACTAGCAGCTGTTGTGTATGTGGTTCTTTGTCTAACTGAAGTCAGAAGATAGTGACTAGTTTGTAAAATTGAAGGCCTCTATAAAAACAGGCAAGTGATTCTGTTTATTCACCTTTCCTAGCAGTAACAATGGTTTTGTTGTTGTTTATTTTAGGAATGACTATACCAGAAGAAGATGCAGAAGTGGGACAAGGTAGCAAATATTGCCTTGTGGCAATAGGGAGGCTTCAGGTAAAAACACTCTTTTATTACATCCACTGCTGCTAAAAACGTTAGTCAATGTTGTAGTATAGTTTTATATAAGATTCTGACAGGGTCTGGTTAGAAGATTAGTGTCTGTACCATGCCACAAAAAGCGCAAGACTATGATGTCTGTGCCCAGCCAAGTAACTCACTTGGAGTTGGATGGGCTGTAGAAATGATTCTTTCTGGAAGTTTCCTGGGTACCTGACAAGGGAAACACCAGGGGGTGGAAAGTGTTGCGTGTAGATTTTCTCGAGTTGCTGATTTAAAAGGCTAATTAACTGGCTGGAAAATCTGTAGTTGCAAAAGCTCATTTGAAAACAAAATTAATGCAGTCAAGAGACCCTAAGTAGTTAAATGCTTTACAAGGCATAACTTCATTCTACGCCAGGGGTCGGCAGTCTTTCAGAAGTGGTGTGCCAAGTCTTCATGTATTCAGTCTAATTTAAGGTTTCGCGTGCTGGTAATACATTTTAATGTTTTTTAAGGTCTCTCTCTACAAGTCTGTATATTATATAACTAAACTAGTGTTGTATTGTAAAATAAACGAGGTTTTCAAAATGTTTGAGAAGCTTCATTTAAAATTAAAATGTTGATCTTACACCGCTGGCCCGCTCAGCCCACTGCTGGTCTGGGGCTCTGTTCACCTCGGCTGGCAGCAGGCTGAGCAGGGCCTGCGGCCAGGACCCCAGCTGGGACAGGTCCGGCAGCCAGAACACCAGATCGGCAGCAGGCTGAGTGGGGCCGGTGGCCAGGACCCCAGACCAGCAGTGGGCTGAGCGGCTCAGCCCACTGCTGCTCAGGGATTCCATCCACTGGCTCCTACCAGCCAGGATCCAGGCTGCTGGATCCACTCACCCCGCTGCTGGTCTGGGATCCCGGCCCTGCCCACATAGAGTGGTACCCACCTTCTCCCGGGTTCTGGCCCATTCTCTTCCTCTCTCTGCACTGAGCTGAGGGTGGGAATGCACTGAGCACAGGGCTGGGGGTGAAGGATCTGGCCAGGAGCTAGAATGAGGGAGGGGGCTCAGGGTTGGGGCAGGAGGTTTGAGTGTGGTGGCACTTACCTGGGCAGCTCCCGTTTGGTGTGAGGCTTGCAGGTGGGAATGTGAGGTGGGGGGGTGCAGGAGCTCCCGTTTGGTGCTCAGGGTGGGGGTGGGGATGTGCGGAGTGCATGGGATTTTGGCGGGGCTGGGGATGTGGGGAGGTGCAAGAGTCAGGGCAGAGGGCTGGGGGCATGTGAGGGGGGTACAGGTGTCAGGTCAGGGGGGCTGGGTAAGTGTGGGGGTGCCAGAGTCAGGGCTGGGGTCGTGGGGGGGGTGAAGGAGTCAACAGAGGGGGGAGTGTGGGGGTGCAGGGGTCAGGGCAGAGGGCTGGGTGTGTGTGTGAGGGGTCAGGGCTCAGGGAAGAGAACTGGGTGACTGCCCTCCTCAGAACCCCCAATCTCCCCACTCCTTGTCCCCTGACTACTCCCTTCTGGGACCACTGCGCCCCAGGACCCTATCCCCTATCTAAGCCTCCCTGTTCCTTGTCCCCTGACTGCCCCACCAGGACCCTACCCCCTACCTGTGCCCTGATCCTGTCCCACCCGACCCTTATCCACACCCCTGCCCCCAGACAGACCCTCTGGACTCCCACACCCCATCCAACCACTCCCCTGCCTCCTGACAGCCCCCACCCAGAACTCCAGACCCATACAACTCCCCTCCACTCCCTGCCTGCCCCAACCCCTCTCCACACCCCTGCCTCCTGACAGCCCCTCTTAGAACTCCTGACTCATCCAACCTCCCCAGCTCCTTGTCCCCTGACCACCCCCTCCAGAGACTGCCCTCACCCTAACTACTCCCCCAGGACCCTCCTTGCTCCCTGTCCCCTGACTGCCCTGACCCCTATCCACCCCCAACCCCCTAACAGACCCTGGGACTCCCATGCCCCATCCACCCCCCCCCACTCCCTGACTGCCCCATCCAGAGACCCCGCCCCAGCCACCCCCCACCTCGGGATCCCACCCCCTATCCAACCCACCCTGCTTCCTGTCCCCTGACTGCCCCAATCCCTTATCCAACCCCCCCAACCCCAGTACCCTTACCATGAGGCTCCAGGCAGAGCCAGATACGCTGCCCCGTGGGAGCGTGCAGCCCCGCCCCTCAGAATGCTGCAAGCGCAGCAGCAGGGCTCCGAATGACTCAAACACTGTCCAGCGGGAGCGCACAGCCCCGGCCCCCAGAGCGCTGCGCGTGCGGTGGCAGGGCTCCAGGGGCAGGAGGGAAGGCAGGAGAGGGGCTGGCGCTGCGCTCGGCCAGATGCTCCGGCCCGGGAGCATGGACCCTGTGGTTTCCCTCGTCGGCAGGATTTTTAATGGCACACTGTAGTCCCGGCAGGCTGCAGTGTGCCATTAAAAATCGGCTCTCGTGCTGTCTTTGGCACACGTGCCATAGGTTGCCGACCCCTGTTCTACACACATAAGCACTTAATATTGCTGATATATTGTATGGCCAATCCATGTGCAGAAGTCCATCGAAAGTAGTGTAAATAGGATTTTACATCTTATTTGATCAGTATGTCCAAATTTAAGGCATTCTGTTTGTCCCGTATTTTCCCTCCCTTCA
The DNA here is from genome assembly GCF_025201925.1 of Gopherus flavomarginatus. Lineage (NCBI taxonomy): Eukaryota > Metazoa > Chordata > Testudines > Testudinidae > Gopherus > Gopherus flavomarginatus. The sequence continues at coordinate 76,524,815 of NC_066625.1, read as the reverse complement.
TTCCTTGCTAATGGAGTCCTAGTGGATCAGAGTTTTGAACTGGAGCTGGAGCAGCAGTGGTGAACCTTTTCAGTCATAATAAGGAAGCCATTTTTGTGTTCCTGTCTGGGAATCATGCCATTAGTAAAAACGTTTGATCCTAATGCATGGTTTTTGTTGGCCTTCACTCATGCCCATCTGTTAGGATGGCATTGTTCCCTCTTAACGGCAGAATGACAGTGTCATTGGAGTGTAGCTGCCAAACCAATATCTGTTCAGATGAGCATCATACTGGAAATGTTATCACTTCTGCAGATAGTGTCTCCCGTGTGATACAATATTTTTGTGGCATTGCTATGACATTTTTCACTTAATCACACTTACATTCAAAGATAAAATACTCAAGTGGTGGACAGAAGGAAATTATGGAGTTTGCAGATGTTGCAGATGCCAAAATAGACTCTTGCCCAGAATCCCATTAATAACTTGTGGAGCATAAAAACATCTGTTCCATAAGAGAATAGCCAGCAGGCCCTCAGTGAGTGAAGGCAAGGGCAGGCAAGCAGTGGTTCAGTGGGCAAGTATAATCACAAAGGAATCAAGGTGTACAAATTTAAAATTGTGCACTCCAAACAGTAAGCCATAAACTGACAGCTAATCACCTCCCTGCTCTATTAACTAGTGGTTTGATGCTATTGTGCTGCAGAGCAGAGATCAAAAAGAGATTTTGTACAGATTGCTTGTGCCTCTTTACCAGACCTGATTGTTTAGGATGAAAGAGAAAGTTAAAGTAAAGACAGTTCTTGTCCTTAGCACAGGTAGAAATGGATAGAAGTAGATTAACTTGGCTGTCTGCATAGATCTAAAGTAGGAACCTGGAATGCTTCATTCTTTCTGAAGAACCTTGATGAAAATTTACAGAAAATCTATTTTTCTTTTAACAGTGATATCTGCTGTGTTAGCAGTATGCACTTAACGTTAGGTCTGTGTTGCAAGTGAAGGTGTGATTGTAGCATAGGGAGACATACCTGTGCTATAATCACACCTCTTGCAGTGTAGGCATATTTTAAGAGCCCAATGGGAGAGAACTGTCATGGTTCTTTGGGAACTTCCTTGAGTTAGCTGTTAAAACCTTCTTTGTGAGGCATCTTTAATAGGCTTGTTTTCATATTGTTCTGTTAGTCCAGGGTGCGTGTAATGGAGCGATGTTTTTGTGCTGCGGACTAGACTGAAGCCATTTCAGTTTCATTTTATTCATGTCCTTGTTTTATTTATGAACCCTTTAAATAGTTGTCAGTAAACTAACAGATTTTGTTATTTTAAATGAAAAAGCAACCTCTACTTATGGTGACTGTTCCTTTTCAAAATTATGTTTATCTGATTGATTGTCCTAGGTAACTAGCTCACCTGTGTGCATGGACATGAATGGAATGTCTGTTCCTACTGAGTTCTTGTCTAGACACAACTCTGATGGAATAATCACATTTGTTGATCCAAGATGTATCAGCGTGATTGGCTACCAACCACAGGTCAGTTCCTAGTTTTAAAACTGAGAGATTGTTGAGAACTAATTAAATAAATAAATAAATAAATAAAAACATAACTTCCAAAAGATGCAACAGTTCAACTGATCTCCAGCTGTTCGTATTCTATGCACAGTCTTATGTTGTGTCATTTATTTTGCTATACCATTCACACATCCTTAAAATTAAGATCTTTCCCCTTAATTATTATTGGATGATTTAGCTGGGGATTGGTCCTGCTTTGAGCAGGGGGTCGGACTAGATAATCTCCTGAGGTCCCTTCCAACCCTGAGATATTCTATGATTCTGTGAATTACAGGGGATATCATTGTATCCTTTTTGGATTCAGTGTTTTTTTTGTACTGAATTGGTTCAAATCCTAGGCAGCTTTCAAATTCTATCTTTCAAATTAAGACATTAAAGCAATATAAATTCTGCCTTGAGAGAGTGTTACATTTGTCGATTTTAACTTCTCTACCAGTTTATTGAACAACAAGCAGACCTCCATTATGAAGCTTATTTTCCTTGAGGCTCATGTCTGCTCCTTTGAATAAATATTAAGGTAATATAATTGGATACTAAATGAGTTCTGTGTGATGGCTTTCTCATAGATAACATGCTGTTATCTTTTTACTCTCAAAGAAAACTACATTTCCATATCGAAACAATTGTAGTTTGCAGGCAAGACATTTTGTCCTTACCTGATCATTTTACTTTCCCTTTCATATTGATTTGAATTAGCTTTACTGTAAATTCTTCAAACAAAAAACAGTATATTAAAGTGTATGTTATTGGATAAATAGAGGATTTCAGTGTCCTCAGGGCTATCAACCTGGCACCTTTTAACAAGCATTAAAAATTCACTTAAAACTGCAAACCCTGACTCAGGTGTGTCATAACATTTTTTTCCCAGATCTGGACCTTAGCGTCCAAAATATGGGTGTTAGCATGAAAACCTCCAAGCTTAGTTACCAGCTTGGACCTAGTAAAGCTGCCACCAGCCAGGAATTATACAGTGCCTAGCTCACTGTGGTCTCCCCAAAACCTTCCCTGGGGGACCCCCAGACTCAGATGCCTTGAGTCCTACAACAAAGGGAAATAACCCCCTCCCCTTGATTCCTGGTTACTTTCTCCCAGGCTCCCCTCCCTCGACGACCCTAGGAGATTCCCTGCTTCCAGTCCTGGAAACACAGAGAGAGCTAATCTCTCTTCCCTCTTACCCAGAGGGTATGCAAAGTCAGGCTTAGTAAATCTAACACAAAGAGATTTTCCCCCTGACTTCTTCCTCCCACCAATTCCCTGGTGAGCTGCAGACTCAATTCCCTGAAGTCCCCACTAAAGAAAAACTCCAACAGGTCTTAAACAGAAAGCTTTATATAAAAAGAAAGAAAAGGACATAAAAATGGTCTCTCTGTATTAAGATGACAAATACAGGGTCATTTGCTTAAAAGAAAAAAATGAATAAACAGCCTTATCCAAAATGAATACAATTTAACACATTCCAGCAACTACACACATGTAAATATAAAAGAAAACAATATAAACCTTATTGTCTTACTATTTTTGTACTTACAACTTGGAAACAGAAGATTAGAAAGCCAGGAGATAGAAAAATCACTCTCATAGCCGAGAGGGCCCAGACACAAGACAAAGAACAAAGAACTCACACCCAAAACTTCCCTCCACCCAGATTTGAAAAAGTCTTGTTTTCTGATTGGTCCTCTGGTCAGGTGTTTCAGGTTACTCCTTTCCAGGTGAAAGAGACATTAACCCTTAGCTATCTGTTTATGACAAGGTGAGTAGTCCAAATGAAGATAATATGACTGTGTGTGAGCAAGGATTACTCTCTAAACTAAAGGATCAACACACAGGTTTGTATTTTTACAGTTTTATATTGTGTTTTACTAGGATCTTCTGGGAAAAGACATTTTAGAATTCTGCCATCCGGAAGATCAGAGCCATTTGAGAGAGAGTTTCCAACAGGTACTGTCCTACAGTTATTTTTTTCCTAGTTTTTATGCAGAACCTAACATTCATTTCTCAATACTAGGGTCAGTTCTGATATCTGGGAGCGGAGGGTGTATCGCATGGGGTAATTCCTATTAATATTAATCTCTGTAAATCCAGTAGTTTAAACTGGATTATGCAGACATCTTCAAGGTGCTACATTTTCAGAAAAATCGCATTTTTAAATGTTCTTTTCGTTCTTATTTTTAAAATATAAATGAATATTCAGGGCATGGTTAGAGCCATAGAGTGGCTCCAGATATGCCTGCGTAGAGCCCACTGAAGTCAATGGGAGCCACAAGGAGTTGGTTGTCTTCAGCAAGAATATGGTTTTTTGAGTTGAAACTCGCTCCATTCCCATGTTTTTTAAACCAGATATTTAAGAGGAAAATACTAAAACAGCAAATCAGAAACAGATACAGGCAGATACACATCCAGAGAGAGGAATTTACAGATGCACTCAGGGCTGGCCTAACTGCGCTCCCAATAATGTCAATGGGAATTTCACCGTTGACTTCTATGGGAATACCCACAAGCCAGCGCTGAGTGCTTTTGAAAATCTCTTCTGTAATAGATCCTATGGTCTAAATTTTCCGCTGGTGTAAATTGGCACCACTCCATAAACTTCAGTAGAGCAGTCCCAGTTTTACCCAGCTATGAATTTGGCCCTCTATAAATCATTTAAAGAAATGAAATACAGAATAAAGTAATAAAAGGCACATAACTATGGAAGTGGTTCTCAATCTGGATTCAGGTTAGCAGTGGATTTATATAGACGATTATCTATTTAAAGCGTGGCACAAAAGTAATTAAACCCCATAAAACCTGTATGAGGAAGATAATTCATACAACACTAGTCCCATTTTATAGACTGTGAATCTGCAACTCAGAGGTTATGTCTGTGCTGCAGTCAGTAGTGTGATTGCAGCATGTGTAGATATATAACTGGGCTAGCTTTGATTTAGTGAGCTTGCTAAAAACAGCTGTGAAGTTTCAGCATCACGGGCTAGCCACCTAAGTACAAGCCTGCCCAGGACCCTGGGTACATTCTTGGATGGCTAGCCCATGCTGCCGCTTGTGTTGGCACGGCTTCACTGCTATTTTTAGCAAGCCAGCTAGATGAACACTAGCTTGGGTATGTCTACATATACTATAAACAATCGCACATCCTGACTCCAGTGTAAACATAGCCCGAGACGCCCAATCTAGCTGCAATGGAAGTTAATGAATATGCACTCAGTGACTTCAGTGAGAGTTAGATCAGGCCATAAGGCCCTCCTGATACTGCACCATTGAAGTCCGTGGGAGTTCAGCCATTGACTCCATTGGAACTATTCATGTGCTTATAGTTATTCATTAGTTTTAAGTATTTTGATGGATCAAGGCTTAAGTGTCTTGTTCAAGGTCACACAGCAAGCTGTTGGAAGAGCCAGAGATTAAAGTGTGGAGTTCCAGGCTTTGCAGCCCAGGTTCAGTCCACTAAATCATTTTGCCTCTATTTTGGTGGAGAATTCTTTCTTTGAATATTTATATTCAGTACAGTAGCAATGCAATCCAAGCTGTTTCCATCAATGACTTAAAGACTGAATTAAGCAATTTAACCAGACACCAGATGGTTTTCATTTCTGAAGAATTTTTTTGTTTTTTAATAGAGGTTAAACATTAGCTTTGAATCTTCTTGTGTTATTGTGTTTGTGTGCACTGTTTTAAGATAGTTCAGGTTTTTCCCACCAAAGACTCCCATGCTTTATATATTATTACAAAGTTAGTGTTTGCTTATTTCAGATTGCAGAGCAATAGATAGTTAGTTTGTTTTGTTATTGGTAATTTGGCCTTAAGAATTTTTTTTATTAAAATGGTAACTATTATTTCCAGCGATCTTTGTTTAAAATCCTCTGTAAAGTTGACATTTTTAAATTGCTGATGCTGTCAAAAGCAGGTTGGTGCATAGCAGAGTGAGAGGGATTTGCAGTTGGTTGATTGCCAGCATCCATCTCAGAGCCTTTACTTCCTTGAGAAGATAAATTCATTCATCGGGGTGGGAAAATTAAGGCAGAATGATATATTCTCAAGGCCAAGAACAACAAATAGAGTTCTGTATCAAAAGGTTCCAGAGGACAGCTATCTAATATCCAGTAGGAAAACGTTCAGAATGGACACCAACACAAGTTCTGTATTCTTTACAGTGGGTGTGGTGGTAGAACATTTGTTGATAAAAGGATATGGTTTATTGGATTGAAACTACAAAAGGATGTATTTTAAGTAAAACATTAACCCTGAGCTTTCAGTAGGATGAATAGGTTTTATTGTTCTGGGCATAGTCAGCAGGATGAATAGGTTTTATTATTCTGGGCATTACTGGGGTTTGTGTCTCTTCCTTATGTTCTGTCTATGTAACCAGGGATCCAGCGGATCAATTTAAAATAGAACCTTTTGAAAAAATCAGGTTAGAGCAATTCTCCCACCTGAACTGCTTGTCAGCAGCCAGATGAAGTAAACACCTGATTTCTTCAAGGATAACTCTTGTTAGCAAAGTCAAGCTACAGACACTAATAAGCAACAAATCCTAATGGGGGAGGATTAGGATTCCACTATGGGGTGCAGCGTTTATTTGCACAGAATCTCCTTCCTTCCTTCCTGAGGCATTACATGACCTAGCCTGCTATAAAACTGCAGAAAATAATTGCATGAGGTCCAGCTAAGTTTCAGCTGATGGCTTAGCCAGATCTCAAGAAACATAACATTTCTTCTGAATTAGACCCTGATTATCAGATAATGGACAAGATATAACGTGATCACAATGCAACTATGAGAGGAAAGGTTCTTTACACCAGGGGCTCTCAACCTTTTTCTCTCTGAGCCTCCTCCCACCCCACCATGTGCTATAAAAATTCCACGGCCCAGCTGTGCCACAAAAACTGTTTTTCTGCATATCAAAGTCAGGGCTGGCATTAAGGGGTAGCAAACAGGGCAATTGCCAAGGGCCCCATGCCACAGGGGCATCGCAAAGCTAAGTTGCTCAGGCTTTGACTTCGGCCCCAGGGCTTTGACTTTCTGCACTCGGCTGTAGCGAGTCTAACGCCAGCCCTGCTTGGCAGCCCCCCCGAAACCTGCTTGCGGTCCCCCAGGCACCCCGGATTGCTGGTTGAGAACCACTGCTTTAGAACTTATTTGTTTAGTTTATTTCTGTTTTAAAGTCAGTTGTGTATGTCACATTGAGAGATGGGCCCAAGCCACAAAATTTGGATCCAGAGCCAAGCTTTCGAGAGAGTTAATGGGGTTTGAGATCGGATGGTCCATTCTGGGATCATCTGTTGTGTTGTCATCAAAGCCTCATTGTGTCCCCTGTAGGGCAAGGTTCCAGTCTTGTGACAAATTCTTCCTTTATTACACACACACACAACTATCATTGACTTCAGAGGAACTTGTGCAACCAAGAGTGAAACTTTGGTCCTGTATTACCAAACATCCCAATTCTGGTTTAGATAACAAGCAAACTGTTAACTTGTTACTCCGTCTTCATCACAAATACCTTAAGTTGTATTATAATGGAGCATGTATTCAGGGTGTTCGTTCCACTATAAGCATGGCCTGTCTTCTATCCTTCCTCCTTGTGAGAGTGCTGGCACATTGCCATGCTAATTATTCACAGTCTTAGAGATGTCCTTTGTCTCGATTTACTGTTTTGCCTGTTTTGTTTCCAAGTCTCATCAAATGATGTAAGTCATACCAAAATCCGGAGAAGCTATATTTCTTCTTCGAGCGGGTGCAGACATATGTTCCTCTCAGGTGTTCGTGCCTAGCACACCAGAGACGCAGACTTTTTTCCCCACTGCAGTACCAGTTGGGGCAGTATGCTCACCCTATGCCTCCTCGTGGTTTGTTGTCTCTGCCTTTCACTTATGTAATTATTTATCTTGTCCCTGTCACATCCTTCCTGTCTTTTTCTAGATCTTCAGTTAACCTTTTTCTTCTGTACTTTTTGTCCTTAGTGCTGGTTTTCTTACTCAAGGGTTTTCTTGGTAGAGATTTGTAATGTTCTTCCTGATTTCTTCTCCCAGTTTTCTTTCTATTACTTTGTACAGGTTTAAACAGTTCTTTTTATTTCTGCATTCAAATAACTCTTGTTTCTTTTTCTGCCCTCTGGCAGTTGTCTCACCTGTTTAGTGGGGTGACTATGGATTTTCATCATCTTTATTCTGGCCAATATTTTCCTGTCGGTGCTTATTCATGAGATCAGTGTTTGAAGAAATCCCAAGGGGAAGAATTCTAAGCCCTTAATCATTTATTGGAGAATTGTTATGTTATATGAGAGTTTAAAGCAGCTGGATAAATTCAGTGCTGTTCTATGCCACTTTTTTTTCTTTATTTGTTTGTAAAAATGATGGTACAATGGAGACAAAACCTGAAATAAACTTGTTTTTGTGCCTACCTATATGCAGGAAAGAAATAGGCAAAATTTTAAAACATTCACTATCACTGCTAAGAACAAGTGAGGAGTCCAGTGGAAGATTTGGCTAAACAAGGAATACAGGAGCAGAGCCAGATCCTTGGCCCCAGCTAATGAGCAGAACAAAGGAGACTTAAAAGCCCTAAAGTTCAGTTGACTTGAGTTGGTTTTCCATTGTAAAAATTGACCAAAGGCCCTGTGGCTGTGTGTCCAAAACTCCCTGTGGTTTGCTCTTTCTCAGTGCTCAAGGATTTATGCATGTGACTTCCTCACATGGCAAGATAAGAACGGGCGCTTCTTGAGAGAGGGAATAGATTTTTGAAGAACCTTATATTTGTGTGGTGATATTCATGGGTATCGCAAGAGGGGAGTATATAATGTATTTGGAGCCTATAGATAGATTGTGTCTGAATGTGTGAACTACATGAGAACAAAGAATCTTCCAACCCAGAAGATGGGCAGATATGTCTTGACCATCCAGACATCAAAAGACATGACTGTAATGAGCAGTTGTATGGGCTCCAGTTGCTTTGACTGTGCTGTCTTTCAAAAACATCCAAGAAGAATGAATGTAGCCTAGGGATATATTGATAGACTTTACCCAGGGGGATATGAGAGGTAGACGTTCAGGAATTTGAATGATTATAGACACACATTCAGACAGAGGTGCTTCAGAATCAGATGCTTTGGCATGCCACATCTGACAGAAAATTTTAAACATTGCAATGGAAGCATGTCTGACTTGTAGCATGTTTTGAAGAAAAGCAAAGTATGTTTCCTAAGTATCCCTTCCTTAAAGCTTTTCCTTAGCTTTGATACTAAAGTATGAGTGGTGCAATGCAAATATAACAGGTAGCCAAGGAGCCAACTGGAATTGTAAGTAGTCAGACAACTTCGTGAAAATTAGTGTTTTCTCTTGGCATTTGTTTTGTACATTGTGCAAAATTTGTTTTCTGATTATTTGTAAATATTCATATGATGCTGTGGTTTTAGTTCTCTCATAATATATGTTGATATGTGTTCCACGGTAAAGCCTTGTTGTAATGCCTTCCTATTGGGATAAAGAAACAATCTATTGGTTTTTATATGTAAATTGGAAGAGGGTATTTTGTAATCCTTGATATGTCGGTTTAGTCCTTACGGGGCTAATTGCAAACACAGAATGGATTAGGGTTGTTGGGTTTGTATAAAGAATACATCCAAATTTTATCCATATCTTTGCACAGTTTCAGTCTGAAATCCACTAGTTATTGGTGGTGTATTATTTGTTATTTGTATCAGTCTGCTGTCTCTAACCTTTACGAAAACTTTTTCAGGTTGTTAAACTGAAAGGCCAAGTCCTATCTGTGATGTATCGTTTTCGTACCAAAAACCGGGAGTGGATGTTAATCAGGACCAGCAGCTTCACTTTTCAGAATCCTTATTCTGATGAGATTGAATACATCATTTGCACCAACACGAATGTTAAGTATGTGCTTTTCATGGAACTTGAAACACCTTTTTTTAAAGAATTTAACCTAAAAACATGCTGTTATAACCTGAACTTGAGTTTTTACATAGGTTCTCATGGTGGCTTATCTCCAGTTGCATTCATTTATTCTTACCACAAATGGTAGTCAGGTTGCCTACAGTACAAGTTCTCACAAATAAATGTTTCGTTTTACCACATAGTGCTGCATATGATGTGTCATTAGCATATGGGTGCATCACAGATTAAAAACAAATAACTGTAACTCATGAAATCAGAAAAGCCCAACAGGCGTAATCCAGCCTGCACTGAAGGCTTGGATAAGGCCTCCAGCAACACAACATCTGCCCAGAGCAGGATAGCTTAGAGAATTAATAATAAGGGTTGGCGATTTTCTCCTCGTGCTAGCTAGTCCAGATCCAGTTCAGTTCACTTGTGAGACTGCAGAAAAGTTAGCCCAGTTCATAAGGCCAAAGGGAAAGCTGCAGAGCTGCTTAAAGGAATGGCAAGTTCATGTAAAGAAGTTTCCTGCTTCTTGTGTGCTGTATCTGTGTACATGTGCTAGACCTGGTCCTCTTCTCCTTGACTCATCCCTACTACCTTGCAGCCGGCGGCCGTTTGCTAGAGTAACTCCTGAACGGCCCATGGTAGGAGAAGGTTGGCACTTACTTTGAGTTGGGGTAGAGGTTACAAAGATGAACGGCTCCTTTGATTCTTTTCATTGGCAGGTTCACAGCAGCAGCTTGTGTTAAATTGGCAGCTTAATGCCACCCCAGTCCTTTAGAGCCATGTGCTCAAATCACTGTGAGTCTAAATTATTCTGGGCACAATCTGTGACTACACCCATGAGAGAGGTTTAAGATGTTTAATCCCCAAACTGGTATTGTAAAGCTGCTTCCAAAGAAGTTCCCTTCAGAATCCAGTGCAGCCTAATTCACCGCATAACCTCATAAAACAGACTATCAGAGCCAGGAGCTGCAGAAGCTAACCTGAGATGTTTTCTTCTCTTATGGATCTTTTCCCAATAAAATAATAATCTGATATTTTAAAATATGCTTTGGACTAAACTGGGTGGTTTTTTTAACAAGTTTAAAATTCAAAGGGAGAGTTTGAGATCTGTGTAAGAAACCTGTTAGAATGTGTAATGGAGATCTCAAACAGGCACTTAACTAGTGTAGATAGGCACTGATAATTTCACTATCACAACAAACTCTCCTCTGGCTTTGCATTTTTATAAATATGGTAAATGTTCTTCCTCTGTTTCAACTATCACCCTATATTCTACCTCAGGGGTCAGCAACCTTTCAGAAGTGATGTGCCGAGTCTTCATTTATTCACTCTAATTTAAGGTTTTGCGTGCCAGTAATACATTTTAACGTTTTTACAAGGTCTCTGTAAGTCTATAATATATAACTAAACTATTGTTGTATGTAAAGTAAATAAGGTTTTTTAAATGGTTAAGAAGCTTCATTTAAAATTAAAATAAAATGCAGAGCCCCCCTCCCCCGACCAGTGGCCAGGATCCAGGCAGTGTGAGTGCCACTGAAAATCAGCTCGCGTGCCACCTTCGGAACGTGTGCCATAGGTTGCCTACCCCTGTTCTACCCTTGTTGCTTAGGAGAGTGTTTTGACAATGACATAGAGTTGGACACTAAGGCCACTTGTAACCAAGCCTCACCCTCATGTTCCCATTTTTGCATATCCTACCTGTTAGCCTATGCATCAGAGTTTATAAGGCCTGTAACTTGGTTATGAGTTAAACTCCCAAAGTGCCCTAGGAGTCATGCTGAGAATCAAAAATGCTAATTTGCTAAGTTACCAGAAAGATGTAACCTGCACAAGAATTGTTCAGCAAAGAATATTATTTTTGTAGTGTCCTAACAAACAACTACAATGTTAGCTTAAGTCAGCAAAAATCTGATGTGCCAGACAGATGAACAGATGTTCAAATGTACTGGAAATTTATGGGCAAAAATAATGTTGTTGAAAATAAGAAGTTCCTCTGTGGAAAAAAGAGAACGTAAGTTACAGTGAAAATATACAAAGCCCTATAAATGTACCAAATTGTAAACTAACTTCAGGACTGTGTCAAACAGTGTGAGTTGTTTGTGATCAGGCTGAAAAGGGTTTATTTACAGATTGAGGTATGCACTGTTCTATTATGCACTGACCTAACAATACTTAAAATACATGGTTAGAATTGGCTCTGAGGTCTCTTCAGTTGCCAGCTCAAACCCTTGTTGGTAACATATCAACTGTACCTGAAAAAAAGGACATACTGCCCATCTGGAGCAAAACAAATCTTGTGTATTGAAATCAGGGAGCTGGTTATTCAGCTGCCTTATTTGCACACCCAAATATTTATGTAGTTGGGGTGGGGGGGAAGAGATGCACACCCATACTTTTGCACATAATCATTTGCATACATGAAAACAGGCATGCAAAATTAAAGACAATTGCAGATAACTGGATGCCAACTGAAATAATTGGCTTTTGTTCCCAGGGTCGTGAGATCTAAATTTTGACCTATAGATTAAGTAGTGTTGACTATTGTTCCATACTTTCCTTTTCAAGATACCTTGGCTCCCTAGCACAGACTGGGATAAATAAAATTGTGCCAGTATCTGGATCCTGTCATATCTATCCTTACTTGGTTTTAAAAACAAACCAGAGATGTTGCCTTAATAAGGAGTTTGGGTGCTGTTAGTTCTACAGATGATATTTCCATGTTATCTCTTATACAAAATGACATTGCTAAATATGTTTTGCCTTCCCTTTTTTTGGAGATCTGTGATGCAATTTAAAAAAAACGACTTTTTTTTTTTAAGCTTGTAAATTTAAGTACTAGATTAGAAGGAACAGAATATAGCTATGTTGTGTTCAACTGACTTATTTTTTATTTTCCCCATTTCTTCTCCCTCCATACACACCTGCACAGTGTAATTCTTGCTGTTATAGCTCACTCGCTATTGCTATGCTTTGCCTGTGTATGGATACATTAGTTTCTGGATATGTTAATTTCTGGATACTTTGGGGCACAGTAAAGGGCAGCTTTTCAGAATTAGCCTCTGATTTGCATGCCCATTTTTTGCATGTCTAATTGTAACTGAATCAGCGGAGGTGCATCTCTTGCATGCACAGGTGGTTAATTTGCACATGGACACTGGGCCCAACAGGCTGATTTACTTGAAGACACAACAGGTGCATATTCTCTTTTACAGATGCAGTCAACTGTGTGTGCAAAATCAGAAGCAGGTTTTGATTTTTTTTATCAATTTTATAATGCATCTAACACCATAGTATATTGGCTCAAGAGTGCTTAAAATTTTGGCCATAATTATTTCTTTGAGACAAGGGAGCAGGTAAACATATGTTTAATTCTATTCTATATTTCTACAATATCCTTTTAAAAATCTTAGTTTCAATGTCTGTCTGTTTGTCGCTATATCTTTACACAAACTCAGAGCAGAAAATGTTTGCAGACAGCTGGATATGGCAGTTGTCCACACAACAAGTATGGGCTTTCTCATTTAAAGAATAGCCATATTTGGAAATGATGAACAATCATAGGTTAAAAAGGGCCTTTACAACTCTGCAATTTTCAAACTATGCAGATGGCTTACCTAGAAAGGAAGTATGTCGGTATTGTGAGACATAATTGTCTTTGTTTATGTAGATCTGGCCAGACTGAAGATTTATCACATGCTCTACTTTCTTAAAACCTCTGTGATCACCTGAAAAATAAGAGGTTAGCCCCATTCCTGGCTCAGATGCCTTATACCTCACCAGCTTAAAAACTAGAATACTGGTTATGTAGTGAAAATGTTTTGAGTGTATGGGCTGTGGCCCTCTTTGCTTGATCAGCCACAAAAACAAGAAAAAAGTGTGTGACTTAGCTTAAATAATATATTTCTAACCCTTGTTGTTTTATTTTTAGAATTTGTTTTAGGGTGATCATTTTAAAGATCTTGGAGGAAGGGTTTATTTTGTGGGGCTTTTTGTCTTTTTTTTCTTTTCTCTTTTTCATTTTAAAATTTGTATTCATTTCACTGAGTGGTGTTAGTTTTAAAACATGTATTAATCTTATAGGCACTCTGACCTGAGGGTGATGCTATGTTAATACATTTGATTTGCTATATAGATATATGTAGATAAATAGTCATCAACTGAATTTAGAGAGAAGTCTGTTTTGCCTGCCAGTGCTCTCTATTAATAGAAAGTTGTTCTCATTTTGTGTTGCCCAGTAAATGCAGCTTGTTTTCCAAGAGGACTGCAGAGGGCAGTGGTGGTCATAGTTGTTTTTTAGAATATTGCTTTGGGACTTGAAGCAGTTGACTTTCCCAGCTTAGTTTCTGTGTGGAAGGATAATTAAACTTTGGAGTCAAATGTTCATTTAGTACCATGCCAAAAAAAAGAGGTTAGCTTGGTGTCTTTTGGATGTAATCATCCAAAAGAAACTTCCTGCAGAAATGAAGTATTTCATGTTTAGTATTTGTACTGTGTTCAGCTGAAAAGGAGACCTCTACACGTCACCTCCCTCACCACCATCTTCTTCCTCTTTGAGTTCCAGAAAAAATTGACTAACATTTATTTAATGCACAGGTTGTGGTGCCTTTGAATGAACCCATCTACCCTGAGCTGAATGAACAGTTTCTTAATTTTATATGCACATAGAGCAGAAATAGGTTGTTTCCTCACCTTTAGAGATGTTGATGCTTTCATTTTTCATAAACCTGGTTGGATTATTGTGTGTATTGATGAATCCTGGACTTCTTTTAGTCTTGAAATATTTTAGTTGTAGAGTTGCAGTCCTCAGAAAGATCTGGTGCAGGTTGCTACCAGAGGCGGAATTCTGTCTGAATCAGTGGTCAGCTCTGGTATGGTTGATTACTGACTCTGATTCGGGTGCAGTAGAACACTTGTGAAATCAGCTGTTTGAGTGAGATTCTAACCCATGATAGTGAAGATATCACAAACCTTACTTTCAAATTCGTAACCGGGACTATGGGCATCTGTTAATAAAAATAGACTAGGGGTGATATCTCAAGTCTGCATCCACTCATTTCTCCCCAACAAGAAAACTGCACACTCTAAAGTTTGAATTCTTCTTGACCACTTTGAAGCCAGGACAATAAGCTGGTGATTCCAGAGTTTATACAGAGAGAGAGACGCATTCAACTAGAAAATTCTCCGGTTTCAAAAGGAAATTTGTACAGAGTCTTTTATTCCAGTATTTGCTTAGATAAATCTGTATTAGCAATTAAATCCTTCAGGTTCACAAAACATACTCAGCACAGTGAGAGGTTTTCACAGGGACTCCCATCGTGAGCCAGGATTTCCAACAGTTACCTGGGGAATTCTCAGTTGACCTAGACAGTATTCCACTTGCTATGTAGGATATCATCTTTTGAACCAGAAAATTCATCTTTCATGGCTTCCTCTAAGCCAACTCCTAAAATCAAAAGCAGGGCCAGTTTTGGCTTTCACTTGCAAACCAAAACAAGAGGATTGAATTTTTCCAAAACCAAAACCATCCTGGCTTGTCCCATTGTTACACATCTGATCTGGAAATCTAATGACTAAAGAGATCTATATGTAATAATCATCCATTCAAAAAGGCAGGCTGTGAGGGAGTATCTAAACCAGAGGTGGGCAAACTTTTTGGGCCAAGGGCCACCTCTGGGTGGGGAAATTATATGCAGGGCAGGGGGTTGGGGTACAAGAGGGGTGTGGGGTGTGGGAGGAGATACAGTGTGCGGGAAGGGGCTCAGGGCAAGGGATTGGAGTGGAGGAAGGGTGCAAGGTTATGAGGGGGCTCAGGGAAGGGGGTTGAGGTGCAGGAGGGGGCTCAGGGCAGGGGGTGGGGTGCAGGAGGCTATTTCATTCTTGCTGTCTGGTCACCCTATAGAGCACTGCCCTTGCCGTGCCTCTAGGTACCTCCCCTGAAGCTCCCATTGCATGCGGTTCCCCATTCCCAGCCAATGGGAGCTGCGGGGGTGGTGCCTGCACGCAGGGACAATGCACAGAGCCCTCTGCCCTCCCCCCCCGCCCCCCAACCTGGGAGCCAGAGGGACGTGGTGCCGGTAGCGCCTTGGACCGGATCCAAAGCCCTGAGAGGCCGGATCCAGCCTGCAGGCCATAGTGTGCCCACCCCTGACCTAAACCTGGCTGTTCTGTGAAACATTGCATATTTTCTTAAAGAGCTAAAACCACATTTGAGATATTAATACTTGCAGTAAAAATAAGAAACCCAACCTACTTTTAAAATTAAATTAGAACTGAGTAGCTTACAGTACAATGCAATGCAGAGAAGATGCATTTAAATATTTGTTCTTTATAATTAGCTGGATTTTGTACAGTTTGCCTTGAAAGCAAATATTGATCTAGCGTGGTACTTATTTTGTATTGTTGGTTAATAAGTGCTACTGATGAGTATCTTCAAATAGAGACGGGCGGAGGAGTTCCAGGTTAGACAAGTGCTGGTAAACAAACAGTGTTAACTAAGTATGCTATTTTGTTTGACTCGTTTGTATATCTATGGCTGAATCAAGAGAACACACTTTATACTTAATAAAAGAGGCCTAAACATTGAAACAATATAATTAGCTTTCACGTTAACAGCTGAATTTAGTGAGTATTTATCGTCCAAGAATGATGTTTGGAAAAACTTCCCCATATATTTTGAGTGATTAAACTGCTTCCTGGAGTTTTGTTGGAAAAGCATATATTTGCTTACTGAAGAAAGAATCCCTTTGCGTACAGTAATGGTTTTTTTAGACATACTCGTTTTCTATTTGATAAGCTATTAATGAAAATCCATGGTCTAAGGAATACTTGGGAAATACCTTTTGTGTTTGCTCCACATGATGCAAAAATGATTTTATATTATACAATATATGTCTCCAGCTGTCTGAGATTTGAATCTCTGATTCAAGTTCTTGATAGTAATGGACAGCTTTAAAATATGGTTTTGATAAGGTTCTGACTTTTTGGGTCATAGCCCAGACTTTATCCAAATTATCCAGATAGTTGAGGTCCATCTCCTTTGTATCTGGAACCCCTTTTTTTCCATCACTACCACCCATCCAGCTGTAATATCTTCCTGCTTGAGGGAAAGGCCCAATGGTTTGCAATTCCTGTCTATGAAGTCTTGTACTTCTTCAGGAGGAGGCCAGGGACCTGCTACCACCAAAACACTGGATCTTATTTACAAGTGGCCTACTTTCCTATCAACCCAATTCTGGTCTTGCTGTCACCTCTGTCTCACAGCCTTGGTGTCTGTCTTCCTGTGAAAAATATCTCTGGTGGCTGAGTACAAGTCATAGTAAAAGTTAGACCAAGGATTCTCAGACTTTTGTACTGGTGACTCCTTTCACCCAGAAAGCCTCTGAGTGTGACCCCGCCCTTATACATTAAAAACACTTTTTTATATATTTAGCACCATTATAAATGCTGGAGGCAAAGCGGGGTTTGGGATGGAGGTTGACAGCTCGCAACCCCCCATGTAATAACCTCACAACCCCCAGTTTGAGAACCCCTGGGTTAGACCACAATGGATGGGTCAACTATCTTTGAGCCCCTCATGCCATAAACAGCATCACTGGATCTGACCAAGAGGCAGAAAGGAACCATTAGCAGAACTAGCACAAGACAAATTTGCCTCTAATTGTCTTAAGCCATCAGAAGCCAAAAAAATCAGATAAATGCTGATATTCTGTAGAAACTGTATTACTTTATGGAGGGTTTGCAGCCTGCAACATTTGGGGTCATTGACAAATGTTCCTCTCCTGCCTTTAAGAGGCAAAAGGTGTAAACAGAAATGCGAAGAAACTACTCAGGTTCTTCACCTCAGACCAAACCCAAATACTTGTTATGGGCAAGTGAAGTGTTCCTCCTCCTCCTCCTCCAAAGCCCTCACCTGAGAAGTCCCCAAGGCTTAATCTTCTTCCTTTATATTATTCAGCATCTACATAAAGCAGTCAGCAGAGCCATTGAGACAACACAGGCTGAAATGACAGCAGCATACGGACAACGCCCAGCTCTGTGTCTCCTTTATATACAGCATAAACAGCACTATCTCCCAGCTTTCTCAGCCGCTAGCCAGAGTCAGTACTTGGATGAAGATCAGCTGGCTAAAACTCAATCCTCCCTCAGATTTTTAAGTCAGTCTGCAACCTTCTTTCTTGTTTGGTGTTAATCGATGCCCGAATAGTTGTGTTAGTAAAAATACCCATTTCTGTCTGCCTGCAGCTGGCCCCCTAAAGATTGTGTCCCCATTCTAATGGTCACAGCCCTGACTCTGGTATTGCATGCCTTTATATCCTGCAGGCTTGATTATTGCACTTCATAACTAGAAATGGAACTATTTCTAGGTGAATGGCTTCAACTGGTACAAAACACAGCAGTCCTATCTGCTTAGCCACAAAGGTCACCAGAACACACCATCCAAATGCTCCAGATACAGGACTGGCTCCTCATTAAATACAGAATCTAGTTCATGGTCTTTTTCCTAGTGCTCAAAGCCAACCATGGGATTGGCCCCTAATTATGTGGAGGATCGTGTCTCTCTCCAGGACTGATACCCACCCATGACAGCTGCATTCTACTGGAATCATAAACTTCTCAACTATTAGACTTATGAGCATAGTAGACAGAATTTTATGGCAGCAGGGCCTACATTATGGAATTCTTTATCCAGAAAGAGAAGAATGACCAGTAACCTTACCACATTCAGAACTAAATGCAAAAGTTCTCTTCAAATTGACTTTCCCTCAGTAAGTCCCTCACAGAGAAACCACACATACAATTCCAATGATGTAGCCATAAAATTTATTGTGATCTTTTGGGTAGGAACCTGGCGGGGGTCGGGGGTGTTGATGTTGCTTTCTTAATTCTTGGGAGATTCTCCTACTCTGGTCATGGGTGCCATGTAATAATTTAGAATAAGATTTTCAACTACCTTATTTGTGGATGCAGACAGTTAAAAGTAAAGGCTTGCGTAAGATATATTTTAGAGGGAAAATCTTGATCCCATTGCAGTCTATTGGGGGCGGGGGGTGAGAGCATTTCTGTTGTCTTTAACAGAATCAGATTTTAGCCCTAATGGGGAAACTGATACTGCGTTATAGTGGTCTGGTTTCTGAACTTTCTGATTGTCATAAAGTAATAGCTACTGTAGCAAGCTCAAATATTTGTGAAGTTATTACTTAGGTGCCTAAGGGGTTATATCCTTTTAAAAACACGGTGGTGAAGATAAAGATGCAGAAAATATATTAATGGCTATATTAACTTAAAATATAAAAGATCTATGAATTTCTATAGCAACATTATATATTTTGTAAAATATTAGTACATAAGTTACACTTAGTTAATGCTAATAAGATTATATATTTATGTATTAGTAGTGTCCCTCCAAGGCTTTATAGACAATAAATGTTTCAAATTAATTATAGTTTTCAACTATATCTACTGGTATTTCACTAATTTGGTGTGCTTAAGTAACAGTGCCTGACACTGTGTTTCAGGGATTTACAAAGAATTTTTTGGTAGATAGTGCTTCTTCATTCATTTTTATTGAATATGTCTGTCTGCAGTGATTCTTATTCATTTAAGTTACTTATTTCTTTGGTTTTTATCGTGTTTAAAATTATTCTTTTTCTGCAGCATTTGTCTACACACTTATTCTATAAAAGGTGTCTTCTATTAAATGTAAAACTAACATATTTCTGGAGACCCTCTGCTGTACAAAACTTTGGGAAAATAAATAGAATCTGGATTGTGATGTAGAGCGGGGCAGAACCAAAATTATGCTGAATGGGGTAGGTTATTGAGAATGCTTTTATATGCAGTACACTTTCCTTTCTTCTAATTATTTCCCTGCAAAACTCTTCACGTCTGTAATATGGAAGTATCTGCTTTGATACACTACTCCCCCTCAACACACACACACGTTGATATATGACCAGACGATCTAAATAACTTCGGGGCGGGGCATTATTTAGAGAGGAAGCACAGTCCAGTGGTTCAGGCATAGCCTAGGACTTGGCAAACCTGTGTTTAATTCCATGCTCTGCCACAGACTTACTGTGTGTCCTTGGGCAAGTCACTTAGCCTCTCTGTACTCCCGTTCAAGGGTGCTGTGAGGATAAATACACTAAAAGATTGTGAAATGCTTTGAGATCTACTGATGAAAACCACTATGAGTTATATAAGTAGTAGTAGTATTTTATTATTATAGTGCCATAATCTTCACAGGAGTCTGCGAGATTATAAAATGAGGAAATAATTTTCCCACCTGTTGATTGCTCTGGGCCCGATGCTGCATCCATTCAAGCCAATGGGCACTTTAATATTGACTTCAGCAAGTGCAGGAACAGGCCCTGCATGTTCCTCTTTAATCTGCAAAGATGTCTAATTGGCATTTTAAAAATAAATAAAATTTATGAAAAAGTTAGGTGCATAAGGAATGCAGGATACAGCCCCAAACTCCTTGGAAGTCAGTGGGGTTTCTTCAGTGTGCAAGGCATGTTTGACCCCGTTATGCTCAGCAAGAACTGTACTGTGTTTTGAGGTTTTCTCAGTACGAATCTTTAAAAATATTTTGGCTTTGCAGGAAATGGCTTGTCAACAAAGACTCTGGAAGCGGTTACATTTGCTATGGGAATTTAAAGGAGCGAGCCAATCCTCCTCCTCTTTGTTTCTTAATTATATTTTTTGTAACTCAAGTCATTTCCTCTTGTATTTGCAGACAGCTTCAGCAACAGCAAGCCGAGCTTGAAGTACATCAGAGAGATGGGTTGTCCTCCTATGACTTATCTCAGGTGATATCTCTGAATGGGTGGTGGTGTTGTTTTTAATATTGATGTCTCTGATCTTTTAAACACAAAGTGATTAAGCATCTAAACAAAACAAAAAGACACTGACTATACTTGAGCTCATTGTGTCAAATATGAGCAGGAGGAATTACATTCTTTTTGTTTGTCAACAACAGGTACCTGTTCCAAATATACCAACTAATGTTCATGAGAGTGGAAAGCCAGTGGAGAAGCCAGACACTATCTTCTCCCAGGAGCAGAATCCTAGGTTTGCTGAGATGTTTGCAGGAATAACTGCTTGTAAGTGAGAGCCTCTGGTATTTAATTTTTAATACTGTCTTTGTAAGCTGCAGTCATGTCCTTAAGTGCTGTTACATAATATGCAAGCCCCTTTGTTTTCAGTTTAAACCAATTTAAACCAAAAAATTTCCCAGTTTTACAAAACGTATTTTTCTTTTTTTTCTGATTTTTCACCCTACTTTTCTATCATTCAGATATATTTTAAAAAAAACCTTTGTTTGATTAGGAAAACACAGTCCATTGCGTGAGACAGATGTGTCACGATAATACTTTAGTTGGTGTGTGTATATACAAAGCTGCCTGTTTAAAGGAAGGCGATGTATTAGTCTACAAGATACACACAATAAACAAACAGCCATGCATGCAAGCATGTACGTGCGCATCTGAATGTACTGATGAATCTCACGCCCACCACATACACATTCCAAACTGTTAGCAGATAATGGTTTAAAGGTTTGACACACTACAATGGGAAGAAAACACAATTCTCTACGTTTCAGAACACAACGTATTCGAAAGTTTTAAAAAGACAAAAGCAGAAGAAAAGGATGAAGCTGAGTGTATGCGCTGCGAACAGTGCTGCCCAAATATTAAATGTAAATATGTATAGGCGAATAGTTCGAAGTCTACAGCAGTAAACTATTTATTCAAATAAAAAGTTTTATTTGGAGATTAGAGGTCTATTGTTTTCTTAAACTGAGAGTGGCATTGTGTTTTGAGTTCTGTTTTGGTTCTGCAGAAAACCACACTGATGAACAGAATTTCCTGTCTTTCTATCCACAAAAATAAATCCAGATATTTACCCAGAAAAATTAACATTTTTTGCACTGATTTTCACCTGTTTTTGTTGTTGTGGTAATAAACTCTGATAAATTCCCGGGGAAAATTAAATAAAATAAAAACTGAAAATGAAGGACCCTAATAATAACAAAAAAAAGCATTGTGGCAGAGAAGTCACTAGGCAAGTGAGTCTCAAGGAACAATGCATAGAATTTATTGGAAATACATATGTTCCCTGAAAAAGAAGCTGAACGAAACTCAGAAGGTTAGAGGACAGGCTGATATGCTGCCCAGCTCCACTTAGAAGCCACTTTCTGTTCTCACTTAGTAGCCACATCTTTCCCATGCAGTTTTGAACAGTAGCTGTCCTTTTGTAGAGGTGCACTTCTACAGTATCAGAGGGGTAGCCGTGTTAGTCTGGATCTGTAAAAGCAGCAAAGAGTCCTGTGGCACCTTATAGACTAACAGATGTATTGGAGCATGAGCTTTCGTGGGTGAGCATCCGACAAAGTGGGTATTCACCCACGAAAGCTCATGCTCCAATACTTCTACAGTGCAACTCATAGAAGGATGTAAACACATTTAATAGATCTTCCAGCTTCAAAAGTTGGAATAACTTTTTTTCTCAGACAGTATATGTCAGTGTGGCTCGTTGAGACGGATTGGAGTAGCAATGCTATCAAGACTGTGGCTTACATTTTTTTTTTAAATGGCTTACATTTTAAAAAAAAATTGATTTTTGTAGATGTTTGTTGTAATATTTTTCCTTGTTTTTTTTTTAATTGTTCGCTGTTCTTAACCTTCCCCACTTCCCCCAGAGTGAAGAAGTTTTTGATTTATTTAAAACAAACATAACGGGCAAGTGTCTTGCAATGAGGGAGGAAATAACCCATTGTGTTTAACTACAGGGGTATAAGGAGATGACCTCACTGCATGGGGTTCTTATGTACAGCTTGACCTTTTCAAACTGTGAAGGCAGTGTAACTTCAGTATAGACTTGATGTTCCGTCTCTTTGCTGCTGAGACTTCCGCTATTCCTGTTCATCCTTGTCCGTTTACTCTTACAGTGAAGTCAGTGTCTGAGACCATAAAGGGGATCTGCTGGAAGGTAGCAAGACTCCAACCCTAAACACTGGAACAATGTTTTCCAGGCGAGAACATCTTGCTTTCTGGCTGCTTTATTGGCTGATATTCAAACAGATCTGAACTGTTTGTGTGACTAGGTCAGGGTTAAGGGTCTAGCAAGCTGTGAGGTGAGCTCAGGAGTTGTGTTCTTTGAAATGCCATTTCACTTTTCATTCTTATCAATTTACAATTTGTGCTTTTTTGGGGGGTATGCTCCCTATGTGAGTATCTCCTGGGAACTGTGATCAAGGACTCTTCTAATGATAAAAAAGAATGGTTCTCGGTTAGAGATGTGCTAAAGGGTCCAAAAACAATATTGACAAATGTGCATGCTGCTTGCAGACACTTGCTTTGTACTGATACTAGGCCTCTTTCTCCAGTTTGGCTTATAAAAATAGGTTAGGGCTGACAAACACAGGATTGATGTAGTGGGACAGATGCAGGGCACCCATCAGCTGCATGTTTTATTAAAATAAAAGACCTCATGCTTTACCCATCCATGCCTTTTGAGTAGCAGCCATTTTGAGATACAGAGCTGTTTAATGCAGTGCCACCATTCGTCACTGGTGAGCTTTGGGGCAAGTTGGAGAATTTACCCACTCAGTGGAGAGAAGCAGGGGGAGGGGAGAGTTACCCATCCCATCCCTGCCTCCCCCTACCTGTGCTTCCCTCCTGCTTCCTGTGGGAAGCTCCACTGTCCAGGCTACTCTACTCCAGACTCTGAGGCTTTGGTCCTTTCTTCGCTGCCCAGTCCCAGTTGCAGCATCCCAGCACCCTCTGTGCTGAGCTGCCACGGAGCAGCCCCCACTGGTTCCAGCACCAGTGGGGGGTGGGGTGGAGAGAGGTCCCATTTCTGCTAGGAGGGGAATGGAAGGGAGGGAGAGGTCCCAGCCAATCCTGGCCTCTCCAGTGGGAGGAGTAAGGGGTCATGGCAGGTTCTTTTCCTTCCCCCCACCCCCTGGAGAGGCTGGGACTAGGTGAGACTTCTCTCCCTTTGCTCCCATTATGGCCAAGGGGAGCCTGCCTCCCTTCCCCCCTGCCCAATCCATTGTGCCCTTGGAGTCTGTGCCCGTGGTTGGCCAGAAGTGTAAGGTGTAGAGTGCCCTAATGTGGTGCGCTCAGCTGCCCCATGTTAACCTTGCTGGTGTGCTCTAAAAGGTACTTAGTTTACCAGCAGGTTCTATATGGCGCAGGTAGAGCCCAGCACTTCAGAGCACTCTGTGGTTGCATTGTGGCCTGGGTGGTAAATCCAGCACCGCAAAACCCACAGGAAACTGCTTCTTCCTCACCTCCTGCCAGACCTTGGCTACACAGGCTGCACATGTGCCACAGAGGCAAAGGAGAAAAATGCCCTACTACTAAATCTACATTACGAACACAGCAAATCTATAGCAGGCTGCTGAAGATTTGCTGTGTTTGTGATTTGGATTGAGTCTCTCTCTCTCTCTCTCTCTCTCTCTCTCTCTCTCACTCACACATGATATATTAAACAAACGATGTGTTGGCTTCCCTACATTGGTGTGGCAGTGCCCTGCCGCTGTGTGCTACGCCTCTGGCAATCTGGGTATTGCAGGAGTCAAAGAGGAGGATGTTGGTCCTGGTTGGGGAAAAGTAAATAAGTAACTAGTGAGGGTATGGGGATAGAACAGGGGTGGGCAAACTACGGCCCAAGGGCCACATCTGGCCTTTCAGACATTTTAATCTGGTCCTCGAGCTCCTGCCGGGGAGCAGGGTCCAGGGCTTGCCCTGCTCTGGCAGTCCAGCCGGGGGCTTGCCCCACTCCGCATGTGCTGTGGCTCCACGCAACTGCCGGAAGCAGCTGCATGTCCCCCCTCCGGATGCTATGCATAGGGTTAGCCAAGGGGCTCTGCAGCTCCCATTGGCTGGGAACCATGGCCAATGGGAGCTGCAGGGGCGGCAACTGCAGACGGGGCAGCGTGCCGAGCTTCCTGGCTGCACCTCCGTATAGGAACTGGAGGGGAGATATGCTGCTGTTTCTGAGAGCTGCTTGAGGTAAGTGCCACCTGGAGCCTGCACCCCTGACCCCCTCCCACATCTCAATCCCCTGCCCCTTCCTTGATTCCCCTCCTGCCCTCCAAACCCCTCCATCCCAACCCAGAGCACTCTCCCCCTCA
Source organism: Gopherus flavomarginatus (assembly GCF_025201925.1). Taxonomy (NCBI): domain Eukaryota; kingdom Metazoa; phylum Chordata; order Testudines; family Testudinidae; genus Gopherus; species Gopherus flavomarginatus. The sequence goes on along the minus strand of NC_066625.1, from coordinate 76,500,234 downwards.
TCCCCAGCCCCACCCCAGAGCCTGTACCCCCAGCCAGAGCCCTCACCCCCCACACACTCCTGCCCCAGCCTGGAGCCCTCACCCACATCCTCATTTCTGGCCCCATCTCAGAACCTGCACCTCCAGCTGGAGCCTTAGCCGCTCCCGCACCTCAACCCCCAATTTCATGAGCATTCATGGCCCACCATACAATTTCCATACCCAGATGTGGCCCTTGGGCCAAAAATTTTGCCCACCCCTGGGGTAGAAGGTAGGGGATTTTAAGCCTAGCAGACTTCAGGGCACCTGGCAAAATACCAGTGAACAGCAAGGGTATGTTTATTGCTGTGCTATCAGGGAAGACCTGAGAGGCAGAGGGGAAAAAGGCAAGAAGTGGAGGGCTAGATTCTGAGGTGTGACTGGAGAACTCAGCGGAGCTCAGGAGGGAGCAGTTTCTTTTAAAACCTCTCCCTGTCCTCAGTAGCTCAGCTTTTAACAGCATCATCTGCTAGGGGCCCTCAGAAGCTGTTTTGGCACCTGGTGATAGCAGGAGCATGGGGATACCTCCGCCATCCCCTGTGCCTTTCTCTCTTGTGCAATTCTGTGACACCTGAGGAATTCCCCTTCAGATAGGGAGTCCTCCAGTTGGCTGAGGTCAGCCAGTTCTAGAGAATCTAGAGCAGCTTCGTGTTTCAGAGCTGCTGTTGCACATCCAGGGATCCATCTGACCCGCTCTTTCTAAATACGGAGAGGATAATCACCAAGGAAGGATCAAGAGAAGTCAGAGGAAAAGGAGGGGCATGTCTGGTTTATAGAGCTGTCAGAGGTGTGTGGCAGAAGACAATCAAGATCAGCAGTTTTTTGAACTTGAAGGTGATGAAGGAAGCTAGGACGTGGAGGAGGAAAGGTGGAGCAGGGCCTTTACGTTGTTAAAGGGGAATGGAGGGTTGCCAGAAGTGTTGGCAATTGTAGTTGTATAAACAAGCATTACAGAAGGGAGGTTCTTTAGTTTACTGAGATTTTCAGGTCTCTTAGTGGATTCTCAGAGCAGAGACCTGCCATTCCGTCTCAAAGTACCAGCCAAGATAGTTAGCAAAATATAAATTCAAAGTTGATTCATGCTTTATCTCAGTCATGGTACTGTTAAGAAATCTACTAGTGAGCGTATGTTAGAGGGCTGCCTCTGTGCTGACCTGCAGAGGATATGAGTTATTACATCTCCCCGCAATGGGAGGATATTTTTTTTAGCTCAAGCTGTAGCAGCTCATGCCTTTAGCTCTGGAGGTCCCTGGTTCAATCTCTGGTGTCTCAGCTGTCAGATTACACAAGAGAGAACTTCCTATTAAAAATGTGAATGCCCATGTTTGCCCTGCGTTGTTTTAGCAAATGAGGAGATTGATCATGAGAGTAAATGTGTTTTTTATTACAGTGTAAGAACAGAATATAAAAGTCAATGCCATCTCTGTATGCGTCTCATTTACAGTGCCTTTGTATGATAATTCCATTGGGACCCAGCCTAGTTCAGGGGTCGGCAACCTTTCAGAAGTGGTGTGCCAAGTCTTCATTTATTCACTCTGATTTAAGGTTTCGCGTGCCAGTAATACATTGTAATGTTTTTAGACGGTCTCTTTCTATAAGTCTATAATATATAACTAAACTATTGTTGTATGTGAAATAAATAAAGTTTTTAAAATGTTTAAGAAGCTTCATTTAAAATTAAATTAAAATGCAGAGCCCCCCAGACCGGTGGCCCGGACCCGGGCAGTGTGAGTGCCACTGAAAATCAGTGCTGCCTTTGGCACGTGTGCCATAGGTTGCCTGCCCCTGGCCTAGTTCATGGCCTGCTCAAGTCGGTTTGTTATCATAGTAAAGACAGTAAGCTTCACTATGTCCCAGAGAGGTTCAGTTTTGCCTTAAATTACTGCTTACATAGCTGATCTGCAGACCTCACAGAGACAAAATTCCTACTGAATACAGTGGGATTAATCTGTATTTAAGGGGCTTCAAATCAGCCTGATTTGTGAGCAAAATTCCACCGTGCCTGGAAGAACCAGGACTGTAACTCTTGCTACTGCTGAGGGGAGTAGATTGGAAGCTCTCTGGGGAAGGTACAGCTTTTTGTTCTGTTTGTACAGTGCCGAACACAAGTTAGTCTTAGCTGCTACAGCAATGCAAATAAGTAATACTGTATTAACAACAACAGTATTGGCAGTCTGAAACCCTGCTATATAAAAAAAGTCTGAACCCTGCTATATAAAAACTGAGGTCTTTTCTTTAGAAGGTTGTTTAAAAAAAATTAATAAAAATAGCTCTCCCATGCAAGAAATAAGCCTCCAGTCACTGATACTACAGATCTGCAAGGTAGGGCCAGACTTTTCAATGCTGATGTAACCTTAGACCAAAGAAATATCTGTTCTGTACATCCAGAGGAATATAGTCCAGGGATCGGCAGCCTTTGGCACACAGCCCCTCAGGGAAATCCGCTGGCAGGCCAGGAAATTTTGTTCACCTGCAGCGTCCGCAAGTTCGGCTGATTGCAGCTCCCATTGGCCACGGTTTGCTGTTCCAGGCCAGTGGGGCTGCAGGAAGGGCGGCCAGCACATCCCTCAGCCCACGTCGCTTCCCACAGCCCTTGTTGGCCTGGAAAGGCAAACCATGGCGAGTGGGAGCTGCAATCGGCCGAATCTGCGGACACTGCAGGTAAACAAACCGGCCCAGCCCACCAGCGGATTTCCCTGACAGGCCATGTGCCAGTCTTTTTTGGAAAAGACCTATAGAATCAATAGAAAATGGTTACTTTGTGTAGAATTTTTAAGCCAACCTATTGCATTCTGTAGCAGAGAGCGTTCACTATTACATCCTATGGATCGATTTAAAAATTCTATAGAAATCACCTGTTGACCCTTGTTTAATTTCCATACAGCCTTACTGGTTTCATCCATACTGTGTTCCATAGGAATTTCCCATAAGAGATTAAAAAGGAAAATGTTACTCGCACCATGTAGTTTGTATACATGTTATATTCTGGTGAACAAATTGTCAATTTATTACATCCTCTTCTAAGATTTTCTTTGATTGTTTTTTATAGCAGATAAAAAAATGATGGCCTCTGCGTCCCCGGCAGGAAACCAACAGCTTTATTCTCAGGGGAGCCCATTCCAGCCAGGACATTCAGGAAAGGCTTTCAGGTACAGTACCTGCGCCAGCACCAATAGCTTCCATACGCAAAAGGAAATTCCATTTTGATTCTGTGGAGGGAGAATACAGGTAACACTAACACATGTCCTGTACAACATGCATCATTCTTCCTTTGTGTCAGCTTGGCTCCCACACAAAAGTTCATCGGGAAGAATCAGTCTGTAGGCAAGACCTATAGTAGGTCATTTTTCAAACATGTATAATTTGGGTGTTTTACTAGCTTCTGAAATATTTTTGAGTCTACTAGCCGATACTAAATGTTTGACAAACTACTTGAAGTTTAGGAATTGGCACACCCTTGAGATTTCTGTAGCCATTGTGGTTAGATTTACTTTATTATTTATTTATTTATTTATTTATTATTAGTTCTGTTTTAGTAAAGAAGATTTATGACGGTTCAGTGAATGGCCTAGCTGTTAATGAAGTCTGCCTGCTTGAAGGCTAATCTGTTCCTCTCTGTCCTCCTGTTCTTTAAAGTGACCGAAGAGAAACTGTCTTGAGCAACTATATTGCAAGAACTCTGTTTAATGAAATCCCAAGCTACGTATGCATGTAGCCGTTTTAACCTAAAGGAGAACTCAGTTACTACTTTGGACTAGCCAATGTTTTGAAAATGAAGGAACAACCATTCAAGTGCAGTAACTGTTGGTTAGGAGGCCTATGAATTAGAAATGAAATGCATGCTATAATTTTATAGAAATCAGTGTTTTTAACTTTGTAATTGGCAATGATCTCACAAGTGTTCTTTAATTAGATCTTATATGATATTTCAGCATGTAAATTGTCAGTAGCCATCTTGATGTTTGGCGTGTTTTGTTATTTTTATTTTGTTGGGTCTCTTGGAAATTTAACTGTAGCTTCATTTTGGCTTGTAATCTGCCCCATCAACTAGTGGCACAAAGACAAATGCCATTGTTACGATCCTTGATGAGCTCCCCAACCAGGACACCCAACTTTGAATCCTGTCTAGCAGTCTGGCGCAGTTCTGTTGCCCCATCTCAAAAAAGATCTAGTTGAATTGGAAAAGGTACAGAGAAGGGCAACAAAAATGATTAAGGGTATGAAACAGCTTCCATATGAAGAGAGATTTCAGAGACTGTGACTTTTCAGCTTGGAATATAGATGAGTAAGGGGAGATATGATAGAGATCTATAAAGTCATGAATGGTGTGGAGAAAGTGAATAAGGACCTATTATGTGAAGGAGTAAATAACACAAACATATTAATAGGCAGTAAGTTTGAAACAAAACTTTTTCGTACAACACACAGTCAACCTGTGAAACTCGTAGCTGGGGATGTTGTGAAGGTCAAAACTATAATGAGGTTTAAAAAAAGAATTCAATAAGTTCATGGATGATAGGTTCATCAGTGGCTATTACCTAAGATGGTCAAGGATGCAACCTCATGGTCTGGTTGTCCCTAGCCTTCTGTTCATTCTCTCTGGGGCACCTGGTCTTGGCCACTGTTGGAAGACAGGATACTGAACTAGATGGACCATTGATCTGACCTGGTATGGCCATTCTTATTTTTTTATGTCCCACATCTCTTGGCCTTTTGAGGCTGGGCAAAGTTGTGGCACACTGCCTCTAGAGGCCCAGAGCCATACAGTCATACTCCAGGTGTGGATCCCATGCCTGACACCCCTCTTGGCAGTGGGGACCCCATCGTCCAATTGCTTAGGCCCAGAAACTAGCACCAGACTCCCAAATAGTTGTATGCGTCTATAGATCCACTGAAGCCGTGAACCCCCTGGTTTCCTGTTTCCCTCTTCAGGGACTATGTGATAGTGAAAGCAAGTAATACAGACTCTGCAAAGGAATTTCTGAACACACACAGTTTACATTGAGATAGCACAAGAGATTTTCAGATCTACAAAAACACACCAAACCCAGCATTCAAATCCCTGCCTCAAAGAGCTCTCTGCGATTTGGTCAGTGTCTTTTCAGGGAATCCAGAATTCCTCCTCACCTCATCTAGCTCAGCCTTGACTGCTTCTGGTCCTGGTCTGTTCCCTGCCCCCCTTCCTCCCTCTCTGATACCTGACAAACAGACTGCAGTTAACTTTCCTCTGTGACTTCAAGTCCTTTATCAGGGACTGTGGTTACCAGCTCACCTAGCTGAACTGATTCCTTTGGCTGCAGCTAACTCATTGTCTCAAGATGCTTGCATGTGAATAGGAAACAACCCTTGATTGCTCTGTATTGTTAGACCTCTGTGAACACTTCTTGGAATTCCAGTCCAAGATGGAGGTAAAAAACAGTTTTACAATCAAAATGGCATTCACAAAAGCAAAATGGAGGTTGTAGTTTCATACAGAAATACATGAATCCATAACAGCATCTATCTGTTTTTGTAAGCTATTCAATAATTAACACAGAAAGAGTAGAGGCAAGGATAAAAAATTACTACAGATGGTCCCCCTTTCCGCCCCTGTGCAAAACCCAACAAAAGATCACTTACGAAGTGCAGGCCGTACATGAGAACTGATATATATACTGAAACACGTTCTTTCAGATGAAATACTGGGATTCATGGATGTATATTTAAGTTTATGTATTAATGTGTGTTTCATAGATAGTATAGTCACTAGGTCCAAAGATTTCCATACAAAGAACATTTAACAAAAGAAGTATAATTTTCATTATAAGGTTAAAATATTTCAAGATCTGGGAAACAATTAATTGTAACTTACACAAATTCTGTTAGGAATCATTTTTTTCCTATTAGTATTTCTCTGCTTTTTTTTTTTTTTTTTTTTTGTTCCAAGGTTCAAAACACTAGTTTGTTTGATTTTTTCACCTTGATTTCTAATGTGGTATCTTTTAGCACCAATGGGAGAAAACAAGAATTAAAAGCAGCTAATCAAACATACATCTTTGTTACATAACACATATTTTCTTCTTTTTACAGAAAGAATGCAACACTGACAAGAAACAGGTTAAAGAATATTTATGAACAGCATCCTTTCAGAAGCCTCGATTCAGGACAGCATTTAAGCATGTGCTTAAGTACCACTGACTTTAAGCACATGTTTAAAGTTAAGTACATACTTAAGTGTGGTCCTGAGGAGAGCTACTTTCCTGAATTGGGGGCCAGACCAATATGGAAAATAATTTAATTGCACATCTTTCTAAAATCCTCCCCTTGGTTGTACTCACGCAAGCCCTTTGGATGAGATTGCATGGATCTAACTAAGAAGAATTTGGGGCACTGGGTCTGCATAATCAGTCTGATATTTTAGAATTTCAAAATGCCTGATAGTTTTAATACTGAAGTCATGTCATTTTCATTTAGTCCTTATGCAGACAATCTGGAAAACTCACCTTAATGGGATGATTAACAAAATTTCAGTATCTGGCATACAATTTATGCATCAGAAATATTGTATTATCACCTACAAGCCATTTTCTGTTCTTTCCCCTTTAGCTCATCTGTGGTACATGTGCCTGGTGTGAATGATATCCAGTCCTCTTCTTCAACAGGCCAAAATTTGACACAGATCTCTCGTCAGTTAAATCAGAGTCAGGTTGCCTGGACAGGGAGTCGTCCACCATTTCCAGGACAGGTGTGTGTGTGTGTTTAAGGGGTTTTTAAGGGCACTCTAGTTAAGCAGATTTTACAAAAAGAACAAATCAAACTCCCTGGTTAAAATTTGGTAAAATGTACCTTTTTATAAAAACAACAAGGAGTCCAGTGGTATGTTAAAGACTAATAGTCTTTCTATCTGTTAGTCTTTAAGGTGCCACCACACTCCTTGTTATTTTTGTGGATACAGACTAACGTGGCTACCTCCTAATACTTGTACCTTTTATGTTATTTTTTTTTAACAGGGTAATGAAATCAGTTCCTCTGTTTCTGATTTATCTGGTCAAAATAGAAAAGCTCAAGGTTGGATGCTCTTTTGCATAATTTTGAAGGAAAAATATGGTTATTTGGTCAAATATTTTTTGTATGTATACATATATGACCCCCCACAGAAATCCCAGTTTAATCCTTTTCCTGTATAGATCTGTGTTTTAAGTGAAATCAAGAGGACTATGCACAGTTAGGTTTGGGCATTAAGTTTCTGCTGAACAGAGGCCTAAGTGGGTATGTCTACATTGCAGCTGGGAGCAAGCCTCGCAGCCTGGGTAGACAGACTCTCGCTATCTTTGCTCAGGCTAGCACACTAAAAATAGTAGTGTGGATGTTGCAGCTCAGACAAAGACTTGGGCTAGCCATCTGAACTCAGACCCAGGGGCCAGGTGGACTTTAGAGCCCAACCTGCCACCCGAACCACACTCCACACTGCTATTTTTAGCATGCTAGCTCAAGCGGAGCTAGCATGAGTCTGTTTACCCAAGCTAGGAGTCTCCCAGTTAAAATACAGACATACTAATATGCCCAACTTCTCCATACAGAGCCTGTAGTACATACTATATTCAGATCACTTGTCATTCTCAGTACTACGTAGAAGCTTCAATTTTCTCATATAGTCTATAAAGGCACTTTAAGGAATTCATTCAATCATTTTACCAGCAGCTTAATTATTTTTATATTAGTTTCCTAGTTTCTCACACAGGCTGACCAGTCCTCAGTTTACATCAATTACTCTGCCATATCTATTCCATATCCTAAAGAAATCAAATTGAAATAATATTTTGACATATTTTCATTTGTACACTGGATAGAAAGGACATTTAATGATTACTGATCAAAAATGTGACATCTCCCCTTAACCTAAACCATCAAAGACAAGTCTGGCTTAGGTTAAGGGGAGATGGTCAAGTCTGCATCACCAGAGTACAAATGTAGGGAACCCTGAATGTGTTTTACCATCGTCAAAAAATCAATATAATCTTCCAGGAGCCTGCTGTCATTGTCATTGTGAGAACCTTCAAAACTAAGTTACTTCTTAGCTAGGAACTAAACTGAAGACTTGTATTTTCATCATGTTGTGTGCCTGTTGGGATCTATTTCCCCCCCACTCATTTGCCCAAGAGAATAGCTGCACTTCAGTGCATTGATTGCCTATAAGATACACATCATTAAATGTATCTAGAGATGTTACTGCTTTTAATTTCAAACAGCAGAACTTGTTAAATACCAATCTTCTGTAGAGCTGTTGGGCTGGTTGATAGGGGAAAAGGAAATGCGTTGTTGGTAAGTGGGTTTTATTACTGGCGCTATCTGCTAATGTATTTTGTTACTTTGAGCGAGACACTTACCCGCTTCTTGTCTCATTTTACTCATCTCACAGGGGTGTTGTACTATTTAATTATTTGTAACATACTTTACGCTTCTGTAATGACTTCAAAGGATCTCAAAGTGTTGTTGTTCTTGATTTAACTGAACCACCCCCTTTAAGCAAAGTTTGGTTATTTTTCCCCTGCGCTAATAGTGCTGGGCACCCCCACCAAGTCTGTCATGCAATTGCTGATTGCTTGCCTAAGGCAAGATAAAACATATTCATTGTGCTTCTGGTATCCATTGGGCAAGCTGGTTTGCATACTCTAAAATTGGGTGAGAAAACCCAGCAGGCTTTTCAGCCTGTGTGGAAATCCAGAACATTCACTTTGAAGCCTCTTGTGCTAGCTCTCCCAATTATTGAAAATCATGATGTTCTGAAGGTACGCGGTATCCTACAAGGCTTTCAGATAACTGGAGTTGTATAAAAACAGGGCATCTGGCAAATAAAGATTCATTTTTTGTATGTCTTTAATCTTTGCTTCTAGTTTCTATGCCCTAATAGTGGTGGGGAAAAAACAGCTTACAGCAGGTAACGAACAATAGTGATTTGATTCTCTTTCTGAATGCATGGAGGATATTAATCATCAGGATAGCAGTTTATATTTTCACTTATCTGTTGCTTTCATTAAACTTAAATAACTGAACATCCATACTGATGGAAACTGAATATGGCTGAGACAGGGATAATATGCCTAATCTCATCTGCAGTTTTTATTTAGCAGTTGATTTTACACTTGGGTCTATCATGCTGCTCCTCTGTTATGCCAGCAATGAAAATAACTTCTTCTTTTTCTCCCCCATCCTCACTTCAGCAAATCCCATCACAATCTGGCAAGACTCAATCATCACCCTTTGGAATTGGAACCAGTCATACCTATCCAGCTGATCCGTCATCGTACAGCCCTCTCTCTAGCCCAGCCACTTCTTCCCCAAGTGGAAATGCCTACTCTAGCCTAGCAAACAGAGGTGCAGGGTTTGGTAGGTTTCAGATTCTGCATCTCACAAGTGAACATGAAAGTGAAATGCTAACTGTATTTTAAATCTTCGGACTTGCTTCTCTATTCTGAATGTATGCCAAGGTTGAGATTGTCTCTGCCCTTGTGTGGGTGTGTAGGGATTGCCAGGAAGGCAAAAGAGAGGAAGCAAAGCCTCTTACTACTTGGTGCAATGGACTGAGCTGAGTTCCGGGACTCCTCCCTCCATGCTGCACTCCCTTCCTGAGGTAAAATCCCTCCCAAACTTCCTTTTGGGTGGCTCAACTCCACTCTCCTCTGATTCAGAACAGTCCCAAAATGGCACAATCCAGAACAGGGACTTTTTTTAAACCCACCTGAATGTGTGAAATTGTGTCCTGTCCCAGGATACTTAATCATTTCTTATTCCATGCAGATAACCTGTCACCCGCACTCTCAGTCACAAGCAGACAATTACCTTTGCTATTCTCACTGTGAGGTTAAACAATTCCCTTTTTAAACAGCTGGGTGTGTTTCAGTGTGTTTCTGAGCAGAACATTTCACATTCACTAGGACTAATTTTAATGTGAATTTTCTCAGCTACTGTCTAAAGCAGAACATGGCAGTAGTCCATTTCTTGTTTTTATTGTCGCAGGAGATAGTAATCAATAAAAGGTCAAATCCTAATGTCTTTACTCATTACTTCTGTTTACCCAGGCAACACTCCACTGACTTCAAGCTTTCAAATTAAATCAGTGGATTTCTTTCCCCTCTGCGTAAGGCATGGGTAAGAATTGAGTTAGGCACATTAGGATTTGGCCCTATGGGGTATGTTCAGGAGCTAAGGTATGACCGTAGCTTTGGAATGTATATTAGAGAAAAGGTATAGCAGGGGCACCTCAAATTCTGCCTGGGCTGGATTATATCATCATCATCAGATAGACATGGATTCATTTAAAAAAAAAATTCTGTGATTGAAGAAGATTAGAATTTAGTCCAAGAAGATGAAATAGTGTAGAATTTATGGTAAGGACTTGTATGCTTTCTTTATTGCAGCCTTCTCTATTTCAATAACAACAATTTTATGTTGTTGTTTTAATTACTAATTAAGAACATAGAACTGGAAGCAGTCTCCTTGGTCATCAAGTCTAGCCCCCTACCCTCAACAGGCAACTGCATCATATAACGCATTTGTAAACTGAGCAAGCTCCATCTTAAAACCGGTTAGGTTTCTTGCCTCCACTCACCTATTGAGAGATGGTTCCAGAATCTCACTACTTTGATGGTTAGTAACCTTCTAATTTCTACCGAAATTCACTTATGGCCAATGTAGACCTCTTTATTCTTGTGCCAACATTGTTGTTTAGCTGAGATAGCTCTTGTCCCTGCTTGGTGCTTACTCCAGTATATTTATAGAGAGCAATTGTATCCCCTCTCAGCCTTCGTTTTGCTCGGCTAAACAAGCCCAGCTCCTTTAGTCTCCTATCATGAGAGATACTCTCCAATCCCCTGATCATTCTACTAGCCCTTCTCTGTACCTGTTGCAGTTAGATTGTTTTTAATTATAATGGAATGGTCCTGTACCTGGAGAATTAGAAGCACTTTATTGTACATTTGGTCATCTATCAAAGCTATGTTTTCATACAGTCAGTGGAGTTGCATGACACAGATGGAAGACAGAATTGGTGTCTTTAAATACAAATAAAAAAGAATGGGTAAAGATATTAATGCCAGTCCTTTCTCAAATCTCACTACATTGTTTTACGATATGCTACCTGTTATAGAATGCCTGGAAGACTCTGTCTGTAATTTTAAGATGGTAATGCAGCCTGTAATCATGCATGCTGGTAGTCAGGCCTCACATGTATTTTATGCTTTGTAAAAAATGAAATCTGAAAAAATCCAAGTGCACATTTTACATCCTGCGTCAGGAGCATGAGTAGCATTAGCAGTGTCTTTGAAAGGGCCAGCCCCTGTACACCTTTACAGCATGAAAAACTTTAGGAGTGTTTTAGAACTGCTCAACAGCACAGAAAAATCAACTGCTTGATATTTTGGAGAGCTATCTAGCAATGTTATCGTTCACTGATTTATGCTCTTTCCTTCACAAGGTTCACGGGTTCAGTCCTGATGTTATAGACATAGTTATTGATGGCTGGAAACCCTCACTTGAGCCTCATCATGATCATACTTGGAGTGTGTGAAACTCCACAGCTGCTTACATTACTGCATGGATCGTTAAGTAGGATGGTTAAGGATAATTGTACTGCTCAGTGTCTTCACGTAAGTGTTCAGGTTATACCTTTAGTACGGGCTGTTTCTGAGGGAGCTCTTGAACAGAAAAAAAAATCAGTAAGTGAAATAAGAGCAAGAAAAATGAAATATGAACATTTCCCTATTCCCTTCTACCTATGCATGCACACACACCTTCTAAAACAATGGCCTCAATAATAAGCTGCCTACAAGAATGTATGTAGTCAGCTGTGGAAATGAGAGCGAATATAAAATTTGGATGGATGCTGAGGCTTAAGTTAAGGAATTCTACAGCCAGCAAATGTAACAGCAACATTCCTAAATCCAGCATGACATGCGGGTAGTTCAGAACAGTCAGTGAATTAGCTGCAGAAGTGTGAGGCTGCCAGGAACAAAAGGTGAAGAAAGAGCACTCAGCTGTCCTTGGCCAAGGTCATATAAAGTTTTATATACACACTAAGCAAAAGATTTAAAATCACCTGGTGATCATAGTACCTTGTTTACATTAGGAGCTGATCCAGGGTCTTTCCACTGACTTCTGTGGGCTTTGGATCAAGCCTGCAATGCAGTGAGTGTAAAGAAAGTTCCACCCTGTTTCCTCAGCACCATGTTCTGACTGTTTGAGGAACAAAATAAAAATAATGGCTCATATTGTACTGAACTTAACAATGTCTACCCCTTGCAGATATGCCAGGAAGCAGGAGTAGCCATTTTCCCCTTACCACAGGCGGAATGTTAAAACACTAATTTTTCTTTTTGCTCTTAATGCTAGTTTATTCACTTTTTGCTTTTCACTCAACACTGTGAATGAAATTAGACCAATTTCATTTCAAGCCCTTTTCACTCTTTAGGCCTCAGGCACTAGCATTATGCTGCCTGGCCTGGACTCAGCAGCAGTGCAGCGGGATGTGTCCACCACAATGGCTAACTTCCCATTGAGTTTATTCCATTGAGCTTTGTACGTTTGTTTATAAGACCTGCACTCGAGACCCAAACTACTTGGTAATGACTGTTCATCTGGTGGGAAATATTTCCTGATCTCCATCAGTTTGAAGTCTATTAATAAATACAGTTATTACTGAAAGGAGCAGCCTGACCCTTCTGCTGGGGAAGGGATAGCTCAGTGGTTTGAGCATTGGCCTGCTAAACGCAGGGTAGTAAGTTCAGTCCTTGAAGGGGCTACCTTGGAATCTGGAGCAAAATCAGTACTTGGTCCTGCTAGTGAAGGCAGGGGGCTGGACTCAATGACCTTTCAGGGTCCCTTCCAGTTCTGTGAGATAGGTTTATCTCCATATATTATTATTATTAACCTCTGTCTTGCTGAGCAAAAGGCTCATTTGCCTCACTGAGTACATTTTGGCATATTGTACTGAGCAAAACTGATGCAGCTTTCTTTTAAGGGTTACTTAAATTAACTTTGTGACCAATAGTGTGACTGCAGGATTTCTGAGTCAGCTGAATTATTTGTAACAGTAATGTCAGCAGGGGAGTAGTAATTCTCCAGCCCAGATGTGACAGAAGCATGTCACTGCAGTTCATCAGTCTTCTGGGAAACTGCTTACCTTTATACCAGGGTTTATAGCTGGTTGTAGAGAGAGACTGGAGCCAAAGTGGAGGCATTTGTGATCTTGTACGTTATAGAGTAATGACAAACTGTGGAGTCAGGCATTTTGGCTACTTTCATTTGCCATTCTTTCCATTTTTCTGTGTGGAAATTTTGGTTTCTGGTTGTCAGGAGTCTAACACAACGTGACATGCAGAACTGTGTGCCTCTGCAGTAGTGGCTAGGAAGTTGCCCAGTGGTTCTGATCTACCAGTGACCCCCAAATTTGTGATTTGTGTGTCTGAAGGAAAAAAGGCAAAAACAGAAGCAAAAAAAGGAAAATAAAATTTGGGGGGGGGGGGGGAAATGGGAAATAGTTTCCAGGTGTGCTAGAAACATTTTTAACTCTCAGAACAAAACACGCAACACCCGCTACTGAAAACAAACACCTGTGTTACTTTCCTGAGCAATTCACTGGGGATGCACTTTCCCTTTCCTAGCTCAGCCTGAGGAAAGCATTGGTGCTGGGCTGGGCTGTGGGAGGGTCAGCAGTGGCTCCAACACCATTGCATAATGTTAAATTTTGCATTTCCTGGTTTGGCAGCAGCAGCCAGAAACTCTCCAACATATTGTGAAAGATGAACATTTTGGAAAGAGACTCCACAGGTAGCCAGTTTGTTGGTTCCAACACAAAAGGAAAATCTCCTGGATGATATCTTACATATTTAGGGCTAAATTTTGCCTACCAAAGTACAAAGAGAAATCCAATTGACTTCAGTTGGTCTACATAATCTATGAACATAGTCATAAAAGGTGTAGGTAAAGGAGCTGACAAATGCAGAATGTGGTATCAGTTTAAGTACCAGCAGAGAGATCCATAATCCTGAAATGATCATTATGACAACATTAGTCTTGTTAACATTAAACCTCTTTATTCCTTCAAAACCTAAATGGACCCACACTCTTAGGGAACCGTTGGCATGTGAACAGAGCAATTCTGCAGTTCTGAGACTAGAGCTGCATGAATTAAATAGCTGATTTACACTTATAATAATGGAGGACAAAGGTAGCTCACCAATCTGCATTCTAAATACATGACACATTTACACTTAAATAAGGCAGCAAGGCTGGGCACTTGTTTATCTTACTATTTAAATGGTCATGAAACAACAGATTTTTGTAAAAAGGGTGCTGCCATACTGCCTTTGAATTATATAATCCATCAGATGACAGTGCTCCTTCTGGTCCAGCTCTTAATCCAAGAGTTTATTAAAGAGGAAATGCATTAAAATGCCTTTCTTGTCATTCTGTTTTTTAAGTGAAATGGCCGGTACTTCCTCGCACTATTAGAGAGAGAGGCAGGACTGGGGAAAACCCTGGCATGGCCAGATTAAGTTTCATTACATTCTTCATTATTTCACTTTGTGCTTTAGTATTAGTAAGCATGTTGTCCTGGTTGTGTCAGTGCAGCCACGGTAATTCTCCTTGCTGTCTTGGGTCATTATCATGCTCCCTTGGGATCAGTGTTAAAACTCCCCTTGACTTCACTCCCACCGGAACTGGTTCTTGCTGGGTATTTGTGCTATAAAGTTTACTTCTGAACATCAACATTCTCAAAAAACCTTCATGTGCCTTTTAAAGGAACTGTCTGTTTAAATCTGAATCTTTCAGCTGAGAGTGGCCAAAGCAGTGGACAATTCCAAGGGAGACCTTCAGAGGTCTGGTCCCAATGGCAAAGCCAGCATCATAATCAACAAAGCAGTGACCAGCATTCTCACCAGCAGCCCAGTCAGACTGAAGTCTTCCAAGTGAGTAGAGTCAAAGGTTCATTGTGTCTACAGTTGTCACAAGAAAGTGAAAGTCTTCTTACCCGAATAATAACCTTAGCCAAACTGAGCCAGTGTGGAAACAGTGTGCATGACAAGTACCAACCTTCAGTTTGAGATGTGCTACCCTGGGGTTCGCTGGGATTAGGATCGTCTTTGCTAGAACTCAAAGTACTTTTTCTGCCAGAGCACATAAACTTTTGGGCTTTGAAATGTTTTCTCCTTCCTGCTTCCTCAGCACAAGGGCTGTGCATTTTAGGGAGAAACTAGTAGTTAGACAGTCCTGGCTAGAAGTTCCTCCTCATACCCTGGTCTAGATCTATAAATCCAGCCAGTTAAACTTCGGTCTAATTCCGCTTGAGAATTCAGAGAGGAGAGTAGGCTCTTTCTTCAGAAAAGACACTGACTAAAGATTTTTTTCAAATGCTCCAACTACTGAGAAACCATGTGAGTGGCAAATAACCATCTTCAGTTACGTTACTTATTTTGCAGTATTAATTACTGTTATAACTATTCATAGTAGATGAGCATGTCTCTTTACAAGCAAATAAGCTGATATGGTCCTTTATCCCTTTATAATCTGTTTATCATTTAAATTTGATCAAGAACCCAACCAACAAAAGAGGAGGGTGGATAGTTGCATGCAAGGGAAAAGGAAGACACGTGTGAACAAAAAGGGCCAGATTCATTGCAAGGCCTTCACCAGTGTCATCTCTGGCACAGGACCTCAACTGCAGAAATTCCCCAAAGGGGATGGAGATTTCAGCAGCACAAGGCAGCTTCAACTTCCCCTTCTCTGGGTGGCAGTGGGGGATGAAAGAGCCCCAGAGGTGGCAAGGTCAGCATTAGAAATGTGCAGCATTGACCAGGAAGACAGGGCTGGCCAAGGCAGCTGGGAAATGTGCTTCAGTCCATCCCATCATCTATCTCCACTCTAAGGGATCCAGCGAGTCCACAGTTAGATTTAAAGTTTGCCCTCTCCTGGGGTAAATCCTCATTATGGTGCTCTTAGATGAGGATAGTTCATCTTCTTGAAGGCAGATGCTTTAAGCCAATTTGTTATCATGTTTCTTGTTTGCTATTTAGATTTTGTATTATGATGGTCCCTCTCTTGCTGCAAAGTCAAGTTCTGCCAGAGCTTGTTGTTGTAAGAACTGAAAGGACAGCATGATCGTTTTCCCAACAAGGGATACCTCTTTCCCAGGCTTTGTCCCTGAATGGGAGAAGGAGGTTCAGTACTTCCTATGCCTCCTGAAGGACCACATGTGACTCAGGAGACTTGGGAGCAGTTACCATGAACTCCTCTTATACCAGAGAAATGCTATTGACTTCCACTCCCTTTTCTGAAATACAAGGAGGCTCATTGACCTGGAGGAAAGACCTCCATCATTCTTCAGCGGAGGTGCAATCAGAATAAACGTATCCCCTGCTTACAGAATGCTGTTCAGGAGGAAGTGGATCCTCCACAAATGTGTGCTGGTACCAGCTACATAACAACAGAACTCTGATGGCGAGACTCCCTCCAATGTGCCCAGCATAGCACATCAGAAACGGTGCATGATCCAAATTAAAAGGGGCTCAGTCATATTAAGAGAGACACACACAAATCACATGATGCTTAATGGCCACTGCTTGCTCATCAGTTCCTTGGCTGTCTAGGTTGTCTGAAGAGCAGAAAGATGATGAGCCTGTGGAGGGCTGAACACCTCCTTAGCAGTGTTGAGCTTCCGCAACTTCCATTGACTTCAGTGAGGGATGAGGGTGCTCTGCCCTTCTCAGAAGGGTCTCAGAACACTAGTGAGTCTTTCTGTTCCACAGCACGCATTCCCATCCTCTGCATAAAGGCCTTTAGCTGATTTTCCTTCACGCCACACTGAAGAATAACTGAGACATGTAGACAGAACCCACAAACACATGTTAAAACCGTTCATGTCTTGGTTTCATCAAGGGATGCACGCTACCTATGCTGAGGAAGTGTCATCGGGAAAGGCGAAGCAGCACATGCCTTTGTGTGTACTCTCTGTTTTGGTTTGAAATGTTTAACTTGTTGCTGTCAACAGCCACCAGAAAGCAACTGCTACTCCAAATGGCATCCTCGCAGTAGGTGCTGATTGTCTCTCAGCAGTTGCTGATCCAGTATCTTAGCATATTATCACCTCTGTGACAAATGGTGTATGTTTAGCTCAGTAAAGAATGTGTAGTATGGGGGACAGTCAAACCTGTGCAGAGGCCAACACAAAGCCTACACACTGCTTAAGTCCTGGTTCAGCCTTTGAAAGAGAATAAAGTGAGACTTAAACAGTGCAGAAGGCTCAGGCTTGCCATCCGCATGGGGTGAATTTCACTTTATTTTTCCAGTCTTTGGCCTTTTCTGGTCTTAAGCTAAAAAGATGAACAAAAAATGTTTGTCTCTCGATAGCATATGAAGTGACATTTCACTTTGATTTTCCTTATACAGGACATGCTGCCTATGCCGGGCGATCCGACACAGGGCACTGGCAATTACAACATTGAAGATTTTGCTGATTTGGGCATGTTTCCACCGTTTTCTGAGTAACTTACAACGCAGACAAACCCTGTGAAATGAAGTTCAACAAAACCATTTTGGTGTGGTTTTAGCTCTGCTTTTTCTGTATTGCATTACCGTAGAATCTACTATCAAGGTGTCTTGTTTTTCATATTTTGGATAGTGATATAGGAGTTTGCTCTCTCTCCCTTCCGGTGTGTGAGTGCTGATGAAGAAGTTACACCACTTGGTGGTGGTCATTGACAGATCCATTTTGTATTTTCTTGTCATCTACCTCAGAGATGAAAAACTTTGTGAAAAATCTCTGAGTCCTAAATATTTGTATGTGAACAATTCCTAATGCTCCCTTTGAATGGTAAATTTAAAATAGGTAATGAAGTAACAAAGACTAACAGAGAAAAGGTAAGATAACGTCCAGTTACAGGGTCTATTGTTCAGTTTCAATGCCTTGCTTTGATCTTAAATTCTGATTTCTCTGATTCTTGAGATTTTTAGGTCAGTTTGAATGTGAGATTATGCAGCATAATGTAGTCCTCTCTCTGACCAGAAGATTCAGCACCTTTTTTCCCCTCTCTTAACCCAGTTAAACTTGAATATGTGTACATTTTAGTACTGTATGTATATCTTGTGCTGTATGATGTGATTTCCTATATTGGTAGGAGTTGTTTGTTTTTTTTTGTTGGTGGTGGTGGTGTTTTTTTTACATATAAAATGGGTCCATTCCAGAGTATACCGAAAGGGATGACAATGTATTGCAGAACGTAGATATCGTAGGATTCTGCATCGCTTCACTTAGAAATAACACTAATTGGTTAATTCTGGTCATTCTGATTTATGCCATATATTTACTTACGTAAGCTGTTGTTCTTTTGTTCACTGATTTTATTAAGTGAGACGTATATTTCTATAATTTTCTCACTACCTGGTTTTATTTTATTTTTTGCCTTCTATTATTGCATCCTCCCAAAAGATCCTTTTATAAAATTACTGTACAAAACATATCAAGAATACTGTTTTAGCACCAGCAGCATTTCCTGTCTGTGAACCCCTTTATCTCTTGTGCAACATTAGATTTTAACAGTTAAGAGGTGCTCTGTTACAACAGAGTCATCTAGTCTCATTTCCTGAGAGCAGTGAGCTAGTTTGTTTCATGTGCCAAACAATATTGTTAAAACTAGTTTGTAATAGGAACCAACCAGTCAAGCCACTGTCTGCCAAAAACACTGTGGCGTTAACTTGAATTTTCACTTGCATGCTAAACTGCTGAGCATTCGCCTACTTCTGTTAAACCCACTGTATAAGGGTTTCAGTTCACTGGGCATTTTGGAGACTCAGGTCATCCAGAAGGGTGCATGCTCTGAGTCTTTCTGCCTGGAATATCCATCAGAAACTTCTAGAATTTCTGTTCCTTTATTTATTTTGTCATATCAGCTGAGTTAAAGAGATCTGATCTAAAATGAAGAGTTAGGGCCAAATAGTCCCTACTTGGGGGGAAAAATCACCCCTGGGCAAGAAACTCATAATTCCCACTTGCTGAGCTTCTTTGAAATTCTTTGTAGGTTGCAGCCCAGCCCCCTTGAAAAGTGGGGAGAGGGTCCAGCTGCCTAAACCTGTGGATGCCCTGGGATCCACGCAAATCTCTGGACACCTAAAAGAAGCCAGGGCCACCCACCAAGAGGCCTGGTGACTCCACACATTGCCAGCCCACATGCTGCCATTGCCTGGCTACTTGAAGCTACCTCTGAATTCAGAGGTGTCTTCCAGCAGGGAGGACTATTGGCATACACTGTGTCAGCATTGTCTTACGTGCGTAATCAGAGCGGGTTCTTTGGGTGGATGAAGCCATGGAGAGCAGCCATCTCCCTAACTCACGGCCTGCTCTGGCCACAGGGGTCTCATCCAGAGAGACTTCCACAGGCTGTCAGACAAAAGCTAGCAGGCCACAGAGACACTGCTCCTAACCCTAATCATGTGACTGGGGCTTTTCTCACCCTACTCTGCTTTCTGGCACGTCACATAGTGGGGTAAGTGATCTTCAGTGTTCAGTGAGAGTCGTGCCTGCCCTTTGTCTCTTCGCTTCATTCTCCAGGACCAGTCTCCAGCCCTGTGTGCCACTGGAGGGATGCTTTGTGTATGTGTGTTTTTTGCTTGTGTTTTTTAATGAAAACTGAATCTAGTTCAAAGCTAGATAAAGAACTGCAGAGGCCCAAATCTCTGGGCTGTACTTGTCTCAGCAGAGTCATCCTGTTTTAAAAATGGGCACCTCTTCTCCTTCCCCAGGGGATGAGGGGAATACTCAGCTAGCTGAGGAAACAATGCACTTAAACTATATTTATTTTAATACCTGGATATTGATTCTCTTGAAGCTGCCCCTGCTGCCCTTCACTCCCATCTCTCACACACTGCATGGACAAAGAACTGATCAGTGAGTTAGACCAGAAAAGCTCTGCTCCCTGTAGTGAGCATATCCGTTGAATTCGCTGACCCCCTGCCATAAAAGATGCCTGTATTCTACACATGGCTGTGTGGGTGAGGTGAGACATCTGTGCAATAGGGAATGATAGTAAAAGGAGAAGTAGATGATCCTGATTCTGTGACAGATCTAACAATGGGGGAAGAAGGGAGTGGCCCAGCAATTTGTAGCTCTTTATACAATGCACTGGACGTGATACATTCAGTATTTTTAAAAAATTTTAAATGAGGATTTCTGCCAAGTGAAAAATGGATTGGAAATTGGGGTTTCTATGTTGCAGTCTACCTGACTGGTTGTTCTGCGTGTATGTATACTTTACTTGTTGTTCCTGAATTCAGTCTAAAATAATGTGTTTATGAAAACTGGCTTTTCCAGCCCAGAAAAGTTTCTCTACATATCACTGTCTTTTTATACTATCAATGTGTAGCGGTAGGCTTGTCAGTCAGCATTCGGTAGTACAGTTCAAAGTTCTTTGTTAAAAGATATTCAGGCATGTCTATTTTTTTAAAATACAGTATTACTAGTTTGAAGCCAGTGTGCCCAAGGCATCAGTGCTAGGTCTATTTCTTGTCTTCTTTCTCCCCATCCTTGTGGCCACAAAAAGGGAATTACTGTAGTAATACCTGTAACCCCCCATAACCCAAGCCTGAACCCAGATGTACAGTACCTTCCCTCTCAACTTGTGTATATTTTATTTTAAACATTACTTTAATAAAATTCTTAAAGGCCAATCTAGAAGAGTGCAAGGTTTTCACCCACTTCACTTTGGGCCACAGTGTGCCCCTGTTCAGCCCAGGATAGCAGAATACAACGCTTTCTCCCTGTTTCTCCATTCTCCCAAGCTCCCCTCCAGCTGATCCTACCCACGATATCTTGACATTGCTTTCCCTAATTTGCAAGGGAAGATGTGGGTGATCTTTTCTGAGGGTGCTGTTAGTTTCATGCCAACAAGAAGGGAGTTCTTAAGGAGCATTATGGTTGGCAACCTTATTCCTGAGACAAGTGAATAGGCAAGTCCAACATTCACTAGTGCTTCTAGGGCGCACATCTACAGTATGTGCCGCCTCCATGCCACTGGCTGGTTCTTTTAAAATACTGTATCTTTCTCATTCTAATTCTTGTGGCAGCAAAGACTGTTTTAGCCTCAATTAAGCTATATTCTTTGTTGTGTGTCTTGATGGTAATAAAACAACTTACATGTATAATGACTGAAGTTGCTAAGTGCATTTTAAAACTGTCCTTATTTATTTGTGCAGTTAGCATAACACCTGTGGTAGGTCAGCTACCAGCTTGCAGATTTTACATGCAGATTTTGTTGTACCTGCAGACTTGTGTTTTCTGATCAGATTTTATTGCAGACACAGTGTTTCTGAAATCAGTATGAAATACAGAATACAGAACTCAAGCTTTTTAAATCAAGTGTGCAAGAAGCTACAAATGATGATGTAATAAGCTGAGTAAGTTACTTCAGTGAGTAAGCTTATAGACTGGGCATTTACTTACTCGTTCATATAATCAAGCCTGTTTCCTGACATTAAGTATTTTACAGGAATGATTGTATTGCATAACTTGTTAAAGGCACTACTGACAGTGCCTACAATTATACTTTAACCAGATGTGTCCATAACTAGCTTTGTTGCCTTCTTTTTTGTGAAGCCCAGTCTGAAACTGTAAATACTTTTTGCAGTACTGCCTTTTTTAACTCCTAATTACTTTTGGCACAGTGTTATATAGTGTTGGATTTACCCAATTGCTATAACATATATTTTTATACATAGGCGACGTACTCTTTTTCGAGAGTAATACAGCCACTTAATCATTAATGCCTTATCGGTGTCAGACTGCTGTTGCTCTTTGGTTGGTTGGTTTGCAAGGTATCCAGTGGATTAATTTTTAAGTCAGATATTTTCATATTCATAGCAGTGCTCAAATTGGGATATAGGTGATTGTGCAGTAGCCCCAGTTTTCACTGTCGCCAGTTGTGGAGAGGCGGGGGAATGTATTCCAAAATAGGGGAAAGGAGGGGGGGGAAGGGAGGACGTACCATGATGTTTGTGGGGGCACTCTCCTCCTGCTCCAAACTTGAGCACGTTTTCATGAGTTGACAGCTGCGTGGATATGGACCAATTTGCTTAGAGTCATGATCTTTTTTTAAAGATAATAAATGCCAAAAAAAAAGGCTTGTGTTGTCAATTTAGGCACTTGGTTACTTATCTGTTTAAACTCTTTATGTTGCTGTGAATTTGTGCTGTGGATAAAGTGTATTTTGTACTTCTGAATGTTCTATATTTATGACTAACAGTTACGGAATCAGTTGTGTGTATGTATATCTAATAACTGACTTTTTAAATTTCATTACAATAAAAATGTCATGAGCTGTTATTAATTTATGTCGTCATATAAGTAATTGGGATACACTGCTGGCACAAACAGAAGGTTATGATACATCCGGAGTTTTGATATTCATGCCTACAAACCAGATCTTGGTTTTGTAATGCTCAGTATAGAAACACATTTCCACATTTCATAATCCTAGATCGAGAAGACAGCACGAAGGAGCTGAGCAGTGAGTTAATGCAGTCATGAACCTTTCGAAAATCATTTGATGCTCATCTTTGTCTAAGAGGATGAGATGGCTCAAGAGATTGGTAATGGAGGTTACAGAAACATCTATCTCTGAGTCACTAGTACAATAGCAGTCCAAGTCAGCATTATAATGAGCAAAAGTTGTGACCACCAGATGACTGTTCCGTGGGCTTCGTGAAATGAGATTGGTGATCTCTGTACAATTCCCAGTGGGCCAGTGTCCAAACATCTCAACCACAACTGTCATTGCCTGGGCCTTTGGGTCACCAGCGAAAACAAGAAGTATACAGACTGAATTACCCTCTCACCACTCGGATGGTCATCCCATGCTAGTGCTGGGGTGTGTTGGTGGTTAGCATAGAGAAGGGGAAGCTTGCATTGCCACAGCCTGCGTTATACTTGTTCTGGGCAAGAAGTGTCAATAGGGGACCTTTCGTGAGCGCGAAATTCACACATCAAAAAATGTTTGCTCAGTGCATTACATCATCTACTGTCATTTCTTAATGGGTTTACATAATTCTTAACAAATAGAAGTGCTTAGAAAGGAAACTTGCAAAAGGTATTTGAAACTATATCCCTGATAGTGGAAGTTCTTTGCTTGCATTCTTGGCTTCCTCGGTCAGCAGGGCTTTTATTTATGCAAGTTCAGAATGTTTGCTCAGGAAGTGTTAGTAATGGATTTAGGGTGGAATTTTTGAAAGCATCTAAGAGAATTAGGCACCAACGGGAGTTGGAACCCAAAGCCCCTTAAGTGCTTTTGAACATTCCACTGTTAATCATTTTCAAGCATAGGCATGATGAATGGAGTACTTGGAATGAATGGGTAAGCAAGTGGAGTCTGGTGTGGTTCGATTTTCCAATTGTACTGCAGTAGCACTGATTTGGTTTTAAATGATATTCATTTGAAGGGGTAATATAATCCACATTCTTGTTGGTTTAGTCAGAATACACCTCTACCCCGATATAACGCCACTCAATATAACACGGATTTGGATATAACGCGGTAAAGCAGCGCTCCAGGGGGGCAGTGACTACGCGCTCTGGTGGATCAAAGCAAGTTCAATATAACGTGGTTTCACCTATAACGCGGTAAGATTTTTTTGGCTCCCGAGGACAGTGTTATATCGGGGTAGAGGTGTTCTACCAAAACTTCCAAACCTGACTCCCAAACTCATATTTAGACACCTAAATACAAGTGGCCTGATTTTCACAAGTTCCACTAATATTGGTGTCATGTTTTAGGAAATATTAGTCCGTCGGGTTCCTCATTCTCTTCTCCGAATTGGGTGTAAATGAGACAAATAAAAGGTGAATTCCTTCTTCCTGTATGCACCAATAGTCTGAGCACCTTCCTGGTAGGAATTATGTGGCAGCATCTTTCTACAAGCCTCTGATTCTGTCCTAGGTCAAATAAAATTGAATCATTTGAACTGTGTTAATGGATTTTGGATCAAACCCAGGGGTTGATAGGGCATCCTTTCATTCACTCTGTGGAAAAAATACAATCTAATTGTGGACTGACACTAAACACTGGTAAAATACAAAATGTGCCAGTTTTTTTAATTGTCAACCAAAGGCCCCCAGTCAAAAAAATGCACAAATGCAGGAGTGCAATAACCATTATTGCTGCAGCAAAATGTAGAGGTCTAAGTATCTGACTGTGTGCACATTGCAGCCACGGTTTGCATGCACAAATAAAAAACTAAAGCTCTGTTTAGAACTGTGTCCCAACATACATATCCATGTATAGGAAACCCCCTTGTCCCAAGTTAGCTTTTGCGGGTAGAAGGTGCTTCTATCCTAGTGTTTATCACAGATTCCCATTTTCAGCTACGAATCTAGCTTTTAAATAACTGCGACACCCTCAAAAACAACATGGGTTTAGATAACAGGCGAAAAGTTTGGAGAAGTTGAATTAGTTTGGTGCACCCAACCATCCCCCCCAAAATTGTGAGCAGTTCACAACATTTTTAACCTCATCAGGGTTGCTCATCCCTCTGCTCCTTGCTCATGGTCCAGAACAGTTAGTTCCGTGTGTGGCCTAATGGGCAGGTAGCTTTTGGATTTCACAATAAAATCCTAGTATAGTATTTTCCACTTAAACCTGGAATTACTGGCTTGACAGTGAGATGCATTATCTCTAAGGAACAAACCTTCCTAAGGCCTCTGCTACTGCTGTGTTTGTGTGGCCAAGCAAATAGCTAAGACCACTGGCTTGCAAAATAAACTTACAGGACAAAGTCTCCCACCGACATAGGCACAACCCACATTGCCCTCAGAGCATGTGTCTGAGGGCAGAAATTGGCTCATCATACTTTCAAACATACTTAGAGAAGGAATTAGTGGAATTTATGCCAAAGTCAGACCTCTCCTCCTTCAAAACTCTCTCATTTCACATACCTTTCAACTTACCCAGGCCGAAATGTGGGACAGTGTGTGGCAAAGACCCAAACTGAAGGATACAAAAAATTTACAAGGGCAACAGACCTTAAATGTTGTGGGATTCCTTCCTTCGTGTCAAATGGTTGCTCGCTCTGTCTCATCTCAGGCTACATCTGCATTACTAGCCAGGGCTTTACCCCCTTGGCTAGTAGTGTATACATAGCCTTAGTGTGGTGGTTCTTTATTTCTGGTGTAAACAATTCTCAAACCATAGAAGCCAGTGGACACCCAAGTTTGTGTGGAACTTGTGGACCATATTAAGTGATGTTCATTGAAATGAGGGACGCTTCAGAGGTATCTCACGCCATTCCTCCGCTGCCTGCCTTCCTCCCCAGCTCCATGGAGAGAGATTCAGTGTGTGAAGATGTAGAAGCCCTTAGGGCCATTTTGTGATTGGTCTTTGTGTGTGAGGGCAGGATAATCAGGAGCTTCCCACACTTTGCACACCTGGCTTGAGAGCTAGTCACAATTGCAGCTTCTGCACTCATGGACATAAGATCGGCCATACTGGGTCAGACCAAAGGTCCATCTAGCCCGGTATCCTGTCTGCCAACAATGTCCAATGCGAGGTGCCCCAAGGGAATGAACAGAACAGGTAGTCATCAAGTGATCAATTCCTTGTTGCTCCTTCCCAGCTTCTAGCAAACAGAGGTTAGGGACACCATCCCTGCCCATCCTGGTTATTAGCCATTGATGGACCTATCACTCATGAATGTACAGTATCTAGTTCTTTTTTGAACCCTGTTCTAGTCTTGGCCTTCACAACGTCCTCTGGCCAGGAGTCCACAGGTTCACAAGGACCTGACCCTCTCCATATGTGCTGTGGAGCATACATTACTGCAAAGGGGGTGGCTAGAAGAAGAGGCCTCCTGCACCAGCTTGCAGAGCAGGCCAGCCACAATCCCTCCCTGAACTCTCCCAGGGGCAGTGTGGTTCTGCACTGCCTCCAGTGCAGGGGCCTTGAAGACACAACCTAGCCCTTACTTAACCAAAAAAAAGTGGTTTTGGACTTTTGCCTTACAAGGTCCAACTAATGATAGCTTCTCTCTCACTGATGCCCAAGCACAGGTGCCATAATGGTTGGCCTTTCCAATCAGCTGGGACTTATCCCAGGTGGCTTCCTCTAATAAATAGCACTTGATCATCAAACTCAGCCCCTGAATATTCACACACAGCCTGAAAAAAGTTTCCCCTTTTGCTGAAGGATTTAAAGCCCAAAATGTTCAAGTGAAACTCTTATTCCAGACAACCTCAACCCTAGAGGATTAAGAGCCAGCAAAGAAAGTTTCTCATAAAGGATTTATTTTGTTTCACTTTAGTTTATTACATTTTTCAACTTCTAAAAAATGGCCTTAAGAGTGCCTTCAAAATGATGAAATTCCTGCAAAAAACTTTATTCACTGAGAATCTAAAAAGACAGATCAAAATGGTGCAATGCCATTAAATTAGAATTCTTTTGATTACATGAAGGCGCTTAAATTAAAGCAGTACCGAGATAGAATTTGTTCAGCTTCGTAACATATTCTTCATGGCCTTTGCGGTCTGAGGTCAGTGACCTAATTTGGGAGTTAATGAGTATTGTTGCTTCAAATTATTTTCATTCTAAATATTCATCAGATTATGTTAGTTGACCTACATTTGCAGATCCTGCTGAGGGACTGGGGTTCTGTGCTGACCTACCAAATCTGACCTGGATATATCTTTTGGCCAATGTAATACAGTAGTAAACTTACAGAAGCAAGTATAATTTATAAGAATAAACCTAGAAGAAAAACCTAATTCAGTGTAGAGGAGATACTCTCAGTTATAGAGTGTCATAGCTGTGCAAAAGAGCTCTGTGTAAGTTCAAAGCATGTCTCTTTCACCAGTTAGTCTAATAAAAGATATCTCGCCCACCTGTCTCACTCTATCTATATAGGCATGACACTTTTACAGCAGACTCGCAGCATTCTGCATAGCCACTAAACTCAGGCAAGGAATTTCTTTTGACGGGCTTGTAAAATTTCATTCATTTTTTCTTCATCGTTGTGATGGTAAAGGGCAGCTGAGTAGATTTTGTGGCTATGTTGGTAAACTGTCATGATGATTTTGCAAGGCTGCTTTAAAGCCATACATATGACTGATTTCTGCTGCATTGTCTTCATCACTGAGATTACACTGATCCACATTAATGTTGAATGTCAGATATTTAAATGGTTAAACCAAGACTCAGCCATCATAAGGCAGATCATTTTTAGTAGAGTTGGAAGTAACAGATACCAGATTCTTATTTTGTCTTTCTCCAGCGTAGAATCTTTTCTCTACTTGCCCATCTTCCCAGACTGTATGTTACAGAGCCATTCAAGAAGCTGAAGCTAGCTAGCTACACATCCATTCAAAACTCCTGTTTTCCTGGGTTTCTAAGACAGCTAAAGGTTCCCTTCAGGCTAAAACTTCCTTGCCATTCAGATCCACAGCCCAGAAGAAAATGTCTCTTTAGAAACAATGTGGTAAAAGGCTTTTCAGAGTTTTCTTGTTGTTTTTAAATAAGCAAGCAGGATCCAGAAGCTCCACTTGTGAGGTTTCAGAAAATCTTTGTTCATAGCTAACAAAATTAGCTTATTTCCTCTTGTATATACCTAGAGACGGGGCTGAACCAAAACCCCACAACACTCGCATCATTTGGGCAATAGGGGCAGGAGTGAGGATTTGGAAGCCAGATATTAATTTCACGGCTGGCCTGTGGTCTTATTTCCTATGTTTGTCAAGCTGTTGATCAGCACAGCTGAGGAGTGATGGAGGCAAAACTAAATGACTCTGGGTATGCCTACTCTGCATGCTGAGCCTAATCTGTCTCAGGTTTGAGCCCAAGCCCTCCTTCTGTCCACCCACAAATTGGTCTGATCTAGGTTAGCAAGCACTCAAGACCTGGATCCTAGGACCTGCTAGGAGGATGGGTCAAAGCCAAAGTATTGCTGTGACTCAGGTCCAAGCTCTGTCGTTTTTGCAGTGTGGACACAGGTCAAGCTGCAGAGCTAAGTCAAGAGAGCTGCACAGTTCATTATGGATGCGTTAGCATGGCTGTGAGACCAGGTCCAGCAATTGTGAGCAGTGCAGTGTGGATGCTCAAGCTCAGGCTTGGAAACATAACCTTGGTTCCATAGACCCGGGTTTATAATACAGTGTACACATATCATTTTACACACTCTTAGAAACTGAGCCAGGTGAGGAGGCTGAGCCATCTCCTGGAGCAAGTGAGGGCAGCCACAGGTTTACACTGATTGGAATGGACCCCAAAGGACTGTTCTGATGAGCAAGGAACAGCTGAGCACATCTCATTCCAGCTCTGCTCCCTCTAGTCCCTGTCATGTCCCTTTCCCATGCCCAGGTGCCCCTGGCTCTCCTGGTAGTCTGAAGTTGGGGCATGGGTGTCATAAGGCTGGCCATGCTGGCTTTATACCATCCAAGTGCTTGCTCACAGCAAGGCACTCCTCTGAAGCAAAGTGACCTTACAGAGGGTAGATGATCAGGTCCCAAATCCTTAAAATGGCCCCAACCAAAATCCCCTGGAGTTGAGAGGTTTCTAATCCAGATCTGTATTTAACAGGCAAGGCCCCAATCTGTTTTGAGTGGCTATGCTTTTTCATTACTCTCCCAGAGAAGAGAAGACTTATGAAGAAGGAACAAACAAACCAGCTGTAGCTTGAATCAAGTATTTTTCCTGGGTATTGTCCAATAATCCATCCAATAAAACCATTTTCACGGCACACTAAAACACAAGTACAGCAGTTACCAGCCCTAACAAGAATGGGAGAAACAGCAAACAACGAAGGTGATTAGTGGGTTAGAGAACAATTTAGCTGCCAGCAAGTGCCTCCTACACTTGGATTTGTTTGATCAGCTGTACTCAGAAGCTATATGGATCGGTTTCCACACAGTTATATAATACTGTCTTTCTGGCTCAGAAATTAAGCCTAATGAATAATCTCCATGCTGTGCTATGCAAAATGGAGCACCCGATTCAAAGTTACGAGACTCGGAATAACACTCTCAGGATGGGAGCATACAGCCTCAGCCAATGTCATTATAGAAGCCCAGTTCAGCAAAACTTAGCTCCCATTGACCTCAGTAGGATTTTGCCATGTGTTTAAATGTTTTTTTCTGAATCTGGGCCGTAATTATAAATGAGATGGGGCTTAATACAACCACAACTCAGAGTCACTGAGTAAGCAATGCACTGGGCATCTGACATACCCGCTAGAGATAGTCATTCTGCAGGGAGCACAACTCAGGAAGGAATAAAGAGAATCACACTTGGTAATACTTGAGTTGGAACAATTCAGGATAGACATCTGTGGTCACTCTGTGGCTTCTGCACTCCCATTGCCTGATGAGTTCACTAGCTTGAGAATTAAAATTTCTAGCACCTTAGTGTACATTGGTGCTTTTTTCCCTGTTCCTTTTTCTTTCTTTTTGTATTGTGCATTTGTAGGCTAAATGTTGTCACTGAAACGGGGCTGGCTTTACAGGTCACAAGAACTTTACAAAGCTGGAGTGATTTTTACGTTCTTTTGCTGTGAAGAGGAATGCAAGCATGTTGTGGCAAATATCCAATCAATTATTTAAATTTGGGGCTGGGTTGGTTGTCTGTGATTGGTCATATATACATTATTTCAAAGTCCCTGTTCAGCTGAGTCCAGCCTAGGAGAGGTGAGTGTGGCAAAGAATGAGATGGAGCCACTACTGTCCCTCGCTGTACAGATTTAGGGGTGTATTTCTTACCCTCTGAACCACACACGGGCCCCACTCTGTAAATCCACTCCAGAAAGTTCCCTATTTATACAGCACTTTGCATCTTCAAAGCATATTACAGACATTAATCTTCACAATATCCCTGTGAGCTAAGTAGGAAGTATCATTAACCCTATTTTACTCATATGGAAATTGACATGAAGCGGGATAAGTAACTTG
Source organism: Gopherus flavomarginatus (assembly GCF_025201925.1). Classification (NCBI taxonomy): domain Eukaryota; kingdom Metazoa; phylum Chordata; order Testudines; family Testudinidae; genus Gopherus; species Gopherus flavomarginatus. The sequence goes on along the minus strand of NC_066625.1, from coordinate 76,470,275 downwards.
GCCAAGGCTACACAGCAAATCAGTGGCTGAGTGGAATTACAATTTAGGAGTTCCTGATTCCTAGATCTATATTCATTACACTAGACCAACTGCCTCAGAGAATCATAGAACTAGAAGGGACCTTGAGAGGTCATCTAGTCCAGACACCTGCAATCATGGCAGACCATTCCTGACAGGTGTTTGTCTAACCTACTCTTAAATATCTCCAGAGATGGAGATTCCACAACCTCCCTAGGCAGTTTATTCCTGTGCATAATCACCCTGACAGTAACTTTTTTCCTACTGTCCAACCACAACCCTCCTGGCTGCAATTTAAGCCCATTGCTTCTTGTCCTATCCTCAGACGTTAAGAAAAACAATTTTTCTTCCTCCTTCTTGTAACAACCTTTTACATACTGAAAAACTGTTCTCATGTCCCCTCTGTCTTCTCTTTTCCAAACTAAACAAACCCAATTTTTTCAATCTTCCCTCATAGGTCATGTTTTCTAGACTTTTAATCATTTTTGTTGCCCTTCTCTGGACTCTCTCCAATTTGTCCACATCCTGCCTGAAATGTGTTGCCCGGAACTGGCCACAATACTCTGGCTGAGGCCTAATCAGCGCTGAGTAAAGCAGAAGAATTACTTCTCGTGTATTGCTTGCAACACTCCTGCTAATACATCCCAGAATGATGTTTGCTTTTTTTGCAGCAGTGTTACACTGTTGACTCATGTTTAGTTTGTGATCCACTCTGACCCTCAGATCTCTTTCCGCAGTACTCCTTCCTAAGCAGTCATTTCTCATTTTGTACGTGTGCAAATGATTGTTCCTTCCTAAGTAGACACCCTTGCATATAATGTCTCTTTCACCTGGAAAGAAGTAACCTGAAACACCTGACCAGAGGACCAATCAGGAAACAAGACTTTTTCAAATCTGGGTGGAGGGAAGTTTGTGTCTGAGTCCTTTGTCTTGTATCTGTCCCTCTCGGCTATGGGAAGGATTTTTCTATTTCCTGCTTTCTAATCTTCTGTTTTCCAGTTGTAAGTACAAAAAGATAGGTTTGTTGTTTTGTAGTTACATGTGTGTAGTTGCTGGAGTGCTTTGATTTGTATTCTTTTTGAATAAGGCTGTTTATTCATATTTCTTTTAAGCAATTGACCCTGTATTTGTCACCTTAATACAGAGAGACCATTTTTATGTATTTTTCTTTCTTTTTACATAAAGCTTTCTTTTTAAGACCTGTTGGAGTTTTTCTTTAGTGGGGGACTCCAGGGAATTGAGTCTGTGCTCACCAGGGAATTGGTGAGAGGAAGAAGTCAGGGGGAAATCTGTGTGTGTTAGATTTACTAGCCTGACTTTGCATACCCTCTGGGTGAAGAGGGACGTACTTCTGTTTCCAGGACTGGAAATAGAGAGGGTGGAATCCCTCTGTTTAGATTCACGGAGGTTGCTTCTGTGTATCTCTCCAGGAACACCTGGAGGGGGGAAGGGAAAAGGTTTATTTCCCTTTGTTGTGAGACTCAAGGGATTTGGGTCTTGGGGTCCCCAGGGAAGGTTTTGGGGGGGACCAGAGTGCCCCAAAACACTCTAATTTTTTGGGTGGTGGCAGCTTCACCAGGTCCAAGCTGGTAACTAAGCTTGGAGGTTTTCATGCTAACCCCCATATTTTGGACGCTAAGGTCCAAATCTGGGACTAGGTTATGACAATGTCCTTACTGAATTTCATCTTATTTACTTCAGACCATTTCTCCAGTTTGTCCCGATCATTTTGAATTATAATCCTATCCTCCAAAGCACTTGCAACCCCTGCCAGCTTGGAACTGTCTGTAAACTTTATAAGTGTACTCTCTATACCATTATTTAAGTCATTGATGAAGATATTGAACAGACCCAGACCCAGAATGGATCCCCGTGGGACCCCACTCATTATGCCCTTCCAGCATCACTGTGAACCACTGATAACTATTCTCCGGGAACAGTTTTCCAACCAGTTTTACACGCACCTTATAGTAGCTCCATTTAGGTTGCATTTCCCTAGTTTCTTTATGAGAAGGTCGTGTGGGACAGTATCAAAAGCTTTACTAAAATCAAGATCTACCATGTTTACTGCTCCCCTCCCCGCATCCACAAGGCTCGTTACCCTGTCAAAGAAAGTTGTCAAGTTGGTATGACACGATTTGTTTTTGAAAAATCCATGCTGATTGTTACTTATCTTATTATCGTCTAAATGTTTGCAAATCAATTGCTTAATTATTTGCTCTGTTATCTTTCTGAGTACAGAACTTAAGCTGATTGGTCTGTAGTTCCTTGGGTTGTCCTTCTTTCCCTTTTTATAGGCTGGCACTATATTTGCCCTTTTCCAGTCTTCTGGAATCTCTTCCATGACTTCTCAAAGATAATCACTAATGGCTCAGATATCTCCTCACTCACCTCCTTGAATATTCATCAGCCCCTGGTGAATTGAAGACATCTAAATTTGTCCAAGTAATTTTAGCTTTCCCTATTTTAGCCTCTTCTGATCCTACCTCATTTTCACGGGCATTCACTAAGTTAATTATCCAGTCACCATCAACCTTCTTGGTGAAAACTGAAACAATTCATTAAGCACTTCTGCCATTTCCACATTTTCTGTTATTCCCCCCCCCCCCGCCCCATTGAGCAATGGGCCTACCCTGTCCTTGGTCTTCCTCTTGCTTCTAATGTATTTGTAGAATGTTTTCTTGTTACCCTTTATGTCCCTAGCTAGTTTGATCTCGTTTTGTGCCTTGGCCTTTCTAATTTTGTCCCTACACACTTGTGTTATTTGTTTATATTGATCTTTTGTAATTTCACATAGTTTCCACTTTTTGTAGGACTCTTTTTTTTGTTTTTTGATCATTGAAGATCTCCTGGTTAAGCTAGGGTGGTCTCTTGCCATACTTCCTATCTTTTTTACACAGTGGGGTAGTTTGCTCTTGTGCCCTTAATAATGTCGCTTTCAAAAACTGCCAACTGTCTTCTATTGTTTTTCCCTTTAGACTTGCTTCCCATGGGATCTTACCTACCAACTCCCTGAGTTTGCTAACATCTGCCTTTTTTTTTGCTGTTTTCCCTCCTACCATTCTTTAGAATCATGAATCATGATCACTTTCACCCAAGCTGTTTTCCACTTTCAAATTCTCTACCAGTTCCTCCCTATTTGTCAAATTCAAATCTAGAACAGCCTCTCCCCTGGTAGCTGTCTCCACCTTCTGAAATAAAAAATGAATTCCAATACATTCCAAGAATGTATTAGATAATCTGTGCTCTGCTGTGTTATTTTCCAACAGATGTCTGGGTATCATAGACTATCAGGGTTGGAAGGGACCTCAGGAGGTGATCTAGTCCAACCCCCTGCTCAAAGCAGGACCAATTCCCAATTAAATCATCTCAGCCAGGGCTTTGTCAAGCCTGACCTTAAAAACTCCTAAGGAAGGAGATTCCACCACCTCCCTAGGTAACCCATTCCAATGCTTCACCACCCTTCTAGTGAAAAAGTTTTTCCTAATATTCAACCTAAACCTCCCCCACTGCAACTTGAGACCATTACTCCTTGTTCTGTCATCTGGTACCACTGAGAACAGTCTAGATCCATCCTCTTTGGAACCCCCTTTCAGGTAATTGAAAGCAGCTATCAAATCCCCCCTCATTCTTCTCTTCTGCAGACTAAACAATCCCAGTTCCCTCAGCCTCTCCTCATAAGTCATGTGCTCTAGCCCCTTAATCATTTTTGTTGTCCTCTGCTGGACTCTTTCCAGTTTTTCCACATCCTTCTTGTAGTGTGGGGCCCAAAACTAGACACAGTACTCCAGATGAGGCCTCCAAATGGCTGATGTGTAAATAAAGCAGCAAAAGCTGATGCTCAAGGGAAACACATTTGGGTATAATATAGTAAAAATAAAAAGTGCCAGACCTGAGAGCAGATTGTTTTCTCACAAAGCAAGGCGCAGTTAGGGAAATCATGTGGCTAATTACTTTGTATCTGGGTTTCCTGTTTAGGTCATCTCATTGCTTATTCATGGTTTACCTCCCTCATGCCCCTTTTTCTGATTGTTCGGCTGAGTCACGCAAGTAGGATAGGGCCCCTAGGGTATAGATATAGGAAAGGGAACTGCACAAGTGTAGAGGGAAGTAGGCAGAAGTCACAGATGGGGGCTAAGGAAACTGCAAAGTGTTTGATTCCCAAAATGACTTGGTAACAAATGGATATTTATGAATGGTTTTAGCTGTTGAATGACACTCATGCATATAACCACTCTAGACATAGTGTATGGATTTTTTTTTCATTTGCTATATCTGAATAATCAAAATAAGAGGCTATATTCTGCTCTCAGTTATACTGGTATAAATCCAGAGGAAGTGCATTGGGCCAGATCCTCAGCTGGAGCTATGCTGATTTATGCTGGCGGAGGAGCTGGTCCTCTGAGGTTAGCCCAGTAACTTTGTGAAGCTCTGTGATGGGTTGTCCACCCCACACAAGCCATGAGGTTACTGTGGGCCAGAAAGGGCCAATTAATCTTAGATGGCCACCTAGAGGGAGCCAGAGCTTGATAGGGTCTAATGTCAGATGAAGCCCACCTGCGGGAGGAGCTAGGTTAGGATTATGAGCCAGGAAGAAGCTATAGAGAGGAAGTTGTCAGTCACACTCTGGGAGCAGAATGGTGGTAAGGAAGGTATTTGAGGGGGAAACTGAGCCCTGGGATCCTAGCCCTGAAACAAGGGTCAATGCAGAGAAGTTATGGGGGAGAAAGCCTGAGAAGGCAGGTTAGGAAGAAGCCCATGGAAACAGGAGCTATGAGTGGGACTGGGCAGATCTTAGCTGCTGGTCATAAGGTCCCTGGGTCCTTCAGTCTCGAGGGAGGGCCTGGGTTCTCCTACTAGCCACTGGGAAAATGGCATGGGACCTGGAGACATGGGACAGAAGACCATCTGAGGCAGCATTTGGATAGTTTGTCTGGGGGTACAACATAGTGATATGACTGGAGGGCTGAGTCACAAAAAGGGAGCACCCTTAGTCACAGATCGAGTGAGGGAGTGGGACCACCGTGCCAACAACTGATAGAAAGCGATGCCAGCTAAGGCGAAACCTAATTTCCAGACCTGGCCACAAGGAGGCGCACCCTGAGGCAAGTGGACCCCTTGACCAGCCCCCATTTAACAAAGAACTTAGTGTGTGTTTAACTGCAAGTAAATGCTAAAAGTCCCATTGAAGTTGACTTATTGAACTCAGGTCTGAGAGGAGGCTTTGGCCCAATGCCTCCAGTGTGTGTTTGTTTTGAAAATGTGCCATTCTGAAGGACTACATGGGATGGGAAAACTAAAGAAAAATCACAGTGCTTTTTTCAAAGCATGACGTAAAAAAAAAAAAATCCCCAAACTAAAACTTGGCTACTGTAGTAGAGCAACAAATGCTACTGCGGGCCTGATTCTTGGCCCAGATCCAGTGGTAGAAAGGGGACGAAAGGTTGGCTTGAACAGCCAGCTTGGTATCCCCCTGAACATCCCCAGGGCACCCACTTCTGGACCCCAGGCCTATGATCCTTTCTAGGGTGAAAAGAGTCAGGAAGTGAGGAGGTGATTACCAGGTGCTGTGTGTGTTCCAGTAATCTTGGGCCAATGGAATGATTCTAACATGTACAAGTTAGAGTGGCTTCGGGGCACTTCTGTAATACAAATAATAATCAGCAGTAATAGGTAATATTGTCTTTCTGTAGCTTTCAAGAAAATACTGTGGGCCAAGTCAATGGAGTTCCAAGAAGGATGAGTTTGACCATCTGTTGCCTTCAAGTGGTGTCACAGCCTGTGGGCTGTGCATGTTCTGGAGACAAGTGAACAACTACAAAGTCCCTGAAGTGATTTAAAGGCTCATTTGACTTAATTAAAAACAGAAACTGAATGGCTGTAAGTCATCTTCTATCCCTGTCCCTCATTAATTTTGTAGACCAGTGACAACTTACCATGAGCATATTAAACCGGTTAGTGAAATTCCCAGTCCTAGGGCTGAACTTTTTGGACCACAGGATAGATTCTAGCCAGAACCCACTCAAAGTGACTGCAAAAGAAGCCTTCACAGTCAAGCCGGTAGCAAATATGCTAAGGCTTTCTCCAGCTTTGGAAAGAGTCCTTGTGAAACGCTGTGGAGCCAATCCTTGTCATCGGTGATACAGCTGGGACAACCACATGCATAGACACCAGGGAGCAACTAGATTTAAGCCTTCTTTATTACATATTTTTACAAAAGCACTTCAGTTCTAATTAGAGAAGGCTAAAATATCCACCTTGTTGCCCTTCTCCAGAGAGACAATTAGAGATGGGCCAATTGGTTCAAATATAAGAACCAACCTGGAACCTTCTTTCAAAACTCAAACCATTTTTTTTCTTTTGGATATTTAAATAGGTGCCTTGCACTTTCTTTTCCTTTCTCCTTGTCATGCACCTGCCACTCTGTGTCTTGGTGTCTGTTGGGACTGGAATATAGACCCTTCAGTTCTGTGGGAGTGGCTAGTCTGGTAGAATTGCTGACCCTCTATCATGAAGCTGAAAAGGAGGGGGAAAACTTATTCTTGTGAGGTTTTCTGATAATATGATCTGGACCACCTTATTTATTATCACCTGTTGTTCATCTGAAAGTAGGATGCTGCTGACCCCTTCATCCTAGGACTACTGTTTACCTCTGCTACATTTAGCTCTTCACCTACAATGACAGTCAACAGGGTGAACTCCAGCACGTCCAGTCTTTGGGGACATCCTGCCTCTCCCACGTGGAGAGGTAGGATGCCCCCAAAGACTGCCTTATCTATCAGAGGATGCTCAAAGAGTGGTGTAGCTCACATCCTTCTTCCTGGTCAGTGGCCAACTCCCCTCTAGCAGGCCAAGCGGTGGGAGACCTCAGCATAATTAGTCATAGACTCATAGACTTTAAGGCCAGAGGGGACCATTATCTAGTCTGACCTCCTGCACATTGCAGGCACAGAACCTCACCCACCCACTCTTGTAATAGACCTCTAAGCCTTGGCTGCATTACATGAGTCCTCAAATCATGATTTAAAGACCTCAAGTTACAGAGAATCCACCATTTACACTAGTTTAAATCTGCAAGTGACCCATGTTGCATGCTTCACAGGAAGGCGAAAAAACGCCAGGGTCTTTGTCAATCTGACCTGGGAGAAAACTTCTTCCTGACCCCAAACATGGCAAGCAGTTAGACCCTGAGCATATGGCAGGACCCTCCAGCCAGAGACCTGAGAGAGAATTCTCTGTAGTAACTCAGAGCCCTCCCCATCTTGTGTCCCATCACCAGCCATTGGAGATATTTGCTGCTAGCAGTCACAGATCAGCTATATGCCATTGTAGGCAGTTGAATCATACCATCCCCTCCATAAATTTATCAAGCTCGGTCTTGAAGCCAGTTAGGATGGGGTTTTTTGACCCCACTGCTCCCCTGGGAAAGCTATTTCAGAACTTCACTCTCCTGATAGTTAGAAACCTTCATCTAATTTCAAGCCTAAACTTGTTGATGGCCAGTTTATATCCATTTATTCTTGGGTCCACATTGATGCTTAACTTAAATAACTCTTCTTCCTCCCTGGCATTTATCCTTCTGATGTGTTTATACAGAGTAGTAATATCTCCCTTCAGCCTTCTATTGGTCATTAGACTAAACAAGCCAACCTCTTTGACTCTGTTCTCATAAGATAGGTTTTCCATTCCTGAGATCATCCTAATAGCTCTTCTATGTAGTTGTTCCAGTTTGAATTCATCGTTCTTAAACATGGCAGACCAGAACTGCACACAGTATTCCAGATGAGGTCTCACCAGTGCCTTGTATAATAGTAACAACACTTCCCTATCTCTACTGGAAATACCTCACCTGATGCATCCTAGAATTGCATTAGCCTTTTTCGTAGCCATATCACATTGGCAGCTCATAGTCATCCTGTGATCAACCAATACACTCAGGTCTTTCTCCTCTGTCACTTCCAACTGATATGTCTCCAGGGTATAGGTTGGTAGTCTGTAAATGCATGACCTGGCAGTTTGCATTATTAAATTGCATCCCGTTTCTATTACGCCAGTTTACAAGGTCCTCCAGCTCATCTTTTATGATATTCTGGTCCTCCTCATTGGCAATACCTCCCAACTTTGTGTCATCCACAAATTTGATTAGCACACTCCCACTTTTTATGCCAAGATCAGTAATAAAAATGTGAAATAAGATTGGTCCCAAAACTGATCCCTGAGGAATATCACAAGTAACTTTGCTCCAGCCTGACTTTTCACCTTTCCGTCTGACCCATTGTAGTCTCTCCTTTAACCGGTTTCTTATCTGCCTTTCAATTATTGTATTAAGCCCCATTTTCTCCAATTTAATAATTTCTCATGTGAGACTGTATCAAATGCCTTACTGAAATCCGAGTAGATTAGCTCTACTGCATTTCTTTTGTCTAAAAAATCAGTTATTGTCTCAAAGAAGGAGATCAGGTTGGTCTGGCAAAACCATGTTGTATGTATGTTATCCCAATTACCATTCACCTGCATGTCCTTAACTTCTTTTCTTTCAAAAAAATGTTTCAAGACCTTGCATACAAGTGATGTCAAACTAACAGGCCTTTAGTTTCCTGGGTCAACTTTTTTCCCCCCTTTCTTAAAAATAGGTACTATACTAGCAATTCTTCAGTCATATGGTACGACTCCCGAGTTTATACACTTACTTAAAAATCCTTGCTATTGGGCTTACAATTTCAAGTGCCAGTTCCTTTAATAATGTTGGTTGGAGATTATCTGGGGCCCCCTATTTAGTCCCATTACACTGTTTGAATTTAACTTCCACCTCAGATGTGGTCATTAATTCTACCTCCATATTTTTGTTCCTATTAACCACCCTGCTAATACTTGTAAACTCTTCACTAGGCTTATTAAAAACTGAGGCAAAGTTTTAAAAACTGGTTGCTGGGCCATGCCTACATTATCTTTAATCTGTACCCCATCCTTGGTGCTTAGCGGTCCCACGTCTTCTTTCCTTGTTTTCTTTTTATTTATCTTTATTTCTATTTATTTATTTGGCTGTAGAATCTTTTACTATTGGTTTTAATTCCCTTTGCAAGGGCCAACTCTGCTTGGCTTTTGGCAGTTCTCACTTTATCCCTACACTTTCTGACATCCAACAGGGATCTTGCCTTGTTGATCCCTCCCATCTTCCATTCCTTGCAGACTTTCTGCTTTCTCTTAATCACCTGTTTGAGATGCTTGCCCATCCAATCTGGCCTGCAGTCCTTCCCTACAAATTTTTTCCTCTTGCTTGGGATGCAGGCTTCAGATAGTTTCTGCAACTTTGACTTAAAGTAATTCCAAGCCTCCCCCATATTCAGATCCTTGATTTCTTCAGTCCAGTCCACTTCCCTAACTACTTCCCGTAATTTTTTAACATTAGCCCTTTTGAAATCAAGAACCCTAGTTGCAGACTTATTTTTGTTTATCCATCCATTTAGTTTAAACTGAATTAGCTCATGATCACTCGAACCAAAGTTATCCTCTACAACCAGTTCTTCTGTGAGGTCCTCACTACTAACTAATACTAAATCTAAAATGGCATCACCTCTTTTTGGGTCGGTGACTATTTGATGAAGAAATCTGTCAGCTAGTCACATGCATCAGCCAATATATATTGACAAAAGCTGGTGACATAGTAAATACCTCAGGATGGTTTGAAAATGGATTTCCCCTTGGGAAATGTGAATACATTAACCCAGTTGAGGTAGAAATGGTCCTAAGCCACCATATTTAGATCCAGCTCCGGATCTGGCTTTACATCTCCAAAATTCCAAGGGTATTCAGATCCAGGACATCAGTTCCACTCTTTATGGAAGTGAGAGACAGCTGCAACATTTGGCTTCAGATCTGGATGTCCCCGAAGTTCAGGCTTATTTTGCTCTGGGATTTTGATTTGGGGCTGTCTCTCACCTAAATCAAAGCAGATTTGATTGATCTCTCTAAGGTAAAGAGTGGGTAATGTCTGTTTATTTTACTGATTACAACCTGTAGCTGTAACACAGGTAGGCATATGAGCAGCATGTACAGTAAAGCATCTCTGATTATTTACTAAAGTCTGGATACTTTCTAGATGCAGTGAAGGAGAGCTGGTGACTCCTAAGAGAAAATAATACACCCATGAAGTTTTGTTTTGTTGAAATGATTACTATCTGCAGTCTCAGCGTCAGGAAACTAGGTGTTGACTGTATAAGAAAGGCAAAAAAAAATTTTTTTTAAATGGATAAAATGGCATGACCCAGGAAGGAAAGAAAGCACTTCGGGAAGGAAATTTAAATAAATTCCATGAAAAGTTGTACATTCAGACTTTGCTCAGACTTCATTGCCATCTGACAGCACCGGGCCCTGATCTTAAGTTCCAGTAGCACTGGTGCTGTCTAGTTTTGCAAAGAGCAGGTAAAATCCCAAAAGTGCAGATGTTCCTTTTGGTTCTCAAGCCATTTCTCACTCACGAGTGAGCGATTGTTGGTAACAGTTGTTTCAAAAGTCATCACACACTGGATGTCAAGTATAGGATAAATTACAGAGGGACCTGACAACTTGGCCCATTTATTTCACTACTCACTTGAGTGAGGTGGTGAAATCTTTCCCTTAGTTAGCGTAGGAACAAGTTTGCAGAATGGCTGGTGAAAGGACAATACTTAACACTCAATACACTTCGTAGGGGTTTTTTCCCTAAAGGATATTATAAAGTAGTTGCCAATGTTCACAAAGGCAGTAGAAGATGATAGCAATTATTCATGTTTATCAGAGCATATAAACCCCAGAGACCTATTCTCCCTCCAAAGGATGCAAGCTTAGTGGGGGGTTCTTGTATCCTGAAATGGGCTGAAACTAATCAAATTCTAGGCAGCCCCCCACAGCCCTTTCAGAACTTTTTGTTCCAATTGATTAGTTTTCCTGAATTAAGCAACTTTTAATAAAAATGCAGCAGTCAGAGTGAAAGAGGAAGTTCAGAGGAGAGGATGAGGCTCAGAGAAAAGAAAAAAGGCAAAGAAGAGCCAGGGTTGGGAGATCCAGCCAAACCAGCTGTAAATCCAAAAACATGTTTTATTTATTTTACTCCTCACAAACAATTAAAGTCAGCTATTTATTTTACAAATATGTTTCTGCTGTATTGAGTCATTTCGTTGGGGAGAAAAATAGGGTTGGGTTTCTTCAATGTTTTTATAATGAAATATCCAGATTTTTTTTTTTTAAAAATGATCAAGAGATTTGCAAACTACAAACTTCCTCTGGATTCCCTCTTTGATCATATAAACAGGTGCCCATATTGGATGGCCTATGCAAACTTGCAGAGAAAGTTGTAATACCTGCCAAAGCATTAAATGTTGATTGCATTTTCACTGTAGTGACACAAGGAGACTGATACATTTTCCAGCTCCTGCACGTCACTTGTATCAGTGAGACATGCCTGTGTGCTTGCCAATGCATTGACCTTTTGCATAGTTTATACAAAGAAACTGTTTGGCAGCAATTGCTAATTTACTAAACTGCATGCCGTTACAGTGTGGTGTACTTCGGGCAATACTGGCTATCTGCCCCAATGCCTAAATGTCATTGAATGTCATTGATCTTGGGAAGGGTTCTGGTAAATAGAAGATCAGCGCTCTTTATCTCTGAGCTACGAATGCAAAGCTGAGAATAAAACATTTGAGCCATGATCTTTGGCTGTAAAATTAGAAGCCTGCAATGATGCCAGTTTACTAGATCTTAGTGTATAATCATAAGTAACAAAAGAAACAAGGAACCATGTCAGAAACAGGGCCAAGAAAAGTGCAGTGCAGTAAAAATGTGCAGCATGATGTTAAAAGTGCGCTCTGCCTTTTTAGAATTATACAAAAACCAACCAAGTTAGTGGAAAAACAAATAACAAAACCTTTGAAAAATCCCAATTCCATCACTCAAAATCTTTGCATACGTTCCTCCTACAGTGGCAAAACTCCCATTCACCTCAATGGGGGCAGCACTTCACCCAGTGGACCTTGTTTGTTGGGGAGAAAATTCCCATCCTGTATCATAAGACACATTGTTCTCCAGTTTACAAGTGTATCTTCAGGAGGGGGTTGTACACTGTGTGGTCTTGTACTTGTAGCCCACAGTGTATATATACAGGTCTGTCGCATCTTACACGCATTCGACATGCGCAATTTCAGCTTTATGTAGTCGGCAAAAACAAAAAAAAGAGAAAAATAACAATTTAAATACCGTTTCTGCAGTGCGGGTGATTCCGCTCGCCATTCAACTGAATGTAATTTTGACTATATGCGGTTTTCGCTTTACATGCTAACTGCGGAACGGAACCCCCGAGAAAGATGAGACTCACCTGTAGTAACAAATTTTGCTTTTGGGTACAACAATGTACATTAGCTTAATTCCAGTAGAGCGAATGTAGTTACTCTGGGTTTATCTCAACAGTATTTGGCCCGCAAAAATCATGCCACACAGTAATAATGATCATTAACTCAGTGGGTGGAAAAAGAAAGGAAGATCTCACTGTGTTCTAATAAATGGCCTGATGAACATCAGAAGGAAGCTACTGCCCCAGGAGACTTTTAAATGATGTGCTGTGCCATGCATGACGTATGCATGCCTCTGTCCATGCCCCAGTTTTCTGTCTTCATCGCCTTCCTTTCTTTTGTATCAGATGTTGACTGTGCTAACAATCAAGTACACTTTGACCTATAGTCTTGTGCAAGGTCTGGTAACATCTGGAAACAAAGTATCATCATGCTAGTTAAAATCAAATAATATTCTGAAATGCTAACATTGAAAATTCAGCATGCAGTTAATCAGTCAATACCAGACTTTTGGACCATGCAGTCTGTTTTTCTGTAAAGTGACTTTATATCAAAACACAAGAACCCATTATCAACAAAGTTCTAGTGTTTTGCATGTTACTTTTTAAAAAATACAGTACACTGGTGAGTAATTTCCTCAAGCTATGACATCAAGTGGCTGTTTTTCCTAACACATTGTTTGTTTTGATGAGTAGCCTTTAGGTGGATATTCATGTATCAGCTATTCTCTTCCTTTGTGAATTGTGGTTTTCTGCCCAACAGTAAATCCAGTTTCCAGGGGTAATCGGGAAACCAACTCCTTCCAAACTACGCAAAAGATCTACTGCATTTCCTGCATCTTTTATGTCTTTAATGCTAGTGGTTGAGTAATCGTTGGAGACATCAGTGTCTTCCATAAAGAAATGTGCTGACAGTTGTTCCATAGAAGTTCATAAATCAAACTTTAAAAAAAAATCTTTTGTGAATGGTATGAAACTGTAATGAAAATCTCTTCCACTAAAGGCTCATTTTTTATAATAGCAGGATGCATGCTTCTATTTATGCATGTAATCATATTGTTTTCCAGCCACTCTATATGCTGTTCTCCAGTCAGATTGCACATATAACTAATTCATTGTTTATTTACAGATTTCATATACAGTATAGACTTTCTGATAACTTCTGTGTAAAAGAAAAATATCTCAGCAATAATCTAGCATGATCTGTAACTTTATTGGGTACAAGTGCGAGGGTGAAATTAGGGAAAAGCAAATGATAAAAAATGTATTGTTCTATTACTGTTAGCAAAGCAATGTATATTTAGGATCACACATGCCCCTGGTGGATGTTCAGAATGTCTCTTGACATCAAACATTGGCACTGGTTCTGCCGTCCTTTTGCTAACAAATTCCCAGTTACCTAAAAGGTAGTCACATGGAGCAACCGCAAGATTTAGTCCACAGGGTTCTGGATGTGGACTGAGGGGAGATTATGCCCCCAGTTAATGATCTGCTGGAATTCTGCCATCCTCTAATATATAAATATAGCAGCATTAATGCTGATGACTGTGGCTGCTTTCCCTACCTAGATTAATTTGTATATTTCATGGCTGTCTTGTCTAGGTATGTGGGTTTCTTTACATCAGGCTGTACTAATGAATGTGGAACAGATTCTGGGCTCATTTACACCAAAGTTAACCCAAAGTAACTCTTCTGAAGTCAGTGGAGTTACTTTGGATTTACACCGGTGTAACTGGGATTCATATTTTCCCCAGAATAACCTTTGGGCTCCCCCCAAGCCCCAGGTCAGGCAACTGCTGAGCTGACATCCTCCTAGAAGCAATTAGCATTTCAATCATCTTTGCATTTCAGGAATTTATTTCCTTTCATATTGTTTAAGCTGTAAGATATGACAGGCGGTGCCTGGTGCATGGGATCATCTCATGCCTCAGGATTTTGAGAGGCTGTCAGGAGAAGCTGATAACCTCCCCCATGACCTAAGAATGGCATTATCTCAACACAGCTCTGTTAATAAGGGACTGGCAGGGGTGGGGCACACATAGGGTGACCAGACAGCAACTGTGAAAAAACAGGACGGGGGTGGGGGGTTATAGGTGCATGATACAGCCCAAATAAATTCTCTGGGATATCAGAGGTTTCTATCTGAAAACAGTGTTTATGGATCTTGAGCTTCATTTCTGTTTCATTCAGCCACTAGAACAGGAGTGGCCAACTCCAGAGCCACATGTGGCTCTTCAGAAGTTAATATGCGGCTCCTTGTATAGGCCCTGACTCCGGGGCTGGAGCTACAGACGCCAACTTTCCAATGTGCTGGGGGATGCTCGCTGCTCAACCCCTGGCTCTGCCACAGGCCCTGCCCCCACTCTAGCCCTTCCTGCCCCCTTCCCTGAGCCTGCCGTGCTCCGCCCAGAGCCTCCTGCATGCCACAAAACAGCTGAATTGGAGGGGCAGGGAGAGAGGGGGAGGCACTGGTTGGTGGGGCTGCCAGTGAGTGGGAGACGCTGGGAGCGGGGTGGGGAAGCTGATGGGCATCTGTATTACTGTGGCTCTTTGGCAATGTACATTGGTAAACTCTGGTTCCTTCTCAGGCTCAGGTTGGCCACCCCTGCACTAGAAGAAGCACAATAGCCACACTTTGTGAGGTTAACATACTCCACAAGCTGAGTCGTCAGGCTTATTTTAGACTTTCTTGAGCGACACCCACCATCAGAAACTGGGGGTCAAATTCCAGTCTCAGTTACACCAGTGTAAATCCGAAGTATCTCCACTTCAGTCAAATGAAGTTAGTGGTAAAAGTGAGATCAGAATAGGCCAAACACATTTTAGTGGAAGCAGCTAGCGCTCCCATTAAAGTCTTTGGGTCAAATTCAGAGGGGATATAACTAGTGCTGCAAGGCACAGGTGCAAGGCTCAGGAAAGACTAGTGAGTGGGAAAGCAGCAAATCTTTTATCAATCTGGCATTCAGTGGGTATTGCGGAAATAAAACCCTGATAGGATAGGGGTATGTACAATGAGGCAACCCTTCCCCTCCCACTAATTTACATGCTGCTGTTGATTTCCCTGATACACCACACCTTCCAGCCCTGTATATAAATCACATTCAGTTTGCACACCCATTGCATGTCAGATTAGTGGACATTTCATTCCTTTACCAGTTACACCCATTCTCCACCCTGTTTACACCCTTGACCTGATCCTTAGCAAAGGTCTAAATCAGCAAAGCTTCACTGGCTTCAAAGCAGGTTGAAGTTCTGGCCTCCTGTGTGTAATTTACCCACCATTTAGGTCACAGATGGGCTTGATTTTCTTACACTGAGGTCAGTGGGTCTGAATCTTTCACCCTAGGTTGACTTAAATGAGAATGACTTTCTAGAAGAATGGGGAAAGCTCAGTGGTATTACATGCAAACTCCTAGTGTAAATGCAATAGGATCAGGGCCTGTGAATTTGCCCCGTGCTGCTTTAACTCAGGGTTATGGATTTTTTGTTTGACAAACTTTTAGAGTAGATCAAAACAGCATGTCATAGCCCTGTAAAGATGGTCACATGCTGACTGCATCAAGCTCTCGTGATACACCAATGTGGCCAAGATGCAAAAATAGTCCTTCAAAATGACTAAGAACAAAAGAGCTGCAAATTATGCCAAAGTGGTGGGAATTTGAACCATGTGAAATCACGGAATTCCCATCCCATAAAATTTGCCTTCTTGCCAAATTGTATTGTTTGCTTGTTTGTTTGCCTATTGTGCATCATAACCAAGTTCACGCTTTGCAAACACTTTCCCTTCAGAATGGCTCAGGTTTTGCTCGAAGTTGTGATCGCTGTCACATGACTAGGTCTCAGAGGTCCTGATCCAGTAAAGTGCTTGTGCAACTTTAACTCTGTAAACAGGCCTCTTCACTTCAATGGAACGACTTAAATGTTTACGTGCTTAAGTGCTTTGCTGGCTCAGAGCCAGAATCTGGCCAATTTCTGCAAGTAAAATGCCCAAATATCCCCAGTTTCAACACTGTAATGGCATGTAAACATATGTATAAATTGTAAGCCATTTCCTCATTTGAAGTATGGGACGTAATAGTGATTTGTGAAGAAAGATCCTTCCGTGGAAGGGCACAGGGGACTTGAACTTGAATGATGAGAATCAGTCACAGAAACTGAACACAGTAAACACATTAAATATTTAGTCCATTCCCTTTCCAGTGCAGGATTAATCTCTACTGTATATTCTCAAGTGCTTTGTTCAATCCAGTGTAAATGACTCAAGCAAGTGGGCTTTCTCCATTTCCCTATGAAGACCAACCCATGTCCAGCAGAGTTTACTGGGAGGAAAACAGGGGGCTGACATGGTACACAGGGGTGTGTTCAACTGCACAGGAAGAAGTAGCCCTGAAAACGCTGGGAACACAATAGAGGGGTTTTTCCCACATTGGGAAGATAATGATTATTAGAATGCAAGGAAGGAAATTTGGCTTTATCCTGTAGGCCTTTACTTTGATTTCAGTAGGCCTTTTTGCACAAACATGGATTTGCATGGTAGGGATTAGAAATCCTTTCAAAGAAGGACACAGAACTACCCGATCAAACCAGCAGTCCACCTTGTCCAGTGTGCTGTCTCTGACAGGGACCAGTACCAAATGCTTCAGAGGAAGGTGCAAAACTCCCTTGTAATGAACAATTTATGGACTAGTCTACCCACGCAAGCAGTGTCTGTCTAGTTTCTCCCCAGACAATTTAAAAGTTCCAGAAGGTTTGTAACCTATCTGATTCAATAGTGGTATTTCCAATATCCCTATAAATGTATAACTTTAAAAAAATCATTCTAAGCTCCTGACCTCACTTATATTGTTATAGGCTGGGTTTAACCTAGTTGAAAATAGTGGGTGTAATCGCCCCTTGTAACTGATAAATGTAAGAAAGAGTTAAGTTTCTTTATGGAATCAGAAACAATAGCAGCCTGCACCCCAAACACATGCAAGGCCCATCTGGGTAGAGGGTTATTTCTAGGTATTGTTTTGTGAAGGTTTATATTCCTGTGGAAGAAAGATCACAGATGGAGACAGAGAAGGAAGCACAGACACAGGCCCAGATCCATAAAAGTATTTTGAACCTAGATCCAAGTTTAGGCTCCACTGAGCACCATAAAACTCCTGCTCAGCAGCTGTCCAATTCTGTAGGCACCTAAATTCATTCAGTGCCTAAAATGTGCTGTAAAAGTGCTATGGGGGCCTAAGTTTCTACCCCAGCATACACACTGCTGCCTCTCTTTAGATAGCCAGATGATTATCTCTTCCCTAAGGCCCAGAGTGATCCAAGAACTGGATAGAGGGATGATAGAGGAGCACATATCTTGCCGATGGGGCCCAATCCGGACAGCATGCTCGGAGGCCCCTACTGGATTCAAAATCTGGCTAGAGCAAAGAGTCGCTAGAGTAGGATGACAGGACCTAGAGTTACCAACTTTCTACTTGCACAAAACCAAACACCCTTGCCCCACCCCATGCCCCTCCTCCAAGGCCCTGCCATGCCCCATCCCTTCTCTGAGGCCTTGTCACCACTAACTCCATCCCTGCCTCCCTCTGTCGCTTGCTCTCCCCACCCTCACTCACTTGCTTATTTTCACCAGGCTGGCTCAGGGGACCTGGGTGCGGGAGGCGGTGAAGACTCCAACTGGGGGTATGGGCTCCGGGGTGGGGCCAGAAGTGATGAGTTCAGAGTGCAGGAGGGGGATCCAGGCTGAGGCAGTGGGTTGGGATGCAAGAGAGGGTGAGGGATCCAGCTGAGGGTGCAGGCTCTGGAGTGGAACCAGGGATGATGGGTTTGGAGTGCAGGAGGGGGCTCCAGATAGGAGGTGGAGCCAAGGGGTTTGGAGAATGAAAGGGGGCTCCAGGCTGAGGCAGGGGGTTGGGTGCGGGGGGGTGAAAGCTCCAGCTGGGGGTGTGGGCTCTGATGTGGGGTCGAGGATGAAGGGTTTGGGGTGTAGGAGGATGCTCTGGGCTGGGACTGAGGAGTTTGGAGGGCATGAGGGGGATCAGGGCTGAGGCAGGGGTTTGAGGCATGGGGGGAGTGAGGCTACAGCTGGGGGTGTGGGCTCTAGGATGGAGCTGGGGACGAGAGGTTTGGAGTGTAGGAGGGTGCTCCAGGCTGGGAGTGAAGAGTTTGGAGGGCAGCAGGCGGGATCAGGGATGGGGCAAGGGGTTGGGGTGTGGGAGGGGGTCGTGGTGGAGGCTCCGGGAGGCACTTACTTCAGGCGTCTCCTGGAAGCAGCAGCATGTCCTTCCTCGGCTCCTACATGGAGGCATGGCCAGGCAGCTCTGCACACTGCCCCGTCTGCAGGCACCCCCACCCCCACAGGTCCCATTGGCTGCAGTTCCCAGCCAATGGGAGTTGTGGGGGTGGCGCTTGGGGTGGGGGCAGCATGCAGAGCCCCCTGGCTGCCCCATGCATGCTTCCTGGAAGCCACGTGGCATGGAGTCTAGTAGGGTGCCTACCAGCCCTGCTGCATGGCGATGCCAACCGGACAGTCAACAGCTCAGTCAGCAGTGCTGACCAGAGCCTCCAGAATCCCATTATGACCAGGTGTTGCAGTCAAAAACCATACTCCTGGTCACCCTAATGGGACCCTGGATCTCCAACCTTCCAAGTGAGTGCCCTAACCACCAGGCTTCAGAGTCATCCTCGCTCTTGCCTACTGACTCTAAGTAGTTAGCCAAAGTGGAACAATTTCAACAGAAGAGATTGATGGAGCCCCACAGCAGAATATTCCATAGCTAAATGGTTAGCACATACTTCTGAGTGGTGGAAGCCCCTTGTTCAAATCCTTTCTCTCCACCAGGCAGAGGGGGTAATTGAGCCTCAGTCTCCACATCCCAACCATTGGGCTACAAGTTATAAGGGTGATGGAAGCAGCCCCACCTCCTTCTCTGGCCGTTTTGTGCAGAGTGAGGCAGGTGACTAACTTGTTCTCACAAGAAACAACTTAGGAACCTAAGCAGCCTGACTCCGGGAAACGGGTTCGTGGCTGTAGATCCAAGCAGAGCTAGGCACCTCCCAGCAGCCCATACTTAGGTGTCAATCTCCGAGAGAGGAGGTGCTGAGGACACACCCTGCTCATCCTCATCTCCTATTGACTAGTTTAGGTGAAATTCTCCACTTAGTGTGCTGGCTTTTGTGGATAACATTTTGTAAGGTGTCTATCTTTCCCAATGTATCATGTAGGAAGCCTAGGAGCCCAATTCAGGCTTTACGAATTGCATTGTTATTCCTAAAAGGTGACAAAGAGTCCTGTGGCACCTTATAGACTAACAGATGTATTGGAGCATAAGCTTTCGTGGGTGAATACCCACTTCTTCAGACGCATGCTTATGCTCCAATACTTCTGTTAGTCTATAAGGTGCCACAGGACTCTTTGTCGCTTTTTACAGATCCAGACTAACACGGCTATCCCTCTGATTGTTGTTCCTGTGATTTTCTAGGCACCGAAAGGTTAGGAGTTGTGATGCTGACACAACGCCTAAATCCCTTTGCAGAATCAGACCACAGTCACAGAGGCACTGGTAGCAAGATGCTGAAAAAGAGAGAGAGAGCTTTGGGGTTAAGCACTGGCTGAAAGAGGCTTGCAACAGTGAGTGAAGAAACGATCTCCTGTTGTTTGATTCCTCCTATATTCAAAGGAACATGACTTTGTATATCCTTTATAAATAGGATTACATCAAATAAATACCTGACCTCCTCATCAATTTCTCCTAACAGAAACAACCTGTAGGACTCTGAATTTTGGTCAAAAAGCAGGTAATGGGATATTTTGTGGAAATTAGTTTCAAAGGATAATTGTGTTCTATAGAAAGCATTCCTTCTTATCAGTTTTAAACTTGTTGCTAGATGTACATAATTTGTAAAGCATTGGAGATCTTTCATGTAAAAGGTGCTACTTAAAGGTAAAATATTATTACTCCCTCGATGTTTCATAGATCTATGGATCTATGAATTCATAGGATCCTCCTGAGCTGTGGCACAGAGAGAAAATGCCATCCGTCAGTGCTAATCTCTGCTATAGCAGACACAATGCTTAAGTCAAAGAAGCTGTTATTCAACCCACTTACCATCCCACTCATCAGTGATTTGTGAAATTCCTAGAATTGGAGGAAGCCACACTAAGGACTTAAAACAGCAGTCAAAAGCAAAAAGTGTGTTGTGATATATTTAGCAAATGATAATGCTAACCAGAGAAAAATAGAGAAAGCGGGTAGAGAACGAAGAGGAGGAGGTGAAAAATCCATTCATTCAGTGAGAAGTTATCTAGTATTTAGAGACATAAACAATCTTCCCTGAGTCTGAGCCAACTCAGATTCTGTTGTGTAACTGAATAACAAATATTGTGGCTGGAGGTAGATGCAACCAAGTGTCTAATCAGGGCCGCCCAGAGGATTCAGGGGGGCTGGGGCAAAGCAATTTCGGGGGCCCCTTCCATAAAAAAGAGTTGCAAAACTATAGATTATTATATTCTCGTGGGGGCAAATTGCCCCACTTGCGCCCCCCCCCCCGAGTGGCACTGTGTCTAATACTTACTCTGTGGCTGCCTCCACATGTAAACCCTACAGTAAGCTCTTGTGCTCTATGACAGCTCTGGGGTGCAGATCCTCGGCTGCTGTGAACTGGCTCAGCTCCACTGAAGTTATAGGATCTGCTGAAGTCAATGGAACTATGAGAATTTACAATAAGTGAAGATCTGCCCTAGGTCAGCTAGCTGGTCATATGGTGGAGGAAGAAGAAGAGAGGCAGGAGATGTTTGCACGTACCTCACAGTTGTTAATTAAACTAGAAAGCCACCCAAAGCTGCAAAGTTTGTCTCCAGATACAAACATCCCCATAATTAAGGGTTCTTCACATCTGGATTTTAGTTTCACCTATTATATAAAAATGAGTGTCAGGGGATGTTTGTATCTAGGGATTTTGGTCTAGCTCCATCTCTGAACTAAATAGCACAATAGAGAACAGAACGTATGACCTTACTACTTGAAACACTGGTCTCTACCATTTCAGCTACAGAAGAATCTCTGGTACAGTGACGTAATAGGACTTATAGAGCATCCTATTTGTAGGCCTGTTTCTGGGGTTAGCCAGCTACAAAAACTTGGGCAAGTCTCAAATTCCAGCCACGCACTGAAATGTTAAATGGGGCATAAACAGACCTGCCTGGAGGCATTACACAACATTTTCCATTTTTCTCCTCCCACATCTCAGGCAGACTCATTGAGCTAGTCAGGCACAGGACTTTTAAGGATTCTGCAGAAAAACTATAATGCAGGTTCCTTTGTTCTATGTGTGACGCTGCCTCAAGTGTAAATTGGGTGGTCTTGTGCCAGTGCCTGTGTGTACTTGTCACCACTGTCCTCTATGTTATGTTCATGACATACACTCAGAGAAGTTAGATAAAAACATAAAGTACTCTTGCTGGAAGGTTGCAACGTAACACAATTTTATTTCTTAGAATTCAGAAGAATAACACACACACACAAAAGAGACAAAGCAGGCTACTCCCTAGTAGAGAGGCACAACTCACCTCACCTTACTCTGAGGTATCTTCAGACTGACTGCTGCTAGGCCCAAAGCCTAACCTGCAAGCAAGGTCAGGGGAAAAACCCCGTTATGTAAAGGGACAGCCTACAATTGTTACTCAGTTTTCAGAACACCACACACTACAGGATAGAATGTCAGGTGATTTAAGTTTCTGTGAAATATATAATCCTCTGTTGCCTTATCTGCAAATGGGCTAAAAACCATATAATTGCTGATGGCAAACAATGATTCTGCTTTAGTTCAATATTCCCATGCAGTGCAGAACAGCATCAGAGATACACATTGGAGATTGGAGTGAAGACTTTCACCCTAGCATGTATGTAGTTGTGGTTTCCCCATATAAAAGAGAAAACAAGGCTGACACTGTCATTTGAGCAAATCCCTTTAAATGTCTGTGTCATTCAAACAACGGTATGCCAAACTCCCAAGTTACTTCAGGTCAAACAATTCCATATTCTGTAACAGTCCACAGATCGGCTGAGGAGTTAGCTAATTGTATGCAAAATGCTAGGAAGGACTCGAGGCTTTCCAAGGTCTGGGGCAATTCTGTAAATTTTTTTGTGCTCTTCAAAAGCCAATTCTTGCAAATAAGCCCATTTCCCCTAAATTAGCTCACACAAAATAGCAGATGTTGCACAGCATGCTCTGGAAGAAAAATAAAAAAGTAATTTTCCCACTACTTTCCCATCTGATGGTAAGTAATATTTGTTTATTTTATTTTATTTTATTTTATTTTATTTTTGTGTGTGCTGAGATAAGCCAGAAAGAAGAGAAATTTTTCATCCCTTTAGGAGAGTGTCAGTATCAACTTCTGCCATTCGTTCTGCAATCAATTAGCTTCTGGAAATTGGGGGGGAGAGGGGTTCAGGAGGGTTGACCTTTTTGCTGTTCAATAGTGATACCTGCTGATTGCCCAGGAACACCGTAATGGAGGTCTCAGAAAACACAAGTATCAGAGGGGTAGCCATGTTAATCTGGATCTGTAAAAGCAGCAAAGAGTCCTGTGGCACCTTATAGACTAATAGACGTTTTGGAGCATGAGCTTTTGCATGCATCTGACGAAGTGGGTATTCACCCATGAAAGCTCATGCTCCAAAATGTCTGTTAGAAAACACAGTTCAGCCCTAGTGGGTGGCAGACAGATATGGTGATGTGAGTTGTGTCTACAGAGGTGGGGTAGGGTGGGGGAGTTGAATAATGAGCATACTAAGTGCTTGATAAAAGTACAGAGCTGACCTGAGCAAAGCCCCTGCAATCAGTGCTGTATCTGTTTGCAACTCTGCATGCGCTGCATGTGTAAACCATATTGCGTTGCTCCTCTTGACATTAGGGACCATAGCTGGAGGCCCTTACTCAGGCAAATCTCTCAGGACTGAGTAAGGACTTCAGGATTTGGCCATGTGCAGAATGCACTATTGCAAAGATAGTGCCTGGGAATTCAGACTTCTACAGAAAAACAAATGGTGAGACAGTGCACCTCAGCGTCCACTGTAAACTGCTCTCGGTTGTTCAGAGCTCACCCAGAATCGTTCCTATTACTGCCAGAACTTCCTCTTCCTCTCGCCTACTGCTGCCACAACTTCTGTCACTGGGGCCAGAGGGGGATTGTTCAAATGTTCAGCAGCTCTTTACTCCTCCCGCCCCCCAGCAGCTGCTTCTCTCACTGGAGCCAGGCTGCTCTTGAATGGCTCTCCAGTTTCTCAATC
This sequence comes from Gopherus flavomarginatus, assembly GCF_025201925.1. Classification (NCBI taxonomy): domain Eukaryota; kingdom Metazoa; phylum Chordata; order Testudines; family Testudinidae; genus Gopherus; species Gopherus flavomarginatus. Next base: position 76,446,650 of record NC_066625.1, on the reverse strand, counting down.
CACCCCAAACCTGTCTTCCCTCTGGGGATGGGGAGATTTCCTGCAGCAGTTCTCTCTTGGGCAGTCTGTCCCTTACCTCCAGACTCTTTTTGCCCCAAAGAGCATTAATGGTCTTCCTTTATCTGTTCCCTTGAGCACTAAAATGGAGACTCAACAGGAAGGAGAGCAGGTCATGACTCCCACTGAGGCCCCTCTTGCACCGGCCACAGAAGAGACTGAGAAGGGAGGGGAGACAGAAGCTGGGAATGGGTGACAGAGGGTGGATCACTTGATGATTACCTGTTCTGTTCATTCTCTTTGGGCACCTGGCACTGGCCACTGTCGGAAGACAGGACTGGGCTAGGTTGACCTTTGGTCAGACCCAGTATGGCCATTCTCATGAGACTATCGCGGGTCAGAATGAGAGTTGGTGATGAAAGTCTGCCTGGCAGCACACGTCTTAGAGTGAATCCGGTGAATTTGCATCTCAGATTTACTTGTGTTTCAATGAGTCAAGCAATTGTCTTTTTATTAGTAGTAATTGGTGATTTTCTGTTTCTTATTTGAGGAATTTCCAGTCACTAGGTTTACAGTTATTTTGAGAGGAAAATAGACACATTTTTTAGACTAAAAAACCCCCAAACCTACTTTTTTTTGCACACACTTTTTAAAGTAAAACTTGAGTTGATGGCAGTAGATTTACACAGAGAGCAGGATTTGGCCTAAAGTTCAAGTGTGGAGTCTAATTTTTCTTGATTTTAAGTATCTGAATGTCAATGTGGCTGTTTCCACAAGAGTCAGGAAAGCCTTGTTGAATCTTGATAGACAGTAATTTGCATGAGCCTAAATACACATTTCTGTTTAAATTACATGACTGTAACATATGAATGGAAGCCTGAGACTCATCTCTATTGACCTTAGAAACCTTCTGGAGCTGATTTAATGATGAATTGAAGCAGAGTTGTTCAGCATTTTCTAAGAGGTGGGGGAAATGAAATGGTGCACAAAAGTAAGCCAATTATCTCGATTTTCTCATAAAAACAGTGTGACATATGAATGTCACTTCCACATTTCTAAGCAATACAACAACCCATTCTCCTAGTTTTGTGCTATCAACAGGTAGGGTCTTGGCTGTTACGCGCAGGTACAGAGATCAGAATCTGGTAGTTGAGATCCACCACATATATCTAACAGAAAAAGGTTTGCCTATTTTTACATGAGTGCAAGCTCTACTAACAACAATTCTGGCTGTTGTTGACAAATCAGCCATCCCGATAATGAGCTGACATCTAGATTGGGGTAGGCAACCTATGGCATGCATGCCGAAGGCGGCACGTGAGCTGATTTTCAGTGGCACTCACACTGCCTGGGTCCTGGCCACCAGTCCGGGGGGGGGGGTCTCTGCATTTTAATTTAATTTTAAATGAAGCTTCTTAAACATTTTAAAAACTTGATTTACTTTACATACAACAATAGTTTAGTTATACATTATAGGCTTATAGAAAGAGACCTTCTAAAATGTTAAAATGTATGACTGGCACATGAAATCTTCAATTAGAATGAATAAATAAAGACTCGGCACACCACTTCTGAAAGGTTGCCGACCCCTGATCTAGATCTAAGAGTGGTTTTAGTTTTCACTGTGGACTTGTATTCTCTGGGGACTTAACTCAGGGCTTGGCTTCACGTACAGTGCTACAGCGGCACAGGTGTATCGGTGCAGCTGTATCACTGTAGCACTTTAGTGAAGACCTTATGCCATTGGGAGAACTTCTCCCATCAGTGTAGTTAATTCATCTCCTCAAGAGGCAGTAGCCATGCTGAGGGGAGAAACCCTCCTGTTGACATAGTGCTGTCTATATGGGGGTTAGCTTGGTATAACTACATCACTCAGGGGTGTGGATTTTTCACTCTCCTGAGCAATGTAGCTATGCTGATACAGGTCTGTAGTGTAGATCTGGCCTTAGCCACAGCCACAGATTCCCCCTTAACATGCTCTGTGTTCACACAGCCACACGCCTCTGTCAGTGTTACACTGCTTGATTGCCACCACCCCTGAGCTGTGGAGCAGGATCAGAGGTAGCTGTTAATGCTATTAATCCCGAGGTAACAGAAGTAAAGACTTGTAGCCACAGGCACTCACAACAATTGAGACATGATGGTCCTCCAATTCCTTCCCCTAGCCCTTCTGATTGGGCATGGATAGGGCCCGACCAATTTCATGGCCATGAAAAATGCGTCACGGACTGTGAAATCTGGTCTCCCCCCATGAAATCTGGTCTTTTGTGTGCTTTTACCCTCTTCTATATATATTTCACTGGGGAGACCAGCATTTCTCAAATTGGGGGGCCTGACCCAAAAGGGAATTACAGGGGGGTTACAAGGTTATTTTAGGGGGGTCACGGCATTGCCACTCTTACTTCTGCTGTTTTCAGAGCTGGGCTGCCGGAGAGCAGCGGCTGTTGGCCAGGTGCCCAGCTCTGAAGGCAGCGCCCCACCAGCCGCAGCACAGAAGTGAGCATGCTAGTACCATACCATGCCACCCTTACTTTTGCACTGCTGCTGGTGGCGGCACTGCCTTCAGAGCTAGGATCCCACCCAGAAGCCGCTGCTCTCCAGCTCCCCAGTCTGAAGGCAGCATGGCTACCAGCAACGGCACAGAAGTAAGGGTAGCAGTACTCAGGGGCGGCTCTAGACATTTCGCCGCCCCAAGCAGGGCAGCATGCCGCGGGGGGCGCTCTGCCGGTCGCCAGGAGGGCGGCAGGAGGCTCCGGTGGACCTCCCGCCGGCGTGCCTGTGGAGGGTTCGCTGGTTCCGCGGCTTTGGTGGACCACCAGAGCCGCGGTACCAGGGGAACCTCCGCAGGCGTGCCTGCGGGAGGTCCACCGGAGCCGCCTGCCACCCTCCAGGCGACCGGCAGAGCACCCGCTGCGGCATGCCGCCCCAAGCATGCGCTTGGCGTGCTGGGGCCTGGAGCCGCCCCTAGTAGTACTGCAACCCCCCCTAAAATAACTTTGTGACCCCTCCACAACTCCTTTTTGGGTCGGGTTATCTACAATAACAACACCATGAAATTTCAGATTTAAATAGGTGAAATAATAAAATGTATGGTTTTTAAAATCCTATGACCGTGAAATTGACCAAAATGGACTATGAATCTGGTAGACATGGACTATCAATCTGCCTCCATTTAGCTCCCTCATCCTCCTCCTCTCTGCTCAGCTTCTTGCTTGCAGTTTTTCTTGCTTCACACATCCCCAGTGTTTGATACAGCAGATCAATGCCCACTAACAAGCCAAGTATTGGCATGCAGCCACTTGGCCACACAATCAAGTTGGCAAACACATTGTCCCACAACACCCTGCCTGAGATTGAAGAATGTGTTGTGCTATTATGAATTTTGGGATCTGTGCCCAGGTTGCTGCATAGCTTGTCCTGGCCAGATACAGCACCAGTGAGGATGCAGGGCAGGACAGCACAGTAGGCAGGGCCGGCTCTAGGCACCAGTCCCAAGCGTGTGCTTGGGGCAGCACTTTTCAAGGGGCGGCACTACAGGTTTTTTGTTTGTTTGTTTGTTTGTTTTCTTTTTTGCTTCGACGGTGGCACTCTGGACTTTTTTTTTTCTTTTTGCTTAGGGCAGCAAAAAACCTGGAGCCGACCCTGACAGTAATGTGGTTGTATTATCGCAGGGTAGGCTACCATGGGTTGATGTACCCTGTGGTTGCTTACCCCATACTTAACATGCAGTGAAGACATAGATTGTGCATTCTCTCTCTTCTGACTCTACATTCTATATTCAGATCTATTTATTTCTCTTTTGTTCTTGAGATTTTCACAAACACTTCATCCCAATTCTTCTCAACCTAGCCTTATAGATTTATAGTCCCTTACATTTCATTTCCAACAGCATTGCTTACATTCTTAGGTCTAAAGAACAGGAGTACTTGTGGCACCTTAGAGACTAACAAATTTATTTGAGCATAAGCTTTCGTGGGCTACAGCCCACTTCATCGGATGAATAGAATGGAACATATAGTAAGAAGTTATTTATACATACAGAGAACATAACATTCTTAGGTCTGTCCTTTGTTGCTAGGATGCATAGCCATTCTCTCTCACCACGCCTGGCGTACAATTGTGTAGAACCAGGGTATGACTCCAGACTGCTGTTCTCCTGAGCACTAAGCTGAAGGAACAACTGCTTTGCTAAACTGAGGCTTATTAAACTCTTAGCTCCCCTGTGTGTTACCGTATGTGGCCGTAGGCTGTAGGTACCAAGGCATGCTGCCTCTTTTTAAAGGAGCAATAAGCTATACTGCAGGCAGAGTGCATTGCCCCAGGCCTTCCTAAGTTATCTTGGCCTGTGTCAGCAGGATGCCTTAAGAAGAACTCTTTACAGAGCTAGGCCTGCTCCATTTTCCTTCTGCCCCCACCCTGTGCAGCTCAGTATAGTAAGGAGAGGATTTTGCTTTAATTGAAATTCCTGTCATCAGTCCAGATAACCTGAACAAAGATATTGACATGAAAAAAAGCAATCAAGAGCACATCTTTAAAATGCCAGTTTGCCTGTGACAAGCATGAAATTCAGTCACTACAAATCAAGATTTAAACCCTATTGTATATCACACAGCTGGTCTTTCCCCCTCTCCCACCCCTCACTACAAGTTCTAATGCTTGTACATTTTTGTTTTCCCTTTGACATTCTTCTCATACTGTATTCACAGCAAGTCTGAGAATAGCTGAGTTTTGATTAAGCTCTTGCAAACCTCAGAGAAAACTCAAACCCTGAACAGTGTACTTTATCTTGGACTTCTGCCCTTGAAAGAAAACGGTTATACAAGTTTTCTAAATAGTTTTTCTGGTATTTTTTTCCTATTTAACTCATTCAGATAAAGTGTGCTATGCACTTTTTCCCAAGTAGATGCTTGACCTTAGTGTTACATGTATTTACATTGCATCTGAAGATAAACCTCTGTAATTTTGTAAGAGTCCATGAAGGAGAAGCAAGAGATGCAGATGCCCGCTCCTGCCACAATCCACCTATAAAAGTGTTTCCTAAACTTGCAATATTGCTTGTGTAGGGAAAGCCCCTGGCGGGCCGGGCCGCTTTGTTTACCTGCTGCGTCCGCTGCTCCAGGCCAATGGGTGCTGCTGGAAGTGGCGGCCAGTACGTCCCTCAGCCTGCGTCGCTTCCAGTAGCTGCCATTGGCCTAGAGCAGTGAACTGCAGCCAGTGGGAGCCGCAATCAGCTGAACCTGCGGACGCGGCAGGTAAACAAACCGGTCCAGCCTGCTGGGGCTTTCCCTACACAAGCGGCGTCCCAAGTTTGGGAAACACTGACCTATAGTATATGCTCTAAGGACAACCACTAAAATTTCTAAAGTTTTAAAACCACATAAAGTCAAACTCATCCCTAGTGTGATTGCCTTGAAACTCATCTAGCGTTACATCATGGGTGAATTTGGCTCCGAGAAATGGTGGCATCCCCCAAACTAACTAGGCATCTCTCTCTAGTAGTCGCTCAGCAATATTTATTTTGCATTATAAGGTGATCTCGCCTCTCCATACACATTTAAATTGCTTGTCTGCATGCTACTCCCACCAGGGTGACCAGATGTCCCGATTTTATAAGGGCAGTCCTGATTTTGGGGTCTTTTTCTTATATAGGCTCCTATTACCCCCCACACCTTGTCCCAGTTTTTCACACTTGCTGTCTGGTCACCCTAACTCAGTGCATGAACCCAGTACCGGTCCTGTGTTTTCTAACACTCCACTGCATCCCAGCTTTAGGTTTTTGTTATGGCAAAATCACTTACATAACACTACTCACTGGGAATATTGGCACTTTCAGGCAACTGACTCAGTAGTGATACAGAGTTGCTTGTAAGTCTGAGCCAGGAGCTCAAACATTATGGTGATGGGAAGCACTATAAAACAGGGCAGATTTCCAGATTACTTAACTCATTCTTGGATGGCAGTGGAAGTTGAACAGAAGGGGATCTATTTTGAACTTCTGTAATTATTTTTTATTTTAATAGCCTTTTTTTTTCTTTTGTAGCACTTTTTCATAATAAATCAGCAGATTCAAAGAGAAGCACATACAAAGGCAAACCCCCACGGGGTCTGTCTCTCTTTGCAAGATTCTATCAGTGAAATGCCTTTCTGTCTGGTCTAACTTACATCCCTCTTTTTATCAGATAGGCTGGAACCATGAAGTTTGTGTCCAGATCTGAACTGGACACAAACGTTCATGAAGGTCCAGATTTGGGATTATAGCTCAGACCTTTCAAGTTAACTTTGCCCCATAAAGTTCTGATCTAGATTGAGGCTTTCACAGATTTTAGGGGTTCACATCTAGCATTTTGGCTGTGTCCATTTCTATTCTATAGCACAGATTTAAAAACTATCCAGTTCATGTCTTTCACTTTCCAACTTCAGGAAAAATATTGACTTCCTACATTTCATTGAGATCCAAGGGCGGCTCCAGGTCCCTGCACGCCAAGCGCATGCTTGGTGCGGCATGCCACGGGGGTGCTCTGCCGGTTGTCGGGAGGGCAGCAGGCGACTCTGGTGGATCTCCCGCACATGTGCCTATGGAGGGTCCGCTGGTACCGCCACTCCGGTGGTCCACCAAAGCCGCGGAACCAGCGGACCCTCCACAGGCACGCTTGCAGGAGGTCCACCGGAGCCACCTGCCGCCCTCCCGGTGACTGGCAGAGCACCCCCCGCGGCATGCCGCCCTGCTTGGGGCAGCGAAATGTCTAGAACCGCCCTTGTTCAGATCTAGTCTGTGTGGCCTACATTTCCAGAAGTGACTACCGATTTCAGGTGCCTCAATTTTGGGTGCACAATCTGATACGCTTGAAAGGTAATGGATTATTAGAAAGTGCTGAGCACCCACACTCGAAAAATCAGAGCCTTTTAATGGTTAACACATTTTAGTTCTGTCTTTGTAATGTATCCATCACCAGGGAATCTAGCAACTAAAGTTGTGTTATACACATTGGTTTCACTTAGTTTGGGGTTAGAAGAATGTTTTCTTTGGTTTCAGTTTGCATGGGTTCATGCAGCCTGAGTTTTGCTTTGGGAATTAGTTGAATCTTCAGACTCTTAAAATGAAGCTCATTGGATGCCAGTGTTTCCCATTTGTGTAATACAATTTCAGTCTTTTCACCATAAATTGGCCAAAGTTCACGCATAAGATTCTCAAACCTCAGAAAGCACCTAATCTATTTCAAGTTTGTAATAACTGAAATCAGCTGTCACCACTCAAAAGAGAGATCTTGGAGTCACTGTGGATAGTTCTCTGAAAACATCTGCTCACTGTGCAGCAGCAGTTAAAAAAGCTAACAATGTTAGGATCCATTAGGATGCTATAAATAATGCAATAAATATCATAATATCACTAAATAAATCCATGGTAAACCCACAACTTGAATAGTGCATGCAGTTCTGGCTTCCCCATCACAAAGGAGATAAATTAGAGTTGGAAAGGGTACAGAAAAGAGCAACAAAAATGATTAAGGGTATGGAACAGCTTCCGGAGACGTTGCACCCCATAATGCTTTGTAGAAATATGCGTCTGAGTGTAAATATGACATAACTGGAATATGTTTTATGCTAGATATGCCATGTAACATATCTCTGCAAAGGTTATGATCTACTGGATTTATTCATCCTATTTGTATGCATGTATCATTTTTGTATTCGAAGTTATGAATATTGGCTATGTACTTGTTTGATTTTTACGTAGCCTCAGTGAAGCATTTGGTCAGCTTCTTGAGAAAAGACTATTCTCAGTAAGTGCCCAATCAAGAAACACTTAAATTGACAATGGACTTTGAGAGACACCAATCCACATCTGAGCTTTCCTGGGAACATGCACACTGACATGTAAGCAATGACGTCAGCCTGTAAAGAACTGAATCATGCATGGACATGTGACTTGCCCATGTGACTCCAAAACTCCATCTTGTCGCTGTGATTCTGCATAGGAGAACACAAGGGGTTTCCACCCACAAGAGAGACTATATAAAGCCCTGGGAAACCTCTCCATTTTATCTTCAGCTGGCTCAAGAGAGAGCCTCTCCACCCCAAAGGATGCCTGAAAGAAACTGGAACAAAGAACAGGAACTACAGGGGAGTGAGTGATTGCTGGACCCAGACTAGGAGGAAGTCAAGTCTGTAAAAGAAGCTTATTGGAACATCTCTGAAGGTGAGATTTACCTGTGTCTAGTTTCTTACTGTATTAGGCTTAGACTTGCATGTTTTTGTTTTATTTTGCTTGGTAACTTACTTTTTTCTGTCTGTTATTACTTGGAACCACTTAAATCCTACTTTTTATATTTAATAAAATCACTGTGTACCTATTAATTAACCCAGAGCAAGTATTAATACCTGGGGGAGCAAACAGCTGTTCATATCTCTCTATCAGTGTATAGAGAGCGAACAATTTAAGAGTTTACCCTGTATAAGCTTCATAGAGAGTAAAACAGATTTATTTGGGATTTGGATCCCATTGGGAACTGGGTATTTGGGTGTTGGAGACAGGAGCACTTCTTAAGCTGTTTTCAGTTAAGCTGCAGCTTGTGAGGGATGTTGTTCAGACTTAGGTCTGTGATTGCATCAGGCAAGCGTGTCTGGCTCAAACAAGGCAAGGTACTGAAGTCCCAAGCTGCCAGAGGTAGTCCCAGCACATCAGGTGGCAGTCCCAAAGGGGTTTCTGTGACCCAACCTGTCACACTTCCATAGGAGGAGAGGTTAACAAGACTGGGACTTTTCAGCTTGTACAAGAGATGACTAAGGGGGATAGGATAGAGGTCTATAAAATCATGAATGGCATGGAGAAAGTGAATGAATAAGGAACTGTTATTTACCCCTTCACATAACACAAGAACCAAGGGTCACCCAATGAAGTTAAAAGGCAGCAAGTTGAAAACAAACAAAGGGAAGTACTTCTTCACCCAATGCACAGTCAACCAGTGGAACTTGTTGCCAGGGGATGTTGTGAAGGCCAAAACTATAACTGGATTCGAAAAAGAGTTAGATAAACTGATAGAATATAGTTCTATCAATGGGTATTAATTAAGATGATCAGGATGCAATCCCATGCTCTGGGTATTCCTAGCTACTGACAGCCAGAAGCTGGGAGTGGATAACAGAGGATGGATCACTCAATGATTGCCCTATTATGTTCATGCCCCTATTGGAAGACAGGATGCTGGCTTAGATGACCCATGGTCTGACCCAGTCTGGCTGTTCTTATGTATGTCACACAGTTTGGGGTGTTTGATGTGAACTGTTTGCCCAGCTCTAAGAATCACATTCTTTTGCTGGGACAAACCAGGTGTGATTATTGTGTAAGATACATATTCTACACATTGCTGCCAGGCATCGTCTCTGACCTCATGTTCACTGTTTTTTTGCTTGATCTTTCTTATATCTGATGTTCCAAGAAAGAGGAAAGGGAATGGCAAGTATTCTGCCTTTTGTAGCTGGCAGGACAAGACCAGAGGAACACAAAAGAAATAATAAATATCTAGATAAGAATGATGTGGCCTATTTGTTAGTAAGGGAAGTAATGTAACATTCTTGTAGATGGCTGTTTGGAGGGGCTTGCCACCACTCTTCCTCAGGCCTTCTACTGCCACCTTCACCAGTAAATCAAATCTGACAGAAGTTCCGCAGACACAAATTTTCCAGTGGGTTACATCGCATCTCTAGGGGATTTAAACAGCTACCCAGTTATTAAACCTCAGCTCATATCACTGCTGCGGATCAACTATTGAAGTTCAGCAACGAAGCTGTGCTCTTTGTTCAGTGAATCTTAGTGTTGTACTAGTTACAATGCACAGCAGTGGGAACATCTTTATTTACAAATCATTACAGAGGCAAGCTCTGCAGTAACAAGCAGAAATGTTTGTTTTTCTTGAGTGTTTTCACAGTATTTGGTCAAGTAAAAATTATGCAGATGCCTGCTGGGTGGAATATGAAAGAGAAAAGAAACAAAACAGGGCAAAGGAAATGCTGAGGGAAAGAGAGAGAGAGAAAGGCACAAGAGGCAAACTGTGGAGCTGATAGCACCAAGAGGAATACACAGAAGAAAGATCCAGTAAAGCAGCTCTTCAAATAACAATTTCAGCTTTTGAGAATTGTAAATGTTAACAAGGCACCCGCTGCCCATTGCCCTTCTACCCCTGATGCCAAAGTGAAAGCGCAGACATTGGTGTAGCCCACCCGCTGTATGCTTTCTGGGGACTCCCTGGCATGCGGGAATCTCCAGCATGGGAGATGCAGTTTGTCTCTGCTCCCTTTTGCACTTCCTGAGCTCTGGTTTCATGAAGCAGCTTTAATGCCCTGTCATAAACAGATAGTTAAGGGTTAATGTCTCTTTTACCTGTAAAGGGTTAAGAAGCTCAGTAAACCTGGGTGACACCTGACCAGAGGACCAATAGGGGGACAAGATACTTTCAAATCTTGGTGGAGGGAAGTCTTTATTTGTGCTTTTTGTTTTGGGGGTTGTTCTTTCTTGGGACTAAGAGGGACCAGACGTACATCCAGCCTCTCCAAATCTTTCTGGATCAGTCTTTCATGTTTCAAAATTGTAAGTAATAGCCAGGCAACGCGGATTAGTCTTATGTTTGTTTTCTCAACTTGTGAATGTTTTTCTTTTTGCTGGAAGGATTTTTACCTCTGTTTGCTGGAACTTTGAATCTAAGGCTGCGGGGGGGGGGGTCCCTCTTGTCTCTATGAATCTGAGTACCCTGTAAAGCATTTTCCATCCTGATTTTACAGAGAAAATTTTTACCTTTTCTTTCTTTAATTAAAAGCTTTCTTTTTAAGAATCTGATTGATTTTCCTTGTTTTAAGATCCAAGGGGATTGGGTTTGAACTCACCACGGACTGGTGGGGGGAAAGGAGGGGATGGTTAATTTCTACTTGTTTTAAGATCCAAGGAGTTTAAATCTGTGTTCACCAGGGAATTGGTGAAGTCCCTCAAGGCAGCCCAGGGAGGAGAAAGTTTTGGGGGGGGACAGGTAGTGCCCCAGACACTGAAATTTCTGAGTGGTGGCAGTGTTACCAGATCTAAGCTAGTAATTAAGCTTAGAAGTGTTCATGCAGGTCCCCACTTCTGTACTCTAAAGTTCAAAGTGGGGAAAAAACTTTGACACGCCCGCACAATCCCAGCAGGGGAATCCCCAGGTGATGTAGTATCAGTGTAGGGGGGTTTACAAGAGAGCTCTATATCTATGTATCTGGAAATAGTTAATGGATAACGTGCCGGTAGATGGTGCTCATGAATATGTAGTGTAGTTTCTGGATTTTGTAGGACCAACCTTTTTCTTGGGCACTGCAAATGGTTTTCTCTGTGCAGCTCTTTATGTTGGCTCTTAACAAAGGGTGTATTATAGGCATAGTTTGGGGTGAGGGAGCATGGCCACAGCACCATTGTATTCTGGCAATCCCAAGCTGCTAGACTGGTCCTTTGGGGGCTGTTGCAGCCTAGCACAACTTAGAGCAGCTTTGAGACTGCTCTAAGTTGTGCTGGAGGCCAAACCAAATCTCAATTGGCCCACCATCAGGTAGTGGTGTATATGTGCCTGTGTGTGTCTGCTTCCACTGTATAGGATGTGTGTGTGTGTGTATCCTCAGCTGTATAGGGTGTGTGCGCGCGTGCCTCAGCTATGTAGGGTGCTGCACAACCCTCTCAGCACTGACTGCTATGCTGGGAAGATTAGGATCATAGCCACATTTTGGCTGCCTCATGAGTGGGTGCACAAAGGTGTGGATAAGAGTGTCCCTTGGTCTTCACACCACCATTGTACATGCACGCAAGAGAAGCTATGTCTCTTTTCGAAACTCAGGAATATTGGATATTCGCCAAGTGAGTGATTGGTTTAAGTCCCAATCATTTTATTTCATTGAATGTTATGTTAATTTTATCCTGTGCATACACCTTGATGTGATATCAACAGTATATCAGTTCTGTTTGCCTTCAGAACTGCTTTCTGCTCCTTATTCTCTACCCTTCCCTTTTCAAGATTATTTCCTTTTTGCTATTCTCTTCACTCGCCCAGCCCTATGCAATTGTTGTTTTTCTCTAGGAGACACCCAAAGTGTAGGTGGGAACTACTTTTTTTTGCACAAGAGATAGAGTGGGCTTAACCTAAATGGTAGAGAATTTACAACAAGAACAATGAAGAGCTACTAATTAATTACATGTACACAGACAAGTTCAATGACACTTTTGAAATTACATTACACTTCCCATTTAGAAGAGGACACTTGACTCTCACTCTTATAAATATGACCTAAGGAAGGACTCAGGGTGGAGTACGGGAAATGTTAGAGAAGCTCGGTGAGGTAATATCTTTTACTGGACCAACTTGTGTTGGCAAGAGAGACAAGCACCAACAGAATTTGGTCCAATAAAAGACATTACTTCTCTCTAATATCCTGGAATCAACACGGCTACAACACTGCATATGGGAAATGTTGTCTCTTTTAATTTTTTTCTGTTTGCAGTAGTAATTTATTTATGAAAGAAGTGCTCAGTCTTTGCTGCCTGGTCCCTTGCCCCTTTTAGATGTTTTAGTGATCTGATGTGGTCTAGGAAATTTTACTTTGACTTATCCCATGTAGAATGCCTACAGCTAAGTTGGAATCCAAACTTCCAACTCCTATCCCAGTTTTGGTGTCACTCTAAATTGACACAAAAAGGCATTGCTTGACAGATATTTCCTTATTCAGAACTGAGCAGCTAGATTCTTATCAGGATATGATTGCCCACCATACCATCTCCGCACAAGAATATCTGCATGGTTTTTTTTAATAGGGCTTTGTGTTATGAGATGCTGCTTATAGACTTCAAGGAACTGCACAGGATAGGTTCATTCAGTTATTCTGCATTTGCTAAACCCATACAGTACAAGCTACATACGTTCTTCAGAGCAAGTTTGCTTGTTATACTATAATTTAATAGCTGTCCTGAGTTTGGAGCCTGGGCTCCTGTGATGAAGCCAGAACCTTGACTCATATGCTGCTTTAATCTCTCACTGTCTGTCTGCAAGATTACAGTAAAGATTATTTGGTAATTATCTTTTGTGGTTCTTTCATTCTAAAGGCAGAGAACATCACATGTGAATGACACCTTTGTATACATGTTTTAATTACATTTTTAATGGAAACAAAACACACATACCCCCACCCCAATACTGCAGATTTTCTAACAGTCTCAGATTTTGCAAGACTGTCCTGCTTTGACCCACAAACCCCCATCCAGGTTGAAGCAGAACATTTCTGGTATTCAGAGTGGCCCAGAGGTTTGGCCCATTCACCTCTCCATAGATTGGTGTGTGCAGCCCAGTTCGCAACTTGAAGGGTTCGAGGTGTGTGCCATTGACTTCTCCCAGATGACTCATGTACTTCAAAGTTGAGCACCTGTGTGATGTTTGCAGGGAGCTTTTAGGGATGATTTAAGGGCCTGTGACCTACAGTATTTTCTTTTTAGGTGTAACAGCTTCAGTGTCTCACCCTTAATTGCACGTATTCAGGAGTGCTGGAACATTTTTATAGTGGGGGTGCTGAGAGCTACTGAACCCAACTGTAAACCATGTATATACTGGAAACCACTTCAAGCCACACAGTTCCAGTACAGATGCATGTATTTATTACTGGGCTTGTGGGCCCTGGGGAGAGTCCAGAGGCCACCGCTTCATTTAGGGGGATGGGGCAAACTGTACAAGCAGACCAGGCAAGAGCCCTGAGCAGGGGCAGCAGGAGCTGGGGGAAGCTAGTCAGCCCCTCTCCATGAAGAATCCCACGTGGGGGAAAGAGGGAAGCCCCCCCGGGCAGAGCTGCTGCACGAACCACCCATTCTCCAGCCTGGGGGAAAGCACACGAGCCTCGCAGCGCATGCGCGGAGGAGATGGGCCGGGGGCGCGAGAGAGGGGGACCCTCGCACGTGACGGGGGTTCTCTTAAAGGGCCAGGAGGCGGGTCCGACGCTCCCCACGCGGAGGGTCCGAGTTCTCTCTAGCGCTGCGGCTACTGCCCCCCCCCCCCCGTGCCCTCGCGCTGGGTTAGGGGGCAGCAGCGAGCCGCGCGGCGGGGCCTGTGGGCGGCCGGGCCGGGCGCTGTGCCCCGCTGGTGTGCGCCGCTCCGCAGGTACCGGGGCGGGCCGGGCGGCCCCTGCCTAACCCGGAAGCGGTGAGGGGAGCCGGGACATGGCCGCTGCCTGCTACTGTCTCCGCGCCGCAGCTGGCATGGCCCTGCCCGGGGGGAGCCGAGGCTGAGCCCGCTCCGCGGCCGGACGCCGCCTCCCAGCGCGGGGCCGGGGCCCTTCAGCGAGGGTCTGCCCGGGGGGTCGATCTCTGTGTGGGGGTCTGGGGTTGGGCTCCACTGAGGGGCTGCAGGATTGGGCCAGGCACTGGGTGCAGAGCTGGGGTGGTGCATGGGGCTTGGGGTTATTGTGAGGAGTTGCGTTGTGGCGGGAGGGGAGAATCTTTTGGTTTTGGGGGGGTCGTATTGCGGGCAGATCTTATTTGCGGGGAATTAGCTTTTAATTTCTGGTTTGGGGGAGCTGCACTGAGTCAGATATAGATTTTGGGTGGGCTTGATTATTTTTTTTAGGTGCTCCAGAGCAACCTGGGCTGTGTGAAATGACTAGGTGATTTTAGCCCTTTTGGAGGGGTTGGATTTATTGTAGTAGATCCTGAAGGAGGGTTGCACTTGATTTATATTTTGCATTCCCTCCCCCCACACACTAAGTGGATTTCTTAGGTTTGGAGGGCTGGATTGGTTTTGGTGGCTTACAGTTTTGGGGGGACAGTTGCAGTTTGCATTTTGGGGGTGTTGCTCTCGGCAAGGCCGAGAGTGAGTTGCGGTGGGTGGACTCTGAATTTTTCCCCCTCAGTGTGGGTAAATTTTTCTCCAGCGTCGCTGATGCCAGAACAAGGCCCCAGAATGAACGGTTTCTCTCTGGGCGAGCTGTGCTGGCTGTTCTGCTGCCCACCTTGCCCTAGCCGCATTGCTGCCAAGTTGGCTTTCTTGCCCCCGGAGCCCACATATACAGTGTTACAGCCTGAGCAGCAGCAAGAGGCTGGGGCTGCAGCAGCAGGGTCTGGGACCCCAACAGGAACGGGCAGCTGCAGTCTGCACTTGAGTGAGCGGGCGGACTGGCAGTATTCACAGCGGGAGTTGGATGCTGTCGAGGTTTTCTTTTCTCGCACATCTCGGGATAACAGGCTGGGGTGCATGTTTGTACGCTGTGCCCCTGCCAGCCGGTATACGCTGCTCTTCTCGCATGGCAATGCTGTGGATCTGGGCCAGATGTGCAGCTTCTACATCGGCCTTGGCTCTCGCATCAACTGCAACGTCTTCTCCTACGACTACTCTGGCTACGGGGTGAGCTCAGGCAAACCCTCTGAGAAAAACCTGTATGCAGACATAGATGCAGCCTGGCAGGCCCTCAGGACAAGGTAAATTGGTGTTGGGGACAAGGTACCAGAGCATGGCTCTTGGCCTGCTAAGGAATATGGGTATTTCTGCATACAGCTCTCACCCTGTTAAACTCAACATCTGTATACTTACCCTGCTAAGGGGTGGGAGGAAAAAGTCTGTATACACTTGTTAACCTGGTAAGAAGTGTCTGTTTTGATTTTGTTTTTTAATGACCCCTCATGGGCACCAGCAACAGTCACATGAGGAACTGCATGGCTTGGATTGATATTGAGATTTTGCTTATTGGGTCATCTCTATTTGTGGGATTCAGTCATCAGTAGCCAACAACTGATGTAGCCACACCACTGCCTACTTCCATTGATGAAGGAAGCTGTAATGTGCTTTGGTTGAGCTTATCCCATCTTGACACCAGGTTGAGCTCAGTGGCTGCAAATCACAACTTTGTCTATGATTGGGGTTTGCACTGGTTCACTTATAACATTTGTTGGCCAGCAGTGGCAGAATTGGGGCTAATTCCACATATGGACAAACTTTGGGTAACAAGTTTGAATGTAGATCAGGTTAGTGATGACCAAAAAAAAGTAACCATCTGATGGGAATTAGAGGTTGGGAGTCCCCATGTTCCATGGAAACTCTATAACATAGGCCTTCCTCTTTAGCAGTAGGGCAGGAGAGGAGAAGACAACTCAGAGCTGAATTCCCTGGCTGTCTGCCTGAGGTCTTGCATCCTCCCAGAGCAACCTGGCCAGTGTGAGATGAGTAGGTGATTTCAGCCATTTCCTGGGGGCAGGTGTCCACCTCACAAACCATCACCAGAATTGCTACTAATTGAATCTCCCTGTTTGCAGATGGAGCATCCAGGATTAAATAGGCATGGAGTCCAAACTATCCTCTTGCTTCTGGCAGTGACATGTCTAGGTCAAGTTTGAAGCATGCTGTTGGGTGGGAAAGTAGGTGTAGGAAAGCTTACTCTTTTGCTGTAATACTGTACCTGTTGTTTTGTGGGTTAACTGAGTTGCGTTTCCAGGGTTCTCGGACAACTCTTGAGAATACTGAAACTGCTTGAAAAATTGAGTTAGTTAATTTGTAAAGAACTACCTAGAGCATGTGATGTTGCCTAGTGTAATGAAAGAAAGGATCAAATGTGTTTAATACTTAGGCACATGGGCCTTGGCTACATTGGCGCTTTACAGCGCTGCAACTTTCTCGCTCAGGGTTGTGAAAAAACACCCCCCCTGAGTGTAGCAAATTACAGCGCTGCAAAGCACCAGTGTAAACAGTGCCCCAGTGCTGGGAGCGTGGCTCCCAGCGCTGCAAGCTCATTCCCATGGGGAGGTGGAGTACCTGCATCGCTGGGAGAGCTATCTCCCAGTGTTGGCGCTGCAACCACACTTGCACTTCAAAGCGCTGCCACTTGCTCCCACAGCAGCACTGTATGGCTGCAAGTGTAGCCATACCCATGGTGGATAAGATCTAAGGGAGGAGAAGTGCTATATAAGAGCCAAGTGTTAAGGTGACTGTAATTTGCTTTCCCCTCTCTAGCCCCACCTTCAGTATTGTCTAAGTCAAACTTGAAAAATTGCCATGAAAATTTACCAATCTAGGAACGCATTCTCTTTGTCCATTCTTCTAGATTGCAAGACTAAATAATTAACTTGCCACTCAAAAATGATTTGCTTCAAGTGAATAGAATTTTACAAACTGATCTAAACCTGTTTTGTGGCTTTATTTTACTCACAGGTAAAAGTGCTGCTTTCTTTCTTTATTTCCTAAGGCAGACAAGGTGATACTTGCTCAGTGAAGGAGGATGCTCCTTGTTGTGTGTTTGTATGTTCCAATTCTTAACATTACATTAACAGATTTAGACTTTATAATTGTCACGGCTCTCAGGAGTCAAAATAAATGTTATAATCAATGAAGTGGGTGCCTTATTGACACATGTTGATTCTGGCCATGGAGATTTACATGATTCTGACAGAGATATGTATGCTTAAATGTGTGTGCTTGTGTGTACTGCTGGTGAGAAGGAAGTTTTCATTAGTAAATGTATGTATTGATGATGCCACCTAAGGGATCAGTTGCTACAGAATGTAAGCTTTTATCTTTTTAAAAAATCTCTGGCTTCCTAGTAGTAAAGAAAATC
The DNA here is from genome assembly GCF_025201925.1 of Gopherus flavomarginatus. NCBI lineage: Eukaryota > Metazoa > Chordata > Testudines > Testudinidae > Gopherus > Gopherus flavomarginatus. Next base: position 76,429,067 of record NC_066625.1, on the reverse strand, counting down.
TTTTAAATATGAACCAGCACAAAATTGTCTTCCTGAGCCTGCAGACATTTCCTCATATATTTTCTAAGCAGCATATCAAAATTAACAAGATTCTGCTCCGTTTCACAGCCACTATTCAGAATTTTGAGCAGCATTACAACTGAGACACAATATCTGTCAGGACTTTCATTATAAAAATGCAAGCCTGACCCATAACATTTAATTTGTTAAAATACATGTGTTATACTTGAACACTATACCATTACTGTAATATTTAAGGCTCATTTGGACCTGGTTTTGTGTCAGTAAAACTGCTCCAGTGGAGTCTGTATATGCTTTGATTTCTATCTTAAATTCACAATACTTAGACATAATGTAATGAAGTACTATACTAAATTATTTCATGTCCTGAAATACGTAGAAAAGTGCCTCTTGCTAACGAGACCGCAGGAAGCATTTAGGTGTCCATATAGGTTCTTCTGAGTTCACCGAAGACACCCTTAGAATCTTCACCTTGAAATGTTACAGATCTGGAAGAGTCATTTGTTGCCTGTGACTGCCAGTGTTGGTGACATCCAAGAAAGAAGTTTTCAGGATGTCTCTAATTAGCCTGAAAGGATAGACATGGAACCCAACGATGATTTTGATAATAAAACCAAACATTTTTGCTGAATAACCCAGGCCTCTGCCTGGCTGCAAGAGGGGAATGTTTAGTACATTTCTGAATTTTACTCAATTTTAGTTTCACAGTTCCTCTGTAAAGTACTACTAATTTTAGTAAAGTTAATACTGATTTTATCAATAATGCATTTAATATTACCATCAGTAATCAGGCAGGACTGGCATTAATTCTTAATTGGAGTGTACGGGAACGGTTCTCTTTACCCCTATGTGTTTGTACCATGCTCATTGAGCTGTTGAATGTGTGTACAACAAATTTTATATTAACAAATTGTATTTTAATATTTTATCTGTAATAGGCAATGGATTGAAAATAAACCATATGAAAAGTAGTTTTAATATGTTCACTAGCCACTATTTGTAAATATACAGGCGTTCCTATAGTGAGTGTTGCAACTGTGCACATCGAGGTTCCCAACTATATAATAATTTGAATATAAATGGGCCTGATCTTGGAACACAAACCTGTCAATTCTCAAAGTGATAACTGGGACTTCTTAAGTAATCTATAGATCAGGCTACATAAGCACTTTAACTTTTTATTAATTCTTTACTCTGTATGTGAACTAGAACAGTTTTTCTCAAACTGGGTTCTATGACTCTCGGGGTCTGTGAGGGTATCCTGGGGGTCTGCAGGCCCCACTGATCAACTCCTCCCCCTCTCTCCGAGTGCTCCCTACCTGCCTTGGTTCTGCACGGCTCCTGGAAACTTCTGCCAGGTCCTGTAGAATCTAGGCACATGGGTGGCCAGGGAGGCTCCATGTGTTGCCCACGCCTGAGTCCTGGCTCTGCAGCTCCCATTGGCTGGGAACCGCAACCAATGGGAGCTGCAGGGGTGGCACCTGCCGGTATGAGCGCAGTGTGTGGAGCTTCACTGGCTGTCCATGTGCCGTGGGGCTGCAGGGACCTGGCAGCTGCTTCCCCAAACCCACTTCCACACCCCAACCCTCTGCCCCAGCCCAGAGTCCCCTCCCACACCCACGCTGTCTCCCGGAGCCTGCACCCCCTGAACCCTCGGCCCTGAGCCTGCTTCTGCACTTCAAACCCCACACCCCCGGCCCCACCCCAGAGAACACACCCCAAGCTACAGCCCTCACGCCAACCCCCTACCTCAGCCTGAATCCCTTTTCCTTATCCCAGTCCACTCATCCCTGGCCCCATCCCAGAGCCTGCACTCCCAGCCGGAGCCCTCAACCCCCTCTGGCACTCTTACCCCAGCCTGGAGCCCCCTCCAGTACCCCAACTGCCTGCCCCAGCCCAGAGCCTGCACCTCCAGCTGAGGCCCTCACCCCCCTCCCGCACCCAGACTCCCTTCCGGAGCCCACACCCTTACCATGAGCGCTCTCCTGCACCCCAAACCCCTCATCCCTGGCCCCACACCAGAGCCTGTATCCCCAGCCATAGCCCTCACCACACACACGCTAACCCCCTTCCCCAGCCCAGTGAAAGTGAGTGAGGATGGGGGAGAGTGAGTGACAGAGGGAGGGGGGATAGAACGAGCGGGAGGAGGGGTTTTGGAGAACAGTTGGGGCAGGGGTGGGTCAAAGGAGTGGGTCCCCACATTTTTTTTAATCAAAAGGGTGGGCCTCGGTTTGCTAAAGTTTGAGAACCACTGAACTAAAGATATATTAATCTCATTTTTTGAAATATAAAAAGGTCTAACCTCTGAGCTGGAGGTAAGCAAAATACACTGTACCCTCACTAGAACGCAGGATTTGGGATCCATGCGCGGTACCATGTTAATGCAGGGACTGTGTTATAGCGGGGACTACGTTAAAATGATTTGCAATTAAAGTAATTAAATTTGTGCTCCATGGCCGCGACCACGTAATATGTGAATTTGCGCTATATAGACACGCGTTCTAGCGAGGGTCCGGTGTATGGTGGATAAAAATTACAAATTGGATTTTTTTAACTTTTTTAAATTAAATACAGGTTTTTAAAAATCTATTTAAAATTAAATTTGAAATTAGACAACCTATGTTAGATTATAATGTTAAGACTATTAAAATAATAATATTAAGCAGTACATATTTGTTGCTGAAGCTTTAAAGAAAGTCAAAGCACTGAACTTTTGGAAGTCAGTGGTAAGCGCCTCTAACCATTGTTACAATTAAAGATCTGAAAGGATTTCTGTTATAAACTCATTTTAAGGGATTAGTTTTATTTTTAAACATCTGCATAGACTGAAGCATGGGGATTGCTGTTTTTAAGCTTACAAATGGAGAAAAATTGATCAGTATTTCCGATTTATTTTGCTTCAAGGTGGACTGGTTTAAATGAACAAAATTTAAATCACTGATATTTAATCATGATTGAAATAAGCAGGCAGGAATCCTTGATTTTAATAATCAGTTTTACTCTTGTTTTGCCATTTGTACTTTTTAGGTATTTTCCTAAAGAGAGGCTGATTCTCATTGGTTGGTAACCATTAAAGCATGTTGATTTGCAATTAAATATAGCCTTTACACTTAACTTGGTGCTTCTTTTTGCTAATCAGGATATGCTATATTGATGCACATTTATTAAGCAACTATATAGCTTAAATTACATTTTTATACATCCTTAATTTTTACATTTTTGTTAAATGGTGAACGATGCATTTCTTACTAGATGACTGTTTTTTTTTACTTGTGATTTGTGTCAAGTTCAACAGACAGTGCATAAAAATGGCATTTTTTAAATTGTTGAATAAAACTATTTCAAATGTGCTGGATACATACAAAATTTTATCAAAGTACATCAAAACATATTTTGCATTTTAAATTAACTGATTTATTAAACAGAGTATTATCTGTACTAAGTGAATTGAACAGATATTTTTTCTGCTTGCTGTTGTCCTTCAAGATTTTAGAACTAGTAGATCTCATCCTCTCACACCTAGTTTTTATTTATAGATGGAGAAGATAAGTTTTCATGCCTTTTCTACTCCCAACTGGGTTGTTAACTTTGAATAAACCAGTCATTGGTTTGAACTAATTAAATAAACTGAAGTGAAGAAAATATTCTTTCTGCATCTGCAGAAAAGACTACTGTCAAAAGCTGGTTCAGCACTTTAACAAACTTGCTAGAGCCTATAATAACAATGTGCTCATAAACTGAGGAGTTCAGGCTGAGATAAATCTTCTTCCAGTTAATTAACACATACCCATCAAGCACCTAAATATTTTATTTTGGTAATTCTTGGATTTATAGGTCTAGGTGATGCTTTCTGTGAGTTAGATTCTTTGTTTCAGTTTGGTCAGTCTATTTTGCTTTAATTTGTTCTACAGATAGAGCTGGGCATAATAGAAAGTTTTTCAGACCCTTTGTCTTTTATGTCGTTCTAATTGGGTTTAGTGCTCTTTGCTGTTTGTGGTGATACAATTAACTTTTATCCTAATATTTGATTGATTGAGAGAGCGGCCCATTGCCCATATGTAGGATTCCTATAGCTTGACTCTCCCTTCTCCCTCCTCCCCCCCCCAAATTACTTGTGAAATATTAAAAACATTTCAACAATCCTATATTAGGGTAAATTCTGTTAACCTTGTGAATAGGATACACATTCCCAATCATCCAGTTTGGGTATTATGTTTAAACTCTCGAGCATGATCACAAACATTTTTCCCATCATTATTCTTTGATATTTTCCCTACCTCTGTTGTCTGTACTTGAGTCAATTGCAGATTGTGTAATGCTTGGAAGACTCTGGTAACGGGTATAGTATTCTCTTACTGTCATCATGATATTTAATTAAATGTCTTTGGGTATGGCTACACTTACAGTTTTGCAGCGCTGGTAGTTACAGCTGTGTTCGTACAGCTGTGTAGGGCCAGCGCTGCAGTGTGGCCACACTGACAGCTACCAGCGCTGCAGTGTGGTCACATTTACAGCACTTGCAGCACTGTTGGGAGTGGTGCATTGTGGGCAGCTATCCCACAGAGCACCTCGTCCCATTTTGGCGCTGTGGCTTGTGGGAAGGGGAAGGAAGTGTGCAGGTCTTTCTGCTTCCTGTTCCAACACCTCGTGGTGCTTTGCTACACATTCCGAGCAGTTTGGCGGCATTGTGAGTCTGCAGCGCGATTTCTGAGATTTCTGTTACAAATGGAGCCTGAGCTGCTGAGGACCTTGCTGATGAATGTTGCCAGCACATCACGCATGGCAGTGGAGCTATTCCTTCAGCTGCAAAGTGACAGTGAGGAGTCAGACGATGATATTGAAACACCTGACGCTGAAGACACTCAATTGCTTGTGGCAGTAACAGACGTGCTCAGCACCGTGGAACGGCGCCTTTGGGCTCGGGAAACCAGCACTCAGTGGTAGGATCACATCATCCTGCAAGCCTGGGATGACGAGCAGTGGCTGCAGAACTTTCGAATGAGAAAAGCCACTTTCATGTCACTGTGTGCTGAGCTCGCCCCTACCCTGCGGCGCAGGGACACGAGATTGAGAGCTGCCCTGCCAGTGGCGAAGCGGGTGGCTATTGCAATCTGGAAGCTGGCAACTCCACACAGCTACCGATCGGTGGCGAACCAGTTTGGAGTGGGAAAGTCCACCGTTGGAATGGTGCTGATGCAAGTTTGCACAGCCATTAATTGCACCCTGTTAAGAAGAACTGTGACTCTTGGGAATGTGCAGGACATTGTGGATGGCTTTGCAGAAATGAGTTTCCCTAACTGTGGAGGGGCAATAGATGGGACGCATATTCCTATTCTGTCACCACCCCACCTGGCATCAGAGTACGTTAATCGCAAGGGGTATTTCTCCGTGGTTCTGCAAGCGCTTGTGGATCACCGTGGGCGTTTCACTGACATTTACTCAGGATGGCCTGGAAAGGTGCACGATGCACGCATCTTTCGGAACAGTTCCCTGTTCAGGAGGCTGAGGGCCGGGACTTTTTTCCCAGAGCGCAAGATCACAGTAGGGGACGTCGAAATGCCCACTGTGATCCTTGGAGACCCCGCTTACCCCTTAATGCCATGGCTCATGAAGCCGTATACAGGGAAGCTTGACAGGAGCAAGGACTGGTTCAACTACAGGCTGAGCCGGTGCAGAATGACTGTGGAGTGTGCTTTTGGCCGTTTGAAAGCCCGCTGGTGATGTCTTTATGGGAAGCTAGATTTGGGGGAAAGCAGCATCTCCGCTGTTATATCCGTGTGCTGTACCCTCCATAATATTTGTGAAGGGAAGGGTGAAAGATTCAGTGAGGAATGGACCTCCGAGGTTCGATGCCTAGAGGATGAATTTGCACAGCCAGAGAGCAGGGCTACTAGGGAGGCCCAGGAAAGAGCTTTAAGGATTAGGGATGCTTTAAGGGAGCAATTTGATGCTGAGAGCCAACAGTAATGTTTGGTGCCTTGGCTGTGCTTTGTTCTACCTTGGGGTACAATATTTACCACTTCCTGCAATAATAAAACGTATTGTAAAAGCCATAAAATCCTTTATTCAAAGTGCAGTACATAAAAGGCCAGGGGGGTTAGGGTGGTGGACTGTACATTCAGAGGTTTGAATATGTCCTGTTTTGATTACTGTTCAATGTCTGCTGCACTTCAGGATTACTATGCTGCAGGGTAATGGAGGTGGAGTGCACAGGGTAAGAATTATAGTTATCAGGGCTGGTAGGTGATCGTACAGGTGTTGGGGGCAGCTGGTGGTAATAAGAAACTGGCTGCTGGAGAAAGATGTTTTGTGCAAATACTGGGGAACAAGAAAGAGAGCTTTGGGAGGGCTGTGGGTTACCACGGTACATATCTGCCTGCATGGCTACGAGAGACTCGAAAGACTCAGTTTGGCGAGCCAGGAGGCTTATCATCTGCTTTGAGGGTTTTTTTGATAGCCAATTCCTTTCTCCTGCTTTCTGTTTGCCTCCAGTCATACGTTTTCTCTCTCCATTCATACATTTTCTCTTTCCATTCCTGCGTCTTCCTACTTTCTCTGTTGTAGTGATTCATAACTGCTTTGATCAATTCTTCTTTTGATTTTCTGGGATTTCTTCTCAAGTTCTGCAAGCGACGTGAGGCCAGTGATCCGGCTGCATTAGTCAAGGTCACTAGAAAAAACAAAGATAGAACCATGTAATGCACAGAGGCTACATTGTTTGTTTATTATCACACAGTGAAGTTTTTAGACTTCTTGTAGCATCCTTCCCACATACCTCACATAACACAGAGAGGCCAGGGAAGCTAAGTCATGGCGAGCAATGGGGTGAGTGTTTCTGCCCCGAGTACACCTGGGAGGGGGAATTGACCGATGGGTCACTGGGGTTTATCTGCACTGGGTACAGGAGGTAGCTGGTGTCCTGCACAGGGGACAGTAGTGAACAGGAAGGTGGCGAGCTGCTGGTGGGGGGGGGGGGTGTCCGCGTAACTGCCGGCCTGCTGGTGGGGGGGGGGAACGCACAGCTGTGCTGGCTGCCTGCTGGGAAGGGTGGGGGAACACCGGAGCGCACCGCGGGGCTGGATGCCTGCTGGGAAGGGTGGGGGGGGGAGACCGGAGCGCACCGCGGGGCTGGCTGCCTGCTGGGAAGGGGGTGGGGAGACCGGAACGCACCGCGGGGCTGGGGGGGGGACCGCGAACCTGGCGCCCTGCACTCAAGTATCCCTAAATTCTCAACAGGGTTTCCTACTGCCAGATATATCACTGCTGCGTGTTACCTGGGAAGAGAGGGAGGGTCTTCTACAGCAATGTGGATTCCACCCTGGCCCCTATGCAGCTTGCCTGTGTGCAGCCATGGTCCCCCCCACCCCTCGCTGCACAGTGGATCGGACGAGTTAGCCTGACCGGGACAAGGACCACGGTGGCTCTCCCGATAAACTTGAGAAAGCACATTGCGCACGCTCTGGCTGCAACTTTTCAAGAGATTACCGAGGCAGATTACAGAGACGTGATAGAGCAAATCAATGGGCTATTCCACGTGTAGGCATGCATGCAGGCAGCCATAACCCAAACCCTCCTCTCCCAAAACATAAAAATTTGCTTACCCCGAGCACGCTCCTCAGTTTCTTCCTCACCAGCAACTTCCAGCTGCTGCGACTGGCTAGCCTCCTCCTGGCTTGAGAAGAGCTCCTGGCTGCATGCCTCCTGGGACTCCGGGGTGTCTCCCTCCACGCCAGTAGCCTCACTGTCGGCTTCCTCTTCACCCTCCCCCACTTCTCCCTCCTCTGAACTCTCCATCGTGGTCCTCGGATTGGCAGTGGGGTCACACCCAAGTATGGCATCCAGCTCCTGGTAAAAACGGCAGGTTGTGGGGGCAGCTCCTGAGCGGCGATTTCCCTCACGGACTTTGCAGTAAGCACTCCTCAGCTCTTTTATTTTGACCCTGCACTGCAACGCGTCCCATTCATGGCCCCTTCTCAGCAAGGACTGCGATATCTGCCCATAGGTATCATAATTTCTCCTTCTGGAGCGCAGCTGTGCTTGCACAGCCTCCTCACCCCAAACACTGATGAGGTCCTGCAGCTCTGAATTGTTCCATGCTGGGGCTCGTTTGGGGCGTGGAGGCATGGTCGCTGATTGATTGAATGATTGAATGCACTCCACACCTGGCTGAGCAAACAGGAAGGGGATTTTTAAAATTCCCGGGGCATTTAAAGGAGGGGTCAGCTGAGCCCAGGGCAGTGGAGTGTGCATGATTACCAGAGAGGCTTCTAAGGTATGCTGGGATACCTCCTTATACCACGGAGGTCAATAAAAGCGCTGGTGGGTGTCCACACTTGCTGACCAGCGCTGGATCACCAGCGCTGGAATCCCTACACCCGAGGCTCGACCGGGTGTACAGCCAGCACTGCAACCAGGGAGTTGCAGCGCTGGCCGTGCTTTGCAAGTGTGGCCACATCCTAAGTTGCAGCGCTGTAACCCCCTCACCAGCGCTGCAACTCTGTAGTGTAGCCAGGCCCTTTGTTAAATCTGAGAGTTAAATTCTACATCCAGTTTCACTCAATAGAAAATAAATTAGATAAAATCATAAACTGATCTCCTGGGCTGTGTGCAGTTATTGATTGGTGTTGATGGGAGTGAGTGATGGATAAATCAGAGCCCCTCCCCCCACTCTTCATGTTTTTTAGCTTATGCTGATGTGCTTCAGATACGTAGGAGTGATAAAATCAATGTACGCGTTCCCTAAACTCTCCAGTAAAGATTTGTGAAGTGATTTTAAAAATCCTACCTGAATGAAAGAAGGCATCACTTCCCTAATTCTTTGACTCTGAAATATAGTATCAAAGTGAAGCTCCTCAGTCTGCTATCTGGATGCTGTGAAATGGATGAAGAGGTTGTAGCTGGTTATGTCTGAATCCTTGAAAGACTCGAATATCAAAAGATCTATGGAGTAATTTATTTAGGTATGTCCTCTCAACCCATAATAGAGCATCAGAACAGTTCAACTTTGATTTATACTTCAGTCAGTAGAGATCTGCTAGTTCCCTCCATTGATTTACCAGTACTGAAGGAGTCAGACTTCAATATTACACAATAGAATCCAAGTGTTTCTGGTAGGAGATTATTTTCCATTCATTTAGGATTCATGATATATCAATCCAGGAACTATTTTTTCCCCAAACATGCGGATTTTAAAGATCTCTTCTATTCTGAACTGTCACTTTATGCAAGCTACATTAAGGAGGGTTGTGGGGGAGGGGATGAGAAAAGGAAGAGAGATATCTGTTTCGTTGGTGTTCTCTTCCCACACCCCATTCCCATCCAGTGCAATTTTCTTTGCAAAACTTGCCTTAAAAAAAAAAATTGCAAATAATTTTCATTAAAGCCAGAGCTCATAACTGCCTGAATTCTTGCAGGGAAGGTAACTAATCACCTGAGGAGGTCCTAGCACTTTTCTAAATCAGAGTGGTCATTGTCTGAGCAGAAAGGTATAGCCCATATTAATTAGTATATTTTTTCAGAGACGAAAATAGCAGTTACCATTTTTATCAGCATACTTAAACTGCCACTTTAATTTTCTTTGACATAATCTTGCTTGAACAGCCCTCTAGCATAAAATCTTATTTCAAATAATTCAGATCAAATCATTCAGTTGAGTTGAATATTTGAACAACTGACTTGAGGTTTGCTGAATTAGCATAGTCCTTTGAAGTTCTTTCTGTTAGTCTTTAAGGTGCCACTGGACTCCTTGTTTTTCTTTTAGAGCAGTGTTTCCCAAACTTGGGACACTGCTTGTGTAGGGAAGGCCCCTGGCGGGCCAGACTCGTTTGCTTACCTTCTGCATCCGCAGGTCCAGCCGATCGTGGCTCTTACTGGCCACGGTTTGCTGCTCTGGGCCAGTGAGAGCTGCTGGAAGCGGTGTGGGCCAAGGGATGTACTGGCCATCACTTCCAGCAGCTCCCATTGGCCCGGAGCGGCGAATCGTGGCCAGTGGGAGCCGCGATCGGCCGGACCTGCAGACGCGGCAGATAAACAAACCGCCCCGGCCCACCAGGGACTTTCCCTACACAAGCAGTGTCCCAAGTTTGGGAAACACTGCTTTAGAGAATTAGCCTTGTACACCTCTACCCCAATATAATGCAACCCGATATAACGCAGTAAAGCAGCGCTCCAGGGGAGCGGGGCTGCACACTCCATTGGATCAAAGCAAGTTCGATATAACGCGGTAAGATTTTTTGGCTCCTGAGGACAGTGCTATATCGGGGTAGAGGTGTACCTTAATCTTTTTTCAGGAGCTAGTTAGTTGAGCAATTTATATTATGTACATTTGGGGTGAAGGATGTTAAGATTCTTGGAACTCCTCAAACCTTCTCCCAGTGTATCTCTTTTTGGAATAATTTGTGTCCGGAGTAAACTCCCATCCCAGATACACACATGCTCAAACAGTATGATCCCGGTGTGACCTATTAATTGCTATAGTTTATCAGCACGTTTCCTTTAATTTTTTTATGTAATAGTTCTAGCAGTTGCTACAAATCACATCGTACCTGTTTGTATCCTAGACTTAATCAGATGTGCATAATGTAAGAAAAGTGGACCAGTTAATAATGTTAAGTAGGTATCACAGATTTTGTTCACTACCGATGTAAATATATTCGGTATAATAAAATAATGCATTTACTTTACAGTACTTCCTCATTTTTACTGTTACACTTGATGGGCAAGTTTCGTTCTAGTTCCGTTTTAAGCTGCAGATATTGTGGCTTTTCAAAATAGTATAGGAAGAGAGAGACTCAGAAAAATTCCATATGAGTTATGATGTTTCTTCATTCCTTAATATTGGTTGCAAAAGTTCAAAACCCTTTTTTTGCTGGCTCTTTTGACATCTGCCTGCTCTGCACATACTTTCTTGGAATCTGACTTCATAAACTGGAGTCTTCATAAATTTGTTTGGGTTTGGAATTTTTCCCAAGCATTCTCAGTGTGACTCTTGGATTTTACTGGTAGTATTTCCTATTTTTGGCCCTTTTAAAGAGATTATGGTGTGAGGGCTGCAAGTGGTTATGTAATGTACACTCTTTATTTTTGGAGAAATTGTGTTTTTTTTTTTTTCCCCCTAAAATTTAGAAAGTATGTGCATATCCTGGTGAACAGTGCAATTAGAATCACATGGAACACAAATTTGATCAAAAATATGACTGCAAAATAGGGTAGGTAATGTTACCTTGTGCAGCAATGTATTATACAGCTACCTGCACAACGAACATACATTAATTCAAATGATTAGCATGCCACAGGCAAGTAGATAGCTGCCACTGGTATTCTGGTAAACATTTTTAATAACTTTGTGCATCAGATTTTAGTGTCATGTTATGTAGATTGTTTTCTTTGTCTTTAGAAAAACTGTAACATTTAGCAAAGAGAGTCACTGACTGTAAGATCAAAGCAGACTTGAAAGCTAAATTTCCATCATTGATATATATTGAATTCCAAGAATAGTTTTAAGTTAGCTTTGTTTTTAGCTACTGTTGGTGATAACAAAATAAGATTTGATTTTTTTTTTTTAGTTGTCTTGGGTGTAGACAGCCTTAAAATTCATCTGTCCAAACTGGACATACCAGTTTTTTGTTTACCCTCTCATCACAAAAGGTTCAGGGGTGTAGTTCTGACCTAATTACAGATATACTGGATATAAAGAACTCTAAAATGGAGGCTAGGCGCATGCTTTTCTCAAGTTGGCGTGGTAAAAATAGCAGTGTGGACATTCTGGCATGAGCTAGCTGCCCAAGTACAAACCCAGTGGGTCCGGTGGGCTTGTGCTAGAGTGGTTAGCCAGTACTGCTGCTCGTGGCACAATGTCCATACTGCTATTTTTAGCATACTAGCTCAAGCAGAGCATGTGTGTGTGTGTGTCTACTCAGGATGGGTGCTCATTTCCAGGTGCAGTGTAGACATACCCTAAGTAGTCATGAAGTGTGCTCACATCTGTGTTTAGGAACTCAAGGTGTCCTTCTGCCTTCAGTGCCATGTAGCAGATTAAGTGCTGTGAGATATTTGAGAGAATGGTTTTAGCCTTTCCCTTTCTCCTTATTAGAGGTACATGATCTCTCTGGATACTTTTCTGCCTGCCCATTACCTGCCTTAAAGAGGTTGGCTTGCAAGGTCTGATGTGTGCATACTACTGGAAGCATTTAGATCAGTGTGGAGTAGGCACAAATGAGTATTTTTGGTTTTGTTTTTTTTAATATAAAAGTGCACCCCTCGGTTACCATGATGTGTCTTTAAGTGCTAGGCTAAGCTTACAGACGCTCGTTACTTGTGCACTCAAGTAAAACACAATTAGTAATGTCATCTGCGACTTCAGAGAACCAAGGGTATACATGCCATGAATAAATTATATGGGGGAAAATGTTACAACTACAACAAAGATATGGGCCAACTGTCAGCAAACTTGATGGCCAAACTTTGGCACCGTTTGAGTAAATGGACTTTAAAAGACTGAGTAGACTAAAGGAAACAAGTTTTTTTTTTTTTCTAGCTAAGTCTATTTCAATTCTAAGATTCTTTTAATGACTTTCTTGCTTAGGTATACAGTAATTTAAAGGAGATGTTGATGGCACCTGCCTTGTGGAGTCTAGCTTGCTTTAATTTCTTTTGTTTTAAATTCTGTTTTAGATTGCCACAGGAAAGCAGGGTATTGAGGTTATGGTAACTTTCACCTTAAACCCTTTCGCAAGTTTGTTTTAAGAGGATCAGCAGAAAATTAGCCTGTAAAGTCTTGAGTTACACCCAGCAAAGAATGTACCTATCAGAACTATGCAAACACTAATAAGTGGGTGGTTAAAGAACATTGTTTTTCTCAAGCCAGTGATGCATTTAATGAGTAACCAGCACTTCCTCCACAGGTAAAGATGAATCAGTTTCAAGGCAGTGTTTGGGAGATGTTGAGATAGGCCATGAATGAAGTCATTCTTGTGCCAGTTTAAATTAATGTACTAATCCCATACTCAGCGTTGTTTGGCTCTCAGCCACAAAAAAACTGCCATTTTTTTTCTTTCTGGACACTGAGTAACTCTTGCGAGTAACCTTAACTGCCGTTAAGTCCAGGGATGTTGAATGCACTCATCAACTTGAAAGTTTAGGCCCCATATATTTGACAGAATCTGTTCAGTATGGCATATAGGTCCTCACAATTGAGTACAGTGTTTATCTGTAGCCATTTTACATTCATTCACTTCTCGAATATATTGACTACTGATTTTATCTTTAGGATGTTCTGAATAAGAAAGGATGGAAGATCTAGACTTATACTATATATATGTGTTATGAATTTTGGAAAAATATCCTGCTACTCCATGGGAAAAATCTTTCCCCAAACCTGTGGATCAGTTAAAATCAAACTGCTGAATCTCTGAAGCAGCTTACAGGTATATCTAATGTTTATCTGATTCATAGTTGAGCTAAAGCTCTTCATCGGGCATTACAGGGGGGATTGTACTTAAGATAATAAGAAGTAAGACTTAACAAGGTCCCCTCCACCTCATGGCAACTTCAACATCCTGCTATATATGATGCAAAATATTGAGTGACCACTGCAAAATGCTCATTAGTTGAGTGCTGTCAATGTACAGTCCTTTGCCCATGGAGCTTGCACAGGTTGCAGAGCTCTAGCATGATGCACAAGATGATCGGGTCCAGTCTCTGAAAATCTTCAGTGCTAGAATTGTGAAGCTTACATATTATTTGAATGGAGAGGATGGTTGGAGGGATAGAAAGGGAGTGGTAGAAAGAAACAAGAAGAATTTGGGCGGAGTTCAGGCAGAGGGAGGAGAGAATTGGTGGAGATGGAGACCAGGTCGACAAGTGCAGGGCCTTGATGTGAGGATGAGAACTTGATGTGAGAGCTGAGGCAAGAGTAGCAAGTTTAGCATTCCAGTTGTGATTAATCATTGTGATGAATGGGAACTATTTGTGAATAAGCAATTTTCAGGAACAGATGGTTCTTCTTTCATCTTCTGTGTTGACTGTTGCTCTTCACTTTTTAGATGAATGACCAGAGACTTGGATGAGGAAAGTTAACAATTGTTAGTGAATCAGTATGGCATCAGTTTTCTTAAAGTACATGCCTCTTCTGAAAATTGCCCCTAAAAAAGGGTATAGGGCAGGGTCTGTATGTCCTTGGGTCAATTACAGCCATATCAGATTTGTTCAATTAGCAAGAGAAATGTTTCCCCTAACTGCTAGTTTTTCCCTCTCAACCTAGCATGGGATAGGCAAGCTGGATTTTTGTTATTGCATGCATAGAATCCAGCTTGATTTTTCAGCTTCCAGGTGGTTTGCAGGGCTGGCAGTTTAAGTGCAGGATTTCTATCAGTTTTGCTATGTTTACAGATGTAATTTGAGGGACAGGAAAGTTGCTTTTCAATATAGAAATGCCCAGTGGGAGAAGCAGAACACGATGCAAGTTTTAGGCGCTGGGAAGGAGCGTAAAGCTTGTACTGCCCTGTTCCTAGGGCTGCTGTGGGCAAAGCATTACATTAAGCTGGCTTCAAACAATCCCAGAATGGCGCACAACACAGATTAGAATTTGTGTAGCGTAGTGGTGTCCTGGTGATGTCCCTCTTTCCCATCCGGGGCTTAATTTGTAATGAAAGGTGCTGGGGCTCAAGCAATTTTTTCCTTTCATAATTGATGCGGCAAACCTAGAGGTACCAGGGCTATGAACTGCCAAGTCTAGAAGTGCTGGGGCTTAGCCCTGGCAAGCCTTGGCACAAATTAAGCACTGTTCCCAGCCATGTAGGCAATAATATATGGTGGGGTGGGGCTAGGCAGAGTAGAGTGGCATAAGAGCTTCTAAATTGGTTTTATATCACCAGAAGGTCTTCCCCTTGCACTACAGTGAGCCTCCTAGTCTGGATATGTTGCCTTAAAGAGCAGATGATGCAAAGGCAGAAAGTAGTTGTACTAAAATGGCAAAATCTGGCTGAATAACTTTATTCCTGCCAGTACTGTAGCAGTTAGCTGAGATGAGCCCTTGAATGTTTGTGGGAGAATCCTTGCAATTCATGAAGTGTTTTTGTAACAGTTCAACAAAATAATTATCTGCAAATTAGGAAACTCCCATGTGGGTTTGAGTCCAGATGGGTTCATTAATTAAGAATACCTCAGACTGCAGAGGGAAGAATGTAAAGGATCCTTATCTTAATGCATTTTCTTTGGTAAATTCTTACTGTTCAGTTTGTTATAAGCTTGGTTTTCACTTTCCTGTATGTGAAATTTATTGGATTTTCTTCAGACACCTTGGTTTATTTGTTAGGGGGCTTCTGTTTCCAGGGAGACTTTGGGCCAGCAGAATGTTTGAACATCACTTGTTGAAATTTTATATTAAAAACTTTGACCCCCTTGTATGAAATACATGCTAAATTGAGGCTCATTTATCAGCTGTTTACTGTGATATGCTGCACGCATCTGTGTCAGGCAAGTTTCTCTTTACATGGCATGCATTGTCACCTGGGAACTCTCCAGTGATGAAATTTTTTAACAGAACACTGGCAAACTACTTCAGATAGTGATATGTTATGACTGCTGAATCAAATTCACTGTTACATGGTCAGATCCATTTTATTTGTCTTTGCAATAAAATAAAAAATAACTTGCATTGCTGTGTAATGGGACACTCAACTTTGAATCTTTTGAAACTAACTTCAAAAATATTTTTTTCTGACAGAGCACCCTTTAAATGGCATGTCCTGAGGTTTTTTAAAATTCCTTTTTAATTTTAAATAGGATTGGTAGAAGGGTTTTTGCTCACATCATAAGACTTTCCTCCCCTCTCCCTTTCTCTCTGCACACAACTGCCTGCTGCAGGCTCAGGTTCCGTTTAGCTGTTGGTGGTAAACACCTTCTTGAAGAGCCTGGGGGAGGGAGAAAGTCCACCAGCAACAAACAGGGAAACTGATTATGTACAAAACCCTGTCCAGTGCACATCCTGGAAATAGACACTTTGAAAATTCTCTGACTGCTGAGCTGTAGTAATCTCAGGAGTTACTTGTAGAAAGAATGGGTACAAAAGTTTCAGAAGGAAATAAAACCTTTCTCTCACTACCTGTTTCTTGTCTGAATAATGATTTTACATCATTGGTTGTCTTGATGTAAAAACTCACTTATTTTTTTGTAGTAAAGTCAGAGCCTTAATGTTGCTAAACTTGTAGCAGAACTCTACTGTTGTAGCAATCTAGGTATGACTGTTCTATATCAAGTTTAACTTCATGAATACCTCTCAAGTTGTTTCTTGGAGAAGTCCCTTTTGTTTCAACGCCAGTTCTGCTATTTTTATGTACAATGGTTATGTACATTTAACCTTTGCCTCAGACTGGTTAATAATTACTGTCTGACTCTCCATACATTGCAGGAAACTACTGACGCTAGAATCACCTTTGAGATGTCAGTACAGTAGTTAAAATAGCAAGTTGTGGCTTATCTGGAATTTGGCCAGTATACTGCAAGGTTTACATTTACAGTAAACCTCTAGTCACTTGTTACAGTTTCTAATACAGTAACCCTCTGACCCTTCCCATCAGCTCCCTCTGGACAATTATTTGGAAAATGTTCACTTGAAAAGCCCCTTACCTGCAAAACCAATAATATAGTAGTTCTACAGTCTCTTATTAAGATCTGTACTAAAATGTACTACAAATGCAGAGGATCCTAACTTTGAGGGAATACAGAATCAAATACCATTGCTTTCTCTAAAATAAAATTCAGTCAGAACTGGTTCTTGACTTGAAAGCCAAATGAGAGGTGGCTTAAAAGAAAAATGTGGCCATCTTTCGAATGTGACTTATCTGAAGTTTTGTGGTCAATGGTAGGATTTTGACAAGCACTCAGTATTGACCTACCTCCTGCCCTCATTGAAGAGGGTGGGAATTTTACCATTGACTTCAGTGAGTTCAGAGTTAAGCCACCACTGAGCACTTTTGAAAACGGTAAAGGAGAGACCACCTCTAGGAGCTGAGAGGGTTGTTCAGTCTCTGTGGTCCTTTACCTCTGTGTGGAAAATGCCAACAAGTTCATGCCAAATATAAATTTAATTTGGCATCTAGCTTTCCACGAGAGCTGACCTGAGACCTCAAATCCATTTCACATAGGACACTGAACACACACTACTGACCTAGATTGAAACTGTCCATCTCTCTATCCCACTTAATCTTTCCTATCCTCCCAGCAAACTCTTCTTAAATACGCGTAAATTTAGCGACTTTCACAATGAGTGGAGGACTTTGGGGTATGAATCTGAGATGCTTTTCCTCTCCAGTTCTAAATCGGTCATGGGTCAGCAGCAGCAGGGACTTAACCCAGGATGTTCTGTCTCTCTGATGGGACAGTCACAGTAATTCTCACTAATGGGTTTTGTTCTGAAAGCAGTGCTAATTCAGGGAAAGGAATCTGTGTTAAGTTAAATGTAGCTCTTTTCCTTTCCTTACTGGAATTAACCAGCTATTCTCCTCTCTTCTTTCCTAGTTTTGAGATACCACATAGGAACACTGTATACATCTCTGCCATGTGTGGTTTTGTCTGTATAAGGAGATGCTGTTGCAACACTTCCATTGTGCCTTTCACCCTGAAGGCTCCCATTGTGCTAAGGGAGGAAAGAAACAATTCTGCACCTACCATTGAAATTCAGGCGCCTCTGGGGTTAAATGTGACCAGTATGTGTGCACAGCAACAGATTGGCTCTAGAAGTGAGTTCATTATTTAATTGAAACCACAGAGAGAATATACATAGGCAGAGTGTAGTTAACGAAGCTGGAATTTGGCTATGTTGTAGACATTAGTGCATCTACTCTTTCAAAAAGTGACATGGTATATTTGACTTTTTTAAAAAGTGATCAAAATGTCAATGTTAGTTCTTATCCAAGAGATGGTAACTTCTAACACAGGGATCGGCAACCTTTCAGAAGTGGTGTGCCGAGTCTTCATTTATTCACACTGATTTAAGGTTTCGCGTGCCAGTAATACATTTTAACATTTTCAGAAGGTCTCTTTCTATAAGTCTATAATATATAACTGAACTATTGTTGTATGTAAAGTAAATAAGATTTTGAAAATGTTTAAGAAGCTTCATTTAAAATGCAGAGCCCCCCCGGACCGGTGGCCAGGATGCAGGAAATGTGAGTGCCACTGAAAATCAGCTTGCATGTTGCCTTCAGCGTGCATGCCATAGGTTGCCTACCCCTGTTCTAACAGCACAAGGCTGTTTAATGCCATGCTGGTGCATCGGTTCATTAATTCAAAAAAAGAGTGGTACTTGAATAGAACTGCTAGTACTATCTCTTCTTGTGACCATTGTGTTGTTGCACAGAGGTACACTACCCAAGTACTAGGTCTGTTTAGATGGTCAGAATCACGACATATAGGGCAGACATATAGGGCTAGAGCACTGTTTCCCAAACTTGGGATGCTGCTTGTTTAGGGAAAGCCTCTGGCGGGCCGGTTTGTTTACCTGCCCTGTCCGCAGGTCTGGCCAATCGCGGCTCCCACTGGCCGTGGTTCACTGCTCCAGGCCAATGGGAGCTGCTGGAAGTGGCAGCCAGTACGTCCCTTGGCCCACACCGCTTCCAGCAGCTCCCATTGGCCTGGAGCAGCGAACTGTGGCTAGTGGGAGCTGCTATCGGTCGGAGCTGCAGACGCGGCAGGTAAACACACTGGCCTGGCCCACCAGGGGCTTTCCCTACACAAGTGTCATCCCAAGTTTGGAAAACACTGGGCTGGAGGGAGCGCTGAACAACTTGAAGCTGCTGTCATTCCTTCTGATCCATGTTAGTATATCTTTAAATGGACAGCCTTTGATGTTGTGCCCTCCAAACCTCCTGACTAACATCTGTTGGAGTGCACCACTTAAGCAAATACATTAATAATCCTTGAGCTAGAGCCAGACACTATTGTCACTACTGGAGTAGCTGCATGATAATTGGTAGACATGCTGTTATCAGGGAAAATAAATTTGACCAGTGAAACCTTTCACCAATTGCTTTCAGAACTAAAGGCAGTCCTGTTACCTAGATACAGTAGCTGCAGGAGAAGTACATGGTATGCAGCATAGCTACTTGGCAATTTAAACCTCTTTATTTTGAAGCTATACTGGCAAAATGCCTTTTACTCAGTAGTAGCTCAAACAGTGAAAAAGAGCTGTAATTGTGGGAGGAGAACAAATGTACATGATTGTTTTAGGACTGAATTTTCTTACCAAGAAGCATAGTAACTTTCTAAATTTATAGACCAGGATATTCCAGCAAACCCCCTCCCCTCCCCTCCACCCCCCAAAAAAACCCCAAGCCTGCTCCATGCCGAAAAGAAATGCTCTGATCACTTCTTTTCTTAATTATATTTTAGTTTAGTATCTCATACTGTAATGTAATTATATTGTTCAACTTAGTGGTGTAAAACTTGTTTGCCCAGTAACCAAATGCAAATGCTAATCCTGTTGGCCTTTTAATAACTGACTTGTTCTGTCCAGTGTTAAGCTGTCATGTGCCTGGAGAGCATAAAGCAGTTTTCAGCAACACTTTCATTTGAGCCAAGCAATTTGATGTTAACTTCCTAATATTCACAATTTTGAACATTAACTGAAAGAAACAGTTCAGTCCCTGGGTTTGTGAAGATAAATATTTTGGCTGGAAAACTTTGATTTAAGCTCTGAACCAGTTATCCAAAACTTGCTGTTTGTTGCTAGAACATCTGGTGCTGCTAATCCTGCTGATTCTTAATCTAATTTTTAATCTATCTCAGTTTTGTATGAGAGTGTAACTGGGACCTAAACATTTAAGGTGCCAAGAGGTCATTAAAAAAAAAAACAGTGTAGGAAAGAATGCTGTATGGATTAGCTTAGTGATCTAAGCATTGGCTTCAGATGCTTAGGCTCCCTGAGGCCTTGGATTCAAATTCTGGCATAGGCAAGTCAACCCATCATCCTTCCAAGATAGTAGGAATAGAATACTTTGCAATCCCATGTATGCAGGTTTTTATGTTGGTTCCCATCACTGTAGTAGTTGAACGTCTCCCATGAGTCTATTCAAGCAACAAAGATGTTCAGTTTCTTGCTGGCAAGAAACAGATTTAGGTTGGTTGAGCATTGGCCTGCTAAACCCAGGGTTGTAAGTTCAATCCTTGAGGGGGCCATTTAGGGATCTGGGGCAAAAATCTGTCTGGGGATTGGTCCTGCTTTGAGCAGGGGGTTGGACTAGATGACCTCCTGAGGTCCCTTTCAACCCTGATATTCTATGATAAATGATTGTGTATTATAGGTGGAGCTGGTAGCATGGACTGTAATTAAGGTTGTCCAACATTTCCCATCTGTGTTCCCTGTTTTCAGTTGCGTATAACTTTGCCAAACTTTAACTGTTTGGGCTGAAATTTCCCATTCCAGTGTCTGCCTGAAGCTGAATTTCTTGGAAAACTTCAACCAGAATGATTTCCACGTTTCTGAGAATGAGGCTTGGGAAAACACATACTATATTGCCCATGTTAAATACCCATGACATTTTGTTTTTGTTTTAGAAGCTCTGGCACCTCTATGCTTTGGAGCAGTGCCTTGATATTTTGCAGAGTTGAGGGGGCCTATATGTCAAGGGTGTGCCTTTTGCCATATCTGGCCAAAGAATAAGCCTTTGAAAAACTGCAGATCCCACCTGCTCAGAGACTTGCCAGAGCTTCATAGCAAAGATCCCTTGAGATTCTATTGCTTATGGGGGAATTCTTCACCTCTACACATGTGCAGAATTTATGTCCCCCGCAGATTTCTTTGCTTCCCTGTCAGTCATTTTTTCCTGTGGGGAAGCAAAGGGAAGTCACAAGAGTGGTCATGTGGCCCTCCCCAAGATCCTACTGCTGAGCCCCCCTCCACTCAGAATCCTCTGAGCCCCACTCCCCCTGCACCTGGAGTACCCCGATGAGCCACCTGTATCTGCACCCCACCAATCCCCAACCATCTGCAGCTGGATCCCCACCCCACTGAGCCTCACTCCCCCAGCATCTTGGTCCCCCCACCCAGACCCCCCTGCTAAGTTTTATTCCCCCCCCCCGACCCTCCCTCCTGAGTCTCAGCCACCTTCATCTGGACCCCTTGCAGAGTCCAATTTCCATTGCACCCAGAACCCCCCAACAAACCCCTATGCATCCAGATCCCCCCACACACCTGGATCCCACACTGAGCTGCCCCCCCCTCCAGATTTGCCACCCCCCAACTCTCTCAACCCACACCTGGATTCCCCCACACTGAGACCCTCCACTTTTGAATCTGGTCTTGGTGAGCCTGCCTGCCCACACCTGGTGCACAGAGGGGCAGGGCCCCAGAGTGTTTCTGCGGCAGGCTCGGTCCTTGCGCTGTGTCAGGGTTGGGTGCAGCCTCACCGCTAAGTCCGTGTCCCGAGGGGGAGCTGTGCAGTGATCTCCCACCTCTGTAGTGGCCTGTGATCCCCAATGCCGTGCTGGAGACTCCACATTTATTTGACAAATAAAATTTACCGAATTTTAAAATTGTGCATAATTTTATTTTTTTGGCACAGAATGCACTGGAGTGTATTCTATGCAGCCCAGGCAGGGACTGAGCTGGACATTCCCTACAATTTCAGTTTGGGTCAGGAAGCCTGTCTCTCCTATGCTGTTATTCCCTTTGGGCCTAGGCAGCATGGAGAATATAGAGGGGTCGAGAGCTGTACTGGATGGAGGGACGAAGTAGGCTGGGACGGGAGCCTAAGGGTGGGAAACTGGGAGTTAAGATGGGGGAAGACTGCAACTAACTGGTCAAGGGAACAGCATCTGGGAGTGGAAGTGAGGGAGTCTGGAGAGGTGATACCAGGATTTGCTGGGCAAGGTAAGTGGTACTGGTATGAGAAGCGAGGGATGGGGAAGAGACCGGACTGAGAAAGAGACAAGTTGCAGGGGATAGGACAGAAGGGGTCAGACTTGTAGGGAAATGGTTAGTCTATGCCCACTAGACCCAATTGAATCCAAGATTCCTTAATCTCACCATACCTCTGATGCCAGCAAATATCTGTAAAATCCACTAGCAGAGTATCCCATTTCTCCTCCTCCCCCTACCTCCCTTTGCTTGTCTACGTAGAGGATGACAACCTACTGCAAATTACTCATTAGGTCAAGTGGGAGAGGTCTGTGCAATGCATCTAACATCTAAAGGTTCCAACCCTGCTGATGATCCATGTGCCAACAGATGGAATATGTGTTTTCAGTTTGCTTTTTTTAAAAACCTAGGAAATTATACATATACACACAAAACTATGTTAAAGGCCGTTATTAAGATTACAGCATCAGGCACAAGTTAAGAAGTGCCAGAATTAATAATTCAGCTCCCTTGTGTGTTTGCATTATGATAATCTTTACATGATTGCATACCTTTTCTTTCCTCTCAGAACTCCCGCCCCATTCAGTGTACAAGATGCAGCTGGTCTGGGGATGAATCAGGGTTGTGTAGTAAAGAAGGCTGTTATCTGAAGGATCCAGCTTCATTCGTGGCAGAAGTTGGAAGGTGTGTAGTGAACGAGGCAGGGCATTGCTGGAAGAGAAAGGATAGTCTCATGATGAAGGAATTTGAATGCTGCCCTGGGAAATTGGACTCTATCTCTGATTCTGCCACAGAGTTCCTATGTGATGCTGGACAAGTCAGTTAAACCAAACTTTTCAAAGGTGGTCACTTTGTGTGTGGTGTTTTCTGGGTGCTTGACTTGAGGCCTTGGGGTCTGATTTACATTCACAGCTGCAATTGAAGTCTGTCGGAACTGAGATCTGAACATATAAAGTGTTATATAATGCTAAGTAAATCAGGCCCTAGTAGTCTCAAATTCGGGCATCCAAAATTAGTGGATACTTCTGATCTTAATGTCTCTGTGCTTCAGCTCCCCATCTATAAAGTGGCAATAATAATTCTCATCACACAAGAGTGTTGTGAAAATAAATTTAATGTTTGTGAAACACTCCGATATTATAATGAGGAGGGCCATAGAAAAGATGAGGAAACAAATAGTTCTGCCTCAGAGCAGAGTTTGAAAAGTGTGAAGTAAATAAGACCTGGAGCCACACACTGAACAACAAAGGAAAACAAAATATCAAATAGCTGCTCATTAAATGAGGATTGTTCATTCTGTGCACTGAATGAGGCAGGGATCCTGTGGGAAAAATAGTATGTGATCATGTAACTAAAGACGGTTGACCCTGCAGCCCATGTTATGACTAGCAGTCCCAGTGATTTCATGTAGATTTTGGATAGGATGAGGGAGAAAGTTGAGCCTTGAAAGACACCAATATGTGAGGGTCTTGGAGGTGGAGGAATGATTTCCCAGAACAGTTTGGGTTCTGTCTGAGAAGAAAGACCTGGGAGATTTCTGTTCATGCCTGTTCCTTGATCTTCACATTGTCAACCTCCATACTGTCATGTCTCCAAGTGCTATTCTCAGTTGCCTACTTTTCCTAAGCAAGCTAAGAAACTGGGTTTTTCCCAACTGGTTGCTGTCAGATGAGGGTTTCGTTTAGTATGGCTCAGACAGTTTTAATAATAGATATGTAGGAGCAGAAAGAATCTCAGTAGGTCATCTAATCCAGTCCCCTGCACTGAGGCAGGATGAAGTATTATCTAGACCAGGGGCTGGTAAGCAACTTGGCGGGCCGGGTCGGTTTGTTTACCTGCTACGTCCACAGGTTTGGCCAATTGCGGCTCCCCCTGGCTGCGGTTCACCACTCCAGGCCAGTGGGGGCGGCGAGAAGCGGTGCGGGCAGAGGGATGTGCTGGCTGCCACTTCCTGCTGCCCCCATTGGCCCAGAGCAGTGAACTGCGGCCAGTGGGAGCCGCGATTGGCCGAACCCGCGGACACGGCAGGTAAACAAACCGACCCGGCTTGCCAGGGTGCTTACCCTGGCGAGCTGCATGCCAAAGGTTGCCAACCCCTGATCTAGACCATCCCTCACACCTGTTTGTCTGACCTGTTCTTAAAAACCTCCTATCATGGCAATTCTACAACCTCCCTAGGTAACTTGTTCCTATGCTCAGATGCCCTTACAGTTAGAAACTTTTCCTAATGTCTAACCTAAATCTCCATTGCTGCAATTTAAGCCCATACTCTTTCCCCTGTCCTCAGTGTTCTCCTTATCCACTATCACCCTCCTTTTTCTAACAACCTATTACATAAATGTAGATTTCCCACCTCAAAAAAAAATGTTGCTGATATTTGTTAGGAAATGCCATAGCCACTTACTATCAGGAGTGTTAAAGCTCTATACAAACACTAGTGAATTCATCCTTTCAACTTCCCTGTGAGCTTGGTAAGTATTGTCCCCATTTTGTAGTTGGGAAACTAACCCAAAGGTTAAATGACGTGCTAAAGACCATATGGTGGGACTAGAACCCAGGAATCCTGACTCCAGTACTGTGATAAGCTGAGTGCTATGTAGTTTTCATTCTGTCAGATGAGAGCATAAAAACCAGAGACCTCTCTGTTTTCCATGGGAGTTACAGATCTGACTGTCCTCTCCATACGAGCCAAGATTTGTCCCAGTGTCCTTTCCCCAAATCTCCCCTCCCATTTCTGTTGTGTAGCATGCACGTAGCTGATTGCTGCCTTCTACCACAGGTGTATGTAGAGAGACTGTTAAGAATTTTTGGATGTTTAAAGATAAAATATTTTACGTTTAATAATATTCTACATTGAAAAAAGTGACGCAGAAGGCCTTCATGTCCCAATTTTTGCTGAAGCTATCCTTATTATCTGCTTTGTGCTTCAGTTGTAGGTAAGCACCTCACTTACAGTTAATACCAAGAAAGGGATCTTCTGCAGCTGACCTCACACAGGGTGGTTAAGATCTGTCAGTGGTAGGCTTTTCATCAAAATAAGATGAATGCTTATCTGTGTATTTGTTTGTAAAAACACTTTAATCCATCCACTATTTGTATCACCTTTCCATTTTAATGCTTCATTTTTTTTATGGGCTATAACATGGTTATAAAAACTCACTCTGGGTGAAATTCTGTATATAAGGATTTTAGCATCAAAACAAAAGATTCCTAAGTGAGATAACTTTGACTTAAAAGTCAACATAAAAATGGGGGAAGGAAGGAAGAGAGAGACAGAAACAGAAGTCACAGCCTTAAGAGACCTCCTTTCTACCATAAAGGTACAGGAAAATCCTTTCTAGTTCTGCCCAATCCTTAAAGCTTGTTTTCCCAGAGTTGGGAATTCATCTGGCTATCTTCTTCCTTTGGCAGTATCATTTACATGTTCTGTTTGAATTTAATCAGTGCCCTAAAAGGAACAAGCTGGGAAAGCATAGCCAAGAAAAAGCAGGAGAGTGGCTGTGTTCCCCTGTTAGGCTCTGAATATTTTCCACCTCTTCCAAAGCAGACACTTGTGTGAACAGCTCCTCACTATAACAAAGTTCATTGTGTTGCAGTACTTGCTAAAGTTTGTTGTTTTTCACTTTTAAACCACGGTTTAAAGAGTAGATCTAATGTTATTCAGTTACACATTAAAACAAGATCAAATAAAGTATGTATACTCTTATGCATTGTGTGAGAACCTAATTAAAAGCTTGCTTCTAGTTGGCTCACCATGTTCAACAAGTAGTGTTGGTTGATTAATCAATCCCCAATATATTAATATTTTAAGTGCATGCATCTCTTAAAAATTAAGAGATGAATGGTTAGGCTAAATGCTGTAGACATGGGTCTGGCTATCGCATAAGGATCCACAAGCTCAGACCCTATTGATTTCTAGTACATTAGGTACCTTTAATTTTAAAATCTTAACTGTTGGTGAGCCACAAATCACGAACTAGCAGAGCTGCATTGACACTTTTGGATGGAAGGAGGCCGTGTAGCCTATTTGTCCACCTACTTATAGAACTTTTTGTGATTCTGGCTCTGACATAGACCCATCTTATTCAGTTCCTCCAGCTTTATAATGAGGATATTATTATTTATTACATTAGTGCAGTGGATCTCAAACTAGGGCTGCAGCTTGTGTAGGGAAAGCTCCTGGCGGGCCAGTTTGTTTACCTGCTGGTTCTGCAGGTTTGGCCGATTGCAGCTCCGCGGTTCGCTGTTCCAGGCCAATAGGGGCTGCGGGAAGGAGCAGCCAGCAAATCCCTTGTCCTGTGCCTCTTCCTGCAGCCCCCATTGGCCTGGAGTGGGGAACCGCAGCCAGTGGGAGTCACGATCGGACAAACCTGTGGTCCCAGCAGGTAAAGAAACCGGCCTGGCCCGCCAGGGGCTTCCCCTACACAAGCAGTGGCCCCAGTTTGAGAACCACTGCATTAGTGCATAAAGACATACTTCACTTAGGGCTTGGCTACACTGGAGAGTTGCAGCGCTGGTGGTGGCTTTACAGTGCTGCAATTCACTCACTGTCCACACTTGCAAGGCACATATAGCGCTGTATCTCCCTGGCTACAGCGCTGGCTGTACTCCACCTCAGCCTGGGGAATGACGACTGCAGTGCTGGTGATGCAGCGCTGCTCCGCCAGTGTGGCCACCAAAAGCGCTGTTATTGGCCTCCAGAGGTATTCGGAGGTATCCCAGAATACCTGTTCAGCCACTCTGCTCATCAGTTTGAACTCTACTGCCCTGGCCTCAGGTGACCCGCCCTTTAAATGCCCCGGGAACTTTAAAAATCCCCTTCCTGTTGGCTCAGCCAGGTGTGGAGTGCAATCAGTGAAACTTTCCAGGTGACCATGCCTCCACGCGCCAAACGAGCCCCAGCATGGAGCAATGGTGAGTTGCTGGACCTCATCAGTGTTTGGGGAGAGGAAGCTGTGCAGTCCCAGCTGCGCTCCAGCCATAGGAATTGCGATACTTTTGGGCAGGTATCAAGAGCCATACCGGAAAGGGGCCATGACCAGGACATGCTGCAGTGCAGGGTTAAAGTGAAGGAGCTGCAGAGTGCCTATTGCAAAGCCCGCAAGGGAAACCACCGCTCCGGCACTGCTCCCACGACCTGCCGTTTTTACAAAGAGCTGGACGCGATACTTGGGGGTGACCCCACCGCCAATCCGAGGACCATGATGGACACTTCAGAGTAGGGGGAGGGGAAGAGGAGGAGGGGGAGGAGGAAACCGAGAGTGAGGGTACTGGGGTGGGGGGAGACACCCCGGAGTTCCTGGTGGCATGCAGCCAGGAGCTCTTCTCAAGCCAGGAGGAAGGTAGCCAGTCGCAGCAGCTGGTACTTGGTGGAGGACAAACAAAGGAGCGGGTTCCTGGTAAGCGGCTTTTATTTTCAGGATGGAAATTTTTTGGGAGAGGAGGGAGGGTTCTGCATGCATGCATACCTAGATGTGGAATAGTGAGGGGTAGGGGAACCATTGCTGCACACAGGCAAGCTGCATAGGGGCCAGGGCGGAATCTGCATTGCTGTAGAAGACCCTCCCACTCTTCTCAGGTGACCCACAGCAGAAGAGATATCTTCCAGGATCAACTTCTGTGGAAAATGTTGGGAGAGTGTTCAGTGTAGGTGCCCCCCGCAGTTGTTTGCTTTCCTCAACGCATAGAAACCCCGAGGACAGTACAGCCCTGAAGCAATCAGTCCCCGTTACTCACCATTTTGGGGCTCCTGTGGGTTATGTGCACTCTTTGGTATGGGAAAATTATGCTATTGTGAAGAATGTTACTCCTTTGCTGTGTGGGAATAATTGTCTGAGATATAAACAATGCTGCCTCTGTTAAGTGTTGCCTTTTTTTGACTTTCCACAAGCAACTTTGAGTTCTCGGCTGCCTGTGTTATCAACAGCCCAAAGACTCCAAAACCTCCGGAAGAAGCCGTGAAAAAGCAAAGACCACCTGCTGCAAGCAGTTATGGATCACTCTGCCACAGAGAATCAAAAAGTGCAGGACTGGAAGGAAAGGGAAAGCAGGACCCGCCAGAAAAACGCAGTGGCCAGGAAGAAAAGCACAAAGCAGCTGATAAGCATCCTGGTGCGCCAAGTGGACTCTATCCAGGCGCTCATTACCATGCAGGCAGAGCACTACCGCGCCGCCCCCTGCCCCCCCCCGTCCCAAAGTTCTTTCCCTTGTGCCCCAATATCAGCTCAAAACCCCCTTCCCAGCATCCAGGTTCTTACCACCACCAACTGCCTCCAACACCTGTACGTTCACCAACAAGCCCTGAGAACTACGATCCTTACCCTCTGCACTCAACCCCCATCACCATGCAGTATAGGCATCCTGAAGTGCAGCAGTCATTGTACAGCACTCCAGACAGGACATAGTCAAACGTGTGATGGTACAGTTCCCCACCCCACCCCCCTGCCCTTTTAGGTTCCCAAAATGTTGTGTGTCTGTCAATAAAGTTATTTTCTTGCCCATAAATGAATTCTTGGCTTTGAAAACAGTCTTTATTATTGCAGAAAGTCGAAGATACCTTAGCCCAGGAAAGAAACAGGCACTGCAAATCAGCTTAGGATAAACAGATTCCTACTAACATTGTAACCACTGCACTTCACTCCTGTGCAAGGCACCAAACATTACTGTTGGTTTTCAGCCTCAAATTCCTCCCTCAAGGCATCCCTAATCCTTGAAGCCCTGTGCTGGGCCTCTCTAGTAGCCCTGCTCTCTGGCTATACAAATTCAGCGTCCAGGGGTTGAACCTCGGAGGTCCATGCCTGACTGAATCTTTCACCCTTCCCTTCACAAATATTATGGAGGGTACAGCACGCGGATATAACAGCAGGGATGCTGCTTTCCCCCAAGTCTAGCTTCCCATACAGAGATCACCAGCGCCCCTTTAAACAGCCAAAAGCACACTTCACAATAATTCAGACTGTAGTTGAACTGGTCCTTGCTACTGTCAAGCTTCCCTGTATACGGTTTCATGAGCCAGGCATTAACGGGTAAGCGGGGTCTCCAAGGATCACAATGGGCATTTCAACATCCCTTACTGTGATCTTCCGGTCTAGGAAAAAAGTCCCTGCCTGCAGCTTCCTGAACAGGCCAGTGTTCCAAAAGATGTGTGCATCATGCACCTTTCCAGGCCAGCCTGTGTTAATGTCAATGAAATGCCCACGGTGATCCACAAGCGCCTGGAGAACCATAGAGAAATACCCCTTCCAATTAACGTACTCGGATGCTAGGTGGGGTAGTGCCAGAATAGGAATATGCGTCCCATCTATCGCCCCTCCACAGTTAGGGAAACCCATTTGTGCAAAGCCATCCACAATGTCCTGCACGTTCCCCAGTGTCATGGTTCTTCTTAGCAGGATGCGATTAATGGCCCTGCAAACTTGCATCAACACGATTCCAGCAGTTGACTTTCCCACTCCAAACCTGGTCCCGCCTGATCGGTAGCTTTCTGGAGTTGCCAGCTTCCAGATTGCAATAGCCACCCACTTCTCCACTGTCAGGGCAGCTCTCAATTTCGTGTCCTTGCGCCGCAGGCTGGGGGTGCTCCTCACACAGTCCCATGAAAGTGGCTTTTCTCATCCGAAAGTTCTGCAGCCACCGCTCATCATCCCAGACTTCCATGACGATGTGATCCCACCACTTAGTGCTTGTTTCCCGAGCCCAACAGCGGTGTTCCACAGTGCTGAGCATTTCCGTGAATGCCAGAAGCAATTTAGTGTCATACGCATCAGGCGACTCGCTATCATCATCAGACTCCTCATCACTTTGTATCTTAAGGAATAGCTCAACTGCCAAACGTGATGTGCTGGCGAGACTCGTCAGCATACTCCTCAGCAGTTCGGGCTCCATTTCACACAGAAATTGCTCTGCACAGAAACCAATGAGAGTCAAGATGGTGCCAAACATGGACGGAAAAACAGGGATTGCTGGGATGTGAAGTGATGCATCACGGGGCATTGGGACAGGAAGCAGAATGACTCGCACCCTCCGCCCCCTTCCCACAACCCACGGCACCAAAATGGCACCAAAAATGGGGCGAGGTGCTCTGTGGGATAGCTGCCCATAATGCACCACTCCCAACACCACTGCAAATGTGGCCACACTGCAGCGCTGATAGCTGTCAGTGTGGCCACACTCCAGCGCTTTCCCTACACAGCTGTACGAAGACAGCTTTAGCTCCCAGCGCTGCACACCTGCAAGTGTAGCCAAACCCTTAGTTTATTAATGTTTATAAAGGAGTTTTATGTCAAAATGCTGCATGAGTGCTAAGTATTTCAAGTTCAATAGCCTGCAAATGACACTGATAAAATATTACTAAAATAATCAGTTAGCATTATTTACCACTATTTATTTCTTTCATCGCATCTAAAAGAGCATTAGGTGATTCGTAGAACATTTAGTAGAAACATCCCTGCCTTTAAGACTTTACAACCAAACTAAAGACATGACATGACAAACAGGTAGAAAGAAAAATGAAGGGTGAAAGGAAGGAAAGAGTTGCAAGAAGACTGCAGTTGCTTTTGAGTTCAGTGGGGACTGCTCATCTGTGTAAAGTTAAGCACATGTATAAGTCTGTGCAGGATCAAATAGTAATATGCTCAACTTGATCGGTCTCAAGTGTTTTTGGGTAATTTAAATAAAATTGGTTATTTGCTACCAGGAATGATGTACCAGTTGTACACAGACTCGTTTTACAGATTTCAGTCTATATCTTGTGTGTCCTGTGGAATGATACATTCCAGATTGTGAGCCTTATAATCGTCCTATAGTAAGTGGAGATGGGAAATAAAAATAACTTTCTAATGTTAGTTCCTAAAGGGTTAGTTCCAGTTAGGCAAACCATTTAACTTCCTATGTCTGGCAGGTGGAACAGCTCTCTGTTGCTGAGCTGGGCTTCTGACAGTCTTCAGTTTAACATTTTTTCCCCTTCATTTACAGTTTTTACTTGGCAGGAGATAGTCAGTCATCTGCAAAAGGATTTTAAGTTTATTTTTGTTTCTGTCCCTTGCTCCATGGAGTGCTCAATCTTTTTAGTTCACTGAAATTTAACACAAGCACACTAGCTGCACAAACCTACAGGCTTGAAATTTCAAATACATTTCACACTTTAATTGAAACCTCCGTCCACTGTGATGGTTGAATTTCACTATTTAAGTCCATATTCATTAACATTAAAGCCTAGCACTACAGTTCACAAGAAGTAGGTGACCAGTGTGCTTTGGGCTAGCTTGATAGGCAAAAAGGTTTTTTTTTTATTTGTCTCTCTTTCCCCCCACCCCCCACAATCGAGTCAGCATAACATTATATGAAAAAATGCAGGCTGCCATGTTGGAAGTTCTGTTAGCTGTGTGTTGAGGGTATGTGTTTTCTCAGATCTAACTCAGATTACACCTCTTGAGTTAGCCTTTCTTGGCTTCACGGTGAAATAACACACGAGTTGCTGTGTCCATACTGGTGCTGCCTCATGCATGTGTAGCACTAAGATGGCGGGAGCCAGACTCCATGATTCTTGGTGCTCAGTAGGATGCGTTGCACTCTGAATTATTTTGCAGTGTATTGTGGGAGAACTTGTCCTTTCTGCTCACATGTGGGGGAATTGTGAATAGGTATTGGAGGACTAACAGCACTTGAGTGGCATTACCCTATGTCCACACTGCAAAGTGGTCATGTTAGCAGCTGATGAGTGGTGCTCACCTGTGCTCCCTCTTGGGCCAGCCAATTTGAGTAAAAAGCACAACAATGCTTTAGTTAAAGATTTTTTGTGTGTCAAGTTAGACACAAGTAGTCAAGTTAGAGTCAACACTCAAGTTAACTTTGCAGTGAAGAGAAGCCCTAAGGCCTGGTGTACACCTAAAACTTGAGTCAATCTAGCTATGTTGCTCAAGGGTGTGAAAAATTAACAACCTTGAGAAACAGTTAAGTCAACCTGCACCAATGGTCTCTACAACAAGGCTCAGAAGTCTTCTCTTGAACTAACCACCTCTCAGAAGGGTGGAATAACTACAACAATGGAAAAACCTCTTCTCTTTCTGTAGCTAGGCTGCTGTAACATCTGTGGTGTAGACATTGCCTATACCTATACCTTGGCAGGGACTTTCTGTTGTGCTAAGCTAACTCAGTTGAGCTAATGCAGTGGAAAAACACGCCCTCTTTAGGCCCACCAAGACAGGCCTTATGGTAGCCTAGATAAAAGCTTCTGAAAGTCCAGCACTTTGCCAGCGTGAATAATTAATTTAAGCACCCAATTAGAAATGTTAAACACCCTGGGACTATAGGTTCAAACTGAAGCCAGATTTACTTAAACCTACATTCTTCTCGAGCAATTTAAACTAAATACAGTTCAGTTTAATGTGTGAACTTTCAGGTGAAAACTTAAGATTTAAAGTCCTGTCTGTCTTTCCTGGACATTAAAGACAACCTATTCTGTTATGTAAAAGCGGGGGTCTAATCTGGTGGTTTTGACCAAAAATTCTCTTGCTCTGTATGTAGTAGGTTTGGTGATCACATTCTGATCCCAGTGGACAGATGTACACAGGACAAAAAACACTTCCACAGTTAACACTCACTGAAGCCTTCAACAGAAATTAAGAAATCGTGCCCAGATCAGAGTTGAAGTACACTGAGTAAGTGAAGCTCTCAGTGCCTGTTTTGTAGACACATCTGAAGATTATAATCTCCAGGGCTGTTAATCTTTTTATGGTGAGCACAAAATAAAAAAAATGCACTTATGAAATTGACTAGAGCTGGAAATCCTAGCAAAATGACTCTGCTGCCCTTGATTATTGTCTCATTAGTTATTTCACACTATTACATATCTTGCAGGTCTTTAATTTTATTTCTTGGAATCAGGAGCTCTGCTTTCCTCCACACAGTCTTGCAGGTGGGGAGTGGGAGAGGAATTGAAAAAAGAAACTTGGAACTGATATAACTTTTGACATGAATATTTCAAAATGCTATCCTTTCTTATCATTTGCCCCTGCTCCCCATATGTTCTATCCTTACTCTGGCCTCAGGTTTCCACTCTCCTCACTGGGGAGGGGGCTGCAGTTGCTGGACCTAGGTGGGATCAAGAGTTTCCCAGGTGTTTCTTTCTCTGGGTGGGTCTCTGTGTTCTGTGGCTTAGTTTCCTGGGTAACCACAGGCAGCAGAAATGTAGCCACAAAAAGTGATCTGGATTCCTGGAGTTGTGCACAACAGGATAGTGAAATGTTGGGTCCTACTTCAGTCCTCACCTAGTGATTGCACTTATGGTGAGCTCTGCGGAGTCACCCACCTGTCTGGGCCTGGCTGAGATCTTTCCACAAATGAGGAGGCAAAGGTTATGTTTGTTGGCACAGAGGGGAAACCTTTGGAAGAGCTTGTTGCTACAGTGCTGGCTCCACCAACAGAGGATCTGTCTCCACACAGTAAGCCAAGCTGTAGTTTAGGGGTCACTTTAGACCAGTGGTTCTCAAACTTTAGCAATCTGAGGACCCTCATTTTGATTTTTAAATTTTTGTGGACCCCCAAGGCCCCTGCTCCGCCCTAGGCCCTGCCCTCACTCCACCCCTTCCCCCAAAACCCCATTCCCACCCCAGCTCCACCCCTACCCCTCCTCTTCCCTCGCCTCTTTCCTTCCCTGCGCCTCCCCCTACCTCCCAGTGCCTCTTGTGCACCAGGGAAGCACTGGGAGGGAGGGGGAGGAGTTGATCAGTGGGGCTAGCGGTCCTGAACATGATTCCACCCTGTCCCCTGAGTGTGCCTCATCCCTGCTCCTCCCCCTCCCAACACCTCCCACATGCTGGGGAACAGCTGTTCCCCAGCATGCAGGAGGCGCTGGGAGGGAGCGAGGGAGGGGGAGGAGTTGATTAGCGGGCCCACGGACCCCCTGGTAGTATCCGCAGACCCTAGTTTGAGAAACGCTGCTTTAGACTTCCGGCTGATGCAGGATTCTCGCATAGCAGTATCTGCAAGAAACCCATTTTTCTTCCTCCAAATGCTAGAAACTGCATCCCATTCTTGGCAATGAAGTCCTACCCTTGATCATGCATATTTTTGTCAGCTCCAGACTGGATTATTATAATGCAATTTACTTGTGCTTTGAATCCATCAGCTGTGTGTGGGGGGGTGGGATTACAGCTGGTACAGAGTGATGCCGCTTGCCTCATCAGCAACACAGGTTGCTGAGTGCATACTACTGCTGTGCTCCGCTGGCTCCCTATTGAGTCTTGTCACACTTAGCCTTGGCCTTAATTTTTCAAGCTTTCAGGCTTCCAACATAAATTCAAAAGCACTTCTACCTTGCTTTCTCTTAAAATGTGTAGTGTGTCTGTATTCTTGAGAAGGAAAATGCAGAACAGTGATGAGGGAAACCCCACTTGACAGATGTTAATCCCTTTGAGTTTTAATTCCCTAAGCACCAGATACCCTGATATTGAGAGTGGAATAAGATTTCTTATAGAACAATGTAGTGCTCTTCTGTAGAGGTGCAAAGGGACATCGGGATTTCAGGCCTATGAGCCTGCAATCTCCCACTACCATGAAGGATATGTCCACACTACCCGCCGGATTGGCAGGTAGTGATCGATCTATCGGGGATCAACTTATTGCATCTCGTCTAGACGTGATAAATCGATCCCTGAACGCACTCCCGTCAACTCCAGAACTCCACCAGGGCGAGAGGCGGAAGCGGAGTTGACGGGGGAGCTGTGGCCGTCGATCCCGCGCCCTGAGGACGGGAGGTAAGTTGAAATAAGATACGTCGACTTCAGCTAAGCTAGTCCCGTAGCTGAAGTTGTGTATCTTACATCAACCCCCCCCCCCACCCAGTGTAGACCAGGCCTAGGATGGTAGGAAAGGGGATACCCTGGACAACCAAAGCAGCCTAACTTTGAGAAGCTGAGCAAGAATGTTGTGAATGCCCTGGCTCAATATAAAGACTTCCAGCCTTTGAAGTAGGGCAGAGTTCTCCCCCTTGGAAATGATTGAAACTTTAGAAATGACTGAAAGGGTACGTCATCTGGGATTGCACATGCAATGTAAAACCTTACATTTAGTTTGTTCTGATTACCTTCTATTGAAGTTGGAGGGATACGGGCTACCTAGGATGCATAGACTTATTTTGACATTGTCTAAAATCTGTTTTTCTAATATACAGCGTTTTATATCATGGCATTAAAAGATCATTGAAATATATAAAACTCCCTTTGTTTTCCTGAATAGCCTAACAAACTTTTTATAAGAGCCAGTTTTTGGGATACAGTTCATCTCATTTCCTCTTGGTTTCTGCTGCTGAGTTTAGGATTCAGAGTATTAAAGTGAAGGCTTTCTACCACAACAGAAGCATTGTCAGATTTCTAGTTGTCTGGCACTGTAATCATACACCTTGTGAGGAGTGTACCAGAATATTACTCAACTGTTTTGTATTACACAACGTTTAGTGCAATATGTGCAGCTGGAATAGAAATACAACAGGGAAAGGACAAGTGTATTTCTGGGAATGAAGGTAATGAATTCCTCATTCCAGAAGGCACTGTAGGCTTTGATCCCTGTGAAAGTAACATCATCTCCTCTGATGTCTCAGATTATTTAAATCTACTCCAGAGAGTGGGTTGTATAGATTTTGTACACTGGTTACAATAAGGAGTATATAATCATTTGTAGGTGGCTGGGTTTTTTGAGTTATTAATGCTGTGGTCAGTGAAGATAATTCTTAGGGGCCAGTAAAGGTTTCCAGTCTATGATAAATAAAACGTAAGATTTGTCATACATGCTTGTGCACTACAGAACATCTTAATTAATTTTGGAGTTACTTTTGCATTTAAGTTACTCCAAAGCTCTAGTTTTAAACAAACCAAAGCTAGGATATGCTAAACATGCAGTCTGTGTGTGATCTGAATCCCTGCATAATGAACTTGACGGGGCACAGAAAGAGAACCATATTAGGTGAAGATAACTCAGGGTACCCATTGATGCTGGGGGAACAGGTATGCAGTTGGTTTGTTTTATCGAGAGCAAGAATTGGAGAGGTTTTAAGGATGTTTATGGTTTAAGGATGTTATGTGTAGAGGTGGTAAATGTTTTTTTGCAGTAACCTGATCCTGATTCTGAAAGGCAGATTACCATAGAATAAGCAGTGGATTATTTATGAAGAATGAGCCAAAGTTTTAGGTCTGTGCCCTTCTAAGTTTTAGAAGAAGTGAACTATTTAATTTCTGCTCTTAGATCTAGAAATTTTGTGCCAGGTATTTTTAGGAATTACGCAGATAGCTCAGTGTGACGGTGCGCGGCCGGGGCTCGACTCTCCCTGGGGAGGAGGGGAGCCACACTGCCTCGCTACGCGTCGTCTGAGGGCCTCTGCCCTCGAGGTTGAGCGGTCAACAGTTCGGGCAGCTCGGACCCTGTAGGCAGGACCGAACACTGGCACAGTCAAAGGGGGCCCAGCCCTTGGTGCGGGCGGGGCACCAAACCCACAGGTACACTAGCTCAGACCTTTGTGACTGAGGGCCAAGCAGTTATCAGTTCAGGCAGCTCGGGCCCTGTAGACAGGACTGAGCGGTGGCACAGTCAAAGGGGGCCCAGCCCTTGGTTCGGGCGGGGCACCAAACACACAGGTACACTAGCTCAGACCCTTGTGACTCAGGCTGAGCGACAACCACCGTGGATGGCCTCCTCAGGCCAGGGGAGAGGGAGTCTGCCACCCTTGAAGGGGTGGCAGGGGGAACGCAGGCCCTCCCACTACACTGCGTTCCAGCCCGGGGCCCTATCAGCGGTTAACGCCATTAACGGTCAGTGGGAATCCTGACCGAAACACACTGACATGGGTTCCGGCATACTTGCAGTCTGACTGGGGTCAGCTGCCCCCGGGCTACTTCCTATCTCCCCCTCTGGTCCTACCTGATCGGGGCCCTCAGTCCCTGGGAAGCTTAGTAGCATGGGCTCCTCCCGGCCAGGGCTGGGCGGTAGATCCGGTAGTACCTCAGGAAAGTCCGGCCAGGCCTGGTCCTGGGGTTCCTCGGGGTAGTAGCAGGGACGGGGCAGCTCCAGCAGCTCCTCGACGTAGCGGGCGCGGGGCAGCTCCTCGACGTAGCGGGCGCGGGGCAGCTCCTCGACGTAGCGGGCGCGGGGCAGCTCCGGCAGCTCCTTGGGGTAGCGGGGAAGTTCTGGCCAGTCAGGGCAACGGCCCTGGGCCTCCGCAGCTTCCCAGTCAGGAGCACCCTCTAGCAGGTCCGCTCCGGACGGCGGCAGGGCTCCAACTGAGGGCTGAGGGCCTGCTTTTATACTTCCGGGGCGCCTCCTGACCTTCCGAGGGGCGGGACTACTGCTCAGTGGCCCCGTCCCTTTTGGCATCTGACGGGGCTCGACCCTCCCTGGGGAGGAGGGGAGCCACAGCGCCTCGCTACACTCAGGATATGTGCATAGAATTTATAATTGCACATTTTTTTACAGTTTGCCAAAGTGTGCCAGCACTGCCCCAGTAATAAATGGTTGCACGATTAGACCCTTAGTTAAGAAAATACTTCAGTACAGTCTTAAAACGTAAGAAACCAAAAATTGTCAACTGAGA
Source organism: Gopherus flavomarginatus (assembly GCF_025201925.1). NCBI lineage: Eukaryota > Metazoa > Chordata > Testudines > Testudinidae > Gopherus > Gopherus flavomarginatus. The sequence continues at coordinate 76,391,610 of NC_066625.1, read as the reverse complement.
AAAGCAACTTCTCACCTCCTAGCTGTGTAACAAATAGATTTCTGTTCATGTCCCAAGATCACCTCTCTCTTGAGGCTAGCAGTACTTCAAAACTCCAATGAAGTCCAGCTTTGCAGTGCAGAAATGAAACACTTAAAATCTAGGTCACAGTTTCAGCTTGCCCTGATAACACTCCAGAGCCAAGAGGAATGGGAGATGCTCAGGGACTGTGATGGTGAGACAGCATATAGGTACCTAAATGGAATTTCCACTAGGAGGAAAGTGATGCTGCATTGTGAGTCCTTCACAATTAATATTTAAAAAGGTTTATTTTAATCATGTGCATGCACAGTTAGAATCTGGAGGACATTCCCCCCTTCCCCCCCCCATTTCAAAATTCAGGGTACTTAATTTCTTCTTAAAACAACTGGATTTTTCTCTTTAAGAGTCTAATCTTGCAAATGTTTGTTTACTAATGAGTATAATACTTCCTAATGTGAATTTAGTAGAGTGGGGTGAGCATGCTGGATCACGTGCCCCCCAGATTTCCACCAGGCTTTGCTTGCCCCACTCAGTCACATGGTGTGGCCAGAGAGAAGACTGAAGGTAAGGAAGGGGCCTGTCAGAGTGAGGCATGACTTGAGCTGTTCTGGGGGTAGCAAACATTAAATTGTTTGCTCCCCCCCACCCCCACTATCAGCAGGTATGGGTCGTCTCTGGGTGGAGGTGATTCCAAGCTCCACCCACATGATTTGCCAAAATAAGACACTGCTTACAGTAAATTGTGCAAACGTTCACAATATATGTGCCACTTGTGTCCATCGGGCTATGTGAGTGATCTCCCCATTGGTGCGGCTCTTATATGCCCAAGGGTTCTGCTCATTCTTTTTTGGCTTGGCTTCTCTTGTTTGCGGGAAGGGGGTGAGGTGGGGAGAAAATGGTGGTATCTCCCAAGCAGCACCCACTTTGCGGCTCCAAAATTCGACTTCACATAGAGTAAATTATATAGTGCTGGGACCGTCCTTGTCTGCTCTTAAATGAGGGATGAGATAGCTAACAATAAAATTAACTCAGCTGCCCAGTGATGTTAACATCTCCCTGAGGGTTCGTCTGTCTACACAGCAGCTGGGAGATGTGAGTTCCAGCTGGGCTAAAAATAGCAGTGTGGCCGCAGCAGCATGGCAAGCTGCCCAAGAACGTACCCAAGGGGTCAGGCGGAGGTACTGAGACAGCTAGCTTGAGCCGCTCTCCTTGCTGCTGTAACCGCACTGCTATTTTTAGCCTGCTAGTTCAGTCAAGCTAGCCTGGGTATGTCTGCTCTGCCTCCAGCTGCTTTGCAGTAAGGTAACGGGCAAGTCACACCTCCATTGTTCCAGGCTGTTTGCAGACCTCTCTGCATTGGTTAGGCTCGATTTGTATTTCTGAGGTTTTCTTCAGAACTATTAACAGCCAGAGAGTGACTCTTAAACCACAACTACAGTTACAGGGATTATAGCAGCATAGCTATGGCACCGTAGTTAGGACAGCATCATCACTTAGGCCATGTCTACACTAGTAAACTTACAGCGTCACAGCTGTACTGATGCAGCTGTCCTGCTATAAGATTGTTCATGTAGCCCAGGGGTTGGCAACCTATGGCACGCGAGCTGATTTACAGTGGTATGCTGCTGCTGGCCTGGGATCCCGGCCGCCGGCCCTGCTCAGCATGCTGCTGGCCTGAATGCATGGAAGAACCCTGGGCCGGCAGTGGGCTGAGCGGGGCCGGTGGCCGGGACCTCGGCTGGCAGGAGCCGTTGGACGGAACCCCAGACCAGCAGCCCGCTGAGCGGCTCAGCCGGCTGCTGGTCTGGGGTCCTGGCTGCTGGCCCCACTCAGCCAACTGCCGGTCTGGGGTTCCATCCGCCGGCCCCTGTAAATGTAAAATGTCTTACTGACATGTTAAGCCTTAAATTACAACGAATAAATGAAGACTTGGCACACCACTTCTGAAAGGTTGCCGACCCCTGGTGTAGCCGCTCTATGCCGAGGAGAGAGCGCTCTCCTGTCAACATAATAAAACCACCTCAAATGAGCAGCGATAGCTATGTCAGTGGGAGAAGCTCTCCTGCTGATATAGCGCTGTGCACACAAGCACTTATGCCAGCGAAATGTATGTCACTTGGGATGTTTTCTGCACACCCCTGAGCGACATAAGTTTTGCTGACATAAGTGGTAGTGTAGATGTGGCCTTAGTGTGGATGCAATCTACAGCAACAAAAGGGATTTTTCCATCGCTGTAGGAACACCATCTCCCAGAGTGACAGTAGCTAGGTCAACAGAAGCATTCTTCTATCAACTTAGCTGTGTATCTAACACAGATTGGCATAGCTACGGAACTAGAGGGTCTGGATTTTTTACCTCTAAGCACCATAGCTGTGTCAACCTATATTTTAAGTGTAGACCAGGCCTTAGATTTTTAAATGAAAGTTCAAATTCTGGACAGCAAGGTAGTAGCTTCAGAGAAGCATGGTATGTGGGCATGTACACGCTGTTTCCAGGCGCTGTTTACAGTGGTCAGCATTATACCCAATATTATGCTTTTTCAGGATTGGACTCTAAATTTGCAAAAATACCTACTTCAGAAATTCTGCCAGTCCTAGTTCTTACACACATTATAAAGACCTTGCTTAGTGCTGTGTGTAAACTTACCTACAGTTAGAGTGAAATATTTGATACTTGTGCATGCTTTCTCTATAACTTTTTGCAGGGGAAGATGGTGAGCAGTGAATATAGTCTTGAAATATAGAACTTTCTAATGGAAATCACTGGTACAAACATGCTTTTTTTAGAACTACATTTTAGATTAATATGGGAAGGTGTCTGCAAAATATATTTATGTAATTATAAAAACTATTGAGTACCTATTCCATAGTTCTTATTAAAAGTAGCTTTATTATTCTTAGGTCAGAAAGTCTGACCAGCTTTACAAAATTAAACATTCTTACATTAGTGTGGACTGGCTACTGGATTCTGAATCTGGTTAAATGACCTGCAAATACAAGTAAAAGTTTCATCAACTTTGAAAGAGTAATATTCTCTTTTACATAAATGGCATACAAATCTAACTTTAAATGTAATATACTGCAAGATTACACCAAAAACTCCATAAGATGTCCTTTCCTTACCTAGCTGGACTGTGTAGGGCAAGCTCTATACTGCTTAGTTACTCACCACTCCATAGATCACCTGAAGTTTTTCATTGTTGAGTTAATAAAATAAATAAGTAATAGAATCCATTGTCGCAGATAGGGTGAGATTGAACCTTTGAGCTCAGCCCTGAGGATTTGATGATGTGTAGCTGTACTACCACAAGGAGTTGACTCCTCTTGTCCTGAGGAAGAATAAGTTGCTGCAGCCCTGAAAAGAGTGCTGCTTTCCTTCCTACCCAGTGGGCTGGTAGAGCCATGGCTCCTCTCACTTCCTGTCCATTTCCTTGTGGAGGGAAGTCACTGAATATATCACAGGGTACTAGTGCCATAATCCAGGTAGCCCTAATAAGACCACATGATCTGGTGTGGGGCCTAGCTCCCTTCTCTGCCATAGGTGCCAGCTTTTTCCTGGCGCTGGTGGGTGCTCATGCCTCCCCGCCCTGACTCCACCCATGCTCCACCCCTACCCTGCCCCCATTCCAACCCCTCCCCCAAAGTTTCCACTGCCAACTCCGCTCTCTCCCTGCCCCTTTTGAACTCCTTCCCCAAATCCCCGCCCTGGCCCTGCCTCTTCCCTGGGTGCGGCCACATTCCCCCTCCTCGCCCCTCCCTCCCAGGCAGCAAGCGCTGGAGCTAGGAAGAGAAGGAGTGCGTGCTCCGGGGAGGAGGCGGAGCGGAGGCAGAGGTGAGCTGGGGCGGGGCGGCGGAGAGCTCACCCACCAATTTTTCCCTGTGGGTGCTCCAGCTCTGGTGCACCGTCAGAGTCAGCATCTATGTTCTTTACTACTCTGCCTAACTGCATTAGGATTGGACAAAACTAGCCCTTGGATTATAAACAGTCAGTATTTTATTCTGTTTCTCCAGCATGTAGCCCGATCTATCTATGTCTTTATATAACATTGATTACTTAAGAATTCCCAATGATCACTTTGAGGATTGAGAGGTTCTTGTCTCGAGATCAGGCCCAGTATTCAAATTATTATATAGTTGGGAACCCTGATGTGTACAGCTGCACACTCACACTATAGCAACTGTTCTATATTTACAAATTGTTTATTAATACATTTAGCACAGTCACAAACACCCCAACTCAGTAAGGCAGATAAAGATACTACAGGATGTACATTTGCACACCCATATACTGGCACCATCCATTGTAGAACGACCTGAAATGTTAGCCATCACCTTCTCCTCTCATCACCAGTGACCATCATTCTAGCACCTCCAGAGAACTAGATTTCCTTCTCCTACTGCCCCTAGGCTGAGATGTAATTTTTATAATATGATATGCTGAAGCTATTATGTTTGCATATTCAGTAGGGATATTTCACCTTTTCCTTATTTGTATATCCTCAAATTACTAAAGTTGGCGTGTGCTTCTCCTATAGGTTAGTATATGAATGTTTTCAACTTATCATATACATCAATTTGTTACCATGACCCTCTTGTGGTCGGCTATCTGCGGGTGTAGCTCATGTACCTGCTATGTACGTCATGACACTCTTGTGGGTGGACTCTTGAACATTGTGATTGGTGGTTGACTCTTGAACATTGTGGTTGGTTGTTCCTGTGGTCAAAAATTCCCCTTAAATGCCTATTTTCTGCTCCCCAATATGTGGAGTTTGGGCTGTTTTTATCTGTTCAAAGTTCATATAGGCCTCAAGCCTTATGCTAAGTTGCTGAACCTAATGTCTCACAGCAGTGGTCCCCAACCTTTTCGTCTGGCGCCCACCAGACAAAGGACAGTGGCAGTGGTCGAGCATCCACCGAAATGCCACCGAATTTCGGCGGCATTTTGGCAGATGCTCGACCGCCGGACAGGACGCGGGAGCATTTAGATGCCCCTGCGGGCGCCATGGCACCCACAGGCGCCGCGTTGGGGACCCCTGTCTTACAAGATACAAGCCTGTAGGTTCCTTGCATTACTTTTGAATATAATAGAAGTAGCTAAATATAATGAAAGGAAGGCAGTGAATATATAAAGCACCAATTAATTAATCTCTTTTCAGGGGCATAATAAAGGGAACCACATTTATTTCCTACTCCATTGGGAGCACAAGGGTAAAGCTCAACTTTTCAAATGGAAGAGAATAAAAATGTTTAAACTTCTAAGAAATATTAGAAATAAGAGAGCTTCCACTTTGAAATGGTCTCTAAAAGGCTAACCTGTATTAACTAGTACTATGGTTACAGTGTGTGTCTGTGTTAATTAGCATGGGGATTTCCCAGTGCCATAAGTTAATGATAAATGGCTATTTCTTTTATTCTCTGAGACGCATCAAATCATCAGAAGTAATTTAGGCTTAGTGAAATCAAACTCTGTAACATCCCTTGATTAAATATTTCTGGCCTCTGTTTGAATTATTCCAAGTGTGGACACATTCACAGAGCCACATCTTGTGTTTTGTTTCGACTGTTGTCTACTTTTTGTCTGCCTCTGTGGCAGTATGTTAGGCTGTATGCCAAAAATAACCAACTCAACCAACACTGTTTGGTCATTTTTCATATAACTTCATAAACCAGGCTATTGTGCAGACATTTTTTTGCTCTTACTGCAGTGGAAAAGTAAAATTTGATGAACTAGTGCAGCCCTAGGTTCTGTGGCAGTATACACTTTCAGGAGCGGCACCAGGGTTTTTGGCGCCCTAGGCGGGGATCCTTCCACGCTCCCAGTCGTTGGTGGCAGTTCTGCGGCGGGGGGGTACTTCTGTGCTCACGGTCTTCGGGGCACTTCGGCGGCGAGTCCCGGAGCGAGTGAAGGACCCGCCTCAGAATTGCCACTGAAGACCTGGAGCGCAGAAGGACCCCCCGAAGCCGAATTGCTGCCGAGGGCAGCAAAATGCCCCCCCCCCCCCCAAATCCTGGTGCCCTAGGCGACCGCCTAGGTCGCCTAAATGGAAGCTCCAACCCTGTACACTTTCCATTACAATGAAAAAAATTAGAATAGCATAATGAGAATGGATTTCCATGTTTTACTGTGCATGTTAAGGCTTTTTAAAGTGAAGTCAAAGAATCTTCTGCTAGTGACTGGCAAAAAGGATATTGCTTATGTACTGCAGTTTTCAGGTTTTCTGTAGTGCTCAAAATATTTTAATTTTCTCATTTGAAGATTGATACTTTATAGTGTTGCATCCCAACCCTTCCAAGTCAGAGATTCCCTGCAGTGTCATTGCTGGCTTCTAGTAAGGGACTTAAACCTGTGGTATTCTGGTCTAAATGCAAGAGAGGTATCCGCTGAGGCATGACCTGAAATGCAGTCTTTGTATCCAGTCATGCAAATACTCACAGACTTCAAGGCCAGACGTGACCGTCGTGATCATCAAGTCTGACCTGCATGCTGCAGGCCACAGAATCTCATCCACCCATTCCTGTAGTAGGCCCATAGCCTCTGGCTGTGTTACTGAGGTCCTCAGATCTTGTTTGGAAGACCTCAAGTTACAGAGAATTCACCATCTTCTCTAGTTCAAACCAGGAAGTGATCCTTGCCCCATGCTGCAGAGGAAGGCAAAACCTCTCTCCCCCCTCGCTCCTCACCTCTGCCACTCTGACCTCAGGAAAAACTCCTTCCCAACCCCAAACACACTGCCTGGTGTAGTATTTATTTACTGGTATGAGTCCTCTGATTTTTAAAAAGAAATCAGTGGGACTAATCACATGAATCAGTCCAATTCTGAAACAGAAGTCAAAGGTCTATCACTTCCCCCATTGTAAAAATAACTGACTTCCTGTGGATTTCTCTCTAGACTGGTGAGGCAGTTCTATAAAGGATAACTCTATCCACCAATTTATTTTTTTTTTAAAGAAACGGAAACATTACCTAAGTACTTCCAGATGCTGAAATTTAGAGCTGATCCAAATCATCTGAGTTTTAAGGATGAATGATATGTTTGGCAACAAAGAATTCCATGCTATTTATTGACCCTAGGTCTTTATACTAGTTTATACTGTCTAAAGATCCTAGATGCTTCTACAAAAACTCAGAAATTTAAAAACAAATATGCAGGAAATCTTTGTTCTAACTTTATAACATGAGACATATACTCCTGAGGGCATTCTGTGCCAAAAATTTAAAAATGCTGCGCATATTTTAAAATTCTGCAATTCAGGATCCAAGTATGAGTTGAGAGGGTTCTGTGTGGATTGAGAAACAATCAGAGTACAGGCGGCTCAGTGGGGGATCCAGGTGCGGGGGGATTTGGATGCACAGGAGCTATTTGGGGGGTTCTGGGTGCAATGGTAATGGACTCTGCAGGGGGGGTCCAGGTTAAGCTGGTTTGGGCTCAGGATGGGGGATCTGAGTGTGCAGGGGATAGAGCTCGGCAGAGGGGTCAGGGTGTGAGGGGCTCAATGAGGGGTTCAGATGCTGGGGCAGTGGGGCTCAGTGGGATGGGGATCAGTGGAGTGGGGATCAGGGTGCAGGTGGCTTGTCAGGGTGGTCCAGGTACAGGGGGAGTGGGACTCATCAGCGGGTTCTGAGTGCGTGGTGGGGTGAGGCTTGACTGGAGGGTTTGGGTATGAGTGGGAGTTGGGTGAATGTGGGAGCAGCTCCCCCCAGGGCCGGCTCCAGAGGTTTTACCGCCCCAAGCAGTCAAAAAAAAAAAATAAAACCACAATTGGAGGGACCCTCCGCCGAATACCTGAAAGTGCCGCCCCGCTCCAGAGTTGCCGCCCCAAGCACCTGCTTGATAAGCTGGTGCCTGGAGCCAACCCTGGCTCCCGCTGCAGCTGAGGAGCGATGGATTCAGGAAGCCAGGGGGATGGGAGTTTGCAGAGCTTCCTGCAGCTGGGGGAGAAATCTGGAGGTGGGTCTGACCCAGCCCTGGATGCCTGGCAGGGGAAGAGGAAGTCTCATTCTCCCCAGCCCAGCCGGGACCAGCAGCTGAGCCCAGCACAGGGTAGGAGCCACCAGTCAGGTCTTCCCCAGTCCTGCCCCTTCTCCCACAGTGATTTACCTCTCTGCTGGCTGCTCTGGGCACCCAAAACATACTGCTGGAGAGGATTGCATGACTGCTCTTGTGGCTTCCTTTTGCTTCCTTGTCAGAAAGTCATTTTTCTGTGGGGAAGCAAAGAAATATGCAGGAGACATAAATTCTTTACATGCGCAGTGCCGCAGAATTCCACAAGGAGTAGACCTAGCAGTTACCTTAAAAGGTAGGTGCCTTGAAAGTATCCATGCTGGAGGTTTAAGTTTTTTATATAAAGGGTAGCAGTAAAGACTTTAAAAAAAGGAAGTAGATTATGAGATGTGCTCTAATAAAAATGTTCTAGAAATCTGTAATCACCTCTCAATATGGCAGGCTTGTCTATTTAGCTGAAATATGCTGGATTTATTTTAGATATTTGCAAACTAAATTACTTAGTGTTACTTGAAGACGGTTTACGGGAGATCCCCGTGAGAGACGGACAAATAATGCCATCAAATTCCAAATTGTTCCTTTTGAAAGGGACTTATTGCTCTGTATTTCTGAGGCCCTGGGAAAAAAGCAAGGCAGCCTCTGCTTACAATGCAGGCACTTTCATTTCAAACGGTCCCTAGATATAGTAAATATGAAAGCTAAATGTTGGATATGAGAACGGTGGGGAGGGACTAACCAAAATTGATTTTTCAAAGAGACTGATCCCACCCAAAAATAGACATGTTGAGATGGCCTGAGTCTCTGTTTCAGAGTTTGACCTAGTGATGTGTCTGGGAACAAGCAGAGTAGTCACCAGTTTCAGTCTGTTTGTAGCCAGCAATTACGTCCTCAGCAGTGGTTCTCAACCTTGTTGGGCTCAGGACCCATTTGTAAATATTCATGGCTTATCATGACCCAGTAAATAGTTTGATGGTGGAGACCCTGGATTGGTTTCAGGTGGGTCCTGCCCCTTGGAGGGGTTGGGTCCTGCACAGCATTCACCCACAGTGGCAGCTCCTGTGCTGCTAGGCCCTCTGCTGTGGGCATTGCACCCTAGGGGATTGCAGTGCCACTCAAGTTTGGCCCCATCCCCCAACTGGACCAAATTTGTGAGAGTGGCGTTGCTGGACTCCCATTGTCATGATGGTTGGGTCAAACCTGAGTGATGCTGGAACCCCAGAGGTTGCAGAGGCTGGAGCAGGGAGGTGATCCCAGCCAGCCCTGTGGGACCGGAGCTGCCACACAACCCTTTGAAAAAACTCTGGTGACTCAATTTTGGGTCCTGACCCACAGGCTGAAAAACCCTGCTGTAGTGGGTGTATTGTGATTGCAAATACTTGTGAACCTTTCCACCTATGAGTGGGGGTCAATAGAAAAAATAAGTGTTTGTTTTTTCTCTTGCAGAAACATGCTATGCTTTGCAGCTGTCAACCATATTAAAAGTAAAAGACGTGGTCTCTTTGTTTTCTATGTGAGGCTACCCTGTAGTCTTTCTTGTGCCTGTATAACTTTTGTAGATGCTTCAAGATTTGCTCCTTTCTCCAAATTGCACTGTTCCCCTGCACTGCGCTCCCCACTCCAACGGTTTTTAGACTTACAGGCAGATAAGATGAGCTCTGTAGAAACAAAGTTGCATACCCGCAAATTGTAGCTTGGGTCTTCCATTCAGTCACATGGACTTCTGTTTACATAGAGACCAAAGCTCATTTATTTCATGGAGAATATTTTTAGGAGCCGCTCTTTGGGTGGTGGACTAACATTCTTCCTTTAAGAAGGAAAATGAGTTGTGACAGAATCCTGAGGAAAAGAATTAGCTTTTTCAAAATATATATTTTTTTCGCTTTCTTCCCTCCCCCACTGCACTCTTTCTTGCCAGGTGGTTTTCCTCACTTCTTCCTTTCTTCTCTTATTGACTTCAGGTTCTACTCCCTCTGCTCTCTTTCTACCCATGCTTGTCCTCTCCTGTGATTCACTTTCCTTCTGACTGCTCCCTTCTTATAAAATGTTTATTTTAAGGAGCTGAGACATCACCGATTAAAACTTAAAACGGCAGGTGTTTAGATTCTGTTTCACCTGTTCATGGACCTTGCTGTTGAATCATCAAATGTCCTTTGGCCCTGCAGTAAATGTGTAAAATATAAACATGAGTGTTTTGTTCAGCTGTTTCGAGGTGAATTTGTCTGAAAGATGTGGCACTCGTCTGATCAAAAGGAGCAAGGGCAAAGGGAAAGATAATTTAACTAGTTTTAGGAACTTCCACTATCTAATTGCTTGATGCTGATTAGCTAGAAGTGATGTAGACATGACAACTACATAACTAAAACAATCTTTAGTCGCCCTTCCTGCTTTGTGTCACTAATTCTGGTACCAGTTACACCCTTGTCACTTGACTCAGTGCATGTTCCAGCACATTGCACTTTATACCGTAAAGGACAATATTAGCATCTTAATGCTTTAAAGACAAATATAGCTAAAATGCCACTTCACAGCTATGATATAATCAGAACTAAACTTTTAATGGCTCTGACAGTCAGTGAAACAGGGCTGATTGCAATGTAGAAATCCTCAATGTTTATAGCACTTCACACGACATCCTACTTTAACTGATTTGTTTCCTGCGAAATGCAGATTGTGCCTTAACTTCTTTGCTTCTAGAGGGCCTATCACTGTGGTAGCCATGTGCTTTGCTGACACAACAAATTACATAAACCACTTACAGAAACAAAATAAAACCAAAACTGGTGAAAATGAGCAAATGAGGAAAATCCTAGCCTGTGGGCGAAAACAAGGTTACAAAGCTCACACTCTAGGGAGCAGATCACTGTTGCCTTGTGCTTTCCCTTCATCTTCCTGCTGTTTTCTTTACTATATGCTTAGATTGTAAACTCTTTGGAAGAGGGACATCTCTTCACTGTATGTTTGTACATTATCTAGCACAGTGAATGCCTGATTGGTGCCTCTAGGCCCTACTGCAATATTAATAATCTGTGGAATGTTCTGCATGCGCGCGCGCACACACACACACACACACACACACACACACACACACACACACACAGAGAGTGACTGCTGCTGCAACTTTTAGGTTGTTGTGGTCTCTGCTCTGAGTGCACCCATCTCTCTGAGTAACAGGGTGAAATGGCTGGTGGATGGATCAGCATAGTTGGGTGCGCTGCTCCCAAATCTGTTGGCTGCACTGTACCATGAAGAGAGTGCAGATTCTTTTCAAATCACTTCTGGAAAGAAATTGTGCCCCCATTTAAGTCAGTGGGGCCAGGATTTCACTTCTCAGATTCTCTTCCCGTGCAACAGAACCATACAGGGTTTCGCTGCATCCAGGGCCCTCTCTGCCAGCCAGGGAAAATTTGCCCTAAATGAGCATTACATCTTGAAAGACATCAGACTCTAGCTGTGACAGACCACTAGGAGGATAGAGTTCACTCGGGGGACAAATTTTTATTATAGTTGCTTACTTATATTGCAGTAATGTTACAGTGTGTTAAGCATTGTACAAACGTCTGGGAAGGCGCAGTCCCTGTCTCAAAGAGACTACAATCCAAATAAGTCTTGCTCTATTATAAAATTAAGTATCAGATTGTAACGTGTCCTAGGATGATTAGTACTGTGTTCCCCCTTCTCAGTAACTTTTCTTCCCTACATAGGCACCAACTTCTGTTGACGCCAGTGGGTGCTTGACCCTCCTCTACCCCCGGCCCCGCCCTACTCCCCACCTGTCCTGCCCCCTCCCACCCCTGCTCACCCCCATTCCAACCCCTTCCCCAAAGTTCCTGTCCCAACTCTACCCCCTCCCTTCCCCTATTCCAACCGCTTCCCCAAATCCCCACTTCAGTCTAGCCTCTTCCCCGCCTCCTCTCCTGAGCATGCGCATTCCTGCTGTTCCAGCTGTTTTGCAGAGGCAAGCACTGGGAGGTAGGCGGAGAAGCAGGGATGTGCCATGCTCAAGGAGGAGGTGGAGGTGGGGCGGGGAGGGGAGCTTGGCTGCCAGTGGGTGCAGATCACCCACCAATTTTTCTCTGTGAGTGCTCCAGCCCCGGAGCACCCACGGAGTCGGCGCCTATGCTTCCCTATCCCTTTTACTGCTGCCATAGGAGCAGCTGATTGCTTGCTGGTGGGTTTCTGGTAAAGCAGCCAGTCATGTGTGCACCAGGCTGCTATCCATTTCACATCCAAAGGGACTGAAAACCTGCCTCCATACACCTGGTGGAATCCCAGCTGTAGGTTCTGACTTCCATTGCCATAGCAATGATAGTATTAGTGACAATGGGGCCTATCATCATTGGGAAAATGCACTCTTACAAACAGATTAAAAAATATTTCCTACTGGAAACATGCATTCCTCTGCAGTGAATTATTTCTTTGTGCCGCTCGTAATAAAGTGGGCTGGACATTGAGGCTCTGTGGGTAATATCCTGTGACTCTCAGAATAGCTATAATTTGTGTGTTAAATATTGTGGTGACCAAATATTGTTTATCCTAAAAATTTGAGATTACCCTGGAAAGTAATTTAATAATTTAAACCAACTTTTTGATATTTCTGAGTTTCTGAGATTGTGCTATTAGTGATGCTTTGTAGCAGCAGATTACTATACATCAGTCTGTAACTTCTGTAACTTGAGCTATAAGTAAAGTAGGGTCTGAACTATACAGCACACAGACTAGGATGCTAGCAGAATGGATGGGAATAATTAAGATCCATCCATCTTGCATTTTATTAACAATGTAAATAAGGCAATTGTACTTAATTCCCAGTTCATTTGATCTTGATTATATCTCCTCTTGGGTTGAATCCGACTGTTTTTATATAACAAAGAGCTTTTTTTAAACAGGAGACTGAATGTCAGCGTTAAGATAGCAATTCCTGTAAGATTCCTTTTTTCAGTGTCAAACACAGTTTGCTGCACTGTGTTGTGAAAGATAGATTCCTGAACATTCACAAGTATGGTTGAGAGTAACCAGCATGCTGATAATCCTGAAAGTGTTCTAATTAGTACATAATACTTCAATAATGATTTAGTCCATTACATACAGACTTGATACTTTCCTGTATACTGGGAGTGGATTTTGGAGAGCTGCAGTGGGTAGAACGTATGTTTTGTCCTTGTCACTGTTCTTCATTTGATATAGGTTGTTTAAAAAAAAAAATAAAATAAAAATTAAGCGATATATTTTCTAATTCTCTTTGCAGGTATGGTGTGAGTCCTGAGAACATAATTCTGTATGGTCAGAGTATTGGAACTGTCCCAACAGTGGACCTGGCATCTCGGTATGAGTGTGCAGCTGTAATCCTTCATTCTCCTTTGATGTCTGGATTACGGGTAGCTTTTCCTGACACCAGGAAGACATATTGCTTTGATGCTTTCCCAAGGTATGTGCAAATATTGCTGGAGGGATTGCTCTATGGTCACCTTAAACTTTTCTATAGTGTGTTCTTTTATTTGTACTGTGACATCCATCTTGAACTCTGGACAGGCACATCTTATAAATCAAAACAGATAATAAATATATTCATTTGCCACTGAGTAGCTTGTAGTCTCAAACTGGCATGTTCATTTGCTAAATAAGCAAATAAAGAAAACCCTACAACGTTTACAGCTATTTATCATTTCAATTTTTAATGCTCGTACACAGTTCACCAATCCATTGTATGTTAAATTTGGACTGGTAACTGTTAGCTATAGTTGCGCTGTCAAGTGCTTGAATCTAACAAGTAACACCCCTTTAGAAGTGTACATTGCTCAGCCAACTCTGATTTAAAAGGTACGTGGTGTCAACAAATATATGTGGAAAGAATTTTAGGTTTCTTGTTAACTGCTGATACTGCTCTACAAAAACAATAGACTAAAGGTGCTGGATAATGTCTGCTACTGCATAAAGGAAGAGAGGAAGGATGGTGCAGTGGTTAGGGCACTAGCCTAGGACTCTGTGACCAGCTCTGCCACAGGCTTCCTGTGAGTCTCTCTGCCTCAGGTCCCCATTTGTAAAATACTTCCTTGTCTCGCAAGGGGCTTGTGAGGATAAAGGCATTAAGATTGAGGTGCTCAGATACCACCATAAAGGGGGGCACCTAAGATCAATTGATAAGATGTGTCGCAGAACTTCAGCTGTTGTCTTTAAAATAAGCTTAAAATCTTTAAAATGCGGCATTGAAAGTTAAACGTGATTAGTTTCAGGATAAGGAATGCAATTGTCTCTATTGTTTAGGCTTTTACACTCTAGATGCTAACAGCTGTTCCAGGAATCCTAAACTGTATCAAATACTGAGTTGTAAAAGCAAGTGAAATTTACATCCTAAGAGTGAAAATGAGGGACCAGAGAGCACCCTTCAGTGTTGCAGTTGTTTTTGCAACACTTACAAATGTTTGTAAGTGGGATGTTGTAGCAGAGTGGCTCTCTGCTCTGGCCCTAAAGGGGTTAAAACAGCCCTGGATAAGGGCTGGGGGCTGGAGAAAGCAGCCTTTTAGGCTGGGCTGATTGGGGAAGTGGCAGCAGCTGGGGCCACGCCCCAAACTGAGCAACAGGCCCTTACATAAGGGCAGAGAAGCCAGGAGCCCAGACAGTCTCTCTCTCCCTTCAGAGAGAGAAGGGCCTGGCTGCAACGAACTAAATAAGGTACCTAGGGTGAAGCAGGGCTGGGGAAAGGCAGAGGAGCTGGGGAGCTCCTGCCTGGGGAGCCCCAGGCTGCAGCCTAGCAGAAGGCTAAGAGGTGCTGGGCTCTGCAGGGTGCAACCCAGGGGTAGGCCAAGGCAGCAGGTCCAACCCCCTTTGCCGATGATGAGAGGCTAATACTGCAGTCTGCCCCAGGGTGTGGGGCTAGCTAATGACTGGGCAGTTGCCACGACACTGAGGCAAAGTGGGGATAGAGGGTGGGGGGGGGTGATCCTAGGGAGGGGAAACCTCTAAGGAAAAGGGGTTGCTGCCAGGGGGCAGAACCTCACGTAAAAGGGGCACCGCGGTCCAGGGAGGGACACGGGGCCTGTAGCAGGAAACAAGGCGGAACACTGGCCTGTAGAGGGCGCTCCGAGCTGGAATTTGAGCTAATTCCCAAAGCAACCAGCAGGAGGCGCCGCAGGGGTGAGTCGCGACCAGTTACAGATGTCCATAAGGATTCATGTTCAAAGCAGAAACTGCATCTTCCAGAGCACAATCATTCTTTTTTTCTGAGTGAGGGAGAAAGGTGGAGGCCCAAATTCCACACAATAGAACCTCGAAGAATCAATTTTGTGGGGCTACTGAGACAAAGAAGCCAGATGTAATTTATTTTAACTCCTCCTTCTTTAATTATTAAAACTTCATACTAATGAACACACTTTATCTAATTTGCATCTGAAAATTGCTTTAATAAACCAGAACATATTACAACATTTTGTAAAGTGTAAGAAAATACTCTCAACCTTTCCAGAATACAGTACCCCTTTAGGAGTCTGATTTATCTTGTGTACCCCAAATTTCATCTCACTTAAAAACTACTTGC
This sequence comes from Gopherus flavomarginatus, assembly GCF_025201925.1. Lineage (NCBI taxonomy): Eukaryota > Metazoa > Chordata > Testudines > Testudinidae > Gopherus > Gopherus flavomarginatus. Next base: position 76,376,056 of record NC_066625.1, on the reverse strand, counting down.
TTACAAAATCAGACATAAAAATACATGTTGCTGAAAAATTGCTTGCTTTCCCATTTTTACCACAAATTATAAAATAAATCAATCAGAATATAAACATTGTACTTGCATTTCAGTGTATACTATATAAAGCAGAATAAACAAGTCGTTGCATGAAATTTTAGTTTGTACTGACTTCACTAGCACTTTTTATGTAGCTTGTTGTAAAACTAGGAAAATATCTAAATAAGTTGATGTACCCCATGGAAGACCTGTGCGTGCCCCCAAGGTATGCATAACCTGGGTTGAGAACTACTGTCTTAAACCACCTGCTGCTTATTGCAGTGACTGTTAACTGAGTAGTCAAATTTACTTTGAGTAATCAGCACCAGATTCTTGTTTGACTTCTCTGGGAGGCATCTCTCAAGTACAAATAGTTCTAATCCTTGTCTAAATCTGAGCTGTACAAGGCCGTTTGGTGGAAGCAGTATTTTTTTACATTTTACTATGACGCTATGCTGTAGAGTGTACTTTGCAGCTACAGAAGCCATCCCTGATTCTCTAGGGACTTGAATGTCTGCTATTAAGTATTCCATGCAACTTTTTCCAGAGAGAGGTTCCTCATTTGAGCATTATAGTCATATATAGTAGCATTGTCTTCTGAGACTGTCATACATTGCTAGTGATACTGATCTTCAGACGATGCATGCCAAAGTCTAAGAGGAAAAAATACCCCAATTAGTTTCCTGTAGCCGGGGAAGGGAGAAGATGAGCAGACTCCATGGAGACTTGTGCAGAGTTGAGCTCTGTGACCTGCTACAGACTTTGGGTACATCTACACTGCAAAAAAAAATGGGACAAAAAATGGGACAATCTACACTATGGGATTATTCCAATTTTACATAAACCGGTTTTGTAAAACAGATTGTATAAAGTCGAGTGCACGCAGCCACACACAGCACATTAATTCGGCGGTGTGCGTCCATGTACCGAGGCTAGCGTCGATTTCTGGAGCGTTGCACTGTGGGTAGCTATCTCGTAGCTATCCCATAGTTCCCACAGTCTCTCCCGCCATTTTAATTCTGGGTTGAGATCCCAATGCATGATGGTACAAAAATAGTGTTGCGGGTGATTCTGGGTAAATGTCGTCACTCATTCCTTCCTCCGAGAAAGCAATGGCAGACAATCATTTCGTGCCCTTTTTCCCTGGATTGCCCTGGCAGACGCCATAGCATGGCAACTATGGAACCCATTTTGCCTTTTGTCACTGTTACCGTATGTGTACTGGATGCCACTGACAGAGGTGATACTGCAGCGCTACACAGCAGCATTCATTTGCTTTTGCAAGGTAGCAGAGACGGTTATCAGTCGTTCTGTACCGTCTGCTGTGCCAGTGTAAATTGGCGATGAGATGACGGTTATCAGTCGTTCTGTACTGTCTGCTGCTGTTATGGGTGCTCCTGGCTGACCTTCGCTGAGGTTGGCCGGGGGCGCAAAGACAAAAATGGGAATGACTCCCCGGGTCATTCCCTCCTTTATGTTGTATCTAAAAATAGTCAGTCCTGCCTAGAATATGGGGCAAGTGTACTAGAGAACCAGTGTACCAGAGAGTACAGCCGCTCCGTGTCAGATCCTGCAGAAATGATGAGCTGCATGCCATTCTAGGGGGTGTCCCTGCAACACCCCCACCCGTTTCTTCCCTCCTCCCCCAACCCTCCTGGGCTACCATTGCAGGGTCCCCCCATTTGTGTGATGAAGTAATAAAGAATGCAGGAATAAGAAACACTGACTTTTTAGTGAGATAAAATAAGGGAGAGGCAGCCTCCAGCTGCTATGATAGTCCAGGCAGGACATTAAACAGTTGGGGGGAGAGGAGCCCAGCATCCCACTGCTATGATAGTCCAGGCAGTACAGAATCTTTTCTTTAGACATGAAAGGGAGGGGGCTCATGGAGCTTAGCCCCCAGGTGCTATGATGAAGATGGTTACCAGCCGTTCTGTACCATCTGCCGGGAATGACTGGGAGTCATTCCTATTTTTACCCAGACGCCCCCGGCCGACCTCACCTGAGGCCAGCCAGGAGCACTCATGGGATGATGATGAGGACGGCTATTAGTCTTTCTGCACTGTACCGTCTGCCACCGGGGAAGGGAGAGGAGAGGATGCTGCTGTTCAGTGCCGCAGCACCGTGTCTACCAGCAGCATGCAGTAGACATATGGTGACATTGAAAAAAGTCAAGAAACTATTTTTCCCCCTTTTCTTTCACGGGGGGGGTGGGTAAATTAAAGAGAGATACCCTGAACCACCCCGGACAATGTGTTTGACCCTACAGGCATTGGGAGCTCAGCCAAGAATGCAAATGCTTTTTGGGGACTGTGGGATAGCTGGAGTCCTCAGTACCCCTCCCTCCCTCCATGAGTGTCCATTTGATTGTTTGGCTTTCCATTACGCTTGTCACACAGCACTGTGCTGTGGACTCTGTTCATAGCCTGGAGATTTTTTTCAAATGCTTTGGCATTTCGTCTTCTGTAACGGAGCTCTGATAGAACAGATTTGTCTCCCCATACAGCGATCAGATCCAGTATCTCCCGTACGGTCCATGCTGGAGCTCTTTTTGGATTTGGGACTGCATCATCACCCGTGCTGATCAGAGCTCCACGCTGGGCAAACAGGAAATGAAATTCAAAAGTTCGCGGGGCTTTTCCTGTCTACCTGGCCAGTGCATCTGAGTTCAGATCGCTTTCCAGAGCGGTCACAATGGTGCACTGTGGGATACCGCCCGGAGGCCAATACCGTCGATTTGCGGCCACACTAACCCTAATCTGACATGTCAATACCAATTTCAGCACTACTCCTGTCGTCGGGGAGGAGTACAGAAACCAGTTTAAAGAGCCCTTTATATCGATATAAAGGGCCTCGTTGTGTAGATGGGTGCAGGGTTAAATTCGGTTTAAATGCATAGTGTAGACCAGGCCTGAGTCTCAGAACCCAGGTCAACTGACTTGGGCTTGCAGGGCTCACGCTATGATGCTAAAATTGGCAGTGTACACGTTCTCACTCAGACTCTGAAACCCAGCAAAGGCGGTGGGTCTCGGAGCCCAGGCTTCAGCCCCAGCGAGAATGTCTACGCTGCTATTTTTAGCCTGTATCATTGGCCCAGGCTCTGAGACTTGCTGCGGGGATGGAGGGAGGGGAGTTCACCATGTAGGTGGACTCTTTGTAGCTAGGATATAGCAGTGGAATTCATTCTATTTGTTATGTTTTATCTTAACTTGATCGTAACAGCTAACATTTAAAGAGAGTGTTCTAGGAAGACAGACTGTAGCTAGTGAGACAACTGCTTCTTTAAAATACATGATCTTCAAGCTTATAGAGCTACAAGTTTTCTGTGAAGTCGTCATCCTTAGTACACTTCTCAGCAAGTTAAAATGTGAATTCACTGAGAGTGTAGTAGTAGTTTAAAAGATCTTGCTCTCAAACTTGTGCATTGTTCTTCTCTTAGAGTTTTTAAATTTCTAACATTTATGATTAAAATTAATACTTCTAGAGGAGAAAAAGCTAAGGTTTTTAATTACTTTATTCACAAGATTGTGTAGCAATGATTAGATGAGTCAAATCAAACAGTTTAAAAAGTAAATATGTGGGTGGGGGGAGTGTTTAAAGCTTGACAGCAGAGATGTTGTACAGTATTTTTTTTATTAACCTTCTACTGATCTGGTCATTGCTGTGACTCACTTCACTTATACTTAAAACAAGGGAAATAAACATTTGTGCATTTTCATTAATGTGTACTGCTCAGCTGTCTGCCTTTACTGTAGGAAACAATATGTTTATATACACCTTTGGAGAATTGCTGTTATGTGCATTTTATGTTGGGACCCCATGAGAATGTAATCTCTGTAGATTTCCTAGCTGCAGAGTGGTGTGGCTGAGAATACCAAGTAGGCTAATGTGCAGTTTAAATACTGCTTTACATGTAGCTGAGTTGGCAATGGGATGCTTTCCAATTTTTTGCAAAATACAAATATTTTTTCTTGAATGACAGTTCATCATCTGTATTCACAAACTGTTAAGCTAGTTACCTGGATGCTGCAATGATGAGGGTTTCCCAGCTTTCTAAAATATATTAAAAACAGTAGCTAGCTAGTAAGAGTGATATATAAAAAGCCTTTTGTGTACATAACTGCACATAGCTGACATGCCTGTTATGAAATCTTTACTCAGTGGCTGGCAGTCCATTGGGTTTTAAAACTTTTTTTTAAACTAGATTATTCAATATTTTGCTTATTTCACACTGCCATTTAATTATGGTATTCTTCACCTGGGGATGCAAATAAAAACTACAATTATACATGTCTTACATTGACAGTCTCTCTCTAATGTTCTTAAAGTCCTTACCTGTATTCCACATGGAAAAAGCTAAACCTGACTAGTCCATATTTAATGTTTTCCTACCTAGAATCTAACCTCAAAATCACAAGACTTAACTTTTTACTGTTTTAAGCTTGTATAGTCTGTTTTGAAGAGATACTGGGATGTAGAGAGACCAAAATGTTTGTTTAGCAATAGCTGTTACCTAGAATCCCACAGTACATCTAATGCTGAGCTTTTACACATGTGAAATTCTCTGTTCCAGTTCACATTACATTTTTGAATTGAATTATCTCTATATTTTCAAAATCTTACATTTATTTGTAAATTGTCACATTGGCTTGGCTATATTTTTGGTTTTTACTCATTTTGAGCAACTGAATAGATACAGCTTCACTTTTGTGTAGTCACTTTCACATCTAGATGTTTTACTTCCTTTACTACTTCTGGGAGTAGAAAAATCCTGACTCCCTTTAATTATTGTTCAACTTTATTTAACAAATCATAGAAATTAGAGGTGGGAAAAAGTTGTCTACTCTAGTTATTCTGTCAGTCCAAGATTGTTCACTACAATAGATCTTCTGGTGTCTGATTTCAGTTGTCCAGAGCGATGGAGTTCTTGCCACTTGGGGAACTCTTCCACAGTATAATAGATATATTACTGTTAAGAAAACTTGCTAACAAGCAAGCCAACTCTTCCTTTTCCTAATTTCATCTCCTTATTTCTAGTTCTGTCCCCTTGTACCACCCTAAATAGTTCCTTTCTTTTCTTGGTGTCCACACCCATCAAATATTTTTAGATTGAGATGTATTTACCTGTTATGAAAAGTATAGTATATTTAGTTCATTCTAGTACTTGATGGGGAAGCAACAAATAATTGTATATGTAAATTATTGTCTAAATATGATATACTGGAGTTTAGAAAATTATATTTTCAAATTAATCTTAAAATGAATTAATCCTTTAAAAGAATCTGTATTCATCTCTGGGGTCAAAAACAGGGATAAGGATGCTTTCTAAGCGATTTTTTTAATCAAAGGGCCATAATGAATTAGGGAGCGAATGTCTCTAGCTTAGTAGTAGGCTACATTGGTCACTAGCTCAAATTCAGACATGGTGACTTAAGTTTCATCCTCTGTGGGAATGCATTGGTGGGCTGAAGTTGGTTCTGAGTTACAGATGTCCACAGGCTAGCTGGTACGATAGTCACTAATAAGCCAAAGATTTGACCAGGCAGGAGAGTGGACAGACTTCTTGCCATCGAAGAGATTGATAGCAAGATGGCGATAAAAGGACAGCTTGCACTCACAGTTATCTGTGCCTGTTTTGTGGATAAGTCAGTGGGGCATCAAGTGGGGTATCCATTTTTTAAAAAATACAATATTCCTTAATTGTGTTTAGTGATTAATTCAACTTTGTTTTCTTTGGTATTACAAATGTAAAAACTAAAAGCCTGAGTAACTTCTCTTTCTTTTCCATCCCCCTAGCATTGACAAGATATCTAAAGTAACCTCTCCTGTGTTGGTAATTCATGGTACTGAAGATGAGGTAATAGATTTCTCCCATGGCCTGGCAATGTATGAGCGATGTCCACGTGCAGTGGAGCCCCTCTGGGTGGAAGGGGCTGGGCATAACGACATAGAGCTTTATGCACAATATCTAGAAAGACTAAAACAGTTCATATCTCATGAACTCCCCAACTCCTGAAGAAGCCTACTTGATTTTACCTCAGTTACTGTGAATGGAAGAAATTACCTGTTTTTGCACATGCTTTAACTGGATAGCTGTAATAGCTTTATACTATGAAGAAATACCTGTCTTTAGGGTGTTCTAATCAACATCTGATGAAACTTGTCTTTTTATATCTGAAAATTATTCTACTAATGCACACAATATGGTCAACTACTGTAATTCCAATGACTTTTAGTTTCATTACTCTGGAGGACAAGGGGATACTAGCTGAATATGGGGACACTTTTTATCTAGTGGTATATTAATATTCTAAAATCAGTTTTCTCTATCTTCTGATCATTTATAATTCTGTCCTATGAGACTTTTTTTCAGTGTTCTCAGTATATGGAACACAACTGTTATGAACTGCAGCTTGTTCTTAACAATCGATTCATGGGTTCGATCTAAGGGAGTACTTTCTTTGTAAATTTCTAGCTGTGGTATTGTAACTGGCAAGTTATTGTGATGAGGTCTTTCCTCTTAGTGATCTTTATTTAATTTACTGATCTTCCCAAGTAAATTATTTAAGATGGTCCTACTCTTTCCTGGGGGAAAAAAAAAATTAACTAATACATGGGGCTAAATTCTGTAGCAACCGCTCAGCCATTTTCTGTATAAATATAACTGGAATATTCTTAAGGAAAAACTGACTAAATTGTTTTTGTTTAATAAAAATAATGTATAAATTCATTAATAGAAAACTCCTTTTAATATTCAGATGGTCTGAATAAGAGCCATAACATTTCCTTCTGTAAAGCATTCCTGTAGACTTTTTAAAAGTACTGTACATATTTGAATTTACATTGTGCATAGATTCTTAATTGGTAGTTTTAATTTAAGTCTAAATACAATAAACTGCAAAATTCTGGTTTGTATATGATTGAATACATTTTGTTAAAATATGTTTTTATCCCTATATTATTTTGCTATTAAAATTTTATAAGATTTCCAGGGCAAAAAATTAACATTTTATGTTTTGATGAATTTATGTAACTAAATTTTCATTGAACGAATCTTTTTAGTTTAGAAGTAATTTGATTCTTTGACACTGGAATCGCACAGAATATGCATCAGAAATGCAAGACACTTACAATTGTTACACTACTACTATAGGTCTGATTTTTTCCAAATTTAAAGGCCTTAAATGTACTGTAAGCCTCAGATTGTTGTAAAAATTGATTGCGGTTGATTGCAGTTTGTGTACTGTTGCTAGAATGCAACACAGTGGTTGTAATGGAATAAAGGATGCATGGATTAGAGCATATTGAATTGTGAATCTCATTTGTACTATAGTTTTCATACAAAGGCAGCAAACATGAGGTATGGAAAAATTATATTTTGGAAGGGGGAGAAAATACCAAATAATCTGATAGCCTAACCTTGCATTTTAATGTTAAATGTTTAGGATTATTTTGTACCTTTTTGTAAAGAGCAAACCTGCCATCCTGCTCAATTTTATATGTGAATGGAATGTAAACTGGTGTTGTTCGGTAAGGATTCTTGATGTACTGTTTAAATATTGAAAATCATGGCTGGGAGCAATGATTGAATATGGTCATCATGAGATCTTGTGACAAGAATGCAATTAACTAATAATGTCAGCAGAGCACGGTGTGCATGCTGTCTCTGAGATTGATTTAGAGCTGTAGTGCCCCAGTAATTAAAGTAAAATTGAAATTTTCATTTCTATCCCTGAATCCTAGAAATTAAACATAGAAAAGGTCAGTTAGGTCATCCAGTGCCTCTCCTTGTCAGTCCAGGCTGGTTCTTTGCAATAGACCTTGTCCAGTCAGATTTTAAATAGTCCAAGCAATTCCTTTCCAACTCTGGGGACAGCAAATCCTATTAACAACATCTGTGGGAGCTGTTCAGACCCTGTGGTGAAAGAGTGGGGCCCCTGCTGTGCGTACTCTCCATTTGTAGATAGGGGCCTATGCATTCAAACATGACTAGGGACTTTCAGTTTCTCCAGTTCTGAGTGTCCAGCTTCAGACAATTTAGAGGCCTGCTTTTTCAGGAAATGCTTACCACTTTGTCACTTCTGAAAATTTAGGCCAGAGTGTCTCTTCCCCTCCCCTGCATAATGCAGTCACTTCTAAATATTGCTTAGACACGTTCCACTTGGCTCTTTTTTAATCTTTCCTTTATAAATCACTTCCCCTGGCTTCCTCAATCACTTGATAGGCTTTGAATTTGCTCAAATTGTCAATATGCTTCTAGTAATGAGGTGCCCATAGCTGAATACGGTTCTCCAGATGTGGTCACATCAGCCCCATATAGGGTTGGAACTGTCCTCTTTGCTGCTCCTGTCTACATATTCAGCCCAATCTTGCAATAGGATTTTTCACTGATATTTGCTATTGATTTTGCAAACAGGTCCTGGGTACCCTCACCACTAGATTCCTTTCAGCTCAATTGTTTTCCAGATCTTTCTCTCAAACTGTAAACTTACTTCAGACTTTTTCCATTTACCCAAACTTTCTGCCAATTGTTAATATGTGTAAGTCCCTTGATGTTCCTCTGTTCTGGTTAATGTCAGTAATTCCTTCCAATTCCATATAATCTGAATTTCATTAACATGTTTTAAACTTTCCCTGTCATCAATGAAAATATTAAATAACAGTCCCTGCAATGACCCTCTAGGTCTTGTTGCTTTCTTCCTTCAAGTCAATAAATTTACCCTCAAAGAATTTTCAGTGCATTCAACCATGTTCCCATGCTTGAATGAATTGTGTGAGTTGTGTGATACTATCAGTGAAAAAGCATATATAATCTATATTGAACTCTCTCTTCAGCCCAGTAATTTTGTAATTATCATTCCCTGACTTTGGGCATTTGAATATTTCTAATTCATACATTTAAAAATCTCCCACCTGTTTAAAAAATTGATTTATGGGATGTCAGAATTAAATTTTAATTAAAAATCCATGACTGACTCATGGAACAGCTTATACAAGAGCAAATCCAGGACACCCTTTATTGAAAGAGAATAGCATGAGCATAGGACCTTTTGCATCAGGAGAAGTAATGGAGTGATACTATGGGGGAGGGGCTTTGAATTGTTGTTTAAAATGCTCTGGGTTTGCAAAAAATATAATCAATGGGACTTTTGCTAAACTCCAGCTGACAAAACAAAAAAAATCCTCCCACCAACTCAAATTTGTAATATAATTTTGTTCTTACATTTAGATATGACCTTGCCATAGTGTAAGCATGTGTTAAGAGTTATCAAGATGTCTCTGAAAATTGCTGACTATATGCTGTTTTGTAAACCATGTTGTTAGAATATTTAGCTGGTCTTTTAGGATGTAATATTTCCCAACGTTTTTTTTCTTAGGTGTGTATGTTGCTTCCATTTATTTTTTACATGGGACAGCCGTGATAGCTTTGATTATGTAGTAGAATTTTGAGGTAGAAAGATGGCATGGAGCACAACTATCCGTTTAAATACTTTTTTTCTTGACTTCTCAGTTACAGCTGGTATGGCAGCATTTGGGAATCTGATACACACTGTTTACATATCTAATATATTCATTCTGGTTCTAATTTTGGTTCCCTATCACTTAATTTTCTGAGTCTTCCCTATATATATTATGTTATGCCCCCTCCACTGCTTAATTATCTACTGTGTAGTGATATAGGCTAATTAGACTCATCTTCTACTCTTCGGGAGATCCTTTATCATTGTTACTTTCTGCTGGAATGTGTCCAGGCCCTTCCCCTAATTGGGACAACTTACATGGGGTGCTGACTCATTAGCCCTCTAAATAAGCACCAAATTCTGTTTTCAGATTAGTGCTCTGGATCTGCAACATTCAGTGCACCCACTAATCTTTGGAGATGTTTATCACTTGAATTTTAAATGTTCCCTAATCTATTTTTGATGTGTAAAAATGTTTGTCTCCTAGATTTCAGTAGGCCTATAAATACTTAGTGGGGGAGGAGTAACTAGCTCAAAACTTTCCAGAATAAAATGATCTGGATTCACTAAATCAAGGAGAATAGCAAAGTTGGCCTAAATTCCGTTACTCAGTACAAGCCTATTGACATATTTACCTGAATACTTAAGAAGAATTGCCTTTGAAAACAATTGCATCAACCTACTTTCTGTTCCTTACACTGTAATGCAGAGGTGTCTCTTTACTAGCCAGGTGTGCAGTGGTCGACTGGCCAGTCTTACTCATGAGAACCTAACTAACTCCTTCATTTTGGATTTCTCCAGAAGTCAGATTGAGGAGAAACTTCCTTCTGCTGCTTCTTGCTACCTCCTTTCCTAACAGCCGTAGCTTAGAAAATAACAGCTCGAGGTACCTTTACTCTTGATCTCCCTAGCCCGGAGCTGGGGGAGGTCCTATGCTGCTGCCTGGCCAACTCCACGTTCCTGAAGACTTTTGGGGGGATGGGAATAGGACCTCCAGGACCGGCCTGAGGTGCCTGGTGGTGCATCCCCTCTGCGCCTGGCTTCAGCCGCTCCGCGCCGGCAGGTTGCAGCAGGGCCGGCTCCTGGAGCCGGCGTGGGGCACAGTAGGGGCCGGCTTTCGGCAGGGAGTGAGGGGTTTGCGTTGGCTGCTGTGTCCCGTGCGCTCTGGACGCGTTCGCAGGGAAGGCGGCTGGGGGTGGAAGGGAGTCCCCGGGAGCCAGGCTGCCAGGTAAGAAGCGGTGACGCCGCCGCAGAGCAGAGGAGGAGCAGGCGGCTGGGGGAACCCGGCAAGCACCGAGCTCGCCCCGGCTCCGTGCGCTCCCAGCCCTCCTCTGGCCGCCGGCCCCAGCAGGGCGCACAGCAACCGGGAAAGGGCCCTGACGCTTCCCGCACGGAGAGGGGAACTTAGCGCGGCTGGAGCTGAGACGTGGCTTGGAGGTGCCAAGCGGACGGCAGGGGGCACCGTGCGCGCCCGGCCAGGCGCCCTGCGCCGCGCTCAGCGATGCGGGGGCTGCGCACCTGGGCCTGGCTCCGCAGAGCGGAGAGCCCGGCTGGGCGGCGGAGGGGAGCGGGGCTCGGGGAGTCCCGGAAGGCTGGTGGGTGGCGGAGCTCTCGGGTTCCCCCGCTAGGGGCTAGCTCGCAAACACCGCCCGGGCTTGTGCTGCGCGGGGGCCAGGCAGCGGGGACCTGGGCTGCAGGGGAGGAAAGCGGCGCGGGCGGGAGAGAGCGAGCGGATGGAGATCATCTCTCCATCTGCCTTCGTTGCAGGTTTAAAATCCCATGTCTCTGCCCTCCGCCTCCAAGGCCCTTCATGCAGCGGCGCCTCCCATTAGCAGAACTGCCTGCTCGCCTGCTGCCATGGCTTCAAGGTCACCTTCCCTGCAGGCAGAGAGCAGAGCAGAGCGGCTGCAGCGAGCTGAGCGTCGCCCGAAGAAGAAAGCCAACAGTGTGCGTCTTTCTGCACCCAACCGCCGTGCCCTGGTACTTGCCAACCTGCTGCTGCTGCTGCTCCTGCCTCGTTGCCCAGGTTCTCAAGCGACCAGTTTAACCAGTTAGTAAAACATTGTCTGTGTCTCCCGCAAGCGCTCCGCCGTGGGTTGGTTAATGTAGCGTTTGATGGTGCCGCTGACGCGTGAGGTTGGCTAGAATGACATGAGGACCAGTAGTTTGCAGCTCAAATTACAAATGCAGTGGACAGTGCAGAGCTTTCCGATGGGCAGCGCGAGCAGCAAAGCTGCTTTCTTTATCTGGCCCACAAGCCGAAAGCGGAGGCCTGCGAGCCTGCCGAATCAGCAGCGCTTGGGCATTTAAAACACTAGACCCCAGAGTTCTGTCCATTTTGCCACAGCATGTTGAATACACACTCCCATCTTTCATATTGTTTGGCAATTCCTCTGGACTTCCCCAGATCCACATTTTTTCCTCAATTCGGAGCCACTGAGCGTCCAAAATCAGCATCTAGATCAGAATTTTGTGGGAATTCCATACCCTCTTCTTAACACATAGTACTTTAGCCCCTGGGAGAAGGGCCAATACACAGAATACTATTATTTGATTATTCTCTTCCTGGTAATGACTTACATTTATCTCCTTTATTCTTTTCATAATCTGAGTTGCATTTCTCTCTCTCCCCTGCCCCAAAGTGAGCCTAGCTGAGTTCAAGCATGTACACATAGGCCATGTGCAAATTTCCATTACACAGCTCTGCCCCTCAATAAAATCATGAGTGGTGTGGAGAAAGTGAATAAGGAAAAGTTATTTACTTGTTCCCATAATATAAGAACTAGGGGCCACCAAATGAAATTAATAGGCAGCAGGTTTAAAACAAATAAAAGGAAGTTGTTCTTCACACAGCGCACAGTCAACCTGTGGAACTCCTTGCCTGAGGAGGTTGTGAAGGCCAGGACTATAACAGGGTTTAAAAGAGAACTAGATAAATTCATGGAGGTTAAGTCCATTAATGGCTGTTAGCAGGATGGGTAAGGAATGGTGTCCCTAGCCTCTGTTTGTCAGAGGGTGGAGATGGATGGCAGGAGAGAGATCACTTGATAATTATTTGTTAGGTTCACTCCCTCTGGGGCACCTGGCATTGGCCACTGTTGGCAGACAGGATACAGGGCTGAATGGACCTTTGGTCTGACCCAGTCAGGGCCGGGGCTTCCATTTAGGCGACCTAGGCGGTCGCCTAAGGCACCAGGATTTGGGGGGGGGCGGCATTTTGCTGGGAGGGCAGCAGGCTGCTCCGGTGGACCTCTCACAGGTGTGCCTGCGGAGGATCCGCTGGTCCCGTGGCTCCAGTGGAGCATCCGCAGGCATGCCTGCGGGAGGTCCACCAGAGCCGCGGGACCGGCAAGCGGCAGAGTGCCCCCCGTGGCGTGCCGCCATGCTTGGGCTGGCAAAATGGCTAGAGCCAGCCCTGCGCCTAGGGCGCCAAAAACCCTGGCGCCACTCCTGGACTCAGTATGGCTGTTCTTATGTTCTAATGCACCTCTGCCCCTCCACTTCCAGTCCTGGATCTCTCTTGAGTGGAGACAGCAAACCCTGTTGGTGCTTCTTCCCTTTCTGATTTACAAGCAGGCCCCTAACAGGATCTTTAGTTTATCTTTCAGACGATTGCTGGTAATTATAAAGATAAAATCACAGTCTTAAATACTTTAACTCAGATGCTTAGAACACATGACGTAGTGCTAGGTTCATTTGAAAAGGTTAGCAGATATATGTATTGTTTAAAACAAAATATTGCTTATTATTAGTACATACAGTTAAGAAATGTTTTTTGAGTTTTCCATGGGGAAAAATGACTAACATTTTCTACCAACACTTTTTGGGTTTTCATTGGAAAAACTCCAAACCAGAAATATTTTAAATGTACAAAGTGTGATGTCATGGCTGCAAAATGCAACCTATTTAGATAGTGCCGAGGGGGTTTGATCCAAAGCCCACTGAAATTAATGGGAGGCTTTCTATTTACCGCTGTGAGTTTTGGATCAAGGCCGTACTGATCAGAACAGGAAGCTGGGATTCAGGACTCCTCGGGACTAATTGTCCAGTCATTTGATTTCGTGGGGAGTTGTGTACATAGTTAATCACAGAATCATAGAATATCAGGTTGGAAGGGACCTCAGCAGGTCATCTAGTCCAACCCCCTGCTCAATAATAGGATAGTTAGGCTCCAGCTGAGTTCTGTTCCTGGCTCTGTGACTGACTTTATCATCTAATCTTTGGCAAACCTCCCTGTGCTTCAGTTTGCCCATCTGTAAAATGGGCATAGTAGTTATTGGGGGGAAGCTGTTCTAGATTTTATTTTAACAAATAGGGAGAAACTCGAGAATTTGAAAATGGAAGGCAGCTTGGGTAAAAGTGATCATGAAATCACAGAGTTCACAATTCTAAGGAAAGGTAGAAGGGAGTACCGGAAAATAGAGACAATGGATTTCAGGAAGGCGGATTTTGATAAGCTCAGAGAACTGATAGGTAAGGTTCCATGGGAATCAAGACTGAGGGGAAAAACAACTGAGTAGAGTTGGCAGTATTTCAAAGGGACACTATTAAGGGCCCAAAAGCAAGCTATTCCGCTGGGTAAGAAAGATAGAAAATGTGGCAAAAGACCAGCTTGACTTAACCACGAGATCTTGCATGATCTAAAAAATAAAAAGGAGTCTTTTAAAAATGGAAACTAGGACAAATTACAAAGGATGAATATAGGCAAACAACACAGGAATGCAGGGGCAAGATTAGAAAGGCAAAGGCACAAAATGAGCTCAAACTAGCTACAGGAATAAAGGGAAACAAGATGACTTGTTATCAATACATTAGAAGCAAGAGGAAGACCAAGGACAGGGTAGGCCCACTGCTCAGTGAGGAGGGAGAAACAGTAACAGGAAACTTGGAAATGGCAGAGATGCTTAATGACTTCTTTGTTCTGGTCTTCACGGAGACGTCTGAAGGAATGTCTAACATAGTGAATGCTTATGGGAAGGAAGTGAGTTTGGAAGATAAAATGAAAAAGGAACAAGTTAAAAATCACTTAGAAAAGTTAGATGCCTGCAAGTCACCAGGGCTTGATGAAATGCATCCTAGAATACTCAAGAAGCTAATAGAGGAGGTATCTGAGCCTCTAGCTGTTTTCTTTGGAAAATCATGGGAGAGGGGAGAGATTCCAGAAGACTGGAAAAGGGCAAATATAGTGTCCATCTATAAAAAGGGAAATAAAAACAACCCAGGAAACTACACACCAGTTAGTTTAATTTCTGTGCCAGGGAAAATAATGGAGCAAGTAATTAAGGAAATCATCTGCAAGCACTTGGAAGGTGGTAAGGTGATAGGGAATAGCCAGCATGGATTTGTAAAGAACAAATCATGTCAAACCAATCTGATAGCTTTTTTTGATAGGATAACACATCTTGTGGATAAGGGAAAAGTGGTAGATGTGGTATACCTAGACTTTAGTAAGGCATTTGATATGGTCTCGCATGATATTCTTATCAATCAACTAGGCAAATACAACTTAGATGGGGCTACTATAAGGTGGGTGCATAACTGGCTGGATTACCGTACTCAGAGAGTAGTTATAAATGGTTCCCAATCCTGCTGGAATGGTATAACAAGTGGGGTTCCACAAGGGTCTGTTTTGGGACTAGCTCTGTTCAATATCTTCACAACGACTTAGATATTGGCATAGAAAGTACGCTTATTAAGTTTGCAGATGATACCAAACGGGCAGGTTTGCAACTGCTTTCGAGGATAGGGTCATAATTCAAAATGATCTGGACAAATTGGAGAAATGGTCTGAGGTAAACAGGATGAAGTTTAATAAAGACAAATGCAAAGTGCTCCACTTAGGAAGGAACAATTAGTTTCACACATACAGAATGGGAAGAGACTGTCTAGGAAGGAGTACGGCAGAAAGGGATCTAGGGGTTATAGTGGACCACAAGCTAAATGTGAGTCAACAGTGTGATGCTGTTGCAAAAAAAGCAAACATGATTCTGGGATGCATTAACAGGTGTGTTGTGAGCAAGACACGAGAAATCGTTCTTCCGCTCTACTCTGCACTGTTTAGGCCTCAATTGGAGTATTGTGTCCAGTTCTGGGCTCTGCATTTCAAGAAAGATGTGGAGAAATTGGAGAGGATCCAGAGAAGAGCAACAAGAATGATTAAAGGTCTAGAGGACATGACCTATGAAGGAAGGCTGAAAGAATTGGGCTTGTTTAGTTTGGAAAAGTGAAGACTAAGAGGGGACATGATAGCAGTTTTCAGGTATCTAAAACGGTGTCATAAGGAGGAGGGAGAAAACATGTTCAGCTTAGCCTCTAAGGATAGAACAAGAAGCAATGGGCTTAAACTGCAGCAAGGGAGGTTTAGGCTGGACATTAGGAAAAAGTTCCTACCTGTCAGGGTGGTTAAACACTGGAATAAACTGCCTAGGGAGGTTGCGGAATCTCCATCTCTGGAGATATTTAAGAGTAGGTTAGATAAATGGCTATCAGGGATTGTCTAGATAGTATTTGATCCTGCCATGAGGGCAGGGGACTGGACTCGATGACCTCTTGAGATCCCTTCCAGCCTTACAATCTATGAAACTATAAATCTATGTCACAAGGGTGTAGTGAGCTTTAATTTAACAAAGTTTTTAAGTGCTTTGAGATCCTCCATGTGAAAGATGCTATAGAAATGCAAAGTATTGTTATTTACTATTATGATATAATAATTCTGAGATAGTTATACATTCCCACTACCACCTAATAAAACAGTCATATCACAGCTATGATGTAGTAAAGGGTTATTTAGTACGGCTATGAACTTATAGCCCTGGATATGCTTTTTTGAAGCGTGAAAAAAAACAACGATTTTATAAAATTCTAACTAATAAGATTACTACATGCAAGTCAACCTTCTGATGATTGTCTGAGTTTAATGTTTCCACCCATCCATCGAGCAATGAGCTGTTAGCCATTATCTTGAAATCAAATACACCACTACCTCGATATAACGCCACCCGATATAACACAAATTTGGATATAACGCGATAAAGCAGTGCTGTGGGGGGGGCGGGGCTGCGCACTCTGGTGGATCAAAGCAAGTTCAATATAACGCGGTTTCACCTATAACGCGGTAAGATTTTTTGGGCTCCCAAGGAGAGTGTTATATTGAAGTAGAGGTGTACATTTTAAGCTTCTAAAACATGCAAGAGGACAGAGAGCCATTCTGGTAAACATAAAACCCCTTAAAGTCTAGTCATTTCCTTCAAAAGCATAAAAGAAAAGGAAACTGTGGATCAGGAAGGCTCAAGGTTTATTCCAGGGTTCTGAGGACATGACATGGAGCAGTTACCTTGATATTATTTAAAAACTTATTTCGTAAGCCTTTGGGGTGGCACACTTGGTTGGTTTGGTTTTCTCATTCCGTTTAATTATTGCAGTGATCTTGTCTGAGATTTTCAGCCTGATAAGATGTATTATTTATTGTAAAGCCAGAGGGTATTTTAATTACACTTAATTGTTGTATTTATTAGTGTTAGGGGGCTAGATTGAGCCTTTAGGTTCAGCCTGGAGTACAGGGTGGTGTGTAACTTGCTCTACCTCAGGAGCAAACCTGGAAAGTTTCAGGGAGTCACGATTCCTCTCCCGTCTCTCTGTTGCTCCAGGGAGAAAGTAGTGCACGGATTCTCAAAGGTATTTAGACACCAAACTCCCACAGATTTCAATGGGATTTGGGCGCTTAAATACCATTGAGGATCTGGGCCTAAGGTATTGCAGCTCTTGAAAAGGTGAAGCTGGCCCCTTGCATCTGGAGGATAGTGGGGTGGAGCCAAAATGCTGCCCACTTATGCACTGGGAAAACATTCTAGAGTGCGAGGGCGAACTCTAAAGCAGGGGCCTATCCAACTCCTATTCAAGTCTGTGTAAAGATTCCCATTTACTTGAATGAGAGTTGAATCAGGCCCCAGATCTGGGCCCAAGAGCTGAGTAGGCTAAGCAAGGGGAGAGAAAGGGGCCTTTTCCCCCTCTCAGCCAAGTCAAAAAAAGGGCCACTCTACCACAAAGCCACTCATGTGGTCCAGTTGCGGGTCTGTAGTAGATACCACTGTATTTGCTTGCAGACATTATACAGAACAGAATGAATTGTCATGGTCATTAGTTCTTGTTCAGGAATGTACATACAATAACACTTACATAGACTATAACAACAGTTGAGTAAGATACTAGTTTAGACCAGAAAATACACAAAATGGGTTCTTAGATTACAATCTTTGACCAGTGTAAAGCACCAATAGCTAAAATACAGGAGTCATCATTGTAGTCTATTCATTTGGCTATTCAAACATACAGTAAGCCTGCCAAAATACATTTTTGGTGCAGTAAGCCAAAATATATTCAGTAATGTAGTGAAACATTCTTAAACATATATTTTTATAAATCTGCTAGGAGGAAATATGTTCTTCCATGGTTATGCCTAATAGGTTTTTACTGTATTTATGATTATTTCAGAAAATAGCCTGAATCCCAACAGTTCTTTGTGGGATCTGGATTATGAAGGACTATTTCACGGTAAGAAAATTCTCCCAGGGACTCCTGGCTCATATAAATTCTCCAGCCTTCTTAGAAGTAATGCTCTTGTAAGTCATGAGGAAAGAAGAAGGTTGGTAACAAATCAGAACCTGACTCAGAAATCAAAGGAAGAGCGGTTATCCTGTGACACGCTCCTTAAGCTTTACAGATACGTTTTTATGGATGCCTTTGGACCTAAGCTTGCTTGGAGTATATTTCGATTTCATAACTGTGATAAGGAAGTCAACCCACCCAAAATTCAGATCAACCCTCTCAAGCTGCTGCAAACTAAACTGAAGCCACTGTTGTTATACCGGGTGCTTAAGGTCCTCAGGGATATGGGAGTATTGGCTGAGGCCCAGCAATCCAAAGCCTTCTCACTGCTAAAGAAGCAAATGCTTAAAACAAGGAGAATGTTGTTTAAGTCTGAAGTGAAACAAAGTGGTACGTATCTAAGGAGAATGCATGTTTCCTGTGTTTTTAACATTTTCTGCTTGCCTCTATGTTTACCAGCCTCATGTGACAAATGATGTTTAATTGATTCACCTATGAGCTTAAGGATATATGTTAGAATGGTGGCTTTTAAGCACTGGTGCTTCCAGCTTTTGCCATTGATTAGTACTTGGTTGCCCATCTTCCTCCCCTCTTTCCATTTCCTCCCACATCATAAGGCCCGTTCCTGCAATGCTGACTCACTGGCTTCAGTGGGATTAATGGCATGGGTTATAGGATCAGCCCCTTAATGAAAGGCTTGATGTTCTGCCTCTGTTCTGACACTGCTGCCCGCTTCTCATTCCCTTATCTGACCTGTAACCCACAGTGGAGCATGGGCTGCTGTAAACCAGCCTCCTGCAATCTGGCCTGCTGTGCTGATAGTTTGCTACAAGCAGGGCCGGCGCTTTCATTTAGGCGGCCTAGGCAATCGCCTAGGGCGCCAGGATTATTGATGGGTGGCGTTTTGCCGGAGGGGGCGGCAGGCGGCTCCGGTGGAGCTGCCGCAGTCATGGCTGCAGACGGTCGGCTGCTCGCGTGGCTCTGGTGGACCTCCTACAGCCACGACTGCGGCAGCTCCACCGGAGCCCTGGGAGCAGCGCGCTGGGCAGCGAAATTGCTGTGCGCCTAGGGCGCTAAAACCCTAGCGCCGGTCCTAGCTACGAGCAGACAGGATCATGCAGAATCCAATAGGAGAGGGTTATAGGTGTCTCACTGCGGCCCTGTAAAAGCCTCGACCCAGTGTTCATTATTAAATGCCCAAACTGGCAAAGTGCATTGCGAAGCATCTCCTGTGAAATGCTGAGCACCTGAATTTCCATATTGACTTTAGTGGGAGATGAAAGTGTTCAAAATCTAGTAGGAAGGGATCCATTAAGGTAGGTAGGAGAAAGGAGAATTTGCTGGCTGCAGAGTAAGGGATGCTAGAAAGATTCTGGATGCAGACTGTAGAGGTCACGGACCTGACAGGTTGAGTAGCATTCTGTTAGAAGACCACCTCTGAAAGTCAAGAGCCATTAAAGGAAATGTTATGGCTGTGCAATGTCCAGCACAATGCCTCCCCCCCCAAATTCTGACAGGGGTCTTGGAGTGTTACTTGAATACAAATAATGATCAATAAGTTGTTGTGTATTATACAAAGCATTTCTGGATGAGGTGGTTGTACTGAAGTTTTTAAGCCATTAGAACAAATTGAAATACTTTGATGTATTCTGATTTTCTTAAGACTAAACTGAATGTATTTGCCTACAGAGAGATGCAAGTAATATAACTTTTGTTGAGAAAACAAATATCAGCACAGAATATTCAGTAGCATTTGCAGATGGGAAGAGGCAAGTTTTATATTTAGTTATTGAAAATACATTGTGTTTTAATGGTGACGTATAAATTGGAGCTTCGTGTTATCCATTTTCAGGATGAAGTGTCACATTATATATGAATTCTTATGAAATGGATTCCTGCTTTGACCCATTCCAGCCTAAACCGGCAGTCATAGCAAGTATAGTGGTTTAAGTGATCCTTGCAAGCAGTTAATTCAGTACAAATCTTGGAATAAGACTTATTCAGTATTGTTCATGAAAAGGGCCCTGGAGAAATCATCTGAAAGATATTAGGACCTGAGTATGCTAACCATGTGCAAGGGTGACCCCTGTTGGTAGAATTTAAAACCAGATGTGGACAAATCTCATTTACCATCCCTATCTGGTAAACCAGTCTATTGGCTTTTTTGTAGCTTCTGATTTTATATCTATGTAATTAAGAAATATTAAAAAAGAATATCAAGACAACACAGATCAAAACACTAATTCATTCTCTCTATTTATTTATATATATATGTGTGTATATGTATATATGTAATGTGTGCATAGATACATACACATGTTGCCCAAGCTATTTATATAATTTATGCTAATATGTATGTGTATTGTGTGCATTTGAAAACTGTCCTGAGCATCCAGTTTTTATCTAAAGTAGACAGACTGGGCTGTGTCGTAGGAACAGGGACTTGGTTAGCTAGGCTACTTTTGTTCGAACTATTCCATGGGAACTACTTAGTGAAAACTGACCCTGCTTTTCCTTCCACCCTCTGAGCAGTATTAAGGAAACAGGATATCATTCACAGAGGGAGTTTACCAGGGAGGAAAGTGCTTACACAGGAAGTACCATCCCTTCAATCCTGTGTGAATTTTGTGTCTACTGCCAGAAGAAAGTCAGGGGCATTGTGGGAACAAACTATTAGTCAAAATGTCTCTGTCATGAATCAGCTATTTTTTGTCATCCCCTTTAAATCAGACCTCACTAGATCCCAGTCAATCCAATTAAACTCTTTATGCAAAATATTACATTTATTGCAACATGTTGGGGCTTGGATTGTTAAAATTTTCCTAATATCAGGTAGTCCATGAGGAAAGAGTGGCATGACCCATTTTGTTTTTATCAGGATGGATTACTACTGATTAGCCTAAAAAAAAGAGTAAGAGTAACAGCAAAATGAGGTCCTTTTGCTAGGAAAGGCTGATGAGACAGGATGTTCTGTCTTCCTGTGTGAAGGTGTGAGGATTTTTGCATGGTTGGAAATGTTCTTGTGCTGAGAAAACATCTTGCGTAGTTGAAGAGTATTGTGTAAACTTTATTCTGGAATTTATTTGAAAAAGAAAAATAATCCTGAAAACGAGGTTTGTCAAGGGTGAAATCAGCCCCATTTCACCTCTTTAGTGTCAGCTCTCGGATAGTAATATTTCCTAAATAGTCCTGAAGTGGATTCTCAGAAAAGCATAGCGATGTTTCTAGAATAATTTGTTCCACAGTTTTGCCCACATGCCAGTTAGGAACTTTTCAATACTGGGAGAAAATTGCCTCTAAATTGCTCACCTCAAGGCAACCTTTTCCTCAGGAAAAGAATCAAACCATGACAGCTGTGCTGCTACTAACACCACTGAGAGAGAGAGAGAGAGAGATTTTGGAAATTACTTAAATCTAAGAATCCGGAGATCTCTGCAAGCATACGAATAAAGATTTAAAGGCTGAACCTGCAGTTCTTCCTCTGGCAAAAGTCCCTCTGAAATCAGAGGGAATTTGGCCTAAGTAATGCCTGTTGCATAGGACCCTAAGGCAAGTGTAGGCTGGGAGGGGGCTCATTTAGTGATAACCCAAGTCTTTAATACATTTAGTTCCAGTACTGATGTATTAGCATAATACATACAGCTTGAATATAATTTCTCAACCTGTTATTTTTATTTTTGTCAAGTTTATTAACCTTTCTTTTCCTCTAGAATGAACCTTTTAGTTGAAGGTGAATATGACAGTCAGGGGATGCAACGGACATTTGGATAAATGCCTATGGAAAATAAGTTCTAGTTCTCTTTTACCTGAAATTCTGCACATTTATGACAGGCGAATTCAGACTCCAGAGATCTCCAAACAATTTAATTGGCCCTGTCCCCTCCGTCAGAAGAAATCTTGCCCCAGAATAAAGTTCAGAGGCAACAGATTGAAACAGTGAGACCAGATGATGGCACATGAATGTATCTCCCTTCCCTTATTGTTCACGATCAGCAGCACTTATGGCTTTGCACAGTGGGCTCCTCTTTAGCCTTGGCTCTTTGTGGTATCTGTGGCTGGTAGATTTGCCTCCTCACTTCCAGCTCTCCTTCTCCTCTGGATTGAGGTTTTTTAAATGGTTAGTGAAGGATTTGATGAGGGAATGAATTAGCTCAGTGGCCACAAATCTGTGCTCTAATATATTTACACGTTGCCTGGCAGAATCTTTGGTCTTTCGTGCTGCATTTAACAGCATAAGGAATACTGATAACTTTGATTCAGAAAAAAAATGGAATCTGAAATGAACTTTCTACTCCAGTCTAAAGACTACTGCAATCAATGGGAGCAGATCATTTAAGAGCAAGGGACCTGATCCAAAGCCCATTGGATCAGGCCCAAGACTTGTTGGAATAACCCCTGAAGGTATTTTCTACAGCATTACAGTGACTGTTGTGGGACAGATGACCTCTCCATGGGTGTCTCAGCCTCAGACCAGTGGTATCCTACCTCCTGTGATTTTCATGCATTCTTGTTCTTAGTTCTCCCCATTGGAGTTCTTTAAACAAAAAGTCATTCCCAGCTGCCCTCCGGCTACACATCCCAGAGAAAAGGGTGAGGCTGATTTAATTAGACTGATTTTGCAAGATTAACTGACAAAGGAAGAACTCTCTGTAAGCTCCAAAACTTTTCTCTCACCAATAGAAATTGGTCCAATAAAAGATACAACCTCGCCACTTTGTCTCTCTAAATTATCCTTAGCCATTCAAATCCGGTCCTAGGCAGGTGTCCATTGCCACCTACTTTGCCTACAGCCTTTGTTTAGGGTAGCAAGAGGAACACACCCTACTCCTTAAGCATGTAGCCTGGGGCACTGGGGTTTCCCAGCCTGTGTATCTGGCAACAGCTTTCCCTTTGCTGCTCACCTCCTCTCCCAATTTCCCTGCAGAAAAGTTTAGCTCCCTGCCGGTGAGGATAGGGGGCCCCAGGTAGCTCATGCCCCCCTTCAGGTGAAGACTGTGCTGTGCAAGCGACAGAGGAAGTCCAAGCCACCCGTTCCCTCTGTCTGAACCTCACTGGAAGGTAGCAGAGAGGCGGCAGCTGCAACCCGCAGGGGACAGTCTGATGTTAGCAGGGAATGGGCACTTCTCCCCCACTCCCCGTTTAAGGGAATTTCTTCCAGCCGCCTGACAGGTCCGGCCACGTGCGCGTGGAATGCTCGGCGCGCGCCCCCTGCAGGCCCCGGCAGGCCGGGCGGGGATGCTCGCCGGCGGGAGCTCGGCTCGGCTCCTGGCATCTGGGGAGCCGCACGGCGGGTCCAGGAGGAGCCGGCGTCACCGGGGAGGGCGGAGCCAGCGGCTCGGCGGCTGTAAACAGCGGGGGCAGCGCCACAGGCCGGGAGATGGGCTATAAATAGGGAGGCTGGGGGAGCCCGGCCGGAGTGGAGAAGCGGCCCGGTGCTCAGGAGCAGCTTTCCCCTTAGCTCCCGCCAGCTGTCCCCGGTCCGGCGAGGCCGCGCTCCTGCTGCAGAGCCCCGCGCCCCCGAGCGGGGGACTGCCCGGTCCTTAGAGCGGCGAAGGGAGCCCTGCCTAGCAGCCGTGGCTTAGTAGCACCCGGGGCTAGGTAAGCGGCTCGGAGCACGTTGGTCCTCTGGCGCCTCTGCCCCGCGGCCGCCCGGCTGGAGCGGGTCTGTCGCTGGGTTCTGGCCGGTGCCGCGGCTGGGCTGGGTTTTGCGGGGGGACGTCGCTGTGTCTGCGCCGGAGCTTTGCCCCCTGCAGGCGCCGGAGCCCACGTGTCTGCGGACCTGGGAGCGTTTACCCAGCGCCGCTTTACTCCACAGGTGGCTGCAGAGGCGCCTGCCCCGCCGGGGGGGCCGGAGAGCGGGGCCGGTGGGAATAAAATGCTTTGAATGAAGTGTCTGTGTGTGTGTGTGTATCTCTGGGGCTTGGCGCGTCCATCGCCACGTGCGGGGCTATCCCAGCCGCTGCCACCTTCGCCTGGGGGATCCTCCGTCCCGGGCAGCAGGTGCCTGCTGCTACTCCGGGCTCAGGCCGGCAAAGCCCCGCCGCGAGCCGGGCAGGGCTCAAGGACCGGATGGAAGCGCGGCTCCCCGTGGGCGCACGAGTCCGAGAGCGACCAAGGAGCTTCTGGGGGCGCCTCGCCAGTGCTGCGGCATCCACCTCCCAAGGGCTTTCCTCCCGGCCCTTCTCCTCTCCTGGGCCTGCCCCCAGCCCCCTGCGAGAGGGGTGGAGCGGCGAACTCCGGCGCAACAGGTGCGTATCCTCCGGGCTTGGAGCCGGGCTGCGGGCAGAGCGCGGCGGGCTGCACTGAACCGGCGTGTGCGCCTGTGTGTTGCAGGGCCGTGTCCCGAGCGCGCCCCGCACCTGACTCCCTGGCGTCCCGGGCACGACGGCAGCCGCTCGGTGGTCATCGGCAGGGGGGAGACCCTCAGGCTGGAGAGCTCCGCGACTTTCCACTCGCTGCGCATTCAGGACGGAGGTAAGGAGCCAACAGGGGCTTGGCGCCCGCCTTCCCCTGAACCTGGCCAGTCGCTCAGAGCCCTGACTTGGGGGAGAGCTGCAACTGGGCATGGCCAGAACCTGGGAAGGGAGCAGGCACCCCCAGGGAACCGCGGGGGCCTGGCCCGCTGGGATGATCCCCTTAAGGAGAGGGGTGGCTCACTGGACACTAAACCTGGGCGTCCCCCGGCTCAGAGCCTTACCCGTAGTCTGGATGGGGGCCGGGGTCCTGGCGTGTCGGGGAGATTTGCACTGGTCTCCCTCCGCTTGCAGCCCCCAGGATCCAGTGTGCCGCGCCTGCCGGTGGCCCAAGGGGGCTTGCGCCCTGCTAGCCGGGCTTCCACGCGCCGAGGAAAGGCGGGCAAGAGTCGCTGCGAGTCTCCCCACTTCCCTTCCAGGGGCGTTGGTGTTTGCAGATCAGCAGCAGCCCATCGTCTTAAGGGCCCGCTACATCCTTATTCAGGATGGCGGGGCGCTGCACATTGGCTCCCCGCGGTGCCCCTACCACTCCCGGGCCACCATCTCGCTGTACGGGAAGGCCACCGAGGGGCCGGAGGTGGAGAACTACGGAAAGAAATTCCTGGGCGTGGACAGAGGGGGGACCCTGGAATTACACGGGAGGAAGCCTCGCTCTTGGACGCTGCTGGACCAAACCCTGTACGCGGGCGGGCTCCTCTATGGATCCTACCAGTGCGAGAAGCGCTGGAGCAGCCGAGGCCTCAACGTCCGGATCATTGATGCAGACACAGCCCAGGTGGTGGCCGCTGCTCGCTTTGACACGCACCTGCTGGCCGATGAGAGCAGGAGGCTGCGGGAGTTTCTAGCCACCCAAGCTCCGGGCAAGGTGGTGGCAGCCGCAGTAGGAGACTCAGCAGCGAAGAGTTTGACGCTGGAGACCCGACTCCTCCTCAAGGAGCTTCTTCATAGCAAACACATCCTGCATCTGGGGTACAGGTGAGACCGGAGCGGGGTGTTCGGGTGGGGATTTGCTTCGGTCCCGCGCGGAAATCATGCACGAGCCCCAAACCTTCAGTCCTCGCCCTCTGGGCAGAGAATATGGAATGTGCTGTAGCCTAGTCCACGTGCCCTCCTAGTCCAGTCTGGGGTCACAACACAAGCTAAACGCAAACTAGCCCCAGGTTGGCTGATTCTGCGGGAAGTCAGCACTAGTGTGTGACCGCCAAAGAGGGGGACACCGGGCTAGAACTAACTTTCCCGGTGTCTGGATCAGGCTTTTCCACAAGGACATGAACATGGTGTCTGTCAGCGCTAGAGAGTGTGTGTGTGTTGCAGGGCAGAGCTTTTGTTATCCGACACGTGGCAGGAAGGCCTTGGGAAACCTGTAGCGCCACCATGGACAGCTCCTGGGCCTCTTTCCCAACAGCTGACAGCTGTCAGCTCTAGATTGTAACAGTAACTCCCTATCATCTAAGAGGGTTTTTGGATTCAACATTACTTTTAACAAGCACCATCGCCAAACTATATATAAACTCATACCCAGGTGCATAGTGTGCTAATAAGATCAAAGCAAGCAAACTTCTGTAAATAGGAAAAATAATATTTTTCAAGCCACTGGTGTATAAAATATTAAAGAAAACAGCCATTAAGGGAGCTGTATGGGAGACTATTCTAGAATCCAGGCTTGCTTGATTTTAAGAATATTTTCTGTAACAGGGACTCTATGTACAAAGGCCCTTTCAAGGTTGTGGGGTACAAGGTGTATTTCTGTCCACATGATCAGACTCTTCTTGATCTTACTCAGGCAGCCCTGGGCTCTGGTTGGGATCCTTGGAGGTGGTCAGTTTTCAACCACAGAAGATAGAAAACAGTATCAAGGGACTGGAACAACTGGGATAGCAATAGCAGGAAGAGATTTTCAAACCTATGAAGGAATCAATTTTAGAGTCACTGCTTTCAGTGGATGGGTAAAAGGTGTAGTGTACTCTTTTTTTTTCTTCTGCCATTAAAATCTGAACTAATTTAGACTAATATTCTAGAACTGGGTCAGATGCATGGGGATCACAGACAAAAAATGTCATGAAATAATAATTGGGCATAATCTTTATGTCCCATAAAAGGATATGAGACCTTGAATTATTTCATTAAAATTGATTGAGTAGATACTCTGTGCAATTATCCAAAATGCACTGGTACACAGCAGTAAAGAATAACTGACTGTTTTTCCCCCTAGGAATTCCTCGTAATGGATTTAGAGTGAAAGTGTCCAAAGGCATAATTCTTAACTTAGTGGATGAGGTTACAAGTTGGCTACCTAGGGATAGGATAGTCATTGCTAGCACTGACTATTCCATGCATCAAGCTGAAGAATTTAATCTCCTTCCTTGCCCTGAATGTAAAAGTAATCAAGTGAAGATTGATGGTATGAAATACCTTCTTAAGCTATTTCTGTGCAAAAAATATTTGTCACTTTTTAACTCCTCTTTAGCTGAAGTTTGCAAAATTGGGGCCCAGTCCTGCAAATGCTTAGGCATGTAAGTTTACACAAAAAAGTGTTGTCCATTAAAGGCAATGAGACTACTCGCCTGTGTTTGCTGGCTGGTTGCTTAGTGATTTCAACATAAGTGCTTAGCATTTGCAGGATCCGACCCTTCACAGTTGTGAAACACAGAGAAATTTATTATAATTAAAATGACTGACTGAATCTTGTGAGAAAATTGTGTGTGTGTTTAGAACTGTGTGCTGAATGAAGATAGTAAAGTGAGCTAAATTCAAATATAACTTTTTTTTTTCCCCCCACAGGCAGCCCACTTTATCTTCATGTTGGGGAAGTTGTAGATGGCATAGACATGAGGGCGGAAGTTGGTCTCCTGACTAGAAATATACTTATTCAGGGAGAAATGGAGGACTCTTGTTATGGACAAAATCAATGCCAGTTTTTCTCCTATGACACATTTGGAGGACAGATTAAAGTAAGTGGCTTTTTTCCCTCTCTCTCAACTTCAGATATTTATTTACTATCCAACTTTATACATGAGTAATGTAAAATGACAGTTTTTTCCCACCGGGTACAGCAGGTATGTATTTGTATGTAATGAGAGAGAATACTAAAAAGTTATTGAGCTTTTTGCAAAACTTGATGCACAATAAAATTACACCCTCTGGCTCGCCTCTAATATAAGGTGTAATATGCACTTCTATCCTCCTCTGGGTTAGTTCGGTTTTTGTAAGTCGTAGCCCTGAGTAGGGGTCATTGGGAAGTTACACTACCCAAGAAGGAGACTTTACTCCCTCCAGAGGCACAGTTTGCTTTATTCACTAGGATGGAGCACTGCGTCCCTCAGTGCATCAACCCTGCTTCACAGGCCCATGTGGTGGTGGAGTGGGTCCTGATCCCAAGTTCACATCCCTTTTCATTTTCAATGTACTAATCTTTTTGTAGGATAGTGGAAGCAAGCATTCCCTGTGTTTTCCTTAGCACAAGGTCTACTATTGTGAGTGGCCCCGGGCAGCTGTTCAAGGAAGCAAGGATCGTGTTAGAGCTTTATCTTTGTGCAGCCATGCAGACCCCAATCACAATCTGGACCATTGTTTTTTGGAGAGGTGGTTTTTTTTCCCCTCTTTCCCCCCCCCACAAATAACTGGATGGACCCTCAGCTGTGGTAAATCAGAGTACCCTCAGTGAGGTCAGATGGTGAAATCAATGGCGCTATGCAGAGGATCTAGCCCAATAGCATTTGATTGAGATGTAGCTACCAGGAAATATAGACTTTCGGTGGCACCTTAAAGATGTTGAATATGACTTTTTGCTAGCTGTCAGTAGTATTTTTTTTTTCTATAGCTTTAAATAAGTGTGTATATTGCTAGGTATAAATGGTTCAATAATGTTCATTTTGGACACCACTACCCATCCGGTATTTGAGAAGTTGAGACAGATGTAGAAGGATGCAACCTCTGGACCCAATCCTATACTGAAGTCAGTGGGAGCAGATTAGCACTTTGCAGGATCAAGCACTTTGTTACTTGTTTAACAATTGTTTGGTTTTTTTGCTGTCACACTCTTGTACTGCAAATTCTTTCCTTAGGTCTGTATTTGTCTCAATAGATCCAAAGGAATTTTACCTCCGTTCACATGGCAGGAGTGGAATTAAAAAATATGGGGCAGCAAATACTGGGCAGCTATCCCGTTCATTTTCACATGACTGGAGACGTGGATGAGAAAGGAGGCTATGAATCACCTACTTACCTGGATAATCTGGCCATACACCACTGTTTCTCTAGGTGTGTTGCCATACATGGAACACATGGCCTTCTGGTAAGAGATACATTTTACTGACAAACTACTTCCTTTATTTTGCTGAATGTTAAAAAAATGTGTAATATGTCCTGACACACGTTAACGCCATGCAATTACGTATTTTGAAGCATGACTTTTTTTTCCTAGTGTATCTGTTGGATTGAACCTTGAAATAGTTAAATTTTAGAATTGACACTATGGTTGCCCTACTAGTTGAAAGAAATTTCAAGTTCTGTATATTATGTTTATAATTAAGAATGATTAGATTGTTCTGAACAATCTGTTCAGTGAAAGTTTCACACTATCACAATCATCTTCATCAACACATGGTAAAGTTATCGATTTTGGAATTTGCAACAGTGATACAATCAAGAGCTATAGTTGAAGCCAAGGACAATGTTGGACTAATACAAAAATATTTGTAAAACCAAGGGGAAAGAAATGTGAGCAAGAAGCGCCAAAATGCCCACTGCAAAACCAAGAGAGCTTGGGAATTTGGTTTTGGGTCAAACTCTATGGCAGAGGTCACTGTGGAAAGGGGCTTACCAGAAACTGTGTGCCCAACCAAGAAAGTGCCAAGATTTGTTCAGGAAACTTCTCCACTGCATCTCCATGTTCTCCTTACCCTCCCCATGAAATAGCATGGTGTGCTGAAGTGAGGCCCCACTGGCAGGGAAGTACTTGTGGGGCATGTTACCTGTGTTTAGTCATAATCCTCCCCCACCCTGATCTATCCATGATCCCTATGCACTCTTCATGAAACGTTGTTCTTGCTCCTATACATGTACATATTAATACTGCTTTTGCAGTATGTGCCCATTTGGTACTGTACTTGTAAGTGAGTCAGGGGCTGAAAGCACCTTCTGTGGGCCTGAAGATCTGTTTGCATTGGCCAGATCTCCTCCAAAAAGGGTTGATTGTCAGTTCCTCATATCTTGAGTGTTTGTGTTGGCAGAACCGCCAAAAGTTGATGGAATAAGTAGTGTCTTCCCTTTCCTTCCTCACAAATATAATTTATTTATATTAGACCTTTTGAATCAGGTGAACAGTTAGAGGATATATTAATGTTGACCTAACTGGAATAACTTGCGCTCTTGAGACTTGTCAAAAGTGTAGTCAGTAGAGAGCTATCTGACTGAGATTCCACATCTGTCAACTAAATTAGAAACCCAAATGCAAAATCTAGCCCTGCGGGGGATAGCATATGGGTTTGCAAAGGCTCTGAGTCCCCAGATCAATGAGTAGATAAATGTACTAGCTGAATCTGTGAAGGAAATCATTTTGTTCCAGTGCAGTAATTAAAATAAATCTGTAGCTAGTCTTCTTAGACCAGTCTGAGGTTTCAGACGGGAACAAATATCTCGGTGCATGAA
Source organism: Gopherus flavomarginatus (assembly GCF_025201925.1). NCBI lineage: Eukaryota > Metazoa > Chordata > Testudines > Testudinidae > Gopherus > Gopherus flavomarginatus. The sequence continues at coordinate 76,345,830 of NC_066625.1, read as the reverse complement.
CAACTGACTAATATGTTAAAATGTATATAACATGCACATTAATTTGGCCTTATGTTGTGATGCTTCAGAGTTTGGAGAAGAGAAACTTTTGATCCGGGGTTTTTCCCTAGTTTTATGCTACCATGAATGAATAAACTGGAGCACTTAGTAAAATATGAGGTGGGATGCAACATTTTGTGGCACAATTGTGTATCTGTCAACAAGATGAAAGGCGTGTCCGATATCAGCTCTTTTGTGACATGGCACAGACATGGCACACAGTCAGCAGCCTCGCAGCACAGTTTAGGTTACTTATCACAGCTGAAAAGCGGGTTGTGACATACCTGCTACTTCACTGACATGCACAACACATGACACCAAACACTGTAGTCATTACTGTATAAAGCTGCAGAGCATGAAGGTCACTTATATTGTATTGCTGAGCTATATATAATTCAGCATTTGGAAGCATCCTAATTATCTGATATTGGAAACACTGCTGGAGCACAAGGCTGCTGAGTGGACGCAGTTTCATTCCTAAACATACAGTAGTCTGCTACTCTCAATATCACAGTGGATCTAAAATCCAAGTTTGCAACCCGTAGCCAGATCCATGAGAATCAAAGGATGCAACTGAAATTCTGCCTTTCTGGCATGGAGAGATTTATTGTTAATCATTATTTTCTTCCAAAGAGGAGTACTTGGTCTTAAGTGTTTATTCCTTAGCTCACTGCTGATTGAAAGCATCCTCAGCCCTGTTCCTGCCCATCACACTAAAGGACATATTTAGTAGAACATTACCATTCTTGGGAGGTTGGCAAAGACATGTGGCATTGTTAGCTCAGAAATGGGTTTAGCTGTCTGTTAGCAAGGCTGAACTGACTAGCACACTCCTCAGGGCCACTGCTTCTAGTTTTCTCAGGCTTGTTGCAACTGACCCTCTCAGTCTGAGCATGTGCTCTTGAATTCTGAGTGGGAATATTGTCAGTGGGCTTCCAAAAACTGCAGTCGGTGTGTGTGTGTGTGTGTGTGTGTGTGTGTGTGTGTGTGTGTGTGTGTGTTGTGGTTTTTTTGCCTGTATATTAAGTTCTTTCTAGACATCTCATTGAGACAGATACAAAAGCTGCTGATTCCAATTTAGAGAGTTGATTATCAGGGGAAAATGAATGCCAGTGGGAATTGGCAACTGTGTCACTTGCAATTATTATATAAGCCTGTACCATACAATTCTCATACTACTTTCCAGATTCATATATTGTAAATATACTTGTATACAGTAGATAAACACTGAATACAAGTACACTTACAATAATAATAATCCTTTTCCCCAGATTCATATACTATATCTGGTTTAACTATCCCTCTGTATCTAGAGGAAACCATGTAGGTTCATATTATTTAGTCTTGCTCCTTATTCCCACTGACATCAGTTTGAGTAATGTCCGTGTAAAGACTGCAAATAAATGTGCTGACATTTAAAGTATAGTGTTAGCGTAAAAGTTTCATTGAAACCTGTCATATAAGATTTGGCAAAAAATGCTCAATATTTTAACTGGTCTGATTTTTAGTATTTTCGGTTATAAGACATTTTAGAAATCCTCACTGTAATGCTGTACATCGAAGCAGGCTTATGCTAAGTCCGCTTGGTCTTAGTATGTTTTAATGAAATATTTTTGTGCACGTGTCCAGTTAATCTTAAGAATGCAGACATGATGGATTGCAACCTCTGCAAATCATAGGAGAATTAATAACCAGAGAATTTAGATGAAACATCTCATTGAATTTAGTAGTGCAAATTTTTCTGCATTAAAACACTTACTGAATCTCTTCACCCCCGACCTCCCAGGCCCACTTGGGAAATATCTCAAAGAAATCTAGAGTAACACACTCATGCTGACAAATATCACAATACTGTATCTTTATCAAATATTCTCACGTAGAATCCAATACAGTTTCAAACCTAGAATTGCAGCATTTGCTATTAATTATGCATATGATCCTAATCAGATTGAAGTTAATGGGAGTTTTGCTGTTGACTGCAATGTGAGGAAGATAAGGCCCTGAATTTAGTAAGGGCCAAATTAGTTCACCTTTGCTTAGGGTGATCAGATGTCCTGTTTTTTAAAGGGACAGTCCCGGTTTTGGGGGACTTTTTCTTATATAGGTGCCTATTTCCCCCCTCCGTCCCATTTTTTCAGTAGTGGCTTTTTTTTTTTTTTTTTTTCACAGTAGCTATCTGGTCACCCTGCTCTTACTGAGTATATCTTACTCTGGATTTAGTTTCAGGACTACTCACAGATGAAAGTACCATTCAGTGAGGGTGGCAAAACTGGTCTTAAAGGTTTTTGAAGTTTATCAATAACAAATGTCTTTGTAGTTAACATGTAACCCATGTTTTGTATAATTGGTTCAGGTGAAAGATACTATTGGCTATGATACTTTGGGTCACTGTTTTTTCCTTGAAGATGGGCTGGAGCAACGCAATACATTTTACCACAATTTGGGCCTCCTTACCAAGCCTGGAACAATCTTGCCTTCAGACCGCAATGAAGCCACATGCCTCGCAATGCGTAGCAATGTCTATGGGAATTATGTACCTATACCAAGCACCGACTGCATGTAAGCCCTCAACGAATACAATAAGTATTCACTTTTTTATATAGCATCTGGTCTTGAAAGTACTAAATTTTTGATACTGAGATGAAACTAAGGTGTTTACAGAGTGGGGTTTGTTTTCCCAAGTTTGACACATGGTACTATTGGGGTCGTGACAAATTTTAGCTTCTACTGTAAGTTTCTATTTTTTAAATAAATATTAGCTACTAGGTAAAGTGTCTTGAGGTGGAGGGTCATGGAGGTCTGTGCTAATAGAGACCTGAATCTCAGTCAATTAATTATTTATTGAGTTCTATTCTTGTCACTGTTTCTAGTGAAAGAGAAACACAGTATAGTGTTTTGCTTGTCTCTGAATCCTTTTGAATTGGGATAATGAAGGTTCCATGAAATCTGTCTGATAAATGGGGCTCATTTCAGCCTGGCATAAGCAGACATAAATCCCATTCACTTCAAAGGGAGTCTCCCCCCCCCCCCCCCCTTTTTTTTTTTTTTTTTTTTTTTTTTTTTGCACCAATGATGAATTTGGATCATAGCGTCTAGAGTAAATTAGCCATTAGCACATGAGTACATTAGGGGATCAAATGTAAAGATTAGCATAAATTATAATTAGCCATGTTTTGTTGCACTTTGCTCAGAGGAAAAAAAAAGTCCTCATTATTGGTGGCTGAAGTACACATCCAAACTGAAGAAATGGTCCATTGTAATATGGGTATGAATATGATAACATTGACTCAACTACGGTTGCTGATGAGAGCATAGTTTAGCCCAGGACCCCTGTATTTTCCAGGATAAAATTTAAGGGCCACATGCTGATAATTTTTACTTGCCCAAGTGATCCCATTGACTTCATTGGGATTACTCCTGTGAGTATGCTAAGGCTGCTTTTGTGGCTAGCACAGGTATATTGCAAGTATTTGGGCCATTCCTGCAAACCATCCAATCCAATAGGATACTCGTTGATTTAGGACTGTTCCCATCAGCATGGAAACCCTACAAATGTAATAAGATGGTTAAGAAATAAATATTTGGTAGAATTTTCTGATTTAAAAATGATCAAATCAGCTTCTGTGAGTACATAGTTATACATATTTTTTCCTTACATGTGGTATATATTGTCCATCAAACTTGTTTTTCTTAAACAACAAAGGGAAGTCTGCTTTAATAAACCATAATGTTTGCATAAATATCACTAGCTTTTGTCTGTTCCACCATAAATCTTTCTGCTTGATAGTGTCCTTAATTTGAGCAAAGGAATTAGTATTGCTCTGTAATTCCATTAATAATCTGTTTGCAGAGGTTGCTTATTCTGGTGTCCTCCTGAATGGATCATAAAGCTGTAAGGTGTTAGACCTTCCTCCCTCACTCCCAGCTCTAAAGAGGAACAGAAGTTCAGTTTTTAGACATTTTCCATAGCTATTTAATTCTGTCCCTAGCAAATTCTTGAAAAAATGACGTCTGGTTTCCTTAACTTGATTTTAACAGAGCACAGATTTTTGTGTGAATAGCCTCATATAACTTAATGCTTTCAGTATGTAGGACCATAAATGAACCTGTCTGACATCATTGCTTTTATTTTTCATGAAGAGTATGTGTGGAGTTTTAAAATCAATGGGAGTGTTGTGGCTAAAATCTAATGCAATGCTATAAAAGCTTAGCCCTTCCTGTTTTGTTACTACTTAGGATCATGTTGTGTTTTTATTTTCAGGGCTGTCAGCACATTCTGGATTGCTAACCCAAACAACAATTTGATAGAGAATGCAGCAGCTGGTGCTCAGGTAATATAATTTAACCAGCAACAGCCATATATCACCTTCAATCCACATGCATGCACCACTTATTGATGCCATTGGTGTGAAACATCACATTTTTAATGTAGAATCTGGGTGCCTATTGCTGCATAAGGCCAAAGGCAATTAGATAATTTATTGACCTTGTACAATATCACTGCAAGTGAACTAGAAAGTTCTTTTTGTGTCCAGAGATCATCCATGTGCACAGAACGTGATATGTGATACCACAGTTTCCCCTTATGTAAAGCAGGAAATAAATGTGTGGTTTTCTGTTGGCTAATGTTGACTCTTTAATGGTGACCATTGTATTTAATAATAATGTTTAATAAAGAACTGGAACCCCAGCTATACATGCAAATCCTGGGTATGAATGATGGCATGTTCCCTAAGCCAAAATTTCATCTACCCTTCTTCATACTCCCAATATATGTGCATGCAAAGTCTGCAGGTATGTGCCTGGATGAGCATTTATGCATACAAGTGGAGTAAGCTTGTGTAGACAGATGTGTTGGTTTTGTATGCACAAAGTGGTGCCTGCTCATTTTTCAGGCTGTGTAAGAAGTTTCTTTGAAAATTTAATTTCATATACTGTATTTTTATTGGTGCAGCTGGCAAAGCTAAATACTATAGGGTCTGAGAATTTATTGTACTGCCCCAGAGTCTCAACCTTTTTATTGTGTTTTAGGATGTTGGGATATGGTACATCTTCCACCGGGTTCCAACTGGACAGTCTGAGGGACAATACCCAGAAGCACAGGCGGAGTTTACTCCCTTAGGGATATTTTACAACAACAGAGTCCATTCTAATTTCAAGGCATGTAAAAGATTTTCCTACATTTGCACAAACATAAGATTTAGCACTTACTGTAGGTAGCTCTCAGGTTGCATGGGCTAGAAACACTTTCATAGTGCTGTTCAAACACTGACTAAACAGTTGTCTCAACATCTCTGCAATGTACATGGATGGTATTATTCCTATTATACAGATGGACAAACTGAGATTGTGGGCAGTATGCTGCTCTGTGCCACACAGCATAGAGGAATGCAGGCAGTAGTAGATGTAGTGTAGACATAGAGCACGTAGCAGTAGATGTAGTGTAAAGGGTAGAAGACTGTAGGCTACTCTCTACTGCAATGGTGGGTGGGTGGGGGTGTGTGACCAGAGCCCTGCAAAATAGCTGGGGTAGGGCCAAATCCTGGTCTGCCTTCTTCCCTCCCCCATTCTCCCCCCCCCCCCAAATAATTGCAATAACTTTAATCTCACTCGAAGGTAATTCCATGAAAACATTTTGTCTAAATGCGCTGTAGGCATAAAGACAGAATCTGCAAATAAGAATCCTTTTTTCATTATTGCTCAGGATTCCAGATGGAGAGGAGGCAAATATTACTGTATCAAACTGTGGACGTTGTGGTGGTGGTTTTATTAAGATATACTTTAATAGATAAAGAGAACTTTATCTTGCTCTATCCATGTATGTGCTGGTTCATCTCTGCAATAACACTGCATTGCAATCTTTAACTTCACTACACTGGATCATGTTCTGCTTTGATTGTAAAGAAATGACAAATCTAAGAGGAATTAAGGTCTTGCCTCTCAGCAGGAGCACTGTTCCCTCTCTGCAACATCATTCTTTGTCTCCCAGGGCCAGCAGGGATGCTTTATTTCCTGGCGTGAGGGGGTTTAAATTCTTTGTTCTGGCTCAGAAACCCACTTAAATGACTATGTAAAGGGCATAGCGCTGTAGCATTCTGCCCTGACTTTGATGTATTCCACTAAGGCCACTGTAATAATGTGACAACATCCAAATGGCACAGAGGCCAATCCTTTGGATGGAAAGCACTGGCATGCAGAGGGCTTACTGTGCCTTAAACATGTTTGTGTTCCATTTATAATACCTTTTGATCTTCTTTAGCTTGTGCTGTGTGGTCTCCTTGTTAAAATAGTTGAACTCCTATATATTTTTCAGGCTGGCTTGTTTATTGGAAAAGGAGTAAAGACAACAAAAGCCAGTGCTGAAAATCCTCGAGAGTATCTTACTGTAGATAATGCCAGGTGAGTAAATATTGTATGGATAAAAGTGTTTGGGTTCATTTTTATTGCTTCTGGTGTTTTCAGGAGCCCGCAGTATACTCAGTGCGTTGCTGGACCTTGTTATGGATGGAATAGCCTGAGAATATAGACCCACAGCCTGGGATATAAAGAGGCAAATATTTCAGAACTGTGCACTGAATCATTTGTAGTATTGCTTAAAAAATGACAAATGTGCACTTGGAGCTCTGAGATGTTGGCAGAGGAGTCCTTGAAAAGAATGGAGTTTTCATAATTTGGTTAACTATTGTTATCAATGACTTAGCTGAAATCTAGATGATAAATTCAATTTCACAATATAATTAGTGCCTATGATTTTGGGTACAATCTCAGCCATCTGTTACATAATCTGCTTGCAATAATCTTCACACCCAGGTGTCTCTTTTTTTGTCTATACGTTTATGGGGGGTGGGGAGGAGGGAAGCTTCCAGGGATTCATGTCACAGAGAGGGAAAGTGAGTACTTAATGCTATTGGCTAACCCACTAGAATCCTGTGGGCTTACGTGGGGCAACGCTGTAGAGATCAGCCATTCTCTTCTGCTGTGTCCTGGCTAGCCCCACCTCACTCGTACATTGTGAGCTTCACAGAGCACTGAGAGTTTCCCACCGAGTTGAAGGATAGGGACAATAATGCAGCGGAAGTGACACTTCTCCTTTTTGTGGCTTCCCTCCTCCCTCAGCCCCCTTGCTTCTGGGAGCAGAGGGGACAATACAGCCCCATGAGGTTCAGTTTCATCCTTCTGCAATGTGAAGATGGACTTGGGAAGAATAAGGGTTTTTTTTCCTTCCCAAATTCGGCAGTGTTCAGTAATCAGCAAGTGTGGCAAGAAATATTCTGAAAGTGATTGGAAAATCTATAGATTCATGCTGAGTAAAGCTTTCAGACATGGGAGTCCCACTTTAAGACTGGAATAATAGCTCATGCATGTCACTTAATTATCATCAGTAGGCATCTTCTTGCACGGTGGGAGTTTTGAAATGCCAATGTGATTTAGGAACACAAGTCCCATTGAAGATGTAGATCCTTCTGAAAATCCACCCTGAGAGAGAAATCCTGGCTCCACTGAAATCAATTGGTGCTTTTCCATTGACTTCACTGAGGCCAGAATTTCGCTTTTAATGTTTGTTCTGTGTTAGCCTTGCAATAAGATGCAGTAGCAAAATGAAGCTATTGTTTTGAATGTGATCCAGGATACATATTTTCAGCTGAAAATAGAAACAAAATTACTTCTCTTAAACCCATCAGTGACTGTGACTGACAGGACCTCCTGTGTTTAAGGTTATTTCCCATTGCTCTGGTATAATAACTAGATTCCTTGCTTCAGGTTCCGCCCACATCAGGATGCTGACCCTGTAAAACCACGAGTTCCTGCCTTAATTGATGGCCTCATCGCTTTTAAAAATAACGACCATGGGGCCTGGGCCAGGGGCGGTGACATTATTTTCTGCAACTGTGGGTAGGTGACTGTAATTACAGTTTATATCCTTCTGCTCATTACTGACATAAGTGGGTCTGTAGGACAAATTAAGTTACTAGGCATGTCTGATGTTACACATTCGTGTTTCTTCTTTTCTAGGTTTTCAGACAATGGAATTGGACTCACCCTAGCTAGGTAATTTCATTTCTCTCTGTATGCTGTGTTTTTCAGGGTTCTCCACAATTTAAAACATTAAAGAATAGAAGGTGCTTCCCTGGTGCTCACATTAAGATGCAAGAATCTCACATGTCCTTCCCAAACCACATCAGGTCTCTCCCGTAATAGTTATTAATGAAAATGGCAATACGGCATTTCAGTTTCTTTGCCTGATCATGTCTGGGGAATATGTCAATAATCAGACATTATCACAATGTTTAGTCTAAGGGATTCTAAACCCTTAGACTAAACATTCTGGTGCATGCTAAGGAGATTCGTATTCAGTCTTGTCAAGGCAAGACCAAAAATATCCGTACCTTTGGTATATTTCCATGCAGAAGTGGCAGGAAAAGGCCCTCTGTGTGGCTGACCACATTCCTACTACCTGCAGGTAATAGAAAGGTTTGTTCTGTTGTAAACCAGAAACCTCTCTGAGATAAAATGTGATTTAAGAGCCTGATCCAAAGCCAGTCGCAAACAATGGGAATCTTTCCATTGACTTCAGTGAGCTTTGGATCAGACCCTAGCTGTGTTTTTTGTTTTTTCACACTTTTCAAAGAATTTGTAACTTCCCAATTCTGAACTAGAGTTTGGCTCATACTTTGTAAAATGCTTTAGGATGGAGGATGCTATATAAAAATCAGACCTAAGTGTAGTTGCCTGAACTACTAAATTAGCATTATTACTGGTGCTTAATACTAATTTGCTGGTTTCTAAAGACTGAATCTGCAGGAATTAAAAAACATCTCTTCAGATTAAAAATGACCGTTTCAGAAGTGCAATTAAAAGCTCCTTTAAATTATTCATTAATTAGTCTTTTGAACTGTGCCACATAGTTACCTTCCATTTTCCTTTGTCTGATTCTAGTGATGGAACTTTCCCAACAGATGAGGGTTCCAGCCTGGAAGTTGCGCATTCCATCTTTGTTGGAGAAAGCAACAACATTGGCTCCCAGGGAGGACAAAACAGCTACTGGGGAAGAGGGGCAAATGGAGAATATAGAACACTACCCAGAAACAAGTAGGTTATTCATCTGGCATTTATCCTTGATATTAGCATAAGAAAAATGTGATAGAATAAAAGCCTTTGAAATGAATGTGACTACTAAAGGGTAATGTAAATGGATGTTTAAATTTGTTATACAGGCCATAACCAATGAAATCCAAATAAAACCTGTTCTCCAGACAAATGCAGTAAGAGCTTTAACAACTGGATGTCTTTGATGTGATTTTTCTGCCTAATTTATTAGTCATTAGAAAGTGGATAGAAATTTTGAAAGAAACCAAGAACTTTTTTAAGTGCTATAATTGCAGCCAATGTCTGGGCTGACTGGCTCTCTTGTAATAACTCTATTGTAAATATTGTTCAGTACCCAGACATGCCAATGTGGCATCATAGGGAAAGCTGGATAATTTTCCATTTGAACTGAAGGGATGGGGAGACAAGACTGCCTGTACACCTTAGCATCCAACGCCAAAGAGACTTTGGCACACATTTGATCTCCCTTAGGGTATGTCTACATTGTAATTAAACACCAGTGGCTGGCCTGTGTCAGCTGACTTGGGTTCATGGGGCTTAGGCTATGGGACTGTAAAAGTCTGGTGTAGATGTTTGGGCTCTGGAACCCCATGAGGGAGCGAGGAAGAATCTTAAAGCTCCAAGCCCAACCATCTATAGTGCAATTTTATCACCCTGCAGCCTGAGCCAGAGTCAGTTGACATGGGCCAGACACAGGCATTTCATTGCAGTGTACACATACCCTTTACTGAGTAAGCACCTGATTCGTCATTCCTGACACAGGCAAATCTCCCACTGAAGTCACCAAACAAGGGACTGGATGCTATTTTTCTCTTGATTTTCCTTTTCCAGTGGGTGTACATTTATTTTCTTCCTGTCTGAACAACATATGACCAGTTTGACAAAGAAAGCAAAAGAAAAGTCACTCAGAATCTCACTTCTCTTTCTAGGGCTGTATGTTAGCTCCCTTTACAGAAATACAGCCCCCCTCTTCAACAGTCAATGCCTTGAGCAATTAGAAACTCCAAAACAATTGTCATTCATGACAAACATCTATTAAGGAATGTTTTAAAAAAGCAACGAGTAACAATAGACTGAGTATTTGCTGATTGGTTATAACATGCCTGGCATGCAAGTAGCCCTTAGACCTGTATAACCATAGGAGATTCCTGGCTATGAAACTGAATCTCTACAGAACAATTAGAGCCACTGTTATTATCAGGCAACCATTTGGAATGCTCCATTGCATTTCAGCGTTCACCTTTTAATAACCTGTGTTTATTGGTAGGAACTGCAAACCTGGAAAGAAGGAATATTGCTACCTGACACACTGTCTCATCTTTCAACAGAATAAAATTCTAAATCCAAAGTGCATTTAAAATCAGTCCCATCTGCTGAATAGCTATAGCACAGGCAGTGGCATTGTAAAGGCCTGACCCAAAGCCCTTTGGTTTCAGTGAGCTCGGGATCAAGGACTGAGTTTTCCCACATGGCTGCCACATGTACCTCTGGTTTTCCCATTGCACCATATGCTGGGGTGCTATTTTTTTTATATTTTAATTTAGTTGGTTAAAGCACCTAGAGCCTGAGATAGACACTTACAGTCAAATTCAAAGAGAGAAAATCTCACTCTTGCATCTCGCTGTGTATAATACAACACTGAATGCAACTGTGGAGTCTGTAATCGATAAGAAAGTACATGCGGGCTTTCTGTTTCTGATGCTTGAGCAATCCAGCTTTATCTAAATTTCTGAACAAATTAATTGTAAACATGTCTCCACTGGCCCCCTTCATTATCTTTTATGAAGGTACCGTAGGCCATTCAGTAGTCACACAGCACCTGCATAACACAGAATTCAGTATTTTAAACAAGAAAGGGGGATCAAAACTCACCTGAGACTGCAATGGCATCTCCTAGATTTTTGATATCCTGTGCAACATGGCCATATTCCACAGGCCAGCCCTGAAGATGTAATCTTACAACTATAAAATGTTGTGGGCCATATCCTTGGGGATGACCATGTGATGCCTGGAGCAGCTTGTGGGGAGAGGAAAATCCAAGTTGTTCTAAATTGAACCAGCAGGTGGCTGCTCTCAAGAGGCCATTACACCAGCAGGAGATTAGACTCATGTTACAGTCCTCCAGCTATGCCTATGGCCGGGCTGGACTGGAGAAGTATCAAAGGAGCCTCTACACTGGCCCTACAATCCCTGGGATTTCTCTGACCTCCGCGGACTCCCCAGGAAGCTGTTTGTTTAAGGTGTTTTGCCCCAGCTGACTGGCTATAAGGGGCCATAAAGTGGGGAGAGACAAGATCCTGCTCTGGACTGGAATTTTATTTCTGAGATCACTCACTTAACCACTGCTCCTCTTCTGAGCCTTAGCTGGGGAGAGCTGGGTGCCTCTTACAAGGTGATGAGGTTGTTCAGCACCTCATGGGCTGGAGCAGCATGATCCTGATTTAGGGAATGTGAAGAGGGTGTAACTGCTAGAGACAAATGTAATGTCTCTCTGTGCTGTTTGGAGGAAAGCACTGATCCTGCCCACATGTCTAAACTGGAATTCTGTTCATTTTGAAACTTCCCTAGGACGTTCCCTATCCGTGGATTCCAGATTTATGATGGGCCTGTTAGGCTGGTGAAATGCACTTTCAGAAAGTTTACTCCCACTGTGGACTGCTACTCAAGCGCCATTGGTTTCTTCATGAAGAATTCCTGGCAGATAAGCCCTCAGAACAACGTGTCCCAGGTCAGGATGGAGAGAAGTGTAAGTGAGAAAAATAGGAGTATGGGTTTTGGCTGAGCTTGTTTGACTTTCAAAAGCCTTTAACTGTGCTGAGAGGTTTACTCCAGAAACATCTTACTTCTGAGTGAGTAGAGATGCAAAATCTGCAATAGCATAAGGTTTTAACATAGAGGCCCAGATCTCAGTTAATGTAAGTCATCCGTAGCGGTATTTACCTCAGTGGAGCTATGCTGGTTTACTCTAGTTGAGGATCTGGCCCAGTGACTGGAAGCTACACAAATCAAACTTCAACAAGCATGAGTGCCAGAAAGTTGTAGTACAATTCTAAGGCCCGGTCTACACTGGGAGGAAATCAATCTAAGTTACGCAACTTCAGCTACGTGAATAGCATAGCTGAAGTTGACGTACTAAGACCTACTCACCGCAGTGTCTTCCCTGCGGTGAGTCGACTGCTGCTGCTCCCACATTGACTCCGCTTGTGCCTCTCGCGGCAGTGGAGTACAGGAGTCAACGGGAGAGTGCTTGGGGATTGATTTATTGTGTCTAGACTAGACATGATAAATTGACCCCAGCTGGATCGATGGCTGCCTGCCGATCCAGTGGGTAGTGTAGCCATACCCTTAGATACCTAGAGAGAACCTTGGGCCTGATCCTGGGCTCGTCCCTGAAAGTTCTATGGATCACAGTGGGGATTGAGCAAGAGGAAGGACTGCCGAATCGGATCCCATATTTGCATGCTGACAGGAGTTCTAAAATGCTTTAGGTGTTCTAGCCTTTCTGTTGGATTCATGTGGCATTCACGTCTCTTTGAGTTTGGTTTTTGAGTTTTTTTATTCATTTGAGCTGGTAAAACTCAAAACCAAACTCTCACAAAATCACTACAAGTTGCCTGGGTTAGTCTGAAACCATGAAAAATTACTGACTTCCAGGTGGCTTCCTTCTGGGGATTGTAACCTATCCCAGGCCTGCCCAAAACAAGGCCCAGGCCCTCTGTGTAGTTCATGAACCTCTATAACCTTAGCTCAAGGTTTGGGTTTGTTTGTAGGGAAGTTTTCCACAGCTCCAATATTGACAGACCTCATTTTCTTTGGCTTAGCAGGCAGCTTTTCTGCCTTTCCTCCATCACACCTTATCCACACAACAGGAGCATATTTTATATAAAGGTTGTGTTAGCACGGTCACTCCTGTGGTACTGTTGTGAAAATAAAGTGCACTTCATCCTTGTGCATTTAAATAAATCAGACCTCTGTATTTCCCATGTATGTCACACCTGAAGTCCGAACAAGGGTAAGGGATAATTTAGTTGTACGTTCTTTGCATCCCTCAGGGGAACTAGCCACAATGAAGATGCAACATTTAGCATGGAATGAGGAGTATGCTTAGAGGGAAACATAAAATGCACAGGTCTGATCTTGCAGTGGATCTGATGCTAGTGGGAGTGTAACCTGAGTAAGGGCTGTCAGATGGGTTTTTAACTCCAAATGCATATGTTTTTAGGCCCATTAGTGGATCGTTACCTGCGGAAAAATTTGAAAATGCAGATGTGTAAAGTTGCAGCACTTTTTGAGGTCTGAGCCTGTTTAATGTCACTGCACCTTTTCAGGTCTGAGAGACAGTTTATTACAGCAACACCTTTTAAGATCTGAGGTGTGCAAGGCAGAACTTTCAGAGGAGTTATTAAATGCTTTCGCAATCTGAATTAAAGACAAACATGCTTAAATAACACATGCTGAGTTTATTATAAAACATTTGTTACATTATCCAAGTAATTACTTACTGTTTGTCCATTCCCAACAAATGTCTCTTTACCTTATATTTTGCCAACCATTTAAAAAAAAAAAGGCAGTTAACCACCTCTGCCACAGCAGTTAATAAAAACACCTTTCACTTTGATTCTGCTTTATCCAGATTGAATCCAGAGCTGCTGATTCTGAAGTAAAACTGCAAGGTCCTCTTGCATATTGCTCTGTGGCAAGTGGCTTTATTGGATAACATATAATTAACATAGAGCCCTAAGCTGTTTGTTAATTTCCATTGATAGGCTTCTTTTTATTAATTTTGAAAGACGTTCCCTAAAGAATGGCTTATTTTTACTGTCACTTCTAAAAAAAAACAAACCAAAAACCTTATTGCAAGTTGCATAATGATACTAAAGCTATTAGTCATGCTGGGTGCATAATCATATTAATTATTCAAGCTAATCAGCTCATTGATTAGATAACTAAATAATAAAACTAGTCGGGTCTTGCTTAATTACAATATAAAAACAAATTGTTAAGTGAAAGAGAAAAGCAAAATGTTGCACTATACAAAAGTATTCACATTTCTGTTGACAAACACAAAGCTTGCATATGAGGGAAGGAAAATCTGTGCATTTACAGGTAATAAAACGAATAACAGTGCTTATAAAGTGCTATTAAAAGGCTATCTTCAAAGCAGTCATTGGTCCTCTGCCTACACAAGATTCAGATGGCCATGTAGTGCCATGGGTCTGTGTGGATATATCTATACTGCAGCTGGGACCAAGCCTCCCTGCCCAGGTAGACAGACTTGAACTAGTACACTAAAAATATCCATGTGGATGTTTCAACCTGGGTACTCAAGCTTGGGAGGCTGAACTCCAGCACAAGTTGGAACATCCGTGCTGCTGTCTTCAGCACGCTAGCTTGAGTCCCACTAGTGCGAGTGACTACCGAGTTGGGAGGTTTGCTCCCAGCTGCAGTGTAAACATACCCTCCATGTCCCATAACTAGAATCTAGACAGGGAGGAGGAAATATTCTCTTTAGGTCATTCAGAGTTCTTGCATAGTTTCCTAGGAAAGCTTTCCATGGTACTATTCATAAATGTGTAAAAAAAATTAATGAATAATAAAAATGTCAGCCCCAGTCTTTGGGTCTATCTGAGCTGTGCCCCTTTATGGCAGGCTGTGCCAGCTCCTGGGGGAGAAAGGTGGTGGTAGGTCACCATTTGAGCTCAAATGATCATCAGGTAGCCCAGGACTGGTTCAGTCCCCTGAGCATGTTCTAACTTTGACCATTAATGGCTCCTGTGGTGGTTTTTCCAGCTACTAGGAATAGCTGGAGTTTGGAGATGGAACTCTGCCCGTTGACAGCAGGCTGTGGCAGCTCTTTACCATCTGTGGATTTGCCCATGCCAGGTGAATCCCCAGCTCTCTGTTCAGGACAGCTTTATGGCCCTTTGCATTGCTGGAAGTGCGCAGAGGAGCCATATTTGGGGGTGGGGAGGAGCCTGGATCCAGCCTAATGACTCCCCATTATAGCACACAATTGCTGAAAGGACGTTTACACTGGCAGGATTCATTAAGCTATGTGAATAGGAGGGGAGCACTTTGTAATGTAAGCAGTTGCCTTGATATTTAGACTATGCCTTCTTACCATGGTGTTTCCTGAGTGCTAGGCAAAACTGAAGTTTTCATGCACTTTAAAAATGGCAATTCTGATAGTGTGGACCCCCCCCCCCCATAAAAGCCCCAGACAAAAGTCAGGAAGATAAATGTACTGCACTTGATCACAAACCATTTCTGCCCTGAAGATGGGAGGCAAGGGGAGCAAAAGAAAAGGGCTGTGGGTTTAAGGGGCCAATCTTGTTCCCACTGAAGTAAAAAGGCATCTTTATGTTGCAGAACTGAGCCCTCAACTCCACCAAAGTCAATGGGCTTGGGATCAGACCCCATAGAAACAGATGTCTTATGTTGTCGGCCATATTTTTCTATAATACGAGAGAGATTGTTCCTTCTTACCTGATTTGAGTCCCAGTCCTGCAAGCTGTTCCATGCAGGTGGATCCCTGCCCTCTAAAGCTACAGTAAATTCAGAGGGGCTCTGCATAGGTATCAGGATCTGCCTGCACTGATCAGCTTGCAGGATCAGGACCTTAATCTCTGTTTCGAAATGAGAGGCACGATAATGATTCGGGAGTCGTGACTGTAAAACAGGGGTAGGTCCACACTGGTTAACAAATTTCCCTGGCGACCCGTTTCTGTAAACATATTGATCATCACAAGATGATGATGATAGTAGTAGTAGACAGGGATATTCTTTCTATGGGTGTTTTGCACCATCCCATAGAATTTTGTTGAAAAGATGCAATTCCTTATTCAATTCCACTGGTTAATTCAACAAAAATCTACAGAAAATTTACAATTTTCAATTGAAGCTTATAGGGCTTTTCCGTAAGTGTGTGTAGGTGCATGTTCATGCATGTATACTATATGTGTGGAGATGATATCCATGTGATTAAATTGGAGAGGCATTTGATGATTAAATTTGTCACATATCTGTCTACTAATCCTCAGTCTACTAACCCATCTCCCTATAGTTGCTATTCTAATGCTCCAATCCCCTGAGTAAAGAGATCTTTATACCTGTCACCCACCATGTAGTCCATATAATTTATCACTCTAAATAGTATATAAGTGAAGATCTTCAAAATGATGTCCAACTTCTATAGTCTTCACTTAGACAGAGTTCCCACTAAAGTCCATAAGAATCATGAAATGACAGATATAGATAAATCAGTCTTGTGCTTTTTATCCCTGTTCCCAAAACTTTATACCTGGAAGCTGATTCCTTTCTGTGTCTACAGTACAAAAGACGGTATTTCCTAGGATTGGCTCATAAATTAATACAGATCATTTCTCCGTTTACAAGTTTAGCAGTGATTCTTTTGTCCACTTTAGTGTAATCTTTAACTTGAATTTTTAGAATAGTCATTTTATTTCTCATTCTCACAGTTTACAGGAGAAAGATTAGGGTTTAAACAATAAAACTTTCTGTGTTGTGTCTGGAAAAACTTAGTGTGCTAATTAAATGGAAACTGTACACACTGTACTTTTGTTTTGAAGTCTCTGTTCTCTTGCCGTTGGAGTGTCCATATTCAAACCCAGAAATGCACTGGTGTAAGGCATTTATAGTATTTGAACTGCAGGATAACGTTTACATTTTACTAATATTTCCTCTTTTAGATATTACAAAAAAAAGTATCCAATGGGATCCTTCTTCTTTACCAAATAGCTCCTTTGGCAGAGGTTTCCAGCAGGGAAATAAGAAAAGAGTTGTAACTGCTCAAAAACAAACATTACAATTCAGTGTGTTTTGGTTGGTGGGCTGTGCGTGTGTGTGTGTATTTTTTTTTTTTTTTTTTTTAAGGACTGATTCAGTAAGAGGCTAGGAGTTAGGTTAGGAGAAGGAAGGAAAAGTGATTATAGGATCTGTTTTGATTTTAAAGTAATTTGATTTTAAAGTAAAGTAAACTAACTAAAACATAATTTAAGGGCCCATTCCTGCAACCTTTACTCATGCAAGTAGTTGTTACCTTTGTGAGGTAGTCCCATTTAAACAATAGGACTTCTCCTGTGAGTAAGGATAGTGGTAAGTTCTTACCCAATGGGTATTACAAAATTGAGCTTTCAAAGACCTTAGTAGATTTGCTGCCTTACCTGCAAACCCTTGCTCCCATGAGTAATTATTTCTTACTCATGTGAGTAGTCCCATTAAAGTCAACAGGCCTAATGGAAGTAAGATTTCTTCCTTGGGTCTGTATGATCAAGCCACTATTGTCTTGTGTAGCACACATTATTACTCAGGGAGTCAGCAAAAAGTATCTGACCTAAAACACTTACCAACACCTTGTGACCTATTCATTTGCTTTCTCTACAGACATCAAAATAGTCAACCCTTTTTGCTTAACATCTGCAGGTTCCCTACTTTGTTGTATTTTTATAATAGGCTTATGCTTTTTGCTTTGATGTTTAGCCATCCCCAAAACCGAGGTTATGCATAGGGAGAGCACCTGAGGTTTTAGCTTCTATTTTGTTTTGTTTGCTTTCCAAAAAGAATAGTGTCCAAATCATATGTTGGAATATCCACTAATGGGAATTCTGTAAAAAGCTACTGTTTCACAACGTTTTATGAAACTAAGTGGGAACATTTATAAAAATTTACTTTTCTGACATTTTCCATGTAAAGGATGTTTGTTCCTTAATCATTTCATATGCTTCCAAAGCTGCTTAATCCCTTAAAGTCACATTCTTCTGCTTATTACTTCAAGGAGAAAGCAGCAGGAGCACATGAACGTCTAAGAACCAAAGATCCTGATTTCATGAAAACATCCTTCCTCATTAAGAAACAAAGGAAGACAAAAATCCCAGTAAATAAACTTTATATCGTCAAAATTGTTTCTAAATCCAGGATGCATTAGTAGCTTAAGTCTTGGCGTGGTGTTCCAAACCCATAGGATTTTCTATGTCAAAAGTGTTCCTGACGGAGCTATATTAACGTATGTCACATCTATGCCCAGTAATCAGTTATGGCTACACCAGTAACTCCTCTTTTGACTCTCTCTCTTTTATAGGTAGGACTCAAGGTGTTTTTTGGCAGATCAGGCCAGTGGTTTGGAGATAATGATAATGATGGTGACAAAGTTTCTATTTTCCATGACCTGGATGGTTCGGTGACAGGATACCCAGACACCTTCATAGGGAGAGCAGACAACTACCTGCTTCGTCATCCAGGATGTCTTACTGTCCCACGGTGGAATGGAATGATATGCAGAGGGAAATATGCACAGGTAACACTGGGAGATTGTAATGGATCTGGAAATGTTGGGAGTAGGTGTTTTTATTAGTGGGCTGAGTCGAGGCACTACTGGCAATGAAGCATTTTACTGTCCCCAGTGCAATATTAAAATCATTCTTGATGCAAGCATTAGTACCGTGGATCTGGTTTAGGCAGAGAGAGGCGATAGTTCTCCCACCGACATAGCACTGTCTACCAGCTCTTAGGTTGGTATAACTACGTCGCTCAGGGTTGTGGATTATTCACACTCTGGAGTGATGTTAGTTATACAGTAGTAATTCTGTAATGTAGATCAGGGATTTGTTTAATGTCTGGGGAAAAAGAAACAGACTTACTATCTGTCTGTCCATGCCACTCCCCAACCTCTAGAGACTATTTTTACAACCATACAGCAAAGCAAAGTATATAACCTGCTTTAAAGTTACAGTTAGTTGAAAATCTTGCCCGGGCCCTCATGCTGAGCAGATACACCATGGTATGTCCTGGGGCACCCAGCTAGGGTACTAAGGGAAAGCATAGTGTTAATAATATAACTAGTTAGGTTTGGACTGGAAGCCAGAATGGCTTGACTTAATCACTTGGTGCCCAATCCTGGAGCCCTTTCTTCTTGTGAATGAGGCTCCAGAATTAGGTCCTTGACTTCAAGTTCCCTATGTATAAACAGAGGCTGAGTAATATTTACTGGGTTATATAACAGGATGATTATGATGCTCAGTTTGTAAGTATTTGTAAAGAGCCCTGAAAACAAGAAGGCCTGTCTTTGTGCTAAGTAGTAGTATGAATCATATTACTCCTAAAGAGAAAATAAGCAAATACAGTTGCCACTTCAGTGAATACAAATGTATGGATTATGAATGGAAATCACTAGTTTTTTGCATTCTTAGGGCCCTTTTGACTAAAAACACATTAATCACCCCAAGTGGTGTTTTATTTATTATTTACATGGCAACTGTTAGGTGCTGTGCAATCACATGAGAAATTGAACCACGAGGCAGCAGATGTATCTGGCAAGGTATGGGTTGTATTTATAAAGCTGGCATCTGAGCCCAGGAGATGAGATGAGATGTGTCTCACGAAAGGAGCTGTAATATTCTCCTCTCTGATCTTTGATATTCTTTCTTCACTTGTGGGGAGATGGGCACTTCATTTCTGCAGTGGCACAGTGCAAAAGAGACATACCATACACAAGAAGAATTACATTGAAAATGCTTGACCCATTCATTAAAGTGACCTGTTCTCCAGACAGAATATCTTCATTTTTAATGATCAAAAAATGTAATCAAGACTGCCTCCCCAAGTGTTCCCCTCCCCCCAGATAAACTGATGGATATAAGACAGGAGGGTATATTTGGGGGGTGGGAAGGTGGGAATATGGCCTTAAAGTCCACAGTATGTACTGTGAGGGCACATGTTTCTTTAAGAAGATTCTTGTATGTCTGATGTGGCATACTGCATATGCACTTCTCTTGCATTCATTAGCCATCCCTATGACAGCTAAAGTATAGTATAGCACAGAACAAAATCCTGCCTAAGTTATTCAAGACTGTGCAGTGTTAGAGGTGCCCCCATACAGTACTGATTAATCAGGTTTGTTTTGTCAGTGGAGCACACAGCTAGCTATTTCAAAGTATAAGCCTGATCTTGACCAATTGAAGTCCAGTGAGGGTTTTTGTTGCTGACTTCAGTGGATATAGGATTGGGCTGATATGTAGCAACCCCATAAATCAGATTGTGTGTGAGAAAGAGAGAGAGAGTGTGAAAGTGAGAGAGAGAGGCATCACCATCTGTGGTGACTCAAGGGTTAAATTCAGAATGATAAACAAGTTGGAATCTATATTTTTATTTCTATTTATACTCTTCCCATTATGGCACTCTACAGTGTGAGGCAATTTTTCCACCATAGAAACTTTCCTTGGCTGAGTTCAGGCAAGAATAAACATTCACTTCCCTGGGATCTGTCCCTTACCAGCTCCTTTCACCCAATCAGCATCCAGCTTGGTGAATAAAGTACATACTAAAAACTTCACTTTATGAGCCGTTAGGTGGGGAAATCAATATGAATCTGAAATGAAAGCAGTGAAGGTCGTTGGTTCTACATAATAGGAGCTGATTTAATTTGCAGAATAGTCATTTGAATATTTTACTGCAACACCAGAGTTGCTAGGTCTGATTTGTGTGTGTGCTAAATCGGGCACTACATATCTCAGTTCAAAAGCATAAAAGAATGAACCCAATCATGGAGAAAGACGAGGAAGCCTTTGGTTTACTTTAGTCTTAGAAACTCCATTACAAAATATGCTTTTCTTTCCCCTCCCACGTAGCTCTAAAAGACAAGACATTATAGTCATCCATGGCACAAGCAGGTGAAAGTGTAATTTCAGTCAATGGGAGTTGTTGCTCTTTACACAGCTGAACTGAGACGAAGGT
The DNA here is from genome assembly GCF_025201925.1 of Gopherus flavomarginatus. Lineage (NCBI taxonomy): Eukaryota > Metazoa > Chordata > Testudines > Testudinidae > Gopherus > Gopherus flavomarginatus. The sequence continues at coordinate 76,324,935 of NC_066625.1, read as the reverse complement.
ATTTAGATTAGGGATGGGCAAGCTAGGTCATATAAAATATGAACCAAACCCTTCTTTTGGAACTTAAGCCAATTTTTTTTTTTGAGAAAGTTTTGATAGTTCAGTTCACTGCTTTTTTCAGTTCACTGCTTTGGCTTTTTCCCCCTTGGTTTTGATGAGCACCCAAAGTGGAAATACTATAGAAAAGTCCATTCCTCCTGCAGTTTTTCTAACTCAGCTAAGTTTTGAGGACAAACTGGGAGCTTGTCATTCCTGAGAGTTCTCTGGTCTGATTTTCTCACCTCATGTTGCTTTTCTCTAGCCTACCTGAGGCATCACTGTGTGAATTCCAGAGCTGTCTTTGTTCCTATATTCCCTTACTCCCTCCTATAAGCAGCCAGCATCACAACCCCTTACCTCTGCTGGTTTCAGATTGCTGCCTGGATGGAGCTGCCAGCAGGGGTCCCTGAGAAGCACCAGCACTTTCATTTCCAATATTGCCAACTTCACATACTTAAAAATCATGAGATTAAAAAAAATTCTGGGGTCTTTTATTTGCTTCCTTAGTTTTGAGCCTTTAGGATTCAATGTTTTCATGCTTTACTCTGCTGGAAACTTCCTTTCTGTTTTTAATGAAAACTGAGCTTCCTATAATATGATTCCATGAGCTGGAGCTTTAAGAAAAATACCAAACATAACAAGACTTTCAATAAAATCATGAGCGTTGGCGACTCTGAGTTTCCTACAGAGTCTCTAGGACACACTTATATTCTGTTGGTCCAAGAGTGACTTGGGCACTTTAAAATTGCCCAGTGCCACATTGACTTCAGCTGAGCAGTTTAATCCAGGTTTTTATTCTCTTTTCACATGCCTTCCAAGCAGCACCTGAGGTGTTAATCAGATGAAGCTAGGAAACACTTATTTTTTTAAACTACTAGTTGGCAGAACAAGCTATTTTCTGATGTAAGCACTAAAAGATAGGGGAATGCAGCAGAGTTGAGGCAGTAGAATTGTATTGATGTCCTGCTATTATAAAAATTTAGAGCAATTATTATTTATTTTTAATCAATTCAGCCCACTTGGTCCATTTTTCTTCATTCTGTTGAGGTATTCTAATAGAGGCAGGAAGATGTTCCATTTCTCTTAATGCTTTTATTTTATCAAACACACTTCTAGAGTGGATATTTGCATCCTTTCTGCTTAGTTATATATATTTTTTCCACTGGCATCTGTTCAACGCCTATTCAGCCAGTTATGACTTTGATATTTCCATCATCATTCCTGAGTGCATACACTGTAAAACACCCAAGAAATATTGCAGGTAGCTGCTCTCAGAATTTTTCTAAACCATGCTAGGAAAGGTTGCTTTTTGAGAAGATTATAGAATCCATTAGGGCTCGATTTGAATCATTGGGATCTAAGGAGGCTTAAAACCTCACAGAGTTGAATCCTTAAAAAATGAAAAGTTAACAAGCTTTCTAAGCTAGTTGTGTCTTCAGGTGCAATTAGGGGATCACATTCTGATCTCACTTACATACCAGTGTAAATGCAGAATAACTGCTGACTTCAGCAAAGCTGCTCTGGATTCATGCTGGTGTAATGGGTATCGGAATCTCTCCCAGCATGTTTTATGGAACTAAAAAGGGATCTTCCAAAGAATATTGAGGTCTTCAGTATAGTTGGCCATTGCAAGCTGTATAACTCCATAGACTAAAATTCTTGTCATGGGAAATAGCTCTTCTTCTGGAAGTTACCAGCTTTTCAGGCTCATGTATGGGCTCTAAAGGATTACTGAAGAAACACCTGCACGTTAGATCTTACCCAAGGTTTTGTGCTTAGTTTTGAACTTCGGATTGAGGTCTGATGCCCATCAGTCAGCATTATAGCAGGAATAAAAACAGTGGCTGAATTAGACCATTAGACGGGAAACAGATATTGCCTTAGTCCAGAAGTCAAGAATTTATTGTGTGTATATACCTTGTATGTTGCTTATCTTCACACTCTTTAGCCAAATGGATAATAAATAACATGTGAGTTATGAAGAGAACTCAATAATTTCACAATCTACTAATAATCTCCCAGTGTAAATTGAGATGGGACTAAATCCTTCTGGATTACCATTTTAAGCACAGCTAAATGAGCCATTATAAGATGCCCTTTAGGATTCTTCTTACTAAATAGCTGTCTCTTCTCCTTGTGCTAGATCAGGCTCTCATCACTCTTCACATTTTAGAATATTTTGCCCACTTCTCTTCCTCCTGTTGGATTGATTATTTATTTAAGTAAACATATATGCTGTAGCGAAGGGAAGCTGGGTTTCTATTATTCTAGAACAAAGTTCTCTTGCTATGTCTCTTCTTCCTCCCTGGAAAGAGATGATTAGTTCACATATACCAAAGTTCTTGCTCCAGAAATATATGGAGATTTGGGGGTTTTTTCAGTTTCAAGTGAAGAGAGTAAAAATGTCGTGGAATAAAGGACTGAAGAAAAGGAAAGGGACTTTGTCATGACACTATAAGAAGAGTAGGCAGATATTGGCGTTTGTGTCAAGTTTTCAGGAGACTGGGCTGCTTAAGGCAGTGCTATGCAGTCTACATGTAAAGTCTACATTGCAAAGAAGAACCTAGGGCTGGCCCATGTCAACCGACTCTGCCTTGCAGAGCTCAGGCTATGGGGCTGTTTCACTGCTGTGTAGGCTTCCAGGCTCAGGCTGGAACCTGGGCTCTAAGACCCTTCCAGGTGCAGGAGAGTTCCAGAGCGTGAGCTCCAACTTGAGCCCAGAAGCCTACACAGCAATGAAAGAGCCCCACAGTCTGAGCGCCACCAGCCTGAGTCAGCTGGCATGGGCCAGCAGTGGGTGTCTGGTTGCTGTGTAGATGTTTTGACTTCAGCCAGTGCAGTAGTAACCAAAAGTTGTTGTTGTCTATTTTGGGGCTATATAAAATGGACTAAGTTCAATCCACAGTGAGCAGGCTTCCAAATCATGAAATCGCTGCTAGAACTAGTGCTAATCGGCATCCTAGATGGCAGACTCAGCAAAGTCAGGGATTGAATAGGCAGAGACTTAGATTATGTCTACATTACAGACCTTAGAGTAGCACAGCTGTATTGCAGTAAGGTCTAGCCACTCTATGATGACAGGAAACAGCTCTCCTGTCGGTATAATTAAACCACCCCACGAATGGCAGTAGCCGTGTTGGCAGGAGAAGCTCTCCCGCCGACATAGCGCTGTCCACACTGGCACTTTTGGTGGTGAAACTTACGTCAGTCGGAGTCGGGGAGGACGGGGGGAAGGTTCACACTCTTGACCAACAGAAGTGCTAGTGTAGACATAGCCTTAGCTCCCCTCTCCAGGTCAGGAATGAACTCCACAGACAGGGTGGCATGGGGAAACTTGCAGTGAGGCTTTATTCAGTTCCATGGATAACAAGAGGACTTCACTGTGAGTCTGATACTTGAGCTCCCGTCCCCTAAACCTTTTGGCTTCACTGGGGCTGCACATGAGTGCAAAGGCCTGTCTGCATGGAGTTCATTGCTGGATTAGGACTTTCAGCATTTTATATTTTAATAATAAAAATGAACAGGCAAGTTTCAAAGTATCCAGCATATGTAAACTCTGTACTGTGTAGCTAAAAAGATACTTGATTACAATTCTGGAAATCCTGCATGTGTTGGCTGGAATGGGAAATGAAATAAGTTTACAAATATTTGTAGCTAACCGCAAGGCTTGCATTTTTATTCATTGACAATGATACAGTGTTTATAAAGCAATTGTAATTATTATACTTTTAGTTAAGCCTGTAACTTTGTCCCAAGACATTAAGAAAATTTTCCTGCCAGATAACTTATCTGACACAAGATGATAAAGAACATAGTTTGGAAGCATATCGTAAACTCTTCTATCCTTTCTTGTTAAACCTATTAACAGTAAGTGCAGTGGACAGCCTAGTTCACAACCCTTTATCACTTCTTTTCAGCAGCTAAAGTATTTAGGATGCTTTTCTTTTCCATCCTGGAATGTAAGGATTTTCTGCCTGTCCTGAGACATGTATTTGGGGGTGGGGGGAGAGCCATGGAATACAACGGTTAGAATGACATGATGAATACTGCTGACTTTCATGTGGAAAGAGGTCTAGAGAATTATTTTGCAGTGTCAGACATGATGCCAACATTCCGTACTCAGAAAAACACCATTCAGTTCAAGAATAATACATAAATTCAAAGACACTAAGGCGAGAAGGGCCCATTATGATAATCAAATCTGACCTCCTGTGGTGTGAGTTATACAGAATTTCAACCTGGTGGCAGTGACTGTGATCAACACACTGTTTTAACCTCCTGACCTGGGGCTTGTATGTAAAGGGCAAACGGATTTTCTTGAGTTTCATAAATTAAAAGAAGTTTTTCATTTGAACTTAAGACATTCGTTTTTGCTTGAGCCATTGAGGAGTGAGCAAATATGCTTCACTTGGGAAATTTATTTTACTAAATTATGATTTGTGGTTTCAACAGTGGGAGGGGGAGGAGGAAGGAGAACAAGTTTCATTCTAATATTTAGTCTGATCCTAAAAGATGCCAGCCCCCAGTGGTACTTTATGTACTGCCAGGGCCAGAGATGTAATTAGGATTACTCTGGAGCAATCCTGTCTAAGTCAATGTAAGTGAGAGCAGGATTTGAGCAAATGTCTAAAAATTATGGATCTATTTTTTTTTGAATGATCTCTTGTGACTTTAGGCCAAATTTTTCGATCTTAGGTGCCTACAGTAAGGCTGCTAACCCCATCGTTATACACTTAACCAAATTTTCAGGGGCACTGAGTATCCTCAGCTTCACTGAAGTCAATAGGACCTGAAAGTGAAAATCAGGTCACTTTTGTTGTTGTTTGTGGAGCTCAGAGTCTGCCTATAGACACCCAGGCATGAAATCTCAAGCTGAGACGCTTCCAAAAATATCATGCCACAAAGCAGATCACAAGTTACATAACCCCTGTGCTGGACTCCCCACCACTTTCTCTTATCAAATCAATTTTTTTGTCACCAAGAAGTTAGATTTCAAGAAGGAAGCAGCAACTGGATGCAACATTTTGAGCTGTATGTTATGCCTGACAGAAAAGTGATGTGCAGGCTAGACCCAGCTTCTTGGCAGTGGCGGCTCTAGGCATTTTGCCGCCCCAAGCACGGCAGGCAGGCTGCCTTCGGCGGCATGCCTGCTGCCCTTGCGGGCAACTGGCAGAGCGCCCCCAGTGGCTTGCCGCCCCAAGCACTGCTCTTGGTGTGCTGGTGCCTGGAGCCACCCCTGTTTCTGGGCTGTGGTTCTGCACATAGTCTGTGTCATGCCCATGGAGCAACTCCTTTTAAATACACTACGTTCTCTGTTGAATTATTATTATGGTAGGACCTAGAGATAAGATAAGGTCCCTAATATGCTTGATCTTGTACATACCCTAGTAAGAGACAGTCCTCTTCCTTGAAGAGCTTATGGTCAAAATAGACAAAGCAGACAACAGATTAAAGGGGAAAAGAGGCACATAAAGGTGAATAGCCTAGGGTCTCACAGGTGGTTAATGGCAGAGCTTTGATCAGAATCCAGGTCTCCTGACTCCCAGTCCAGTGCTCCGTTTACTAGTCTTTGTTGCCCCCCACACATTCTCCTCAGTGGTAATAAAAGCTGTTGACAGAGGATTGTCCCCATTTTGCTCTGCTTCAGGGTGTGAAATCTTTGTTTCAGAAAAGGTAGTACTAAATGAATTTTCTTGTAGAAACCAGCTCATTCATGTATGCTTTTTTTTATTTAAAATTTTAAAGTGCTAGTCAGCTGAAGATGGGTGCACTTTCCTTTTGACCGGTATATGAGAGAGTGAAGCATGATTGTATGTGTATGTGTCCTAAGCTGCTCCCAATTTATTTTAAATCTTCCAGGGAGTGTGGCTGCACTGCACAATGTTTTAAAGTGCTAACATTACATTAGCAGATCTGAATATACCTATCCAGCTACTGCCTTGGTATTCCTGGTATGGGAAGGCTGCTGTATGTTAGGAGTTCCACCTAAAGCAGGAGTGGGCAAACTTTTTGGCCTAAGGGCCACATCGGGGTTGCTAAACAGTATGTAGGGCCGGGTAGGGAAGGCTGTGCCTCCCCAAACAGCCTGTCCCCTATCTGCTCCCTGTCCACTGACTGCCCCGACCCCTATCCACATTCCAGACCCCTGACAGGCCCCCCCCCCCGGAATCCCATGCCTATCCAACCCCCCCATCCCCTGACACACACCCCCGAACCTCCACCCCATCCAACCGCCCCCTGCTCCCTGTCCCCTAACCACTCCCCGTGGACCCCACACCTTATCCAACCCCTCCGCTCTGTGCCCCATTACCACGCTGCTCAGAATGGCAGGACTGGCTTATGGGAAAGCCTGGGAGGAGAGCGGGCACAAGCCGCGCAGCCCAGCAAGAGCGGCAGGCCAGAGCGCTCCCCATGCAGCAGCGTGGCTGTGTGTGTGTGGGGGGGGGGAACAGTAGAGGAGGGGCCAGGGACTAGCCTCCCTGTCCGGCAGCTCAGGGGCTGGGCCAGACCATCCTGCTGGCCGGATGTGGCCCGCGGGCCGTAGTTTGCCCACCTCTGACCTAAAGGCTAAAATAGCTTTTCAGCAAAAATTGGCTTTCACATGAAGCTAGAGTCAGGGCAAAAATTCATTCTTAGGAATGTGCTGAGCCAATCCACATCCTGATCCCTGTGAGAGAGGGGTGCATTTGTTAGGCTCAGTGCAGAAGAATAGTGCTGTGGATCATGTAACACACTATTTGGAACGTGGGAAAGTTTACGAGGACCTTAGTTGTATGTTCCAGCCCCCAAATGCTTCAGAGTGGAATAGACGTGGATTCCACAACAGATTATGGGTCTGATCCAAAGTCCATTGAAGTCGATGAAAGACCTCCAAAGACCTCTGTGAACTTTGGATCAGGCCTGTTGCCCTTCATTTAAAATGTAATTGTTTTGCATTTATAAGGGAAAAAAGCACCTAGTAATATTTTCTGAATCACCCTTTTTCGCTTCGAGTTTGAGTTGTAAACATTGGTTGGTGCTCTGGTCTTTTTGTACACTATAAAATGACATGCAGATAGCTACAAAATCTGGTTTTGATGTACTGCATTACTGGAGTCAGAAATGTTTCAGTGGCTTTCGGAAAGTTCTGAACATTCCATCAGCAAAGCCATTTAAAGGAAATGATGATCAAACAGATGTTAAGGTGAGACCTGGTTGGCTTAATGAATGTTTGTTTGTTTTTTTTTCACCCTCAGCTTTATATTCAGGCCAGACGTCCTGAGAATCTGACCTTATCTATTGCCAGAGCAACATACCATTCTCATCCCCTAAGGCTGCAGGGAGTGAATAGAGGAGTACCATACCAACAGTACCAACCTGTAGTGATGCTGGAGCAGGCCTATACCATTCATTGGGATGGGAGAGCACCCGAGGATGTCATTCTGTACCCAATCAACTTCAACAGGTACCACCTAAGATTTCCTTTTGAATGTGTTCTGTCCCTGATGTGAGTATTGCTGTGATGCTTTTCCAGGTCCTGCTGATTTTATCTTTTGGCTCAATATCAGCAACTTCTGAGAGAGCTACAGTAAGTTGTTTATGACAGACACAATTACAAACAAATGTCTCTGTGCTCACTTTACTGCAGCCTTTCTGATGTGCAGAGACTTTTCTCCTTCCAGTAAGTTTTGAAATAAAATCCAGCTTACAACTAGCATGCTGTCCCTGAAATTGGATCCAAAGGAGACCTCGTGCTCTTTCTCATTTGTTCACACTAGTTGCTGCACACCCAATTTATTTCCCATAAATATAAAGTGTAGAATATAAAGTGTGTAGAAATGTATTTGAATGTGTATGGAGAGTCACATTTTCTCTGTCCTAAACACTGCAATTTCATTTTTTACTTGTATCAAGTTTAAAAATATCAGGAGTCTGCTGAAATATTTCAAAACTGATAAAACTCTGTTCTGTTCCAGTTTCCATGTTTTCTTGGACCTCCTCTATATAAAACTGGGACATATGCACTTTAGACTTATTTTTCCCCTGCAGGTTGTTCCATTCTCCCTCCTCCCCCCCAATCTCTCCTGTTTTGACTATTGGGTAAAGGGACTGATTCTTATCACATGTACACGGGTTTTACATTGGCATGCGTCCATCCACTTCAGTGCAGCTGCACCTGATTGAAACTGGTGTAATTGAGAGGAGAGAGAGCCTCACAATATGTGAGTCACATCCATTATTTACATTGTCAAAATAGATACTTGGGTACTACAGTGATAAGCAATATAGAAAACCCTATAATTGACACACAGGTTCTTTAGCACATATGACTTCTTGAGTCCTGTTAGGATGATACAGTAAAAGAACAGAGTTGTGCAAACAAACTCTTGCATTATTACGTTTTACCTTAATCATGTAGGGCAGTGTTTCCCAAACTTGGGAGACTGCTTGTGTAGGGAAAGCGCCTGGCAGGCCAGGAGGGTTTGTTTACCTGCCGCGTCCGCAGGTCTGGCTGATCATGCTTCCCCATGGCTGCGGTTCGCTGCTCCAGACCAATGGGAGCTGCTGGAAGCAGCGGCCAGTACATCCTTTGGCCCACGCCACTTCCAGCATCTCCCATTGGCCTGGAGCAGTGAACTGCGGCCACTGTTAAGCACGATCGGCCAGACCTGCGGACATGGCAGGTAAACAAATCGGGCCAGCCCACCAGGGGCTTTCCCTACACAAGCAACATCCCAAGTTTGGGAAACGCTGACATAGGGCAAGAGTCACAAAGTATTTAGGTGCCAAAGATGCAGGTAAGCATGTAGTGGGATTTTCAAAAGTGTATAAGCAGGTTAGGAGTCTTTGCATCTTTAGGTGCCTAAATACCTTTGCAAATCGACCCTATAGAGAATATCTAACTCTGCCCCTCCAAGACAGTTAAATTGCACAGGTTTTAGCTGAAGGTAGCATTTTTGGCTCTGTTTTGAATGGTGTTGGTTTCCTTGAATTTTTGTGCTGAATTTTTTGGGTCAAATTCTGCCCAAATTTGTGGGCAGTGCTCATACAGCAGAGGTGTTTATGCTTTGCTCAACCAAAATCCATTTTGAATACCTGCTGGTAGCTTTGTCCAAATGACTCACTGCTGCTGCCAGAGAGGGACATTCTCAATCTCCAGTATGGAGATGCTATTCATAGAGATCATATATCCCAGCATGAACTGCTCTGTCATACTCCCAGCAGCCTTCCCCAGTGACTGTGCTGAGGTGTAGTCTCTGCAAACTTCTCCTATGATTTAAAGATGAAGGTAGATATAGGCCATAGTGCAAGTCCCAAGATATGTGTGTTGTATATGTGTGTCACATCTCGCACACTCTCTTGCCATGGAGGAGCTATTAATGTCTAAGAGTTTTCAACATCTTGTACTTTCACAGAGAAGAAAAGTCAGTTTGTCATCTGTGGACAAGCCCTAGTTTTGTCGTTTATTTTTCTATTTTAAAAGTAATTTTCCTTGCAATTATAGAGCTAAATCCTCAGCTGGTGTAACTAGTGACTCCAGGGGAGCCAGGCCAGTTTTTACTCCAGTTGAGGCTCTGTCCCATAGTATTAAAACAGATTCAAATTTATATGCAGCCTCTGGGTCTCTGACAATACCCAGCCAGAGATCTGGTCCCTTATTCAGGCAGCAACATAAATCACGTATCATGTATTCAAAGCCCTGCAGTATGGTTGGTTTCACAAAAGACAACAACAAGAGAACCACAATCAAATCAGTTGAATGGAGGAAAGCTGCCTGTCCTTAGATTTTTTTTTTTTTTTTTTCCTCCTGATCAAGAAACAGTTGTCAGGCTGTCTGGTTTGAAGAAATACACTGAAAGAAAACCACAATTTTGCTTCATATAAAACTACTTGCGACGCTTGTTTCTTTCTAGACTCTCGCTAGTAAGTCCCTGTTCATTCTGAATAGACTAGACCCTCTAAGTAGGGCAAGAACTCGAATGATGTAATGGGAATGATGAAGAGTTTAGGCTGCACAGGGGAAGCACTGAGAAAAGAGGTTCTCATGGAAGGGCAAAGTAACTGAGGGGAAAAGACGATTTTGATTAAAAACACTCTCAAGTATTTCCAAAGTGACTGTTGCTTCGGTGCAGCATTCTTATTATTTTTGGAATGGAAGAAATAACAAGTCAAGATGTAGACAATCCAAGTTAGATCCTTTGGGAAGTTTTTACCTGCCTTAACATTTCTTCCTGTTTGTTTTTAAACACATAGTACTGTGAATAATCAACCAAAAAATGAACACACTCTTACCATAGTGAAGAATGTACAAAGTGCGTATTGAGCAAAACCAAGGAAAATGAATGATAAGCTTAATAGCAGTGTCTTGGGAGTAGTAATTGCAGTGCAGCTTTATTAAATCATTATGTTATTTTTACCTGGCATTGGTAGAGCAGCAGATAGCTACATCAGGGATACTGATGTTTCAGCTAGACAGCACTGGTGTTTCTGGAATAACTATTTTGAGTTGGCTAAAAGAAGGTCAGGGGGGAAATAAAGAATTTGACAGTGGGATGCGTACCAGGGTTCGGATTGCTCCAGCAGTCAGGCATAATACTGGTACGGAATACTTGTCTGGTTAACTCCTTCATTGCCACCAGAAATTCCATAAATCCCCACAGCAGTAATTTACATTTAGTTCAGATATCTGTTTAAGACAGTGATATTCAGATCTCAGTGGTTCAGGAGCCAAATTTGTGATCATCACTGCCCAACGGAGCCCCAGTAGCATGAATTCATTGTTTCATATTCTGTGTATGTGTGAATGAATGTACTCGGAGCAAACTGACTGACCAGGTAGTTTACAATTGGTTAATAACATAGTAAAAGCATCCTGATTGGTTAATAATTAAATCGCACGGTGGGTGGCAGGAATCACAGTAAAGAGCCACTTGCAGCTCCTGGCCCTCAGTCTAAGTATCACTGGTTTAAAAGCCTGGAGCACTGAAATTCACTGGGTGGGCCAGAGGGGTAAATTGACATGCCTCAGTTGGAGTTAATGCAAATTTACTCCAGGTGAGAATCTAACCCATTGTGTCCAGCAGCACTGCACAAGCATGTGTCTAGGATGCTATTTGGAGCCCAAGCACTTAGGAGGAGCCTTCCCTTTTATTTGTGACTAGCTGAGGGCGTGTCATGGATGTACCTCTTCAGTGCTGATTTTGATGGCTACATGAGGATCACAGTAATTGTGACACCCGTCCCCCCAAAATTCCTTCAGTTACCACTAAAAAATGTAAATGGGATTAAGGAATTCAAACAAAAACTTGACCTTTTGAACCACCACTTGCTGCCATCTGTGGCTCTGGGGTGGAAACTCTTGTACAGGCATGTTGTGTGAAGAAAACTGATTTCCTTTCCAGTGAGAAATCCATGTGACTTGTTGGGTATGGCAGTTGGTTCACCAGTTGAATTGATATAGAAAACCACAGTCATTAAGATCTGCAGATTGAGCTTTAAATTAGTGTTGGGCATGTCCAGGTTGGCTCAGAAAGGAACATTTTTTGTTTTGTTTTCTAGTGCATAGGGTAGTCAGGTGGATTTGAGTTGTATTATAAGGATAGGATGAAGGTGTGCTATTGAGATCTTTTGAAACTGTTAACATTGGACCTGGTAACTTGCAAACGTTTTGGCAACTGAGCAGAAAGAGAATACCAACTGGAATTTTAATTATCGGGAATAAAGTCCCGTAGAACCTATCAAAATATTCTGAAGCCTGTTCTTGTCCAGCATAAATTGTGTGTGAAAGTTTCATGAACGGAGACCTAAGACCTCTCCACAATGTGTCTCATATCTCTGTTGGCCGATATTCCTCATCGAGACTGTTTCAATGTTCCTTTGTGTTTTTGTTCTTAATGGAGGGATGGAAATTATCTGTAAAAACTAGGTTAAGGGCTTTACTTAGCACTAATATCCATTTATGAAGCACAAAGTATCACAGAAGCTTGTTAGGTGAGGGAGAGGGAGGGGGAGAGAATCTGGAAAGCTAGGCGGAGACTGTAGGGAACATTGTGTGTCTCTGGTAAGTGTCTCCTCTCAAACTCTGAAGAAGTGGTCCAAAGATTGGCACTTCATACAGTAGGCAAAGTCCTTTAATGTAATGACCTAGTCTTTGTCTGTGTGCAGATTCTCTAATCTTGAAAGAGGCTAAAGCAGAGACGATTATCAAATGCATGATTCAGTGCAGTAAATCAGTAGGGTTTATCTGTGTTATCAGGAAAATCTAAAGAGGGCTGAAATCACCTCAAAGTAAATGTCCAAAACATCATGTGGTAAATTGTACTATGGAAATAGCCTGAAAAGCAAGGCCAATTAGGCTGTACATTCAGCATTACTAATGAGCACCAGCTAATACCGCTGTACTTGGTCTGTTTAACGCTAAGAGAGAAACACTTTTCCCCCATCCGCTGTGATTCAGCTGACTGAAGGAAATACTAGGGCATATCTGAATAACAGACTTAATAAATTGATGAGGTCACTTACAGTCAAATCCTCACAATCCCCCACAGAACCTCCCTGCAGATGCTCTGATCTGCCTTATTGCCATAGACTGTGGAAACTCACGTGGCAGTCTTCCTAATGCTTTATTCATTGGTACTGTCTTATGGCCTGATGCTAAGTGTCCACATAAGTCAATAGAAGCCGATAGACTCAGCACATCGTAAGAGGTGCTCAGCACTTCGTTTCACCTCTGCAGAGGTTTCAGTTGTGGGGAAGGACTGGGGAGCTTTGATTTTGTACTATTCTGATTGGAAGTGAATGAAATTGGATGTATTCATGTTCTCTTTGGACTCAGACAGTGGCATATGGAAGGGCTGAATATTTACATTTCTATAAAAATGGGCACAGGAGGCTATGTTTGGATTCTCATTTGTATTAGACTGAGGTCAGAAGGTCTGGTTCCAGGCTCTACCAGAGCTAGGGTTTGTGATCATATTCAATAGTGTTGAAATCTTCTGAACAGGAACCGGAAAAAAGGAGTTATTTTGAATCTGACCCAGAACTCAAACCACAGAGTTAGGTTCAGATCTCCTCTTTACCACCACGCTGTTCCCCATGCCTCAAATTTGAGGTTCTGATTTGGGCCCATGACTAACTTCTAGATGAAAAGGTGGCACTTTAACACTTTTTCCATGTTTAGCAAAGTGAGATCTGGATGTGTGTTTTGATCTAAATGACCTAAATTATCATAATGTGCCCTTCAGCATAAGCAAACCATATATATTCTCCAGCTCTCCAAATGAAACGCCAAGGCACTAATAGCATTTGGCTTCATATGAGCTGGTTTCAACTTTGAAGGGATTATTGTCTACAGCTGCTTTTTTAGTATGATACTTGCTTGTAGCTACTTATCTTGTGTACAATTAAATTCTTTACCAGTGATGCAATCTGGAGGAAAACAAAGCAAATAAAACCAGGCTAGAATGAGCTTGTTGCAAACATGCCCAACTGACGGAGATTATTTTTTTTAAGTTGTGGTTTTATTATTTTATAAATTAACTAGTGTATGAGCAACCCTTTTGCTTCTGCCATTGTTACCTGGATTGGTAAATACACAGGCAGAAGAAAGCAACTTTTCTGCAAATCAAATTGCTATTGGCAGCTTTAGGGCTGCAGCCATCTTTTTGTTACATGAATATACTGTAATTAGCACAATGAGTCTCTGATGGCTGGCTGGGGCCTCTAGGTGCAGCCAGGATACAAATAATCAATAATGTGCTATTAGATGTGAGTTAGGGTATCATAATCTAGCCCTAAATATGCTGATTATATCCCAGTTCAAATTCAAATATCCAAATAACATAGAAATTAGTAAATATATTTAAACTCTGTGTCTCAAAAATATTTTTTCTTACTTACCTTTGATCCATTAGGTTAATCAAATAGATTGGAGCTGTAGTGAGATACTTTGCTGTTAAGAAAGGAGCTGAAATGTTTACTGAAACCTTGGAATGCGAGTTGCTTAGCTGTAGTTACATATTATTACTGTAGTAGAATATGTGGAGCTGGCACTAATGTTTTTGAGTAAGAGGGTGATACAAGCTGTTTCACAGGCTGTCCCCAAACCTGTCCTCCTGTCCACTTCTGTGCCCAGGGCTGGCCTGAGGATAGTGGGGAAGGTTAGCGAGGTGACTCTTGACTGACTCGTTTTACATAATAAACATATGGGAAGAATGTGCGGGTCAGGAAATCTGTAAATCCATCCCTACCCACAACCTTCCATTGCAGATGCAGAACCCAGCTGCATGTTCTTTTCTACTCTAGGAAGTCATTTACTTTGGTTTATTTTGGGTTTCATTTTCAAGGCTGTCTCCAGGAGGAAAAGGGCTAGACATGTTACTTTTTCTTTTCTCACCCACTGGAAGCTGAGATTTTTCTTTATTTTTTTCCCCTCCCATCCCCCAAACCAGCGGGTCTTGTGGCTGTGAATTTCACAGGTCCCACAGACCTGTTCTCACCATATGTGTGTGTGACATGTTCACAGAAAAATAGTAATACAGTGCTGGATAATCCAGTTAAGGAGAGAAAATTAAAAAAATAAAATTGTTACTGTCAAGAAAGCCAGCGTGTTAGAGAAAAATATGGTCAGTGAAACTCCTAATATTTCTGTACAGGTTTTCTTTTTAGTCTGAATATAAGGTTCTGTGAGCCAAATACTGTGCTGACTCCTTCTCCATGCCTCCTAGCTATCACCAGTTGGGCTGGAGCTTTAATTTGTTGGACCTCAAAAATATAACCCCTTTTGCCTAAAGTGGCATAAATGTGAAAATGAAACTGTGTGTGTGAATATTAACTATCTCTGTCAATTATCTATGCAGATTTAGGCTCTGTTAGTTGGTTCACATTGCTCTGGCAATGTAACATGCTCTCCATTTGCCACTAGAACTGTAGTGAGTTGTTTTTCAGAAGCAGCTAGTCTTACCAAAGCCTTGAAAAGGAAAATTGCTGGCTGTTTGCCTGGTAGCTGTCTTGTCCCTGTGAGGACTTGAATGTGCTTAATGGACTGGAACTGAAGAAAAAGCCTTAAAAAGAAATTTGAGAGGAGTGGGATGGACAGCTCTAGTGAGCCACTGGGAAACATGGATTCACGGCCAGTCTGCTGAAATGTAAGGTGTTTGAATTGGAGAGTGGGGGTGGGGGTGGAGGAGGCAGTGAAGATACTCTCAGGTTTGTTCTCAGCCTTTTTTCCAATCATGAGTGGAGAGTACATCACACTCCCCTTTCCAAGTCAAGCACTGGAGTGGAGTTAGCCTTCAGGAGATGGCTGCTGTGTTGTTAACTTGGCTGAATGTGAACTTTTGGTGGACAGAATGAGCCTGCAGCCAGACAGTTCACTGTATCTGAAGACCTCTCGTAGAAGTGAACTGATCACGCAAATTGCCTTCTCACTGAGGTCAATGGGAAATGCAAATGCTGAGCACCTCTTGGGATTTGCTGCTAAGATGGAGTGAAAGCTTTGAGTACGATCTTTTTTGTCGTCTTTACTTCAGAATTCTCTCTGTGTGATTTGTATTACCCATTGGGATATTAACTTTCAGAGCAGTGCGTGAGGATTTATATTTGAAACTTTCTTATTGATGTGAATAGGAATCAAATGACACGCTTTGAAAATACATTTCATTGTGCTTGTATAGGTTGGGGAGGGGAGGACTCAGAGGGCCATTTCTAACTCAGAGTAGTAATAGTTTAGGGAAAACTGACCTAGTGAGCAAAAATCTCCCATTCTCCTAACTTCTATATTTTGGAAATCAGTTAATCTTTATTAATTCCCAACATGTGCTGCAGGCAGCTATAATCACTGGATTTTTTTTCTCTGCTGTTTAGGCTATGATTACACTACAGCCCCTACAGCAGTATAGCTGTAAGATCTGTCTGAGTAGCTGCTCTGTGTTGACAGGAGAGAGCTCTCCCACCAGCATCATTAAACCACCCCAACGAGGGGTGGTAGCTGTGTCTGTGGAAGAGCGTCTCCTGCCAACATAGTGCTGTCAAAACCAGTGCTTTTGTCGGCAAAACTTATGTCGGTCTGGGCTGTTTTGGGTTTGTATTTTTTCACAGCCCTGAGTGACAAAAGTTTCACTGATAAAAGTACTAGTGCAGACACAGCCTAATTCTCTAGCCACATTCTGTTCTGCACTGATACTCCAGATTTTCACCCATGAGATCAGAATTTGGTTTGTAGATTTCATAGTCATCAGCCATAGAACAAGTCATGTCCACAAAATCTTCATGGGGTTTTCAGGGACAGAACGCTGCAATAGAATCTCCTGTAGCTAGGCTTATGACCTTATGTTCTCCAAAGGTCAGCAACAATGGTTGTGTCTCTGCTGAGAGCTTACAGAGGCACAGCTGGGCCTCTAACGCTGTGCCACTGTAAGGCACACAGTGTAGCCAGTCTTTGGCAGGATAGAGCTCTCCTGCCAACAAAATAAAACCACCCCCAACAAAGGGCTGTAGCTTTGTCGGTGGGAGATGCTCTCCCACCGACAAAGCACTGTCCACACCAGTGCTTTTTGTCAGTCAGGGGGTGTGGTGGTGGGTTTTTTTGTTTGTTTGTTTGTTTGGTTTTGTGGGGTGTTTTTGTTTTTGTTTTCCCCACATACATACCCTTGAACGACCAAAGTTTTACTGATGAAAGTGCATTGTAGACATGGTCACACACATTTTGTTCAGGTCTGACATTCCAGCCTCTAGAGGGCAATGCTCCACCTAAACCTATATGGTCCAAGAGCTTTCTTTGCCTTCTGCCTCTAGGAGGGCACAGCAAACAGATGTACACTCCTGTTAAACTTAGCTGAACCTCTTGTTTGTACCAGTCCAAGTTATACCATTCTCACTTTAGATGCAGATTTATCACCATACCAGAAAAATCAGGCATTACTATATTTCCTTTTTTATTCCTAGAAACTACTAGCATCAGAAATGCAAAATCTAGACACTGTGAATATAAAATACTTTGTGTGTACTAAGGGAATATGTCACTTTTTCCTTTGGGTATTTCATTTGGGGTCTTAGGCACTCTTCTGGGTCTTTTGAAGCTGTGGTTTGAACTGAACAGTAGAGGGAGGTTCAGCTTTTGCTGGAATTACTATGGGACTCAACAGTAGTAAACTATAGATCTATCCTGTGTCCAATAATAGGAAATCTCTGAACTGGTGTGTTTCTGTGGGGAAGGATAGCTCAGTGGTTTGAGCATTGGCCTGCCAAACCCAGGGTTGTAAGCTCAATCCTTGAGGGATCCATTTAGGGATCTGGGGCAAAAATCTATCTGGGGATTGATCCTGCTTTGAGCAGGGTTTTGGACTAGATGACCTCCTCAGCTCCTTTCCAACCCTGATATTCTATGCTCCTTTTTCCACTTCCCCCTTGTTGCTTCATTTGATCAAGAAGTTCAGCAGCTGGCAACGGCCAAAGGAACTTTTTAAACATTTTGGTATTTTTGCTTCACTTGGGGAGTCAGAACAGCAAATATCAATATTGCAATAAAAAAAAAAGGCCACAAAACAGCCATTTCCAAGAGAAAATAAACAGTGCTAAGCAAATGCATAAAAAAAAATATGAAACACACTGTGTGGATTGTTGAATGACAGTAACACAGGAGCAGAAGCTGCAGCGCTGAGATATGCCTGTGCCAGTAGACATTTTAAGTATTCACTTTAATATTTGAAAATATTTGGTAGGACTTAGTAAACCTTGACTTTGTACCAGTTGTTATTTAGCTTTGCTGCTTCAGGTGCCAATAGTCTGGGGAAAAAACAGAGAGGAAACTGACCTCCCAACATTTTTTAAAAATCCCCTACTATGAGAATGAAAGGAATAAGGTTACCAGTAAAGGTTGTAAACACACAGCTATTTTCTTTCATTAAAGTGTCTAAAATATCTGAATTTGATTTTAATTTAATTTTAAAGGATCAACTCCAAAAAATCAGACTTTCTGCTTGAAAATTGTTAACCCATTGTTACAAGTAAATCTTCATAACTAAAAGAAGAAAATCTGTCTGCTTTCTACATTTGACAGCATTTTATCTGCAGTCGGTTTCACTACTTCCTTTTCACAATCTGCTGATCACCATCCCCTTTTATTTTGATCTTTCATTCAGCATGAGGAAATCTAAAACTGCAGATCCTCACAGGGGACTCAGGCAGGTAAAGTATTGCAACTACTTTTAGAATCTAGTCTGTTCCAAAAGATGAATTAAAATCAAGGCATTCCTTTACAGATATAAAAATATAATATTTGTAAATATTTCTCTTTATGATAACAGGAGCAGCTCAGAAAAGTGATGGAGGAACATAAGCCCTATTGGTTTCAGTGGCTTTGGAAAATCCCAGCTGATATTGCTTACATGTTAGGAAAGGCGGAACATGGCCCATTTTGGCTCAGAGATGCATGCCAGTCTAAATTTAGCTTGATTCATCTGTGAGTTCTAGCTGTTACTTCTCCAGCTGAAAACAAGAATCCAAACAGAGAGGTTTAAGTTCAGAAACACTGAGGAGCCATAATTTAACTGCTCTCCAAAAAACACAGCCACGGGGGGTGTGTGTGTGTGTGTGTGTGTGTGTGTGTGTGTGTGTGTGAGAGAGAGAGAGAGAATATAAGGCTTCCTGAAGCTAAAGTTCCAGCCACAAGGTTTTCTACATTCATCACTCCACAGTGAGCAGGAATAGCTCCCATCCTTTCTTTTGTGTGCAGCAATCTCAGCCTAAATCTTCTGCTGACCCATTAAGCTACATTGCCTGATTGTTTACAGCCACTGTATCAGGAGGCTGCATTTCCCTTGCAGTCCTGACAATGGTTACAGAGAGCAGGGCCAGCTCTAGGTTTTTTGCCGCCCCAAGCAAAAAAACCAAACCTCTGAGAGTGCAACTGTGGAAGCGCAAAAAACAAACAAACAAACCAAAAAAACACCACCACCAAAAACCCTAAACCACCTGGCATGCTGTCCCTGGAATTGTGCTGCCCCAAGCTTGTGTTTGGTTTGCTGGAGCCTAGAGCCGATCCTGGCAGAAAGGCTCTGACCTTGAAAATTTCTGCTCACCAAAATTTATAATAATAATTGGAGATATACCAATCTCCTAGAACTGGAAGGGACCTTGAAAGGTCATTGAGTCCAGCCCCCTGCCTTCACTAGCAGGACCAAGTACTGATTTTTGCCCCAGATCCCTAAGTGGCCCCCTCAAGGATTGAATTCTCAGCCCTGGGTTTAGCAGGCTAATGCTCAAACCACTGAGCTATCCCTCCCCCCAAAAAGCAGTGCAGGGTCCTACATGGTATCATCTGATACCCGTGTTTTCACTGCTTTGCTTGTCCCTAGTGCCACAGACAAGCAAAGCAAAATGTATGGATAATGGTTGTCAATGACTCATACAAAACAACCACCCCACCCCCTTTACAAAATAGCGAAAGTAGCTAACATGAGAGTTCAAAACAAAACTAGGATTAAATAGGAGACTGTTTTATTGCATCTTGTTTAAATGTATTTAATCAATTGTTTTTGTATTTAACTGATGACTCCAGACTTTTTCCTCTCCCTCCCCACTGTTCTAAAGCTTTGTTTTGGTAATATCCTTAAGGCTTATGTATGCCTATGAGAACATTCGCAAAGAAAGGCCTGTTTTCATGAAGAGATCTCACCCTCAATAAATTTCTTTCCAAAATTCAGTCTGCCCCGTCATGTTGGCAAAAGACTTTAGTGCCTGGGGACACTCAACCATCTCAGCTGTTCTCTCATGTGTCTTCCTTCCCCCTTTGCTTTCTTATTTGTATTTAGTGCTTTTCTCCCCCATGGGACTGTAACACTGCACAGGAGTCAGTTCCCAGGCTTTCAAGGAGGTGTCGGGATGTTTCTGTGGCAGCATCTCCAGGGAACCCAGTGTGCTAAAGCAATGCAAAGAGGGGGAAAAAATCACCCTTAAACAGTTGTGTTCTTGGGACACTATCCTAAAATATTCCGTGGCCACGGCTCTAGTGTAGTTCCTCTAGTTGGAGGCCAATATGTCTGAAAATATCTCTTGTCTCTAGTTGTGCTGAGTTGTGACACAGTTGGAGTTACTTAAAATCTAGAGGGCAGTATTTGGCTCAGTGTGAGGGGGCCTGGGTATAAGAATGTGGTTTATTATTCTAGAACCGCTTGCCCTCTATTCCACCTTGTAATATGTGGTTTTTTTGTTGTTGTTGTTTGTTTGTTATTTTTTTAAACATAACCCAAGATGGGAAAACCAGGAGGAACTTGAACGTATCCAATGGGATTGACTTTTTCCTTCAGTGCGGCTAATGCGGAGACACTTAGCGAAAGTCTTGGCTTTTAGATTCCCAGAACTCCCCGAAACAAATCCATTTGCCTCTATTTACTGCTCCATTTGCATGGCTGGCTGGCAACTCTGCACTGTATAAGCCATACAGCAGCTGGGTAGAATAATAAATTCATTTCTACTCCAGAGTTGTAGGGCCTTGAAAAGACACTGGAGGATATACAGGGTTTTCTCTGTCTCTGAACCACATCCCACCGTGTAAACAGGAATCCAAATATTCTTAAAAATGTTTTAAAACATCAACAGTCAGAAATCCCAGAATTCCATCTTCTCTTTGGTACAATCGGTAAAGTTAACCACGATAATGGTTCAGATGCCTATATGTGGCACAGAGTCACTGAATAGGAGAACGAGAAACAATGAAGGCCATACTTTTTTTTCTTTGTTTCCCCCACCCCCTCTTATGTAGCCTTTCTGTGACTTTTAGCTTCTTTCTCTTGTTCTACAAAAAAATCTCTAAACTAAATGCATCTGGAAACCATGACTTGCTGGAAAATTCTCCCCAGTCGGTTTCTGAACTGTACTATAACACCTTGCGTGGTCCTGTTACTTGTAACATAGTTTTACAGGTTTGAACTAATTTTCCTCTCCGCAACAGTGGCAGTGGAAATAGCCATGGTAGAGCCAGGGCGTAAAGTCAGCTCGCATTCTTCTCAGTTGGCTGTCATCAGCACATTGCTGAAATTCTGGAAGACAGGAGTTATAAGACCCTCTAACTGTAGCCCTATTTATTATAAGTTTAGTATTGGAGAGAGAGCTTTTAATGGAAACCACAATAATAAACTTTGCTATAAAGTGAAAGAAGCAAGTCTCTTTAAAGTATGGCTCTGGTTCAGCTCAGATTTCTATATAATTCCAGTATCGGTGCCCCTGTTGAAATGTCTGCTTGAAACCAGCTCCTCCTGCTAGATGAACAAAACCAAGCCTAATGGCCTCTCAAGAGATTACAATGGACATCATGAAAAGAAATTCTGTCCTCTAATAAAGCCTGGAAAATTGATGTCTCTAGGTTGTATTGGATGCTGAGAGCAATTCTCTGATTTTAAAGCAGTTCTGGAGCCCAATTCAAAGCCCAGTGAAGTCAATAGGAGTCTTTTCTATGGATCTAGTGGTCTTTGGATTGGGCCTATAGTAACAACAAGCAGTTGCTTCCAGACAAAATGAATCCCCAAGTTAGTTTGGTTGGGCTTTTTCAAAAGGGGAGGAGGTGTTGAAAACAAAGACCCTTTCTACCTCTTAAATATTGTGCTTGCAGCAGGAGACCTTTTCTCATTTCTTTTCAGTTCCTTGAACACTTACAAGCATATATTTTATCTCTATCCTCACTCCCTTGCACCATTTTGCCAACAGAGGAGACTGGCTGCATGTTGCATTATGTTATCCCAAGGAAGCTGTTTTTACCATTGTGGCAGACATCTACCAGCGACAGACGGGGAGAGTGCACAATGTAAAACACTACCTCGCAGCCCCTTCCTGGCCCAGCATGCTCAACAGGACGGGCGAGCGGCTCTTCTACTTCGACAGTGCATTGGGGTGAGTGGGACTGTATAACTGACTCCTAACCACAGGCCTCAAGACTTGCCAGGACAGCCATCTTAAGGAAAGAGCATCCCACGTTAGGGACCCTTCTCCCTCATCTGCCTTCCCTTATCTCCCACTGCTACCTCTGTGTTCAGTGCTTGGCTCCTCACTCTAATGTCTTTCAGGCATGTTTCTGAGAGTGAAGCATGTATTGGTGATGAGAAGCTGTGCATCACTAGCGTGAGGAAGGGGGAAGCTGGATAGTTAATTTGGGGCAGGGAAGAGAGCAGAAGAGGCAAAAGGGTAGCAAAGCAGGAAAACAAAATGGCGGGGGGGGGTGAGTGAGGGTGAAGAAAAAATGGCATCAGTCCTGTAAGCCATCCATCACCTTCCAAAAAACTTCCTCAAGCTTCTGGGTGGAACTTGGCAGCACTAAGTTAGTTCCGTTTGATCCTCAAAATTTGGCATTGATTCCAATAAGAACCGAATCCCAAGGCAGAAGTTTTACAACCTTATCTGCATTCTCGGAGCTTAAATCCTGCCAGAACAGTCTGTCTTGTGCTATTTTGGCACTCCCACTTCCAGCTGAAAAAGGGAATTCTGGTGAAGAAAATATAAATTAATGAGGGAAAATAACCAAGCATTTGCAAACTTCTAAACTAGTTAGTCTTGATTAGACTTTTGGGCAAAGTTTCAGGGTGTGTGGGTGTCTTATTTTATCTGACCTCCAATGCCCAGGTCTGCAAGTTCTACTTATTGTGGTGCTATATGCAGAAGCACTATATTTTAGCCTTTTGCTGGAATTGACAGTCAAGTGATATCAGAACATAAATATTATCATACTGATTTTTAAATGTTTCTTCAGATTGATATGACACACTACTAGTATATATATTTCTGCCTGACACCATACCTGTTCCATCTTCACTCCGCAAACCGTCTGTGCTCCTTCCAAAAGAAAATTTAAGGGGGGGGGGGTTAAACTGTGCTCTGGTGTAAATTTGGAATAACCTCTTGGAAGTCAAGAGTCACTCCAGATTTACACTTGTGTCACAGAGAGAGCACAGTTTGGCCCACCGTCTGTATTACAGGTATATAAAATGCAGGGTTATGAAGAGCATCTTTGTGACAGGCTGTGGAACTTTGAACTGTCATTCATGAAAGCGAAATTAAGGGGAAAACACAAAAACAATAATTGTGCTGAGATTCTACTGCTCAGTGATTTCCCTTCCCCCCGAGAAAGTTGCTTCTCTCTCTCTCCTGGCTTCAGATCCTTTGAAAGTGCTGGGGGCTACAGCCCCCACTAGTGTCCACATCGCTAGAATGGTGGTCGTCGTGTTTATATACATATTAAAAATCATCACACATCAAAAGACTATCTATCTGGAGTAGGTGACCATCCTAGAGGTGATTCCAGTGCACAGTGTGGTTGAGAGACTTAGAACTACCTTTCACAGTTTGTGTGTCTGAACTGGTTCAAAAGGGGAAGCCCTGGATAATTCTCACATTTTGACAGTGTGAGGCAAGCCTTAAAGAAGAGGCAGAGTTGCCCCTCAGGTCCCTTTCAAAAAAAATTCTAGGGGCAGACAAAATGTGCTGCTGAGCCCAAATCTTTCCCTCTGTTTATAACCATGTGGCTCCCATGGCAGATAGTGGGGTTTCACAGGTATGTGAGAGGTTTCACAGATGTGTGAGAGCAGAATTAGGCCCCCAGTACTGAATTTTGCAGAGCAGTGCTTGTGGGAAACACACACAAAAAAAGTGAATTTAAAAACAAAACAATGAACAGAAACAGCATTAAGAACCACAGGGGAATACAGGATCTCCGCAAGTCCAAATGTTATAACCTCCCTCAACCTCCTCTACTTTGCTGAAACTCTTCCTAGCCAATAAACTAATATCCTTGGGATAGACATGTCTTATGCTTAAGACACTGAATGGGGGACTCAGGTGATCTAGGTTCTAGGGTCAGCTCTGCCACAGACTTCCTGTGTGACTTTGGACAAGTCATTTATGCTCTGACTTAGTTGCCCCTCTATTAAATGAGGAAAATAATCCTTTGTCTTGTCTATTTAGATCGTAAGGTCTTTAAGTCAAGAACTCTTACTGTGCATGTATAGTGACCAGCGCAATGGGGCTGCAATTTTTGAGACCTGTGACTTCTACCATCATACAAATAATGAATAGTAGTAATATTAATAAGACCCAAATATCTTCCATTAAAGAAAAATAGAGAAACCACAGCTTAGTGTTCTGCTAAAATACTTGCAAAAAAGGTATGTGTACCTTTGTACACAATGTGCACTGCCCATTGTAACTAACCTACCAATGCAACGAACATTGAAGTCAGGTCACAAATGTCAGATTTTAAAATTAAAAAAAGGAAAATAGTCATTCATTCAAACACTGTATGTGACCAATCAAATCCTGGAGTGTATATTATGCCATGTGGGACTCAGCAATGCTGTAAATATGTTCTCATGATAGGAATTGTGAAATAATTATTTGCTCATTTGTTCTTTCTTTCAATCTGTACAAAATGTTACCCAAATGGTGCAAACAGATTATTTACCAGGGAAGTGCATGCGAAAGTAGTTACTCATGAGGGTATGCAGGGGACAGAGCCGTGAGCTGCCTGCTGTTCTTTTTGACTTTGAACACAGATTGATGGGCCTGACCTAACTTGGTTCTGGAACTAAAGGGCTGTTTGTTTTATATTTAGCTAAGCTTTGCTTTTTTTAGGCTGACCAAAAATAGATGTTGAGTTTTTGGAGGTTTTATTAGCTTTTATTTCATAATCTGTGGGATGCTCCCCCTTCTCTTTTCAGCCACATGTGCTAAATCTCTGGAGATGAACCAAGTGTACTTATTTGTTTCCATTTGCCTAAAAGAAGGAGCATTAAAATTAACCCTTTTCGATAAAGCTCAGGTATTTCCCTGATAGTGTAGCTGAGCTGTTTGTGATTTAATCCAGCCTAAACTACAAAATAGACAAAGTTGAAAACATACTTAGAACAGCTAGAAAAATGAGCCTAAGAATCAGAGAATTGGTACAGTGGCTGCTTCAAGCATTACTTCTGCACGCTTTGAGATGAATTTTGCCTGGAAGGGACGGTCTGGGATGAGGCAATGCAAAGGCAGAGAGCCCCAGTAGGAGCTGCTAGAGTCCTCTGCCAGGCATAATACAATAGGATATAGGGAGAGCATGGCTGCTACTCCATTCTCTGGCTGGATGCAGCCCTGCTCTGGTAGCCCTTTGGAATGGTGGGGGGAGGTGGCTGGCTCCCTCTAGATGGTCTAGTGGTAATATACTTGTGTAGAATTTGTACTCAAGTGCAAGGACAGCAGTTGTTCCAGGCCTCCACACCAAGGCACAATGACAAGGAGCTGTTTGCACCCTCATGCAGAGCCAGGCATAGGAGCTGAAACTAGAGGTGCTGAGGGTGCTGCTGCACCCTCTAGCTTGAAGTGGTTTCCATTATATGCAGGGTTTACAGTTTGGTTCAATGGCTTTCAGCACCCCCACTATACAGACTGTTCCAGTGCTCCTGGGACCAGGCAGAACCTGACTTGCTGGTTTGTGCATAGTGTGCTGTATTATGGGGTACTAAATAGGAGGAAGATATTAAAGTCACTTTCCTCAGAAAAACATTACAAGGGGGAGTTTCATGCAGTACAGATCCTGTCTCTTGCCAATGCTCCTCTGATAGCACCCCAGGTAGCTCTGATCCTTTCATTCATTTTGTAATGGTCTCATTTGTCAGGTACCTATTTATCGTCCTCCAAGCTCATGAAGCTCGAAAAGGGCACAGTTATTGCTCTCAGCGAGGCTGTGAACGCATTAAAATCGTCACACATATGTCCTCAAAGGATTCCTGGAGTTGTGCCCTGAACCCTTTCCTGGAGAATAACAGGAGACCAGCTACACAGCACTCAATGTCTCAGCGGCTGACTGTGCCTTGCAGCCAGTGTGGAGCCCCACAGGTACAGAACTGAATACTATTTTGCAATGCCAATCAGAACTTCCTCTCTAGAACGTAAGCATCTTTATAAGAAGGTAATTTTCACAAGGTATGCAGAAGGCCTTAGGCAATTCCCTCTGCTCCTGAACATGACCAGAAGGTAGGATAGCATAGTAGGAGGGTCCGGTTTTCTACAGCATTTTATAGTATGCTGCAGAGACAGACAACTCCTCCGAGGTCAGTTAAGTAGAAGTAAATGAAGCGTATATTTGTAGCAACTAAAGTTGTCACTGGGATTGTTTAGATGTGTTTAGCTTTGAATCCAAATGTACAATTTTATATTTATATTGTGTATATATATAATTATATATATATAAATGCTGTTCTTCAAGCCAGGGTATGATGATCTTGATCTATCTGTATTTTAAATGAATAGCCATGCAGATTCTGATCTCCCTTACTTTGGATTTACACCACTGTAAATCATGTGAAGTCATCCCAGATTCACACCAGTGTAACAGAGAGCAGAATCTAGTCTATAATGCACAGACAAGGCATGTGCATCCTTAACACTTAACTGGTTATATGACATTGTACTCAGCATATTAGCTAATGTGATGAAATTCTTTTGAACAATGACTGTTGCCCAAGTGAAGTATAGGATATCCTGATTCAAAAAGACAATGCAATTAATTTCAGAATGAGCCAAGGAGTAGACCAGTTCATAGATTATAAAGACAGAAGGGCCTCATTGTGACAATCTCTAGTCTGATCACCTGTATAACAGTCCATAGGACTTCCCTGAATTAATCAATGCAGGGGCATTCCACACAGATCAGAGGACACAGTCGTTTCCCAGACCTTTTGGATATATCCCTTCTGGAAGATGGTAATTCCAGGACACTAATCACCATGCTGGCTAATCACTGTGATCCGATTCCTGGAAAAATCTCTTCCTTTCATGAATGGTACCTGTAGAACTGATGGTTTCTAATGAAGCATTCAGAGAGGTTCAATATGTGATCTACACATAGGCATAGCCATCCAGATTGCATCTTTACTTAAACATGTAATACTATTGCCAAAAAAAGGTACAATAACTCAATTCTACTTTCTATGGCATCTTTAGATTCACACCAAGTAGTCCCTTACACCCTGATCCTGCAAACATCTATGCATGTGCTTGTCCTTTTTTTAATGGATCTAGAATTTGCAAAATTCAAACAATTGCAATGACATTATCAACACTGAAAGTTAACAGAGGATGATATTTTTACAACAATGTTCATGAGTTGTTTATTGCCCTGCCTTTTACCAGAGTTTCCCACCCCCCAAAAAACTGGCATTCAAAATTGTCCCATTTTTCATTCAGTTCTAATACCTTTTTCTCACATAAGTAAAGTTAAACGTGCTCTTATGCTTACTCTGCATGGGTACATGCATCTGACGAAGTGGGTATTCACCCACAAAAGCTCATGCTCCAATACATCTGTTAGTCTATAAGGTGCCACAGGACTCTTTGCTGCTTTTACAGATCCAGACTAACACGGCTACCCCTCTGATACTTACTCTGCAATGAATGCCATTGAAACCAGTGGGGCTGCTTGCAGAATAGCACTAATTAATAGGTATGACAATGATGGAATCAAGCCTGTTGTCAGTAAAAGTCAGAAATATATGGTGGTAGAAATAAGATGAGACAGAATGAAAACAAACAAAACCAGCAGAGGGTTAGATTATTGAAACAGTCCACTCCCCTTTGCATATCTTTCAGCAACAAATGATCAGTTTTCTAAATGCATTCTTGTTCTGCACCAGGTTTTTATACAGGAGGATGGAGGGGTCAGGGAGGGTAAGAAAGAGCTGGAGTTTACAGGGAAGTATAACAAGGTATTTAGGCACTGACAACCTTGTATTTGGAGGTATCTATACTTGATTTAGATTGATTTTGAGTAACTATTCTTATCATTTTTATCCTAATCTCTTCCCATCAGGCTAAATGTTTAATGAGTTGTATATGTGTTTGTGATTAAGGTTCATAACCTGCAAAAATATGCATTTTGGAGTATTTGCAGGATGGCATTCCAGGGATGTGGGGTAGGGTGAAATGGGCAGTTGATACAATTTTTTTTTTGTTAATGAGCAATTGTTTGAGAGCCACTTTTTTCCCCACCAAGCTTCTTCCCTTCATATAATTACAGGTTGCTATCACTAGTAATCCCTCAACCAAATATGTAAGAATCCAGATCCAGTCGGTCAGTAGAGCTGACATACAGAATCACTCAAAGTCAGCTTTCATTAAGGTATGCTTTCTACCAGACTTGAATTCATGATTAAATAGGGGAATTCATCTCCTGTAAAAGTTACTGCAAAATCTTGAAGACAGTGAAAGCAATAGAAATGGGAAGCTAGCTTAGACGATTCATATGCATTGTTTCTCTTATTTATAATTATGGGGACTGGCATTTGGCTCTAAATAAAGTCAGTGGGAGTTTTAACTGTAATAGGACCAGTATGGAGGCCTTAATAAAGAAGCCCTTTATTGGATTAAAATCCACTATTGTGTTTTTGAGAAAGTAAAAACAAAAATCCAGGTCACTGTTTTGTAGCTGATATAAACCAGATTATCATTTAGAGCTGGGCAAAATTTCACACATTTTCAGTGTAAAAAAATGCAGATTCATTTCACAAATTCATGTTTTTGCTGAATTATTTTAGTTAATTTGAAACGTTTGACGTTTTTTAAATGAAGCTTTTTGATTTAGATTGAAGTTTACAATTTTTTACTTTAAAAATAAATTCAAACATTTTAAAATGGTTGAAACTGAAAATAAAATTGACCCAAACTAAATTGACTTTTTACCAGTAATTTTTCAAAATTTCATTTTCTGTTATGAGCCAAAATTATTATTATTCTATAACTTATGCCCAGCTCTATTTAGTACTCTGGGATTTACAGTGATGGGGTCATATCTGCACATCTTTCAAGTTTCTCTCATTAGACAGTATGTTTGCGTATGTACGGTCAGAGTGTACCTGTGCATTTGAGATGCTGTTACTGCTAATGAATACCAGCTCAGGCTAGTGTGGCATCCTTATGGATTCAGAGTAGCTAGGATTTATTGTCAGCTGCATTGGTTCCTCTGCAGCCCTCCCCACAAATCAAGGATGAATTAACTGAGGATGCATCACTGGCTGTACTGAACTGTAAAATGAATGTATAAGGTACTCTATGCCGTTTATTCCCACACAGACCTATTTAGAGATGACGGGAGAAGCCAGGGTATTTTCAAACCATTATTTTTCAAAGGAAATTTAATTGTGAAAACATGTATATGGAACGTAAAGGCCTAGAGAATTGGGGGGAAAACACCCAAAAGAACAAGCTATGCAGCAGTCCAGAACGCTTGTTTTACCAAATGAAACTCAAGCCTCAAGTGTGGTTCTTAATTTATAACCTGCTGTTTACAAATAAGTCTTCAATTTGGCAAAATGAGGTCTCCCAGGTCTAGGAAGCTGACACATTCATATGTGATTTGTGTCAGAAAAGTCTCAGTTACTGGCATCCTAAACAGCTTCTCTCCACCGCTCCATGACCCACAATTAATACCTACCCTTGACCTAAAATTATCCTTGCATTTCCTTTTATTCTGTGACCCTGCAGTGGCCTCTTCCCAATTCTTTTTTTCCTGTTGGAACTCCCTCCTCCTTCCGCCCTGAAATCTCGATGCTCTTAACTTTGAATATCCTGTTGCAGGGAAAAGCAGCCCTAGCAGTTTTTTTGCTGTGTTTTGGCCAATGTATATCCAGGCTCATCCACCTTGGGCCTGTATTCCTTGGAGAGCACACATCAGAAGCATGAGATTTGTACTCATTGGTGATTAGAGTTGCCAACCCTGCAGGATTAATTCCTGGAGATTCCAGGCCAAAGATTAATCTTTAATTAAGGATTGTCATGTTATTAAATCTCCAGGAATATGTCCAACCAAAATTGGCAACCCTGTAATGGTAATAAGGGTCCAGAAGGTTTCAAACCATTTGAGCACTAGATTCACCTCATGCTATGTTATACCTTTTATGCAGAAATCGTAATAAAATCTATCTGGCACTTGCTGTATTGTTTTTAAACCTGAATTTAAGAATAACATTGAAGGATCAAAACTCTAAATTTAGAGTTAATACTTCCATTTCATCAGTGTGCCTATGTATCTCATTCCATAAGGCAGTGTTTCCCAAACGTGGTATGCCACTTGTGTAGGGAAAGCCCCTGGTGATCTGGGCCGGTTTGTTTACCTATTGCGTCTGCAGGTCAGGCCGATCGCGGCTCCCACTGACTGCGGTTCGCTGCTCCAGGCCAATGGGAGCTTCTGGAAGTGGTGTGGGCCAAGGGACATCCTGGCCGCTGCTTCCAACAGCCCCCATTGGCCTGGAGCAGCGAACTGCGGCTAATGGGAGCTGCTATCAGCCTGACCTGTGGATGCGGCAGGTAAACAAACTGGCCTGGCCCACCAGGGGCTTTCCCTACACAAGCAGCATCCCAAGTTTGGGAACCACTGCCATAAAGTATTAGTACAGAAGGTCACTCATAGTTAAGATTACAATTCTGTCACTGAAGGCACAGATTCTGTGACTTTCTGGAACTTCTTCTGGGGCAGGTGTCAGCCCCGGGGCTGTTGTAACAGCAGCCACAAGAACAGCGGACTGGCAGTCCAGCCCCTGGGCCACCAGAACAGTGGCCGGGGCTGGAGCAGTTGTAAGCCCTGGCAGTGTTCCCCCAGAGTATTCTTAGTAAGTGAGACAGGCCACAGGCCTCCATGGATTGTTGTTTATTGCCTGGGACTTTTACTAAAAATACCCATGATGAAATCTTAGCCTTACCCATAGTTACGTAGCTCCCTGATGGAGAACTACATGAGCTTCAATACCATGCCATGGTATTGAGTAGTCCTAGTTCTAAATTTCTGTTGAGGAGAACTGGAGCATGAGGTACCTGAACTACAACTCCCATGAAGCCGGTGGCAGCCTTTCCCCACTTAAAATATTTCTGCTTGACCATTTTTTTAGTAATCAAATTTCCACTGAAAAATTTGAAGTTGTCCAGGGAAAGAACCATTTTTTAAACCAGATACTGAGACATCTAACAGACCTTAAATGCACCTGTGTGAACAGAGGCTTGATTAAAAGTAAGCTGAAAATGTGACCACGGGTATATTGTGTTTCACAACTCTATTGTTTTAATATAGAACCTAGGTTCATTGAGGCAGACCCCAACTTCCTCTATTTTCATATAGCACACAGCTCACCAGACTTAGGAAAAATTATTATTTTTCATTATCTCCAGTGAGAAAACCTCTTCAGGAGTTGGTACCTCTTACATATTAATGATAAATTTTAGAGTATAAATGCTTGATGTTCTCACCTGTCTGAGAAGGGAATTACAAATACAAGAGATAGGACCAGAGTTTAAAGCTGCCTATTTGTCCACAGTCTGCTTCAGCTAATCCTAACCTGTATTTTGGTTGCAGATAAATGATGAAATTTTCCTGTTCAATAGCCGGGGGATATTCTTCTTGGTGCTAGACGCATGTTCAGGCGCAGTTGTGAGTAGGCGGCACTTTGACACAGTTAGTGCTATAAATGCTGCCAGTGCAATAACTGATTATGTTCAAACGTCTCTAGAAGAGAGGTAAGCAGGGTGTTGAAAGTTTAAATTCATGTAGCAACATGTGGGTGATAGACAAAGAGGAAAATGACCTACTTTTCATAGCTGATCTTGTGCCTGGTGAAATCTGACAGACTGAAGCTTTTCCAAAAATCAGATTTTCTCCAGAAAATTAAAAAAAATAAACCACTATGCTTCTCTCAGAGGGTTACACAGACTGCAGAGGGAGACAAGTTTTCTGGAAAACTGGCAGTTCCATTTAAGTTAACAGTTTGTTTTCCACCGTGGGGTACATAAGGCCTTTTGCAATGACATTTGCAGTTCTATTAACTTACCCTGGTGTCCAACTGAAACGGCAGCAATTTCCTGGCAGGGGATAACTCATTTTTTTCCATTGCTGAAAAGAGAGAGTTTGTTTATTCTTGCTGGTGATGGTTTGCTTTTTTTGATGGAGAAGAATCAGAGGTGTGTCAGACTCTCCCACAGGACTTGTCTTGGGCAAGCCAGTTAATTGACCTGCCGGCTCTGTTACTTTAGATGTGCTTCGGCAGTGAGCTGAATCATCTCTGTGTCTGTTCCACATTCCTTGTGGTTTTCTGTGTCACCACATAAACATGGAACAGCAGAGATTTATAGAAAAATTCTTGGCTGCTGGTAAAAGCAGGTCAAATAACCAGAAAACAGACTTTCACTCCAAGGCATTTCCGAGCAGTTCATGACCATGGATACAAACACTGCTGAGCTATCCCATGTGTATTGTCACAGGATCCATTCACTGCTAGGGGTGCCACCTCCTGGTCCCTCTGGGGATTAGCTCTTTCCGGGTGCTGTGCCCTCCTCTGAAGATCTCTTCACCCATCATTCTCTCTCACCCTGCAGCCCCACTTGCTTCAGCTTCCTCTTCATGACTTGGCCCTTTGGCCGGGTCACTACAGTCCTGCCTTCTGGGATATCAGTCTTCCCATTCAAACTGTCCCAGGCAGTCTGTTCTCCACTGCCTGGTCTGAGCCACTTCGGTAGTGGCTGGTGGGAGAACCCTGATCCACTCTCAGGAGTAGAATTCTAGGTTCCAACTCAGATCCTGTACTCAGCAGCCAAGATCTGGCCTCTCCTGGACCTTAACTGTCTCTCCCTGGGCCTCTTGTGACTCTCCCTCCTTTTCTGGGTTTGCCAGCCCCTCACATCTCTTTTCTCCCAGGGAGCAACTGCAGACTGCTGCTGTCAGCTACTAGGCTTTATATGCCCCCTTTTTCCCATCCAGCTGAGCTCATCTAATTAATCCCTGCTCCCTGGCTCCTCCTCCAGGTACAACCTGAGGAGTTAATTGGCCCAGCTAACCACCGTAACCACTCATGGGCTTGTGTGGGGTGGACACGCCATCATATGTATGTGTGAGTACATGAAATAATCTACTCACACAAACCCAAATAGAGACATACATGGTCTGGGTTCATATTTCACAGGCACAAACAGGTAGTCAGTCACCTGAATGCTATCAACTGTGCCTATAATTCATTGCAGGTGAAATTCATTGTGGGCTCAAAATTGCATCTGTGAAGTTAGAAGCCAGCCTCAGACTTGACTGAGAATCAGATGGAAAATACAGATGTTATGAATGTGTTTGAGTTTGGGACTATATTGTATTTCAAGTGAATTTTTCCTGGGGGTAGATATCAACACCCTATGTAGGATATGTTTTTACAATCATTTTTGCTTTGTTTTGGTTCAGAATGAAATGAAGGTGACATTGAAAAGGTAAAGCCCTGATTCAGGAAAGCATTGAAGCACATGCTTAACTTAAAGCATTGTTGTGTGTGATTGAAGTTGATGGGACTTAAGCATATGCTTAAGTGCTTTCCTGAATTGGGGCATAAAGATGCAACAGACACTTAGCAAGAATAGTCTTATGCTATTGTGCTATAATAATTGTCCTTCTTTTCAGCTCGGTTGTTCTTGTGTGCTCTAAAGACGGGTCAGAAATGATGGGAAGCTCTGAAATGTCTGTTTTTACAAGGTTAGGTTCTGCAAAGCCTATTGTCTTCCACAAAAAAGGTGACTATATTTATGTGAATTACACTGCCATGCCTTCTTTGACTAAAATGGAAAGTGCATTTGTCTAGCAAAAATGTACAGGCACCACCTTCTGAGTTTATAAATATATACTATACCAATATGATCTAGGGAAAAATGTTGAAAAGCTCGAGCCTCAGAGCTAGGCAGAAATTTGAGGAATTTTTACTCTTTGTTACAAAATCTAAAACTGAACAGTCTCACCATTAAGTAGCCACATTTTGTAAACTTTTCACTCCAAAAAACAAAACAAAAAGCCCCATTTTTCCAGTGGAAATTAATCAGTTTCAGATCAAAGAGTAGACTCCAACTTTAAAATTCAAATGTTTTCAGAGAAAAAACTAGCCATGAAGTTAAGTTTAATGAGAAAGAAAAATACCCTGAAGTTCAGATGAGAGCAAAATGTAGATCACGATGGAAAAAAATCACTAGTTTTGGACAACCCTACTTATACTTTTACCTTGATTTCCTGCAGATGATTTGCAGTAGCAAGACATTTTACAGTGATCAACTAATCTATAATAAAGTGCCCCTTCAGTTCAGATAAAAATAAGAAGTTGAGCCTTTTTCTCAAAACTGAAACCAGACAATTGATCTCTGTTCTTTTTAGTGTTTTTTTGTTTTGCACCTCTGCACTTCCCAAGACTAGAAGCAGACATTCCAAAATACCAAATACGTAAGAAGGGCTTTTCTCACTGTAGTCACAACCCAACTGGGAGATGAAGAAACCCAGATCTGAAAAGTTTTTTCCAGCCTTATTTCCAGACCAAAAAACTTGAGATAATTTTGGATGAACTAGATTGCAATCTGGACTAGATGTTTTTCCATCATTCCCTTTAATAGAAGTGGCTAGCACTGTCTTTGCTGTGGTACCTATCCCACCCTCAGTACCACTTCAGTTTCCAATCAGTGGATTGACTTCTGCAAGGAAGGTGAAGTGCCTTTTGGTTGTTTGTCCAGAGTTTGTTGCCCTCCCGGGGCCACATCCAAAGCCCACTGCAGTCAATGGATTTCTTTCCATTGGCATCAATGGTTTAATCAGGCCATCTAGAGTTTTATACCCTTGTTTTAAAATCAATAAAGATATTTG
Source organism: Gopherus flavomarginatus (assembly GCF_025201925.1). Classification (NCBI taxonomy): domain Eukaryota; kingdom Metazoa; phylum Chordata; order Testudines; family Testudinidae; genus Gopherus; species Gopherus flavomarginatus. The sequence goes on along the minus strand of NC_066625.1, from coordinate 76,290,260 downwards.
TAAAGGAACAAAAAGGAAAGGGGAGGGGGAATATAGTGATACAAAACTGTGGCCCAATCCTAACACCATTAATTGGTCCTTAGGCAGGTCAAACACCCGCTCTCTTCAGACTTAGAAAACATAGCAAGGTCGGACCTTCTTAAAGTGAGCTAGCACCTGACCTTGCTGCTACTGCAGATAAAACTCCCATTGACTTCTGTGGGAGCAGAATAATCAAATGAAGGGACAGCCAGATTTACGTCTGCGCTTCTGCCCTCCAGATCAAATTCCGCCCCCAAATGCACACAATTCTCCTTCAAAAGTAGTTGCATGCATGCACCTGAGGACAGAATTTGAAACCAAGTACCTCCCACCATTGTGCTGAAGAACTGCATAGGTCCAAGAATATCAGAGGTACTCGATTAGGCTGTCATGCCCCAGACCAACAGACTTAATCTTGGATTTCCTGTCTCTTGCTGATTTTAGCTGAAATTCTTGTCAAAGGTTTAGTGTGAATGTAGCAGCCATGTGCACACTGTACTGGTGGTGCCGCATTTCCACACAGTAATCCTACTGGAAAATAGAAGGTCAGCCAAGTACCACTTTTGTAGAGTAATTCCTTTAGTTGATAAAAAAATCAGCCAGCCAGCCAGGCATCTGTGATTCAGTTTGATACCTCTTAAGCAGAGGTCAGAATTGGAGTTGGCTGTATTTTCAGTCACACTTCTTTTTTTCTTTGGCATCTGTTTACAGCAGTGAAGTACTTATCCAGAAAAATTTTATTTAAACTTACTCTGATGCCTGGTTTAAGTAGCCATGTTAACTCACTCATATTATTCTTATAATAAGTGGAGAGCATACACTTCAGAGCAAGGAGGGTGGGTGTGCCTTTGTGCTCAATTTAGTTACTGATCAGCTATTTTTTAACACTGCAGAAAATAATTTTCATTTTTAGCCACTGAAACCCTAAAAATTTCAGTCTTTGGTAGAAAACCAAAACGTTTCTAGTTTTTTGATGAAAACAGAAATTTTTGAAGAAAATTGAAAACTTTTTTTTTTTATAATTTTTTGGGGATCTAAAAACCCTTCCTGATTAGCTCCGTTCAGGGTACTTTACATGCAGATTCTGTCCTCCACCGTGGCTCTCTGTATCACTACTCTGGTGGTGTAGAAAGAAATGGAAATGCTTCACACAGAATCCCCTATCTTAATGAAAATCCATGTTGCTGCAGGAAGCTAAAGGGGCTGGTAGTTTGGTAGGTAGCATTATTTGAGTCAGTAATGAACTATTAGGTGACAGTGTGCTGCTTCTCTCTTTTGGATGAAATAAGAAACCAAAGAACTGGCTTTTCAGAAGCACCAGGGTGTTAGTCCAGATGTCCATGACAAACTTGAATCTGGGTAATTATATTAAAATTCCCCCTGATGCTTCAGTTGTATGCAGTATTTGACTCCACAACTCTGACATTGTCTGGCAGCTATTTTAACAGTGCACAATCCACTCTAGAGGTGGCTATATGTTAATGAGGGATTAAACGTTTCCTCTAAATGCATGTGGTTTGAACCTGATTGCACTGAAGCCATTGTCAAAACTGCCATTCACCTTAGCGGGAACAGGATTGGGATCTTGTTGCCTGGAACTGCAACTCTTACTCACGTGAAAAGTGTTTACGTTAATAGTCCTGTTGCATGAGTAGGATTGAGCCCACAGTCTATGGGGAGTCAACACAGGAAACAACAGCTTAGGCATAGCCGAGAAAACTGATCTAACCTAATAAAATAAGAATTCAAAATTCCCTAGCCATTTTCATCCAGTCAGATATAAAAAAATAACAGCATCTAAAAACAGACAACAGAACAATAGTCCCACTAACTGAAACCTGGGACCTCCGTTACAGTTAATTGAAATTCCTGAGGACAGTGCAATCAGAATACTGCTTCAATGTGGTTTATCTCAGGCATTGTTCCTCTCCTTCCTCCTTCCTTATGTTTTTATAAAATGTTATGTTACTGTAATCCAAGCAAAGGGATGGCCAAAATGTTTCCTTGATCTGTGCAGTGAGTTTGTGTCATGACAGTAAACGGTTATTCCCTTAACCCAGTGATACAGAGGGTCACTCTTTTTGTCTCTCCTTTTTCAGGGAGTTTTGCTATGCTTGGATATAAAGGACAGGCCAGACCCTCCTGGATTAAAATCCTTAACCAAGCTGCTAATCAGAAAGCTGCTTTTCTACAGCATTACGTTCCCTTGATGTTGAGAGAATACAAATGTTCAGCTAACTCTGCAGAGTTTTAGGATTCTTTCTGTATCTGAACCACGTACAAAAACAACTCCAGAGTGGCTGGGGAAATCAGACAATTTAATCTTGCTACGTTGTTGTTGGCTTAACGTCAGCCAGGCAAATCCTACAACTCACGGTGTAACTTTGGATGGTGTTGTTTTTATGGGTTTGTATCAGGCTGATTTTTTATTTGTATTTTTTATAACTAATAAATATATTCTGATCTTACAAAGTGTGGGTAAAACTTTGTTTTTCAAGTAATGCGTGGATGGAATGGTTTTGTCAGGTTGGGAGAGGGTTAAAGGCCCTAAAGGCTACTTTTTCCCAAGGAAACCAGAAAATACCTGCCATTTGGTTCAATCCGGTGCATTCCAAAGGTGAAAATTTGCACCTCGGAAGCATATGAGTCAGGAATGAAATTTGGCAAAGAAAAGTTCACAGTATCCAGGGAAGGAGGTGAACCCCATCAGAGGTAGGCAACCTCTACCCTTCATTATGCCTTTAATTTGCACTCCAGAATCCAATGACTTCCATTCAAATCTAGGTCTGCTTTAAAAACAAAACACAAAATTAACAAGAAAAAACATCTGCCACAGCTCCTTAGATGAACTGAAGTTAATAAAATCAAAGTGCATCAACAGATAAGCTCACAATAATCTTGTAATATCTTCTTTCTCATCAGGCTTATTATATACAACTGTTGTGCAATTGTTTCTATCTGTAGCTAATGACTGGTGAAATCATGTCTACTCTACTGGCAAGAAAATTTGATTAAAGGCTCCTAAGTATATGAATCGAGATAAGTTGTCCTCAGGTGATGCTCACGTGGACTTTTCTCCTGCTGATGTCAATAGCAGTTTGATTGTGTAAGGCAGAGTATCTGGGCCACTGCTGGCACATACAGGCTCTTTCTTTGTGGTTTTTCTTTAAACTGCTGCTTCTTGTAGTAATTAAGACATAATATCATTGAATGGAAAGTGGGAAACAACTGGTATTGACAACCGGGTATTGACTTATCTGGCAGTGACTGCACTGAAATTTTGGTTAACATTGTGCTACCAATAATAACAATAAAGGAGAGGTAATTTTGAAACCATGCAGGTAAATACCTGTTTTGAGAGGAGCAGCAATCCAAAATGCTGAGAATTTTAAAAACCAATTGGACTAAAATGTGAAATGTATTTAGATTTGATTGTCTGTAAAATGTTCTCCAAACTCCTTCAGGGTATTAGACATTTTTTAATTAAGGTCACATTTTAGGTGCTTTGCTGATCTTGGTGATGGGCCTGATTTGAACCAGCAGGTGTGTGGATGCAACAAGGAAAGGATATTATTTGAGGGAGGGGGAAAGGTAGAATCCTGCTCCCGTTTGAAGTCAATGGCAAAACTCCCATTAATTTCAGTGGGGCCCAGGACTTCACCTAAAGACTCCTGAGTCAGCTGCTGACTAGAGTAGACTTGCAATGTAAACAAATGACGTGATGATTTTGTTCCTATTATTACTGAGGGAATGGATTTATCTGAGATTTTATGCTGTGCTAGACGTCAAAAGCTGGACAAGGGCTTTTACAGTTTTAAATTGAAATTAGTGTTTCCTATGTCTAAAGACTGCAGAGTACATGGAGAGTTAGATGCCAGGGGACTATTCTGATAACCTGTGCACCCTAAAAAATGAATCAGCAATTTTTATTTGATTTCTTTTTCTTTGTTTATAAAACGGCATGTTCCTTAGTGCATTTCCTAGGAGGCAATTGTTCATAGAACAATGAGCAATGCAACTAGCACTAATTGACAACTTTGTTAGCAGTTTTGGCTGAGGCCAAAAACTAATGGATTGTGTCATCATTCAGAATATTTTCTCATCCCTGGGGGTTATCCTTCTAGTTTCAGATCATTGGCAGGTCAGTGATGGGGAAGCGTGCAATACTGTTATCTTTGCTCAATGAATACAAGGAGTGCTGTTCTCCTCAGTTGTCAATCAACACTAAATTCCCAGGAAAGCTATATAAAAGGAAAAACTAAAATTACAGATAAAACTGATTGTGAATTAAAGATCATGTGATCCTCAGCTCAGATCAGAGAACTGACGTCCAGTGGCCTAAATACTATAATAAGAACTTAAGTGCATCCTATGCATGCAGCAGGATTGCTTCTCATTCCCATTCTATCTTTTCCAAATGAAGTTCTGTCACTGCGGTTGACGGACACAATTTAGGGATTTTCTAGAGATGTGAAGATGCACTTGGCATGATTTTTTTTTGAATGCATATGCAGTTCAGTGGCATGAATGAAGCACTTGATGATCTCTTGTGGAGCAGAATGAGTGTGTTGAGTGAGAGCAGCAAGAGCTTTCCCATAATTCAGTGGGGGAAATGGGACTTGATGTATCTGCTGGTGTTTGTCAATGAACACTGCAAACAGGAATTTTTGTCTTCTTATTGACACACAGTTAAAATATAGGTTGTTTGTCTGTTTATCTTCATCACCATGTTATACGAGCTCCTGTCCTGTTGGCCCAGATGGTGCCTTGGTTGGATAGCAAGATTTAGCAAAGGTGCAGCATGTTTCTCAGCCCCATTGAAACAGTTAATTGTCTGTCTAAATGTGTGACAATTTCAGCTTCAATGGGGGAGTCAAACAGACTGAATGGAAGGGAAGATAGTTCAGAATGAAAGGCCAGGCCAGGGGCCTTCAAAATCTCCCCCTGTGTGGTCATCATGACTCCATCTTGCTTTTGGCATCTCCCTTGACTGAAACTGAATGAGGTGAGTGAAATTCTGACTCAAATGATGGAATTAGTCCTATCAGAAATGTTAATGCATAGATGTTGACATCATTTTTATACTATGTGTATAAATTTTTTATACGTGAATGTAATGTCTATAAACATACCTATATGTCTCCAATGTGTGTGTATAAATCCATGTTAACAGATAGCCTTATAGAATTTATTTTGGATAAATTGGTAATTTTATACTAGTCCTTCTATAGAATTACCTCCACTTCTTTCCTCAGTATATTATGTAATGGGAGTGTTGCATATTGAAGCTAAGCCTTATTTCACTGAGTAGACCCATATTCTGCACTACTGCTTTGTTTCTCCTTTGAATTTTTGATACATGTGCACAAGTTATGGGCCAGGGAGGTGAGGGCTACATTACTAATATCTGTTCTGTGCTTTGAAGACTTCACAGCTAAAACAACCAAAGAGACTTTTACATGTTGAGGTTAGTGTTTTGTTGGCTAGATTCTTGCTCTCTGATGAATGGCTTGCATACTCACTGTCCAGCAACATCATGACACTGACGTGGGACCAAGCCATTGTGCTACAAAGCTGATGTGATTCAGAGCAGTCTGAGTGACTTGATCGCTTGAGCCTGTGAGGTAGGACACCTGAGGTGGTCAGAGAGGAACTGCCTGAGGAGAGGAGTGGATAGTGGATTCATTGCCAAAACAAGAGGTAACAGAGCTTTCTTTCTGGATCATTAGCCAGACTGAGGAAGATCTCAATGAGGTTCGAAAGGTAATGTACAAAGTGATGTGATGAACTCTATGGGCCATTGGAGGAAAAGGAAGCAGGTGATGAGTGTTATATTAAAATCTAGACAAGATGAGGACTGAACCCTCCCAGCAGCACTGTTAAGTCCTTCTGAACTCCTGTTATAACCCAATTCAGTTTTCTGAGGCCATAAGAGCAAGAGGTATTTGGCTGTGAGTTTGAGCCCCAGCATTGGAACAAATCACTGATGGTACATGCTCTTTATTATCCTGGAGATTTATTTGATCATATCAGACAGGTCCAGATCCTGAATCCTAGTAGTATAACGCAGAGTCCTAAACCCAGTCTAAAGCTAACAGCTGGTGAAGGAGAAGCTGAGGGAAAGAGAGTCAGGTACCCAACCTTCTGAAGAATACCTTTCCTCCCAAAATTAAGCCAAGTGGCAAGTGTCCCGGGGAAACAGGTGAGGAGCTAAGGTGAGCCAGACACACAGAGTAAAGTGCCACAAAAGCAAATAGAGAAATCTTTGCATCTCAGTGTGGAACCCTGGGTAGTGCTGTGTGACTATCCCATTGGACTACTGGAAACACTTTCCTTCCAGTCAGGGTTAAAGAGACCCCAAAGCTATGAACATTCAACAAAGGACACTATCTCCACCCGGATACTCAGGATTCCAGAAAGAAATGTTTCAAAAGCTGCTTCTAAATTTCAATGGCGCATGCACTAAAAACTGCATATATGAGTGTGTGGGTGCAAATCAAGAGGCTGGCTTAGACCTCTTCAAAACTTGGCCCCATTTGTGCAGGGAATTTAGCTGTATTTGCAAAAAATTCCTGTGCTGCGTTTTAGCAAATGTGTAAATGCACCCACCTCCAAATGCAGCCAATATGTGCATCACATTATGCCACCAATTGCCAGTCTGAGACAACTGGCCATCTTCCTGAGTAATACACAAAGGCTTTCCTTCTCCTTTATTTGCAAAGGGTAAACATTTTAAAACCACCTAAGTCTCATTGACTTTGTGAGACCTAGCCTCGTTCATGCCTAAATCACTTTTGAAAGTGGGACTTCGGCTTCTAAATGACCTACGTGTTTTGAAAAATGCTGCCCAAAACTTTAGAGGCCTGTGGGTCTGATTTTTATGAAGTGCTGACCTTCTTCAACTTCCACTGAAATTGGTAGGAGATAAAAGCACTCAGCACCTCCCAGGATCTGCTTGGAGGAATCAGAATGAAAGAACTTGCAGTAAGTATTACATAGAAAGGAACTGAACTAAATCCCCTTCCCATTAGAAGAAAATGTTGGATAAATTGATAGGGAATCCAGGTTGAGAGAGAGCGGTCAGGTTCTGTTTCTGGCTCAATTAAGCCAATTGTAAAGAATGATTGGTTCAACTATTCTACTTCAAGATCATCATCTTTATTTGGTTCCCATTTCCCTTTCCTCGCCACAAAAATCTGCCTAATGTACAGATGGCAAAAACAACATCACACTCATGTACAGTACCATTTAAGATTTAACAATGCTGCATTTATGTAATGGGGTTAAGATTGTGCAAGCATTTGAATTGGAAATCCCTGGATATTTGTTTGCATGGCGGCAGGGCTGGATGAAGGCTTTTAAATAACTACAGAAATGTACGAGCAGCCTGCTGTGCAATGGTTCACCCTAGCTCAGGAATGTCAGTGTAAAGAAAGGCGGATGCATCCAAGGTGAAGAAAGCCAAATGTACTTGTCAAGTCAGTTTTCCCAGCTTGAGTTAAGATGTGAAATGGCCTGTTACAGGCACAGAGCAATATTCTCTCAGCATAGGGAATGTGAACTGTCATCAAGTGTGATGGCAGTAAAAGGACAGCACAGGCGCTAATTAAACCTCCCATTCCTTTCTCAGAAGTCAGTTTCCTGATCAGCCCAGAGCGCTTTGCACATGAACAAGGAAACTTCCAATGCACTTCTGAACTGGCCACCAAAACACTGAAATCTAAACATGGGCTTAGACTAATCTTTCCTAAGTACAATGAAAGCTCCAGTTTTCACCAAGTACAGCATGCAGTGGGACACACAATCTGGTGATGTTGTCTCTCTGATATCACTCAGCTTGGCAATTCCATCAAAAGAAACACCAAATCATTGTCTTTTATCTCTCTTTAAGTATGTGTACTGTTCTGTGCAGATCTGCTCTGTGGACCACCGATCTTACAAAGAGATTCTAGAGTAGCTAAGGTACTATATACCCATGTCCATCTTCCATTCTAGTTTATAAAGGTTCTTCCTTGACTTCAGTGTGAGAAGGCTCAGGCCCATAGGCCAAACTTTTCATAAGTAACTACTAGTGACTTCAGGTGTCACCATCCATTTTTGGATGCCTACCTTCAGACATCCTAAAGGAGCTTCATTTTCAGAAAGTGTTGAGGACCCACATTCTAACGATCAGCCCCATTCCAGGTATATCATATTGGCTCCCAGAATCTGAGTTATCCACAATCATGAGTCACCTTTGAAAATCTTGGCCAGGGTGTCTAAGCTACTAAATAACTATCTACCTATCTTGGTACTTCTGTGTAATAACTGAATACCTCATAATCAGTAATGAATACTATCCTCACAATACCCCTGTGAGGAAAGGAAATGTCATTTATCCCCATTTTACAGAGGGGAACTGAGGCACAGAGACACTAAGTGACTTGCCCAGGATCATGTAGGAAATCTGTTACTGAGTTAGAAATTTAACCCCAATCTCCTGAGTCCCAGTCCAGCATCCTACCCCTTATACTGTGAGAGGAGAGAAAAGAAAGGGAGTGCTCCTGTTTAAATGCTTGCCATTTCTGCCCATTTTCCACTTTCTAGTTAGTGTGGAGATTACAGGCTTCTCTTTCAACTGAGCATGTCCCTCTACATTGTTACCCGTTTAATAGCACCAAAGACATCTGTAACGCACAATGGCTTTCAATGTTCTTTGTAGTCATCAGTCAGATTGGGCTATTACCTTGACAACCACGAGATGTACCTGTGAGGAGAAGAGTAATTCTCCCTTCCCCAACCTATGCCCCACTGACTGAGGAACTTTAGGAAGCCCACACTTTTATGATTTCATTATGAATTTTTTTTTAAATCTCAAGCTGTCTTTAAATGTATGTTTACATTTTCCCCTCAGCACCATCTGTTCTCTGTCTGCTTCAGCATACAACTACGAAGAACTAGATAGATCAGGGGGCTCCTTTTTACAGAATTCTTTAATGCTTTCTAGTGCATTATGACTATTGACACCTGCAGTAGCAGCCGTCTAAGCACTGACTAATGGCTTCCTGTATCTACTTTTAGCATTGCCTGCTAATATTCACTCTTTTTGAAACGATTCCCAGCTGTTGGATCCTTCCAAAGAGTGTGTCTTGCCAGACGTAGGGATATGACTCCCACTCACAATTGCCAGGTGGCTTTTAATGGCTAAATGAAAAAAACTTTTCTCACCCAACAGAGAATTTGCGGATGGAGTTTGAGAAACATTCAAGATTTATTTAGAAGGATTCTTTCACGGCCCTTACGCTTTCAGAATATTTGAATATATGTGGCCATTTGTTGACAGAAATTATTACATCATAGTTGAACTTAATAATATGGCGTCTGTTCAAGTAAGCTGTAGCTTGATTGCTTTATTCCCACATGACTCTAAGCAAACAAAACAACCCATTTGCAGCAGGCACTATTCTGAAACCTTCCCTCACGGAAGGCATGAATGAAAAGAGTCATTTTTCCCCTTCTTAATTTTTTTTTAATTGTTTGACTCCAGCACTTGTGAAAGGTGTTGAATTGACACCCACGGAACCTGAGAATTTCTGTTTATCCCCAGAACAGGAACCGTATTTTTCCCACATGGATCTGTCAGGGTAACTCAAATCTGGCCCAGCAGAGACACTGTTTGTAGTGGGAGTGGAACTTGTTCTCCTTGGCCTCTCTGGGACATCCAACAAGGATGCTAGTTTGTACTAACAGTGCTAGTGAACACTGGGAACTGAACTGAGCCCCCCTTCCATTTAGCCAGAGAACAGGAAAGAGCTTGTTTTAACCACAGCAGTTTAGATTCTGCCGAAGTTATTTGGGCCCAACACAAGTGGCATCTCCAAAAATATCTATATTTTAAATGTTGTTGTATTCTTGGTCCACACCATGCTGTGCAAGCTTGAGGACAAAGCCATTTGGCACTGGCCTGCAGTAAATCATAGCTGTTGCCTCCAAAGGAAGCAATGGTCAGAGGAAGTGACAACTGTCCTTGCATTCTGGCAAAGAAATTTCTTTACTACCCAACAATGAGATAGAAAATGCATGCTATCACTGTCAAACTTCATACCTTTTGTATCTAACCAATGTGTTATAAATGAAAGACCAAACCATTCATTTTAGAAAATGTATGCCTTCAAACAAAACTGATGTGCCTCAGTCATCGTTACAAAGTTGCTTTCACATGCACCGCTGTACTGCGGTATCACAACAGCACAGTTTGTACTTATACTTAAAATAGACAATACCTACCCTATTTCAAATCAGATTGTGTAATAACGGTGGACAGATGTTGACTTCTTAATGGTCACTGTGGTACTTCAATAACACTTACTATAACATTGTTAGCTTATAAAATGTTGACACTGTTAAATGGTCAGACGCATGCTGCTTAGTTCTGACCACAATCCTACTGAACAGTTACTACTCACTGAAAATGTACATCATTCAGAGATTAAGCCATTACTGAGTAGAGCTGGGCAGAAAATAGATTTTCCATTTTGCAGGAAATTCCATTATTTTGAAATTTCACCAGTTCCAAAATGGAATGAAATTTTTTTTTTAATTTCCAGAAAAATGAAATTCTAAAAAAGTCATGTTTTTAAACACCTGGGACATTTCATTTTGATAAAACAGAAACATTTCATTTTAATTTTGACTTTTTAACTTTCTTCAAACTGTTTTTATATAAAATCACGATTTCATTTGGAAAAGTCATTTTGAAATGAAAAATCAAAGTATTTGAGACTGAAAATGCCAAAACAGGATGTTTCAACATTATTGAAATGTTTTTACTTCATCTTTTTAACAAAATTTTGTCAAAGTTGGCATGTTCTTCAAATCATTTTGATGAAAATGGCTTCCTTTTTTTTTTTTTTTTTTTTTTTGGAGTTGGGTGGGAAGGTTTGATGACAAAATTCAGACCAACACTATTACCGTGTATATTGCTTTTTCTCTACTATCCTGCAATATCCCTTTTATCACTGAGTATCATGTGGCATGCTGTCTGTATTGTCACTCATGGATAGAATGTGCTTTCACTCAGTGGGCATGAGCCATGTGACCAGCAATCCTCATGTTACCATGCCCTACAACTGTACAAGCAAACTTATTTCCTGTTGGGATGTTTCTTAGCCAGGGTGACCAGACTGCAAGGTGAAAAACTGGGACAGGGAGTGGGGGGTAATAGGTGCCTATATAAGACAAAGCCCCAAATATCAGGACTGTTCCAATAAAATCGGGACATCTGGTCACCCTATTCTTGATAAATTTGGTTGTAATGCTACTTTTAATACAATGCCCCAAATTTCATGGCAATATGTTCTGGGTAAGTAGTTGTAATTAAAATTTTACCTTTTACATGCAAAGCACAGACACCTCCTGTATTTATTTCAGCTGTGGAATTTGTTCCAGACTAAATCTTGGGGTTTTTTTAATTACAAGAGGATAAGTACAATAATTGAAGTTTTCTTAGGTAAGAAATTGGAGCTCCCCAGAGTTATCTTTTATTGTTTTTACCTGTATAATTCCAAACCAATGTGATTTTTCTAAACAAATATTCGACACTCTTTTACTTTGCAATATGAACAGGTTCCTTGTGTCTGCATAAGGAGGTTTATTTAATTTGGAAGAGAACCTAAGGGTCTTATTTACAACCAAACATTGTGTTTGAAGAGACTGCCCTCAAGATGCTCACACAACTATCAGTGACTTTAAAAGCAAATGTAGATAAATACAAAGAGGAGCCTAAACTGATGTTAGTTGACATACAGAAGAACCCTATGGATATAACAGATGAATAAGCAATCTGTCCAATGATATGGTGACTCTGTATTATGTTATAACCATTATACGGATTACAAACAAGTTTCTTTAAAAGTCCATCACTACAGAAGTGCACAATGAAATGTAATGGCTCCAAGGACTATACTGGTTAAAGAATATGGATTTTAAACAATACCTTACAAATACATACTAGTGAACATTTTACATAAGTAGTATGCACAGAAATACATAACCTTTGACCTATTCATGTCCATGAACTCTCCTCAGCATGAGGCAGAGTTGCATAATCAGGCCTTTTAGCAAATGGACTTTAATCACAGTAATCCTAGACACAGTGGGATTACTTAAAGACAGCACTCCAGCCCACTCCAAATCTAAATTTCATGACACTGAAGCTAGATCTTCAGGGGGGAAATTTCTAAAAGCATCCTTTAGCTTTGTTCCCAGATTTGCAATTTGGAGTGGCTGAGTGACTGAGCACCCAAAAGTCCAGAAGGTGCAGCTTCAAAACTGCAACTGTGACCACAGGTCAGAATTTTGGGATGCACATAACATGGTTGTGAGAACACAGGCATACGCTTTAAGGTACTCACATTGAGGCCACTCTGAAAATCTGATCCTGTGTTGTTTTCATTTTTGAGGGGGAGGTTGAGGGTGGGTGGAGGAGGAGGGTTGCACATGTGAGTATGCAGCCATCCACAGTCCTGATACCATATGTGTTTATACTGCATTCCTAAGAGGTTTCCTGTCACATGTTGTGATTTCCTTCTGTGTACATGTTTGAATATCTGAATATTAAACCTAACAAAGGGGAATATGTTGGGTGGCGGGTGTTCTTGTTTTCCTGTTCTTCTCTAACAAGTCAAGAAGGGTGAAAAGTGAAGGCCTGCTTAGTCAGAAAACAGACTATAACCCTTTCTCCATGTCATGTGTAACTTTTTTGCTTAAAATATGCTTGAGTTGACAAAGATCTAATTCCTGTCTTGGTGTTCTTTGTCACAGGTCTCCACAGAACTAAGGATACTGAAAGCAGCCTCCCTTCCCAGGATGGACCTGGTCATCAGTTTTGTTTCTCTTCTATTTGTAATCTCTTCTGTACGCACCGGTAAGTTTCCAGCCAGCAGAAGGTATCTAAATAACAACAGTATTTCTAATTTGGGAAAGTGCAGCTGTAGGTCAGGTGTCTTTTCAGTCCTTGATCCAGTGTCTGCAGGGAGCTTATAGCACAAGCAATGTGGGGAAATACATAATGGGATTCGTTCCCCAGCCTCCCTAGTTTAGAGCAGCTTCGTTAAAGGCAAAGGAGAAAACTATTAAGCAGTTGAAAATGCTACGTGAAGTGAAGAAGCTGAATAAGTCAAGTTTATAAAATAGCCGAAGAGTTGTCATTCTGAGATGTGCTTTGAGCATTTTATTGCATTGTCCTAGCTCTGCCCTCATGGCTAGAACATTAGAAAATATGGGGAGAGCAAAAAGCCGTCCTGTCCCAGGATGCTTCCTCGGTCCTTCTTTGGGTCTTGCTGATAAATGTAAAAGCATTTCATGCATTATGTTCAGCCTCTCCAAGCTACATTTCTCCTCACTGTGGTATTCTCTATATTCTAAGAGTGGCTGATTTGTTTCTGACTTTTTAAAATTCCCCCTAATTTAACCCCCAAAGCCAACACTAAGCAACAACATAAGGTACACTGCCATTACTGTGCTTAGGGAATTTTAGGCACAAAAGAAAGTATAGCTAATTCCGCAGAGTACCCTGAAGGGGAACTGGCATCTGAGTGCAAAAAGACCAGGAGATTCATAGATAAGGCTGACATTTCATCTATGATAAAGTAAATGGGTACTAGAGAACCTGTTAACCCTTTTAGCTGTTTCAGTCCTTCTATGGCTGGCAATGGATGTCTTGCTGGAGAACACAGGATTGGATTGTAGAGTTTCTCCACTGCTCCTGGTATGAATGGGTTAAGAAAGGAGCTTGGACCTTTAACTCTGAATTATCCTGGCTTTTGCTAATTTAAATCCAAGTCATAAGAGTAAATCCCCTCCCCCTAACCTATGTCTACTTCTCTGCCTGTCGTTAGACTATGAATTCCTCAGGGCTGGTGCTGTCTTTTCTTGAATGTTGGGAAAGCACCCACGATAAATAAATAGTAATAATGAGCTGCCTTTTACCCATCCAACTTAGCCTGTTTGGAAGATTTACACCTTTACATTTGACTCAAATGTCAGTGTCTGTGATTGATTTTTATAATCTCGATGTGAGCACACATCCAATTATTCTTGTCCCTCCTAGAACCCTTGATCTTTTCTTTTGACTGTTGTCTATTCAAATTAGTGTTATTTTCAGGCATCTGCTTACAATGCAGGTTCTATCTACTGCCTGAATTATTTCTTTTTCAGGCTACTCTTATTAATTCTATACATCTCCCAGTAGAGATCAAGAGCCTGAATCTGATCTTTTCTCCTCCAGTGTAAATTGGGAGGAATACCATTGATACCAATGGAATCACTCCAGTTTGAACTGGTGCACATATTTGATTTGAGTCCTCGATGTTTTTCAGTGTTTGAATCACGCTCAACAATTATTAGCATTCTTTGACTCGATCCCTGCATTTCTGTATAAAGAACTCATCCAGAGCCAGGACACATGTTGCACACATGAAATGTCACTTGCTACCTTAGATAATTGGTCCTTTGGAGTCTCAGTCCTTAAGAGACACCAAACCAGTGGCTGATCCAATTCTATTGTTTTCTCAAGAGTTGGAGTTGATTTGGGATCTGACAGGAAACTGAGTGAGTGCAGATGGACAGATTTTGTTCAGGATGTTACAGAAGTCCAATTGTCCTTCTGGTTTTCTAGTGGCAAAAGAATACAGAATATATAGCTCTCTAGTTGTCACAGTATTTCTTGATGTCAGTGAGAGAAATCTTGACAGTAAGAGAGTCTTAAAACTGATCACACTGGATGAAGTTCCAAGAACTGCTGAGAACCTGCAACTCCCATTAATGGGAAAGGGTTCATGGACAATGGGAGTTTAAACAATCTTCTTTAATTAGGAAGTTTTTAGTCATCATGAAACAAACACACGCCCACCCCTTGTTGAACTAGAGTAGACATGGGGCTAATGTGTTGGGTAAGATTAAAGCAGAGAAATATCTTATCTTAAATACTTGTAACTTGAGATGCCCTTGGGTTTAGTACATGAGCACAGTTGAGATATGTATGTGTGTGGAGACCAATGATGTGCAACCCTCGGGAGGGTGGATCCTTCTCTTTTGAAAGATATAATGAAGCCAACCATTCTCTCATGAGATTTCGAGCTCTTCCTGGCTTTAGTCAGACTGGAATCTCCCTGAGAACTCTCCTGGCTATTATGGTATTTAAACCACTCATGCTTCCAATCCCAACTGAAGAGTAAAAGTTGTAGAAGTTTATGGCTTTTTTCCCCCTTTAAGTTTACCAGACCTCACAGGTATTGTTTGGCATTAGTTCGTGTTTAGGTGATGGTTCAGGTTGGGTCTTATTTTCTCCTTTTTCATTTGCTCCCCAGAGCAGACACCTTTGTGCAGCTAGTGGCAGACTGCCCACATTATGGCTGGACATTGACAGGCAGAGCTGTAACATTAAAGGCAAAATCCTCCCCTTTTCTCTACCACTATCTTGATGCGGTGGGACCAGTGATGTTTTGCTGTGCAAGGTAGTAAGGTTTTTTGTGCTTCCTGAGTCCAGCAGAGCATGGAGTAATGGTCTCAAGTTGCAGTAGGGGAGGTTTAGGTTGGATATTGTGAAAAAGTTTTTCCTTAGGAGGGTAGTGAAGCACTGGAATGGGTTACCTAGGGAGGTGATGGAATCTCCTCCTTTAGAGGTTTTTAAGGTCAGGCTTGACAAAATGATTTAGTTGGGGGATTGGTTCTGCTTTGAGCAGGAGGTTGGACTAGATGACCTCCTGAGGTCTCTTCCAACCCTGATATTCTATGAAACTATGTTCCCAAACTTATCATTTTCCTTTTATCGTGACCCAAATACAGTCCAATCAAGGTGGGACATCTTTGCATTACAGGGAAGAGGCATCCTCTTTGAATGTAATTTATCGAGCATGACAACATCAAGGGCATAGATATAACATTTTCTTCCTTGAGTGAATCCAGGATAATTTTATCATCTCCCTTCATCTCTATCAGCAGAAGCAGCCTCAGCGTGTCCTGATCAGGATCCTGAGCTGGAACCCTGGAACGCTGGTCATGATGAAGAGCAACATATTGAAATCGGCAAAGACAGGAAGTTCCTTCTCTCTTCCTCTGCAACCGTCCACTCTATCCACATCACAGATGGAGGTAAATCCTTCTGCCAGCCTGAGAGCCAAGCCAGGGGACAAGGGTTCTCCATTAGGTCTACTTAGATCAGCACATATGGCACAGGGACAGCTTCCTCCAGGGTGCTCTGAGGTAGAGCAAATATTGGATAATGCCAACTTCAGTTTCGTACCAGGGTGGGTGGTGATAGGGATGATATCAGCTCTGGGCAGCTAAGAGTAGCTTGTTGGTTGTCTTCTCTGGCGAATTTACAAAAATACATCAACTTGCTTAATAGTTCTGGTCCTACAGTTTCCTTTGTAAACCCTATCCTAGTAATTTGCTGTACAGATAATGTCCTAATAAAGCAAGGATATTCTTAGGGTCTCAGGACAAGGCAGATATGTGTTTACTCTTTGACTGGAAGGACAATATCCTATTTTGTTGCTGATGAGTGCTAGCATTAATCACTTTTATTCAGCATTAACTCATAAGTTCTTGTGCAGTCTCCTATTCAGTCCTTCTCTATACAAAACTCCATTGACCTCAATGAGAGTTTGTCTGAGTAAAAGCCGAATAAACACTTTAGGATCTGGCCCTGAAGCAGTTTTGGGGAATATATTTGACATTTCTTTCTGATGTAATTGGGAAAGCTGGCCCTGCTTTTTGCACAGTAGCACCACTAACTCTGGTGACTTGCTATGTTTTAAAACTTCATACCGTTATTTTTTCCTTAGGAAAACTGATCATTAAGGACAATACGCAGCCTATAGTTTTGCGAACTCGACATATATTGATTGAAAATGGAGGAGAGCTACATATCGGCAGTGAGCTATGTCCATACCAAAGTAATGTGATGATCATCTTATACGGGCGGTATGTACCTAAAGAACATGAATCCCCTAACTTAGTGCTAGATCTCTATATTACATGTTCCCTTTCACAATGCAGAGATACAAAATAATAATCGCAGTTAAGGTTTCACTGACATTAAACATGAATCACTCGCGCAAACAATGCTTTGTGGGAGGCTTCGTGGCCTATTGAGCTAATTAACTTTACAAAAAAAAAAGAGAGAAACTTTGAGACCTGGTTTTGAGTCGTGTTTGACATATCACAAAACTGCCACATATTTCACCACCAATTGATCTCATTAGCTGTCTTGCTCAAGAGATTTTGTAGCCTATCCATTCTTTCAAATATTTTAAAGTCAGAGGAAAAAAGGCCCAACGTTTCCATTATTTTCTTGCAGTTACCTTGGTCTGAAAATTTTTTCATGCCTAAATTTCTTTCCTCCTTATGACAGAGAGAGGGAGAGGTGACAGGTGTCCCTGATGGACTGGGGTACCACTGAACCTGCCGGTTCCACCAGTCTGGGTTCCGTTACATTGCCCTGCTGAGCCAGGCTCTCGAACCTCCTCCCGCACACACTGGTAGGGCCACAGCCAGCTGCAGAAAGACACAGACACTGCGTGTGAAGACTCAGCTCGGGAATTCCCCAGCACTCAAGTGTACACCCCCTCTAGAGTGTAAACCCAGAATTGTATTGTCTTGCATGGCACAGAAAACTGTACAGTTTAAGCTCATGAAATTCGCTCCCTCCCTCAATGTGGAGGAAGATCTGCACAGCTTTTTGCCCCCCAGTTATGAATTGCACAAACTGGTTTATAGAAACCAAAACCAAATTTATTAACTACAAAGGATAGATTTTAAGTGATTATAAGGCGTAGCAAACAGAGCAAAGCCGATTACTGAGCAAATAAAGCAAACACGGAAACTAAACTTAATCCACTAAAGAAACTGGCTACAAGTAGTAATTTCTCACCCTAAGTGTTGTTTTAAGCAGATAAACTGCTCTTGCTTGCAGTTTAGAATGCCAGATATTCCTTTCACAGGCCGGACACCTTCTAGCCTGGATCCAATCCTTTCTTCCCCAGATCAGTCTTAGGTGTTTTCTGCAGTCATCTTGGGCAGGGATTCAGTGAAGAACAGACCTAGATTAACTCACTTCTCTGCCTTAAATAGGATTTATATATGGTGAGAATCCTTTTTTCCCCCGCTTGGTTCCCATCGCTATTAATGGACAAATACTAGTAGGCCAAGATGGGGTCCAGTAGCAGGTGACATGATACATGACCTTGCCGTGTCAAAGCAGCACCCCAGGAAGCTTCTCAGGAAGGTGGGAGATTAACATCTTCAGCGTCCTATTGTTCTCCCTAATGGCCCATCCAGGCTGATTGCCTACTGTCTGGTGGGCATTCCCCAGGTATAAACACAGTTGTAATTGTTACATAGGCAATACTTCAGATACAGAAAAGATGCATGCATACAAATGGGATAATCATAGTCCTTACATCATAACCTTTCCAATGATACCTCACATGATCCATCTTACATAAAACATATCTTAGTTATGCCATGTTCATATTCTAACAATATCTCTATGAAGAATATGGGGTGTAGTGTCACAAGAGGTAACTCAGTCAAAGAAATAGACTTCTGTGCAAAGTGCTCTAATGTTTCAAGTTGGTAAAGATTACTTTCTATTCACTCAGGCCTGGCTGATACACAGCTTTTGTACTGATATAACTACTTCAGCTAGGGATGTGGTTTGCTTTAAAAAAAAATAGTTATACAGTTACAACTGCTAGTGTGCATGCAGCTATACCAGCATAGCATATTCCCCTTCCCATATGGGAAAAGCTATCCTTGTGTAAGCCCATTTATACCAATATAGCTGTATCCACACTAGGTGTGTTGTACTGCTTTCCTGCCAGTACAACTTTTGTGTGTCAACAAGCTTCCAAAGTGAAATGTCGATAGTAATCTAAAAGAACAACAAACTAGTGATAATGAGTCAGCTGCCATGTCTGTCCTAAATTGTCTCTGACCCCTGTTGTTAGTGTTATTTCAGACAAAGAATTTATTTTCTATAGAGTCCCAGCATTTTGCATTTCTTAGGATCTCTTGAAAGAAATACATTCTAAACATGTTGCTTCCTCTCCTGTCCAGCACTACCAGCACTTGGTGGGAGGCTTTGTGTTGGCTTAATAGTAAAATATTCTAATTCATATGTGTGTGTATTTTTTACCCTACAGAGCAGATGATGGCATCCTGCCAGACGCTGACTTTGGGCAAAAATATATTGGGGTCGGTCGAGGTGGAACCCTGGAGATCCATGGTGAGAAAAAGTTGTCCTGGACTTTTCTAAACAAGACTCTTCACCCTGGTGGCATGGAAGAAGGTGGCTACTACTTTGAAAGAAGCTGGGGGCATCGAGGTGTCATTGTCCATGTTATTGACCCCAAAACAGGGGCAGTCGTCCATTCAGATCGGTGAGTCAGTTTAGAGCCATCAGTATCTGGAAACTTTTGACATTACCTTAAAGGCAGCATCAGCGTCAGATCAGAGATGGGCAAAGGGAATTTCCAGTGACAGATTTATGTAGGTCTCATTGTATGCCTCGCTATAGCTCTTGTCAATTCCGTAGTCTCCATAACCGAATTAGGGCCCAATCCTGCAATATGATGAATGACTTCAACTCCCTGCAAAGTCAGCAAGCTCAGCACCTTGCAGGATCAGGCCTTTAATGTGCTTCAAAGACAGTTGTTACATGGAGTCCTTAGGTTTTTCTGGGCATTTTACCCAGAAACTTCTTTCTGATGGGTCATTAGCAAGTACTAGATTATTACATACGAAATTATTATTATGTATATGTTTTGTGGTAGTTCCTAGGAACGTTTAGTCATGAACCAGGACCCTATTGTGCTGAGAGCTGTAAAACAAAGAACAAAAAGATGGATCAGGCCCCAGCAAGCTTACAATCTAAGCAAACTAGTATCCTAACTGGGCCCTGAAGAACTGCTTCAGACAAACCTCTCATTGACTTGAAAGGAGATGCAGAGCTGCTGGCTGAATTCCAACTGAAGAAGCACTGTAGTCTCACACCAAAAATAAATGATGCATTTTTCCTTGTGCTCACTTCAATCAAATTTGGGTTCCTTCTCTAAGAAAACATGTTACCACCAATTAAGACAATTAACAGTTTTAAATATTCAAAGCTTTAAAAAAGTTTATGAAGAACTGCTGATTGTAGGGGTTTTTATCTGAGAGCTAGGGTTTTTTTTTTAAATGGAGGCATGCATCTTATTTCTAATCTGGTATTACATTACTTATTGTGCAGTTATTTCCTTTTGTATTACTCCGGTAGCGGCACCCCTTTTTTTAACTAGAATAAAAAACAATCAAGCAAACAAAGCACCCAACAACAACAACGACAAAACAAAACATCATCCTAGAAAGTATATCAGTAAAAAAAAAATAATCTTTTTTTCTCTCTTCCTACATACCTACCTACTTTTTTCACCTGCCACTATTTCTCATACGGGGCGGTTATTGTTACAGTTTTGCTGTTTCGTTATCTAGAACTTAGGCAATTCTCTGAATTAGTTTTATGGAAAACCATAATGTATTCTTTTAAACAAACCAGTATAATAATCATTCCATTTCACTATACTATTAAGTAGCACTTTTGCAAGGAATGATGTATAATGGTATCTGTAGCAATACAAACATGTAGATCTCTCTGTATAATGCCTATTTTTAACCAGAGGGAATATACAGAAGGTGTGATGCTCCCTGGTGTAAATGTTTCTTTTCTTTCCTTTAGGTTCGATACCTACAAACTGAAAGGGGAAAGTGCCCGTCTTGTCCAGTATTTGAGAGCAATTGACAATGGCATGATCCTGTCAGTAGCAGTGAATGATGAAGGGTCTAGAAACTTGGATGACTCAGCCAGGAAAGCAATGACCAAACTGGGCAGCAAGCATTTCCTCCATCTTGGGTTTAGGTATGTGCCTATCCTGCCAGTTCTGCCAGCACAGAGCACTTATTATGCTTTTCATATAGCCAGATAATTCTACTGTATCAAAGGCACAACGTTCTTTCGCACTGTGAAAAATTTTCCTTTTTTCTTTGCAAACTTTTAGCAGTTAATTAAATAGCCTAAGATGCATTCAGTGTCTATATTGGGCAGTTTTATTAGGAGTTTGAGGAATAACACATGATTCACATTAAAAGGCATGTATTTTTCCATGATAACCCCATAAGTTATCCATTCCTGTTTGTTTCCATGCCATACCCTAGAGATTTAGGATGTTTGTATCAATCTCTCCAGTGTACTGTATATACATATCGTTCTCTTGGGTAAACAAACTTTAGGACTAGTATAACAGCCATATAGCCCTGGCTAAATACATAGACAGACATTCTGGAAAATATATTATATAACTAATCAAATGTATATTTGGGATTTGTGCAGCACGTAATTTAGTATGCATTATATTTACCCTGTAGACTGTAAAAGTCCTTTGGCCAATATACAGTATATGTTGGCACACATACTGTTTTAGAGAATATGTACTATTTGCCCAGTTGAAGTCCTAGTTTATCACGTTGCTCTGCATTTTTTAAAAGTGGTTGTTTGTTACCCAATAGGTCATAGTCTATATAAAGTCTGGAGGAGTCATTGTGGACCATTTTTAAAAAAATCCTTCAAGAACAGAGCCAAAGGCCAATCTTTGTGAACATGTGTGTGACAATTAGGTAGCCGCAGATGGAGAACATTTTCATTCTGGTATATCTGGAAACTTAGCCATGAGGGTCCCTTATCTGTTACAGGGAATTCGATGCACTATATTGAGAATTCCTATTAAATAACCTAGTCTGCAAAAAAATAGGTAAAAAACTGAACAAACTAAAAAACCCAGTATCTCCTCCCAGATACTCACAGTCCATGTTATGGCCCAATGGCCTGGCAGATTTCTGCTTCTGTAATTCTAGTTTTGAGACACAGAAAGAGACTTTGAAAATCCTGCATCTTTTTTCCTGTCTTGCAACGGGGAACAATTTTTTTTTTCATAATTTTGGTGAAACTGCTCCTGGTATTTTTATCCAACAGTGGCATTTTAATGTTAATTTCCAGCGCCTTTACTACAGGTACTTATAATGGAAATGCCTAGAGAATCTGATTCATTGTGTTATGACTCAGCTCTGCCATGAACTAGCAGTTGCCATCTAAAAGCGAACACTTGCCACGCTGCTACTTGAGCTCCTGCAGCATTTTTCTGTATTTTAAAATAGGGAACAGTGGTGCCCACTCAGGTATTTCTTGGGTAAGAGGGCAACTTCTCCTTCCCCCCACCTCACTGGCTGGAACTCATTCCAGTGCCCACTCATCCCCCCCGCCCCAGGGACCCTGGATTTCCCTTGGCTGGAGAGTCTCACCCTCATACCCACACATTGCATGAGTCAGTGCTGCCAGGAGTTGAGTTCTCAGCAGGCTTCCCTGCACTCCACCCCACAGGAACAGACTCCCTGTGCACCAAGTTGCAACATCATTTGGCATGGATGCCCTTCCATCTGGATGGAGGAGTGGCCAAGCCAAATTTGAGTGGCATTGTGACCCTGTGCACCCGCCTGCAATGCCACTCGCTGAAATTGGGCCTGGCCACAGCTTTGTCTGAAATTTGACTTGGCTGCTGCTCTATACAGTGTTGTGACCACACAACCAGAGTGCTGCTCTGGATCACGCAGGGAGCACATGTACTGATTTAGTACAGGACCTCTAAAAGTTGTCTGGCCAGAGTCCCCTCAGTTCCATTTTATATATGGAATTTTGAGCAAGTGCAAAAACCTGGCGTGTGTGTGGAGAATGCACCTCTTCTTTTTGACAGGGAAATAACAGCAACATCTTGGGTCTTCTGATGTAGTAATTCATGGCAAATGTTGACCCTTTAAGGGTGACCATTGTGTAACATACAGATTTGTAAAAATACTTGCATCCCTGTGTACTAGTTAAGTGCATCTGCCACTTTTTAAAACGTTACCTCTGAAGTCCCAATGACTTTTTTTAATGAGTCTTGGTCTCCTGTGACAGATTTATAGAAGTATTAGGTGTCTAAAGATGTAGACAGCTGCCTAGTGAGATTTTCAAAACCCACTAGGCACCTGTCTACATCTTTAGACACCTCACACTTTCAATAGGAGTTAGACACCTAACTTACTTAGGCACTTTTGAAAGTGTTATTTTAAAACTCGATCAGGATAACAGACTAGCAAAGATTCTCTGTTCCACAATGCCCCAGTGCCTGATTATTAGCTTCTAAATTATAAACAATCAAAGCCTGGAATCCTTACTCAGGCAAAATTCCTGTTTGAAGTCATTATTTACTGAGGCCAATGTTCTCTGAGTTTTGCCTGAGTTAAGGATTGCAAGGTTTGGTCCACAAATAACACATGAGCCACAAACACCCTGTAACCTGGGATGCCTTTATTCAGAACCAGATCCCAAACTTCGACTGTCTCCTTTCTCTACACCAGGATGAACCCAAAGCCTGAACTGGAACAACCTCATTTGGTTCTGAATTCTTCAGCTTAGACCCATCTCTACTCTGAGCAGAAACTCAACTGCAAACCTATATTTGTACCAGAATCAGATAATAACAAAGATGGTTATATCTGACCCCTTTCTCCTCTGCAGTGCAGTAGATAGTGAGGGAAAGGGACTGGATGTTATTTTAATGTCATTTTTGAACTTGCGCCTGGATACCGCATATCAACAGCTACATAATCATACAAGAAAGTCTGAATGCTACGCTGCCTCTTGTTAGGTTTTTACTCTGTAGTAGTTAGTGATTTTCAGTGCACTATACACTTAGGCATATTTTTAGTACTGCTAAAGTAAGTGCCTTTCAAAGGTAAAAAGTCCCTGCTCATTCTGGACAGTATAAAGTACTGCAGTTTTGTAAAAATTACTCTAGGCGATTTGCTAGATTATATATCCACCCTCTAAACTACACTGCAGAGGAGGAGTCAGACAATGGGCAGTGGATTGATTGCTCTCTCTTTCTGATCATCCTAAAACATCTGTTGGCTTGATGACGGGCTGACAGTACTAAATCAAACACCTGTGTGCTAGATCTGTACGGCGCTATGTCTGTTGCTGATGACAGATTGCGAATGTTGCTGAGACAATAACTGGTGCAACCCCAGCTAGTAATTTTGGGGTCAGATATTTGTTTCGCATTTTTGAAAGTGCCAGATGAGTCAGGTTACTCAGTCATTGCCTGGGTAATTTACTGGTACTATGGGCTACACAGGGAGATTGATAGACAGAAACCATCTGTCTCCACTTCTGTCACACTAAACCAGGTCCTGAGCTGCCATAAATCAGCATTGCTCCATTAAAGTCAAAGGAATGATGATTTACATCAGCTGAGCATCTGGCTCATGATGTCTGTTCCTGTTGCCCATTTGCTGAATCCAGAAAAATCAGAATGAATAGAAGAGCTTCCTCTTCCTTGTTTCACTGAGAAATGACTATGCCCTTTAAATAAGGAGTTTTTTTTTAAATAAATCAATCAAGACAAAGTCTTTCAGAACTAGCTGCTAACAGTTCTGATTAGAACCTCACTCTGGCATCAGTGGTGCTACTCTGGGTTCATACAGGCATAAAGGAGGTGGAATTCAGTCCTCGCATTTCACGCCATCAGGACATGTTACATATGGCCACGTGCATTAGGATGAACTGGCTTAACTATGCTGTTAGCCATAAACTAATGCGGGAAACCAAATACTGGGAAGAACGAAACGGGTGCAAATATTAGTTTAAGAACAAACTGAACTGTTCTGCAATGTATTTTGAATGCTCTTGGCCTTGTTTATTTTTTAATCATATTTTTGTCATTTGTTTTTATTTTTGTTAATCCCCAAAAAAAGGAAGTCGGTGGGGGGGGGAAGTCTGTCCTGCCTGCTGAGTGATAAAATGTCATTTCTTCCACTGTCCCACCCCTCCCTTTCTCTCTGGATGGAGATCATAGCACTCCAATGCCTTTGGCACTCAGTGTGCAGGAAAGTTTTCCAGCAGGAGCATCTGGCTCCCTGGCAGACGCCTCAGGCAGTTGTGCTGGCAGCTTCGCAGCTTCCCCTTGGTCTGTCCTGTGGTCAGGACACTGATGAGCTGCTGGAGCTGCCTTGATTTTTTGAGAAGCCATTTTCTTTACATTAACAGGGTGTATATGTCACCCCCTGTTCTCACTATGGGACCAGGCCTACTCAGAATCTGCTCCTACTGAAGTCAAGGGGAATTTAGCCCTTGACCTCAATGGGAACAGAATCAAGCCCTAATAAAGGTGAGATGGCTGGTAATATATAGCGTGTTTTTGATAGTTGGCTTTTAGCGTCCATATATATTGTCTATAGATGCCTGAGGGCAAGTTTTAAAGCCACCTACATTTCAGTTACATCAAATACAATGTGTGAGGTACTGGCTTGGACTCCTAGCATGAAGTCCTGACTTTATTGAAATCAATGGAAGTTTTGCCAAGAGACAGAGGATTTCTCTCATGGGGTTTTTATTTGCTAAATGTTGGGACCTCTCTACTATAGTGGAAGTCCCACAATGCACTTCTTGTTCTGTTGTGATGCACATTATTAATTAATAGCATTCATGGCTGAAGTCTGTTTAGACACATAACAGTAAATCACATTCAGCAGCAGGACAAAACTCCCTGCTCTGACCCATTAGTGCTCTTCTCTAGAGGGTTCATCTCTGAAGTTGAGAGGGCAATTTAGTCTCTGTTCCCCAGACCAGTTCAGTTCACATGCTAGTGTTTCTAGCATTGCTGATAACTCTCTAGTAGATACTGGACTGAGTCCACCTGTGACCATCAGATAGTAACAAACTTCACTTATTATTGGCCTGGGGCTGGAGCTGAACCAGTTATCGTGGCTCATAAATCCCCATTCCTGATCACAGTTTGAAGTGAATAAAATCTTATCTTGTAGCATATCTATGCACCTTTGATAGCAGTTTTTGCCAGAAAATCAATAAAACAGAGTCCATTATAAATCCCCACTGCTCACTACAGGCTGAAACCTGACCTACACCATTTCAGTACAAACTCAATTTGCTTAACCGAATTTGGCTATTTTAAAGTTCTTTTTTTGGGGCGGGGGAGGGAAGCATTGCAGCCACCCAGAGGCATTGCCAGTGTCCCATGTTGCTATCGCCCTAAAACCTCTTTAGATATTCAATAAAAAATGAAGTCCACCTGTTTCATTTATACAACGCTATGATTAATTATATCAAGAAGATATTTGTCTTTGAACCTCATTTCTCTTGTTGCATATTTAGCAAAGCATATTAAGTGTTAAGATATTGTCAAACAAACTGCAGTGTCACATAAATCTGTCTGTTTTGAAGATGGTACACCAGGGAGGAGAAAACAAATGATGCGTGCAAGTACCAGATGAAATAATATAATCATTTCTCATCTTGATTTCTCAGGCATCCTTGGAGTTTTATTACAGTAAAAGGAAACCCTTCCTCTTCTGTTGAAGACCACATTGAATATCTAGGTAATGCAGAAGCAAATGCTTGCTTGAAATTGCCTGGGCAAGTTCCTCCCTGGTATAATTCCATGGAAGTCAGTGTAATTATGTAAGGGATAAATTTGTTCCATGATGTTTGTACTGTCTGACACCATACTACATTGAAGCTATGAACAGGAGTCTTACCTCCTTACATTATCCCCATGTTGTGATGCAGTTGGATGGGATTTGACACAGGCCACTCGTACACAGAAATACAGGACCAGATTCTCAGCTAGTATAAATCAATATAGCTCTGTTGAAGCCAAATTATGTATCCACCTTTTTTACATAAATCAGTGAAATGATCTCAGTTAACATGAGATGAAAATCTAAGACCTGATATTGTACCATGAGAGTCAAAACCCTGCAGCCTATACTAGTTTTTGAGGCTATTTGCTGTGGAATACCATAGTATTTTCTAAATAAAGATAATGACCTGGTTTTTCACAACATAAACTAGCAAACAAAAAATGCAAAATAAAACAAAAACATATGATTTTCTTAATTCACTTGATTTTTTTGAGAATTCCTCCTCTGCAAAAGCAAAGTCTGAGCAGAAGGAGAGTCTGAAAAATCATTCCAAGAGTAGGAGGAACAATTTTGATGGAAATTTTGAGGGCAATTACTGAATCTGCTCTAGTCTCCCAAGAGAGCCAAACACGGGCTTGCTCCATTGCCTATTAAGTCTTAGCTTCTATCACTTGCAAACCATGAAATTGTTAATAATTGTTTTACAGGACACAAAGGATCAGCTGTGGCCAAAGTATTCAAACTATTCCAGGCTGAGAATGGAGAGCATTTTAATGTGTCTTCAACCAGTGAGTGGGTTCAAGGTGAGCCATCTGTTTGCTTGCTAGCAGAGTGACAGCACTTAAACAGTGCTTTTTGAAATATTCCTTTTTCTCACACCAATCACATTCTCTCTTTTTAGAAAGAAAGGGTCTGATATCTGCGAAGGTTGCATTTAATCCAAACAAGAACACAAGCAGCATCTCTATTTCCAATCCCTGCAAGACTCTCTCTGTGTGATTTGAATCCTTTGTCTTTTTTTGCATTGAATGTGACAGTCCATGTGTTAAGACCAAACCAACATACGTCCTCTTATTTCTTTTGATTATGTGGTCACCACTTGTCAGAATGGTGTTTCCGTTAACAAATAGCAACTGATTACAAGCTGACTTGAATATACTGTATACAGAGGGGTGTAGAGAGAAGGGCACAATTCGAGTTCCGCAGCTCTATTAGAAATGCTCATGCTACATACTTAAACCATGTAAATAATTCCATGCTCCCTTGCCTTGCTACGCTTCATAGCATCAGTAAAGTAGCTTCCAGACTAGCCAGGAAAACCAGGAACTAGGCAGTTATTGAAATAACTTGTTCATGGTATTTGAGACTAAATGCTGGTAAGAGCATTTTTGCTGCATTAAGTATGGCTTTCTATAAAACTATCTTTCCTGTTTGTCTCCAGATGTAGAATGGACAGAGTGGTTTGAGAAGCCCCAAAAGGCAAGATCCAAAGACATGGAGAAACTTTCTGACCTCAGAGCGGCAAACCCAGGCAAAATATGTAGTCACCCCCTCGATATCCAGGTAGGACAAACTCCTCATTTTCCCTATAGATTAACTTGCCTGATGAGCAATAGCGGTATACTAAGCAACCAACTGCAGCATCAAAGTCAAGAAAGTTCTAGTAGACCTCAGGCCTTCTTGGTGACTGTGTTGTGAGTGTGAATGCATTTAGTTTCTAGACGTCTCTTGATGCTCTTGCACATAGACTGGCGACAATGATGGTAAATGTTTAACACTAATGGGAGGTTCATAAGACAAACTATATTCCTCACTCTGAGTCTGATCCTGCAGCCCTTATTCACACAACCAGTCCCAGGTCAGTCAATAGGGCTACTGGTGTGAGGAAGGGTTGGAGAATTGGATCCTCTTCTTCAAGTTCTCACTTCTGGAACCTTGAGGGCTGCATATGGGGTTGTGGACAGCATCTGTGCAGTCCACAAAATATGTAGTTTCCTACAGGAAGATTAACGGGGAAAAAAGAGAGGACAGAAATTTTCCAAGGGTCTATAATGGCCTTAGAATGGAAGCTGTCTGAAAAATTAAGCACAAAATGTGACCATAATATTAAAACTACAGGTTGCATTAGATTATGGGGGGAAATGTCTTTGGGCTTGCAGTGATTTTTTAAAGTCCCTGGCTTTTTCTTTGGTAGAAAGAAGTCTGAATTCCATTGTGCGAAACATGTAATTAAATCCTCAAATGCACATGTTGTGGGGGAAAAGTACACCTTGTTATGACTGAAAAAGCTACTTAATGTATGAAGGAAAAATGGCTTTCATTGACAAATTCCCTCTGCATACTTAAATGTCCAGTTGATAAAATTCTGCAGCTCAAGTGCTGCTTAACAGAAGACCGTAAAATGATTGGTACTGTGGGGTTTTTACAGGGTTGGCTTGAGCATTAAGGCATGTAGGAATTGATCCAGCAAACTCTTACTTACCTGAGTAGCCCTTGCTCGCAAGAATAGTTGCATTAAATTTAATTGGACGACTCATGCAATAAGGACTACCTGTACGAACAAGGGCTTCCAGGACAATTTACTCATTGGGGAACAGTTTTTTTCCTCATTGTTCACTATTACTTCCAGGTCAATGGTAAAACTGACTCTAGATGCATTTCAGCTTTTGTTTATGTGTTGGAAGAGGAATTTCAGTTCAGGACATGAGAGCCACTAGGCCAGATACTAATTTAACTAATAGTTGCTTTTGTTCATATGTATTAAAAGTGAAACAAGAAATGCCATATTTTTCTGTTTCTGAAAAGTTATAAATCATGAGCTTCTAAATCTTCAGCTGCTGTAAATCAGTGTAGCCCATTGACTTCATCAGTTTACACCAGCTGCGGATATCAAGTAATCAGAACTAACCTGCCCCAATGATGCTAAGCACAAGAAGAATCAAAATAGAACAAGAAATGTGTAGCCAACGGCACATTTCCCATTGATTGCAGTGAGCGTGTCTATATGAGTGAGTAGGAGTTGCGGGATCAGGCCCCTAATTTAGATGGTGACTCATTTATGAGCCTCGTGCCTTTTTAAAATGAAGGTTATTTGGCTGGTCCTATGCAATGTGTAGCATTTTTATGCAATGGCAAAAACGATTGCAAACAGAGGTCTAGACTCTGGTATTGAATCCCAGCCTTGAGGGGGGATGGTATGGACTGCACTGCCCCAGGAGGAACGCATGCTTGACATGTTGAATCATCCCTTGGGGTGGTGTAACCTGATCCCCTCCCAGCATACCCAGCCAGCTCCACAGGCTGGTTTGTATGTGGGAGAGCAGAAGCCCACCTCTTCTTGCCCCCGTTGCGGCAATTTGTGACCTCAGGGTGCATGAGGGAGCCTTCCTAGTGCTCCCTGAGTATAGAGATAACAATTATCCCTGGCCCTTGCGAGAGAGAGAAGACCCCCATCTCCTTTCTCCTGCAAGGATCAGACACAGTCTGGCCCCAGGTAACGAAATGAGAAAAGTTAAGATGCTTGACAGCCATGAGTTTGTTTGGGCCCATCCATCTGCATTCAGAATCCAAATCTGACCTCAAACTAGTGGAGATCTAAAATCGAGGGAAACAAGGCAGCATTAGCCAAGCTCAGAGTCCTGTTTTTTTTGTGGTTTTTTTGGGAGTGATGTGGGAGTGACATGATTCACCTAGTATTAAATCCATGTGATCTGCATTAAAAAGTTATGGTGCATGAACCAACTAGAGTATATAACTGGATTCTACCCATGATCATTCATCCTGTTTTTTTACATTGTCATTGTGCATCATCTTAATGTTGAGTGATCACCCTCATACCATGCAGAGAGAGAGTAAGAGGATTCAAACGCCATTCATGTTTAATGACGACTCCTGTGCATTTCTATTCTCATCCTAGGCAGCTACACTCTCTGGAGCCAATTTAACAACTGAGGTTTTCTACAAAAGTGGCCACGATTATAGGTTTATGTGCCATGGTAAGGATCAGACAGACGAAGGCTGCCAAAATTACCGAGTGCGGTTCCTGTGTGGCAAACCTGGTATGTGACTCACTTTTTAACGCCCAGCTGCCATGTTATTCAGAGCAGAAATCCCATTTTGAATTTTCCTCCTTCTTCTGAGCTGGCTATTTTATAGAAAGCAGAAATTTGATACCAAACACAATAATTCACTGGGGAAACCCTTTGATTTCCATGTTGCATTCTTTGCTTTCTTCTGATGTCTGGGTCCCTGACTGAGCACTTAGCCACAGGTAGACAGGATGGGCCAAACCAGGCCAGATGGAGCACGTCCTACTGATGTAAATGGAGGTAACCTCTATTTACTGTAGAACTGAATTTGGTCCAATGTAGCTCCTCAAGCTGATTTTTGGCTGAGATATTAGAGTGAACCCGGACAAGTCTTCAATAGGGTATCTCGAGAGAGGTTCTTGAGCACTATGTGAAATGATGTGATGTCAACAAACCTCAGTAATACTGTGCAGATACTTTGACAAGACCTGTAACAGTCTCCATGCTTCCTAAAGCATTTCACGATGGGGCAGGATTATTCCTTCAGCAAGCGAGGAGACTGTGTTTCATGCACATGCTGTTGGGAAGTAATGTTTTTCTCAAAGTAATTATTTCTTTTGCAATTATTCATTTAAGCAATACCTGCCCTCATAGTGGTCATTACATGTCATTCTTTAACGTTCATTTAGTAGGGAGATAAAGATGGAAGGCAGTTATCTTGGGGGGAAAAAAGCAGTCATTATGTTCAAAACCACTTCTGGGAGGTTTATGACTACTGTAAATAACAGTGTAGCGCAACCATAACTGCTGGAGCTAAGTAGGTGTGGTGAGTTGAGCCACTAAGGCTACATTTAAATTTAGTTAAATGGCTAGTGGAAAATCTACTCGCCAATAACTAATGAATAGGCCTTTTTTTGGTTGTTTGTTTGTTTTGTTTTTCACAAACCAAACCCAACCAAGAACGTACTTGGGAGACCTGTAACATTTATGTTGGATCAGTAAACTACTAAATTTTGTTAGTATCAAAAATGCCCAGAGAAGTTGGTGGACAATTTAAGGGTCAGTGAGCTGAATTCTCTGCCATCCCTTTTTTGCTTTCTAGTGAGACCAAAGCTTACTGTAAGCATTGATACCAACGTGAACAGCACAATCTTGAGGCTGGCAGATGATGCACGATCATGGAAAGCTGGAGATAGACTTGTTGTTGCCAGTACAGATTATTCCATGTACCAGGCGGAAGAATTCCAAGTCTTGCCATGCAGAGCCTGTGGGCCTAATGAGGTCAAAGTATCAGGTGAGGATTTATCTTGTCTTTTGCATGTTTCTATGGGCACTTTCTTCTCTCATTCATACCCAAGAAGCTCCATTTAAACCAAAGGTGTTGCAGAGATGTGAATGAGAGCTAATTTGGCCTTCAGTTTGTTGATGCTGTTGTGAAATCTGTACCTTTTTGCTATCTGAAAATCACCTGACATCTGTAAGTGATGATAGTGCCTTCAGATTTATCTGTGGGTTTTCCATCTTTCTTCCCAAGCATCCAGCTCTTGATCTTATCTCCCAAGCACTTTGCACGGTGGGCCTGAATTTATAGGATTTGATGTGCTCTAGAAGAGGATCACCTTCTGAAAAGCATAAGATGGAGTCATTTCTTATCAAAGGGAGAAGAGGAGCAGGTCATGAGAGATTTTTAAGGCTCTGTGTTATTGTAGAGTTGGTTATTTATGCCATGCAGATATATTTAGGCAGAAACACATTATCCCATTTATAAAATACTACTCTGTTAAAACCATATTTTTTAGTATCTATATAGAGCACATGACATAGTGGAGATGTGTTAACTATATATCCCTAAAGTCACGTGACCAGCCATATAATCTCAAACCACAGTGCTTGAGTAAACCAGAGTTGCTGTAGAATGCTGAGTAAATTGATCTGAGAGAGAGGAAATGGGAAGGTGGGTATAGTGATACAAAGTTTTTTTTTGTTGTTTTTTTCTCTTCTGGAGGACTAGCTCAGATCTGGAACAGGCTGCTGGCCGTGAAAAATCATTGCTGTCTAATTGTTCTTCGATGGTCTTTGTGTTCTAAATCCAGTTCAAAAAAATACAGCCACCACAAAGTGACACCTTATTGTCCATTTCAGCAGAGAGGCACAGATGTCGGGCAGAGATTTTCCAAAACACAACAAATGGCTTTTAAATCTTCCCCTGAGTCTGTCAGGTCCTCTTTCCCTTCCAGAACTTGGTTTTGGCACATCGATGGTTAGTGTGGAGATATTAGCATTAGCTACCCATTCTCTCAATAGACAGAGGACTTTCCAGTACCGTCCTTTACAACAACAAAAAATCATGTAAAAAATGTAGCATAGCTGAATGGTTATGGTGGTAATTCAGACATGTTGCATTGCCAATGAACTGCCAGTGTTTAAATAAGAGGTAATAATGGTGAGTCAGATTCATTTGAGGAGAGATTTTTAACATACACTTAATGTAAATTCATTTTGAGAAAACATACTCCCACTTAGAACAATCAGTGCACCAGGCAGTTTGCTCAGCTCTGCAACGTTAACCACTTCATGCATCATTATCTCTGATGCAGCCCTTTCTGAAGGATACAAGTGTTTCCTCCTGCACTGTTTTTTTAGAAGGGCTCTAGTCATTCATTGTTCAACAGGCAAAAAGAGGGATATTGGTTAAGCCAAAAAAAATATTATTCTGACTTTGAATTCATCATAGTCTTATGACTTAAGGTGACAAGCACTCTGAGAAAATGCAACTACCAGCTGAATATTATTCTCATGAAACACTTGAGCTGTTGGAAAAACTGCATCAATCTCTAACGGTGCAAAGTACATTGTGAGAACAATCTTGGAAAATAGTCAATAAAACAGAAGACCGCAGATTAATACATTTCTAAGACTCTTCTTGGGTCTTCCCTAATCTCTACAATTTTTATAATTTATTTATATTCATCTTCTACAACAATTTCCATTGAGTTAATATTAGGAAAGTGAATAGACGGAGAAAAAAGAAGCCATGTGATTTCAAGTAGAGATCTAAATGGAAATACTTGTTGAAGTATTTGTGCTCTGTTTCCAATTAGTTGTTAGGAGAATTTGGACATCCCTTTTATTACCACAGATGACACACAGTCTGCCCTGTCTTACACCCCTGCAACTCCATTGACGTCAATGGGATTTCTCTGGTTATATAAGTTGGGGCACAATTTGACCCAATAATAACTGCATCCAACTTTCTTATAGCAAAATCCCACACACTAAAAATAAAATGGAAGAATCCTGCATGGCTCTAATATAGTTCAGCCTAATTGAAAGGAATAATGTGAAAGATTGAAATCTCCTCCATCCTCACGAGAAGACAAGTAGGTCAAGGGACTGTCCTTGATTGTTTACAGCTGGGACTTTCACCTTGAGATCTCATTCCGTTCTTCTCTGTGACTTCATTTAAAATGACTAGCAAGCGGTGGGCCCGATGCTGCAGTGTTTAGACAGGTGAACAGTCCCATTGTATCATATTCATATAACATGCAGGATTGGGCAGAATAGACTGTGTTTTTTTTCTGTCTTCTTCCACAGTCTACTTCATTCTTCTCAGTTTTCTGTATCAGTTCCAGTGAAGGATCTTCATATAGAAAGATGTAAATGCAGTTTGAGTTAGGAACTGAGAGCTCCAAAAATCTGCTCATTGGAAGTAACAAACAAATTATAAAAATAGTTCTACTCATAATAGGTTTGTCCCCTTTAACCAGTTTGGTTTGTTGAGGTTGTTTCTTTTTTTTAACTAAACATAAATGTCAGGACTAAACTACTGAAGTGTCCATTTAACAATATGGCTGTAAGGATTTTTGTGGAACATAAATTTGGCAGAGCAAAAGTCTAATTATAATCAGTGTTCTAATATTTTAATGGACACAGCTTTGGATATTTTGCCAAGTAAGTTAAACTAGTTAGCCAGCTCATATACTATTTATATTTGACACTTCCTGCTGAGAAATTCATACTTTACTGACTACAAGTGGCTTAAGTAACAGTAAAAAGATGAATATTAGAGCACTAAGGGTGGTATTTTTAAAAGAGCCTAAGGGAATTAGCCTGCTCCCATTGGACTTCAATAGGATTTGAGTGCCTAATTCTCTTATGGTTC
Source organism: Gopherus flavomarginatus (assembly GCF_025201925.1). Taxonomy (NCBI): domain Eukaryota; kingdom Metazoa; phylum Chordata; order Testudines; family Testudinidae; genus Gopherus; species Gopherus flavomarginatus. Next base: position 76,255,496 of record NC_066625.1, on the reverse strand, counting down.
TTTAAAAATTCCAGCCGAAATAGCTAAAGCAGGTGCCTAAGGAACCATTCTTGCAAACACTTACTCAGGTGAGCAGTTGTATTGATTTCAAAGTTGTTACTTCCATGAGGCTCAAACTCAGAGGTCACCAGTCCCAGTAAAATGGTCATTTATTGAAATGGAACTCCTCCTCCTTCTCTCCTCCTTTGTTTAACTGTCTTCACTTGTCATTTTTATGTCTAGATGGTTTTCTGTGAGGAAATGATTAAAACTGTTTGATGTTTTATCTCTGGATTCTGCAAAACTGGGGGAACACAGTGCAAGTCAGAGGAGGGAGAGATGGAGGAAGGAAGGGTTGTGTTATTAAAGTAGGATAGGATGAAAGATCAAGTATTTCTTGTGGTTTCCCCAGGAAACCAGTCTTATCTGTATCTTTGTGGCTGCATATGAAGTTACTAACAATGCTGATAAGTTTCACCGTGGATGGAATATACATGATGAAACAACCTTTTGTGCATATACTGTACTTGATAAAGCATGATTTAAAAAAAATACTCTACTTGTGGTTGGCCTAATTACTCATATTATCCCACCCATTAGTAAATCTGTGATTACAGCTGCATCTCACACACATCTAGAATCCAACTGGTATGGTCGCAGAGACTGAATAATTGTGGAGCGTTACTGAGTTTGTTATCTGGTAATGCTAAAATATGGGAGAAGAGCTTTAGAATTAGGAACTTACCTAAGAACAGATGTGGGGACAATTTCTCCATTCCACCTCCAACACATGAGTTGGCTTATTGATCTCTTCTGCACTAAGCTGGTAGGAAAATTCTTGATCTCTTGTCTTCTAAAATATGCCAGATTCAGCCATCTTCTCAAAAGGTGTTGAGCTCGATTCTCCATTGCAGATATTTACACCAGGGCAAAGAGTGTAAAATGCTACTGTTCTTGTTTTAGTAGCACTTTGTACTAGTTTGGCCCTGTAAATAACTGCACAAGGTGCAAGGTAATGGAGAGTTGATGTCCAGGTTTGTTATATACACCCAAAAGTTTAGGTGCTGATTTAAACTCTCCATATCTTCTACAGATGTGCACCATTTAGCTCAGAAACCTCAGGAGACCATGTTTCTTGGGGGATTTATCACAAAAAGGCCCTTTCTGGCTGTCTTTTGATGCTTCTTCCTCTAGCCCTGGCAATTGTCTGGCAGCATATGTAAAGAGAAAACCCTGAGTAAATGTTAACCCAGCATTCAAAAAAGATGGGAAAAGGTTTGATTTTTAGAAATGGAGAGGAGGGAGAAATTCTTAATATTTCTCAATCAAAATTCCATCTTTTCCACCTCACACTCCCAATGCCAGATACAAGGGGTTTTGTTTCAAGGGGAATTAGGAAAAAAAAAAAAACAGTTCTCAAGAGGGAGGCATATTGGGTCATAGACAAGTGCAGGAAAAAGCCTAATATTTATAGGAAGAACTACCATGTCAGATTTATTAGCTACAGCAGAAGTACTAACAAACAATTACAGGCAATGAGATGAGCAATTGCACATTTAACCCAACAATTGAAATTAATTCAATTTATTACAACCCTCAGGAGACTAAATTATTGCGTGCCACAGGCAGAGACTAGAAAGCTCTGAGGTGCACCAGTACCGGTGGCCTCTGCAGCATCAAGCAATTGATTAAGTGAGATATTCCCAGATGATCCAGGCCCCACATTGCAGAAAATGGGGAAAAAATCCATGGCCACCGCCAAACTGACTAGGGGGGAAATTCCTTCGCAACCCTGAATATGATGATCAATTAGCCCCTGAATATGATGATCAATTAGCCCCTGAACAGGTGAGGAAGAACTAGCCAATCCAGAACCTGAGAGAGAGAATTCTCTGCACCACCTCACATAGATTAATTGGTGCCAGGGCCTGACAGTTCAGAACCCCGACGTCTCTGGGCCTGACAGTTCAGAACCCCGGCACCTCTGGGCTTGCCACATCAGTTATGAAAGTAAAAAAACAAGTGCTTGAGCCCAGGCACCTCCTTCATTGCAAATTAAGCACTGACCTCACAGCACTGTCTCAGCGCCAGCAATGGCCATCTCTGATGCTTCAGAGGAAGAAGATTTTAAAAAACAAAAAAAAACCCAAAACGCAACATAGTGTGGGGGGAGGGGAGGAAATCCCTTTCTGATCCCTGCATATGGACAACATGAGATTTTAGGAACATAAGACATGACCCGGAAGGGACCCACAGGGCTGCTGAGCCCTGCCCCTTCCCAGCATAGGCAATTCCATTATACAATCCCATTCAAATTTGTCAGGCTCTCTCGTAAAACTAATTAAGTGGCTGCATTCTGGGTGTGAGGTTCAGGGGAATTCTCCGCTGGCCAGCTACGACCAGAATAAAAATGGGAAATGCCGTCAATATATTGCAGACCAGTGAGGATTCTGCAGGAAAGAGTGTTTGCCATTAAACGTAAGCAATATAAAGAAAATGTAAATCAAACAGCCAAGGTTGTTGTGTGCAGCATTTGCTTTATGGCTATCTACCCTCGGAGCTAAGGGTGTGAGTCCCAGCTCAAGTAGACATACTCACGCTGCCTCTTATTTGAGCCAGCATGCTAAATATAGTAGTGTAGCCATGGCATGGAAAGCAGAAGCACAGGCTAGCTGCCCCGAGTTCAAGCCTGCGTGAACCCCTTCGGTGCGCAACGGGGTGGCTAACGTGTGCTGCTGCCTGTGCTAACAAAGCTACGTTACTGTTTTTAGCACTCTAGCTCCACGAGCACTAACAAGCGAATGACAGCTTGAGCTGGAAATCGCATCCCTTGCTCCAAGTGTAGACATAGCTTAAAAGATGTATCAAAAGCTCCTTGGGGAAAGGTTGATCCAAAGCCCATTGCAATCAATGGAGCAGTTCCGTTGACTTCAATATGGCTTTGGATCAGGCCCAGGATATGTGCAAGATTAAAGGTTAAAAAACCCCAAATATTTTGTTTGAGAGAAGAAACAGCCAGGAGCATCCATGAGAAATAAAATCTCTGGGAGGTCATAGAATGCAGATCTAGAGGAAATCAATTTTTAATATTGTTCTGAAATAAATTACAATTCTTTTACATCTGGATGATTATAAAGGGTGATAAGAAGTGGGGAAAGGCTTTCAGCCACATTAGATAGAACAGACTGTAGCTAATGTTGTGGTTGTATGTGCTTTGCTTGAATGCTAGAAAAATGAATAATTTTAAATATTCCATGGTGCTAATGGGGTTGAGGTCCCAAAAAACTGAAAAGCAGGGAGACTTTCTTTTTTTAATCCAAGAGGGGAAAAATCTATGAATATAAATTTAATTTGAATATTGGTTAACTTAAATAGCCAAAAATGGAAATACATACATCAGTGAAGTACATATTTTACAGATTGATAGGTTGATGGAGAGACAACCAAATGGAAAAACAGGCAGACAAATTAGTTAAACACTGTCTGAGGCTGCAATGTTTCTATCAGATTAAGGGTACAACTTTCAAAAGCACCTATAGGAACCAAAAATCCCATTTTCAGAAATGACTTAGGCCCCTGAAGATCCCATTGGGAGTTAGCTGCCTAGGTGCTTTTGAAAATCCCACGAGGTGCCTACAATTACATTCCTAAATCTGATCCCCAGGTTCCTTCTGGTTTTGATTAGAACCCAGAATCAAAGCTTGAGGGTTGCGTTCTGAAACGAAGCTCTGAATATGAACCTCCATAGAATTTAGAGTGGTTCTGATTTGCCGTTCTATTTTGCTTCTGTCTGGCCCTGGTTCAGCAAGCCATCCCTGTTCACCAAAGCACATGCTTACCTTTAAGAACATGCTTAAATCCTATTGACTTTAATGGAATTTAAGCACATACTTAATTTTAAGTGTGTGATTAATTGCATTGCTGAGTAGGGATGGATTTAAGCAGCTGCTTTGCCAAACCAGGGCCTCCGTTAGATAGACACAGACTTAAGTGATTTATTTCTGTGTATATTTGTATTTTGTTTAATTCTCTAGTGTGATGGCACATGATAAATCAAGCAAGTTTTTGATTCTGCCACACTGGCCATGCAATGTGGCTAACCACATTGCTCTGGTTATGTAAATAAGTCTCAGCTGCTGGTTGCTATTGGTGGGAGCCATCTAGCTGATACTTGACATCCCTCTGTGAGTGATGCCAGCAATACTGAGCCCTTGAAAACTGATTGTAAACTGCTTTGCATCTGGCTTCGCTAATTTTTGGACAATCACAAAAATAGCTCTGGTGTTCAAACAATGAAGCCTATGCTACAATATTCAAAGCAGCAAGTTCTCTCTCTTCTGGCCAAACCACTATCGGACTGGTTTGCAAGTCACTGACGCTGGGCTTTCATACGGCAAGTGTCCCAAATGTCACTTGTCAGCAATCTGCCTACCTCCAGCTAGCAACTCTCAGCATGCCAGCTGTAAGCAACAACTTAATTTCAAACTCAATTTACAGTGCTGCAGAGTGAGACGGTCCTGTCTCCTTGTGACCTCTAGAGCATATTTCTTTCACATCTGTCTCTGAATGTGCCCCATGAATGCCAAGTGTTTAATGGGAACCATCAGTAAAGCCCACATGCTCATTGCTATGTGGAGACGCCTCGCTTTGGTTTCCACATGGAATTTACGTTACATGAGGACTTCGGAGCAGTAGTCTCTTCCAAGAAGCATGCCCACCTTTTCTGCAGCATGGCCCAACTATTACATTGTTAAGAGGAGTGTAAAGTTCTGGCTGCTGTTACAAAAGGTGGTTTGTTGTTTTTTGAAACCGCCCGTTAAAGGCACTATTTTAGAACTACACTTTTACATTTTAAAAAGAAAGATGCAAGGCAATTTTCTTATCTCACAGCAAGCCAAGTGAGCAAAAGCATACACCCAACAAAGTTATATTTAGAAGCTGGTTAGTGAATATTTAACATTCTTGTCTGTGCTTAAATTTTGTGCATGTCTGTGCTGGAATTAAATTATATTGAATACATGCAATCATGACATTTATGCCAGAGCTCAACACTCACAAATAATAAAACAATCTGTTTTAATTGCAGTACTGCAAATCCAAGAGCTGTTCAAAATCAGATTATCTGAACTTCCCTTTGTGTTTCAGTACATAAGGGAGAGGCCAATGATGGGAGATAACTGAAAATAACATTCAAGAAAACAGCCCTACTATTGGGGCGCCCTTGATTTGCCGTGTCTCAACCATCTACCATAGAGTCTCCTTGTGTGGGGACCAGTGACAGGTCTGTGCATTGACTGATGTGCACAAACAAGGGCACTAACACCCCTTTTCAGTTAGGGTGTGTCTCTTCCAGTTGAGTGATCTTGTGAGAACTAGTGGGTCCCAGACTGATCATATGCAAAAAAAAAACACTCACACTGTAGCCTTGTGACAAAACGAGAGAACTGAGGCCAGAGCCCAAGCATGGGCCCTTACTTCTGGTCTGGGAACACTGTAGAAGCAGCACGTTCATCACATGGGTGGAGGAATTACTTTAGTTCTCTAGCAACCCTTCCAGCTGACTCAAGGAGCACTACCAATGGGCTATTCTGTTCCACATGTAGGCCTACCATTATGATGCAGGTTCACAGAGGGAAGGGGTAACGGCTGAAGGGTGATATGGCTAGCAACTGATATGGCTAACATCCCATCAAAGAATTAGTCCCTATCAGTGTTCGTCTACACTTCCTTTTTCCTCTGAACAGAGTGTAGTTGGTCCCATTTTTCACTAGAAGAGGAATAAAGTTACTAGACACAATGGGTAAAAGAGATGCTCTTCTTCTGATAATCAGGAAGCCTGTCCTGTGTCTGCAAAAAGAACAGGAGTACTTGTGGCACCTTAGAGACTAACAAATTTATTTCAGCATGAGCTTTCATGAGCTACAGCTCACTTCTTCGGATGCTGTCATTGTAATGCTTCTATGTAATAGCTTAGCACTTTTCATCCAAGGATTTCAAGGTGCTTTACAGATGGAGAAACTGAGGCAGAGAGAAATGCAAGTAATTTAGCCAGTATCAGAGCCAGAAAAGAATGTAGCTCTCCTGGCTCCCAGCACAGTGCCTTATCCCCTAAACCATGTTACCTTTCACTGGAAGGCCAAAGGAGGATAACCTGCATCAAACCGATGTCTCTTTCACTTTACGATCAAGTGAGAACATCATGTTTCATTTAAAAAGAGGCCAGGTCAATTTTTTTAGAGCCCCTCTTCCCGCATGATGATTCTGCTCAAACAGAAAGTGCCTCTCAGAGATCTCTCAGTATCAAGCCTGCCCTTTGTTTCTAATAACTGCTGTGTAGGTCTCTGCTGAAATGAAATACATGCCAGTGTAACATTCTTTATAGCACAGTGTTTACTTAGCGAGTTTATTGTCTATTTTTACTGGAATAATGTGAAATGTAGTCAGTCAAATAAGCCTTTCCTGCCTCTTTTTCTTCAAGCGAGCGGAGCCAGGAAGAAGGCATGCATCATGCATATGTTTTAATGAAATTACAGCGCTGAGATTATTTTGCTTTCTCGTTGTTCATGCTGGCTGGAATTCACCCCTTTCTAGCCAGTCCACGGAAAGTCTTTCATTCCTTGAACCCTCAAGGTAGTTAGGTGCAGCATGGCCTGTCAGGGGGCCACTGCACTTCTGCGTGAAGAGCTCCCCACCAGTTTGGACTGAGCTGGCACAGAAGGAAGCATTGAGTGTGGGCTGAGGGAGAGGCCAGTGGATCAGCATTTACAGTGGTCAAGTGGCTTGGAAACCACATGTGGGTTCTTCTAGCTCATCTGCTGGATTAGCAGCTGGGATGGGTCTCACGCTGCAGTTTATTCAGGATTTCTGCACAGAGTGGCCCAATCTGCTCCTGATGAAGGTAGCCGCAAAGCACCTACTAGTTTCTGCGGGATTTGGCCAGCAGCGACCCATGAGCCATGTCATACACCCCGAGTCTTTCCCAGTGTCCCATAATTATAGCTACCACTATGAAAAATTAATTCTGTGCTGATATAGTGCGAGGATTCCCAGTGTTCAATAGCTCTGGCACCTTGTCGCTTGCAGCTAAACTTTTCCCGATGTATCAGGCTACAGTACTAACCTAGTTGTGTTCCAGGCAGTGTAAAAATTCTTCTTTTTAGGTTACTGTATAGTCTTTTTTAAAGGTGGAGAAACTGGACACAGTTAACAGCAGCTGTTATTTTAGGGCCTACCGAATTGACCCAAGCAAACCCCACAAATCCTATGTCCTCTGTAGAGGGTATCTCTGTCAGACTTTGTGACTCTTGTGCTCTGAGCTTCCCCAGCCTTGAGGTGCCTGCCAACAGATTTTGTGGACTCAGGTGCTTAGTTCATTACTGCCGTATCCCCAACCAGCAGTAACAGTCAGCTGGTACATGCGGTGTTTACAGAATAAACATGGAAATGCATCTTGTTCCCTTAGGGAGAGCAGCCTACCTTCACATAGGAGAAGTGATCGACGGAGTGGACATGAGGGCGGAAGTAGGGCTGCTAAGCCAAAACATAGTGGTGATGGGAGAGATGGAGAGGCAATGCTATGACTATAGCAATGGTTTATGCACCTTCTTTGATTTTGACACCTTTGGGGGACACATCAAGGTATTGTATAAGTCATTTACTGATACCCTTCTACACAGAACCAAACATCATGCACCTAGTAAGGGGGCCATGACATGGCAGGGAATGTCCTGTGAGTGGAAGCCTGCAACGTAAACAAGCCCTTCCTAGAGTAGACCATAGATTCACCTCCTGCTTCTCTCTTCTTCGCAGGGCTCACCACACACCTTCAAACATTACCTTGCCAGACTGGCTGGGGCTCAGCACTCACAGGTTGCAGAGTTTGGATCCAAAATCCAGCTTCCCTAGGGTTTGGTGGTGCTCAGATCTGGGGCTTCAGTTCAAGCCCATCTAGCACAATTGCTTTATGAAAAGCATTAAATGCAAACAGGTTTGGCTGAGTTTGCAAACTAGGAAGCATCTGCTGTGCAATGGTTTATGATTACTCCAAATTCTACCCCCCTCTATCAAACATCATAGTCTAAGACTTGCTCTGCCTGACTAATATGAAACAGAGACAAGGGGAGGTGAGGTAATATATTTTATTGGACTAACTTCCATTGGGGAGAGTGACAAGCTTTCGAGCTTACACAGTGCTTGAAGAAGTAGTCTGTGTAAGCTCGAAAGCTTGTCTCTCTCCCCAACAGAAGTTGGTTCAATAGACAATATTACCTCACCACCACCCCCTTGTCTCTCTAGTATCCTGGGACAGACACTGCTACAACAACACTGCATGCAACAGTGAATAATATGAAACAAGCCGCCAGATGTTCCTACTGCCACTTAACTAGTGTTTTATTTGTTCTGCAGATTGGTCTTGGTTTTAAAGCTGCCCATATTGAAGGTTTAGAATTGAAACATATGGGCCAGCAGAGAATGGGACACTATCCAATACACTTCCACTTGGCTGGAGATGTGGATGAGAAGGGAGGCTACCACCCTCCATCCTATGTGAAGGGCGTCTCCATTCACCACACCTTCTCGCGCTGTGTCACAGTCCACGGCTCCAATGGCTTACTGGTAAGAAGCAGCGGTTTGATGACTGCCTTCCTGATCAAGATGTCATTTGATTCCCAGCCCAATTGCTGTCCCTAATAACATGAAAATGTTACTCAGGCCCCTGAAACAAGTCTCATTACTGATAGAATTGTAGAGTTAAACCAAATGCTCTTCTCTTTTGCCCTGGATTTATTGAGTGATATTAATATGAATATATTTCAACATGTGTCTAAAACACAAATCCAACATAAGAATGTAAAACCAGGGGCCAAATTTTATACATGACTCAGAGCTGATAGGGCTTTCAAATGCCATTGTTTCCCAGAGATTCCTGCAGACAATCCCTTCTACAACGGGTTGTGGAATCTATCTATAAACAAGTAGTTTACTGTTAAAGAAGGTAATCACCAGATCTAAGGTTACTTTAAATTGCTAATAAGGATTTTTGTTTGAAATTCCCATTCACAACGTAAGCTGTCAGAGACCTCTGATTTAACAGAGCTGTTTATCAGAACACTAAGGTAATCCTGTAGGTTTCCTATAGTACAACATCTATTGATCAGGTAAATTACAGCATAGGAGAGCGCATGTAATGACCACAGCAAACAGCAGCAAACTCCCTGCGCCTCTGGGCAATCACTCTACTTCAGAGTAAAGAACATAATGAAAAACATTCTCACATTTTCATAAGACTCCATCAGTACTGCTTCCTTAGGGCATGAATAGTACGTGGACTGGAGCTGAGTTTATTTCAAAAAGGCTTTGATCAGCAAAAGCACACCTTCTGTATCACTGTTATGCTAGCTCTGACAGCTTTGTCATGGAGCACCGTGTGTCGTCTTAGTGCCTTCTCAAACAGAAGCAGGTTCTGTTGATCCCATTTACCTTTAGTGTGTTCCTCAACTTTAACTTTATGTTGTTTTTAAGATTATTTTGAAAGCTGCGCACGTTAGAAATTAGAGCTAGGACCCCATGTCCGCTCCACCCAACTGCTTGTGGATATCTAGGCCCAAGGCCAAAGAGTACAGTTTGGATGTTGGTATGATACCATATAACCAACCACCATATACATTCATTTTGTGAATGTGAGAGAGAGAAACCTTGGCCCCACATTCAGAAAAGGTTCAGAAATGTGTTTTGAAAGCAGAGCTTTTAAAGGCATGTAACAAACATCAGGACTGGCTTCTCAGCTTTTCCCAAGCATCAATCCAAAACAGTGGCCTCAACATACCTGTTAGTTCCTCTGGAATACCACATTTTTCCTGTGTTGGCACCACATGTGAAAAAAAGAATCCGAGCCAATATACAAAAGTGTTTTTAACAGGTCTTTAACCAGCCAAGATCTCAACCCTATGCATAAGAGATCAGTGTTTTAACATGAGACCACCAGCATACCATGCCACTGGCTGTGTCAAATGATGGTCATTGAGCATTAGGAATTTTCCCAGTATATCACTGATATTTTTTAAAAACCTGCACTAATTTTTCATTGAACCATTGTAAGAACTTGCAGTGTTCAAGCTCAACATTTTTCATCCCTTATTTTGTTTTCAACAGGATCCTAAAATCTGCTGTAGACTTGGTTTCTGAAAAATCTGGCCCACTTTACCTTGTCTAAATTTTATTAGGCATCCAAGGTGTATAGCTGCTTTCCAATTTAAAGCCATCCATCTAGCAGCTCAGTGCAGCTAAGAATGTAACTAACACACAGCCTGGAAGAAGAGAATTGCCAGGAGTCTGTTTGTCAAGTAATGAGAAAGTTCCTAATAATGGCACCATAAACACATCTTCTAGCTATGTGGTGGTTGCACAGCTGTTGATTAGCAGAGGGATGACTAAAACCTCAGCTCTGATTCTAATTTTAAACCCTGTGTCTCTATTGACTGATGCTTCTTCTTCCTGCCAAACCAAATACCCAGAGAGTGGCATTTCACAGGTCAGCTGGGTGGATTTATACTGGGTATTTGGAAATTTTCAGTCCCTTGTGCCTTTTCCAAATGAAAACCATGTCATTGTGACTAGGAAATACTGTAAAAATCCCTGTTCTCAGGCTTTTCCAGCCAAGACAGCAATGATGAAATGCAGACAGGCTGATGTGACCGAAGAAAACTGCTTAATTCTGGTGGTGTTACTCAACAACTGTGATTCTTTGAGGGGCCTTGGAGTTTGTTCCATGGCAAGTTATTTAAAAGAATCCTCCACTAAAAGAGAAATGCAACTATAAAAAAAACCCTACATTGATAATTTAATCTGTTTATTGTTTTACTTTAAAAAATGTATAATTTACTAATCTACACTCATTACCTCCAAACAATTGATTTTGCACATTTTATTTTGGCTGCATGTTTGTTGCCCTCGGTTGAAATGAAATGCCTCGTGAAATAAATTCCATGCTGTGCAGTCTAGCTGTTTGTCCCATTGCATCACAAAAGAGGATTTCTAAAAGTTTGATAAACTACACAGATGTAGTTCATTTCAATTAAAAATGCATTCAGTCTTATTACCCTATAATTGGACATATACCCCGAGCAATTCCTCCTCAGCTGATCCTGCAGCGTGCTCTTCTGCTATGAAATCTAGTTTTCTTTCCCTTTTGAGATACTACCGGAAGTCACAAAAACATGGCCAAACCTCCAACAAGGAAAGTATTGTTGTTATTGCCTGCACTTCTAAGATGGTCTTCACTGTAGTATCTGGGCACCATTTATTTAAGTTAGCTAAGTTATAGAAGAGAAAATCTGGAAACAGTAATCTCCTGCCCGCTTCTCCTCACATATCATTCAATGCCTCTGTGAGCAGATAGACCCAAGGCATAACCTGCCAGGAGACCAGTTGCCTTGGTGATCTTTGAATGAACTAGTCTCTTAGTAGACACACAAAAAAAAGTTGCTGGAATATTAGGCCTCGAACCAGCAAAGCACTTGATCAGATGATTATCTTTAGGTATGTGAGTGGTCCCATTGACTTCCAGTATTTCCATTGGTTTCAATGGGACAACTTACAGGCCTATAGTTAAGGGCTTGCTTAATGCTTTAGTGAATGAGGGGGAAGGCACTTGGGTATTTTGTTAACAGTTAAGTCATTGTTAAAGCAGCTTGGAGATTTTCATGCAGACTCCTCACTGGTCTCTCAGGTTACTAGTGTCACAAATTATTTTGCTTTTAGCACCCTTGGCAGCAGGCTCAGAAATGTCAACACTGTAAAATATTAGAAAGAAAAAATAAACAGATGTCATTGTTTGCTCCTGGTGGCAGAGTTTTCTTCCCGTGCATTTACACACTGATGCTGAAAGCCTGTCTCTCGTCAATAAATAAATAGCTGTGGCTGGCTCGAACCAAATATGTTCTACACTTGTCCACAAGCATATGTTCACTTTAAGGGCATAGATGGCCCTTCACAAACCAAACTGGTTGAAATGGCCTTGTTGCCGTAATTATGTAATTGAAAATGTCCATGATTGCAGCAATATGCTGGCCAACTTTCCCTCTCCATTATACCACTGCAACCCCATTGCTCAAATTCTGCTGCTACTTACACCCTGGTCAGAGCCACTGAACTGGCCCATAGTGTGTAGGCTGAAATGGAAGCTGTTATCAAGGATGCACATTAAATGAAGGCTGATAAAACTGTCTGGCAGAACTCGAGAGAGCTGTGCTGCTGGGGATAAGCAGCAATGTTATCTAACTGCTATAGTGATATCTGCTCTCAGTAATCCAACTGCACTACTTGGCAATGGCTTTATTTAAAAGGGCACTGTCAAATCTAGCCATAAATCACACTGTTAAAATAAGCATATAGGCTAATTGTAAGGTTTTTGTGAAATTTAATTTTCCCCCAATGCATTTTTTTAACAAATAAACCTTGTCCAGCAGTTCCCAAACTTTTCAGCCCTGTGCTGATGCATGAGAATCTGAAAATGAAACAGTTCCACATTTGTCAGTTTCCAGTCTGAGTCATCCCAAGGGCCAGAAATAGGAAAAATAATGAATCAAGTAAAGAGTGACAAGTAAATCAGCTGGTGTAAATCAGTGTAGCTACTTTGACTTCAGTGGAGCTATTCTGACTTACACCAGCTGAGGATCTGGCCCCAGAGCCAGAATCCTACATTAGGATATCTGCCAAAGGAGATGATACAGCACAGCATTCCAGCCTATGCCAATATATTGGCTTCCCTCTTACAATACTAGCAGATGTTTACATCTGCAATGGTACTGAACATTTACAGGTTTCAGAGTGGTAGCTGTGTTAGTCTGTATCAGCAAAAACCACAAGGAGTCCTTGTGGCACCTTAGAGACAAACACAGTTGTAGTCTCTAAGATACCCCAAGGACTCCTCGTGGTTTTCGCTAAACCTATACAGGGATTTGTTGTTCCCTAGCCATGTTCTAAGTAATACGTCAGTTTTTCACTTTTCAGTCCTGATATATTAATTACACCAATACAGATCTAGTTCCAGAGTTCACTGGTGTGATGAATTGGTGTAGTAGGTAGCTGAGGAATTATTTGAGAAGTCACTTGTCAGCTTTCAGCAGCTAAACACTCCAGAAACACCATATATGTGTCTCTAAAGCGTTGCCAGTGTACTCAGGAAAAATAATAGATTTACACAGCTGGTCAGTTGCAGTTTTGGCATCCCTGTGACTAAAGGCCTTGCTGATGTAAAGGTATGGTGATACTCCTCTTGAGGATAATTAGTTAATTTTCCTGAAATGTTCTAGTATCCAATAGGTGTTTCTAACTGCAAGGCTCGCAAATTTCATGCTTTCCAAGATGGGATTATTAAAATGGTACAGCACATTCATTTTACACTGAAATACTGGTGGTGTTAGACTTGCTTGGCTATCTAATTGAATTGAGAAAGCAACAAATTTCAGAGAAGTAATTTAATAGAATGTATTACACTGCATGTAATTTTAACAATCTTTAATTTACTGTGATTTGTGTTCAGAAGCTTGAATATTTATACTGGATCATGGGCTATGCATAATACATGTGTTTGCACATGGCAGTGTGTAATAGATCTGGCAGGCAAAGTATTCTGCCTGAGTGTATATATTTAACCATTTCAAGTTCAGCCCTGGAAATTGGTTCCCCTTGGCTGAAACCTCTGAGATAAAGAGCAGAGAACTCTTCAAAAGTGTCTACATCCATTTTCAAAAGTGATGTAGATATCTAGGAGCCCAAGACTCATTTAAAGTCAATGGAACTTGGTCTGTCAAGAGCTTGAATCAGTTCTAAAAATGGGTCTTAGGTAGAACGGGTTGCAAAGTTTTCAACAAAACTTCCTCCTGCTGGAAAAGCTGTTTTATCTGAACCAGTGGTTTTCAAACTGGGGCCGCCACTTGTTCAAGGAAAGCCCCTGGTGGGCCGGACCGGTTTGTTTACCTGCCGGGTCTGCAAGTTCGGCCGATCAGGCTCCCACTGGCTGCGGTTCGCCATTCCAGGCCAATGGGGGCTGCAGGAAGTGGCACGGGACAAGGGATTTCCTGGCTGCCGCTTCCCGCAGCACCCATTGGCCTGGAGCAGCAAATCGCAGCCAGTGGGAGCCGTGATTAGCCGAATCTATGGACCCGGCAGGTAAACAAACTGGCCCGGCCCGTCAGGGGCTTTCTCTGGACAACTGGTGGCCCCAGTTTGAGAACCACTGGTCTAAACTGAACTGTTTGGTTGAAATGTCTTTGGTTTCCACACAAACCTCATCAGGAAGATCTGGCTGGAGATGGCAACCTCAGAATAATCAGTAGCCCAGAGCTTAGGGTACTCACCTGGGGTGTGGGAGAGCCATGTTCAAGGACCTGCTCTGAATCTGGCAAAGCAGAGACTTGAGCCTGGGTCTCCCATTCCATGTTCCAGAGTTCATTTCAGTGTCTCCTGTTGGTGCTGTTCCACTTTGTATAGACAAATGAGTATTCATTGGGCCAGGGAGAGGGGGTACCAGGCAGAGCAGTGAATTGACATTGGATCTCCCACATCCCATGGGAGTTTTCTATCATCTGGTGGTTCTGGAGATCTCTTGCTCTCCCCCACTGTTCACAAAGAACTTGGAAAGGTCTCAAGTTTGTTCCACATCAGAACAAAAAACATTCTGAAACCTCAGCGTTTTCCATGAAATGGAAATTATGTTTTCCACCCAGCCCTGGTTTTAGGCTCCTAAGTCATTTAGTTGCTTCTGAAAATTTTACTTCAGATCTTCAACTGGGATAAATCAGCACAGCTCTGCAAGAGACAATAGGGCTGCAGTGTGAACTACATGTGAACTGCAGGGTTTTCAATGGAACTATGCTGATTAACACCAGCTGGTTTGTTTCAATATCAAGTAAAGCTCTTGTCATCAGTTGGAAAAAGGGTCAGGTCAGACCTAAAACAACTCAGCCTGTCCAGTAAACAACTAGCAGCATCTCTGATAGCCTGGAAAAATATTTTTTTTTCACTTCAGGGGATACATTTTAGTCCATCAACCTCGCTGTTTGTGTAACTGTGCACAAAGATGAATGAGCCCAGATGTGGCTTAAATATCTGATGTCCCCCCCATTCCCATCTCTTTGTCTTCTCAAGTTTGTTGTCTTTTATTATAATATTATCACTTGCTCGACCTGCAGATTATGGCAGAGTGTAATTAGCATTTCATATGAAATGGCAAATTCTAATTAAATCTTAAAAACTTACACTATCACTTAATATGTAAATTCATTGGGACAAGGACCGTCTTTATGCTCAACGTGGTTGTACAGCTCCTGATACAATAGGGTCCTGGTCTCTGACTGAGGCTCCACAGTAAAATAATAATAATTAATAGCATTAGTATTATTTATTATTATCTCTAAGTGGCTGGAAAACTAAATCTGAATGCAGCTCCATTTTTGTACATGCAGATTAAGGACGTTGTGGGCTACAACACCCTGGGACACTGCTTCTTTACTGAGGATGGGCCAGAGGAACGCAACACATTTGATCACTGCCTTGGACTGCTCGTTAAACCTAGCACTCTTCTGCCATCTGACCGAGACAGTAAAATGTGCAAGATGATTACAGAAGGGGCATACCCAGGGTACATCCCCAAACCCAGGCAGGATTGCAAGTAAGTGGAAATCTTTTTATTTTTGTTTGTTTGTTTTTTTCCCTCGCCTTGTAGGATTTAACTTTTTTTATCCATGAAACACAGGACTGGGTGTGTATAGTTGAGTACTCTGCTTTCGGGAATATGGGTCATGTGCTCAAAAAGATAGGGTGGCTTTCTCTGCAGGATGTTTCCATTCTATTTATACATTTACACAGGCAGGGTATAATTTTGCTTAGTATTTTTAGTGTAAGGTCAACTAAAGTGCCTGTTATCACAGATATTCTTGCATGCATCCCTTTCAAACTGCAATATGAAGACAAATGGCCCTGACTCTGCATTGCACTGCACTCTGCACTGTAAGAGAGTAAACTCAGACCGAAGAGTTGAATTCAGTGTAGTTCAGCAAGACCTTGGAACGTGGCTATGGAATATCAAAGATTGGCTAAGCATAAAGTCCCTACTACTAATCACTATATAAGTGAGTGCATGAAAGTCTTAAAGCCCGTTTCTATTTGAGGCAAACTCTAAGCCCAGCCTGGCAAACCGCTGAGTGCCTCCTAGAAGGTGCTAAGCAACTTCATCTCCCATCTTGCAAGATCCAATCTTCTAATGTGTCTTTTCAGATCCACAAAACCTCAACAGGGCAGATTTATGGGATGGATCTCGGGAGTGGTTGAAATGAAAAGCTCTTTAGTCAGAGTTCTTTTTGCAGTTTATCCCATTACTCTGTAAAGTTTGACTTAGATGAAGTATAGGAGAAACATGGCCAGCATGGCTGCCCTCTCTGTCTATGAACCCCCACAATCAATGCACGCATTCTGGAGCTATGGTTTCACTGATAACCACGGCTAACTAACAGCAAGTTTTAGGCTTTGTGACATCAGAGGGCTAACTCCTTTTTTTTTTTTTCCCCCAGCTTCTGACTGAATTTTTAAATAAAATTATAGGGCCAGATTCTGTCCATTTTTACACATGTTGCCTTGTACCTTACTCTGTGAATAGTCCTCTTGATTTCAGTGGGAGTATTCAGTCTAAGAATGGATATGAGAATCTGGCCATGGACTGAGAAGCCAGTGGGGAATGGTAGTGAAGCACAGTAGCATGTAGAAAGGGCAGATGCCAGAGGATTGCTATGAAAAGCCCTTAGAAACACTTTGTCAAAACCCTGGCTAAACCAGTCTCCAGGGAACCTGGAGCCCCATTGTAGGGCTTTTCTTGTCTATAACTTGTGCAATGACACATTTACCTTATCATGAAATATAATTGACAGCTAACAGCTTCATACCAGGGTTGGGATTTCAGTAGAAATTCTTCATTTAATTCCTGAGGTCTTTAAAGATAAGGCCATTTTTGCTGCATCTGCAGATGATGGTGACAACTGTGATATAATGAGAAAGAAACCCTGGTTGCTACACCCTCTAGGCAGTAGCTTATCTGCTTTATGATCTGACCTGCCTGTACTGTATGCAATGGAATGCTAACTCCTTTGTGTGCGCTTCGGGTGTCATTTTCATGCTCTTCTTTGTTCTTGAACTGCAGTGCTGTATCCACCTTCTGGATGGCCAATCCACATAACAACCTTATAAACTGTGCAGCTGCAGGATCTGAAGTGAGTACAAAGGTTTCTTATTCGGGAAAATTCAGAACAACTGCAAAAGACCTGCAACTTTTGGTTTTCACTGTTTTCACTGCTCGGGCATTTCTAAAAGCTATATATTGATGCAGCTAGTGCTGCAAATGCAATCTCCTTTGCTTCACCTGCCCATTTCTGGCCATTTGCTGAAGTTAGGGACTGCAGATCTGGATTACTTTTAACAAAATTCCCAAACCAGAGCCTGTACAAATTTAAGACCCAACCTTCCTACTCCCATTAAGTCAATGGCAAAGCTCCTATTGGTTGCAATGGGGACAGGCTCAGTCCTAAACCGGTACTTGAATGGTATGTAGGGCTGTGACATTTAAATCCATGCTAATGCTAATTCTACAGAAACTCTAACTCTAACTCAGCTCAATTATCTTTGTTTGTTTGTTTTTAATTGAAAAAATAAACAAACTGAAGTATGTTGCCCAAAGTTTCTAAATCTCCATGCTTAAATGTAGGCACCTATATCAATTTTGAGCACCTAAATAAGTGGTCTGATTTTTCAATGGTGCTGAGTGCCTGAAGCTCTCATTGATGAAAGTAGGGTTTGTGGGTGCTCAGCACCTCAGAAAATCAGGCCAGTTTACTTTTAGGTGCCTCAGTATGGATGCTGGAGGCTAATTTTAGGTGGCCTGGAAATGCTGGCCCTAACTGCTTTTGTGTGTGGTGGGGGCGAGGGGGTCTTTTCCGTATAGTTACAGAGCAATACCACCTAGTGTTGTGTGTCCTGAAATCTGCTGGCTTTCACTTTGCACCATTTCCTGGTAAGCCCCTGTACTAATGTAAATCTGTAAAGTTCAAGTGAAGGCTCACGCTGTGTATTCCCTTTTGCAGGAAACAGGGTTTTGGTTTGTTTTTCATCATGTGCCTACGGGCCCCTCAGAAGGAATATATTCTCCAGGCTACACTGAGCACATTCCAATGGGGAAATTCTACAACAATCGGGCACATTCCAACTACCGAGTGAGTCTGCACGCAATGAAAACTATCTTCATGTCTAAAAACACCACTCGATTTCTCCAGCTTTCTGAACCTGCAAGCTATTAAGTCCTGTGATTTCTGATTCACAACAAGCAACTGCAAACTAATTTTCAGCATATGTATCACAAACAAAGTGGCTTGTTTGCTGGTATAATATAATTACAGATTCTGTTTACATTGGATTCACTTTACTATTCTTGGGCTAAAGGCTAAACTTTCTCATGGGACATTGGGAGATAAGAGGGTCTTATTTTCACTCCTTTCCACCAGGTCATCGGTCTGCTTTTGCTCTTCTAAAACGGCACTGCAAGCTGCATCTTTTGGCAGCTTGCCTGGTTATGGATCATTGCTGCCAATGTTAGCCATTGATCAAATAGCATCTGGTAGACAAAATATTATAAGCTCAGTCTAATCACTTTCTAAATCTCTTTACTTATTCAGCCCAGACATACTACCCTAGGAAACTGTACACTGAGCTTCTGAGCCTTCATCTGTTACTTAATATCTTTAGATTGCAGCACGTATTTAATTGGCTAGCGAGATGGGTTGAACAGGTGCTGGAAAACACAAGGGGCTTTTTAAGGGGCTGCAGACAGAAGGTGGTAGAGTGGACAGTCCTCCTGTTTCTCATGCCACTTGCAGAAACAGTAACCTTGAAAGTGGGCCATGCTGAAATGATGCATTATAGGACACAGAGAGTGGCTGATGCTATGACACAATTCTCAGATGTACATCTTCTAGGAGCAGCACTTCTGGGCAGGATTTCACAGCCAGGTTGCTTGACTATCAACAGGAATGTATTTTTACTTAGCAAGGGGCTGGTATTTCAATTCCACTCTAACTGGAGTGGTAATAATTCTAATAAAATACAAATATATTTTTCTGGAAAGCCATCTTGTTAGCTAAAGATTCTCCAAAAACATAAGGCACCTACCCAAGTCAGAGAGAGCTAGTAACTTTGAAGAGAGTGACGTTTTGCTTAAGTGATCAGGATAAATCTAACAAATTCTGGTCCTTCTTAAAAATCTTTGCTTTGTACTATAAATATTGCACCATCTTTCATTGGTGTTGGTCTAGGTGGTCTTTTAAATGTAGAAGGCGAGATCCTCAGCTGGTGTAAATCAGGATAATGCCTTTGACTTAAAAAAAAACCCCTTGATGTTTTACACCAGCTTGAAGATTTGGCCCAGAAACTTAAAATGACATCATCATTTTCAAGTGTATAAATACATCACAAAGTTCTTTTTCCTCCCCAGGCTGGCATGATCATTGATAATGGAGTCAAAACCACACCAGCATCTGCTAAAGACAAAAGGCCTTTCCTGACACTGATTTCTGGGAGGTAATGCATTGTCCATGGTTTGATTTGGAAAGTTATGTGTATAACACAGTTTGAGGGCTGGATCCTGCTCCCCCTGGAGTCAATGGGAATTTCTTCATTGTTGTCAGTAGATGTTGTATAAAATTCCTAATGAGCAAAAGGCTTCACTTTCCCCTTACCATCAATGGGGTGTGGCCTACCTGTTCCATTGCAGTCCGACACTCTCCATAAATCACATTGGTGGGTTTGGTACTTCCCACACAGCCAGGTACAACCACAGTAGTTGATTTTTACAAGCTAGCTGGTGAGGAGTGTAAACTCAATCCATTAGAGTGATTGTTTTAAAACCCCTGATAATACCTCAGAATTCTACTGAGGACTGTTCTACACTGGAAAGTTAAGTTAACCGAGTTACATCATTCAGGGATGTGGAAAAATCATGGCCTTTAAGAGAGAGAGAGAGAGAGAGAGAGAGTTAAGCTCACCTAAACCCCAGGGTATACAGTGCTAGGTCTACAGCATAATTCTTGGTCGACCTAACTACCGCCTCTCAGAGAGGTGGATTTACTATAGCGACAGAAGAACCCCTTCCATTGCTGCAGTAAGCATCTACATCAGAGATTTTGATGTTGCCTCTTCATATACCGGAATATGTGCCTTGGAAAACTGGCTATGGCATATACACAAAGTAGCTGATTCCAAAAAGTTTGTGCCTTCCAATTTGAAGGCTGGAATGAGCCCTGAAAGCTTAGCAATTAAAGAGTGTTGCTGAATGACAGTCAGACTTCCTGGAACAGATTCTATGTTGCGTAGAACTGTTGTAAATTGAGAATAACTCCATAGACTTCATATTCTGCTTTCTGTTAGAGAAGTATAAATCCATGCTAACTCCTACTTCCAAGAGTTATTCCAGACATACACTGGTATAAATGAGACAGAATCCATCCGAAAGTGAATGTTTGTTAGTGTCTAGAGAATTCACTGGGATCTGTGATTTCACCATGAATACCAAGTGACATCATAATGATGAAGCCGGCAAAGTGATGTTCATTTGTTGGACCCTTATGATCATTATGCTCAATTTAGGTTGATGTGATGGCTTATTAAGTGAAATAAAATGCTGTTGAATATCTGTTAATGATTTGACAGCCTGGCCTCACTCCACATTTCTGACCCATGAAGTTTAATCTCAGTGCTGCCCGTTACTGGCACTGACATGGATGCCAATCTGTCAGGTTTTTCTAAACTGCATTGTATTTGACAGAAGACACTTAGGGCTTGTCTATATTACCCACTGGATCAACGGGCAATGATCGATCCAGCAGGGATTGATTTATCGTGTCTAATCTAGACACGATAAATCAACTGCCAAGCGCTCTCCTGTTGACTCCCATACTCCGCCAGGATGAGAGGCGCAGGCGGAGTCGACAGGAGAATGTAAGTAGATCTGAGTACATCGACTTCAGCTACATTATTCACGTAGCTGAAGTTGTGCAACTTAAATCGATCCCCAGGCCTTAGTAATGATAAGGATAGCTGCCCCCGAAGAGCAGGAATAAATGACACCCCAACATGCAGTGTAGTTGTAGCTGTGCTGGTCCCAGGATATTAGAGAGACAAGGTGGATGAGGTAATACCTTTTATTAGACTAACTTCTATTGGTGAGCGAGACGAGTTTTTGAGCTACACAAAGGTTGATACAATAAAAGATATTACCTTACCCACCTTGTCACCCAATTTAACATCTTTCTATCCAAGCTTACACAAATGCTGTCACCCAAGTGCAGGCTGACAGACAACAACTGTGGAAATGCTTTACTGCTGTTTCCATTTATCCCTGCTTTTTTCCTCCATGACTCCCCAGATCATCATTTCATCATGTGTGAGAGCCTGCGAGCTAATAAATCTCATTATTAGTGGCCTGGGTGACTTATGGTAGGAGCAGCAAAGAAGATGTCATCATGGTCTCCTCAAAATGCTTTCACTTTTATACCATCTTTGCTTTTCCACACAATGCGCAGTTAGCCTGCGGAACTCACTGCCACAATATGTCCATGTGGCCAAGAGTTGAGCAGTATTAAAAGAAAAGAATTGGACATTTGTATAGATAATAAGAATCTCCAAAGTTATAGTTGAGAGGATTTTAAATAATCCCAGGAGTTAGAAAGGATACAGTGTCATGCTTTGGGACATAAACCAACATTTAGCTAAAGGAAGAAACTTTTCCTGGACGGGTTATTTCACGACTGACTATTGGAGATTTTCTCATCCATTCCTGGTAGTTGGTACTGGCCACTGTCAGAGAGAGGCTACAGGACTGGATGGTCCATAGGTCTGATTCAGCCTGACAATTCCTGTGTTTAGCAGAAATAATCCCACCAAATGTTTAACAAGTCAATACAGCAGTTGAATCTCACTGGGGTAGACTGCCTTCCACTGACAACAGTTTCTGCTCTTCTTATATTTACAGATATAGTCCACACAAAGATGCTGACCCTTTGAAGCCTAGGGAACCTGCGATAATTGAGCGCTTTATTGCATACAAGAACCAGGAACATGGGGCCTGGCTGAGGGGTGGAGACGTATGGCTGGATGACTGCCAGTGAGTTTTGCCTTATTTCAACCCTCGGAGTTCAACTCCGTGTTTATGGCAAGCATAGCTGTGGTTAGACTATTTATATCGCTTTGCACCTTGCATATGGTGATGATTAAAATAAAAACAAAACGTTAAGAAAATACAGGCATTATTTTACACAAACAAAACCTGTTTTGTCTGAAGGGAAGAGTCTGCTGAATTGTTTTTGAGTGTGCTTTTTGTACAGATTTTCAAAGTGGCAGCAAAAATTGGCTCAAATAAACCATTCTATATGAAAAATGAAGAGCTTAAAATAAACAAAATAAATCATAAGCCTAACCAGCCTCCCCGGCTAAGCTTGGGTCATGGTTCAGTTTTATGTGGTTCAGCATTGTGCTGAATAAGCCAGTACCAAGGAAACAGACATAAAACTATGTATCATGATAGGGAGGGAGAGGGATTGGGGAAATGCACATTGTACGCCCTTTGAAAGCAGTTTCCTGTGCTACTCAGAACAGATTCTCTTTGCATTTGGGAATGGATGATCTTCTTCAATTTCTGCTTCTGATCCAGTATCTTGATAGCAACCTCAATTAACCAAGGCAAAAAAGTAAAAGCTAGTTTACAGGGTACATTGCACTACACTAGTACAATTGTCTGCCCGTATGTATTATCCAGTGCCTGCAAAAACTGCCTTACATTAGAATAATCCAAGCCTTTTAAAGTGACCACTGGCTATAAACTGGCCTTAGTGACTCCGTGAGACCAGCAAGAATGAAAGTAGGTCAGAAAGGACAGAAATATGATATCAAGCCACCTTGTTACTTGTCCTTCATATGGACTGTGTTAGCCAAAAATGTTTAACATTCCTGCCTTTTCAGATTAGTTGCATGTTATTTCAACATTTGCATTCGTTACTGAAATACCATAGTTTCTAAATAGTTTCTCCATCTTATCAGTTTTTGGCAGTGTCCTTTGGAGTGCATCTGAGGCTGCAGCCTTCAAACTGTAACTTGTTTTTATAGCCATAATCACAGAGTTAATTTTCATTTCTGTTGCTACAGTAAGACCTATGTATTACATTAACAAAGCAAATATTAATGTGGCATGCAGTACATGAACCTTTCATGGGGCTGGAAGAATAATACATGAAAAATAGATAGCATGTAATATGCTACCACCTACTGACTGAATCAAGGAGATTGTTTTTATTCTGTTCCCACTGATTTTTGTCTTGTGCATGACAGTTTTAAGTTCTAGTACCATGTTGTAACGGTGATGCTTGTGTCAGTATACAATAGAGATGGGTTCAAACTATAACATTAATCTCTGTGTCTGGATTCTAACATACTCCAAGTTTGAGGGGTGTTTGGAACTGGCATTCTGGTCTGGCCCATTATAAAAATAAGAACCATTTGTAAAATTAAGATCCAGGTCCAGATTCGGAGTTTGAATCTCACCAAAGCTCAGTAGCGTTTTGATCCAAAGTTTTGATTCAGGTCTCTCTCCAATCTGTATCTGATCACTGATGAAACAGAAGTCAGAACCTTCTACCCCCTTTTAAGCTGCTGCATAGAAAGGCTATATGACTTGAGGAATAAACACAGAGGTGCATAAGGGGGGAATATGTGTAGGGCAGAGGATTATTACATGACAGAAAATAGTTTGAGACATACAGAACTTGCTTAAATAACTTTGAAAGGGTCATGGTAGACAGAGATGGGGGGGAGGAGAGAGGCTGATCAGTATCCAATAAGTCCTTCTCCCTGCAATGGCAGGATATAATCCCAGTTAAAGATCTATCAAACTGCCACTACACTTGATCTATACACCTTATGAGCCATGCTACAAAACTTTTTTTCACAAACTGGAATATGAACAAAATTGCTAATGTTTTTAGTTCGCCCCACCCTCCCACTTAACATAAGGGAGCTTAATTTTGTTAATTAACCACATCCCTCCTTGTTCATATTAAAATCCTTACTGGTTTGGATATGTCAGTTTGGCATTGCTTAACTTTGGGAAGAACGAAGGCTCTGTATCATTGCGTGTGAAGCACCTCCTCACACCTTTTCTCTCATTGCAGATTTGCTGACAACGGCATTGGCCTGACCTTGGCAAGGTAAGCATTATTCATTTCTAATTTTCCATCCCCCTACTTTGGCCTGTGTTTCCAAAATAGAGTTTGCCATAAGCAACCCCTTTAACATACAGTCCTGTCTCTCCTAGCGGCGGAACTTTCCCACATGACGATGGTTCAAAGCAAGAAATAAAGAACAGCCTGTTTGTCGGTGAGAGTAAAAACGTAGGGACCGAGACCATGGACAACCACATTTGGGGGCCTGGAGGCCTGGATCACAGTGGAAGGACTCTCCCCATAGGCCAGTAAGTTTTGCTCAGCACAAGTGAACAGTTCCCATCACTTCTGTTTGTTTAAGTTTATATATTTTTTCAGCACTATTTGGTGTAATTTAAACTGAAGAAATTATACACAGAGGATTTTGTTTCATGTCTCTTGTTCCCAAGGTCCTCATTGTGCAGCTGCTGCTGGCAGGCATGTGCTTGCAGGCTGCCAGGACAGCATCAATACCTGCTTCGTGAATGGGGCTCGGGGGACGGCTGAAGTAGAGGAAGAGTTTGCTAACTGGGCCAAGCTTTTCAACTGTGTACATGTAGTCAGCAAGGGTCGGGCAATGCAGCAATCTCCACCCGTATCAGCTGTCAGTCACCAAGGAAATCTCTCAGGACCCCTGCCCGGGCTTTGGACCAAGCAGACTTGCTGCTGGGGTCGCATGATCTTTGTGCCCTTGTTAAATGTTTTACAAGCTGCCTGTGAATTTCACAGGTGACCTCGTCCGTGATCTTGGTGCTCTGAGTTGGTTTTGCAAAGGCAAGGATATTTTCTTGTTGTTTTTAAAAATGTAACCACCCCAAGAGAAGCCTCCAGGGCACAAAGAGCTTGAATGTCGTATCTTTCTGCATGACACTCCCCAGTTCTGCTTGTCAATGGAGGCACAGTAGGCCTATCCTCTATACCAATAGTGAAATGGTTTTTCAGCACCCTGTTCTACAGTCCTTTGTCTGCAGTGGAAGTTGTGTGTAAGAGCTCCCGAAGGCAAGGAGCACTCTCTTGAATGAGAAATTCTTGTGTGAGGAAGGACCACTCATGTGAGTAAGGGATTGTGGCCTTGTTAATTATGAGCAATCCTTGACATGTTTTATCCAAGCCTGTTAAAGAGTTAAAACATCACAGTCACTCAAATCAGAATGTTAAAAAGCATGTGTCTTCTCTGCCTTTCCACTGGTATCTAAATGATGTCTGGGTTAATGTGCTCTGGAGTGT
Source organism: Gopherus flavomarginatus (assembly GCF_025201925.1). Taxonomy (NCBI): domain Eukaryota; kingdom Metazoa; phylum Chordata; order Testudines; family Testudinidae; genus Gopherus; species Gopherus flavomarginatus. The sequence continues at coordinate 76,230,000 of NC_066625.1, read as the reverse complement.
GCCAGCTCCCTTAAAACTGTATCCTAGGCAGTGCAACAGTTTTTTGCTTCTTTGCAGGCCAGTTTTTATTTTATTTGTGCCAGCTATCTTGGGATTTTAGCCCTGCAGTGATTCAGAATGAGGAGTGCAGATCTGATCGGTTACAGGTTTTGCTGCTGCTGCAGAACTTGTTTGTGATTGCAGCATGAATTTTTTCTTTTTAGGTCAGTGCCCTGGCATTATCCAGTGTTCTTTGCCTTTAGGAGTACAGATAAAGATGATCTGCTTAGACACGAGAGACCTTGACTGAACTCCTAAGAACTGAAGGATTGCACAGGCTAAAACAAAAGCAGCACTAACTCAGAATTATCCTGCTGGCTGGGCGAAATATCAGCTACCGAGCAAGCATCATGTGGCTATCCATTATCTAAGATACAGATTGATGGTAACGCATTCTGATCAAATCTCCTTCTTTCTGTTTTTCAAATATGTTTCAGCAATTTTCCAATTCGAGGGATTCAGTTCTATGATGGGCCGGTCAATATCCAAAACTGTACGTTTCGCAAGTTTGCTGCACTAGATGGTCGCCACACAAGTGCCCTGGCATTCCGGCTCAACAATGCCTGGCAGAGCTGCCCCAATAACAACGTCACAGAAGTTCTATTTGAAGACGTTCCCGTGAGTTATTCCTTAAAATGGGCTCCTTGTCATTTGGTTCTGGATGTGAGTGTGATGGTGAAAAATGTGATTCAGGAAATGGCCACTGGGAAAAACCAACATCAGAATTGGAAGCCTAATAACCTAGTCCCAATGATTGCCATGTTTTTAGCAAATTAGGTGTAAATTAGGGATAAGAAAACTGGTTTGAATTAAAAAAAACAAACAAGCCCAACTTTCTCACAAACTCAGAGCAAACCAGAACCGGACCTATTTCCCCCAAAGCTTGTTTCCCATATAAATAAATAGCATTTCTATATCCGTGAGCCTCTGAGCTACCATGGGCCTGATTCCGTTCCCATCTACAAAGAGTAATTCTACTGAAGTTAAGAGAGGTACAGTTGAAGTAAAACCAGTACAAGTGAGAGGAAAAAAGTCCCCTTTGGTTCCAGGTGGGGTAAGATGTTGAAGTGCCAGCATAAAAAGGCTGTTCTTATAAAAGTTCCAGCCCAATCAGAAGGAAGAAATACCAAGGAACATCCCAGTGAGCAGAATCTAGGTTGAATTCTGTTCTTATTTACATCTGGTAATTCCATTGACATCAGTCCCGCAAATGTAAATGAGAGCAGAATTTGGCTCAAAAGTTTTCGATCTGCTTTGAATAAGCATGTGAACTTTTGGGTGCTTGTTTGAACCAAACCAAGAAATTAATTAGAATTAATCCTGATGAGAGAGAAATTGGCAGGTATTTTTGCATCCACTTGAACAAATACATGCCTGCTGGTCCTGAGAGTGTCCCTCTTCCTGATGAAATGTACCTAGCAGCTGTTTAATCCAATTAACAAGCCTTGCAAGTGTATTTACAGACATCTGTGGATTGAACGAATGATTCTGATTGCCTCATGTTTACTAAATACCAGATTATGCTAAAATTTCATGAGAAAAGTTGATTGAAAATCTTTGTGCCAAGTGTATGGTAGGGAGAAAAAAATCCTCAAAAGTGTCCAGCCCAGCCTCAGCCACATTTCATCAGACTGGTTTGTGACATTCAATTTATTTAACTTGGATAGGAACCACTGGTCAGAAGTTACATAAGCAGCCATGTCCCCAGGGAGGCCGCTGATTGTTCCCAGTGTAAGTGCAACTTTATGTAGCATACAAATTTTAAAAAATGAAGAAGTAGAAACACATGAACTGGATCAGATAAAATAAAAATGTCCCTGAACCTTCCAACAAAACGTGAACCCCAGGATGAAGGCCAGGAATAGAATGCTAGTGGTTTGTCGTCTACCTCTTTCATTCATGGTCAACAGGAAAGGGCTTATGACCCAGCAGACTTCTGCTGTGCATGACTTAGCTCTGCTTTGGCCTCAAGCACTGACCATGCATGCAGTATGTAGACAAGGAGGGGGCAACTCAAATATTCTAGCAAATGTCACTAAAATTCCTGTTAGCTGACAAGACCAATACTACCAAAAGTGTCCACAGATTTTGAGTGCTCCTTTTTGGCGGGCACCCAGCCTGAGTTACTCAGAGCCTGATTTCCTTCCACAGGTGCTGAGCACCTAGAAGCTCCACTGACTTCAACTGGACTTGTGGGTCCTCAGAGCTTCTGAAAACCAGATCTAAGATGTCTCAAGATGAGGACCCAAAATCAATGACCATTTTTGAAAATATTGGCCCTAATGTACAATTAAATTTCCCCATCCCTACAGTGACTGGCACATCCAAATGCCACTTCTTGTCCCAACTATTTTACAATGCTAGTTAAAATCAAACAATTCAAGCCATTCAAACAACCACAGATTTGTCCTTCACTTAAAATGCTAAGTACTTAAAATACTTAAATTGCTCCTCTGGTATGTAAATATATGTCACTGTTCTGTTTAGATTACTTCAAGAGTGTTCTTTGGAGAACCTGGACCCTGGTTCAATGACCTGAATATGGATGGTGATAAAACATCAGTTTTTCATGATGTAGATGGCTCTGTGTCAGAATATCCCGGCTCATACCTTATAAAGGAAGATAACTGGTTGATCAAACACACAGACTGTATTGATGTGCCAGATTGGAGAGGCGCCATCTGCAGTGGGCACTATGCACAGGTACAAAGAATTTACATTACACCACTGGCATTGCATTTGGAGTACAGGTTATAGGTTTATAGCTATTTTACATTTCCCAGTACGGTAGGGCTTGAAGTCATCTTGAACTCAGAAATATGCATTTTTATAGGACACTCAGGGTGTCATAGCAATTGGCAGTGCATCTACCTGCATGGTTTTGCACACACACATGAGTTTGATTGTCAATATTATCGTACATTTTCAGAGGCACTTTAAGAATTTTGGCCATGAATATGAAACAATGAAAAGAACACTGCACTTCTGTAGCAACTTCCATCCAAAGATCTCCAAGCATGTCAGAAGCATTCATAAATTAAGTTTCACAAACTAACTCTAAGATAGGGAAGTGTTATTTTCCACATTTTTATGGGGGAAATTGTGTCACAGCTAAGTTAGATGACGTACCCACAGTCTCGTAGGAAGTCTCTTGTAGAGGCCAGAATAGAATCTGGATCTCCTAACTTCCATTCCTGTGACTTAGCCACAAAACTATTCTTCTTCCCACAAAAGCACCTGGTACCACTGCCTAGAACCAGTCCTTCACTCTCTCTTATGTGCAGTGACCTTTTTTAGCTTTGTTTTAGGTACTGGAAGTGTTTTCAGAATAATGTACTTAAAGCCAATTTATAGCCATCTATCTTATTAAACCAATTGTGACTGTTTCCCTAATCTAGATATACATCCAGGCATACAAGTCAGCCACCCTGAGAATGAAAATAATCAAAAACGACTACCACAGTCATCCTCTCTACTTGGAGGGGGCTTTAAGCAAAAGTTCTCCTTACCAGCAGTATCAGCCAGTTATAACACTGCAGAAAGGTTATACCGTCCACTGGGACAAGACAGCACCCGAGGAACTAGCTATATGGCTCATCAACTTCAACAAGTGAGTGATTCCTTCAAACCCTACCGCACAAAAGTAGCATCCCAACTCAGTAATGTAGCTGTAAATGGTTAAAGAGTGATGTTACTGAAATAGTCATGAGAAGGTCTTTCAGGGTTGACATCATTATTCCATGAAGCCCACTCTGAATTGCCCCATCTTTTAATTTGTCGTGATACTTATGTCCCTCCGAATACATTTTTTTTAGATGCCTAGGATCAAATTAATCCCTGGTGAATAGATGCCAAGGGTATTAGATCAGGGATGAGTGTAGCCTATATTGCTTAAGTAGCGCATAGATGTTCTCTTAAAGGCTAAATTATGTTAACCGGCCAGGAAAAAAGTGTTGCATTTCAGAGTGAACTATTTAACTTGGCTGATGACGTGCCCAGGAAAGTCATAGTCATGTGTCTATTATTTGTTATAATGTGGTTCTTTGCTATTTTAGGAATGATTGGATCCAGCTTGGGTTGTGTTATCCTAAAGGGACAACATTTTCCATTCTCTCAGACATCCACAATCGTCTCTTGAAGAAAACATATAAAACAGGGACCTTCTATAGGACCTTGCAGATGGACAAACTGGAGTACAGATATCCTACCAAGGGATACTATTACTGGGATGAGGACACTGGGTAAGGAAATAGCCCTTGGTCAACTGGATAGATATGAGAGAGCCGTCTGACCCAGAAAGTGTTTTGGCCAAGACCAACATTCAAATGCAAACTGGGATCACAACAAACAGATTCCTTGAGACCCAATCAACTTTTCATTTCCTTCTGACTCATGGTGGCTGCCATTCATTCATGTGCTTCCCAGCCACAGCCCCTCGCCTCCAATGGCTCCCAGTGCCAAATGAATGTACAGCAGGGTAAAAGGAAAAGCAGAAAGAGGACCCAATTCATAGCAATGAAGTTAGGTTGAACAAGCATAAAACCCTTCTCATTTCAAAAATTCAATCTAGGAATCTTAAACCACAACCATTTATGAGCATCGACATGTGTGATGCATAGCTTCCCAGTGGATTTGAACAGGACAAATTTACCCCTTGAGGGATAGGACTCTTTCTTATAGGAAATTGAGGCTGGTTTATACATAGAGCGAGAGAAAGAGATGTATATTTATAATAAATACTGAGGGGCTAGTGCTCCCTCAATGGCAATATTAGGAGGGAGTGGATCTATGTTTCCACCCCCACAATATCTCATGGAGGAGGGACTGGAGTGGCTGTGGTACATGAGATTGGACTGACCACTGGGGAGCAGGAAGATCTTCTTGGCCACCTTCTGGTCACCATGGGCCCCAGTGGAGACACCTGGCCTGATGGAGGGGCAGGAACACATGCACTAGCTGCTAGGGTGGGGTGGAGGATGGCACAGGGGACTGGCACCTGGACAGGGAGCAAGGGGGCAATAGCACACATGGCGCCAAGCACCTGATGAGAGGTGGGGAAGTGCAGGGCACCAGCCATGGAGGAACTGCTGTAGGAATGGCCATCAGAACTACCAGGAAGCCCCTTCCCAGCCTGGATGGGCTGCCCATCTCCCCACTTCCATTCTCAGTAACTCCCTTTTGCTCTCTCTCCTATCCCTCCACCCCTGATTCACAGGAAATATCATCCCCCCTCTGAATAAATATATATACACACACTGTTTTATGTAAAAATAACAGACCTCTAGAGCTATATAAATACATAATGCGAGATGTGGTGTAAATATTCTATTAGCATCAGTCTAGGATGGCCGTATTACACATTTGTTATCACAAAGCACTGAGACGTACTCTATTATAACCTGGACCTATTCGTTTTGGTGTGTAACGCCCCGTGATTTGTGCATTGTCACCCCCAATCTACAGGCTGCTGTTTCTGAAACTCAAAGCCCAGAATGAGAAGGAGAAGTTTGCTTTCTGCTCAATCCAAGGCTGTGAGAGAATAAAGATCAAAGCTGTGATCCCAAAGAACTCTGGAATCAGTGACTGTGAAGCCAAGGCCTATCCAAAATACGCGGAAAATGCAGTAGTAGATGTGCCGATGCCTAAGAAGCTCTCTAACACGCAACTGGTAAAGTACCTTGTTTGCTATTACATTTCTATGACCATTGTTCTGTTTCCTTGTAAATTTACAAGCTTTATAGACTCATAGACTCCAGGACTGGAAGGGACCTCGAGAGGTCATCGAGTCCAGTCCCCTGCCCTCATGGCAGGACCAAATATTGTCTAGACCATCCCTAATAGACATTTATCTAACCTACTCTTAAATATCTCCAGAGATGGAGATTCCACAACTTCCCTAGGCAATCTATTCCAGTGTTTAACTACCCTGACAGTTAGGAACTTTTTCCTAATGTCCAACCTAAATCTCCCTTGCTGCAGTTTAAGCCCATTGCTTCTTGTTCTATCATTGGAGGCTAAGGTGAACAAGTTTTCTCCCTCCTCCTGATGACACCCTTTTAGATACCTGAAAACTGCTATCATGTCCCCTCTCAGTCTTCTCTTTTCCAAACTAAACAAACCCAATTCCTTCAGCCTTCCTTCATTGGTCATGTTCTCAAGACCTTTAATCATTCTTGTTATCATGCATCATTCCATGTAGCCATGGAGACCATCTCTATAAGAACTACTCTACCTGTGCATAACTTTCTGAAATGGTCCAGAAGTGTAAAGCAACCTAAATCAGCCACCAGCTAGTACAGAACACCCAGATTCATAAAAGGAAGAGATACTTAAAGCTGCAGCAGGGGTTCCCTAACCGTTACTTTTCCATACTATATGCCTGCCTCCTAGGGATAGGTGCTGGATACTCATGGGGGCAATGGGGATAGCTCTGGGATATTGAAGACCGCATTTCACAGTAATAATTTGATCTAATGATCGGGGTGGAGTGCTGCGCACAGAAACACAACACACAAAGTGATGAGCAGGGTGACAGGTTGCTCAGGAGAACTTGATTGTGCTCTGGTGAGAGGTCTGCTGCATGGCTGCAGGCCACGCCTGCCTAATAGCAGAAGCAATGCCAGAGGGGGGATTGCATAGCTAAAGGTATGTCTATGCTGGAAATTAAAACCTGAGGCACTAAGTTCGGAGCTCAGGTCAATTGACGCAGGCTCACAGAGCTCAGGCTGTGGGGATGAAAATAGCAGTGTGGACATTTGCACATCAAGGCTTCTGCTGAAAGACAGGTTCATGTTCTGCCCCCAGCCCTGCCTTTTCTTACCTTTCTCACTTGGAGCAGGCATGCAGGATCAAAGCCTCAATCAACTACATATCACTGCCCAAAACAAAACTTTCCTTTCTGTGAAACTACAAAAATTTAAATGTTGACAGGATCAGCTCAGAAGTTAAGATTTCACCCAGATTTCATCAACAATGTAATTTGGCAAGTGTCAACGTATTAGGTACTTTTCTATTGTTGATTAAACTGCTAGGAAGCTCTTCTTTAAAATAAATAGCATTTGGGGAATGTACAAAAGTGGAAAACAAGTTTTCTATTTTTAAACAGAATAATAAGGACCATTTCCTAGAGCTGAAAATACAAACCTTCAAGACCAGATACTTCCACCTCAGGGATGACTTTGCATACATTGAGGTAAGTGGTTCCTTCTCAGCCACATTTGTTGGACTTTTGAAATACATAGGTTAAAATTCTGGGGGTTCACTCAGAATTTACTGAGGAAACTACCACTGATCGTTTCAAGAAATTAGGTCATTCAGGCTATGTCTTTTATGAAGACGAGTAGTGCAACATAATAGGCTAAAATTCAAGTTGGTCCAAGCTAGGAGATAGGGAATCCTATCCCTTGAAGCAAAGAGCAGTTCAACGCTGCCATGCCACAGTCATGAGGTTTCTTACAGTTAACTGTTATGAACTTGAATTTCTTTGGCACATCAAGGGTTTTTTTCTTTTCTGCAGGTTGATAATAAGAAGTTTTTCCTCGCTGATGATGGTATCCAAGTTGTTGTGATCGATGGGGAACATGGAAAAATTGTTGACCGAATACATTTCAAAAACTCTATTCTACAGGGTATCCCAACGCAGATAGACAATTATGTCACCAACATCAAAAACAAGTGAGTAAATAATCCAGTATGTAATAAAACTTTAGCATACAGGAGAGTTGCTGAAATGCTAACCCTTTTTCTTAGCCCTGGTCACCTGATATGGCTTAGTTACAAAATCTTAATGACATGGTTCATGACCTGATTCAGTTGCATGACATGGCTCAGTATTAACTTCATCAGAATCCAAATGCTGAGTTTCAAAGTGGCTCTAAGGCATGGACTGTAAACCTGTGAAAAAACTGTCATTATCCGTTCTTAAACCACGATTCTCCTAATCTGTTTTCATATTGCCTGAGTAATCTATTAGTTCTCATCAGATGCCACTGATAAAATATATGCATGTTATGTGCATGTGTTCCATCCCTAAACACATGTGCTGTGTGTTTTGATTTCTGTAAGCATGCTAGCCAAAGGTCCAGAGCAATAAAACTAGACTGTTGAGTACCAAACACATGTTCCGAGCAGCTGTATCTTGGAGCACAGCAGTCTAGCCAGCCTGAAATACCAATAGAAACCATATCCATGCTTCTTAAATTGAGGATTGTGTTCTCTGTTCATATTGGTTTGTAGAGTATTAATACACATAATTGTTGGTAGAGGTATTTATTCTTATCTTTTATCAAGTTACTGATCCATGAGAGACCTTCCTTCTTATCTCATGACAGCTTACTTTGATTAAGAGCTATTGGTGAGGGACCTTGTCAAAGGCTTTCTGAAAATCTAAGTACACTATATCCACTGGATCCCCCTTGTCTAGATGCTTTTTGACCCCCTCAAAGAATTCTAGTAGATTGGTGAGGTATGATTTCCCTTAACAAAAAACATGTTGATTCTTCCCCAACAAGTTATGTTCACCTATGTGTCTGACAGTTTTGTTCTTTACTATAGTTTCAACCAGTTTGCCCAATACTGAAGTCAAGCTTATTGGCCTGTAACTGCCAGGATCACTTCTGGAACCCTTTTTAAAAATTGACATCACATTAGCTATCCTGCAGTCATTTGGTACAGAAGCTAATTTAAATGGTAGGTTACAGACTACAGTTTGTAGACCTGCAATCTCATATTTGAGTGCCCTCAGAACTCTTGGGTGAAAACCATCTGGTCCTGGTGACTTATTACTGTTCAGTTTATCAGTTTGTTCCAAAACCTCCTCTAATGACACATCAATCCGGGACAGTTCCTCAGATTGTCACCTAAAAAGAATGACTCAGGTTTGGGAATCTCCCTCACATCCTCAGCTGTGAAGACTGATGCAAAGAATTCATTTAGTTTCTCCGCAATGGCCTTATTGTCCTTGAGTGCTCCTTTAGCATCTTGATCATTCAGTGACCCAACTGGTTGTTTAGCAGGCTTCCTGCTTCTGATGTACTTAAAAGAAAATTGCTATTACTTTTTGAGGCTAGCTGTTCTTCAAATTCTTTTTTGGCCTTCCTAATTATATTTTTATACTTCATTTGCCAGAGTTTATGCTCCTGTCTATTTTCCTCACTAGAATTTAACATCCACTTTTTAGAGGATGCCTTTTTGCCTCTCACTGCTTCTCTTACTTTGTTGTTTAGCCATGGTGGCTCTTCTTTTGGTTCTCTTACTATGTTTTTTAATTTGGGGTGTATATTTAAGTTGAACCTCTATTATGGAGTCTTTAAAAAGTTTCCATGCAGCTTGCAGGAATTTTACTTTTGATGCTGTACCTTTTTAATTTCTGTTTAACCAAATCTCCTCATTTTTTTGTAGTCCCACACCTCATTTTTGTGATGTTTTCCCGACAGAGGCTCATTGGGGGTGGTTTCGAGGTGCAGGGGCAATGGGACTCTACAGGGGCTTCCAGGTGAAGGTTGTTGGGGCTCAGCAGAGGGGTCTGGGTGTGGGGGCCTTAGCAGGGGGGTCTGAGTGCTGGGGGAGTGGGGCTTCGTGGGGTGGGGGTTTGGATGCAGACAGTTGGCTGTTGGTGTGGGGGCCCAGGGTAGGGTGACCAGACAGCAAGTGTAAAAAATCAGGACCGCGGGTGGGGGGTAATAGGTGCCTATATAAGAAAAAGCCCCCAAAATCGGGACTGTCCCTATAAAATTGGGATATCTGGTCAACCTAGCCCAGGGTAGGCGTTTGAGTGTAAGGAACTCTGTGTGGGGTGATCTGGGTGCAGGAGTCTGGAAGCAGGGGGTCTGGGTTCAGGAGGGTTCCAGATGCAAGGGCTGACATGCTGTGGGGTGGGATCTGGGTATGGAGAGCTAGGGGAGTTCTGGGTGTACGGGGTGAGGATGGTGTGGGTGTCTGGGTATGGGAGGTCCAGATGTACAGGGGTTGGGTGGATGGGGGAGCAGCTCCCCTGTACAGTGACCCCTCTCCCCACAGCTGAGGAGTGATGGGGGCCGGAAGCAGGGGAGGATACTGAGCTTCCTGCAGTTGACGGAGGTTTTTTGGGGGAGGGTGTCTGACACAGACCCAGCTGCGCCTTGCAGGAGAAGAGGAAGTCCCAACCTCTCCTGCCTCCAGCCCCGCCAGGACTAGCAGCTGACTCCCGGCTCAGGGTAGGAGCCACTGGTTGGAGTGTTTCCAGCCCCACAGTGATTTACCTTTCTGCCAGCTGCGCTGGGTGCCTGGAATGTTGTACCTGCTTTGCTAGTGAGTTGTGCATGACTGTTTTTGCAGCTTCCCTTTGCTTCCCTGTCAGAAAGCCATTTTTCTGTGGGGAAGCAAAGATATCAGCAAGAGACATTAGTTTTGTGCACGCACAGTGGTGCAGAATTCCCCAAGGAGTAAATTAAAGCAGGTGTGTGTGTGCACGTGTGTGCATGTGTGTGTGTGATCTTTGGACTTAGCTCAGTGGTTTGAGCTTTGGCCTGCTAAACCCAGGCTTGTGAATTCAATCCTTGAGGGAGTGATTTGGGGATTGGCCCTGCTTTGAGCAAGGGGTTGGACTAGATGATCTCCTGAGGTCCCTTCCAACCCTGATATTCTGTGACCTGCTGAGTCCTCAACTCCCATTGAAATCAATAGATGTGAAGAACAGTTAACACCTCACAGATCCTAATTTTGCAATATGTATTTAGTAGGGTAGTAACCTTGGATTGTTCTCCTGCTCTTCTGAAATGTTCTCTTAGCCCTTTCCTCCATTCTCCTGCCTGCTTTCTGGAAATGGGATATAGCCAGACATTTTAGCTATAGCTGTTAAACGTACCATTTATCCAGGAAAGAAAAATGGGGTCTGCTGTGATGAATCTGTTTGAACTATACATTTTTACTAGCTTTTTTTCCCCTGGAATGACAGAGCCTATTAGTTCACTCTAGGAATTTACTGCAGGCCAAGTTGTCATATTTTGTGTATGTTCATACTTTTGTGATGAGTTTCCCAAAGCAAATAGCTGGAACAAGTCGAAGCTATTTTTTTAAAGCTCCAAGACAGAAAGACTTAGCTGAAATAAATGATTTTTTTAGTAAAGTGAAAGAAAAAAAAACTAATATCAGACCAAGAATATAATGAAATACATGCTGTTAACCCGATTAGTTTTATAACAGTGCAAGTATTAAACATAACAGCTGAGGTTTAAGCTAAAAACAGACTAAAGGTTTGTCTACACTACAATGGCACAGGTATGATGCACCGTAGTGTAGACACTTTCTACAGTGATGGAAGAGGTTTTTACATTGCTGTAACTAATCCACCTGCTTGAGAGGTGGTAGCTAAGTTGATGGAAGAATTCTTCCATCGACCTAGTAGTGTCTATACTGGGGCTTAGGTTGGCTTAACTACATCTCTCAGGAGTGTGAATTTTCCAAGTTTTAGGTGGAGATCAGGCCTTAGGAACTATTAACCCTTTTGTTCCTGGTTTTTCCTTGTAATTGCTATATTGCCATTATCCCATTACAATGGATTTTAATGGAATTGTTTTGTTAAGATGTAGCTTGTCCATTCAGCAGCACAGCACTTGTGTTCTGTGTCATAATGTCTGGAAAACAAGGAACTCTTGGATGGCTAATTATAGTGACAGTTTGTACTACTGTAACACAATTGGGCTGTTCCATCAAGGCTTTCTACCTGCAGAGCACCCATTCACATTACTGGGACACCTCACCCGGAGAGCTTGCAAGATTGACAAAATGTTTGACTAGTTTAATTTATTTTATTCTATCACCCTGCAACACTTCTTTAATGAAAAGGTGCATACTTGACTGCAAGGACCAGAGCCCATCTGGGCCTCATCGAAGTCAGTGGCAAAACTCTCACTTTCTTCAATAGGGTCAGGATTTCTTGGTACAGTCACTGGAGAGGTCTTGGTGCCTTGCAGAAGAATAGGGGTGCTAATGTCATTAACGTGCCTATACTTCAGCTTGGATGGTTCTATCTACAGAATGCCCCTTCCAGGTTCAATTTGATACGAGATTTTTCTTCACCTTCTGCCCTAACCTGTTTTATAGTGTTGCTTAAATGGCTGCTGAGTTTTACCCCAGAGATTGCTGCAGATTTGTGATGGGTAAAGTAATCTGATTCCTGAACTGTACATCATTTGTACTTCAGTCTGAGTTTATAAAGCACCTGAGGACCTTTTGGAAGACTCATGCTATTTATAAGGATACTAATAATGCACATTTATATCAAACATGCACTCAAAAAATAGGAAAATTGACCCTCTGCACAGATTCTAGGGAGATGAATTTATTTGAGATTTAGTCCATTGCTGATATGAAAACAAAGAGTTAAATGAGAACTGCTTAGTGCATCCCAGATGAAGAACATTCCACTCAGAGTGGCATGCGATGGAAATGCTGATTTTGAACATTTAAACTGCTCTAGAAACTCTATGTAAAATGAGCAAATTAAATGTGCTTTCTAATGGATTTTGCATATATGGAAAAGTGAATATGTGGTTAAGTCATTGGAGAACATCTAGTTCGCTGGTGTCCCAGGGTCACACTGATGGCAGACACAAATGCTTAAATCAGAGAAGTGACAAAAGTTTAACTATTGCTCGTTTGTTTATAAATGGCTTTGTTTTCTTTAGTTCTATAGTGGTGATGGCATCCAAAGGCAGATTCATTTCAAAAGGACCCTGGACTAAAGTACTGGAAAAACTTGGAGTTGAGAAGGGTTTTAAGTTAAAAGGTAAGGAATTTTAAAAACATAACAAATCAAAAGTTTGTATTTAACCTAACAAGTAAAAACCTTTAATATATCAACTGCTGCTAGTAAACTGGAGGAGGGATAGCTCAGTGGTTTGAGCATTGGCCTGCTAAACCCAGGGTTGTAAGCTCAATCCTTGAGGGGGCCACTTAGGGATCTTGGGGTAGAAATCAGTACTTGGTCCTGCTAGTGAAGGCAGAGGGCTGGACTCAATGACCTTTCAAGGTCCCTTCCAGTTCTAGGAGATAGGTATTTCTCCAATTATTTATTTAACTGACCTTGCACAAATAAGTGGGCACTGTGCTTCTCAACTGGACTCGTGTCGGTGAGAGAGATGCAGACCTCCATCCTTGAGGACTGTTTGGGAAAGACCTCAGGATTCCTGTCATCAGGCTCAGTGTGATGTCTGTCGTTGGGGAACAAGGCATAAGGAGAAGCCACACTTACAACATCCTGGTGCTGAATGGATGCTAAGATGGCATCACACCAGCTGTAGAGAAGGCAGTGCATTTTGGTACCCTTCGTGGAAGAAGTGCCCAGATAGCACCCTTCCAAGTGGTGGGGAGTGAAAATACCAAATTAAAGACCATTCTGAGTGTGTCCAGGCGTCTCCTAAACATCCAGACTGTTAAACAGAGTGCCAAGTAGCAGCACAACTAAACAGCTATTTTAAACCGAGGCTTATTTAATCCTGCTTTGCTTTCATATGCCTAAATCTTCCATCTCTACTTAACAATATTCTCTGTCTACAGTGCTATGATTAACACAGAATTGCTTTGAGTTCCCTCTTGAAAGTGCATCCTCTATAAAGCAGTACGTCTCTGCACACTGTCACAGCAATGACGATTGCTAAATGCTGTTCCCAAAAGTAATGACATAGTTTTAGAGAAGGTAGAGAACTTACTTCAGGGGAGACAGCTCTGGTACCTCTTTTCCATCTCTAACTTCTCTAGTTCTCTGATTTCACTAATGATTTCTTTTAAGATGGCCATTGGTTCAGAGATAAATCATGTATTCAAACTACCACACCTAGCCCCAGCATCCAATGTGTCTGTAACTGACTGTATGATATTGTCATTGAGAAATTGTTGGTCGATATCTGCTCTGGAATTGCACATATTTACATTGCATCAAGACGCACACCAGCCCCAGAGAGTTTGCCATGGGAAGCTACTGTGTAACTTTAGCAGGTATTTTCTGTGAGATAAAGGAACCATTAAGAATTGAAAATGAAGTCTCCAGCCGGCACCATTACATACAAGGTGCTTCAGAAAGATCAGAGTGCACCTAGAGTCAGAGGCAAAGTTAGAAGTGTCCAGTTGGTTTGGACCTAATTGTGAGGTTCCTGTTTATCAATAACCAAATTTACCATGTTGTTTGGCTAAAACAAGTCATTGTGAGCAGAGCTGTGTGGAGGACAGAAGTTTTGTTTTGCAAAGAATTTCAAGATTTCCAAATTTCCCTTTGTTCAAAATAGGAATAAAAGATAAAAATTTCAAAATTCTCTGCAAAGAGCAATTCTGAAAAATGATATTTTGGGCCATTCATTTTGATTCTTACTTTCAAAGTGGGTATTAGATTATGATACATAATTTCATACAAAATGTGAAACAAAGGATTGTTTCAAAACTAAATGTTGAACCGTTTTATTTGGAAAATGTCAAAAACAGGACCTTTCAACATTGTGGTTGTTCCTCTCTGCATTCATTAATTGATAATAGCTCACATGACACACAGCAGAGTATGACCTTACAAACATCTAACACGTACAACAGAAAATTTTATAACCAGAGCGCACCCTCTTTAACACAGGTAGAGTGCATAGTGATTAGCTCCACGAAGTTTGCATGTGTGTGAGTGGCATGATGTCAAAGAGAAGTTTAAGATGTGACTTGGTTACAGGCTAGAAGTATCTACATGAGGAAAAAATATTTAATAATGGGCTCTTCATTCTAGCGGAGAAAGGTATAACACGATCCAATAGCTGCAAGTTGAAACTAGACAAATGCAAAGGCATACATTTAATTAGGGTAATTAACCATTGGAACAGTTTATCAAGGGTCATAGTGGATTCTCCGTCACTGACATTTTTAAAATCAAGGTTGGATGTTTTTCTAAAAAATCTGCTGTAAGAATTATTTGGGGGGTGTTCTATGGCCTGTGTGATACAGGAGGCCAGGCTAAATGATCTCAGTGGTTTCCTCTGACCTTGGAATCCATGAAAGTGCTTCCACTTGTTTGCAGTCAGCTGCAATACCAATTTATTGCTGTTGGTTTTCAGATAAAATGGCTTTTGTCGGATTCAAAGGCAGCTTTCGACCAGTCTGGGTGAAACTGATCACTGAGGAGGATGCAGCTAAAATCTATCAAGTTGTGCCAATCCCTGTGGTGAAGAAAATGAAATTGTGAGGACACCGTGCTTTTGCCTTCCTGCTGTTAGCACTGCCCCAATAGAAAAGGACTACTGACTCTGCTCACAACAGGCACTGTGCCACAGCACTCCAGAGATGTAGCATTTCTTTGTTGCTGTACATGAAGAAAGCGTTACTGCAAGTGGGTAGATGGCCACATGTGACAAACAGCATTCCTTGTGCTGCACATCTTGCTTGATCCTGCCTATTGATCTGCTTGCTGAAACCAGATTTACCTTTATTTTCTAAGCTAATATCTGGGGCAAAACTGTTTTCAAATAGTGGGGAGGGGGGTGTCAGTGCCTTTTACATGGCCTGGTCATGTTCTGCCTCTACATCCCTTGTGAGCCTCTCAGGTATGAATGTCAAATCTAATTCTCATACAAGACTCAGAATTTTCCCATGGGTCTGATTGCATCCACTCTCTGCTGTTTTTGAGAGTGCAATCAGCTACTCGCACAAAACTGGGAATGCAAATTCAGAGGCTGGCTGAAAATTTGGATCAGAAATCATAAATTATAGTCAGTATCTAAAAGCTGCAAAGCATGGTCAAACAATGAGAATTTATTTGAAAGCTTCTGCACTATTCTGTCAAACTGCTGCAGAATCCTGAGACTAAACTGTACATGCTGAACCACTGGGGAGTTATCACATTTCAGCGGATGGTACATAGTGGGAAGAGAAATGATATAAGAGTCATTTAATACATTGTGATGCTTTGGGTTCACCCAGACCAATAAGGGGTTGTGTCACCACTTGCCCTGGATGCTTCCATATTATGCAGCTATGGCTCAGAACTCTGACACCAGCAGCCAGCTCAGTGATCTCACTCTGGCTTCCACCTGTTTGATTACTCCTTGCAGGATGACACCAACAGCCTCTTCTGTCCGGAGTCTACCCAAAACAGTCTCCCCTGTGGTGCTCAGCCCCTCTCTCTGTAGCATTCACCAAACCTTATCAAGTTCGTTGCTCCTTCGGTGAGAAAGTACGCAGCACCAGCCTGTTAGTTTGGCTGAGGATTTCACTCTTCAGTTTGGAACACTGCACTGAGATGGTGGTGTACTAAAACAAGATTAAGTTTATTAACAAGGAAGTGATACCAAGTAGACAGAACTGGGACCAAAATGGCTACATACAAACAAACAAAAGTAAAAATACACTTCTAGGACTAAAACCTAACTTAAACTAGAGTCTCTTGTTCAAAGTAGTTTTCTCACCACACTTGTTCTTCCAGCGTGGCTGGCCAGTTCTTAACCCTGAACCAACACAGAGCTCAAATCATTTCGTTTCTTTATCTCTTCAGATGAAGGATGCCAAAACAGCTTTTTCTCTCTGCTTATATCCTCAAAGTTTTATCTTTGTTTTCAAAGTCAGGAAGCCTGCTGAGGGGCTCAGCTTACTGGGTCCACCCAGGATCTGACCCCTTGTTCATTTTTGCAGTCTCCTCTTCCCATCGTGATAGTGGCTGTCTCCCCAACTCGCTAGTTTGATGGCTTTGTTTACCTTTTATGTAAATGTACTTTCATTATCTCTCTTGGCTCAATTGACATCAGAGACACATTTGTGCAGGTGGGACCATGTTCCTTTGTCAAGAGCAGGGTGTCTTATGCCCTACCTGCCAAACAAATTTTTAAGAACATATTTCCAGTGCACATTTATAAGTTTTCGTACATGCACCAGCAATAATATTAATGACCAACTTGTTATCAGTTTGCCTATGATCTCTTATATGGCACCTTTTAGATACAGTAAATTGGGGTACACAGAGCTGGTTAGGCCAAGGGAGGCTCACTGCTAGAAACCAGGGCACCCCTTACCCTCTGGCGTTGGGGTGCTGTTAGGGTCACAAATGTGCAAACCAAATATGATCATAATGGAACCTGCTATTTCTGCTTAATGCCATAACCAACAAGTGGTATTCCCATGGTCATATTTTTAAATAGCTGTTGTCATGATTCTGTGTTTTTCCCAGGCAAGCAGCCACAGACTGGTGGAAAAGACCTGACAACCAAGCACTTCACACTTACTCAGACTTTCTCACACATTCCTTCAAATATAAATCGTCAGAGCCAGCCCAGTGGACTGTGCCTACATGACATGCTACCAAGAGGATCCACACTTGGGTCTGTCACCCCCAGGCAGGGAATGCTGGGGAGTCATCTTACTCCATCCCTAATCAAGGGTGAGGATTAAATTGTACTTCCACTGCAATCAAGGGGGACAGGATCAGACCCAATGTGTTGTGCATTACTTGCCTGTAGTCTCTTCTGGCCAGGGCAGTGAGTATGTTAATTGGCTCCAGAAATAGCTAGATCTTTGCTGGAGGGTGAATCACTAAGATGTAGGGGGCTTTGAGGTCACATGGAAGGGCTGAAGAGGAAAAGTTGATCCCAGAAGACACATCTCCTCCTCAAATAATGTAATCTTGTGTATTTTCTGCCCCCTTTCCTTCAAAACATAATGTTCTAAGTTTAAAAAAATGGATGATGAGCAAAGTTGAATGTAAACCAGAACTGCTTGCCAGCACACTTCATTAAGCTGGGAAATTTATCTTAAACTTATAAAACCACTGTATATTGTTCAAAAATGTACATGATGCAATGCTGTGTGTTTCCCAAAGATGTCATGCAGGTGTCTCAAGTGGCTTCTGTTCAGGTAACTTCCAAAAAAAAAAGATGGCTTCTTGAAGTAGGCAAATTGTCTATATGCCAGAGCAGCTGTGTTTCCCTCTCCTCCACTACCCTCAAAAAATCCATTGTTGGTTTGTCTTTTTAAATAGGACTTTTTTCTGAGTGTCTTTTTTTTTCACTGTATCTGAAATGTCAGCTCTGGACTGGAATGAAGCAGCCATGAATCCGTGTGTCATTCCACATGGTGTCACTGTGCAGGTTTTGAATTCCAAAAGACCTTTCTGGCATTGTTTGTTTTTGGGCCAGGTTGCTGTGTGAGTCAGTTATAAGCGGTATTCAGGCTCTAATGTAGTTATGTGCCCCTCCAGCCCTTCCTGGGTTTTAAAACTGGAATTGCTTTTTTCTATACTGTTTTTCTATATTGTTTCCCTTAGTGGAATTTCAAGAGTGGTGCATTTTTTTAAAAGGACCCAGGGTTATTTCCCTTTTCCCTGGCTTCTTTACTGTCTATTAATGAAGGATTCCTCATGCAAGCAAAGGCATATCTGCTCTAAACCATTCGTGCCATTTGGGCCAATTCCACTAGATGCAGTGTGAAAGGGCATAGCTCTCAAAAAATATAAATTTCTCTCCCAATGTCTTATGATGATTTGGGTTCTTTCCATCCCCAGATCACAACTATTCCTTAAAAAAGATTAGTCTCACTTACAGTTCAACCTCGATTATACAAATCTCATTTATCTGAAACTCCCTGTTAGCCAAAACAAGCTAGTCTAGTAATTACATTACATTAAAAAATCCTTGATTATTCAGATCCCTGGCTATCTGAATGCATTCAGTGTCCTCCACAATAGTCCCATAATCGAGGCTGTACTGTAGGTACAATGGCATCTATTGCTCTGTATTAGCAGATTATATGTACAATATAATGAATGAAAAAGACTAGAAATGGACCAAGATCAGAATTTTTTTATTCTGAAGATTTTAGGAGAGGAACCAGGATCAAAACCCCTCTGGGTTTGGATTTGGTTTTTCAAAAACATCCTGTTTTTGCCCTTTGGTATTCTAGACAACCACATTTTTATATTGTAGTAGCTGAGCACCTAACGACTCAGTACAATCAAACCCAATGGAGCAGGAGTCTAGTTCTTTGTTTAACTAATACAAGGAGGCAAGTTGCATTTGTACTGAAGTGTAGCTTCTAATTTTCACAATTTTTGGAATTCTCAGGGTGAAATCATAAGACTTGGCACTAGGAAATATACTTGTTTTTTAAATCACATCTTATCCAGGAAAAAAAAAAAAGTCTATTTTGTTCTGTCATGCAACGATAGTCACGTGGGCCCATTTAGGAGGAAGGGGATGGATCTTGCTGTGTAAATATTTAGGATAGGATCACTGCAACTTGTTAAGCCTTAGACAGAGAACATGGCTCAGCATAATGGACCAGATTCGTCCCCGAAATGCAAGCCGCTCCCATTGACTCAATGGGAGTTAAGTGCATGGAACTGGCAGCAGAATTTGGCCTAATATCACCAACCAGTAGTTCTGATATATCATTTTTTAAATATTTGTGGATTCTAGAGATTGTATGTGTGTTCCTCTGCTAATAGTGAATTGACTGACTCCTTGCAGCTTGTGCATTCTTTAAACTGTCCCATTCACAAACTGTAAATATCCTGTCTGTAAGGTTTTATTGCTGCAAATATTTTTACATTAGCCTACATATACAGTTGTCATCATTAGGGCAATTTTGGTGTGGGAGTGTGTCAGTTCAAATGCTTGTTTTACCTGTTGCCGAAATAGCTGGTCCTTTTTCGGAATTAGATGTATAGTGTTTTGTACATTTTCCTATAGACTTCACAATGAAAAAGATATATTTTCTATTTATTTATTACAAAGGCACTATGAGACCTAAATTTGCAGAGATTTGAAGACCTGTTACTGGATTTTAGCATTGTCCAAGCTGTTAAGGAGGTTGGAAATATGTCTTTTCAGATAATCTGCTTTGCACTTGAAAGTTATGTCCACAGAATGTGGCAATGCATTGACTGTCTAGTTTATGCTGACAGAAGCTTTTGGAAGATTCATTCCAAAAGTTTTTGCTTACAACAGAATTAATATGTAGTAGCTTGGAATACAAAAAGGTTTATCAGAATAAATATTCAATGCCAAATTATGACTGTCTCTTGTACTCTTCATTATAACTTTATGGCAGTGACCTGCTATTTGTTTACATATCTTTTTGACTGTCTGTGCCTGTTCCCGCCATTTTGCTTGCTCGTTCTATAACCGCTGTTAACCAGCACCTAGAGTACTTTAGGTGACGATTATTTTTTATGACATTTGTGAAATAAGCGTGAGTATACAGCGGAAAAAAAAATCCTGATTTTATTTTTTCATGAGTATCCATGTATCCCTATGAAGTTCTGATCATCAGGGCAATCATTATATTAGCGTGTTACATTTTCCATAGTGAGGTTGAGCCAAATAGACTGTCTCTATCAAACCTTTCAGAGGCAGCATTCCTAAAATGAGACTTTGGTTGCAGGAAATCAATATTTCCAACATTCGAGCACACATTTTTGAACCAAGTCTAGTGATAGTAATTAGCATTTTAAAGGGCATGGTATCACCCTCCTAAGTGATTCCGGCAAGGCAGCTACAAACTCACTTCTGGTTGAAATCAATGATATGTGTGAAATCTCCAAATCATTTACATGCAACAAATTGAAGATGAGATCAGAGGCAGCACTGAAGCTCCTGTCCCCTCCCTACCTGTCTTCTTCCCCTCTGCTCCTGTCCCTGCCCTCATATCCTCCCTCCCACCTGAGCCTGTGCCATCATCATCCTGCATCTCATGTCCAGTGTCATGAGGAGAAAAAAACCCAGCTCTGTCTTTCAAAAAAAAAAGAAAAAAAAAAGCCCAACCCATTTCAGAGAGAGGGGAACTGGGGGCAGGGCTTAATTTGTAATGAAAGAGGTGCTGTGGCACAGCCCTGGCAAGCCATGGCACAAATTTAAGCCCAGGTTGGGCAGCTGGACAGGGACAGTTGCTAGCCGGGCACCCAGCCCTGAAGAGAGCATTGCTACCAGCAGCAGTGGAAAAGTAAGAGTGACATGGTATGGTGTGTTGCCAATACACAGACATTATTTGACAAAATTATATTAAAAAACGTTAATTCTGCCAAACCTACATATCAAATGGTGTATTCATCACGTGATGATACAAAGTACATATCCATACCTGGCGAACGAGAGGGAAGCGAATACAGTCCCTGGGGCTTGGCAACAAGTGATCCGTGAGAACTGGAGGAGGGACAGGGTGGCAGTCCCTTTCCTTTCCCTTTCACACTCAGTGACTTGCCATGATGCACAGCAGCCAGGGCAGGCACCGTGAGAGATTTTCCTCCTCGGGCTTGAAAAGGAAAAACTCAAATGTTTGCAACAGGGTTTAACCAGGGCAGAAGGGGAGGTGGGAATTGAGACACACACGTCTCTGCCTTTCCAAAGTCAACAGCCAACCCCGATTAGGCAAGGTCTCCATTCCCCTTGGGATTGCAAAGCCTGGCTGAGGATGAGCAGGGTGAGCACTGCTAGCATGCAGAGGGAGAGCCAGGGAACGAGCAAGAGGCAGAGGACAGCACTCAAACAACCAAGGGAGGGAGGCTGGGGATGGGGAGGCAGTGGCAGAGGTCATTTGCCAGGTGACTGACACCAACCAGCGGGACTCACCTTCTGCAGTGCAGGGGAATGGAAGAGACTGTGGCAGGAGGTGGCAGCAGCACCTGTTCCAGTTGGAGGTGGCTAGAGGCGGCGGTGGCTTAGCAGAGCAGTGGGCTGCTGGGCCCCTGTGTAATGGGCAGGAGCATTCTGGGCCAGCTGCTCTACGCTCCCCGCAGAGAGGGGTGGGGTCAGCGTCAGTGCCTGGCAGGCAGCAGGGGCTAGCTGGGCCCCTGTCCTGTTTTCTGGCTAGAGCTGCTGTTCTGCCAGAGGTCTCAGGGCCTATTGCACCCCCGTCTTCCGTGCGCCCTAAAGCAGTCTTCCATGCCCGGGCGTACGCTGCACCGGAGAAAGAGCTGGTACAGATTACTTCACCCTGACACAAGGATGAAGCATGCACATGCTTGTGCCCCTGCTCCTGGGGCAATGTAGCCCCTCCCTCAGCTGGGGTTGTAGGGCCCTCTGTAATTTGCTAACCTTTATGTATAGTGCAGTCTAAACCTTGGCCCCAGTCCTGCACTCTGGCATATACTCCCTGAAATCAACGGGTAACTAGCCTGGGTGCAGGCTCAGTGGCCCCAGTACTACATAACACTTGCCTCTGGCAGCAGCTTTAGGGGTATATCTGCAGCTGTTCATCTGTAAGGTCACAAATGAAGCCAGCTGGGTCACCATGCAGCACTAACTCTGGATTAACCAGCCGTCGGAGAATTCCCTCAGTGCAGGCGGGTCCTCAGCTGTGGTAGCGTTGATATGGCAATGCTCTCATTGGTGGTGCAGGGGCAATGTCAGGCAAAAAGAGGTGTGGCTGAGGAATCCCTGTCCATGATCACTGTAACTGTCCCAGAATCATAGCATCAGGAGGAGATGCAAAGAGGGCTTAAGACAAGGCCACCGGAAACTTTGTAGAACGGGGGGGAGGGGGCCCTGCAACTGCCTCATTTTTAATATGGGCATAGTTTGGGGGAGGCAGGGGACAGCATTGCTCCCCCAAACTGCAAGCCTTGGGCAGGCATGGAGTAGCACCAGCAGGGGGCTGTGCTTCACAGTGGCATTCCCTTCTCCTGGAAACTGCCCCTGCCGGCATGGCTCCATGCCTGCCCAAGGCTTGCAGTTTGGGAGGGAAAATGCTTCCCCCTATCCCTGCCCCTCCCCCAATTACACCCATGTTAAGAAGTGAGGGACGTGGCCATTGAGGTTCCAGCACCATTGCCTTTAGGCCAACTTTGCCCTCCTCCTGGGTGTGTGCCAAGCCCAGCTTGGCTGGCTGAGAGAACTGAGGCCTTTATTTTTAATAAAAAATCTGTTTTCATCTTTTGGACACACATAAATAGGTTTTTCACTTTTAAGCAAAGCTGTTCCAGTTCCAACTCAGCTGAACGACTTGCCTGCTAATACCAAACGCACCTTCCAGTGTAAAGTGGAGGACTTCCAAGGCCCCTAGCTCCTGGTGCCTGTCCTGGCATTTGAGAGCCTGGAAAGAGCCTTTTTTTAAAAGTTGAAGTATAAAAAAGACTGGGGACTCTGGAGCATGAAAGGACATTGGCCTCTAATAACAGGAGGCTCAGCTGAAAACAAAGCCGCAGAAGGCAAGTGGAGAAGGAAGGAATGAGCTCTGAAACAAAACCAGAGCCAGAAACGTAGCTGGAAATGTACAGGGAAAAACTTGAAAGCATTTGATGAAAGCAAAAGGCAGTACAAGATCTTGTCAGCGGGTCTAATGATGTAAAGCAAAGAGACCAGGAATAAATCAGCTACCAAGCACATGACAGTGAAAAATTAAAGCCTCTGCTGGGAGAGGAGTCGAAGAAGAAAGAAAATAAACCCCAGATACAATGGAGAATGGCAGGGTGCCAAAGCTGAGGCAGAGCTGGAAAGAGCAGCCTGGCCGTGAGCATAATTGGAATCCAGAGAAAGGCGGGCGAAAGGACAAACTGAAGCCTGAAAAAAAAATACCCCAACAGACTGTATAAACCTGAGTAGAGAGAAACCACAGACAACTAAGGCACCAGAGGAGAAACAAGAGGCACTCTGGGAAGTGTGGACATAGTTGAACTTTTGAACTGAAAGTAGCTGGGTCTCCATCCTTGGAGGGTGGGACAGAGGAGAGAGACATGCCTCCCTTAAGAAACCTTCATTCGCCCAAGGAAAAATGGAGTTTTTATGAGAGTGTAATTCTGAGCCAGGACTGCTGCTGCAGATCCAAGCAAGCCACCTACCCTAACCCTTCAAACTGCGCACAAAGCTAGTGGCTGTGTTTGTATTGCCTTTGCCCCATCCTCCAGACCTCTTCTTTTGGTTGATTTCACTATTTGTCTTGCACGCCAACAGTAAGCTCTTTGGGCAGGGACTGTCTTTTGTCTGTCCTATGCCTGGCAGAATAGTTGGGATTGCTGGATGCTCCAGGATAATTCTTCCTCTTCATTTCTTGTTACGTAGACAATGGAGACATGCCCATGCTTGGGATCTTTGGAAGGTTTGTACAGTCTACTCCTTTATCCAGCTGGATTCCACTGAAACTCCCTGTGTCTTCAAGGTGTTACTTAGCTGCTGCTCCTTATGAGGAACCTCCAGGCATGGCCGGCTCCAGGCCCCAGCATGCTTGGGGTGGCATGCTGCAGGGGGCACTCCGCCGGTTGCCGGGAGGGTGGCAGGCAGCTCCAGTGGACCTCCCGCAGGCATGCCTGTGAAGGGTCCACTGGTTCTGCGGCTCCGGTGGAGCATCCTCAGGCACGCCTGCAGAAGGTCCACTGGAGCCGCAGGACCAGCGGACCCTCGGCAGGGACGCCTGTGGGAGGTCCACCGGAGCCGCGGGACCAGCGAGCGGCAGAGCGCCCCCCGCGGCGTGCTGCCGTGCTTGGGGCAGTGAAATGGCTAGAGCCGGCCCTGCCTTCAGGCAAGGCAATTGGTAAAACTAAGGGATGGGGAACACCCCTGCTTCTAAAGCCAGTGGCACTGTAGCTCAGATGGGACAGGTAGCACCCCAACACCTTTAGCATGCTAGTTCCCCAGTAAGATCATGCTAGGCTTGATGCTGCATAAGCCCCAGCATGGAGTTTCTCTTGGTTTCTGTGGTGCTCCTTTGTGTGCTCACAGGGTTGTCACTGCCACGCTCCTGCTCACTGCCAGACTCGCCAGCTGTACCTAAACCCCAAAGTTTGGCTGCCTGAAGTTATGTCAGCTTACAGCCGCTGACCTTTGTATGTCGCTGGAGTGCATGCAGGCTTGGCTGTTGTGTCAGTCCTGCACGCCCTGAGCACAAGTGGTTGTGTCAACTGAAGAAGCGGTGCATAAACGGTACATATCCCAGTGCCTGGGCTGCCTCCAAGGCAATACCTTCAGGGACATTTTTGAAGTGCTTTGTAGGCTATCAGCAATTTGCCTAGGGCTTTCTGGGAACTAGGGTCAAGTGCCTACAGTTTCACTTTCTTATCCCATAATATTTATTCCAGCCCATAATTTTCAGGTCTGTTTTAAAATTCCCACAGTTCTTTGCACTGTTTTTAGGTCTCTGCAATCTCTCGAACAGGAACATGCACCCCGCACCGTGCAATTGTCATGTCAGTCGCTAATACAGGATGCAGGATTCTCCTGTGTTAGTGGAACGTCACCAACTACCATTACTACTGGTGGTGTGGTGACGAAGATGAGCTACGCAAGGAGGAGGAATGGCTGATGTAGATGGTGAATACAAATCTTAGGTTGAGCAATGTCACACTGTGGATAGGCACTTATGGGCCAGAAAAAAATGAGCACTGAGTAGTAGAATAGCGTTGTGTGAAGAGCAGTAGCTGCAGAAATTTCGGATGCAAAAGACCGTATTCCTGGTTCTGTGTATCGAGCTCCCTCCAGCCTGGGGCACCAGACTGAAAGCTGCATCAACACTGGAAAAGCAAATGGTGATTGTGCTATGGAAGCTTGCAACACAGGCTTGCCATTGGGCATTGGACATGGGCACGTTTGGAGTTGGAAAATCCACAGTGGGAGGCTGTTGTCATCCAAGTGTGCAAGGCCATTAAATGTTTCCTGCAGCACAGGACTGCAACTCTTGGCAATGTGCAGGAAACAGGAGATGGGTTTGAAGCAATGGGGGGTCCTGCACTCTGGTGGGGTATAGCCCTATTCTGGCACCACCAGCAGGGCCGACTCCAGGCACCAGTATTCCAAGCTGGTGCTTGAGGTGGCAATCTGCAAGGGGCGGCAGTCCCTGTTGTTTTGCCCCCAAGCAGCGAGCCAAATTGCCACTGCGGACAGAGAGGGCAGTCCCTGTGCCCTTAGGGCAGCATGCACATTTCCGAGGTGGCGGCAATTCGGCGGCAGCTTCTATGTTTAGTTGTCCGCGGCGGCTTCAGCTAAGCATAGAAGCTGCCGCCGAATTGCCGTCCCTGCGGAAACGCGCCTGCTACCCTAACGGCACACGGACTGTCCCCGCCATCCGTGGCGGCAATTCGGTGCGTTGCTTGGGGCGGCAAAAACTGTAGAGCTGACCCTGACCACCAGACCTTGCTAGAGAGCATGTAAGCCAAAAGGGAGATTTTCCCATGGTTATGCAAGTGCTAGTGGCTCATCATGAATGCTTCACTGCTGTTAATGTGGCCTGGTCAGGGTAAGTGCATGATTCTTGCATCTTTAAAACACAGGACTTCCCCTAAAGTTGCAAGTAGGGCCTGCCTTCTCTGACTAGCATATTACCACTGGTGATGTTGAAATGCCTCTTGCTCCCACTCTTTGATCCTATGGCTCATGAACCTGTATGCTGGCCACTTCAACAGAACCAAGGAACGATTCAGCTACCGGCTGAGCAGATGCAGGATGACAGTTGAATGTGCACTTGATAGACTTTGAACTCACTGGCAGTGTCTCATGACTAGCTTGCATCTCAGTGAGACAAACATTCCTAGCATTACTGCGGCATGTTGTGTTTTATGTAATATTTGTGAAGCAAAGTGCCGAGGGAAAGGTGAGGTGGACCGGCTGCCTGCTGATTTTGAACAGCCAGACACAAGGCCAATTAGAAGAGCCAACTGTGAAGCTATCTGGCTGATAGAGGCCTCAAAAGATCATTTTAACAGTTGGCCACAGTAGTGTTGCATGATGCTTTTGAGCACTTGTCTAATTCTGGGTATAAAGACATTAAATCTGGAGGAGGGGCAGTGATGGTTGTTAGAAATTGTGTGTATGAGGGGGTGGTGCTTTGCAAACTAATAAATAAATATACTCTGTCTTTCAAAAACTAAAACTTTATTGTGTGCAAATGAACAAACCTGAAGGGCAAATAAACAAGCTGAAAATTGATATTTATCACAAAAACAAGTAAAAAGTACATGAGAAAACATCACTGACCATACTAAAGACCTTCATTCATGGTGAAAACAAATAGTGCACTGGGCTTGCTGGCTGATCCTATAGTTAACACAGGTTAACGTAGACGTAATCATAGCTCTCCTTGTTCCCCCGCTGCTGTGCACTGTTAAGGGTTCAGGCCTTGCTGCCACCTGCAGGGGGTATGAGGAGCAGTGACCATGGAGTTTTCCATGGAATCAAAGTGTTGCTGTGTAAGGAGTCATTGGGTATTTAGAATAATAGAATCATAGAAATGTAGGACTGAAAATGTCATTGAGTAGTCATCAAGTCCAGCCCCCTGCACTGAGGCAAGACCAAGTAAACCACAGATGTTTGGCCAACCTAGTTTCACCTCCGTAATGTTTTGCAACATCTGCATTTCTTGCCTGAGTACAGCCATAATGTGCTGGTGCACTTTTCTGGATGCAATCTCTTGGCCGCTATGCCCTCCGCCAGCATCTGCTCTCTCTGTTCCTGGTCTGGGTCATTCAGACCCTGTGGTCATGGTTAGTTACTGCAGAGGGCAGGATGAGCTCCCAGGTCCGCTTCTTTCTTGGCCTGATCAGGCATGGAAGGGCCACCTCCCCTCAGTTGAGGATGCTGATAAAAGGAGACAGATACAGCATTAGATTTACAGGTATAACAGAAAAATGTCTCAACATTTCCTGACATTTTTCCCATAAAGATCTTCAGTAAAAAAAAAAAATTCAAAGTGCCAGATTAGCTTTGGAGCAGCTCTGTCAGGGTTCCTTCCCCACTCTGAACTCTAGGGTACAGATGTGGGGACCTGCATGAGGACCTCTAAGCTTAACTACCAGCTGAGATCCGGTTTTGCTGCCACCATCCAAATTATTTATGAGTTATCTGGGAAATTCTGTCTACCTCCCCCTCAGAATATTTTCCTCCCAAGTACTATAACCCTTCCCTGAGTAGACTTGAGTGACTTCTCCACCAAGTTCCTGGTGAACCCCCAATCCAAACCCTTGGATCTTAAAACAAGGAGAAATTAACTATTCCCTCTCTTTCCCACCGCCCCACACCAATTCCTGGTGAGTCCAGATCCAGCCTCCTTGGATCTTAAAACAAGGAAAAATCAATCAGGTTCTTAAAAAGAAGGCTTTTAATTAAAGGAAGAAAGGTAAAAATCATCTCTGTAAAATCAGGATGGAAAATAACTTTACAGGATAATCAGATTCAAAGAGCCCAGAGGAATCCCCTCTAGCCTAACTTTGCTGTTCAAAGTTACAGCAAACAGAGGTAAACCCTTTAGCAAAAGGAACATTTACAAGTTGAGAAAACAAAGATAAAACTGACACACTTTGCCTGGCTGTTACTTACAAGTTTGAAATATGAGAGACTGGTTTAGAAAAATTTGGAGAATGTGGATTGATGTCTGGTCCCTCTTAGTCCCAAGAGCGAACAACAAAACGTTCCAAAACAAAGAGCACACAAACAAAAAACTTCCCCCCACCAAGATCTGAAAGTATTTTGTCCCCTTATTGGTCCTTTGGGTCAGGTATCAGCCAGGTTACTTGAGCTTCTTAACTCCTTACAGTTAAAAGGATTTTGGTGTCTTTGGCCAAGAGGGATTTTATAGTATTGTACACAGGAGGGCTGTTACCCTTCCCTTTATAGTTATGACAAGCTCATTACAGCACTGCTCTACTGCTTAAGTCATGGTGAGTATGCCATAGCAAGGGTGGGGACTTGTTGCAAGGGAGGTTTAAATGCTGGATTGCCCTGTGTATGCATATAGGGACCATGCACCGAATATTGCCAATATTTTCACAGGCAGCGGTGATTTTGGCTATCTCACTCCAGAGGGTGATAAAGGCCCAAAGAAAGCATCTGCTACAGATGTGCCAAAGCCACCAGGGCCCATATGCTGTTGTCCTGTTTACTGTAATGGTGCCAGTGACTCACACTGGAGAATGGCATGGGAATGTCTCCTCTTGTGAGGGCAGAAACCAGGCCCCCATTCCCAGGAACATTTCAGAAAGGGTTGAGAGTAGCTCCATGAAAGTGTCTTCATGATTGTTCAAGGGGATAAAAGGGACATCCCTGTTCTTATAAATAAAGTGCTGTTCTTCTCCTGGGGAGATATCCCCCCACTCTGCCTAGAACAACACAGCAAAAGTGACCGCCACCTCTAGCTCAAACAGACCATAGGACAACGATCTGTATTGATCTGCGTAATTCAGACCAATCTACCCTACGCTTTTTTTAATTCATTTCGTACCATGTATACTTCATTGAAGTGGCAGCTACACATGCCTGCCAATGTATTCATTTTAATTGTCTTTGTACTGCTGTTTTCAAAACTAAAGCGACAAATGAAAGGTCAATACCTTTGTTCTCCGAATGATCAGATGGGAACCATTTTGAAACACGCACACAGGCAGCGGAAGGGGAAGGCACTGAAAAGGGAAACAAACATGCTGATAAGAACTGGTGCCTCAATACACCTACCTGAGCTCCCTACTGCTTCCTCCCCAGGCTCAGCTGTTCTCACCAGACAGGACTGGCTCAATTCTGGCAGAATTTTGAAGTGCTGCAGGGTCGTCGCATTGTTTGTGTCACCTACTTTATCCTCTCCTCCTCGCTGTGCACTGGAGGGGTTTTCTCGCCCAGCCCTCACCAAGTGTCTGTGGTCACATTCAGGCATAGGAGCTGGAAATGGGGGTGCTGTCACACTCCCCGAGCTTGAAGTGGTTTCCATTATATGTAGGATTTATGGTTTGGTTCAATGGCTCTCAGCATCCCTGCATTCAGGGTGTTGGTTGGGGTCCCCACCAAGTATGGTATGCAGTTCATTGTGAAGTGGCAGGTATTCAGGGTGGCCCCAGATTTGTCATTGCCCTCCCTGTCTTCTGCTCTGCCTCCCGATGTTCCCTGGCTTCATCCAGCATTGAGGCTCATCTCTGTTGTGCTCCAGGCATAGCATCCCCTGTGCAAGCCACACAGTTCTCTATAGTCCTCTGGTTGCTCTGCAGCTGGGCTTGTATAGCCTTGTCTCCCACAGGCTGAGGGGATGCAGGACTTCTGTCCTGTTTCAGGCAGGAACACATCTAGGTGGAGCTCACTGTATGCATGGAGCCAGCATGGCTGGATGCTCACCAAGGTGGAAACCCAGGAAAAGGCATTTCCAAAACATGGTGGGGATTTTAAAGCATTGGGAGGGGGGGTGGGTTTTGCTGACTGTGACCTCTGGGCAGTGGAGTTCAAAATTGTGACTGGAGTGGCCCCTGTTGCAGGGCCAGGGCATTGTGGGACAGTTGCTGGAGGACTGTTAGGGCTGACCCAGGTAATGCAGTGTCTACACTGGCACTATTTCGATGGAAGCAGGTTGACTGTGGTTCTGCATTGTTCGGCGAGGTGGTGTTATTGTGTCGCTGTAAGAGGGTTGCTACATTGAGAGGAGACAAATTTAGGTGTGGATGCATGCAAAACTAAGATGAAACATGTAAAGTTAGACTGCCACAACTTTGTAGTGTAGTCCAGGTCTCAGGCAGCCCAGCATTTAACCGGGCTGCACTAAAGATTCTCAGTGAAACTGCTCTACTGTTGAAGCATCACGTTCACCTACCCTCAAACACAAAGACCCACACCTCAAGGTGCATGTGCACATCCCTAAGCTGTACGTAGAAACTGACCATCGCAGTGACCATTTGGGTCACTCATACAATGGAACAGAAATAGAGTCGATGTAATAAAAGACTGTTACAGGGCTCATAGCTCTCGATTCAGAAATACACCACTTGGTTTTTGCCTGCAACACATTTACTTTCCATAAATGCCTCAGCTTTGCTGATCAACAGAAGACTATTATCCCGAGACAGCATTCTTCGCCTTGGGCTTTACCTTGGAATTATGGACATGTTTTCATGTTTATAAGCATGTTAGACCTGGTAACAGATGTTTACACTTAGTCTACTGATTTAGCAATTGCACCTCAGAGATTCTGCCTGAAATCAGATACTGCACAGGTGCCCAGCTAAAAAGCTGACACTCTTTGACAAGTTACCAGTATTTCTGAAAAACATTAATACAAGACAGAGATGTGGGTTCTTTTCTCTTCTGACTGGCTATGAAAGCGCCTGGTTTACATAAAGCAATTATTTAAAATGACAGTAAACAAGGTAGGATCCTAACAACTCATGACTATAAAATTAGATTTCTGAGCACCATGCATAATTGGTTCAGAGACATCTGGTACAGTAATTTGCTTTTGAAGTTTTTCCCTTATACATGACTGCCTTCTAGTGGCTACAGACCATTCCATTTAGGCAGTTCAAAACATTATTTTCCAAGGCTTTGCAGGATTACTCTAGCAGATGTAAATATTTGATTCCTTTAACAGATTACAAGAAGAAAGAGAAATGAATAATTGTTACCTGTTTTGAAATTCCTTCCGTAGCAAGAGAAAGTGCTACACTGATGTCTTTAAAAGAAACCGGAAGTAGTTGTAAGTATAGTTTTGTTATTTATTATGTTCTCAAGTGTTCCCCAAGCTTGCAATATTATTATTCATATATTCCTCCATCTGTGAAGATGAGTGAGAGGGGTGAGTTTAAAAAAATCTGACATTGGAGTCATTTTAGTATGGTCACATTCAGCTATTATTTTCCTTCAGAAGGGGTGCACTCGTGCATCATTCTTGCAGAACATTCCCCATGTGCACTGGTGTTAGCCTTTAACTCCCCAAAGGAAGAAGCCACTGAATGGAACTGGAAGCATCTTCGGGATTTCATTCATTGATCTGGATTGAGAGACTGATGCCTGCGATGCGCTATAAAAACGAGGGGGATGTGGATGTGGGAGGGCCATTGTAAAAAGTTCTGCACATTTCATACCCTGCAGCAAACTGTAGCCTGACTTAATTCAGTTTTGGGGAAATAAGCACTTTGTAACACTTCACAGCACACATATTTGTTGAATGTTTCTAGTCTGGCTCCAGCACCTCACATGTTGCATTGTTTTTGTTTACTGGCAGCATCTGCCTTTTTTTAAAAAAAAACGACCACTTTCTAGGGTATTTGTTGTTCTTTTAGGTTTTTCTTATGTAATGGGAAAATAGAGGAATTGTTGGCAACTTGAAATGAAGGGAGATGAGAGACTGACTAGCTGATCCTTGACAGAAAGGTAAAGAACTATGCCCTTGTAGCAAGGCCTCTTATAACCCCCTATGAAAATAATTGGCTTAAAACTGCTCACAATCCAGCATCCTCTGTGTAGCCTCACTTTCGGTAACTGCTCATTCGGAAGTAACTTCACTAGCAAATACAGTAAAAGTATTTTCCCTTCCTTGTAACACAAGCCAACAAAAGGGCATAACCCACTGGTTTCTCTTTGCCTGCACGAGCTCTAGAGGCTGTAACAGTAGGACCTGGTTATTTTGCTACTTCCTCCTGCCCAGGGTTTCTTGGGGGAAGTGTATTGCCCGTGCTGCACTTTGCACTGCCTCCTGTGTGGGTCATGTTTAAAAAGGCTGACATGCCAATGGAATTTGTACTGGCTGCTTACAGCCCCAAGGCACCAGTCCAGCAGCTGTGGATTGCTGAAACAGAGGAACCTCTGCTGTGCCCCCTGTCCCTTAGCCCGTGTGTTGGCTGACAGGCTGGCGGGAGCAGTAGTGTAGAAGTGACTGCAGTGACTATGCCCCGGCCACCTCACCCCATGAGCTCTCCTCTACCCTGGGATCTTCTAAGAGCCAGGTAAGCTGGCTTCAGGACAGCTTTGTGTCCCAGCGCAGCTCTGGATCTAGCCCAGAGTGTTCAGCCTAGAGCTGTACATATGCTAATGAGACTGAAATTGGATTTATCCCATCACCTATGTATATAGAACACATGTCGTTGTAGCTACATCTATTGAGTGGATGGTAAACTGTTCGACCAGGGCCACGTCCAATCCAGAACCAAAACACTGCTGATCCTAGTCATCGCGCTTCAGTATGCTGACAACGCTGGAGTGTATGCTCACTTGAAAACAGAGCTTCAGGTGATCATCAATGTCTTTGTTGAAGCATACCAGAAAATGAGACTGACGCTCTGTGACTGGAGCAGGGCATATTTGACTTGGGAATGTTGCAGGGAGGTTACACTGGGGATGAGAAGAAGGAAAGTTGGAAGAATTCACACCGTCTGGCTAGGGAGACTGAACAAAGGGAGGAGGAATAGAGGGGAGGGGGAAGAAAGCAGCTGGAGAGATTTTTAGTTTCAGTTTGGGCTGGGTGGTACAATGCAGGGAACCCCAAGGCTGGGGTCTAAGCTCCCTGAACCCCCAGAAGGACTTGATTGAGGGGTCCTGGTTGTGCCTACAAGCTCTGCTGTAGACTGAGTTCCTATTGTCCAATAAACCTTCTGTCTTACTGGTTGGCTGTGAGTCACTGTGAATCCCAGGAAGAGGGGTGCAGGGCCCTGACTCCCCAACACACTCATCATTCGGAAGACAAAGGTTCTCTGTCAACAGCTTCCTGGTACACAATTTCCAGCACCAGCAACACAACTCCATGATAACCTTTTAGGGAACCTTGTACATTTCTCATTTCTTGAAGGCCACCTGTCACAAACAGTTGACATTGAGGAAGAAATCCAGTACCAGATCAAATGTGCTAGCTGAGCTTCCGGTCATTTGAGAAAGACGGTGTTTGACGATTGTGACATCAGCATTAAAACCAAACGTATGGTTTACAAAGCCCTTGCGAATGGGGCTAAAACGTGGACAATATAGACGAGACATCTTAAGGCGTTGGAGAAGTATCATAAATGCTGTATGCGTGAGATGCTTTGAATTAAATGGGCTGATAGATGCACTAACATCAGTGTCCTCTTGCAAGCCGATATCATGAACATTGCGATGATGATTAGCTATCATCAAATCCCTTGGGCAGGTCATGTTGTCCAGATGCCTGATTTCGGACTGCTAAACAAGATCTCAAGTCTCAGTTCAGCCAAGGCAAATGTGCTAGAGGAGGGCATAAAAAAAAACACTACAGAGAGGTCCTCAAGGTTAAGTTGAGGAACTGTAATATTAACATTAACTCATGGGAATGTATAGCTCAGGACTGACAACACTGGAGGACTTGCTTGAGGCAGGGAGCTCAGCACTTTGAGAACCAGATGTGACTCCCTGTAATGGTAAAACAGGAGCAACAGAAAGAGCACATTATGGCGCCAACTAACACTGCATGTTCATCCATCCTCCTTGGAAATACATACCTGCAATGTGGTAGAGTCTGTGGCTCTAGACTAGGCCTCAGCAGCCATCAGTGGTCCCACAGTTAACTTGAAATGGAAAGTCCATGAAAGACAATCACCCTCATCTTTGAGGGATCGCTGATGATGACTTCTGGATAATATGGGGCCAGATCATCAGCTGGTGTAAATCATCATAACAGTCACCAGGCAGCGGGGAAGCAGTGCAAAGCAGGGACGTGCGAACCACAGCCACTGGGCGCTGCGGGCGGCCGTGCCTGCAGACGGTCAATGTAAGCAAACTGTTTCACAGCCTGCCAGCGGTTTACCCTGACAGGCCACAGGTCGTCCACCACTGACCTAGACCATGTTTGTTTAGCATATCCTTTTAAAAAAAACCCACCAATAACAGGGACTCCGCATCATTTGCAGAAGGCCATTTAAAAACATAAATCAATAGCTTTGCTAGGAGGCACAAATGTAACACTGACAGACTCTGGTCATTGTTGGGTGGGATTGAACATGGGACCATTGGAACTTAGGGCATGAGCTTCTACCACGGGAGCTAAGAGCCAACAGCCCCTTAACTAATGCTGTAGAGCATGCACGTGTGTGTGCGTGCGTCTCTCTCTCTCTCTCTCTTCCCCCCCCCCCAATAGATGGGACAGAA
Source organism: Gopherus flavomarginatus (assembly GCF_025201925.1). Taxonomy (NCBI): domain Eukaryota; kingdom Metazoa; phylum Chordata; order Testudines; family Testudinidae; genus Gopherus; species Gopherus flavomarginatus. Next base: position 76,195,207 of record NC_066625.1, on the reverse strand, counting down.
CACCACACCTAGAAGGTGTGTGGGTTACACAAAGTGAAGCTGTAAATAGAAGAGCTCATGCCAATAAGTTCATCGTACAAGATTCATTGCCACTCAGTTATTCTTTGTTGTTGCTGTGCAGTGGAATACACCCGGGCGGGAAAATTATTCTTGCTAAAGACAGTTGGTACTTCATAGAAAGGAGATTTATCATTGCTCCAGCCTTTTGTTGGTAAACATGGTAAACATTTCAGTTCTATGCTTTTAATCTAGGTGAGGTACAGCTCCGGCATTTCAACATACAGCTCAAGTCAGAATTAGACCCGGCCTTCAGATCCATCTTGAACACTCTTCCATGTTACAACCTCCATGAAATTGACTGAGTTTATCACTACTGCCATATTACAGCAACGTTCATATTGACATCTACTCCTACAGACCTAGATGCCGTTAAGGCAAAGGATTTGGTGGGGTTAGGTGAGGGTTGGTCAGCATGGAGCGGGACATAGTTCCGTAGTTTAAATTATGCCTTTGGGTTTCCTGGCTGTGGTAAGTGCCCTTCTATGATACAGTCATGTCAGGGGATCTCAAACTCAGGGTCAGGACCCCTCGGGGGGGGTGCGAGATCGGGCATCGTGAGCTGTCAACCTCCAGCCCAAACCCCGCTTTGCTTCCAGCATTTATAATGGTGTTAAATATATAAAAAAGTGTTTTTAATGTATAAGGGCGGGGTCACACTCAGAGGCTCACTGGGTGAAAGGGGTCACAAGTACAAAAGTCTGAGAACGCCTGAGTTACGTTATTCACAGAACTAGTCTTACCGCATCAGCCCATTTTCTGGCTGACATTGAACCTAGGAATAAACAACGTACAGAGAGAAAACACTTCTTCTGTTCACAGTGCAGCATCATAATCTGTCCCCTGCTACACTACCTGTAACTGTAAAATGTTTAAAGGCCTTTCATTTAAGAACTAGTGCTCTGGTTACAGCCCTGGTCTCAGTTAAATGTGTTCCTACTGTTTTGATGCGGTCATGTTGCGTTTTACCAAAAAAAGGGAAAAATAACACCCCTTACTACATAAGATGAGCCATACATTTGCAAGTGGACTAAGGCAATGTCTAGCTTTGTAGTGGTAAGTTATATTCAGCATCAAACACACTCCATAGCCAAGTTCATTGTACAGATCAGAGGCTTTTGGCAATCCTTCATTTCTTCTCCACAAGCTCGTTGTGTGCCACTCTCCCATTGCCCTCTGTTTCATGGTCTTACTGAAACGCTACCATGCCAGCTTGTCAGGGGTTCCCCAGCTCCCCTGACCCACTGATGGTGATGCAAACCCCCATTCGCCCATATCACGTCACCCTCCCCCCCAACTCCTCCCTGCAAGGGATCCTGTGTGCTTCCCCTACAGCAGGGTCCTCCATTCACCCTGCCAGGGGCTTTGATCCCCATCCCTCCCTGCACAGCAAGGTCTAGCACTATGCCAGGGACTCTGTTCCTCTCCCAGCAGCAGGGGCTCTGGTCCCCACCAAATCCTCCTCCCCATGAATTCGAGGGATCTGTGTACCTCTCCTCCCACCTCTCCCAAGTATCTTGCTTCCCTCTAGTTTGGAAGGGGTGGGCTCAGGCTGATGCCCTCTGTCTCTTCACCCACCCTGCCACTGACATGAGGAGACAGGATGCTAGGAGGGAGGCAGGAAGAAGGACTGTTCCTCCTGGTGGAGCTGGTTGGGTGCTGCCAGCAGACATGCATGTAGTGCTCTTCAGGGTGGGGGTATGTTTGAAGACACTCATGGGAGCCATCAATCAGTTTCCCTTTTCAGTGCCTTCCCCTTCCGCTGCCTGTGTGCGTGTTTCAAAATGGTTCCCATCTGCTCATTCGGAGAACAAAGGTATTGACCTTTCATTTGTCGCTTTAGTTTTGAAAACAGCAGTACAAAGACAGTTGCAGAGATGCTTGAACCTGCTAATCAGAAGGCAGGGGTTCGAAAGTCCGTCTCCCCTCCTCTCCCCCATGTGCCCTTTTTCACTTTACTCCCCAAGGGTTCTGGACACTGATGCCTAACATAGCCTCTGAATTTTTGGAATTGAGCTGATGTGGCCAGTCAAAAGTTGACCAGTACATTACAGCCCGAGGCATGCCATTGAGTGAGTGGAAAGCCTTTGCAAGCTCAGCCAACATTTTTCAGGTGCACCATAGCCCCTTTGCATCATTTTGATGCTACAGCTACTTGATATGCCATTGGTGGCAGGCTGTAGGTTATGCGTAGCTACACACTGTCATGGGATGTTTGCTGCATCCACACTGTGGTGGCTACAGTGTGGTGTCTAGCCAGTGATGGTGGTGGTAGGTAGGGTGCCCAAATCCCCATCCCAAGTTCTCCCAAACACCTCTTTCCCCGCTCCCACCCCTGCGCAGAGCCCTGCCCTCTTCCCCTGCCCCCCCAACCCGCCCCACTGCCAGAGTCGTCTCACCTTTCCCTCCCCCCCCGGCGGGGGTCACTCCATTGTCTTCTTGGAGATCCTGGGCTCAGGTTCCCTCCCCAGGTCCCCCAGACCCCAAACTTGCTACCTGGGGTTTGCTGGACACGGTGGTCTCCATGAGCAACACCAGTCTGCCTCTTTGTGGACGTGCTCAGCTGTGGCCTGGCACTGGCACTTCAGCTGGGCACAAGCGGCTCACGCAGAGGTTGAGAACAAGCAGCCTCAGAGTCGGGAGGAACTTTTGCAAAGGCTTTCCTACCCCCACTCCTGCTCGGTAGTCTCTAGCAGCGGCTTTCCTATGCTCCCTGTGCCCCAGCTCAGTAGGCCCTTGTGGCCTCCCCAGCACAGCACAGGCAAATGGTGGCTCACAGTACAGCTCTGCTCTAGTGAATGACTGTCAAACCATCTCACGGAGCCCTGTACACATCGTCTCAGTGGGACAAACGCCTAAAACTCCCCAGGGGCTGGGCGCTATGTTAAGGCATGCCCAGCCTCGTAGTATCATCAGAAGGACTGATTTGGCAGGCCATATCCTGACTGCTGTTCAGTCCCCACCCCAACTGTCCTGTCACTTTCAGGTCACACCCTCAGGTGACCCATGTGCAGCCACTCCCCACCCAAATTGCCTTTGGGTCCTGCTCCGAGGTGAGCCCCACATAGTCCTAACCCCCATTGCTTTCATTAGCTTGCCCATGGATAACCAAAAGCATTTGTCCCAGCTACCCATCCTGCTGGGACTGTATGAGCACAGACTAGTCTCTGGTTCCCTCTTCCACCACTGGGCTGAGTATATAGGCTAAACAGGAGGGTGTGTTTCCCTCAGAGCCGGCAGCTGTGGCATGCTGTGTGGCATAAAGGGGCTCTTATGCCAGAAGTACTTCTTGCTTCTAACTGCAACTAGCAACAGAGCTTACCTCTTTTCCCCTGTTTCTCTGATGCCAGATTTTTGGGGCCCTGGTTGCCCCATATCCCCTCTCAGCAGCTCTACATGGCAGTTCATGTTAGTGTGAGGCCCAACCTGGCTCGGGTTTCAGCATGTCCAGTATGTGTGAGTGCGTTTGTAGGATTGGGAGAAAGCAGTCTAGCTTGCTGTCTTAGGGTTTTGGCCTGCTGGCCATCACCATAATACCTGAGGGCCTTCCACATACCATCACTAGCAAATAAGGAAGGCCCTAGTTACAGGCACCTAAGTAGGGAGTTCGGTACCAGGCAGGCACCCATCAGCACCCTCACAGATGCGGCCATCAGTGGACTCCCTATACATCATGAACCCATCCTGGCCCCCTAGGTAACAGCAAAGAGATGGGGCGTACATACCTTGAGGGACTGGCCCATGGGTTGAGGGGGATGAAGAGATGGTAACTAATGATGCTGGTTAAAGGACCCTAGTGAGAATTTGTACAGAAGGGGAAAATAAAATGCTCTAAAAATAAGGGGCAGCAAGCCCAAGGGGCACTTGTTCCTCAGGTGGGGCGTTGAGGGAGTCCAGGGGATCGGGTTTGCTAGAGAACACTAACAGTGCTATTTTTTTTTAATATCTGATTTGGGACCAGCCTGTTGTCAGGCTCAGTAACTGCAAGAGTTCCTCATCGTATCAATCACATTCACGTTTAAGAATGACTGGTGCTCTTTCACCATCTTTTATTCTGATATCTGTGCATTCTTTTGAACTGGAGCCCTGATCCTGAGTTAAGCAAGGAAACCACAGGGTTAACCCTCCACCCCGCCTCCAGAGGCTGAGATTGTGGCCCACTTAGGAGCTGCCCAAGGAGCCTGGGCTGCACGGGGAGTCCTGGACCCTTCACCTGCCCTGAGTGAGGGGCTGGGGAGCCTGAAAGCAGCCCCCAGCCTGTCTCTGCCCCCTCCTTCCCTCCCTCTCCCTAGGGCAGGTGGAGAGTCCAGGGTTCCCCACAGTGGCCATGGGTTCCCTGGGCAGCTCATACAATGGTCCTGCTCCAGCTTCTGGCCAGGCATTGGGAGCTGGCGGGAGGAGGGCAGGGCCCTGTGGGTGAGTGTTGGATGTGTGTGTGTGGAGGAGATGTTCTTTGTCCCCAGCTCCCAATAAATCTTACTCTGTCTTTGTATCTAGCCTCTGTGAAAAACTCTGGTGCGAGGAGACATTGGGGAAAATCTGCATCAGCTCCCAGAGCCTTTCCCTGTGGCTGGGAAGGGCTCCCACCATGGGGAGCTGGCACAGTCTTTCCTGGCTAGGCAAGTCTTTTCCTATGGAGGGGAGCAGTGTAGCTGGGGCGGCGTGACTTGGGTGAGTAGAGAGCTGTGTAGGGCATATACTCACATGCCTACCTCTTTCCTCTACTTGCCTCATCAGCTCCACAACTATTTCTACCTGTGCTGGGGCTGGCGAGGGGCGTTATGTAGGCCACGCGCTGCTGAAAGAAGTATGCAGTGCAGGCATACCTGCCCGGGACAAAGGGGCTGTAAAACTTGCTTAACCAGCCTTCTAAGGAGGACCCCAGGTCAGAGGGAACCATCTACTGGCATAAGGCTGGTTTGGCAGCTCAATGGCCTTGCCTTCCACTGCTGGGGGCATGGCTGAGGAAACCTGCATGTGACTAGCGTGCTGCTAACCTCCAGCTACCAGAATGGTGCCCAAGGACCCTGGACAGCTGAATGCAACTTAGGGCAGCCAAGTGTAAAGTCACTTTTGTGTACTCCTTCCCTGCCAACTTTACCTTCGTCTTGTGTCAAGTGCAGCTTGGGTGCACCAGAGAATCCAGGCCTAACTCATCAAGGGGCTAACGTTCACAGAACTGTGTGGCACGCTGCTCCTGTAACACTTACTATAAGCAGCTAACAGTGGAGAGTGCAATGAGCAGAGCCATCCCTTGGGTATGGTGAATCAGGGTGACTGCTTGTCATGCTTTGGGGAGGGGGCCTGCACTTCAATGTGCGTGTGGAGGGAGCAAGGCTGGCCCAGGGGTGGGGGGAAGGAGTGCTTGGGGGGGCAGGCTGGCCTGGGGGAGGTTAGCCAGGAGGGTGGAGGGGGGGAAAGCTTGGTGCCAGGATCAGGCCCGCATGCACTGGCAGGAAGCGTACGGTGAGTTTCTTTTTCTTGCTTGTCTGCTGGCACACCAGCCACTGGAACCCACCAGTGCCAGGCTGACCCCATCCATTGCCCTTCCATCCCGGACCCCTCCCTTTTCCAGGACCCCCCAGCACAAGGGGCCCTTTTGCCCCTAGCACAGTGCCACTCTGTGACGCTGCACTGTCCCCTCCCTGCACCAGATTTCACCCGTATAAAAAATGTTAAGGAGGAGCCCATATTTAGCCATCTAAAGATAAGACCCTCCATTTTTTCAGGTAAGCTGAGCATGCAGAAAGCCTACTGAAGTAGATGAGAACTGCACAGAATTTGTAAGCAGGAAATATTTACATGCACCATAGCTTTGAAAAACAGATTATTTGTATGTGGGCGCAAAGAGATGGATTCAGCTGCCTAATTGTAAACAAGTGGGTTTGAAAATTTGGGGCTTTTATTTTTATAATAGAGGATTGCTTGCATCAGGATTAACTATTAGCAAATGGTGTTTAAAAATATATCAGGTTGAACAGCATGACTCCCACTACATTATATATAAATATGCAGTTGGCAAAAACTACATTCCCCTCTATACTACAGCATCCCAAATGCATGCTATATATAGTTAAAGCTAAAATTTGAAATGGTGGACTCAGACAATTTATCATCACTAGTGGCTGTAAAATGTAAGTGTCATCATGTACTTAATATAAATCTGTATGAAGCAGCTGCTTATGTTCCCAAATGCTTATTGCATAAAATATTTGCTAAGCATCGATCGTTAGAAGCACACAGCAACCTATTTGAGGCAAAAGAGCTAGAAATGCCCAATATAGCCTGAATTCATCACTTATTACTAAGTAAATTTGTTCAGCAAGCCTTTAATGGAATTCAGATTGCTACTGGGCCCACTTCTGATTTTACACTGAAGTGACTCCATTGACGAAAATGGAATTACTCCCAATTTATGCCCATGTTAAAGGCAGAGTTAGAGACAATATCTCCAACTTCAGTAGCCTCCCACAGAACCAAAATGGAGAAACAGTTAGGCAAAAATATATAACTTTTTGACCTACAAGCTTAGCGCTAAATTGCAACATGCTTTATCCAATAAAATATAGGCATTTAAATAATGCTAAATTACACTGCTTTGACCCTTGCTGCTCTCATACACACAATCTGCCACTGCCAGACAACAGCCAAAAAATTTTCTATAGCAAAGTTGTCATGTAACACCTATCTGATGTAGGTAAGCACTTTTATACCGTGTTTTGGTACAGAAAGCAAGTTAACCTTTCTGTGGCTCAATTGAAGAGCAAAACTTCAAGCATATCTACTAAGTTTGGGTACCTCCATTTTTTTCAGTGCCCAACTGGACACAACTCAGGTTTAATTTTTCAAGGGTGTGGATGACCTCAGTTCCCAAGATGGACTTGAAATTGTTGGTGCTTAGCACCTCTGAAAATGGAGGGTGGCAGGGGAGAGCGAGCTTGCGGTAGGGGGTTAGGAAAGTTAGCAAGCAGGCGCAGCAAACAAGAGTTTTATGAGGGAGTTCTCCTGGTGAAGGAGGCGCCACTACGCGATTCTTGAGGTGGGTTTATTTGTCGTGAGCTTGCTTGCCATGTGCCTGGTTGATTGCAGTTTTATAATAAGGGATGTTTCGGGGGAATAGGGGGCAGCTGGGCTCTTTGCACTAAGACGACTAGCAGCCTACTAGGCAATGCTGAGAGCTTCCTAAGGAGACTCTAGCCTGACATCCTTTGAGTCTCTTATCCCTTGACAAGGAGATGGGGATAACTCAGCAAGAACAGGGGGGTTAAAAAACCAGTTCATAAGCAAGAGAACAGGTACAGCAAATGAGAGTTTTGTGTCAGACTTTAGCGCAGGAGCAAGAGAGCCAACTACACCTAAGAAATGCTCACTAAACTTAGGCCAATAACACCACCTCCCCTTTCTTCCCCCATAAACCCCCCAACCCCCCCCACACACACACACAGGGAAAGGTAGGAGACAAGTCCTAGGGGGGCAAATTTAGTGCTAGCTAAGAGATTAAAAGCCAGGATCTCCGTGGTAACATTCTCTAAAATAATAGGTAATGAGTATCATGGGCTAGGGAAAGCTGTGCCTGGCATGGCCCCAGTTATGCTCCACGCCCAGACCCCCTCCTGCTTCCTGCTCTGGCCCACTCATCCCAGTTGCCTTGTGCAGTGGCCCTGGCTTGGGGTCCGGCTGGCACTGGGGCTGTGCATGCTGCCCACCCAGGACTCTGAGCTTGTGCCATCTGACCTCCCGCCGCTGGGGCCATGTCACCTGCCCTCCCAGCATTCTGGGGTTGGACGGGCACCACGCAACTGCCCTGCACTCCAGGACTGGGAGCTAGCCTCCCCCAGCCCAAGGTCCACACACCACCTGTGTCTGAAATGCTTCCAGTGCCACGTGCAAAGCAAGAGAACTGCACGTCTCAATGCACGGATGAGATGGTGTTCACAGGAGGGATTTAGATGTATTAGGAAATGGAGAACCTTTGTGGAAAGGAGGCGCCTATACAGGAAAGATGGACTCCGTCTAAACCAAAATGGAACCAGATTGCTGGCATATAAAATTAAAAAGGTCCTAGAGGAGTTTTTAAACTAAAGGCTGCGGAGAAGCCAGTAAGCATGGAGGAGCACACAATTCGGACAGACTCACCCTTAGGAGATGATTTATTAAAGGGGATACTCTATAAACTTCATAAAGAGGAGAGGATAGAAGTTGATACAACTACACGTAGGAGCTGAAAAGAAACAAATGAAAGAATCCCATTCAATTGCATCACATGAAACCAGACAACTAAATATTGACAAATTTTACAAGTGCTTGTATACAAATGCAATAAGTTTAAATACTAAGATGGGTGAAGCTGAGTGCCTAGTACTAAATGAGGCTATTGATATAATAGGTATCAAAGAAACTTGGTGGAATTATGATAATCCATGGGGCATGGTAATAACGGTATAAAATATATAGGAATGATTAATTCGAACTTGTAGGGGAGTGGCACTAATATGAAAGAAAACCGAGTCAACTCTAGTAAAAATATTAAATGTATCAAACAGTACCATAGAACCACTATGGATATACATTCCGTGCTTGAATAAGAATGGTAGTATATTCCTACTGCTATAATCACCTGATCAGAAACCTGATTGATTGTGAAATGTTCAGGGAGATCAAAGAGTCTACAAAAACAGAAAACCCAATAACACTAGGGGATTTCAACGATCCCCATATAGACTGGAAATACGTCACCTCAGAATGGGACGCAGAGACAAAATTTCAAAATCATCATAGTATCATAGAAGATTAGGGCTGGGAGAGACCACAGCAGGTCATCCAGTCCAACCACCTGCTCAAGGCAGGACCAACACCAACTAAATCATCCCATCCAGGGCTTTGTCAAGCCTGACCTTAAAAACCTCTAAAGGAGGATTCAGAGTAGCAGCCTTGTTAGTCTGTATCCTCAAAAAGAAGAACAGGAGTACTCATGGCACCTTAGAGACTAACAAATTTATTTGAGCATAAGCTTTCGTGGGCTACAGCCCAAAGGAGGAGATTCCACCACCTCCCTAGGTAGCCCATTCCAGTGCTTCTCCACCCTCCTAATGAAATAGTGTTTCCTAATATCCAACCTAGACCTCCCTACTGCAACTTGAGAACATTGCTCCTTGTTCTGTCATCTGCCACCACTGAGAACAGCCGAGCTCCATCCTCTTTGGAACCCCCACTTCAGGTAGTTGAAGCCTGCTATTAAATCCATGCTCACTCTTCTCTTCTGCAGAGTAAACAAGCCCAGTTCCCCCAGCGTCCTGATCATTTTCATTGTTCTCCGCTGGACTCTCTCCAATTTGTCCACCTCCTTTCTGTAATGAGAGGTCCAAAATTGGACACAATACTCCAGATGTGGCCTCACCAGCGCCAAATAGAGGGGAATAATCACTTCCCTCGATCTGCTGGCGATGCTCCTACTAATGCAGCCCAATATGCCATTAGCCTTCTTGGCAACAAGGGCACACTGTTGACTCATATCCAGCTTCTCATCCACTGAAATATTGAGGTTCTTTTCTGCAGAACTGCTGCTTTGCCAGTTGGTCCCTAGCCTGTAGCAGTGCATGGGATCAGGGCTGCCCAGAAGGGGGGGCAAGTGGGGTATTTTGCCTCAGGGCCCAGTCCCCGCAGGGGCCCATACGAGAATATAGTATTCTGTAGTATTGCAACTTTTTTTTAAAATGGAAGGGCCCCCTGAATCTTCTGGGCCGCCCTGCATGGGATTCCTCCGTCCTAAGTGCAGGACTCCGCACTTGTCCTTGTTGAGCCTCAGATTTCTTCTGGACTAATCCTCCAATTTGTCTAGGTCGCTCTGGACCCTATCCCTACCCTCCAGCATATCTACTTCTCCACGCAGCTTAGTGTCATCTGTGAACTTTCTGAGGGTGCAATCCATCCCATCATTCAGATCAATAAAGATGTTGAACAAAACAGGTCCCAGGACCAACCCCTGCGGTACTTCGCTTGACACCGGCTGCCAACTAGACATCGAGCCACTGATCACTACCCGTTGAGCCAAACAAACAATCTAGTCAGCTTTCTATCCACCTTATAGTCCATTTGTCCAATCCATACTTTTTTTTAAACTTGCTGGCAAGAATACTGGGGAAAACCATATCAAAAGCCTTGGTAAAGTCACTGCTTTCCCCGTATCCACAGAACCAATTATCTCATCATAGAAGGCAATCAGATTGGTCAGGCATAACTTTCCCTTGGTGAATCCATGTTGACTGTTCCTGATCACCTTCGTCTCCTCCAAATGCTTCAAAACAGTTTCCTTGAGGACCTGCTCCATGATTTTTCTAGGGACTGACGTGAGGCTGACCGGCCTGTAGTTCCCCGGGTTCTCCTTCTCCCTTTGTTAAAGATGGACACTACATTTGCCTTTTTCCAGTTGTCCAAGACCTCCCCTGATTGCCCCGAGTTTTCAAAGATAATGGCCAATGGCTCTGCAATTACCATTAATGACCGCATCTTGGAGTAGCTAATTCAGGAACCCACTGAGGAGAAGCAATTCTTGATTTAGTCCCAAGTAGTGCACACAGGATCTGGTCCAAGAGGTGAATATAGCTGAACCACTTGGTAAAAGCAACCATAGTGTAATTAAATTTAACATCCTTGCACAGGGGAAAATACCAAAGAAATCCACCAAAGTAGCATTTAACTTCAAAAAGGGGGAAACTACACAAAAATGAGGTTAAAACAAAAATAAAAAGGAACAATCAGAAGAGTGAAATGCCTGAAAGCTCCATAGAAAGCTTTAAAAATACCATAGTAGAAGCTCAAACTATATGTATACCCTAAATGAAAAAAACAGTAAGATTACCAAAAATAAATTCCACCATGGCTAAATAAAATCTTTTAAAAATTGAAGGGCAAACCCTACTGAGGAAAATAGAAAGGAACAAAAACTCTGACCAGTCAAATATAAAAGTTTAATTAGGCAAGTCAAAAAAGAATTTGAAGAGCAATTAGCAAATGACAAAAAAAACTAATAGCATTTTTTTTTGACACAATATGTTGGGGAAGAGTCAACATGGCTTTTGTAAAGGGAAATTCATGCCTTAACCATCTATTAGAATTCTTTACAGGGGTCAACAAACATATGGACAAGAGTGATCCAGTGGATATAGTGCACTTGGACTTGACAAGGTCCCTCACCAAAAGCTCTTGTGCAAAGTAGGCCATCATGGCTATGTCTACACTTACCAGGGATCGAGGCTGCTAGTGAAGACCAGCTGAATCGACTGCAGAGCGCTCTCCGATCAACTCTGGTATTCCACCAGAACGAGACAATTAAGGTAAGTTGATGGGAGAGCATCTCCCATAGACGCAGCGCAGTGTAGACACCACGGTAAGTCAACCTAAGCTACGCCAACTCCAGCTGTTATTCACCTAGCTGGAGTAGTGTAACTTAGCTCCACTTACCGCGGTAGTGTAGATAAGGCCCATGGGATAATAGGGAAAGTCCTGTCATGGATTAATAACTGGTTAAAAGATAGGAATAAATGGTCAGTTTTTATAATGGAAAGAGGTGAATAGCAGGTTCCCCCAAGGAACTGTACTGGGACCAGTGAGTTCAGCATATTCATAAATGATCTGGAAAAAGGGGTAAACAGTGAGATGGCATAGTCTGCAGATGATACAAAAAAACTACTCAAAATAGTTAAGCCCAAAGATGACTGCAAAGAGTTACAAACGGATCACACCAAACTGAGTGACTGGGCAACAAAATGGTAGATGAAATTAAATGTTGATAAATGAAAGGTAATGCACATTGGAAAACATAAACCCAACTATACATATAAGATGATGGGGTCTAAATTAGCTGTTACCATTCAGGAAAAAGATCCTGGAATCACTGAAGATAGCTCTCTGAAAACATCCATTCAATATGCAGCAGCGGTCAAAAAATAACAATGTTAGGAACAATTAGGAAAGAGAGAGATAATAAAACAGAAAATAATATAATGTCACTATATAAGAGTCTATAGTATGCCCACATCTCAAATAGAATGTGTGGCTCTGGTTGCCCCATCTTAAAAAAAACCATTAAAATTGGAAAAATAAGAGGGCACCAAAAATGATTAGGGGGACGGAACAGCTGCCATATGGGGAAAAATTAAGGCATCTCTGACTGTTGAGTTTAGAAAAGAGACAACTAAGAGAGGATATGATAGAGGTCTATAAAATCATGAATGGTGTGGAGAAAGTGAGTCAAGAAGTGTTATTTCCCCCTTCACAGAACCAGGGGTCACCCAATGAAATTAATAGACAGCAGGTTTAAAACAAACAAAAGTATTGCTTCACACAACTCAGTCAATCTCTGGAACTCATTGCCAGGGGATGTTGAAGGTCAAAAACTATAACTGGATTTAAAAAAGAATTAGATAAATTCATGGAAGATAGGTCCACCAATAGCCGTAAGCCAAGATGGTTAAGGATACAACCCCATGCTCTAGCTGTCCCTAATTTGGTCCTTGCTGCTCACCCAGTAATCTGCCATATAGTGTAAAGGCATTAAAAAAAAAATAATGAAGCCAGAGCTTTATTATATTTTACATAAATGCATTCATTTAAATTAAATCCCTACTTCCATAACACTGATCTACAATTTTTGAGAAGTCGTCTGCTTCAGAGATAAAATGTGATATTTATTATGTATTTTGATGTGCTGAATTCAAATATGACAATTAAAACAACTGCTTGGCTACGGTTTCTAAGATATTTAAGTTTTTACATTTTATGTCTATGTATATTGTGTAGATAGAGTTTTAATCATAAATTGTAAACCTAGGTCTTGTTATGTGTTTATGGTTGCTTTACATGATAATATTTCACCTGTCCTGTTTATGTAACACTTTAAAAATCAGCAAAAGGGTTCTATAAATAAAATTTATTATGAAACAAAAGGCAAAAAACTATTATGTACATAGTTTAGTCCTAGTCAGTGTCTACTCGGTGCTTCTTGGCTTGTCTCTTGGATTCATTAAATGGAGCATCTCTTGTCACTGTCCAGCAACAGTCTGCAAGCATTGATGGGCTCCATTTGCCCTGATAGCCTGCCAGGAGATTCCACTGCTGTAGTCTGGAGCCCAACAGCTCTGCCTTACTCTTGGGTAGTTCCAAATCCCTGACAAGGTCATTCAGTTCACCTTGTGTTATGAGGTGTGGTTCAGAGGAGGAGGAGGATGGGAGAAAATGTGGGTCCTGTGACATTGATGGTTCAGGACCAGAAGTTTCATCCTCTTCCTCTTCCTCGTCTGACTCAGGTGAGAATGATTCTGGTGCATCAGGAACCGGCAGTCCTTCTCCGTGGGGTACTGGGCGTATAGCTGATGGAATGTTTGGATAATGCACAGTCCACTTTTTCTTCTTTGACACACCTTTCCCAACTCGAGGCACCATACAGAAGTAACAATTGCTGGTATGATCTGTTGGCTCTCTCCAAATCATTGGCACTGCAAAAGGCATAGATTTCCTTTTCCTGTTCAACCACTGGCGAAGGTTTGTTGCACCTCTTGTCCTGATCTCCAATTTCGCAGCCAAAATAAAGGTGATAGGCTCTCTTAAGCATAGTGGTTATACTGTGCTTTTGTGATGCAAAAGTCACTTCACCACAAACATAGCAGAAGTTATCTGCACTGTTCACACAAGTATGAGGCATCTCTGCTCACTTTGGATAAACAGAAATGTGTCTCTTTGCAAAATCAAACACTGACAAATAAGAGAGCCCGACACTGTATGATTTCTAGAGCTGATATAGGGCAATTTGTTCAGCAGAGTGATGTAAGCTTCGTTATGATTGCATCATCCGTAACTTCTAGGAATAACATGATGCAATTCATATCATGTATGACGCAATACCAGCTTCAGATTGCATCATTGTTTTGCCTAAAAAGCAAGTACTGTCCAAACCCAGTCATAGATTTATTCGCAGATCCAGTCAAAGATATATTTTAGTCATTTCTGGTTTAAATTGAGATCCCTTCCCTTTATAACTCACTTATCCTCTGCCATTCCCAAGTCAAGGGTCGTATATACTGACCCAATAGCATATCTTGAAAACTAGAGCCAATCAACAATTTTAAGCATCATTTTTGTTCTCAGTGACCCAGAATTAGTAAAGTTGGACTACATTTATTTCAGAAGCATTTTGGCTGTAGAGCAGTGTAATTTGTAGGAGAGACTCAGAATGGACAGGGCTTTCATTTTTTGATAAAAGCAAATGGCATGTTGGCAAAAATTACATGAAGACAGCGGGTACTGGACACAGTCTAGTGCACATTAAGGTAGTAGTGTTTGAAACGGGACTACATTAATGCAGACTAGGGAGATTTTAGAGTTTGTCAGCAGGGTGCACCTGGGCCAATTAGAGGAAAGAGTATTACAAACAAGCCCTTTTTCAGTGGAAGCCCTTTGATTTTTTTGTGGGTGGGCCATTTGGATCCAGATCTCAGGGTTTTAATCTACTCTAAAGCACACATCATCGTAGGGCACCATCCAAAGTCTGATGTCATTAGGTTCCTCCAAATCTTTGTAAAACATTTGAGTTCTTAAGAGTTTAATTTTGAACGTTTAAAAATGGAAGACAACATGTTTAGAAAATACCTTTTGCCATCTGCCACTGATGAAGTCTTTTTTGGGGGCAGAAGCCAACATTACTCTTTGTAGAGGAGATATAAGATTCCTGTTAAAATACAAAATATTATCAGCTGTATAGTTTTAGATGTCCCATAATGGAGTTAGTCGAGTTTTTTAAAAGATTTTATTTATACCACTAGATGGAAGTGTAAGGAAATGCATTAACAAGCTAAACAGAACTTACTGAAGAAATAGGAAGTCATCTTCCTTGTCTGCAAATGGTTTGTAATAGGAGAGTACCGTGCAACAGATCAGGAGAAAAGGCTAGAAATGGACAGTAGTTTTACAGTAGGTTTTATTAAAACAATTCATTACATTGGATAATGATTTTTCAACAAATGCTGCCTTGAAAATATTGTTTGTGTAAACATTACCACCACCTACTTCTCCATAGGCAATGGTGTTTCAGCATTATGCTGAAGTCTTTCTCTAGAAGTTAAGCCCTGAGCATTCAATTCAGCTGCTGCATTCAGCATTTCTTTTGTGTGAGGCGAGGGGCCCCAATCCTGCTCCAATTGAAGTCCGTGACAAAGCTCCCACTGAAACCAATGGAAACAACATCAAGTCCTCTGTCAATGGAAGTTGCATCATTGTACTGGACTTCCAATCAGGAAGTTTCAGAATAATGATGATACTCACTGAAATACATAAAACAGTTAATCATAGTGTTTCTACAAAGTACTGTAAAAATTCATGCCTATATTTATCAGAGATGTAAGTGGTGACAATAGAATTAGAACTATCAATATAGTTCTGTAACAAACCTTTACGTAGTATACCCCCAAAGTTGGCTAACTTAGGCATGACATTTAGCTTTTGTAAAACTTGCAATCCACAGAAATAATTTATACTAGCATGTTAGATTTTCGATGAAAACGTTTTGCAGTGTCGCTGCTACAGCACATCTGCTGCAAAGGCAGGCAGGCAACAATTTAGCTTTGATGAAAGCACAGATTTGGTTTTCATGCAACTCTGTAAACAAGACAATGGTGGGGGGTTGGGGGGGGAATCAGGCTACAGAGTTCTCTCTAAAGTGGATCACTGACATACATATTACATCACCGCTTGGCTGTACAGGGAATATTTCCAGACAAACTGTGCCGGTAGCCAAAACCTGCCAACCTTGTCTCAGACATCCATTTAAGCTTAAAAGCAGCATATCAAATGCAGAGTTGCACGTTGGGATCCACCAGTTGGCTTCGATTCCTGCTTAGTTCACTGCTCCACAGCATCTTCACTGAGGATATTCAGCCACTGTTGTAAATTGTCCCTTCATTACACATATTCTGCTCATTGTCCCAAGGTCACATCAAATGCAAAAAAAAAAAAAAAAGTGTCATTGAAAGAAAAAATACAGGTGAACTGCATGCAACAACTTAAAATGGAATTAAAGAACATCCAGAACGCAGGACTCCCGCAGTCTGGCAGGACAGCGTTCAAAACTAAAAGTACTCAGCTCTCTCCTCTTCCTTTCCGATCCCTATACCTTGGTTTTGGAGATACTAGTTAGCATCCTAACAATTGCAAAAGGAACAGTCAAGAGAATAAAACAAAGTGACAATTTCCTGTGCTTTCAACAGGATCATGGCATTAATTAATAGGCATAACGCTACCTGTCGGCCTTGGAATGTGTGGGTAGGAGTGAGTTAAGAAAAATGGAGTATAAGAGATCTGGGTGAATGTAATACTATATACTTTTCTAATTATTTGAGGATCAAAAAGCCTTAACTAATTAATAGTCAGCTATATGCCTATTAAGTCTGTCTAGGGAAAAAAGATGCTTTTTATTATATAAAAAAATCAAGCTCGATGACATGATTTGAAACACTATTTAGCACCTAATGCTGACAGTTTAACAGCTCATGTCTAAGTAAGTGTTGTTTCAAATTATGTTAGCTAGATCAGGTTTAAAATAAAACTACACCTTTTCCCACTTTAGACAGACCCCTGCTGTTGAGCGTTTCGCACTACTGAATCAGGCTACTGTTATTTACCTAAATATGGATTTAGATATTTAACTTTAGACATCCAAATGTTAAAATGTTGGCTTGAACTTCATTCGTAAGTTGTATCTGAATAGTTTTAATTTTTAATTATTTTTCCCCTCACACAACTTAGTTGTTTTTACAGTATCTGTAATATTTTTAAAGTTTACATTTTTGTGCTTGAACTGAATCATACTGCATAGTTTTTGTCAAACTGGATAAAATGTTCCAGCATGCATCTGGTATATATTATACAATTGAAACACTCTGTAGTCTCCTCAGAGATTAGAATAGCCATGCTAAAAGTCTCTATATCCATACTAATATATCCTTAGTTTCTAAAGGATTCAAAGCCTGTGTTAAGAGTATTCTATAATTTACAAGGTAAATTATAACTCGTTTGTTATATACTAAGAAACATTGGATCTTACAGTTTGAGTTTGCTTGTGATTCCTTCCTGAAAAATGACAAAATACTCCAAATAAAGGCAATGCAGAATGAGTACGGGCAAGCAACAGATCAATGATAGATGAGACAACAATGTGTTTACAAGAGCAGAAAACATTCTGAATATCAAATATCTACAGAGTTGTCTGAACTGCTCTGTATCTTTGCCATGAATAGTAGTGCAGAAAAGCAATATAATTAATCCCCAAGACACAAATGCTTTATAGCTTTTCACTCAAGAGTACTGGGCAGATATACATTTACAGCAATCTTTCTGACCGCAATTCACTACAATCTAATCTTTAGTTCACACAAAGACCTGAAAGGGGAAGAGTGAAGATATGCATATTTCATCAAAATATTTTAGTCTTTACTTGCGAGTAATTATGGAAACCAGAGAGGGATGAGCCTGTGATGCAAAGATAAATTTACTGAAATGAACATATGCCCACAATTGTAAAAGGTGAATTTTGAAACAAGAACTAAACCAGGTCCTATTTGTGTACAAATCTAATTACATTCTTATTCTGAAACAAACACTCACTAAGTCAACCACTTACAAAATACTTCAATGTAAAAAGATTAATCATTATGGTTCAAGTTAGGACCTTTCAGTTATTAAAAACACATGAATTTTGGCACCTTAAAAATCAAAGTAACTTTATTTCAGTAATATCAAACAGATATCTAACACTGTGCCTCTCATCCTGAAATTGACGTGTGCTCAGGGTCATTATGCATTTATTCCTCAACATATTTGAGGAAAAACATCAAAAGTCATACATTTATGTGCACACAGTTAGAATAAAAAAACTTCTATTTAAACAAATTGTCTTTCAAAGAGGATTTAAATCCTCCACCCCCACCCAACTTTCCCAGTATTTATGGCTGTTGCAAAAGGAGACTGATTCAATTATTTTAATGAGGACGTATTCAAGCAGACTGAACTAATTGTTAGAAACCATCAAATTCTCCCCATAACTCCTTTTAATGGGAGCTGTTAGCATGTAACTGACAGAATGGTCAGGCCCTAGATGGCTAGTAGTACATCAATTTTCTTCACACTGCAATTAATATTTATATAGAGAGTTATAAAAGCTCTCAAACCAATAAAAAACAAATTCAGAGTTAAGACTGCTTCTCTTTTAACTCACTTGTCTTTTACTCTGTAAGAACTCTGCTTGCTGAAACAAAAACTAGATTGGCAGTTTACACATCAAGGCCTAGATCCTCAAAGGTATTTAGGCATCTAGCTCCCATTGAATTCAGTGGGAGCTAGGCACCTAAATACATTTGGGGATTGGCCATGGGCCTGTTTCTTCTTTCACTTAGACCATTTTCAGACTGGCATTGTAACTCCATTGATGCCTATAGGGTTATGCCTCATTTTCGCAGATACAGATGACTAGAGAATCGGGTCCTGAGAATCTCCTTGCTTTTGCCAATTCAGAGTACAAACGAAACAGTTTTTGTATTTGTCTATCTTATATTATGCATCCAAGCATCTATTTCAAAGCCAGCTGTCGTATTCTGAGGGTATACTCTGCCTAAAACCAGAGTACAATCCATTAAAATCATAGCGACTATTACTCCCTGAGCAGAGTCTGTATAACGGCTGCCAGGAACATACAGTGCCAGTTTAGTCTATTACATAGCAGTGACTGTAAATCATTGACATAATTGACTTACCTAACCACAATGGCCAACTACTACTACATATTAACTTTGGTGCACTGTAAGGATCAGAATTCTTTTTCCTTTCTCGTCATATGAACAAAGTCCATAACATCAGATGCATTGGTGCCTATTTTAACCTTAAACCAATTGAGTAAAACATAAGAAAGTTGCTATCTAAAGCAGGTAACCCCAAGATATTAAACGTTAACTTTGCCGTTATTAAGTAAATGCCCAACATTAATAAGTGAATTGGTGCATTTAAACATATGCTCTCTTAAACCCAGTAATCCTTTGTCTTCTTATTCCCACCCCCACCCCCCTAAATAGCCAGAAATTGTATGGGTAAGGCTGCAAAACTTAGAGACAGTTGGTTTCCTCTGTGAACAACAGAAGTGTTGATTTTCTATTTACTATATTCAGTCTGGTTAATTTGTTTGTCATAGATCTTCTCTCTGTTTGGTGGCTCGGTTGTCTTCTTTGAGGGGTTTCGATTTCTTGTCTGCATCTTTTTTCTTTTTAGTTTTCTCTGGTTTGGTTTTATTTTTTACTTTTTCACTTTCTTCTGCTCCTTTGCCAGGGTACACCTGACCTTCTAGAGTTACATCTGCACACCTCTCCTGATTTACCAGAAAGTCTTTGATCTCCCACGCATAGCTCCCATCACGTAGCATATAGATGGCACGATTTGAGCCAACAATAAACCTAGATGAAAAAAACCTGTCAATTAGCTTTTGGTCTTTGAAGTGCTCAAAACATTATGTTTCATTTAGAGCTATTCTAAGAGCAGGGTGCACTTAGTAGCATTAAGTGGTACATCTGCTTTAAAAAAAAAAAAAAAAAAAAAAGGCAGATCGTGCTCAACCCAACACACACACCATGGCAGAAAGTAAAATTTCTTACTAGTCTCGCCAGGAAATTTGCTGTTATACAACTACTGCTATTAGCTATACATAGAAGTGCTGATATCTTATAATTAAACCTGCGAGTTTGTCACAGAAGTCACAGATTCCGTGACCTCCATGACTTCTGCAGTGGCCGGTGTGCCTTGCTCAGGCAGCTCCTGTGCCAGTTGCATCTGCTGCTGCTGGGGCAGTCTGGTCACCACGCACCCAGCAGCAGAGTTTGAGTGTGGGAGAGGGCATGGGGTTGGGGCACAGGATGGGGTGAGGCAGGTTCCGGCCACTGCTTACCTGGGGGGCTTCCCAGAAGCGGTGACATCGCCCTTGCTCAGCTGCTAGGCAGAGGCACGGCCAGGCAGCTCTGTGGGCTGCCTCTGCTCAGAGCGCTGGCTTCACAGCTCTCATTGGCAGGGAACTGCAGCCAACGGGAGCTGCAGGGGCGGCGCCTGCAGGCTGAGGCAGTGCACAGAACTACCTGACCCCCCTGCTTAGGACGGAGCTGAGCGAGATGTGTGTCGCCACTTCCGGCGAGCACCCCAGGCAAGCGTTGCCAGAGCCAGCCTCACCCCGTCCCGGGCCCCAACCCCTTGCCCGTTCCCACACCCAAACTGACTCTGCTGCTGCTGGGGGTCAGGCGTGGAGGCAGGTAGGCAAACCCATCCCGAGTTTTAGTCATGGGTAAAAGTCAGAGACTGGTCACGGGCTGTGAATTTTTGTTTACTGCCCGTGACTTTTACTAAAAATACCCATGACTAAACCGTAGCCTTACTTACAATAAATACTCATTAATATGTATAAAACAAAGCAAAGAGAAAAGCGAAGAATATAAGCTCAAAAACTAAGTAAGAACGAGGACATTAAATTATCTAAAGTTTTTGGCCGTGTTGAGACTTGGTGCCTTCAAGGAAACCACAGAAAGACACATCTGCCTATGTTTCAAAAATGTAGTTGATGAATATTTAAGAATATATGAAAAATATTACAACAAGATTCTATTAAGTAGCTAATAAATAAACTGTCAACATGCATTAAGTCTCTTTCACAGAAAAAGAAATAAACAGTATTCCATTACTGGATGTAAGATCAATATAGCAACAGAACTCTGTCTGCCTCCTCACCAGCACAGGCAATCTATCATCCTTCTATTTCAAAAGGATCTCTGAAAGTTTATTTTTAGTAAAAGGAATTAAAAGCTGAGTGGTGAAACAGACTTCCAGGTGGAATACTCTCTTATCAAGCACATAAACAATTACAATTAAAAAGACAGATGGCTGGACTGAGTTAGAAAAAGGATAGGCCATACAGACACTATGACTAAGGGCTGGTCTACACTATACAGTTAAACTGCCATATGTCAACCTAATTATGTCAATGTCTACATTACAGCCTTCCTCCCACCGATGAAAGTGCCCTACAACACCGACAGAATAATTCCACCTCCATGAGAGGTGTAAGGCTTACTTGGTGTAGTTAGGGTGATGCAGTGTCTGTGTAGAGGCTGCATCCTTTACACTGGCTGTCTTGTCAATTTCACGCAGGAAAAAAAAAGCCTCTGCTCCCCTGGAGAGCTGGGCAGCTGGATGCTGCTCCCATCTGAGAGCTAGGGCAAGAAGCCTGGGCGGCTCCCTGCCCACTCGGGGCACTACTGGCAGGAAGCTGCCAGCAGAGCTGAGAGACTGGGCTCTCAGTTCCCCACACTGCCCCTCTTAGGTTGGTGGAAGCGCTGCTGCTGAGGACATGCACCACTGACCCAAGGAGGGTAGCGTGGACATGCACCAACACAGAGATTACTGCGGTGGCTGTAAGTCAACCTCATAAAGGTGGATCCAGTGATTTAGGAGAGCAAAGAAACAGACAGAGAAACAGAACAGCTCTGAAGAACACTTCGAGAAAGAAACATCAGGGTCCTGTCAAAGCCATACAGAACTTTGAAAACAATTATTTACCTTTGCACATCATAGTTTGCATTGAAGAGACTGCCTTGCCACAGGCTGGTAATTTCCTCAGTCTCCTTTTCAGTGGGATTTCCTGACACTGTGACGAACATCATAAGAGTCTTCCCTTTTTTTGTCATTTTCAGGATACTCTCAGGCTTGCTTGGATCAATTTCGGAGAAGTCTATTGGTGCTGACGGCCTTTTGTGTTCAGGAAGATCTCCCTCTTCTATGTCATCATCTTTCTGTTTTGAAACAAACAGATTTTAATTACACATTAAACACGCCACCTCAATATAAACTCCAACCCATTGCAGACCTATTCTTTTGACATTTGTCACTGTTTAGTTTAGAAAATTATTAGGCACTGCTTGTGATAAAGAGCAAGATGTGTTTAATTATGAGGATTCTAAAATAAAGACAAATATAGCAAAATTGCATGCACCTTGTATACTTTGTGGAACATACAAAAGCAGTGTTGCAATGTACATGAACACACACACACCCTTAAGAGTTAGTAGCTCTTCATGAATTTTTTTTTTTTTTTAAATTTAGGTTCCCTGTACATTTACTTTCATTTCTACACCAGGCCCTATACCAGCTTATGAATCAGGTATTATCCTCCGACCACATGATGGAGACAGGAAAAGACAGTGCTGGTTCGGATGAATGGCCGCAGCTGTTCTCCTGTCTGGAACAAGTGGAGTCTGCTTTTTTAGTCACTGATGTAGGGTTTTAAATTGAATTTCTATCACAACGTTGTTCTGCAGTCTTTTACTTTGGGAATTACAGTGTTACTTCTTAAATAGGTATTTAAGCTTTTCCTTCTTCACTGCTTGCAAAGTGGTTTTGATTGAAGTTTTGTCAGTTGTATATACAAAGCAGGGCCGAAGAGAGAATACACCTCTACCCCGATAAAACACTGTCCTTGGGAGACAAAAAAAAAAAAAAAAATCTTACTGCATTATAGGTGAAACCGCTATATAGTGAACTTGCTTTGATCTGCTGGAGTGTGCAGCCCCGTCCCCCAGAACACTGCTTTACTGCGTTATATCCGAATTCATAATATAGCGGGTCATGTTATATCAGAGTGGAGGTGTAGCTGTCTAGTGGACTGAGCTCAGAAAATCTAAGTTGCTCCCAGCTCTGCTACCAACTTATTGTGTAGCCTTCAGTAAATCATTTATGGTGGATTTTTCACAAGCACGTAAGTGATTTACTAGCACAAACTCCATGGGGAAAAAGATCACAAACGCTTCTGAAAATCCCATCCTTATTCTCTCTGCCTTAGTCCCCATTCCTGAAAATTGGGAAGAACACTTTTTGGGGATACTGAGAAAGGCTATGTTTGTAAAGTATTGTGAAAGCGCAAAGCACATTACTGAGAAATAATTTTTAGGAAACAGAAAAGCAATTCTCAGTACTATTCTGAAATTAGTTTAAGCCACACAAATGTAGTTTATTTTGTATTTACGAAAAGAGGAGCTAGGAATACAAAGTTTCCTATACATTACACAAACTGGCTAAGACTGCAGTAATAACACATGCCTATCAATATCAAAGTAGTATTGCTTTGGTTTGAGTAAGTATAACCTTCCATCAAAAGGAGTGATTGACAGCTTCCCTATATGGCACTTCATCACTTGAAGATCTCTCAGAAAGCTTTATAAAAGAGATATGTATTACTGTGTGAAGTCCAAAACTAATAACTAAAAGCAAGACAAATATGTGATTTCCAGTATAAAATGAATAGGTAAGTCTGCCAGGCATGTATGAACATGAAGTTTCACAAAGAAAGTACTAAATGGATTAAATGACACCCGTACACCACTTCTTCATCTGTTTTCTCCTCACATACCCCTTCCTAAAATGAGCGCTCTCTGTTATTGATTTCCACATACTGTATTGTATATATTTCTATTACAGAATTAGCCAAAAAAGCCTATGGTAATTTATGATTTTAGCTGTGAGCCAACTCTGGGGTATGTCGAAGTTTAAAATTAGTGCAATAATAAATGGTTTTAAAGAACATCAATTTTAGCCATGGAAAGAATTCTGGCACAGATTTTGGCTCCACTTCTGGCTCTCTTATGCTCTTCAGACTATACAAAGTAGAGGGAAAGTAATCGTGGAGGGGCTGTTAGAGATTACCCTGACATATGGGAACCCTTGAGTGGCATAAAGAAGATGTAGTGTGCTCTATGCTACTTGCCCCCCCCAGTATAATGGGAAAGGCCTGAGCACAATGTGTGCTGGCAAATCACTGCCCTCTTTAACTCCCTCTGGAGCCATTAAAAGCATACATTAAAAACCCTTAAACTCCTTTAACTATTACATGTCTGATTCAGTCCCATGTGCTCGTAGGTTCGAGGCAAGGAAAAGGGCAGCTTAGCGGTAACTTTGCCTTCCTCCCTCAACTATGTCAAGAATGAGTTCAGAACAGTTGAAGATTATGCCCTGTGTGTATAAAAAGATATATGGTAGATTATTTAATAATCAGGAATTAATCATCAACATCCATGTGAGACTGGCAAATATTTTCATTATACAAGTGGGAAAACTGAGGTAGAGAGGTAAAGTAACTTGTCCAAAGACAGATAGTAAGTTAGTAGCTGAACCAGGATTTGAATTTTAATATTTCCTGACTCCTAACACCACAACCATTTTTCCATATGATCTCATTTTTATCAATCACATGCTCTGTTATAACTCTCCTTCTCTTCCTCTGCCCTTTATCTGACACTTCCAGTTTCCTCATCCCACACACTTACAACTACTTCAAATTTCCTTTCTGACATCCAGAAGGTTGGGGGAGAGGGTGGCAAAGGCAGAGGGACATGAGGAGGAGGAGGAGGAGAGTGCACATATAGTCATCTTACAAATTCTTCAGCCTCACAAGGCCTGTGTGCTCTTTTGGCAGCCCTCTGGAAAGGCAGGGCGTGACTCCCACTTTCCAAGCCTTGCTGTTGGTTACCATAGAGATAGGAAACACTAAAAAATAAGGCTCTCCACAAGGAAGCATATTAGCTAGTCATGATTACCATCATTTTAAACCAAGGGTTAAATCATGTTTTAACATCATTTTAGTTAAAACATATTAGGTTACACAATTTCTAATGCAATGCTTTTTTCCCTGTAGACAAGGTCTTAGTGCCAGTTCATAGAATTAGAAGTCCAGAAGTTGCTCAACAGAAATACTCAGTTCAGCAGAATCAGGTGGCTTTTTTCTTCTCTGCAAAAATCTCCTGTGCAGAAGGCACATGCAAAAACCAGTTCCCACACTTTGACCTGGAACCCTGTGTAACTGGGTACAGATAAAAGTGATATATTTTTACCTCTGCTGCTTTCAAAAACAGAACAAGACATTCCGAACAACCATAGGGGAAGGAATGGAATCAGAAGGATCTGTGGCATTTGAGAGAGACAAACAGAAAAGGCAGAAGATGGGGAGAAAAGAAATAGAAGAGACTGTAGCAACAGAAGGACCCATAGGGAGACAGGGAACAGGCAATAAAGGAAAGTAAACAGAACACAAGAACCATCTGACCCAGTATGGCCAATGATCCATCTAGCCCAGTATCCATTCTGCCTATAGCGCAGGGGTCAGCAACCTTTCAGAAGTGGTGCGCTGAGTCTTCATTTATTCACTCTAATTTAAGGTTTCGTGTGCCGGTAATACCTGTTAACATTTTTAGAAGGTCTCTTTCTATAAGTCTATAATATATAACTAAACTACTGTTGTTTGTAAAGTAAATAAGGTTTTTAAAATGTTTAAGAAGCTTCATTTAAAATTAAATTAAAATGCAGAGCACCCCCTGATAGGTGGCCAGGACCCGGGCAGTGTGAGTGCCACTGAAAATCAGCTTGTGTGCCACCTTCGGCACGCATGCCATAGATTGCCTACCCCTGCTAGAGTGGCTGATGTCAGATTCTTCAAAGGGAATGAACAGAACCAGGCAATTACTGAGTGATCGATCCCATCATCTGGCAGTCATCATTCTGTACGTATAGCTGGGATTATGACTTCCAGCGTGTATTACTATGCATTTGACAACACTGAATGTCACCTGCCATTCTGTTCCCCAAACTATCCCGTTTTGTGAGATCCCTTTGTAACTTGCTGTAGTCAGCTTTGGACCTAACTATCTTGAGTAATTTTGTATCATCTCCAAACTTTGCCACATCATTGTCTACCCCATTTTCCAGACTTTGTATGAATATGTCTGAACAGTAATGGCCCCAGTATAGATCCTTGGAAGACATTGCTATTCACCTCTCCAGCGTGAAAATCACCATTTAGTCCTTCCAATCGTTTCCTTTTAGCCAGTTACTGATCCATCAATCTTAGCCCATAACTGCTTAGTTTGCTTAAGAACCCTTGGTGAGGGTCCTTGTCAAAGGCTTTCTGAAAGTCCAAGTACACTATATCCACTATATCACCCTGATCCACATGTGTTGACCCCCTCATTCTAATAGATTGGTGAGGTATGATTTCCCTTTTCAAAAGGTGGGTTGACTCTTCCCCAACTAACTGTGTTCATCTGTGTGTCTGATAATTCTGTTCTTTAGTATAACTTCAGCCCATCTGCCTGGTACTGAAGTTAGGCTTACCAGCCTATAATTGTAAGGAGCGCTTCAGAAACTCTTTTTTTTTTTTCAATTGGCCTTTACCAGCTGACTGGTGGATAACTAATGTAACGGACTGATTTAAGCAATAGGTTACATACCACACTTAGTAGTTCCGCACTTTCATATTTGAGTTCCTTCAGAACTCTCGGGTGAATAACATCTGATCCTGGTGACTTATTACTGTTTAATAAATGAAGTTATTAACATGTATGAGTAGTACACGTCTGCAAGATTGGGGCCTCGAATAGTAACTAGTTTGAAAGCCAGTCTAGTTGGGAAGAGATAGTGGAGAATAAAGTGGGCTACAATAAGTTGAACTGAATAACTGATGACATGTGGTACCTTAATATGTGCTCTCAACCACAACTACCTAGTAGAAACCATGTATCTGTTCATTCAATCTCTCAAAATAACTATCTACTTGCTCACTAGCTTTGACCACAACAGAGCTCTCAAGCAGGGAGGGAATCAAGTTCTGGCCATGGTAAAGTGGACAGGGCTCAAACTGCCAACTCCCAGGTTACTTGCACTCATCCCAGCCTGTAACTGGGGGTTTCAGGCAGATGAGGGAAGGGGGGGGTCATGCGGGGTCTAGGATCCTACCTATTCCATCCCCCCCCCAACACACACATATACACAAAACTTATTATCGCCTCTACAAGGCAACCCCACTAGCACAGCTCGCCCCCCCACCCCCTTGTTAGGGGAACCCCGGCCGGTTCTCCCCGCCCAGCGGAGGGAAGTAGCCAGCGCGCTCCCTGCCCAGGCGGGCACGGCTCCAACAGCAGCTTTGGGGAAGCGTCCCGCGCCCGTTGGGGCAGGAGAGCGGCCTCCCGTCGGCCGCGGCCGAGCTGCGCGGAGCCCCGTGGCGCGAGGGGAGCGGACAGCAATGGGCCGCGGGGGCCCCGCCGCGAGCACATGTCAATTCAGCTCCGGGCTAAGCAGCGGGGGTCGGGAAGCTGAGCGCGGGGGGGGGGGGGGCACCACGTGGACACCGGGGAGCGGTGGGAGGCTGAGGGAGCCGGTGCGGGGCCCCGACCCAGCCCGTACCTCCCACTGCTCCAGCAGCCGCGCCATGTCCGCATCGTTATAATCCCGAATGTCCTTCTTCTTCTTGGCGGGCTGGGCCCGCCGCTTCCCCTCGGGCTCGCCACCCCCGGCGGCCGCGGCCAGCACCAGCAGCACCAGGCCCAGGCGGGCCCAGCCAGCGGCCGCCGCCATCTTCTCCGGACTCCGCGAGAAGGAGGCGCCTCCTCCGCGTCCTGCCTCCGGGGCGGGGGCAAGAGCGGCTCGGCCTCTGCCCGGGGGCCCGGCCTGAGATCCCGGAGAGGGAGGCGGGCGGAAAGCGGGGGTGGGGCAGGAGCTGGAGCTGGCCATATACCGGTCAGGGAGGGGAGCCCACAGGCAGAAGTGCCGCCCTCTCACCTTTAACAGGGAGGCGTCACCCATCCATTCCCAGCCTGGCTGGACACTGGGGGCAGCCTCCGCGCACGTAGGCCCAGCCCCGCTGGCGGCCAGGGGACTGGCTGGGCGTCACCCAGTGCGGGGTTCGGCCCCATCACTGTAACGAAAGAGACCCTGGGTTTGAAAAGACCGTTCAGAAAGTCATGTAAAGTTTGAACATCTGTAAGTGATCGCTGCCCTCGCCTTTCCTTCAGTTGGGTGAACGGATGCGGCATTGCCAACCCTAAATGTTCAAAAGGCATGAGTCAAGCTTGAAATTGACTTTAAAATCATGAGATTGGGTAAAAATAATAGACTTAGTGTTCTTTTTACTTGCCTTCTGCTTTTTGAGCCTTTTGGACGCACTGGGGTCACATTTTGAAGCTTTCTCTGCAGCCATGAGGGCTAGAAACTTTTTATTTAAGAAAGAAGGCTGAAATCATCACATTTCCACTTGACTCCCGGAGCTGGGGCTTTAAAGAAAACAATAATTATCATGAGACTCATGACAATAGCATGAGAGTTAGCAATACTGCAGATATGTTTAGTCTGTGCTGTAAGGATTGGCTCCCAGTGTTGGAGATGCTCTGGCTTTTGGAACATGTCCCAGAGATCTCATGCAATTGTAGCAGAAGACTTGCTTTAACTGCCATGTAGTCTCTGAAGGATGAAACCATGAGGGGCCATAGCTTCTAAGGTGGCTTGAAAAGGGCCAGCACCCAGCACTGCTTTCAGGATCTTGGCAGGTGGACTGGAGTCCATATCAAAGGAAAGGAAGCTGGATAGAGGATGTGCCTGAGTGTATGCCCAGAAGTCTGGAGTTTAAGGCAGTGACCAGCTTCTGTTCCAGACCCAACAAATCTAAGAGCCCATGCGATCCAAGGTTTGGGTCTGTTACAGCTACGGTGACCAGATGTCCCAATTTTATAGGGACAGTCCCGATATTCTGGGCTTTTTCTTATAGATGCCTATTACTCCCCACCCCGTCCCGATTTTTCACACTTGCTATCTGGTCACCCTAGTTACAACTGCCTTGGTTTGCTATGGTGTGCTCAGCTAGGGCTGTAAAAACCTTATATGTTATCATTTTCTAACATTTTTACTACAAATGAGCAGAAGAAACAGGAAGCTGTTAAACCATAAGCCTATTCCTCTAGCTTATTAGATGAACAGTAACCAAACCAGTGTTTTAATTAGCTGCCATTTCACAAAGCTGTCCCATAAATTATTAATAACATATTTGTTCAAGGATTTGGCACTGTATCTAATATCTGATCTGATATATCAGATTGTCATAGTTAATGTTGCTTTTATTAAAGATGATTCTGGTAACATTCTTACTGCTGGAAGATATTTACATTTACTGAAAACATTCACATTTACAGACTAAATATTCAAAGTTTAGGAAGCTGGATCTCTGTCTGATTTTGGTGTATGCAAATAAAAAAATATGTACCACTAAGTTTCTAATTTGAAATACTGTCTCTAATACCACTTTTTCCCTCCAAAAACAAAACAAAAAAAAACCCCCTCTTTACTTTGTCTTCTGGTGCTTCTATTGCACATACAAGTTCTGCTTGCCTGAGTAGTTCACTTTGCCTAAACGGAACTACTTGTATGAGTCAGGTGAGCAGATGGTTCTGAATATCCTACAGTGCACAATATTATGCATTCCTTCTAAATGTACTAAAGTTTTTGTATGTTGTATTGTGAATTTCAGGGAAAGGAGTGTTTCTTATACTAGGCTAGGATCTTACAACTGTCTCCGTGTGGGGAGAACCTCACTCAAATCAATTATGGCTTGCATGAAGCCATTTGCAGGATTCGGGCCTTAGCAAGGGGAATGTTTGTGAGCTTTATGGTTCTTCCTCCCCCAGTGATACTCGTGGAAAACAAGAATAATGCAATCCTAAATATATAGCATAGAACAGAGGTGGGCAAACTATGGCCCGTGGGCCACATCCAGACTGTTCTGCCTGGCCCTTGAGCTCCTGGCGGGGGAGGCTAGCCCCCCACCCCTCCCCTGCTGTCACTCCTCCCCCGCAGCCTCAGCTCACTGCAAAGCCAGCACTTTGGCCTGCCACTCCTGCTGTTTGATAAATATTAGGAGAAGGAGGAAGAAGAGGTAGCTGGAGGACATGCAGCTGGGGGTCCAGTTATGCTGCAAGCCAGGACCTGTTTGAGACTCCACTGCAGTCCAGTCAGACCTAGCAGTTGAGCACAGGTGAGCTTGATGCAGGGGAAAGAAGTTTGAGCTAAGTGTATATGAGCAGTTCCCATTACAATAATGGTTTCCCCAACTTAATAGGATGCAGCTATTGACATTTTGTTAATTTGTACTAGAAAAGATATCAGTACAACAGAGGTAAAGTTATCTGCATTCTATTTCCCTGTAGATTTAGGTGAGGGGGGAGGGATATGGAGCAGTTCATTTATGTACACAAGGATGCCCCTTGAATCCTGAAAGATCTTTGAAACATTCATGTTCTTGGCAATCCTTTCACAAAGGTTCCTAGGGATGACAGCCTTATTATAATATAAAGATATACTCATCTCCTAGAACCTCAAGGTCATTGAGTCCAGCCCCCTGCCTTCACAAGCAGGACCAAGTACTGATTTTGCCCCAGATCCCTAAGAGGCCCCCTCAAGGATTGAACTCACAATGCTGGGTTTACCAGACCAATACTCAAACCACTGAGCTATACCTCCCCCCACCTCTGTGGTAGGATGCTTTCCCACACCAGTCAGCGATAACTTTGGAATACACCATTGTAATAAACAGGCTAGCAGAATATGAGTCTGAGCAGCTTTGGGATGCCAGCAGCAGCTGTGCTATCTGTGCCTTTGTTACACTCAGAAGTGAGATATCCACTAAAATCACCACTGCTTGTGGAAAATGGTACACATAATCAACGCAATTGCTCTATACTCATAGTTTCATGCAGTTGAACAATTCTTTCCTCATTTCCTTCATCCCTAGTAGGCCATACTTACCATAGCTGGTACTGTGAATGGTGCCATGCGAAGCGTCAATAAGCATGTTTTGTTAATAAGCATAAAACTTTAGGGGAGCAAGGAAAGGGAGTTCTGAATCTTAATTTTCACTTTCCATTGTGACTATACTGACAATGGTACCTTTCTGTGTTTTGTCTGTAGCTGCTGCTGCAGTGGCCTTGAAGGGATCCCCCTCCACACCTCCTGGAATGCCTGAACCAGATAAGGAGGAGAAAGAAGAGGTCTTGAGATGACACATTGAGCAAGATCCTACAAGCCAGTGCTTCATCAAACCATGAGCAGAGGGCCTGGAGGATGAATATTGCAGACTATATGGTGAAGGAAAGAGTGGACATGAGAGAGTTCCAACAGGAAAAGGAGAGGGAGATTCACCAGGACATAATGGGGCTTTTCCAGCAGCAAACACAGATGCTGCAGACTCTTGTGGACCTACAAGTTCAGCAATCACGGGTTCGCCCCCCACCCCTTTGCAATCCCTGGATAACTCAATTTTAGCACCTCCCTTAATCCCCCTCAATATTCCATGTGGCATCAGGGGTTGCGTCCCTCTCACGCCATACTGGGAAACAGTTAGGACAACCACAGTTTCACACATATTGACCAGTGAGAGCCATGCTTGCTGTAGGGGTGTCCCCAAAATGGATATTTCCCCTTGTTAAGTTCTGTTCCATGTGCTACAGAATGCCGGATGGTACTGAAAGCACCCATTTACACATTATTGTACAGCACTGGTCGGCAACCTTTCAGAAGTGGTATACCGAGTCTTCAGTTATACACTCTAATATAAGGTTTTGCATGCCAGTAATACATTTTAACTTTTTAGAAGAGTCTCTTTCTGTAAGTCTATAATATATAACTAAACTATTGTTGTATGTAAAGTAAATAAGGTTTTTAAAATGTTTAAGAAGCTTCATTTAAAATTAAATTAAAATGCAGAGCCCCCCGGACCTGTTAGCCCAAAACAGTTTAACTATGGTCTACACAGATCAGAAGATGGTCTATCTGCAGATCCCACCTCCTCCCGCATCTATCATCGGGTGATTTATTAAGACAGAGGCAGAATAAGATGTAACACACAAATATTTATTATGTCACTAGTCAGTAAACTAGACAAGGAACCCTTCAGACAATAAACAACATAAGCAACACTGTTAACACTCGGTTGTTAACAGTTACCAAAGCGTGAAGCTCAGAACCCTTAAACCCCCTTAACCTATAGATGTAAAACAAAGGAAAACCACAATGGATATTACAGTACCATATCCTGAAGACAGGGACACAATAACAAAAACTCAGGATACCAACAGGAATAGTGAAAATCAGGGGTGCTGGACACCAAACAGAAACTCAGCAACTGGGTATTCTTCTCCCTCTGAGCAGGTCTTCTCCCTCTTGGGTAGATCTTCTCCCTCAGGTAGGTCTTTGGTGCTTGCCCACGCAGTCTCTGCTTGACCTCATAGTCCAGTGCAAGTATGCGCTCACTAATGATGTGTAGCAGTTGAGTGCAAGTATGTTAATAGAGACCAAGAATCTAAAGTCCTATGAGTCCTAGTCTCTCTGGGGCTCCTGGCAGCTAGCTGAACTGTGTGGGACACTGGCTGCCACTCAGATGGACAGCCCTGAGTGACAGGTGTGCCACTGACTAAATAACCTGCAGCAGCTAGGCAGAGGATGGCTGTCACATGACTCTAACTGCCTTGACCTTTCCTCTCCTTGATTTGAAAAAGGCTGAAAGGGCACTAAATCATCTGAGGAGAAGGGTATCCAAGATGGAAGCTTAGCTGTCCTTTTACAAATCCAAGATGGACATTACATAAACCAGGTCAGAAACAGATTTTACCCAACAGACTGGTGGCCAGGACCCGGGCAGTGTGAGTGCCACTGAAAATCAGCTCGCGTGCCACCTTTGGCACACGTGCCATAGGTTGCCTACCCTTGTTGTACAGTATGACAACTAATAAGATCAGTGACAAACAGTGTAATAATCCTAAATGTACAGTGAGCACCACAAAATGAATAGGTGCATTGACAGTGATATATTCATAGATGTACACCACGCACCACACAATTCCTAATAGCCCTCAAAACTGCAGGGCCAGGTAGATCACAGTCCACCGTAACACATTACTGTGGCTTGCTGTTAAAGTGCTCCTTCAAAGCCTCCCTAAGCCCTATAGCTTTGTACTGAGCTTTTCTAATAGCCCTTGTGTCAGGCTGTTTGAACTCAGCAGATAGCTGCTTCACCTGCGCTCCTCCCCCCTTAGCTTCACAAGGTACTGTGCTGGACGCAACAGGTAGCTATAACCATTGGGATATTTTTTTCACTGATATCCAGTCTTATGAGTAAACAGTGCCAATATCCTTTCATTCTACCAAAAGTACATTCAACTGTCATTCTGCCCCTGCTGAGCTGGTTGTTGAATCTTTCTTTGATGCTGTTGTGGCAAGTATATGGCTTTATGAGCCAGGGAAGCAAGGGTAGACTGGGTCCACCAGGATCACTACTATCATTTCAACATTGCCAATGGTAATCCACTGGCTGGAAAAGGAAGTCCTGGCTTGCAGCTTTCTGAGCATTCCTATGTTCTTAAAGATGCAAGCATCCTGCACCTTCCCTGACTAGCCAACACTGACATGAGTGAAGCATTGCCGGTGACACACCACTGCTCGCATAATCATAGAAAAGTAACCCTTTTTGTTGACATTCTCTGTGGCAGGCTGGTCCAGTGCCAAAATAGGGATATGTGTGCTGCCTGTTGCTCCACTGCAGTTCAGGAAGCACGTTGCTGCAGCTCCATCCACTATGTCCTGCATTGCCAAGAGTCACAGTGCTGCATAACAAGAGACTTTCAATGGCCCCCACAGTGGATTTTCCACTTCCAGAACGTTTTCCCACTGACCAGAATCAATCCAAAATTACAAGTTTCCACAGTGCAGTCACCACTCAATTCTCTGTTGTCAATGCAGCTCTCATTCTGGTGTCCCTGAGCTGGAGGGCTGGGGTGAGTTTGGCATATAGATCCAGGATTGTGGCCTTGGAGTTTGTACATCTGAAAGTTTTGCAGTCACTCCTTGTCGGCCAAAACCTGCATTACAATGCAATCCCATCAGTCTGTGCTAGTTTCTGAGGCCCAGAAGCAGCACTCCATGATCGGCAGCTTCTCTGTGAATGCTACTAACAACCTTGAATTGGTTTTCACTAAGTAACACAGCAATGCTGGAGGATCATGCATCCTGTGCTTGCAGTGCTCATGAAAATAGTTCAAAGCTGTGAGCTTCTGTCAGAGATGGTGGATAACAAGCAGGGTCACATGGATGTGTGAGATTTTTTTTAAAAATTATTGGATATGGATGATGTTATGGGATGGAGAAAGTTGCTTGCTAGGAAGTTAACCTCTTGCTCCCAGTCCCCCTTGCACATTTATGACCCACCATGCATTGCTAAAATATCCTAAAAGACAATGTGTTGGACACAGACGAGTTGCACACTGGGATACATATCCATGGTGCATTGCGCTGTGCATCGACAAAAGCACCCCTGGTGAGTACGCGCACCATCAACATGGGGAGCCAAGTATGCATGCACACAAGCAATAAACTGTGGTGGCCAATATAACTTGCAGCAGCAAAAATTTGTAGTGTAAACATGACCTCAGTATCACATCAGGAGCCTTGAATCCATTTCACTCATGAAGTGAGAATACACACTAAGTAGATTGATTAGGTTTAGAGAACAGCTAGCCAGAGCCCAGATATAGGCTGAAGCTGCAAAATTCAGGACTGAATCCAAACTTCTCCAAAGTTAGGGCTGGTTGGGATCTAGCTCATAGTCTGAGCCAGCCATGAAACTCTGATTCAGACACTGACTTCTCCAAAATTCAGGGCTATACTGATCTGGAGTTTAGAGCTGGCTGCAGCTTTACAATTAACCATACACATACACACACAGTCATGCATTTTATTTATATAATGACATTATGACTTAACTGCATCCTGATGGACTAAACTGAGCTTTTGGGGGAAGTGCTGTGCCAGTTTTGTTGCTGGAATCCATTGGTTTCACCAGCTGGCACAAATTCCATGGATATAAATTCTGTCCGAGTGCTGCATTATTTCATCAGCTCCAGTAGGGCTAGACATTATCTTTAATCTCTGCAATGCTGTAGAATATCCATGTTGATGTTAGTCTCACTGTAAAATTTGCTTTTATTTGAACTGCAAATTTTCAGTGATTATACCTACATATTGATGACATAGATTCAGATGATCATGTTAGGAAAGAATTAGGGGAAATGAAAGTTGGATGAGGCCCACGCATCTCCCCTAGGGACTCCATTTGTAGTCTAATTTCCCATTCCAAGTTAAATTAATTTTAGAGTCTCAGTTTGGTTTTAGGTTATCTACAGTCCAGTTTTGGCACCCTTACTCAGAGTAAGGGGTACCTTACTTTGCAAGGAGTCCCATTGATTTTTAGTACGACTACTTGCAGAGTAAGTTACTACTCAATGGGAGTTAAGGTGCCAGAATGAGGTACATCTAATTATTAGCAGCTCTCCTTACAGAACACACACAATGTGGGGAGATTGTAAGATTGGGGAATTCCTGCAGTGATCACGTGAAAAACATCTATTAAAGCAGTCTGATGATATACATTAAACAAAAAAAAACCTTTCAGAGCTGTACAGCTGCAGGACACAACCCATTTATCAAAAGAGCAATCCAGGAAGGGTGGGCCTCTGCACATTTTGTACAGAGCACTTTTGATCTTAACAAAAACAGACCTAAGGGTTTTAAGGGAAGGTCTGGGAATCCTATTTATGTTGGACCATTCTTATCAATCTGGTATTCACAACTCTATAAAGTTCTTTGCAATTGCAAACCAGTCTGTGTCTACAAGCATGCTAGATTGTGTCTGGCCATGTTTGGGTGTGCAAAGAGAAGAGAAAGGCCACAAGGAACCACTTTGCCCCTCTGCCTACCCCTAGGTGCTAGCCTCATGAAATGGCTTGGAGGGAGAGAAGATGGAAACATGAGGTGGAGGCCATTAGAGCTCTCAGATTGGGTCAGCATAGAAAATGTATGATGCAGCCTTCCAAAGAGTGGCAGAGCAGTTTTATAGTTACATTTTCTTTTTAATTATATGTTTTTCTCTTCTCTGTTGCTGTGTGAAAGACCCACACTAACAGCAGGGGGAAACTGACTATATATGGGAAACAGTGACAACTATACACAAAGTTGTGTCAAATAAAAAAGGAGCACAAAATGAAACACACTTGTTTTCTTCTGATCTCTCTCAGTTAGAGTAATCTTAGATGTCATGTGCAGCAACAGGAACTAAACATATTTCAAAAATAACTGTGATGTTTAAGGTGCTGGTATTTTAATTTAATTGTATTTTTCTTATGTCCCATATAGAACTTTTGATTATACAGTGTGAAACTAAAGTTGCTCAAAATGTGAAAAATCAGGTCTTTAAAAAAAAAAAAAAAGAACACTGCTACTATGCCAAAAACTAAATACATAAAATTATTTTAAAATATGAAAAAATAAAACTTGTGCAAAGATATAATATTTGTGTTATTTGTATTTTGCTGACTGTCACAGTTACCAGTTTAACTACGCCTGTGACTCCTCCTGGCCTTGTTGAGTGCATCCCCAATCCAGGTCTCAGGACTTGGGCTATCATGGCTCTTGGGATGAAATCATGGGATTCTCCTGCTCTCAAAACAGGCTTTGAGTTGCAGTCCCTGGCGTATCAACCATGATTACTTCGGCAGGTCTGACTTGGGCTCTGACCCTGCCATTGTGTTCCCTCAGGGAGCAATGACAGTTGTAACCAGTGACTAGACAGCTTTCTTAAAGGAAAGTATTATTTATTTAGAATCAAAGTATTTAAAAGAAAACATCTTAAAAAACAAGGAAGCAGTCTACACACTTGCCAGTGTTTCCCTTAGGCTTACGATTTCCTGGATCTAGGAAGATCCAATTTCTTTCAGACTGCTCTGCAGACCCTCTCTCTGTGTCAGTTAGCCTGTCTTTCTGACAATCATCTCTGTCTCTCTCTCTCTCACACACACACTCTCTCTCTCTCCTGTCTTCTCCTGAAAAAGGCTTTTTAACTGTTTAATGTCATTTTGATCTCTACTTCCCAGCCTGGCAAAACAGCTGTGTAATTTCAAGCTGGATCCTAGTGCCATCGTCTTGTAATTGCCACTTCAAGTGTTTGGTCAGAGGTTAATTATCTGGGGAGCCATTGTGTTGCCTTCCTATTTCTTCTTCCCACAACCCCCTATTAAACTAGCTTAGTGCTTTCATTCAGAAAAATCTTATAATCTATACTCTATATATAATACCCTCCCTTCACTGACCAGGGAACAATTCATCAAATGGTTACAAGTATTCTTGCATTATTAAATAGCATCTCCATATCTGTCACACAGACAAATCAATCTTTCTTTCACAACATTTCTATTAAGCAATAAAAAAGTTCAAGTTTCTGCAATATGGAAGCCCAAGCTGATCTAGAGAAATTAATTTTATAACCCGATAGAAAGATTCAGGAAACAAAACTCCACCCAGCTAATTAAAGCTTTTCATTTTTGTTTTATTAAGCACAAGGAAAGGGAAGCATGAACGTGGCCAGAGAGAAGAGCTCACACAAGTGAGTCAGCCTGCCACACACTGCTAATCCATATCAAAAAGCATTTTTAATCCCTTCCAATGTAGCAAGGCAAGCAATTTTTAGCCTTGAGAGTGGTTTGAGCCTCAGATATGCTCAGTGGAATCTCTTGAAAGTCAAGCACTGCCACCTGATTTCCATGTCTGATAATCAAGCTAGGAAGCACAAAATAGGAGGTATGGTATCTTTGTTTACCAGTTTGTCGGACGGACTATTAAAAAATGTCCTAGAGTTACTCTTTGACCTCTGCAGCTGTGGAGCCCAGCAGATCTGCGGAGGCTCTCTTTGTAAAGATCTTTCTAAAGAGCTAATAAAGACACTGTTGAGTCATTTAAAAGTTTAATCTTAAACAATGTAGCTGCATCTATATTGGATCCTAAAAATGTAAAGACTGGATATTTAACTGGTGTAAATTGGTGTAGCTCCACTAGTCACTGGAGCTAAGCCTATTAATACCTATTGAGAATATGTCTTAACTTTATTTTAAAATGATGATCTTACCTAGAACTGCTATAATAACCACCATTGTCACTATGAAGAGAGGGTACATTGAGGGGTGAAGAACTGCCGTATTCTGGACACACACCCCACCAGCTCTGCAGCAACACTTCTTTTTTTTCCAGAACAGTGTGCATCCTGCTAACATAATTGCTCTCAGAATTGTTGTTCATCCTGCTCACATCACTCTCAGATAAAAATGATCAGGTGAGTCAAAAAGGCCAATAGGGCATTCAGTCAACTGCTGAAAATCTAAGCAAACAAATCTGTGGCAAGATCAATTGAAATCTGTGTCTACAATGCTTGCGCTCTATCTGGCTTGTGGTGCAGAATATATGGTGCTTACAGAGGCGCTGATGCAGCACATCAATGGGAAGAATTCAGTAGCAGATGCTTCAAGAGATTTATGCATGTCTAGTATAGAAATTAGAGGACATACTAAACAAATTCTCCCAGCTCTATGATTAGCAATAAACCAAATCACATGGCTTGGTCACGGTCATACATTTCATGTGCAGAGGAGCAGAACACCAACTGTCACTGGGGAGGAAAAATACACTGTAAAGGACAAACAATAATTTAGAATCAGAGTTTCAGCAATACACCGAAGGGCAACATTTGCTATTTTTGCCCATCCCCAATCCTGAGGCTAGTGAGCAGTGGTCCAGTCTTCTGGGGCAACTTAGAGAAGCCTAAAGGTTGTCTGCTTTAAATTGTGTTGGCTGCTAATGGCCCCATGGGACATTCCAGAAGCTAGGAATTGCCAGGATTGTAAAGATCAGCCATGTCCCTCGTGCTGGTAGCTGGGAGGAAAGGTGGTCTAGGAGATGCTACAGAGATTCTACCTAACCCAAAGATCTGTCTGCTTTGGCCCAGGAGGAATGGCACAAAGCAGACTTAATATAATGGAGAACCGGGGCCACAGAGTCTAGAGATGGAAAAGATCGAATAGGTTATCTACTAGTTTTTTCTGCCAGTGCAGAGACTAAACAGCTTCCAAGATGAGCTTTCAAAGCCTTCTTCAACTTTGGCCATCCTCAACAATTACCTAAGTTAAGATTTAAATAATAGGTGCTCATCTTGGTACAGAAAATATCTGGTTTTCCTGAGTATGGCTGGAAATATTTGAAAATATAAACTAACCGCTATGCCTACCTTCATGCCTCCAGCTTCCATCCCGGGCACATCACACGATCCATTGTCTACAGCGAAGCACTGAGGTACAACCGCATCTGCTCTGACCCCTCAGACAGAGACCAACACCTACAAAATCTCCACCAAGCATTCTCAAAACTACAATACCCACACGAGGAAATAAGGAAACAGATCAACAGAGCCAAACGTGTACCCAGAAGCCTCCTACTGCAAGACAAACCCAAGAGAGAAACCAACAGGACTCCACTGGCCATCACATACAGCCCCCAGCTAAAACCCCTCCAACGCATCATCAAGGATCTACAACCCATCCTGGACAATGATCCCACACTTTCACAGGCCTTGGGTGGCAGGCCAATCCTTGCCCACAGACAACCTGCCAACCTGAAACATATTCTCACCAGTAACTGCACACCACACCATAATAACTCTAGCTCAGGAACCAATCCATGCAACAAACCTCGATGCCAACTCTGCCCACATATCTACACCAGCGACACCATCACAGGACCTAACCAGATCAGCCACACCATCACTGGTTCATTCACCTGCACATCCACCAATGTAATATACGGCATCATATGCCAGCAATGCCCCTCTGCTATGTACATCGGCCAAACTGGACAGTCTCTACGGAAAAGGATAAATGGACACAAATCAGACATTAGGAATGGCAATATACAAAAACCTGTAGGAGAGCACTTCAACCTCCCTGGCCACACTATAGCAGACCTTAAGGTGGCCATCCTGCAGCAAAAAAACTTCAGGACCAGACTTCAAAGAGAAACTGCTGAGCTTCAGTTCATCTGCAAATTTGACACCATCAGCTCAGGACTAAACAAAGACTGTGAATGGCTTGCCAATTACAGAACCAGTTTCTCCTCTCTTGGTTTTCACACCTCAACTGCTAGAACAGGGCCTCATCCTCCCTGATTGAACTGACCTCGTTATCTCTAGCTTGCTTGCTAGCACACATATATATACTTGCCCCTGGATATTTCCATTACATGCATCTGAGGAAGTGGGTATTCACCCACGAAAGCTCATGCTCCAAAACGTCTGTTAGTCTATAAGGTGCCACAGGATTCTTTGCTGCTTTTACAGATCCAGACTAACACGGCTACCCTCTGATACGAAACTAATTTATAGTTAGTTGGGGGGAGGGATAGCTCAGTGGTTTGAGCACTGGCCTGCTAAACCCAGCATTGTGAGTTTAATCCTTGAGGGGGCCACTCAGGGATCTGGGGCAAAATCAGTACTTGGTCCTGCTAATGAAGGCAGGGGGCTGGACTCAATGACCCGTCAGGGTGCCTTCCAGTTCTATGAGATAGGCATATATTTAATTTAATCTTGCCATTGATTCTTATTCTTCAGACTATTTTGAAATCAATTTTACAGAGCAGGGGTGGCCAAACTGCGGCTACCAAGCCACACACAGCTCTTTTACAGTTAAAGTGTGGCACTTGGAGCCCTGCATGCCCCCGGAGAGCTCAGGACCTCTGCCTTGCAGCAGCATGGTGAGACAGGGGCTTCTGCCCAGCAGGGAGCAGGGCTGAAACCCCAAACCCCAGCAAGCCACCTCCTGAGGTCCAGAAACCCCCACTCCCAGCAGGTGCACTCTGGGACTCGAACTTCTGAAGATTGTCGTATGTGGCATGGCAGGTCAGTAAGTTTGGCCATTCCTGTTACAGGGCATTTCAAAAAGCATTAACTGGCAATTAGTAAAAACTGCTGGATCAAGAATGCGGATGTACAGCATGGGCCTGATTTGCTTTTAAACCAAGGCCACACCACTTTGGCGGTATAAATGTAAAGGACTTCAGTGTAAATGAGCATCAGGCCCTATGTATTGAGTTAGACTTATGTACTCGGTAGCCTTTGTTACATTGCAAAATAAATTATACATGTGTAACAAGGAGTTTGACTTATAAGAAAGTCAAAGTGATATGAAAGAAGTCAAAAGATTAATATTACTATTTAACCCTTGCTTTGCTGAGTTAACAGCAGCAGCAAAATATATAAAAACATAACATGTGGTCATAGCCTGGGCCTGAGTCTACATTACATTACACCAGTTTTATGCTGCTGGAAATCCATTCACTTCAACAGAATTACACTAGCATAAAAATGGTGTAATAGCTGAGAATCAGAACTATGGACTTCAATTATTTTGCATCATTCACCACCACTTGACTGAAATGTAAATTTTCTATGGAAATGTCCTATTAAATATGACAAACAGTTGTATCTTTAAAATAAGTAATTTTCATTTTATTCTTTATAAGACTTAACTCTATTGCCTCCAAAACTTTCTGGTATTGGATGAGCTGTTATGCCAAGAATCTTCTTATACTGCCCTTGATAAGTTCTGGAAGGGAAATCAGCCAGAGGAAAGAGGATTTTGTTCTCATAGCCCTTCCAAAAACCCTTAAAGTCATCAGAAGCAGGATCCTGCCTTCCACAGTGAAAAAGTTCTGACAGATATCAACAGATCTTTAAAATGTGATGTGTACAAATGTAAGGAAAGCATCAAAATTCATTTTCACACCCGACCAAAATAGGATTCAAACTTGTCCCTGCCTCCACCAATGTACAAGGCCACTGCAAACAGTGCAGGGGAAAGTTTAGATATAAACAGAAAAAGGTAATAATTGGCATGATAAATACACTCTATTTTTTCTATTTATATTTGGTTTTACAACACCTACCTTTAATAAAAACTAAGTTTGGGTCCTAAACTGACTTGACAGGGGCCAACCCATTACAACAAACTAACACAATGAAAAGTTTTCAATAAATTATTACAATATTAACTGAACTATGAACCAGAGTCCTCTATTGCACTTTACTAATTCACAAATTGCATTCTATATTGCAAACCTGATATACTATTAAACTTTAGACCATGCTTGTGCAAAGTATTGTACTTCATTGTATAATACAGAACAAGTTGCGATAATGCTGGGAATTTAATAGGTATATCAAACTCCCAGCAAAAAAATCCCTTCTCAGAGTAGCAGTACTGTAGTTGCAGATAGAATTAATCCAACATGGAAATCTGCAGCAAGGGAACTCCACATGTGGCTGTGACAGAGCCTTTGATATATTCATCTGACACAGTAGTCTTTGTGAACTGGTCAATTTGCGTGTGGGTGTGGGAATGGTCCCCCCACATCAATTGCCTTTTTTTCACCACAGTATCTTTTCCATCTCCAACTAATATGACTGCATTGCATATTATGTGCTTTCACCTAATTGGTCAGCCAGGAACCATAAGCCAATCCATACAGGCTGATCTGGTGAGGCAAGCCCCTTTCCTTGTGTATTTTATTTTCCTTGTGTTCTGCCGTCCCTTTCATCTCCTCCCTCTTGTGTTTATTTGAGAGAGTTTTTATTTATGAATCAGTCACCTCCTTTTTAATCACCTCCCCTCTGTATCACGCGAACCTGCTTCTAGCCACATGAGCTCCTGACAGACTGATCCCTGCTGTTTGCACCCGCGAAAGACCCAGGCACAGGGGAGGTGGGGCGCGGGGAGATGATAAGAGCAGCAGCGCGTAGGGCCATTGCTGCGCGGAGCGCGCCGCCGGGACAGCAGCCAGGCGGATGAATGGGACGGGGCTGGCCACAGCAAGGCGCTGCTGTCCCCTTTCCCTGGGAGGAGCGTCAAGCCGCGGGCGTGGAGAGCGCAGAAGGGGGGAGGGCAGGATTTGAACGAAGGGCGGTGACACCGCACAAAAGATTTCTATAGGCTTAAGTGAGGTTACGGCAAAGGCAACGGGGACGGGGGGAGGAGTGGGCGAAGCAGCCTCCCTTAGAGCCATGCAGCGTCTGGCTGGCAGATCCGCAGCAGCCGCCTCTTCCCAGTAGTTTGTTGTAGGGCCCGGGCAGAGGAATCGGAGGAGAGAAGGCGGCCGAAGGGCTGTTCCCCCCTCCCTGGAAGTTGGTGATTCAGCCAGAAAAATGGCAGGAGGAGAGCGAGGCCGAGCGGGTCGCAGCATCTGCCGCGGCTGCAGCCCGGAGCCACCACCCTTGTTGGCGGGGAGAGTCTAAGTTCGTGCCGCCGCAGCAAGAGGCCACCGAGGAGCCTGGCGAAGTCGGATCGGATGCGCCCACGTCCGGAGGGCCCGCAGCGAGGAGGGGATGGAGCCAGGCAGCCGGGAGCGAGCTCGGGGCAGCTGGATGCATGAGCAAGGAAGGAAGGCGTGAGGCAGCCACAGAGGGAAGGGGAGAGGATCCCTCCCTCCCCGCCAGCTGCCGGATCCGGTGGCGCTTTTGCTCTCTTCCCCCCCGCCCGTTGCACCGAGCTGGGGTGTGTGCAAACAGTTCGCGATCCCAGCAGCGCAAACACTAAGTCTGTGCCCAGCTCCTCCAGGGCTTGTGCAGCGCGACCGGGCCACACCCTCGGCTGTGCTTCCTGATACCAGGAGATGCGGGTCTGCCGCCGCCTGCGACTGACTTCTCGGGGACATGTAAAGGGAGAGCACATGGTTCGCAGTCGCCTCCTTTCGGACCAGTGGGATTTTTTTTTGAAGGAGTTAAACGGTAATAAGTTGGATGTTTCTTTTTTAATTCATGTCAACTGGTTTGCACCCGTAATTTATTCACCTTGAAGAGGGAACTTTGCAAAATCCAGCTGCCGGAAAGCAAACCAACCACCACGGCACAGATCACCGTGCAAAATAAATAAAAAGCATAGATCATGCGGGAAAGGGACCCGGTGGCTCCCCCAGAGCAGCACCCCGCCGCTGGCCCGGAGGTCTAGCCAGTGTATTGCAAAGGGGAGAGGCCGGGGCTTGATCAAGTGCGGAAGATTGTGCTTTCCACCCACCCACTCCCAGCAGCCCCAGCC
This sequence comes from Gopherus flavomarginatus, assembly GCF_025201925.1. Taxonomy (NCBI): domain Eukaryota; kingdom Metazoa; phylum Chordata; order Testudines; family Testudinidae; genus Gopherus; species Gopherus flavomarginatus. The sequence goes on along the minus strand of NC_066625.1, from coordinate 76,151,261 downwards.
CCGGCGCCCAGAGGCTTTTTTTTTACTCGCGGAGATTAATGGAATGATGGTGCGGGAAAGGCAGAGAGATCCTGCCGGGCTCAGTCGGGACTGCTCGGGCGGCGGGAGAGGCGGTGGCAGTGGGGTCGCAAGAGGCATGCGAGTGCCCCCCCGGCGCGATGGCTAGCGGTGGCTCTGGCAAGTCCACTAGCGAGGTGTCCAGCAGCGCCGTCCCCAGCAGCAGCTCGCTGCAGAGGAAGAAACTCGTCTCCATCTGCGACCACTGCAAGATCAAGATGCAACTGGTGGCGGATCTGCTCCTGCTGTCCAGCGAGACCAGGCCGGTGAACACCGAGAGCCTCTCGGTCTTCGGGGAGTCCTTCGAGAAGTGCAGGGACACGATCATTGCCAGGACCAAGGGGCTCTCCATCCTGACCCACGATGTCCAGAGCCAGCTCAATATGGGGCGCTTCGGGGAAGTGGGGGACAGCCTGGTGGATATGGGGAACCTGGTGGTCTCCCTCACTGAGTGCTCTGCCCATGCTGCCTACCTGGCTGCCGTGGAGACCCCAGGGGCTCAGCCTGCTCTGCCCGGCTTGGTGGATCGCTACAAGGTGACCAGATGCAGGCACGAGGTGGAGCATGGCTGTGGGATCTTAAAAAACACCCCTTTGCCAGACATGAGCCCTCAGCTCCTGCTGGAGGTTTCCCAGAACATGTCCAAGAACTTGAAATTCCTGACAGATGCTTGTGTCTTGGCCAGTGAGAAATCCAAGGATAGGTTTGCCAAGGAGCAGTTCAAACTCAGCGTCAAGTGCATGAGCACCAGCGCCTCTGCCCTCCTGGCATGTGTCAAGGAGGTCAAGACTTCACCCAGTGAGCTGACCAGGAATCGGTGCGTCTTGTTCAGTGGACCCTTGGTGCAATCTGTCCATGCTCTGGTGGGCTTTGCCACTGAGCCCCAGTTTTTGGGTAAAGCTGCCACCATTAATCCAGAGGGCAAAGCTGTGCAAACTGCCATTCTAGGAGGGGCCATGAGCGTGGTATCGGCTTGCGTGCTCCTGACCCAATGCCTCAGGGATATAGCCCAACACCCAGAAAGTAGCACCAAAATGACAGATTACAGGGAAAGGTTGAGGAACTCGGCTTGCGCTGTCTCTGAAGGTTGCAACCTGCTATCTCAGGCACTAAGAGAAAGATCTTCACCCAGGACTTTACCGCCAGTGAACTCCAATTCTGTGAATTAACCTCCACCCCCGTTTAGATCTCAGTCATTGCTAAAGGAAAATAATATCCCACCTCCCCAAGCCCTGGTTTTTGTATACCAAAGAATTTGCTTAGATGAGCCCAATCCTTTGATTTTATGTGGTGAGGGAACACAGCAGCAACATACTTAAACTATGTATACACAAGAAGAGGTGGACAAAATAATTAGTGGCCAGTTTAGGCATTTTTGTAATTGAGTAATTATTCACAAATATATTTTCCATCAATCAATAAGGTCTATATACAAACAAAAGGTAATCAAAAGAGTTTTATACCTGAGGAGGTGGGGAATCTAAAAAGTTTTAATCGCGCTGGGTGCGGTTTTTAAAGTTTGTCTTGTCTTCCAAAATTTCCCTTCTAAATTCCACTGTTCAGTTGTGCAGGAAAAAAGAAGTTACCTCAGTTTTCACGTATAAAAACAAACCACCACCACCTAGATGATGGATGTAGCTACTTTCGGGAGTGGGGAGGAGAATGGGGGATCTAATTTCTTTTGAATCAAGTGTTAGGTTAGAGAAGTGCATTTGGTGTGCAGGAGTGGAGATTGTGATTATGTTTTCCATGTGTTGATTTCCAAACTGGGGGAAAAGCTACTGTGAGTGTTTAAACAAACAAAAAATTACACTATAACTAAAATGATTTTTTAATTTTTTTTCCAATGTCAGTTTTTATCTTGCATGTACTGGAGTATTTATTTCATCTATTAAAATGTTATGTTTCTCAGATGTCTTTCTGTGAATCTCTTAAAACCTGAATAATTGAACAACTAGGCCTGTTTGCATTGTATGTCACTTTCCCCAGGGAATGTGAGGTACAAATGCAGCTGTAATTTAGACAGAGCAGCATGCGGACTTGAATTCAATTTATTTTATTCTAACAAATAGTTTTCTTCCCATTTTCCCCACTCCTGTTCCTTCCTCTAAATTAGTCTATTTTTTTAAAAAGATGGACCTTACTATGTGTAGAGATCACACACTTGTAAAGAAGTGGTTGTTGGTTCTGGATGGCACAGGGAGGGTTTGCAAATCTATATTGTCAAGTTAAGTAAGTTTCATATAGTCTTTGAGAAGTTTTACTGTGTATTTTAGCTTTTGTTGGTATTATGGATTCTAATATGTTAAGCCTGTGAGTTTTGGTAGGAAGACTTATTCCTGCAAACTTTTACCTGCAGATGAAGTCCCATTGATTTCATTGGGCCTGCTTTTGTACATAAAGCTTTGCAGGATCAGGCCCTATGATCCCACAAAGACTTGCATTTGTAATTCTTTGACATAGGTCAAGTATAACAAGTTTGATAATGCAGGTACAATTAAAGGTTCGTTGAGTAAGAGACCTACCTAGGAAGGCCTGGTCCAGCAGTGGAAGTTAGACTTGGCATATAAACAGGACTATAGAATTTTACAGGAATTGTCTAAAACTGTACCTAAAAAATATTACTACCATGTTTTGGACTACTGCCATAGGCTATTGTATTTGTTTAATAAGAAGTAAAGTTGATATCTGCATTAGAATATAAACTGTCCTAGACTACTGAAGTGTCTTCCTATTACAGCAAGCCTGGTGGCAGATATGGTGCTTTTATTTTCCTAGACACAAACATAAGAAAAAGATCACTTGATTCACTAGGCCCGTGTTTCTCAATCTACGGTCGTTGCTTGTGTAGGGAAAGCCCCTGGCGGACCGGGCCTGTTTGTTTACCTGCCCTGTCCGCAGGTCCGGGTGATTGCGGCTCCCACTGGCCGCGGTTTGCTGCTGCAGGCCAATGAGGGCTTCTGGAGGTGGTGGCCAGTATGTCCCTCGGCCTGCGCCGCTTCCAGCACCTCCCATTGGCCTGGAGCAGCAAATCGCGGCCAGCGGGAGCCATGATCGGCTGGACCTGCAGACAGGGCAGGTAGACAAACCGGCCTGGCGCGCCAGGGGCTTTCCCTACACAAGCGGCGACCACAGTTTGAGATACACTGCACTAGGCCCTAACAGTTTAAACGTTTTTTAAGATGAGATTATATGTATCTATTTGTACAGTATTTCATTGGCTTTGGAAGGATGTTTGCTAGTTTTTTCCTTACTGAAATTCAATGGATCCTGAAATTAGGGTATTTTCCTCATTGAAACTAATTGGAGTTCAGCAACCTCTGTGGCTAGGAATTTTATTTTTGGAGGCACAGCCTTGAGTTTAATGCCTTTGTGTGTTCCTCACTAAGTTACTAATTTATTCTGTGTAATTTATGCAACACAGGTATAATGACTGCATCTGTATAACTCTAGTGTAAACCCTCTTAATGCAATCTGATCCAGTTTCTTCAGGCATAACTTCCTAACTTTGGCTCAGATAATCCTCCCCCACAGGAAGAGCCCACAGGAGGAAACTCCCTTGGAGGAAATCTACATGAGGATTCCCTCAGATTCCCCACATGCACATTCCCATCAGGACGGCAGGGTTTGTCTTCCTCAGGAATGGTTTTGGAGGCTGTTGGGAACCCACAGCAGGCCAGGGGCATCTACATGGAGTTGCTGTGCCACTGCACTGTCAGTGATTCCTACGGCCCCTCCTTCCTTGTCTTCATAGTAGCCTGTCTCCATTAAAACCAAGCTACCAGGGCCTCCCCCTGATTACAGCCGTCCTTTAGGACGGAAGAAGACATGTTCAATGGAAAAGATAAGTCTCAGCAAGTATTATCTTTTTTTGACTAACTTCCCTGGGGAGGGATAGGGGATGAGGAGTGGGCGCCACCCTTTTGTTTAGCACAGACCCTTGACCAAGTGAGAGGTGTCTGTAAGATCCGTAGGAGTGGTGCTGTGAAGGCAGCTACTGCCTTCACCTGCTTCTCCCTCCCGAGACATCTTTCGTAGGGTCCCCTCTGTGCATGTATCTAGGTGGTATCATCTAGCTCTAATTTATTTTAATTTGCTATGACCTAAATTTCCCAAACCTGCTTCCAGATATAAAAGCCAAGGATTCTGAAGGGCAGCTCTGTAGTGTGACTGACAGAAACGTAATGTCCTCTTGTGTCTTTTGATGTGTGAACTTAATAATTATTGACTATTGAATAGTCATTACTGTATAATTAGACTCATTTTGATGCATTTATATGTTGTTAGTGAGGTTATATGAAACAGTAAAGTCTTATTACCTCTGAATATGAAAGGCAATGTATTATTAATCACAATAGTGTTGATTTTGTTGTGGTAAGATTTTTTTTTTTTTTTGGAGTGGTTTAGTATATTACTTTGGTTTTAACAATAATGCCACAGATTTCTCCCCACTCTGTGATGTACAGATGTAACTTACTTCAGAATTTAGGTTTTCTAGGTGTTCTGAAGTAAAATGTGCTGCTCTAGATTACTTTTCCTTGTGAGGCATGAATTATGTTTCACTGTTAAATGAAACCTAGGAATAAAGTCTGAGAAATACAGCTGTCAGGTTCATGATTTTCATTAGTGGAGATTTAAAAAGAAAATGTAATCAGTAACTTGGCAAAAATAATTTACCATAAATTTAAAAACTAATTATTTAAACACCTCTGAAAATACTTTAAGTAGGCCACTAGGCCACGTGCTAATTTCGTTCCATAGCAGAACTTCCCCTGATGACAAAGGGAACTGCATGCCTATTGATTGAGTTCACAGCATATCCCTGAAAATGTATTCACATACTTGGAATGTAAAAAAATTGGGGGGGGAAGACTTTTGATATGAACTGATACAGATTTTTTTTGCACGGAATTAATGAGTAACCAAAAAGGCAGCTTTTCAGCTGGAAAAAGCATAATTTAATTACAAAGCAGAGGAATATTAAAAAAAAGAATTTTAGTCTCAGGTTAATTTTTTTATAAAGCATGCATTGTGATAATTATCATGGAACAGTCAAGTCTGGTATAGGAGGAAGTATTCCAGCAATATATGTATGTTATTGATACACTTCGAATTTTCCAAGTCAGAGAAAATGAGTCATAGAAGGAAGTATTTCTATGTGTGTTTGTGATGAGGGTGGTATTGTTTTTGTTTTTTCTCCTTCCACCTTTGTAGGTAGAGAGCCATTATAGAGGGTATTTGATTATGACCTGGTTTTGTACTTCATATTTTAGGCCCCAGTTGTCCTAATACTTACTCGTATGCTTAGCCCTATGCAAGCAAGTAGTGCTGTTGATTTCATTGTCAAGTCAGGTGTGTGAGAGTTTTTGCTGGATCAGGGCCTTAATGTTGTTTGACAGCAGCAAACTTAATTTTTCAGGCAGCTTATGTCCCATTTGTAGCAGATCTGTTCTACTAGTACACTGAGTAAAAGGGTTAACCCTTTTTTTTGAAGCTCACTGTGCAAGGAGCATCATGTCAGCCAAAAATAACACTATCGCCTCCAAATGAAGATTCAATTTATTTTAAAAAACAGAAGGTTTTGTAACGGGGGAAAAAAGCGCTTTTGTATTGTCTGTAGGTTGATGGTTACCTTGCTTGTTTCTCCATTATAATGCAGTTTGACTAAATACGTAACTGAAAGGGCTTAGAAGTTAAGAGCAATTTGCTTGTTGTTTTTAAAAAATGTAAAAACTGCAGGAGAACCTGTAAACTAGCGACAAAGTATAACTGAAAACTAAAAGTAAGTAAGTTTGACTATTTAAAGCTATCCTTGCTATTTGCAAAACAGGGGGAGGGGGAAGGGAATGGGTCTTACCATCCCCTTCACTTTTTGCTACAGGAAATTATCAGAGGCAGAAAACCTGCTCTTAGCTAGACTTCTGTCAGAGGGAGAAGGTCTTGAGCCATTATGGTGTCTGCAGCTCTGTAGTGTTAGGGGGTGTGCCTGATTAGAGAAGGGGTGGAGCCAAGAAAGAGGAAATGCTCCACAGGGGTAATATCTCCTGTAAACCACCAGGAATTTCCCTGTGCTAGCTAATGCTGGGACTGATCCAGTAAATAATACAAATGCCCTTTCCAAGCTGTCAGATTGCTCTCTGTATGGAAGGATTGGATTAGGTACATTCTGGCTGCTGTTGGGAGCTGTGCTGCCATAGGGAACAAGGGGCCTGTAGAGTAGCCATGGGGCATTTGTGGAATTTGCCTGAGGATCTCAGGATTTCCACAAGTTTGGAGGGCCACACCATTATGTGAGGGTGGCAAACACTGTTATCCTGACAGGACAATTTGTTAGAAATTGTGGTCTTTGCTAGCTTACCGTTGGCTCTCAGGGCTTTAGAAGTGGAAGGGTCTGGGAAGGGCCTGTGTCTTAGATTTCTTTAAAATTTTATGTTATCCTAGTGCCTGTGAAAAATGCCAGATTTACGGCTAGGAAGACAAAAGTCCTCTTCCCACAGAACAGTGATACCAAAACCACAGACCTCCTAGATTGGTCTCTGGTCCATTCAGTTAAATCCTTCAGCTCACTGCTGAGAAGCCAGCAAAGATTCTCAGTGGTGACATGGACATCTGTCTATCAGAAATTGGACTGAGACCATCCATTCATTTGACATCTATAGTTTTGGGTAACTCTCACTCTGGGCCAAAAATCAAACTGGCTGCCTACTAAGTGAATGGCTTTTTCTTCCATTATAGATCCCTTAAGACATCAGATTTCCCCCAAGAAACTTCTATGATTTATTTGTAGGAAGTTGTTGACTCTGAATACAGCGTGTAAAGAGTTATTCTATAAGATCTTTTTGAATTTGTATAAATTAGCCTAATAATCAGCATAACTATAAATGCTTTTGAAAGGCTTCCTATGGGCATTAAGGGCCTGATCCGTAGCCCATTGAAATCAATGTCAATTTATATTCTTAGTAATATAATGCTGTTTTCACAAACTATGTTAAAATAACATCAAGAGTCTGGCTTATACTGCCAAGCTAGGAAATGTATGGACACAGATTCAGACTTTCATTAACAACATGCTGTAGTCTATCACACGATTGCAAAGTTCTCTCAGCAGTAAATGATTTTTACCATACAATACACTACATGGTACTATATTTAGACACAGTCAAGAATGGAGTGTCAGCATTAACTCAGAATTTCCTGGCTCTTTGGTGGTTTGCCAGACCCTTGATACTGTTCTAATTTAATTTTTATAATTTCTCTTTTACGTTAAAGGTTTCTCCTGGTGGTAAAAGTTGTGACTGCCGTACTGTATTGATAGCCTCACTTTTATGTAAATACCATTTAATATATTTTGAAATCCTGCTGGTTGCCAGATGCCGCTCTTTTGGTTTGTGTTGTTAAACACTTTTGAAAGCTAAATATTTTGAAGGTTTTTTCCCAAGCTATCAAAAGTGATTATTACTAACAACTTGCTTAGTTTTAAATTGAATTAGTTTGAGGTGAAATGATTAAAAGCAAGGATATCTCAAAGTAGTTGTTTTTTTTTCTGAGTTTTTGTTTATACACAAATATTTGATAGTTGTCTTTCAGGTATGTTTGTTTGGCAGGCAGGGAAATGGCACTTCCTAACACTGGTCTAGTCAATAAATATACAGAATCCTAAAAAGCACAGATCAGGGACAGTCCTGCAACAAGAGCCGCATGACTGGACCTCTGTGCCCATACAGAGTTCCACTGAAATCAGTGGGACTCTGCACAGGGTCAGAGATTCCCCTTTGCAGATGCTGTTGCAGGATCAGGGCTTAAACTGGAAACTCCAATACAGTCTGGACTGTAGTGGCTGCTGGTATTGTTCTAAATCAGGGGTCGGCAACCTCTGGCATGCAGCTCGCCAGGGTAAGCACCCTGGCGGGCCGGGTCAGTTTGTTTACCTGCCGCGTTGGCAGTTTCGGCCAATCGCAGCTCCCTCGCTTCCCGCTACCCCCATTGACCTGGGACTGCAAACCACAGCCGCGATTGGCCGAACCTGCCGACACGGCAGGTAAACTGGCCCGGCCCGCCAGGGTGCTTACCCTGGCGAGCCACGTGCCAGAGGTTGCCAACCCCTGCTCTAAATAATTAATAGGGTCTGGTACATTGGTATGATAGGCTGCATATGCAGCTCCAGCATCACAAAACAGTCCTGAATTAGCTTAATTAGCCATATTGAATGATTTAGAACTGCCATGGCAGCTCCTGTGTCTCCCATCTTCCTGACTAAAGGTTTGGGATCTGGTCAGGATAAAGGAGGCCTAGCCTGGGCACCCCCGATCCCCAGGTGTCAGAATCGCTCCTCGAGGCCATTTGTAGTCAGTGTAATTTACACTAGAGAATAGACCAGTGTCTAGACAGCCCTAAAATCAAGGGAATTGAAACCACCTTTACTTCCTACCCTTTCAAATGCTTATTTCTTGGCATAATCAGTCATTCAGGACCACAGGGTGCACTAGTGCAGTGGATCATCAGAAATAATGCCAGACCAATGTTAATTTGCCTTTGTTTAGATTTTAGTGGATGGTACCTTTTTCTTTCTATGGGTATTGTTAGCTTGGTTTTTGTTTGGTCAATACTCGTTCATCAGGGGCTACTGATGGTTCCTAAAGCAGCAGAACCTGAGTGGGTCTGTTGAAAGGAGTTAGATGGCTATGGAGTGGATGTACTGTGGGACTCTCTGCCTCATATGCAGTCGAACTAAGATCTCCACATAACGTAGGGCTGGAAGGGACCTTGCAAGGCCATCTAATCCATCCCCACATGCTGAGCCAGGACCATGTATACCAAGTCCATCCCTAAAAGTTGTTTAGAAGGTGCTTGGGAAAGTTGTAAGAGAGTGACCACTGAATCTATTATTCTGTTGATCCATTGGCCATGAATCATCTCATGGGTATTGCAGCAGGCATGTGGGTCTCTGGGATTGTGTTTGTAGAGCAGCTGTAGATGCATCAAGTAAAAACCTGCCATTTCCCATAAAGATTTTCTCAGTATCCTAGGATTTTAATTTATCCACATTACATGTGGACTCTCTTGAATTACTAGCCAATGTAACCTTAATGTGTCTGGGGCTCAGTTTTGCACTCTGAACATGCACCACTTGATTGCTTTTTAGAAGAGTTGCACAGAGCTGGGTGTGCAGAGTGGCAAGTTAAGATTACTATGGGAAGCTTAACTTTTGCATATCCTGCCTGTTGTGTGCTTGAATCTGTAACCTTGATGTTAAAATTGATCTCATTAAAAAATTTACCACAGAATAAACTTGACTTTACAATATTAGAGTCATAGTAGCAACTCCATAATTAAAACTGAATGTTTTAATTTTAGGCCATATTTTTGACCCCTTTCTGCTGGCTTAAGACACCTGTAAGAATGAAATTTCTCTTGCTATGTGCCTGGCCAAAAACAAAAAACCCATGAGCCCTTTTTTATTTTTAAGTTGGAAGTTAATTGGGGAAATAACTTCTGAATTATGGGACACAGAAAAATAGGGGTGTGTTTTTTGATGTGCAAGTGAACTATTTTTTCTTACTGTTTTTTTTTTTAAAATTGGTTACTTTGTAAAATTGAAATTGGCCTTATGCATAAGTCCTTAAAGAGAACTTGTGCCCTGGACCAGTATACTAAAATTACATGTTCAATTAATGGTGGGAATTCTGTCAGGCGCTCATACAGATAGGAATTGTAACTTCTTTCAGAAACCTGGTAAATAAATTAGGTAAACGCCATACTAGAGGAGCTTATCCTAACAGTCTATGCCTGTGGACCTTGTGACTTCTTAGGGTATGTCTACACTGCAGCTGAGAGTGAGCCTCCCAACCTGGCTAGACAGACACCTGCTAGCAGGGCTAGCGCACAAAAACAACAGAGTGGATGTTGCCTCACTGATGATGACTCAGTTGAGCCACTCAAGCTCTGACCCAAGCTTGGGTGGTTAGACTGGCCCTCCATTTGCCTGAAGAGTGGCTCCAGAGGATTGGCCAGTGGAGTTTTGTGAAATCACGAAAATCGCATTTGAAATAACCCCGATTTACGTTCTGCTGGCTATGTCCCTGGAGTCTGTCACGTTAGCTCTGGTAATGAAAGACAGGTCTGAAAAATCTTAACAAGCAAGATTAAGATGAAGTTGTTTGAGATCGGTGGTCATGGGAATGTGATGTGACTATTAAGGAAGAAAAGCTATGAATTCTGTGATAAAGTTTGACAGTATGTGGGTTTTTAAAAAAAGTTAATAGAATGTTGTGGTAAAAATAAAACAAAACACGACAAGGTTGTGTTGCAATTGCAATTGTTTCCATTGTAAATTACCCTTGTATTCCTGGCCACTATCCCGGCTTTCCAGTATGGGTCAGTGGCACTGCCTCTGCCCATGCTCTGTTTCTGGCTGACTGCTCCACCCCACTTGCTTCTCATGGTTCACATGCCAGCACCTGGCATATTACATTCATTTATTAGCCAGAGGCTTCACCGCCTCCATCTTTCATGCCCAGTACAACACCCTGATGTGGAACAGAGACTCCATTGTACTCCATGCACTCTCCCTATATTGTATGCTCCAGGGTACTTCATTTCCCCTGCAAATTATGGTCTGAGACTACACCATCCAGATCAGGCTGGAATTTTATGTTCCATATGTACTGGTTCCAGATTCCACCTCATGCATCCTTCCAAAATGCAGAATAGAAATTCTCCTGTAATCAATATACCCTAGAAGTGTGCCTTACGTAGTATGTCAAAAGCCAATAACAATGCAATTCCGATACACAAAGCAGACTTACATTTCTTTTATGTGGCAGCTTTTTTGGTGTTGGTTCATCTGTTTTGTAGAGGAGGTAGTTTGGGGTTGGATCTCTAGCCTGCTGGTGGAGAGAAGATGTGTGTTAGTTACTAAGTTAAGGTTGTTGATGTTGAAGCTTCAAGTACAAATGTCCCAGCTATGTAGCATTTAGTTTTTTTGTTTTGTCTAACTATAACTTTACCCAAACATTTTTAAGGGGCTGGGTATCCCGAAAAGCTTTTTGTCTTGGCTTGATCCTGAACTTTGAATTCAGTAATAAAGAACCAGTGCCTGGATCGATGACACCATCTTGTAAAGTCCAGCAACACTTTCTGTTTATTGCTGCATCTCTTACTAGATCTCTGTGTTGGGCTCGAAATCTGCTCACTTGGGTTTGTTTTTTTAAAAATCTTACAGGACCAAAAATTCTTAGCTCCTGCCTGTGTCATCATCTCACAGGATTTCGAGAGTAATTTTTCAAGATTGTCTTCATTTGTTTCCAATTAGGAAAGAAGTGCTTTGTATAATTATCCATTTCCCTAGCAGTCTTTAAAGGACACTATCATCATAAATAGCCCCCAAACACTTTCTTTTCGTTTTAATTTTCAAAAGCCCTGCGTGAAGGTTGTGTAGGGTGTTTGTTTGCTTAACACATCTATTGTTTGGATATGAAGGAAGAAAGTGCATGTTATTTACTATACAGGATTAAGTTTATTGGCATGGCACAACTAAAGATCAGATAGGCCGCTTGGATTGATTTATGTGAGGCTAGTATTATAATCTGCAAAAGTGTGTTGTGACTTCAGTGGGTCTTCCGTTTGGGCACAATGGGCCTTCCTGTGCAGACGCAATTGTAGGTAGGGTACTTGTAATACTGAGAACTTCCACACAGGGATCCGATCCTGCATGTTTTACACAGACAAAATTCTTCATTGACTTGAGTGGAAAGTTTTCCTTGAATAAGACAAGAAGGCTAAAGCCTGAATTATCTGCTAATTATTTTATAAGATCTCTTTCATTTGATAAAGGAAATGTTTTAATTACATCGTGTATTCTGTGCTGTTCTATTCTAAAACAGAGAGCACTTGCTACACTTGCTCTGTAGCGATGGGATGAAATAACCCACTCAAATATCTTTGAAATCCTTTGTCTTTTCCTTTGCCTTTGAAAATGACAGTGCAGTCTGTGAATGGCTCTTTGGGGGATAAATATGCTTTGCAACGTAGCACTTGGGGCTGAGGGGTTTGCTGAGTAGACAGATTTTTTTTTTAAACTAATATATCCTTCTAATAAAAATATGAGTTGCCAAATAGTGGATTTTTCAAAGCCTTTCCAGTGGGTTTTAGCCTACAAAAGCTTATGCCCAAATTAATTTGTTAGTCTCTAAGGTGTCACAAGTACTCCTCGTTCTTTTTTCAGGAATATTACGTTAGCGATTGCTTCTTTGTTGTGCTCATTTAACTTAAACTATGTTTGATATTTCCCTCCCTTTAGAGACTGTTATAGTAAGAGTTTGTTTTACTTAAGGAAGATTTATCTATTGCAATCATTGGCTGACATTATATCTCTTTTAAGTAACTCACTCAGGGTCCTATCCTTCAAGGTGCTGAATATCCTCTGCTCCCTTGGGAGCCTTTGATGTTCTGGTTGTTTGCACTGTTTTTAAAATGAATCTAATAATTCATGGTACCACGGTAGAAACAAATATAGACAGGGAATAAAGCATCAAAAGTATTTTAGGACAAGTCTAAAAGAGACTCTTTCAGATGCCCTAGTTCAGACGTTTATTTTATTTATGTAAAATACCTTTTTACTCCTACAGAATAATTAAGTTTAAAATACTGTAAGACCTAGATATATCCAATTTAAAAAAAAAATAAATGCAGCTTTTTCCATATAGTGTGGTTATGTAGGATCAGAAGAAAGAAATGAGCTGAAGGGTTGTTTCATTACTATCTCTAGTCTAGACGTCTTTTAAAATAAAAAATTAAATGTTTTCTCTTTTTATTTATTTTTTGGTGCTGGACGTAGAAAGAAAACCCATTGCCAGTTGCAGTGGGGAAGCATGATCAGTGAGACGCTCCTTCCTGGTCCCTCAGACAGAGCGAAGGGTTCAAAAGTAATTAATACCCCTTTCACATACTAGAGGCCATATACTTACTGCTTAACTCCACTTGCTCACTGCACTCAGTAAGATAATACTTTCTTACAATTATTTTACATACATCCCCCCTTCACTTATATCTGTCCTCTAGTTCCAGTCTGTCCGCTGACCTCAAATAGATCACCTGGCTTCATTTTCTAAAAAGTCTTTATCTAGTTTACTTCAGTCACACATCTGAATCCTCTTCACTCACGACGAAATAACCCTACCTAATCACTAATACTAAGATTAATTCTGGAAAAAAATATTACCCAGGTCAGAAGATGAGAGGTTTAGCTTAATAATTGTAATGGTCGTTGCATTTGTAGAAGCTTGTTTCAGGACTTTTTCAAGACTGAAGCAAATTATTTTTAAACTATTTCCTTTTGTCACAACCTCCTGAGAGTGCATCGCTGTCTCATTCCTCCACTCTCCAGCTACTTAGGAATTAATGTTTAGTGGAGTATATTCAGTAAAACAAAAAAAAGTCATTCTGATTTAGTTTGCAGTGATTTCTACCTAGAGTTATTCTGTTTTGGACAGGTTTAGTGTGTGTAGTGTTTGTGTTTAAGGCTGGATTATGCATTCTGCATCTTATTGAGACTGATTGAAAAAATTCCATGAATCCCAAGGAATTCCAGACTCTTATACTTGTAAGAGCTTACCTCAACCTCCTTACCTTTCCCCATCTGTTTGTGGAATTATAAAATGCTCTTGGGAGCTTTTTGAGTGGGAGTGTGGGTTATCACGTCCCCTTGTTAACCCTGGGCATTACCTAAACAAAAATTAGTGGCCTTGTGCCTACATGATAGTCTTGTACCCATTGAAGTCAATGGCAAAACTTTCATTGTTTTCAGTGAGACTGGATCTAGCCCAGAGGTCCCCAAACTGTGGGATGTTCCCCCCATTGGGGAGCACAGAGGACCGTTTGAAGGGGGCATGGCTGGGTCTGGGCCAGCCCCCACGGGGGGGCAAGGAGGGAGCACTACCCAGCCCTGCTCTGCCCCCAGCCTCGACCCCTTTACCCCTGTCTACATCCTCACCCCCAACCTGTGGCCTCACGCCCATCCCTAGCTCTGTGCAGAAATGGTTGGGGGAAGGGGGTGCGCAACCCTGAGAAGTTTGGGGACCAGTGATCTCACTCATAGTTTTCACCACTGACCTTCAGTCCTTACTGATGGTGTATGATCTTTGAAAGTCTTGGCTTTGCCTATGATCCCAGCAAGCAGTGTATAGGCAGGGGTTCCACTTAACTGGCATGGAGATGATCTAAAGATATTCCTGCAGAAGGGACATGGAGAAATCCAGTCAGAAACATTTAGGGCTGCTGGGGTGTTGTGGTCCTTCCTGTGGCCTGTGATTAAAGCTTCACTCCTCACACCCTTGTGGCCCCAAAGGGTACGTTCTCCCTGGGGAATAGCAGACCCTACACAGGAGGGACAGGAACCTTGGGTGGGCAGGAAGTCTGGGATTGGCCAAATTGTCCATAGAAAATGTTTCTTAAAAAGACAGAGTAGAGATAGCCAGGTAAAACTGACACGATTGTTCATAATGCCACATTATACAATTAAATAAACCCTTGAGAATTGCTCCTGGAACATGTAAGAAACATGTCATTTTAAGATGGATTAATGTAGAGCTGGAGATCTATTTGTCAAAGGCAGTTTAACTCCTTCAGCAATACTTAATCTAACATGAATCTAACATGTTCTGTGATAGTACTCTCCAAATATGTTGAATGAAAAGAATGACTGGCACTCGTTCCAAAGCCCAGAAATCACGTCTCATCCATGAGACCCAAAAGATCCAACAACTGCAAAGCAGAGTTCTGTATCAGGCAGGCAGCCCTTGTGGCAGTCTAGTCAGTTACCCGGGAGTGGGAGAACTGTGCTAAAGGAAGCCCAGGAAGGAGGGAGACAATGGGGAAACAATGACATGCTAAAAGTATGGCTTTACATTAGCCGTAGACTGAGGACTTCTGTGCACAGGGAGTGAGTTTTAAAAAGGCAACTCTAGTGATAACATGAATGGTTTTTCTCAACATGTCCTGCCAGTGACTTAAACGTAACAAAGAAAGACTGTCTCTGGCGGTTAGGAGAAAAGAAATGAGAATGGATGTTGCCTAATGGGCAGAATTAATGTGTGTGTTAACTCTTGTGACTCATTGTGTGATCTAGAGCTGTAAATTGGAGACTCAGGGCTAGAGTTAGCTTGGGTCAAGATGGCACACTAAATGCTGGGACCTGGCATACGTTAAACAGGGAAATGTGGCGCACAGCTGACCAAAGGACCTGTAGTGTAGACCTCCGTTAATGCTTGTTAACACACTTTTAGCCAAACCTAGTTTACAGTCAAGAAACTACCTCACTTCCTGGAGTGAAAGTTTCACTGGGGAGCCACTGCCGTTCACCCTTAGGCCACATATCTTAACCTTTTCGGATGTAGCGGGTTCTGAGCATTGTTTAAAATGCAGGTAAAGAACTGTACATCTCTCCCCCACAAAATAATCCAGGGTTGGTGAAAAAATGCATTTTTTTCATTGACTTGCTCCTGAGCATGGTATTATGTAATACAGCCTGGTGATGGTGGGTTGTTTTGTTTTTTTTGGTCACTAGGATGTTTCTTGGTGTATATTGTTAGATTAAGAGCCATTCCTCACTTCTGCTGATTTTTTTTTTTTTTTAGTTCCCTTTAATGCTTACGGTTTTGTCCAAAAATCATTCTTGCTGGCTTACAAAAACAGCAAGAACTGCAGCACTACTCCATTTTAAGCCTGATTTGTATTAGCCATTACATTGGTTCCACATGCTGCTAGGGTGGAGACATCATTTAAATTCCCAACACAGCCAGTCGGGCCAGGAATTGCAACCCTGTGGTAAGTGGCAGTGACTTTCTAGTTCTTGATTACGTTATGTTAGAAGAGAGGATTGTTCCCAGAGCAATTTACCCAGAAGAAATAATGGAAATAGAGTTCCAGGATGACCTTACACCCCAGTGATCTAGTTGGCTGGAGTCAGTTATTACTCAGCTTCTCCATCATGGAGACTGCAGTAGTCTCATGCTTTGTCATCACTACGATATGGATAGATTCTGAGCTCACTGAGCACTTCATATGAGGATATGCATTTCTGTGGCTGGTGAGAGAAGGATTTATGACCATGAGCAGAACAAAATATGCATTTTATCTGAGACAGGTTTTGGTCCTGTTGGTGCTGATTTTAAACTTGCTGTGTTTAGAGCTTTCATCCTCTCTCTTTTTCTGAACCATTGATGCTGGAGTGTGTTTAAAGGAGTTCATCTAGGGCAGTATAGCCTGCGATCCAGGGAAGGAGTGTTGTAGAAAACCTCTGCAGTCCTGTGAAATTCTGTTTCATTTCAGGACACTGAGCTTGAAAAGTTTTTCCTAGAAATGTGCAATGGGTCTGTCAGAAAACACACCACTCCTCTTCCCAGTAGTTTCCTGCTGAAGTCATTTAAGGCATTTTGCTGCTTTCATCTGTGTATATAGCGAGTACTCATGGGCCAAGTTTTTTTTAAATGGAATACAAGTAAAAATTTTTGCTCTTAAAAATCATCAGTGAAAAGAGTTGGAAGCTGCTTTGTATGCAAGATTAGCTCAGCAACGTACCTATTTCTCATTTCCATTCTTTCCTCAATTGCAGTGACGTGGAGGTAGGTGTTTTTCTCCTTTAGCTACTAATAAGAGCATGGGTTTGCACAACCCTAAGGGGTTGGGAGGGAAGTACTTCACTTCAGGGCTGCCTGTTCAGGGCACAAGAGGTGACTTGGAAAGGCGCGTGAATTCCATTTACTGTGCACTCAGACCTGAAGATCATAGTAAATTCAGCCTACACTATTTGCTCTGTAGCCAGAGCTATAGTGCAGTGGCTATTTAAAAATCTTTCCTCTCCAGGAATTGGCAAGCAGCCC
This sequence comes from Gopherus flavomarginatus, assembly GCF_025201925.1. NCBI lineage: Eukaryota > Metazoa > Chordata > Testudines > Testudinidae > Gopherus > Gopherus flavomarginatus. The sequence continues at coordinate 76,134,327 of NC_066625.1, read as the reverse complement.
TTTTATGGTTACATACGTTTAACCGAGTTTGTTCCAAGTTCAGCTCCTTATGCCAAAAAGAACAGTAAACTTTTTTTATGTTACTGCTTTATTCACACTTCAGTCTAGACCATAAAAATAATGTAAGGATGAAATTTACTTCAGCGTCGAGGGACCGCACCCCAGGTAAGCTCTTTATTAAGGGTTTAAGTGGGAGCTATGTGGATTTAGGGCTTTGTGCAGTCCATCTATATTGGGTGAATTTCACCCTCTCACCTTTCCCTGTTCTCTCCTGATGTTCCTATTCTTGCACATATATACTAAATAGTGCTCTTTGTCCATGGATCTCAAAGCGCTTTACAAAGGTGGCTGGACATTATATATGATATATTTTAAAAAGTAACTGCTAATTATCTAGTAGGACAGTGCATTCCTGTTTTAGTCCGTTGGATTGATATGAAATTTAAAATATGTATTTGCATTTTCTGTTAAACTGTTCACACATGATGCATATTTTGTTGTGTCTGCAATGCATGGTTTAGTGGATTGGGCATAGGACTTGAAGTCCTGAGACCTGGCTCTGCCTATCCACCTTTTATGAAGTGCTTTAAGAGCCACAGGTGAAGACGGCTTTATACAATACTAAGAACTTCTGCTTGACAATAGGGTAGAAAAAGTTCTTGTCACCTTGAAAATAGCTCTGAACTGAATTCAAATGCCATAGGCTCAATACAGCTGTGTGATGGGGGAAGGGTTGGCGCACTTCTCGAAAGACTGATATGGGACTATTGGAGATTGCATTCAAGGATCTGACATCTGATCTCAAGAGCTTTATGTTTTGTGTTAAGTGATCATCAGTTTTTTCGAGCTAGTCCTGAATTCTTGTGGCGTCTCATATCAAGGCTGTCAATCCCTGTTTACTTTTGTGGTGAGTTAGCAGTTGGCATTAGAGGTGCATGGTTTGTTTCCATTGTCATGTGGATACCTTGCAGGAGCCAAAGCATGCATTAGTGATTGGTTGCCTATGAAAAGCTCAACCAGTCAGTTCAAAATAGAGGTGGGATTTAGTCCTGACATATTTGAACGGACATGATGTACCAAGAAGGGGAAGTATGTCAATCAAAGGTTGTTCTGTCATGATTTCTGCCCCCCTCTTCCCTTCTTCAACACAGGATGTCCTAAGACTATTGCAGTAACTGACTAATTTAGCATCCGTTTCTGTGCATGCCTACCTCTCTAAATGGCAAGCACACACAGCTGGCTGTTTAAGGCATGTAATGTGGAGGTAGCAATAAAACCAGTGGAAGAGGTAAAAGGCTTTCCCCTCTCACAATAAAACCTTCTGAAAGTTGTTGACCGAGGGCGATAAGCGGGTCAGTGGCTGTTTAGGTTAGGGAAGGATTGGGTGTGACAAGCAGCAGGATACTGTTTGTTTAGGTTTTGTCCTTTGGGAGTAGTTCAATATTTCAGGCACACTGGGGAACTCCTCCTCCCCCTGTTCCGCCTCCAAGAGGGTTGGGATCAGAAATAGACATGGGGAGATTTGAGAGGACAAGACTAAAAAAGCCTCTAAAGTGCTTACTTATTCCATAGTACCAGCCTTTTCTGGATAGTTATATAGAATCTAGCAGCACTTGCTGACTGATTCTTCTTATAATATAAAATATACAAGAAGATGGCTGGCCCCGGTTGTAGATACCTGACAAAATATCAAAGATATAGCCACAACAGTAAGATACACTGGAAACCAACCCTGCTGGAGGAGTCCCCCACACTGGCTCCTGGGGAAGAGATGGGTAGTGTTTTACAGATAACTCTCTTAACCAATACTTTGCTTTCCCTAGGTGACTGTGTGTACGCACCTATGCTTAGTTTGCATGTACCCTCCAGCAAATGGACCATGAACACTTGTTTCCTTTAGTTTGTTGGTTGGGGGGAAGAAGGGTTACTTAAAGAGGAATTGGATGAGTGACTGTCAAAAGTATGATCAAAAGGTATACTAAAAGCAGATGAGAAACAGCCACGAAGAAGGAAGGGGGATATACTTTTATAAATCAATACTGTACTTAAGAGATCATGAAGCAAAAAAAGTCTTTCTGATAGTAAAAGCTAGGACCCCTACAGTAATGGACTTAGAGAATAGAAATTGTTAGAAGAGCAAACAGGAGCCACCAGAGTCACTGCCACAATAATTATGCCATCTACATGAAAAATGTGCGTGACAGCAACAGTACATGCAGCGAGGCCAAATGGCAGCACCTAGAGGTAATCCACATAGTTGTTGAGCTGGAATCCCATTTGCTCCATGGAGTGCTCCCTAATAGTGCCCCTGAAGGTGCTAGCCATCCCAAAGGAAACAGGTCTCCTGGGTGGATATCCAGGGAGTAGCATACTGCATTTTCATAGGTATTCTGCGTATTGAGCCTCCCAAGTATAGTCCTTCTCATTGTGTCTATCAGGCACAGTTGAGCCCTATGTGCAGCTGTTGCATGGTACAATTTGAATAGTGAAGGCCATGAACACTGTGTGCCCACAGTGAACCTGTGGTATGCTGCATGTGCAAAGGATTCCCTCCTCTGGCCAAATGTGAGGAGGGAATCCAAAGTCAGGGACTCTCTCCTCAGGAAGCCCCTCTGAAAACTTATTACAGGCTCATGGAGCTTTTCTTGCAACATAACTTGCTGCAGAATATTATTGCAACAAATACTTGTAGTAATATTCAAAGGATTTGACCTTTATATGAATAAGAATAGAGGCATCTGAACATTATCACTAGCAATAATAAATTAAAGGCCTGTGCATCCGGGCATAAACTACTGACCAGCTGGGATCAAGAAGAAATGGCCCATCTCCAAGGGCACAGTATTTCACAAGCTGGAGGGGTTGGCAAGGTATGCCTCCTCTACAGCATGTGGCATTGCTCAATATCAGAGACAGGAAATGGGAATAGTTGGAGCACTGATCTGTTCTCATGCACCAAGCTCTAGGATCTGCAGCTTTCTATCAAAAATTCTCTCCCTCAAGACAGCATTAGAAATGGAAGGTAAAGTGACTGAATTTTTGGCTTTGAAGTCCTCTTGTGAGAGGAGACTATCCAGGCTCACTCAGGAACAGCCACCTTTCCAGGTACAGCTCAAATGGGACTGAAAGCTAAACGAGTTATAAATGCCATTCAAGGCCTAATGTAAAGGTCAGTAGAAGAGGCCTTTTGTTTTAGGGCTGCAGTTCGTCATTCTAATTCACACTGGGATTCAAACCAGCCAAACCAAAGAAATGTAGAGTAAACAAAACAAACCCCAGTTTGAGCCTAAAAGGCAGAACAGTACATGAATGGCTAGAAAATTTCTGCTGGCATTTTTTCACTTTTATACCAATCTTAACTTTGAGGTTATTGTATTGAAAGTCACCAAAGTGACTGATTTGTATTGTGCTGCTGTTTAATCTCAGCTACAGCAAGCACGCACAAATGAAATAAGTGATTTGAATACAGTCGAAGGAAGACTATATAGCTAATGTAGAGTATTGCAATTTTACTACAATGGAGTTTAAATCTACACTAACTTTACAACATCCTAGAAAACTTATTTCTTCCCCCTCTACCCCTACCCTAAAGATTTAGCCCATGTGAATTTATTTTCTGCATGTGGATTTTACTTCATCTGTTTCAAATGAATAACTGAAAACCACACTCAGATGCTGTATCATTTATCCTTTTACTCTAATGGCTGTTGTCGTAAAACTCCACCTGCCATCTACGTTGATGTTCAAGTTTTACCATATTTACTAATCAATCTTTAGGAGTACTGCAATAAACATACATCAGAACAACTCTGAAATTGTCATTTTCTGTATGAATACATATACAGGAATCCCTTCACCTACCACTGAAATGCCACCAATCTCCACAGCAGAAATTAAACACCATGTAGCAACACTGAATAAGTAGCTACTTAAGACAGGAAGTGAAGCACACTGGAACTGTATGGGGACTTTCAGCAAATAGAAGGTATAAGTATGTGATCTGGAGTTTGGCCAGGATGTTGGATTACATTCCTGTTCTGGCAGAAAATGACCTAGGAACTTTAAGGACTGCAAGTATTCAGGACCTTGAGATTTGTCTTATCCAAAATTATCAACACCATTTTGTGCATCAACCTGTATTTTTCATGAAGATCTCTCATAGGAATATCAGACAAGTCCAGCCCTGATGCAATCAGTCTGAGATCGTACAAAAGCACACTTGAGAGTGACTGGTTGTTTGCGGTAGCATTGTAGCTATGGTGAGAGATATAAGAGAGACAAGGCAGGTGATGTAATATCTTTTATTGGACCAACTTCTGTTGGTAGAAGGGACAACCTTTAAAGCTTCACAGAACTCTTCCTCATGTCTGGAGAAGGTAACAGAGGTGCCCAAGTGAAAAACAAAGGGGGAGAGATTGTTAAACATAATGGGTTCATAGGTTGTAGGAGACCACTTAAAATGAAGTGGGCAAGTAATACCCCTGGACTCACAGGAAAATGGAGAGATAGTAGTGGGAGGGTTAGACAGCGGAGGTAGCAGGGTATGTTACAGATTGTTAAAATGGGCCATAAAATCAGTATCTCAAGTCCATGGTGTTTAGTGTCCAGCAGTTATGAATTTAAGGGCTTGTCTACATTTGAAATGCTATAGTGGTATAGAGGCACTGCTCTAGCACTTCAGTATAGACACTACCAATGCTGACAGGAGGGATTCTCCCATCAGTGTAGGTAATCCACCTGCCAGAGAGGCAGAAGCGAGGAGAATTCTTCTGTAGACCTAGTGCTGTCTACACTGGGGATTTGGTCAGTTTAACCGCGCTGTTCAGGGATGCAGATTTTTTTCACACCCCTAGGCAATATAGTTAAGCTAACTTTAATTTTTTAGTGTAGATCAGGCCTAAGTGCCCATGCTCATCTCTTGAAGGTGTTGTGCAGGTTTCCTATGAGGATGAAGAGAGAGGTCAGATACGGAGTGATCGCTTTGTGAAAAGTATTCTCGCACAGGTGTTTTGTCTATCATTTCTTTTCGTGAGAGTTCATTCAAGAGCATAGTGATTGGTTTCACCCATAGAGGAGTTGTTGGGGCATTTGATGCACTGGATGAGATACGCCACTTACTGTGATAGGTGTGTGTAGGACTTATGGATCTTGAAAGGCGTGTTGTAAAAAAATTATAAATGAGCAAACTTCATATCTAACCTCTCAGTCCTCATCCTCAAAGGAAACCTGCACAACATCTTCAAGAGACAAGCCTGGGAATTTAAATTCATAACTCTGCTGGACACTAAAAACAGTGGACTTAACAGAGACGCCAGTTTTATGGCCCGTTACAACAATTTGCAACACACCCTGCTACTTACAAACCCTTCAGTGTCCTATGACTGCAGAGATGTTAATTGCCCACTTCATTTTAAGTGGTCGCCTACAACATGTATGAACCCCCTGTTCTTAAACAGTCTGTCCCACCTTGTATTTAACTTGGGTATTCTCGTTCCATGCTCCAGAGCTTGTCCCTTTCACCAACAGGAGTTGGTCCACTAAAAGATACTACCTCACCCACCTTGTCTCTCTTATACATAACAGTAAGCTGTATATCAGGGGTCGGCAACCTACGGCACGCATGCCAAAAGTGGCACGCAAGCCAATTTTGCCTGGCACGCAGCTGCCAGTCGAGGTCCTAGCCGCCAGCCCTGCTCAGCCTCCTGCCGGTCTGGGGTTCTGTTCACTCAGCTGGCAGGAGGCTGAGTGGGGCTGGTGGCCAGCACCCCAGATCGGTGGCAGGCCTGCCCTCCAGTTCCCCGCTCACTGCACTCGGGTTCTGCAGCTCCCGGGAGTGTGAGCCGCCGGGGCATGGGGCCCCGAGCCTGCTGCAGGAGGGGCAGTGGCAGCGGCTTACACTCCTGGGAGCTGCAAAGCCCAAGTGCGGTGAGGAACCCACATGTATCTGCTGCAGGAGGCCCCCCGAGGGGGGGTCACTGGGCCACAGCCCAGCCAGTCGCACCCCCCCGGCTCCCCTCCTCACTGCGCTAGGATTCTGTGGCTCCCAGAAGTGTGAGCCGCCACAGCTGCTGCCCCTCCTGCAGCTCCTCCCTCCCGCTGCCTCAGCATTCCGTCGAGTTTTGCCTCCACGTGAAGCCAGCATCTGACTAGCATGGGCATGGTAAGGGGAGTCCCGGGGGGCAGTCAGGGAGCAGGGGGAGGGTTGGATGGGTCGGGAGTTATGGGGGTCCTGTCTGAGGGTGGGGAGTGGAAGTCTTGGGGGTCTGTGGGGGTGGGGGTGTGGATAAGGGTTGGGGCAGTCAGGGGACAGGTACGGGGTAGGGTCCTAGAGGGGCAGTTAGGGTGGGGGAGTCTCAGGAGGGGGCAGTCAGGGGACAAGGAGCAGGGAGACTTAGGTAGGGAGTGGGGTTCTGGGGGGCAGTTAGGAGCAGGGGTCCCAGGAGGGGGCAGTCAGGGGACGGGGAGGAGTTGGGGGTTCTGACAGGGGCAGTTGGGGTGGGAAGTGGGAGGAAGTGGCTGGGGTGAGGCTAGGGCAGGGCTCTCCCCTCTTTTTGATTGTTGAAATATGGTAACCCAAGGTGAGGGGGGAGCTGGGGGGCACATGGGGGCTGGCGTCCACATACATCCACTGCAGCCTGCAGAAGCCCCCTGGGGGGAGGTGGGCCACACCTTGGGTGTGGGGGGGGGGTCACAGCTGCTCCCTGCTAGCGGCACTGCTGCCTTTGCAGGGCTGCTGCCTGCCTGCACCATGCTGGCTCCTCCATGGCTGGGGCTCGCTGCTGCCTCAAGCAGGATGCTCTGGCTCTCCAGTGCCTCCGGAAGGCGGCTCCTCCCTGCCGAGCTGCTGCAGCGGCCCAAGCCTGGCAAAGCCAGTGAGTGGATTTGGGGTGGGGGCCACTGGAGTGGGGTTGGAAGAGCTTGTGGTGGGGGCTGTGCACCCTCCAGGGGGTTCAGGGGGCGGGGAGGGGGAAACCTGGTCTGGGGAGCAGCCCCTGGGCATGGCAGGCCCTTGGGGTCTATAAAGGCTCATCGGGATTTGCTACTCAATGAACCGATGTGCGAGGAGGAGGGCGCAAGGTGCAAGTTTTGCTTAGGGCACAAAATATCCTTGCACTGGCCTTGCCCCAGGGGGTGCATGCCCCCCAGGTTAAGAACCTCTGTACTAAACTGATAAGATCTGCATTTTAATTTAATTTTAAATGAATCTTCTTAAACATTTTTAAAAACTTGTTTACTTTACATACAATAGTTTATAGACTTATAGAAAGAGACTTTCTAAAAACGTCAAAATGTATTTCACCGGCACGTGAAACCTTAAATTAGAGTGAATAAATGGAGACTCGGCACACCACTTCTGAAAGGCTACTGTACAATAACGTGTAAATGGGTGCTTTCAGTACCATCCGGCATTCTGTAGCACATGTATACGGATGTATCACGATTAGGCCTCAGTCTATGTCTAAATTTATGTTCAAAATGCACTCAACCAGATCAAACATTATCAGAGAGTAACTCTTGGTTATCAAATATAGCTGAGTGAATAAATAACATTTGAATTGAGCATCTTTTTCTGCTTGTGGATTGTCCCACAAGCACTGTAAGATTTTCTCTAGTTTATTATTTGAAATTATTCACCAAATAATTTGTGCAAATAATTCTGAGCCCGCAGATTGCTTATCAGCCATTCACTATATCTGATGTTCAAAATTTCAGCTGTACCCTTTAGTTCTATGTAATTGTATCGATAAGTGTTTGAGATCAAAATTTGGTTTCTGTGAATATTCTTTAATATTAATGTAGAGGCAGCTGTTGATATCCTTACTTACGTGGAGTAGTGCCTTTCTTCACAAAACAGCCCATTACCTTCAGTAGGATTATTCATGGATTCACTATTTAATGTGAGTAAAGGTAACCTCAGATAATCTTGCCACTGAACTCACTTGTTAGAATATTTGTGAAAAGCAAACAAAAGGGGGTGTGGATAAGGCTGAGTTCAGTTCAGTTATTTTATTTGGCCAAATACTCATGGAAATGATTCTGAAACTATTTACTTCACCACTATTGAGTTAATTTAAGAAATACACCTGGAGATTGTCTTATCCAAAACATTTCTTTTTTAACTCACTGTGTAAGAGATCCTTGGAGAAGGTTTCCTTAGCAAAAAAATCTCCCCATTTTCCTTTAGTGTTGATTAGCAAGTTTGGTTGATGTAAGTAAGGCTGCTCCTTAGTGCTGTAGTACTGACAAGTGCCTTTAGAAATATGTAAAAATCAACTGCTTTGATATATAGCAAACAAAACCCCTAAAGGGCAATTTTTAGCCAGCCTCTGATTTTGTGAATTCAGCTTTGCATCCGCAACTAGCTATGTTTGGGGGGAAAAGTAGGCACGTGGAGGAAAAAATGGTGTGCAATCATTTTGCACATGACAATTCAGGTTTTCTTTACATGTGAGGGAGTCACATGGGAAAAGCGGTTGAGCATAAAAAATTTGAAACTGGGATGCTGAAAATTTGGCTTTATATCTAAAAATGTATATGTACAAGATTAGCAATTTAAAAAGATCAAAACACAATTCTTATTTCTAACGATCCTTAGTTCTCTTATCTCAGGACTGCAAACCTCAGCTTTATGGTCTTTAGAGCAATTCCTTTCATTTGTTTATTTTCCCTTAAAAAGAGAATGAAGTAACATTTTAAAGAGAGAGTTGTTGGACAGCAAAACACATTTGTTACTCTCAATGGCAAGAGTTCAAATGATAGCAATTTTAGATTAATATATACTTTCTGCTAATTTTGAGAGCACATATCCATACCTTGTGTAAAAACAAATGTCCTTAGGTGACACTAAAATGGAGGAGTGTCACTTTTGAGAGGCCAAAGGCGAAATGTGATTCTGGTTCTTGCAGGTGTGTTCTCACAAGGCTGGGAAAGTCTTTATTTTTGGGGGTTTCCATGGAAATGCTGGCAGTCTGAAATGGAAACAAAAATATTTAAAAGATGTTTTTAAAAAAAGAGCATGATTCAAAGATGACTGAAGTTTGTGTTTTTTTGGAGCAGAAAGCAGAAATGTTGTCGTACATGGATTTCGTAGATCTGTCTTTAGTAAATCCAAAAGGAAAGCGAAGGCACATTTTTATAAACGGTTGTGCATTTTGCACCATAAAAACAACCAATGCTTCAGGAAAGTTTATTTCAGTGTCCGCACACATGGATTAGCTCTTTTAATTAATTTTAATTCTGTGAAAGAGGCAGTTTTCTGTACCTGAATTTACACACAATCAAAATAATGCTTTCACAAGGATGAAATTTGTGACCATCAAATGTGTGACAAAAACAGAGCAGATTTATTTTATGTAAGAGAATTTGCTCACTTATTTAAAAAAAAAGGTTTTGTTTAAAGATGTACGTTGAGACAATTTTTCCTGATTTTATGTCCCTTACGTGTAGTTCAATTAAAGTGCAGTCCTGTGAGAGGCCTCAGCCCTCATCCTATAAGCAGGATTCCAATGGCTGCAGGGGGTGCTTAGCACCTTACATGACTAGTCCTGAAAGGGAGAAATGGCCTCTGTACTGAGGCTATTTTGCATTAGCTATGTTGCTGTAACAGGGCTAGTGAGGGTCTGGAGTATACCCCTGACACAGGGAGCCTCTCTGGCAGGTGCATAGCTAGCTGTGCATTCCTCCCTTCACACAGGACCCTTAGTTCAGTTCAGAAGGCTGCTGCAGTGCCCACAGGGCTAGGGTAGCTTAGGTAGAAGGTAGGACAGCCTTCAGAGATGCCTTAACAAGCACCGGAGGCTGAACTAGTCCCCAGTATCAGGGGGGCTCAAGCCTTCTCCCTTCTGTCCCTGTGATGGGCTACCAAGTAGCCATCTAGAACTAGCTGATCCTAGGCAAAACAAAGGTCGTGCACAACCCCTTTCTCCAGCCTCGGAAGACAATAAGGAAGGTGATCAAGTGAGGAGGGAGCCGATAGCAGTGCTATTTATATATTACAATTGGAAAATGGCATTTGCAAGTGCCTCAGTTATAGGGTCCCACTGAAAGAAGAAAAAAAATCCAGCATCTATGGAAACCTCCAAAAATTGCCTCTCAGTGTGGAAACCGGATGTATATTTTGTTGAATCAGGCTCTTAATTATGGAGCATACAAAGGGATTTCTCCCACAGTATACTTCCTTTTAAACAATAGTGTCACACCTGCTTTTCTGACAAGCCTGGTAGCACTTGATGTATTGTTTGTTTCCACAGCAACGTCCTACTAATCAGCAATTGATCCTCCTCTTTTCATTTTAGTGTCTCTGCTGCCCAAATTTCTTCCAATTTACTTGTCATTAAAACAAGGATCTCCAAGTGACCCCCAATCGTCTGCCCTTCCTGTCCATTCCTGGTTATGCCAAAAACTGTTAGTTCACAACAGGAAACCAATAGCTTGTGCTATCAGGAGACATTTCCTTCACAGCACAAAACGTCTGAGTAATAATTTCAAGCAAGGCTTCACCCATTTCCTGTAAAAGGAGGAAAGTTTGCCTATCCCAGTCCCTCAGAGCTCTCTGTTTCCATCCCTTCTGTGATGTAATGCCTTCTGTATAGGGAAGATGGATCATTTTCCCTTAGCAGTACTAAGTTCAGTATCCTGTATAAAGATTTGATACAGCTCTTTCAGTGATGAAATGTGTAACGTTTACAAAGAATTAAAAGATCTGCCACAGTTTATACATGTGACATCCCCTTTTTCAAAATAAGTTAAGGTTCTGGAGTCCAGGGAGAAAAGCTATGATGGAAGAAGAAGGCTTAAGATTCACACATGTTCTGTTTTATGAAACGTTTTGCTTGCGAAGCGGAATGTTAGCATTACAGCTATAACTTATGAACATTTTTCCAGTAGATGTGAGGGCTCAGCTAGTTATCAGAACACTTGCTAAATGCCAGAACACTAAGGATTGGAGTGATAATTACTGGGTATGTATGTTACTCAAATACAGAGAGAGAGAGAAAATACTGTCTGTCTTGACTCAACAAGTCACTTTTGCACATGCTCAAGTCCCTTCCTACTCAGCAAAGCATTTAAGCATGTGCTTGCTCAAGCGTTTTGCTGAATTAGGATTTAATACAATGTTAAGGTGGCACAGTTAAAAAAATCACAAACTATTAGGAACTATAAAAGTTAAGGTTCCACTGGAAGTAGATCTGTGTTTTATGATGCATGTTTTTAGACAGCAGTGTACTAAGCCAATGTTTCCCAAACTTGGGACACCGCTTGTATAGGGGAAGAACCTGGTGGGCCAGGCTGGTTTGTTTACCTACCGCGTCCACAGGTCCGGCCGATCGCGGCTCCCACTGGCCCGGTTCGCTGCTCCAGGCCAATGGGAGCTGCTGGAAGCGGCGCAGGCCGAGGGGCACACTGGCCACTGCTTCCAGCGGCTCTCCTTGGCCAGTGGGAGCCGTGATCGGCCGGACCTGTGGACACGGCAGGTAAACAAACCGGCCCGGCCTGCCAGGGGCTTTCCCTACACAAGTGGCGTCCCAAGTTTGAGAAACAATGTATTAAGCTATTCCCTTAACAAGCAAAGTAGGGATAGAAAATTCATACGTTCATATGTTATTTTGATTAAACCTAATTTTGCATTTCTTGGCCTTTTAATTTTTATTAAGCAACTGCAACATTGAATTACCACATTCTTACCCAACTAATTTGCTAGAGATTTCTTTAAAGAACCAAAGGGCTCATGAGTAGGATTTTTGTTTATCCCATGTAGGCAAAAAGTGCCAAAGCCACTTCATAGTGGAAAAAAAACAATGAAATCTGTATAAGCTTTTAAGCCAGTTCAAGTCCGGAAGGGGGACTAGTGCTTAGAGACCTACAGTAATAAGTGTACGCTTCAGGGAAGATGTATCCAGAAAAACATATCCAAATGCTCAACCTTAGAACAGAGTCATATTATACATCCTTATGGATCCTTGTGTATTTCAAAGATTTATAACTTCTAACCAATTTTTAATCAAAACTTAGGCCCTAATGACCATATCTGTACCAAGTTCCAAATTTCTGCTGCTTTTAGTTAGCCACCCACTCTTCTACATAGATATCTTCACTGCAGGAAAAAAAAGTATTTTCCCAATTCACAACCAGCTACAGCTATTTTGCCCAAACTTTCCCTAAAAAAAAATCAAAAAAAAATCACCTTTTGGATGGAGACCAGACATCTCAAAAGGAGAAGTTGTCAGAAAGTTCGAGGATTTAAAAATGGTCTTTATCACAATTGTTACTCTGTTACTAACTGCAGCATTACCTACTAAGGAAAAGCCATAACAAATAGCTGTCAATTCTTTTGAAGGCAGAAAATCTTTTATTATACTTGTGTCCTCTTTCTTTTTTGTTATCTGAGCCAACATAAAACACCACACCTCTGTTGTTTGAAGTCACTCATTCCAATCAAGACGCCCAGCACACTTAATCCTATATTTTATGTTTTGTTTCCTTTTCCTTTCTCTTTAACAGTCTCCATCTGTGGTTCTCTTGCTATCTCTTCCATCCGCTAGAAAGCACACACCAAATATACAACCACGCCTTCCTCAGCACACACTCTGGTCATGTCTACAGTAGCTAAAGAAACTGTTTTAGTACCTCTTGGCAGAATGGTGCTTAAGCATGGCTTTGTGTTTGAACTAGCCCTTGCTAGCCCTTTGTGTTTGAACTAGCCCTTGCATGTCCACCAATGTAATATACGCCATCATATGCCAGCAATGCCCCTCTGCTATGTACATCGGCCAAACTGGACAGTCTCTACAGAAAAGGATAAATGGACACAAATCAGATATTAGGAATGGCAATATACAAAAACCTGTAGGAGAACACTTCAACCTCCCTGGCCACACAATAGCAGACCTTAAGGTGGTCATCCTGCAGCAAAAAAACTTCTGGACCAGACTTCAAAGAGAAACTGCTGAGCTTCAGTTCATCTGCAAATGTGACAGCATCAGCTCAGGATTAAACAAAGACTGTGAATGGCTTGCCAACTACAAAACCAGTTTCTCCTCCCTTGGTTTTCACACCTCAGCTGCAAGAACAGGGCATCATCCTCCCTGATTGAACTAACCTCGTTATCTCTAGCTTGCTTGCATATATATACCTGCCCCTGGAAATTTCCACTACATGCATCCGACGAAGTGGGTATTCACCCACGAAAGCTCATGCTCCAAAACGTCTGTTAGTCTATAAGGTGCCCCAGGACTCTCTGCTGTTTTTACAAATTCATTTTTATGATTTCAGTGGAGCGAGGGCAGCATTTATCCCAGACTATCATCATCCAGCAAAAGAGTCGCTGGGGAAAATTCCTAGAAAACACTATTCGCTGCTATTTCTAATTCTAACACATAACTGAATGTCGTGGATTTTTTAATTTCAGTACTTCTTCCTCTGAAACTGACAGTGGATGGCAACTTGTTATTTGACTTTCACCATTGGGGCTTATAGAGCACCTTTCATCAGAAAATCTGACAGCATTTTATTAAGGCCAGAAGAGCTGAATATAGCTAAGCTGAATGACAAGAAGGAAGAGTACATCCTTCAAATACTTGTACGTAGACAGTTACTACCACGAGAAAAAATATTACTTAGGGTGCTTACAAGGGCGTAAGAGCAACAGGATGAAATTAAGAGAAAATGTAGGTTGACCATCAAGAAAAGTTTCCTGCTAATGTTCTCTGTTAGTTCACAGGATAATCTTCTATGGGAAGTAGGAAAAGCCCAGCTCAATTAGGACTTTTAAACATACACTGATTAAGCACTAGGGAATACCCTGAACTGACAGGGGATGACCTTATAGTTCGCTCCCCCATCTCTAACTTGTGTAATATTATATATTCCTGCAGACTTTAACAGAGAATGGTAACTTTTGAACAGAATTTGTAAATCATCCGTTAGAATGTATTAGAGAATTATATCCCTCCTATAAAATTCATAGGTAAATAGTGCTTAAACTCATCTTACTAATAGATAATCAGAGTTTAGAAAGGTTAAGGATATATCTATACAGCAATCATGGGTAGACATACCTACACTAGATTGAATCTAGCTAGCACAAATACAGTGAAGCTGTAACAGCATGGACTTCAGAGCAAACCAGCTGCTTGGGTATGAATCCAGGGTCCTGGTGGCCTTGTACAGCCTGTGCTGAAGCCCATGTTGCTGCAGCTTGATTACTATTGGCACTTAAGCTAGCTCAGGTATGTCTACCCGTGCTGCAATCACATTGTGATGGGCTGGATTCCTCCTTTCTGGGGTGCCACTGAGCCTTCTCATTTGAGTTTCCCTCACTCTGTGTTGCTGTGACTGGCTCTCAAGCCCCTTTCCAGCACACAGACACAGACACAGACACAGGTAGGGAAACACCCAACTGTAGAATCACACAGAGCTTGAGATCAGTGCGGTATAGAAATCCATATAGCGTAAGCTCATGAAATTCACCCCCTCCCTCAATGTGGTGGGAGATATGCACAGATTTTTGCCCCCCTCTCCTCCCCCTCCCCATATGAATTGCACAAACTGGGTTTTGGAATAAACAAGAAATAAGTTTATTAACTACAAAAGGTAAATTTTAAGTGATTATAAGGAGTAGCAAACAGAACAAAGCAGATTACTGAGCAAATAAAACAAACCATGCAAACTAAGCTTAATACACTCAAGAAACAGGTTACAAATAATAATTGCACACCCTAAGGTTATGTCTACACTGGCAATTGAACGACAAAACATTTGTCTTTCAGAGGTGTTAACATTCTCCCCCCCATCCCTGAAAGAAAGTTTTGCCATGACAAGTGCCAGTGTGAACAGCGCGTTGCCAGCAGGAGTGCTCTCCTGTTGACAAAGCTAACCCCAGTCGTTGGGGGTGGAAGTCTTCTGCTGGCAGGAGAGCCAAGAAACAGCGGCTACACTGCACGACTTTTAGCAGCTCGGCTGTGGCAACTCAGCCATGACACTAAAAACTGTATAGTGTAGACAAAGCCTTAATGTTGTTTTAGGCAGGTTGCAGAGTTTCTGCAGCTGAGAGTTCCAGTTATGTCTCTTTACAGATTAGACCCCTATCTCAGCCTGCACTCAGCCTTCACCTTTCCCTTGCTTTGTTTCTTTGGGTGTTTTTAGCAGTCTTCCTTCTTGGGTGGGGAGGCAATGGAGAAGAGCTCTGATTGACTTACTTCCCCGCCTTAAATAAAATTTACATAAGGTAGGAATCCTTTGTTTCCAGTGGAAAAATACTAGCAATGTCCAAGGTGGTACTCCGTACCAGGTGACATCACATTACCTTGCTGTGTGAAAGCAACATCCCAGGAAGGTGGGAGATTAGTTTATTCAAAGTCCTATTGTCCTTTTTAAATGGCCCATTCAGGCTGATTGCTTACTGTTTCGTGGATGTTCCCCCAATACACACCTAGTTGTAATTGTTATATAGTCAATATTCCTAACTTCAGATACAGAAATGATACATGCATACAAATAGGATAATCATATTCAGTAAATCATAACCTTTCCAATGACATCTTGCATTAAATACAACTTAGTTATGTTATATTTATATCATACTATTTCTATGAAGAATATGGTGTGTAACATCCCATGCGCATCCTGACTTCAGTGTAAACGTAGCCCAAGATGCTTACTCAAAGACACACAGCAAATCAATGGCAATGAGAGGACTGATGGATCCTTTACACTAACCACTTACAACCACACACTCTAAAATGAAGCTTCTTCTCATGTACATTGAATGATGTGAGATGGCAAGTGGTTCCAGACTCACCATTGTTATATAAGTCAAAACTGGCAGCGGAGGACCACAGTTCTCACTAAGGCAGCAAGATGTTTTCATAGATGTGTTTGGGGGGAGGGCGAAACTGGTGTAAAGAGGCTACATATAGTGCAATCCAAATACACTGTGGGATGCTGGGAGCAAGGAATGGCTGAGTATCCCCACTAAGGGCTTGGCTACACTTGCGAGTTACAGCGCAATAAAGGAGCCCCGGGCACACCAGCTCACTCCCTGTTCACACTGGCAAGGCACGTAGAGCGCTCTGACTCCATGGCTACAATGCGGTTGGTACTCCACCTCAGCAAGAGGAATAATGTTTGCTGCGCCTTGGCATCAGTGTGAATGAGGTGTTGCATTACTGCGCTCTGACCGGCCTCCGGAAACATTCCATAATCCCCTTAAGTCAAGTGGCCACTCTTGTCATTGTTTTGAACTCCTGTAGGGATGCGGAAATGCTCTTTCAAAGCTCCATTTCTGATGGCCAGCATGCAAGCCGTTACTGTGAATGCTGTGTGTAAGAGAGAGAGGGAGAGAGGCAGGAGGGAGGGGGGTCTGTTGCTGTCTGAACTTACAAGACAGCATGCTGACATGCTCTCAGCCTCCCCCCAAAAACTCTCTCTCCCTCCACATACACACAACGCACTCCCTGTCCCACTCCATTCCACCCCTCCCATTTTAAAAGCCCGTCGCAGTCACTGCATGCTGGGCTAGCTGCCCATAATGCACCATTCCTGATGCCGCTGCAAGTGCCGCAAATGTGGCCACACCAGTGCACTTGAACCTGTCAATGTGGACAGATTGCAGCGCTTTCCGTACTGCGCTCTGTGAAGACTGGTTTAACTCAAAGCGCTCTACATCTACAACTGTAGCCATGGCCTAAGTTCACAGAGATAGGAACTAGCTAATACCTGGCACTTTTTAATAAGGGTCTTTTCAGGCAAGTCAAACCATAAGGATCAAAGCAATGATGTGAACAATACTGCATATATAACTCTTAGCTTCAAGTCACGTTAGGCTGCAACACAGTCTTGGAAACTGGATGTGTTTATAACCTACATTCCTTAACTCAGTTAAATCCTTCTAACACCTTTCATGCCAACATTTCTTCTACATGTTGTTCTGACTCTCATTATGTTTGACATTTTATTTCCACTATTGCAATGTCATCGCCTTGTTTTGCTCATTCTCCCTATATATGTCGGCCAATCTACAAAAAAGGTAATGATGTTTTAGACTAGACTAACATCATATTTTGACTCCATCCATTCTGACACCGAGGGCTGTAATGCAGCCAGCTGTTCATCATTAATATGTTAAACAAATAAAGTCCCCAGTGAAAGCCTATATACTAACTATATGATGCAATGAAACTTTGTGTCATGTGAAAATTCCATCATCACATCACCAAACATTCCCCTGATCTGCAAAACAGCAACTAACTCATCAGAAAAGTCTCATTAACATGTCATCTAGCAGTATAATTGGCTAAACTGATAGACATAAAACATGCAGTGTATGTCCTGCATGCTACTGTAATCAGCTTTCATTCTTCGGTACTATAGGAAATGGCTCCATAGCACTTGAAATAAAACTGAAGACTCTTTCTTTTCCCGCTCCTCTCTCTCTCTCTGTGGTATATATTTGTAAGGGTTATTCCTGATTAACTCCCTGTTTGGGTGCTATTATTCCAGAATAAGAGTGCTTTATTCTGAATTAGTTTAATCCACTTTGAAAGTGGATTAAAATTCCTCTTTGAATTCATATCCTACTTTAATCTTCAATTAACTTCCTTGTGTAAACAAGCCCTAAGAGAAAACAGGGCCGAAGAGGCCATCAGTTACAAAACCCCCAATGCAGAGTAATCCAGAATGATAAGTGGTTATGATAAAATAGAGAGGGAAAGGGTTGGGGGAGGAGAAGGGTAAAAAAAATGCAAGGGGTAGGAGAGCTAAGGAAAGACGATGAGAGCCGTCTACTGTAAACTAAAACAAACCCACTGCCGACAGAAATACTATTTCTGACAGACCTGAAGAAGAGCTCTGTGGAACTTCAAAGCTTGTCTCTTGCACCAACAGAAGTTGGTCTAATAAAAGATATTAGCTCAGCCACCTTGTCTCTCCTATCCTTGTACCAATAGGACTGCAACAACACTGCAAACAATCCAGACACTTGACTGTTGCACACACGGAGCCAAGTAATGGAATTTACACCCACTTCCAAATTGAGCCCTAGTGTATCATAGTGGTCAATGTTAAAATTTGGGGATTTACATAAGGATGCCCAGTTCTGCATTTGAAAACTCACTCGTTTTAGGTACTTACATGCTGATTTAAGGGCTTTAATATGGAACTGGCAACCAGGCTTGGAAAATGGACCCTGGGGGCTTGATTTTCAGAAGTATTGAGCACACACAACTCCAGTGGAGGTTAATGGGAGCTGCTAGTGCCCAACACCTCTGAAAATTAGGTCCCATGTGTATATAGTGAGCTGTATCTGAATTATTTATCTCTGACATATTTGCTCAATAACATACTACATATGCCATCTCTGTTGATGGACAGCACTAGAAAGCTCATCCCTGAAGTAAATGTGAGTAAGCTAAGGATGGACTCATTTATATGTATGCCCTGACTTTCTTATACATTATGTACTGAATCTGCTGAGTGGTAATACGTAGTAGCAGCAATGGGGTGAATCTGCTGCTACTCTCTGGCTCTTGACTGGAGGATAAGTAAGCCAGGAGGGGAAGGTTCAATGGCAGTTAGGAGAATAGTTGGAGACTTGGGGGCACAGCAGTGGAGGCACCTGTTCCTGGTGACTGTTCAGAGTGTCTGAGCTCAGATGTCCAGAGCTGTTTGGGTGTGATTGGTTCTATTGTGGTTTAAGAACTTAGGACTCATTTACATAGTATGGCTAAGAACACATACATGGTGCAAATAGAATACATAATACCTGGCTCTGTGACAGTTTCTCTCAGCATACACGTTTTGCCTCAATAGGGATTGCAGATTTGGGGCTAGATTCTCATCTGGGTTAGGACAACTTTATGCTACCTCTGCTAGTGGAAAGCTACGCTAATGCTACAGGAGGATCCCCCATATAGTAGGATCCTTGAGTGGTATAGGATGGGGCTGGGGTGTCCCTGAGTCCCAGCAAACCCCAGTCTGGGCTCTAGAGACCAATGGTAGTCTATACACGTTAGAGCAACCCGGCCCAGTGTGCTGAGTACTCCAAGGCTGGCACCGAGAATTGAAGTCTTTGACTTTTTCACTGTACAAGCTGTGAGCTACAGTTTTATACACATGCTGTACTTGGCTCTATTACCACAGAGGATTCATTGAAAAAAAATCAATGGACAGTCATTGGGGGAGGGAGGTGGGGTGGGAAGGAATACCACATGGCCTTTCCGAGTGAGCTCACATCACATGGCTTATCCATGTTTACATTTCTTGACCATGATCCGAGCTCAACCTCAGGGTGACCTTGAGCCTTGCAGGCTAAAAGAAATAGTGCTGGTACAGCTGTAACAGGTGGGTAGACCACATAATACAGAGAGCACTAAATATAAATGGTCTTAAATAAAGAAGAAAAAAAAAGTCTGTTCTATTAATCTGCATGTCCTGCCCTAATAACAGGACCTCATTATAATTCTGGAAGCTTTGGAAAGGCTCCAGTGCAGTATCTTCAGCATGAAGTTACCATGCATTTCAAAGGCTGAATGCAAAATCATACACAATCCTATTGTCCAAATGCTTAAAAAAATTGGTACAATTGGTTTCACTTACCAGTCTAGTGAAACATCCTGTGGCTCCTTGGAAAGCCATATCCAGTTGTTGCAACGTCCAAAGGCTTGAATGGGCCCCCCTCAATCTGCTTGATCTCAAGAAGAGGAGAACGGGGTGTTGGTCACAGTAAGGCTGGCTGAGATGTACAAAACAGTGCATAGGACACAAAGCGAATGGACTAGAGATGCTATAATCCCCTTAGCAGCAGAGGAGGTGTGAAGGAAAGAGGGTGTGGAGACATGGTGTCAAAATGAGCCAG
This sequence comes from Gopherus flavomarginatus, assembly GCF_025201925.1. Lineage (NCBI taxonomy): Eukaryota > Metazoa > Chordata > Testudines > Testudinidae > Gopherus > Gopherus flavomarginatus. Next base: position 76,114,475 of record NC_066625.1, on the reverse strand, counting down.
AAAGAGCTGCAAATGTTCTCAGCACGTATCAAAACCATTGTCTCATTCCAGGACAAACCAGGAAGTTGAACCATGGACTCTCAACCTTGAGTGCCCCAGACAGCTCCAAACTATGTCATTTGGGTGAGTAATGAGTGGACATAGTATAGAGGTATTTGTAAGAAGAGTCATTTTACTTGCAGTCTAGTTTTCTGGTCTGAATGTTTGTAGCTCACATAAACAACCAAGATGAATCATAAAAGGTTAGAGACAAGATGCTAGCTAGCATGTAAATACACCGAACCTAATCCAGTCCCCAAGCTCCTCCCAACACTAATTCCTGGTACATAAAGTTAAAAATCTTACAAGTTTATGAAACTAGGTTTAAGATACTTACCTCTCCCCTTGGCCCCGGCTCCATCCTCCAAGAACTGGGGCCAAATCCTAGTCTCTTGGGGAAAGCCTGAATAAATAGGCTTTGAGCTGTGGAAAGCTGCCCTCTTCCTCCCATTGCTGGCCACAAAACACTCCTCCAATTATGGAGTCAAAGGCCCTCTATCAAGCCCTTGCTCCACCATAAATTTCCCCTCTTTGCAGCTACAGAGCGAGCTGCTGAGAGGAATAGGGACTGGAGAGTCCCACTATCCAACTTCAGTTTGAGGAGCAATGTGAAGATGAGAACAGAGCAGACTCTGACTGCTGTTCCTGTCTGGCATGGCAATGGTGAGGTGGGATTTTTCCCTCAGTAAGAACCACCGGAGTTGGCCCTTAATTTGGACAGATCCAAATGACACTTGTAAATCTGGGGAAATGTGACTGGCTCAGACAAGTGGTTTTGGAATCCTGAGTCTGAACTCCCCTCCAAACTTTGGGGAGTTATTTAAATTCCGTATCTGAGCCCAGACTTGAACTTTCTGTTAGGACTTCTTTCTGTAGAAGGATCTTAAACCTCCCAACTCTACCAAACATACCCAAATTTGGGGAAAGTTCAAAATCCAGATCGCAACTCAGATTCAGATTTTGGCCCAAATCTAGTTCTATCATTCTCCTTACAAATAGGAATAGTTGTTTAGCAAACAACATGATTACTCTTCTCCAAGAAATAGGCTCAACAGGTCACAACAGTTAAAGGAATTTAATGGTGGAGTTACACTACTTTGCACAAGGTTGTACTGTTCTTTCATAAGGCTAAACCTGCGTTGGGCTAGTAGTCCAGCTGAAAGTGTCTAGGCAATTAATGGAAGGGAATGCCCATAAGCAGTGGTCGTCTTCTTATTATGTAGGTAATTACAATTAATGACAGTGGCAGCAGTGACTCAGACTCAATTATAAATCTGTATTAATGTTGATTTTCAAATCCTAACACTAATTAAGTGCAACATTTTTACTGTCTTAAACATAGCATGCCCAGACATTTAAGTCTTTAAATTATATGACCTTCATTAATTTTGGGACAAATCCTCTTCCTCTCTGTTCTGTGGCTCAAATGCAGTGAGATCAGTGCAATTCCATTGCGGGCAGGAAGAATTTATGGAGTCCATGCTGAGGTTATATATCGCTGCATGCCATGTAGTCCAATTCCAAAGGACTTCCTATGCACTCTCATACAGGAAGTGTCCAGGGTACTGGCAGGCTGGGGGAAGGAATGGAAACAGGAATGCTATATCCTCCAATCATTACCTCTGGCAGAGCACCAGGAACTACTGCAGCCCCAAAGTATTGGAACATATATCCATTCTGCTCCAGGGCCTGGGCTCCCCCTTCCTGCATGGAACCCCAGCACAGCGCCTTCTTTGCAAAGAATTTATTGACACAGTGCCAGCACTGCTACCATCCTATCTACTCTAGGGTGCCCATTAGTGCAGCTAAACCAGAGGTAGCACTGGTGGGAATTTTGTGCTACAACTTCCTACAGTAGACACATTCTCGGGCTACATTCTGTTGTCCAGGATCTGGGCTATTACCTTTAGAAGTTTTCTTTTTTTGGAATAATTAGCTGTATAAATGAATCAATGAGAACAATTTTTCATGGGGGAAAAAAAAACCAAAAATGAAGTTTTTAATTCCAAATGTATCCTGGGAGATTGCCTCTCCATGAAATAAATGTCCTAGATCGTCTTATTTTAATTTCAGTTCACTCATTTTTAAATAGAGAACTGAAGATGGATAACACTCTATGGAGTATTTTGGCAGAAAACACAAATTACTGTATTTATTGGCAACATCGTTGTTCACTGAAGTAGAAAAGAAAAAAAAATCAAAGTTATTAAAAGGGGTCAAATTCCAACCTTCTCCCAGGAGTTAATCTCAGTTTTAAAGTAATTTTTCAAAAGAGTTTTTACTTATAAGGTTAATTGGAAACTGACTCAGATAATCATTGGTTTGATACCCTGCCACAACACATCTATCACTTCTCTCTTAGTGTTAATGTTTCTTAACATCCTTCCCTTACCACACTAATAAAAGGACAATTTTTGAGGTGTTTTACAGACTGACACTCTGATCTTATATTGGATGCAGCAGCACTCAGCAGTCCTAAAACCGGCATAACCAATCCCAGGAGGATCAGCCAATGTAGGGAGATCCTCAGGCAGCATAGAGCCTTTGTAATGCCTCATACTTACCCTTATGCTTGTTTTAGGGAGTGTGGCTGAAAAGAAGGGGGAGTATAGCCAGAACGCGACTGAACCCCAGTGGTCCCTGGCTGCTGTAGTGACATTCTGGAGCCTTTGGCAGGTGGCACAAGTTACAGAGAAGCCTTGAGGTGGGTTTGGATTTTGAATACTGTCTCAATTTGGGGCTGTTTGCATCTGAGATTGGGGAATACACTTATGATATACAATATGAAAAGCAGGCCAAGTAAACAAAAATAGCGTGAGTTCTTTCACCTGGTCTGCGTGTGACTAAAAGTTGTGACTGTCTGAGAACCGTTCAGTGGCTTATGTGAACGGGTTTGGTGGTTTCAGTGTCGACAGGCATCAGCCTCACCAAGCTCTCCCTCTCAACTGATACTCATTGAGGAGAACTGAACGGACGGGGCAACTGAACTCATCTCTCACACAGAGGGTTGTTTACTGTTCACTTCAACAAATGCCTGTGATTAACACTGGGTCAGTATTATTCATCTGTATGTTTTCTACAAGATGGGAAACAACACACAACAAAGTTGTTTCATTTTCAATGTAGCATAAATACAAAGCGGTCACCCACACCCCCTGCCCCTTACTCAAAAATTACAAGAACGAAACACAATACAATCAATGCTCTTCTTTCTACCAACCTCCCTCCAGCACATATTCAAATACTACCCCTGGTACATTGGATAATATCCTTGGCAAAGGCCCAGTGAAACAAATGGAGCAACTGCTTTGTAGTTGAGTAAATAGTTTTTGGGATCACAGTGTTTCAAGCTGCTGCCTCTAAAATGTGAGAAAATAGTTAAATTTAATACAATGAATAACCCCACCCTAGAGTTTGTGGTTTCCCCAAACCACAAAATATGAGTAAATATCAGCCAGGTTCTTTGGCTAATTTTTTTTTCTACACTACAGTACATACAGGCTTCTTCAATGTATAATGAATGAAATGATTGATTATACCTTTTGCTCAAGACAAAGAAATTAATACAAGGTCATTTTATACACTCAGGATGGCTACAGCGAGCCAAAAACTTTGCAGAGAGAAATACCCTCAGAAAAAACCTTTGCTAAAATGGTTAAATATACTCATTATGAAACCATGCTTAATAGAGGACTTCTGCACATTGGCTTGAAACTACAGCTGTAAACTGTGCAGAGGAAATGACAACAGGATATAAAATACTAGGGAATATTTAATATTTATTAAACAAAGGTCTTCGTTTAATTATATATGCAGTCATACTGTAAGAATTTGACAGGAAGTGCCCCCCATGCTTAGACATTTAAGAGCATCTACTGCTTTCACTTTGACTTGCATGTGCAGTAAATCACACAGCACTAATGTTCTTGTAATAGCAAGGTAGTTTTTTTTCCCTACTTTCTCTTTTTTTCAAAAGCAAATTCAATACTAGAAAGACAGAAGCTAGCAAAAAAGATGCAGCTAAACACCCGAACGGAACCTAGAACAGCATTTTCTACACCTTTGATGTTTTTTTCCCCCTTAGACCTAGAATTATTTTGAGAAATTACTTCCAAATCCCAGTTGTTTAAGGAAACTCACTTTGGGAAGTCCTTTTTCAATCTCAAGTAGGCCTAAATTGGTGTTTAAAATTCCAGCAAGACAGTGAAAGGGTATTTTGCAAACTCATCTGACTCCAAATGGGCATTACACGATCTGCATTTTTATATTACTGAGGGTGGGAGAATGGGACAAAAAGGGTTGGGTGTTCCCAAAACACACACATTATGTACTTTGCCTGGAAATCAAAGGAAAATAGGACTGGACAATCGTTATTTATAATCTATATTATGGTATTTGCATTACAAAAGCACTGAGAGGCTCTACCAGAGGTTGGGCCATATTGTTCTAGGCACTGTATAAACATATAATAAGAGACAGTCACCCATTAGGGCTTATGCTCTAAACAAACAAGACAAAGCACTAGAGAAAAGTTACTATTGCTATTTCAGATGTAAGAAATTGAGGCACAGAGAGGCTAGGTGACTTGCCCAAGGTCACATAGAAAGTCTGTGGCAGAACAGGGAACTAAGGCCAAATCTCCTGAGTCCCAGTTCAGTGCCTTAACAATGAGATCATAGTCTCTGAATCATCTCCAACTTGTTGTCCACTAATAAGTTTGAATTTTAATTAATGTATTTCACCTATTCTCTTGCTCCATTTGTATTATTTTCCTGTGAGCATTCAAGTGATCAAATTTTACAGGCACAAACATCTGGGGAAAATGAGTTTCAAAGTCATATACATAAACATTTACAGAAACCTTCTTCACTTGTCTAATAAGATAACATATAATTCTATGTGACTTATCTGACCAATCACAGCTCAAATTCCAAAGAGTCAAATTTGAAAATATATGTATTGGTTAGTTAAAAAATTCAGGGAATTGTGATCTTGCAGTTCTTCCATGAAAAAATAAGAAGCTAAATTTGTCTAGTACAGTGGTTCCCAAATTTTAACAACCTGTGAAACCCTTTCATTAAAATGTCAAGTCTTGTGAACCTCGTCCTAAAAATGAATATTTCTAGGGATTTTCTGCTTTACCTGAGTATAAATTATAAAAGCAGCGATGTTGGAAATAAGATATGTTTTTATGACATGCTTATTACACACTATTTATTATTATTAATCATTACAGTATTTTTATTACATTATGAAAATGGCAACACTCTCCCAAGATCTCACTTTCCTAGCTTGTATCACTTTGAATAAGCCTGTTATAATACAGGGCTCCCATGTTTCATCAAGGAATATCAAATATGAAACAGCATGAAGGGATTTAAGAAGCCAGCTCAAAGAGTTTCTCCGACACAAGCATTCAGAACTTGAACAGTCCAGGCAAACAATGCACGTTACAACAAAGCTTAAACTTGTTCTTCATAATAATTTTAAAAATAATACTAGCTGCCTATTTAATTTTAAAAACAGCAAAAAATATCCACTCCCTTTCCATTTTTTATAAGGAGTCTTGAAGTTTAAATCTTCTCAGTGTGATAGATATGCTTGCTTTGATCTGCTTAGCTCTTGGAAATCCAGGGGCTCCGGGCTGCTGGCCCCGGGCTGCCCAGGGTCCCTAGGGACAGCTCTGTCTGCCATTAAGGAACTTTTTCCCCGAGAACCCCCTGTAACATTTCACGAACCTCCAGGGGCTCACGAAACCCAGTTTGGGAACCACTGGTTGAGTAAATTATTAGTTGCAACTTATTTGTTAAATTGTCTGGATAACTTTTTCTCACTTTCAGAAGCGTAACCAAGTAAGGGGGACAAGCATGGAAGGAGCTCAGTTGATCCCTAAGTCAGAGATTGGCATTGCCTCTTCTTGTGCCTCCCAGAGTCTTTGTTACCATTTTGTTCCTCTCCTCCAAAGTGCTTTTCCATTGCTTAGATGCACATCATTGTTCTGAGATGTTTGCTTGCCTAGCAGTTTGAGCAAACAGATAAGCATCTGGATGAGTGTAACAAAACCACCCTGCCAGCCTGCTGTGACACCAGTGATGGGTTAAGAAAAGAATGACATAGCCTAAAAATAATGGTGAGTCAAACTTTCTGCATCTTTTTGGATGACTTTGAAATGTAGCTTATTTTCTAGGTCTTCTACAGTGTTGCCTGCTCTAGACTTACCATTACATTCCACATCAGCTCTCCTCTTGACAGTGTGTACCTGTTTTGTTCTCAAAGCTACTGAGGTTATCTTCTTTAGGTTGAATAACCCAACACTTATTACCCAATCAGAGAACCCTACTGCATTTGCATCCTAATGAAGAAATCAGTCAGATATAATCAACTCTCTCAGTCTCCTACCAACCATCAGACTCGCTACATTTCTCCACAGCAGACTGAGGATATTTTTTCTCTTGATCAGGAGCTACAGGATCAAAGGGTTGCAAGGTTTAATTTCTCTGTAAGTGGTTAGTTCTAGTTCTCTCTGAAAAAGAGTGTGATCTCTTCCTGGTTTGATTAACAGAGAAGATGGATGGGGGAGTGGAGCTACTTGTACCGTTCAGCAATATCCCTAATTTTCTCAGGCCGACAACCTGCACTGACTATATTATTTGTAGGAGGGTATTTACTTGGTAGTACCACTCCAGATACACAAGTAACAGCAGCGGTAGCAGCCTTGTATTAACAATGTCTTCTATTCTAGATGTACTTACTGTTGCAATGTGAGAATCGTAGTCACCTCCGTGGTTATTAACTTTCTCTTTTATAACCTTATCTTTTCCTTATCTAAAGCACCAGCTGAGCTCTGTTCAAAACTGTTCCAAAGCTCACTGAAGCCTATGGGAATTTTTCAATAAGCTTCAAGGGGCTTTGGATCAGACCCCCTAAATGCCCAACTGGCAATAGGGTGAAGATTTGAGATTACACTGAGGTAGGATATCAAACACACACACCCCACAACGTGTTAGGAAAAATAAAATGAAACAATAAGTTTATGGAGTCAGCTTTTGAATAAATGAGATGTGCTGAACATCCTCAGACAAAACCCACTTAGCTATTGGGCTTGCTGCAACCAGCTTGTAGCATTTTTGAGGAGTGACTATTCTGTTCCATAGCAGGTTAACTAAAAGAAATTCCTAGCTTCAAAGTTTGTGTAAAGCAATGTATATTTTAAATGGTGAGTCTACAGACACACCACACAACCTAGAAAATATTCTCTTTTCTCAGAATCAAATTCCTAATCTAAATAAGATTGAAGTAGAAGTCTTTTAAACAGAACCTTCTAGAATAGTAAAGAACATTGGCCATAATTTTATGTTTTCCCTATGCTCTAATTCATCATGAATCAGAACTAAATGAACAAATCCAAATAAAAGGAGAATTCAACAAACTAAGTGCCAGTTCCAGGTGACCTCATATGTTGGAAAGACAGTTCTGGGTTTGTGGGTTACTGGAAGAGTGGGTGGATCTATATGTGAGATTTTTTTTATATTTTTCCAGCATTAGGATGTCTCTCACTTCCACAAAGTTGATTTCAGGTCAACCCATATGGTTTAGATCCTTAAAATCCCTCTTCAAAGAAATTTCAGGTCATTACCATTTTGTAAACTCTTTTCTAGGGAGTTTTTCATGTGCAAAATCTGCTCTGTCTCTGACCTACCCACTTGCCAGTGAGTTTCTCTCAATATCTAACTGCTGTCAAATGGGAGGCAGCAGTTTCTGTAAATAGCAGTCTTGTTCATAAACACTGAAACTGTCACAATGTCCAATTGAAGTGCAGCAAATTAAGCATGAAGCAGCAGCTTTCAGGATCAGCTTTAACGGAACAGCCTCACAGGCTCCTTGGGGGGGAAAAAAGTTTAAAGATAGTAAACTTTTTTTAAATGCAGGCAACAATTCTTAAGTTTTCATTCACAATTACTCAAACATTAAGTAAATTATGCAAGTTAAAAAAATGTTTTGTTCAAGGACTATATTCCAAACCCTACCAACACAGTTGATTCATTGTAATCACTCTATCCCCACCCATTCTCAGTGTCTTTCAGGCTGCACTGGTGTCAGATGTTTTTTTACTAACTAGACTGTGGAACTGGTAAGCAGAAAGCCTTCCCACCCTTCCCTTCTCCTAAGCATCTGACAAGCTACAGTTTTAGAGTGGCCACACCCAGCTTGTTATTGTTGAAATTTTAAAGGTGGGTACTTTCTATACTTTTCTTAGCGTTTCACTCTTATTTATAATACAGTGTATTCGACTGACATCTATGTATTGGTAACATCATACGAAGGAGCTTTCTGCAAATAACATCACTATCTTGACTTGCCAACTTTGCTGGACTTCCTGTGTGACAATGGTCAAGTCAACTGCACCCAAACTTTAAAAAAAGAGGCCTCTAACTTTGTTAATTAATGTCCACTTTTGAAGATGTGGGTTTTAATCTCTTGGTACCTCCATTTTTCATCTGTAAAGTGGGGATAATAATACTTAACCAGCTCACAGGAGTATTATGATGGCTAAATCATTAGTGTTTGTAAAGAATGTTAAGATCCTCTGATGGAATGTATCATAACAAAAGCAAATATTATTATAGCTTGGCATCTTTGGTAAGTTGGAGTAAAGTGAATATTTTATCATGTTCCTCTGTTTTGACAGTTGGAGAAGTATGAATATTGCACAACCAGGGACCAAATTTTGAAAGACCTACAGAAAATGTATCCATGTATGCACTAATTTGGGCAAAAAAATGATATACATGGGGAGTGCTAGTAGGAACAAAGAACAGAGAGTCACGGGTAGTGGTAATGGAAGCAAGTGCTTTGTTAATAATGGCCCAGAAGTGATACTGAACTCCTATGGAAAAGTCTGAGAGAATTTATTAGGAGATTATATTCTCTTGCTTTTTTGAACCACTCTGAAGAATTAAGTAAACAATGACAATTATACCCTTTCTATATCAAGGTTTAGAAGAGACTACAGAAAGGATACCTTGTAATACATTGCAAAGGTTTTAGAGTAATTTCTATAAAACTCTTTTCAATTTCTAGTTAACCCTCACTGTTTCACAAACCACTTCTCTCTCTGCTTCAGGGAAAGTGTCCTTTAAAAACTGCAAGATTGTCTGCATATTCCGAAATAGGTCACAATGTCTTTTTCATCACTATGTCTTTTTCATCCCTTTTCCCAGAAACTGCCACTTGTTGACTGCTGATTGTCCTTTGATCTGCTAGCTCACAGAACAGCTGTGCAACTTCAGGCTGGAGTTTATGGCCATTGTCTTGTAATTGCCTCCAAGTGTTTGTTCCAAGGTTACTTATTTAGATCCACTGTGTTGCTTTCCTATTTGTTTTTCCAACAGTCCACTGTTACACTAAGTCAGTGGTTCCCAAAGTTGTTTCGCCGCTTGTGCAGGGAAAGCCCTTGGCGGGCCGGACCGGTTTGTTCACCTGCCACATCCACAGATTTGGCCAATCGCGGCTCCCAGTGGCCACGGTTAGCTGCTCCAGGCCAATGGGAGCTGCTGGAAGCGGCGGCCAGTACGTCCCTCGGCCCGCACCGCTTCCAGCAGCTCCCATTGGCCTGAAGCAGCGAACTGCGGCCAGTGGGAGCCACAATCGGCCGAACCTGCAGACGCGGCAGGTAAACAAACTGGCCCGGCCCGGCCTGCCAGGGGCTTTCCCTGCACAAGCGGCGAAACAACTTTGGGAACTACTGCACTAAATCAATATGTTCATGTAAGAGTGTCTAATAAACCCATAGAGGTAAACAGTAACAATCTCACTGACTAGGTCACATGCAGCATTAATGTAATTATTATAGCAGTATTCTTATATTATTACATAGCAGCATCACATCTGCCAGTCACAGTGTTGTTCTAATTAAATGTGTCATGTAACAGCTACAGAGATCAAACAAAACACATTTACTTGCTCATGCAAGCCCCTGTTTGTGTCCAAAATGTCTTAAAAGAACATACTTCCTTTTCTAAAAGCACAGCATTGGAAATGAAGATGTTGAAATGCTTTAGTCAGATGCATCATATTTGAGAAGGCTAAAGCTACAGTTCTGCTTACTTTTAGGTCAAAAGAGGTCATCGTATTACTTGAGACAGGTTAAATGGTAAAAATTTAGTCATCCAAATCACATGAAAAAAAAAAAGGCATGCAGAGACATGGGAATAAAAACACAAACCTATCAGCATTCTAATCCTAAGGCAGATGGCGTTATCCATTAAATTTCACATTCTTTGGTTGAGGGTTATGGGATTTCGAGGTGTTTCAGTAGCTGTTGTTATAACTTCAATAGAAACAAAGATATACAAAATTGTTAAAATTATATGTCAAGGTTTTGCAAATGTCTAAATTATATTCTGAGTTCATAAAAATAGTGAAGATTCAGAATCTGGTTATTCCATAATTTAAATCCATATTTATTTGATTCCATTTTTTTAAATAAATTGATTTTTTTCTATTAACTGTTTTGTCAATTAAGGGCACAGAATCTAGGCTGGTGCATGTATTTTTTTGTATGAAGAGTTTTTCATTCTCCCTCTTTTCTCCTTTATGCAGACTTCACTGGATTTATTTTCCACTCTGTACTTCCTTGGCTCCATTTCCCACCCTTTTTCATTAATTTTTTTCTCTTTTCTCCTTACTGCCCACTTTCACAGTCTCTCCTAAGGAGAATGCAAACCCACAATGTTCAAGCAACAGCAAAATTAATTTGCCCATCCTAAATGTAAACAAATACCATTTCCTAATGTTATCTGCCACCTCTTCCCTTCTGAAGATACCACTTAAAAGAAACAACAATACACATGAAACTGCAGCATCCCAAACAGGACCGGCGCTAGGGTTTCACGCGCCCTAGGCACATGGCAATTTCGCCACCCTGTGCGCTGGTCCCGCGGCTCTGGTGGAGCTGCCGCAGTCGTGGCTGCGGACGGTCGGCTGGTCCGCGGCTCTGGTGGAGCTGCCGCAGTCGTGCCTGCGGGAGGTCAACCGGAGCCGTGCGAGCAGCCGACCGTCCACAGGTACCACTGCGGCAGCTCCACTGGAGCCGCGGACCAACGGACCCTCCGCAGGCATGCCTGCAGCAGGTCAACCGGAGCCACCTGCCGACCCCCCGTCAAAATGCCGTCCCCCAAATAATCCTGACGCCCTAGGCGATTGCCTAGGCTGCCTAAATGGTAGCGCCGGCCCTGATCCAAAGTAACATTTACAACAGTGCAGTAATACTATTGAAAATTGTAGAGTTTGGCACCTTTATCATACAATTCTGTATAATAGTTTTAAAAATAAGGGGCTACATAGATGTTGGCCACTGTTGCTGATATAAACCCCATGCTGATGAAAAGCCTGAATAAAGCAGAAGTTGATAAACTCATAGTCTCCACACTGGTTGTTTAGGCCTAAACCCATATTGTTGGTTGAGGGATTATTACAGAACACAGGTGCCTGCAACCAGCACTTCATTATGTGTAGTGGCTCTTCTGAATTGTATAGACCCAAGATACTTTCCAAACCACTCCTGTGGATTAAGAACACAGAAAAGTTTTACTGTTATAGTTTCTTATTATGTAAGGAAAAAGAACACATCAAATTTAAATAAATAGATAATACTCTAGGTCATCTAAGCACTTACTAGTTCCTTATCACTGTAATATCTGAGTTGGTAGACAGTTTTGTTTAAATATAGTTATTTTGTGATTGAGTGCAAGTATTTAGTTTACCTAGAAGTGTATTGAAAGAACACAGATGATAATAGCATTTCTTGGCACACTCCTTAGAAATCTGATCATATAAACTGTGCCTGTTGCCTTATCAGACCGTACTCAACAGCTCTGTGATTTCTGTACTAGAAGGCAGTGGAAAAAGTCTATACTAACAAGACAAAAAAAATTAATAAAGCATGTTGTTAAGTAAAAGCAATTATAGAACACATTTTGGATACTCATCTAAAACAATTTAAAAAATAGCCTTTATCCTATTGCAACAGCAATTCATATTGCTACATGCCAAGATGCATCCAGAATTTTACATCTAAAATTATTTGTACTATTGATAGATGAACTAAACTTAAGTGAAAAAGTTTTGAATGTCTCTTACTCATCTGTCTCAATACAGGGAAGTTATTTGATTTCTTTTGCAACATCTAATTGTCCTTGATGGGTCAAGTCAAAAAGTTTGGATTATCCAAATTGGCACAGGAAGAAGTCTGTTAATGACAAAATTATCGTCTGGATGAGCTTCTTTGGCATTTGCAAACTCAGATAAAGCAAAAGGGAACTGTAAACTACTGTCTAATCACTCCAGGCTGGATTCAGGCCTGGTGTAAATAGTTACCAGAGTTGCATCTTTTTACATCAGGTCTCAGTTCAACCTTTTATTCTGAGTAGACAGAGATTTTGCATTTCACTCATTATTTATAGCTGACATTTAGTGATCTAGGGTGCTATATGACACCCATCTTCTCAGAATATGAGTGCCTCTATTCCACAAGGTCAGTACATATCCTAAAAACACAATTAAGAACTGTTTTTTGTTCTTGAGTACTGACATGTCTGCAGTCTAGTGCCCAGACAAATAACATAAAGATTTCACTTTACTGCATCACAACACACATACAATCAAGCTACATCTCAGCATCAAACTAGCAAAGCACATTTTTTCTTATATAGTCTACCTTTTGTGGAAGTCTCACCTTCCATCTCCTCTATGCTGAGGGCTCTTCCAGAGACTGGCTATGTATCTCCAGAGCACAAGCAGATCTAACAGCCAAGAATCAGATCCATCATGTCCTTTCCAAATCACTGGGAGTTTGAGATGCTCAGGGAATGCAAGATCAGATACATAGACAAGGCAAATGGTCTTCCCCAAAGAGCGTGCAGTCTACAGAAAAAAATCACTGAGGAGGAAATGGGCTGCTACATTCACAGTAGTAATATTTAAAAGTCCAAGGGAGAATTAGAAACAGGATTGAGTTTTATTAAGAAATGCACTTCTGGCTCATGCTTTAAATTGCATGAGCAAGCAAAGAGGGATGAATATTAGTTCTTTTTGTTTCCATAAAGCTCCAAGCACCAAAGCGCCTCCATAGGATGCCAGTTACACGTATAGGATCATCAAAATAAGTTGTCATTGATTAATCCTATACCAAGGAAAACACTCTTACTAGCCTCTGGTGAAAGTTTTAACATCATACAGATGAACACTTTCTATGGAAATAAGTGACTACCTTTTATCCTGATCTTACAGGTTCTGGTTGTTCTTTGGATTTCTCAAACAAATCAAAGAGGCATACAGACACACTCCCTCAGTTGTTGCTGCTCATTCTACCACTCAGGCAGCATATTCAGAACAAAAGGAACTTTCTGAAGAACAACAAAATGCTAATACTGGTTCCTGACAAAAACAACCAACAATCAGAATATTGGGTACCATCAAGAGCTTATCATTGCTCCCTCTCCACTTCTACTGAATGAACTGGTAAAAGCCCAGACCCCCCAAAAAAGATCTCAAGCGATTATAAACATCCCTTTTCTATCTAAATCCTTCACTAACAGTCTGCTGCTTAGTTACAAAGTAGGGTCGGGTTTTTGGACAGTGAGTCAAAATCAAGGAGGTGAGTAGGGAGAAAGTGAAACGGCAGCTCCAGCACATTTACTGAGCTTGTTATGGAGAAGGACAAGGACCACTTTCTGTTAAACATGGTGATCCCCTCAAAATTTTGGCTGCCTGATGGTTAGCTAGCAGATGCCAAGTTAAACACCTGTATGCCAGACAAAAACAGTCCATCAGCACAGCACGACTCACGCTAGTGAGTTGGGATCTTTTAGAAAATTCATAGTTCAGATGTAAGAAGCTTTTTCTACTCATTGCTCTCCTTTATCTCCTTCCTCTCTTTTCATCCCACTCCCACTAACTATATCAATACTAGTGGGGCCTTACTGCCATCAATATTTAGACATCTGCACAGTTGTCATTGGCTAGATGTTGTCACAGAGCTCTAAAAAGTTATGAGCAATGTACCCATATGAGCAGGCTTTGTCTACCATCCACCAGCACACAAATGCACTGTTGTTCAAACTTTTACTAATGGGGTTAGAAACGCAGGACAAGATTAGCCTTCCAGGGCTACAATCATTTATGTAGGAAATGTAGCGCTTAAGGACAGAGATCTTAGTAACAGGGATACCAACAGAGACCTCTTTTGGCTGTGTCCAGCAGTGAGTCAACCAACAGCCTTAGTCCGTCCACAAAATGAAAATAAAACCCTACAATACTCTGCGTATATTTCAGAAGGGATTGCACAGGTACCGTATTCAGGAAGAGCGAGCAAGGGGGGGAGGAATACTGAAGTTGCCTTTCATACTCCCTACAGACACTCAATAGTCCCACACTCAGCTCTTATTGACACTATTGGAAGTTATGTGCACATATGTGCAGACCTCTCTCTAGGCAGAGATTTTCAGTTCACCCTTATGAATAATCCATTTTTGTTTCAGCAAAGGAAAGAAAAGTGTGAGATATGTTCTATCATTAACACAAGAAACACTAGTCCCAGAGAATCAGAGTCCCATAGAAGTGAACCTTGTGAAGAGCATTCCAGTGACAGAGGACTGAAATTGGCATAATATCATTTGTAGACTGGTTCCCCAGATACAATAAGATATTTCCCCCCTGCTGTCAAAGAACCTGTCTTTTCCACCACGAATAGGTGAATTTCCCATCTCTCTTAGGAAGGCTCTCACCTCTCTGTCTGTCTGGGGGGATGTGGGGCTTGTAAGAGACCATTCGTAATAGTGCCCGGCATTATCAGCTACCATGCTCTCTTTTAATGGAGTATATCATAGTTAGACAGTTTTGACCACAGTTCTAGTCTGACTAACAATGACCATGTAGTCATCTTCCAAGGATGTTCCTAAGAATGTTGCAAAGAAATGTCTTGCCATAATGAACTCTTTGCCTGTCTATTTTCAAACTGGTAAATCTTAACTAATGCTACATAGGATGTGTCTGACCAGAGAAGCTAATACAAACCAGCAGGACACTTTCTGCACTGTGTACATTCTCTCTCTATGATGTCATTTTATTGTTGACTAGGGGGAAATACTTTTATATGATTTACTTTTCTAAAAACATAAAATATACAGTCAAAGTAGAGAAACTATTTGAAAGTTGTTAGTTTCAGTATATTTCAGCACCATTCACGGTACAAAATAATTTGGATGAGGTGGGTTAGATTTTATGCAACTCTGATTAGAATTTAAGTTCTTTTCCAGCGAGGAAACATTTGCAGTAAAGTTTATGGCTATCCATAAACTGTAATACAAATATGGAACTTTATCTTTTACTTTTAAATAGAGTGGTGCCAAAAATATTTGGAAGTGCATCAATGTATTACTTAAATCCACAGTCTCTTTTAAAGTATGTCTGTATTGCTTAGTTTCAGTGTAAGTCTAGAGATCATGTTTTTCTTTAGCAGGAGCATAGTCTAGAACAATAAGCATGGTAGTGGAAGCCAGGAACTTCTCAGTTGTATTCCCCGCTTCTGCTATTTTTAATGCAAATCATTTAACCTGCCTGTCTCAGTTTCCCCAACTGTACCAAGGGGATGCAGATACTTATTTGCTTGCCAAAGAAATACCGGTAATTGTTTGTACACTGCTTTGAAAATGTAACGTGCTATTTGATTATTTCTGCCAAGCATAAGAGTCAAAGAGGGTATCGTGATATTAACAATAACTAGCATCTGTAATTTATGTAGTGCCATACATGTGAATGGAGTTTTCAAACAGGTGAGAAGACAGATCCCTGCCACAAAGCTCTTACAATCTCAGGGGGCAATCCTGAAAATGATTACTTACAAACTAGTCCTTATCCTATTCTGTTTGCTTAGGTTTTATACTGCATGCGTAACCCTCAGATTTCAGTGCCTACGCAAATATGAGTGTACAAATATAGTATATTTGTATTACAGTAGTAATAGGAGTGCCTTGAGGCACTAATAAGGAAGGAGACCCCACTTTGTGATAGGCACTTGTGATAAATAAAGTGGGAGGACAGCTCCCTTTGATGGACACCCAGCCAGCCAGTTAGCTGTAAAATCCCTCCTGGGAGCTGTTCTTTACTTGCTTTACCAGTAAAGGGTTAAAAAGTCCCCCAGGTAAAGAAAAAAAGTGGGCACCTGACCAAAAGAGCCAATGGGAAGATTGATTATCAGTTTTAAAAAATTCTAACAACATGCACGAACCTTTTAGGACACCAAAAATCCAAACCTGTTTCCTTTTTCAGCTCTTCCCCGGGGGGAAGGGAGGGTAAAAGGGCTTGAGGGCACCCCCCAGGGAGGAATTCCCAAGTGCTCCTTCCTTGATTCAAAAGGGGGTTTTGTTGCATTTGGGTGGTGGCAGTGTTTACCAATCCAAGGTCTGAGAAAAGCTGTAACCTTGGGAGTTTAATACAAGCCTCGAGTGGCCAATATTAATTTTTAAAATCCTTGCGGGCCCCACTTCTGCACTCAGAGTGACAGAGTTGGGATTCAACCTTGACACTGGCTCTTTTGATCAAGTGCCCACTTTTTTTCTTTACCTGGGGGACTTTTTAACCCTTCACAGGTAAAGCAAGTAAAGAACAGCTACCAGGAGGGATTTTACAGCTAACTGGCTGGCTGGGTGTCCATCAAAGGGAGATGTCCCTTCTCTTTATTTATTACAACACCAAACAGCTATGAAGTACAAAGACAGTCCCTGCCCTAAGGAGCTTAAAATTTTGGTTTATGACCAGACGGAACAGGTGGACAAAGCAAATGGGGTGGGGACAGGAGGACGAGGTGTCAGCAAAATGCTTACTGTACAGTAAAGCAGTAGTTACAGTGCATTTATGATCAGATGTCAGGTTTCCTAGGCATCATGGAAGAAGCAAGGTTTAAAGAGGGTTGGGAGTGAAGATAAGATATTAACTTTATGGATTTTTGGGTGGGGGGATTACTTTATGCATAAAGGTATGATAAGGGAGAAGGCAATGAAAGGAGAAGCTGATTGGTGGGTGGTAAAAACTGGGAAGGTTGATGGAGCAAAGGTGGCAGTCTAGTTCAGGATAGATTAATAGTCCCATCTACCCTAATCGTTCTAAGTCATGAACGGCCATAAAGGTAGAAGGAAGGAAGGTTGTATTTGACGCAGTGGAGAGTGGGTAGCTGGTGAAGTAATGGAAAGACTGGTTGAAGCAGTCAGAACGATGAGCCAGGAAGAGGATCTTGCCAGAAGCATTTTGCACAATCAAGGCTGAAGGGGAGGAGGTTGGAATAGTCATGTAGAGATTTTGCCTCAGTGGAATTACTCACGATAGCAAGAACTTGCACAAGCAAGGGTTGGCTGAGTAGGGCCCCAAACAGATAAATACAGATAGAGAAGACAGGGGACTGAGATTGGTATTTATGGAGGATTTTTGTTTTCTCAGCCGCATCTGACTTTTTCTCTTTTTCCTTGTTCTTAATCTTTTTCTTTATTCCCATTTTGTTTTCATTTTTAACCTTCATCTATTTTCTTTAAAAATCCCTGTTGCAATAATTAAAAGAAATCTTTCTATTTACGTTTTATAGAAAAATTACACTTTTTCTTAACAGTACAGTATTTTAGTACTTGGTTAATTAGGGGTGTAATTAAGTTGGAATGGCAGAAGGTTCAGGAGCTCAGGTGTTCTCAAGAAATTTCTGTCATCTTGGGCTGCATCCGAAGCAGACGTAGAAAACAAGTCCCTTCCAACTGTAGAGCTGAGCTCAGAGCTAGAGATTTGGAGCCACTCTCTCCCATCCACCATTCATATATGGGGTGGTTTCAGACTGAAGGATCCAAGTGAGGTCCGAGTTTTTAACTGAATCTGAAACCTACTTGGCAATATCAATCGAGAGGTTAGGAATCAAGTGATGTATTTGTATCCAGTTCACCCCACTTAGTTCATCTTTCCTCAGATAATTCAGTTAATCTAACCCAGGTAGTAAAATTGTTCCATTTCCCTTAATTATTTTATTCTCTTCAACTACAATTCTTTGGTTGGTGTTTGTTTTTGCAACCATAGCGATGAAATGCATTTGCTGGCCACAGTCACAATAATTCTGAACAGTTATCTACTGGTATCATTGTTTTATTTCAGTGAATCCAGACATTTGCTTGATTTACACCTTAAAAGTAGGAATTTGGAAGCTATATTCCTAAAATAACTCTTGGATTATTTTTCTAACATCAGACCAGAAGTTTTTCATTCTGGGACATTTACACAAGAACTAAAGATGGCTCCCCACACTATTTCCTTCAGCACTTTGCTGTGAGTTTTGCATCTAGTCTGTCTTGTGAAATATTCTTTCCATAATTGTCTTGTTATTCTCTCCCAGAGGAAAAATTTGATACTATTTAAATCTGCTATTTGCACATTCAACTGCTCTGAATGAAAGACTGACCATTTTAATCTTAACAGAGCAAACTTTTCTAAAATTTTGGAGGGATCACCTGCTTTACACACACACAGCTCTGCTACTAGTTCCTTTGGTGTTAGATGAACTCCAAGCCGTGACGTAACAATCTGATGACAAAACCAAAATGAGTTTGAAAGATGTAACTATCAAACACTTACAGAAAAACTGAACTCACAGTCCTGTACTTTGCACTGATAAGAAATGTCTATTAAATTTTGATTGTTGACTCAACTGTCCATTCTTCCCTTGTATTTGACTTATACTTTTTATAGCTTCATATTGCTCTCTGCTTCTCAAAGCCTTGTTCCTTGCTAGGGATTGATCCTATGTGAACAGTCTTCCTCATGCATGCAGTCCTGACTCACACAGTCTTACCCTTAAATTTGTTCGATATCGCTCAGAATGTTTTGGGTTATTGATACATATTGTGCTTTCCATTTTAATAGGACATATCTCAGAACCTTGGCCCACTACCGCAACACAAAGAGACTAGAAACATGGTGTAAACAAGCAGTTAATGAGAGTCCTGGTGAGTGGTATAGAACTGGCTATGCTCTTCCCGCTGTAGGTCGTGTGGCTGCACCATAGCGGTCTGACAATCTCCAGTAAACGGACTGGCCCTGGTGGGGGCCAGAGGCAGCTGGCAGAGTTTAAATTAGCCCCGCTCAAGTTGTAAATTATACCAGGGCCTGAGCCAGTGTGGAAGTAAGCCCAGGCTCATAATGCTGCAAAGAGCTTTTTGCAAATCTCCCATTCCCCATCCTTGTCACCTGCTCTAAGCATTTATTGAAGCAGGATTCAAGGCTTAGTTTGAAGTCAGATGACAAAGGAGATGAGCTGCCAGAACTAAATTACGGCATGATCCCGCTCTCAGAAACTGAAAACACCAGAACACTCGCCTTTTGTCGCTGGGACTCAGTTTGAGTCCAATGTGGGAATACAAATGATTTCTGGATGTTTCAGCCTGTCCCCTGATTGATGGATTTCCAACTCATTTGCCTTCCAGAACAGCATCATGAAGAACGTATTGTCATAACAACTGGAAGGAACCCTTTGTGTGGGGTAGAGCTTAACAATACGGCATTGTAGAGCAATTTGTTCCCCTTTCATTAATTAAAATGTACAGGTTATTAAATATTAGTCACTGACTTTCATCATTTACAGGCCTGTTTCACTTCAGTTAGAAGGGATGGCATGGTAATTGCTAATTTATGCAAGAGTTGGGATTGCTGTAAGAAAAGGCCATGTCCTTCAGGATGGGTGTTGCTAGTGAGTATTATTGTTCAAAAATAAAAATAGTTTCTAAACAAAATGGTGTAGGAGGATAAAGATTCAGTTCAAGTTGGGCAGAGGCCAGCTTGGGTTTATGGAGTAATTGCTAATTGTGAAAAGCTCTGCCCAATGGTCTGTTTACCAGGGATGTTTTGCCCATTTTAGCTGAGGTGGGGCTCACTTCCTTAACAGACACAGAACAGAGCTGCAGTCTGCTCTGTATCCTGCCTCAACAGAGCATGCTCAGATCTTGAGGCATTCACCAAAAGTAAAAGTAAAACCCCTGCTTCTCTGTTGCATAGCAGGCGTAGATTAAAGAATCAGGATGCCATTCACGTTCAGTGGTTACCTACTCTTACATGCATGTTTTAGAAACACTCGGTCAAGGATAATTCACCGCAGTTAATTAATTATATAGTTAATCCTTCCTGTTGTATTCATTTATATATGCAGCATTCTGTGTATTGTATTTTGATCATTAATGTGGGGTGAACACTGACAGTAATTGAGTAAATTGTCTCAGCCTTTGTTTGATCATTCCTGTACACAGTTAACAGCTAAATAATGTATGTGGTACATTAATATTAGCAAAACGCAGTCCTGACTACAGTCAGATGAACAACAAATTATTATTCAGGCAAAAATCA
This sequence comes from Gopherus flavomarginatus, assembly GCF_025201925.1. Classification (NCBI taxonomy): domain Eukaryota; kingdom Metazoa; phylum Chordata; order Testudines; family Testudinidae; genus Gopherus; species Gopherus flavomarginatus. The sequence goes on along the minus strand of NC_066625.1, from coordinate 76,094,012 downwards.
CAATTCAATGTAATAGCATAAAATACAATCACTGATAACATAAAATCACTATTCTTATTTAGATAGGTATAATCGTGCCCCTCAAATAGATCCCTTGGTGGTTTGTCCACTGTAAAACCAATCAGCAGAAAGTGAATAGAACATAAAAGCACGTACTGGCTTGTTAATAAGCCTTCCCTCCTCCCTTATAAAAATTAACCCAAAGTTTTATTCAGTATCTTAAGTTCATCAAATGTGGGCTCTGAAGATCATCACAGAAAAGTTCAATCCTAGGACCAATAGCAAGAATAGCCCAGCAGATGTGAAAACCTGTGGCAGAAATATTTGTAAGGATGGTCAGTGAGCTGCACTGCCTACACTAATAGGAGCGGAGGGTCACATCCCATTAGAGCAGTAATTTTTTGCCTGACATGAAATATTCTTACAATCCCACATTCAAGAAGGGCACTCTGAACTAGGACTACCATTGCACCCCATTATGGCTGTAGGTATTGCAGAAGTTGGAGATCAGTTTATGATGCTATGTATCATAAGTGCTCTCATACCTAATAACAGTGGAATGAGTTAAGGCTGCAGTGGCAGCCCTAACTATGAATGTTTTTGCCTTTGCCAATGTAGATCTAGAACAGTGGTCCCCAAACTGTGGGGCACACCTCCCAAGGGGGGCATGGAGGAACACCCGGGCGGGCCGGGCCAGTCCCCATGAGGGGGCGGGAAGGTAGCAGCACCCAGCCCCACTCTGCTCCCAGCTCCACTCCAGGCCAGCCCCTGGCCGCAGCTGCAGCCCCAGTTTAGCCCCCTAGTCTGGCAGCATCCCTGCCATGGCTCAGCTGCCAGCTTCCTCTCAGCTCCCAGCCTCTACTCCCAGCCTTGGCTCTGCTCCTGGCCCCGGCTCCACTCCTGGCTTGGGGGAGGAGCGGGGTGCAGACACATTATATTACTGGGGGGGGGTGAGAGGAAAAGTTTGGGGACCACTGATCTAAAATGTGGCAATGGCTTTTGGTCATGTTTGCATTTGATCTTCAGTGACTTAATGGGAGTATAATCTAAACCTCCCACACTTTTCAAAAATTAAACATTAAAGGAACAATTTTCCCACTTTCTAACACAACATAGTGCTTGAGATGCCAGTGGCACTTTATATTAAGTGACTCTTTATACTCTACACTGAGCACACCAGTTACATCGTTCCCTTCTACAGAAAAACGCTCCAAAAGGAAAAAGTTTCAACAAAATAGCAGCATGTTCAATATAGCAGCAACTATGACACATTTTTTCACTCAGGAAGAGAATTAAAGGTGGCATGGAAGGGGAAGGAGTCATGGCCTTGTAACAGTTCAGAACCCCAAGATCTGCGAAGGACTCTGCAAACCTATCCCTCTGCATGTTGTCCTGGGCCCCCTTATTCCACCCATCTGCTTTAAGAATCCTGCTGTGGTTATGTGCAACAATGAGGCAGTGGGGGACAGGAAAGGGAGCTGAGGTGCAAAAGTTAATGCTGCTTAAAGCAGCATTATATTTCCCTGGATTTACAGACACTACACTCTGCATCAGTTCTCTCATGGGGTGTGGGGTGGGAGGGAAGTGCAGGATAATGTTGAGATGAATGGGACATGCCAGCAGTGTTAAATTTAAATGAAGCCAGAAAGAAAAGATTTCGACAAAAGAGTCTCCAAATCAGCAAAACTCCTTTTTCCAGATGTTCATGGTCTTCAACACACCCAAAGCTAGTGCTCTTTACTTTATTAGAGGGTTGCACATGTAGGGTGAGTCTACACTGCAACTGGGAGTGTCTCCTCCAGCCCAAGCAGACAGACTCATGCTAGCTCTACTTGAATTAGTATGTTAAAAATAGCAGTGTGGACATTGTGACCCGGGCAGTGGTTTGGGCTAGCCACTTGAGCTCACATCCAGGGGATGAGACAAGGGCAGCAAGCCAAAGCAGCCACGCATGCTGCAACATCTGCATCTACCTGGGCTGTGAAGGATGCTCCCAGCAGCAATGTAGACATACTCTTAGTTGCTACTGTAGACCAAACTTATTGCACACATGAAGCCCTCCTGCCATTCCCCCTACAATCTCCTGGTGTGCCACCTCCCAGTTTTCTCTATTTCAGAGAGTCCCTACACCCTTACACCTTGGGGGTTCTGTTCTCCTCACCCCCGCCACCAATCTCTCCTGCCACATGCCAGGAACCAGGTGCCCAAAACATTCCATAAGACTCGCAGCACTGGATAGACCATTGGTTCATCTAGTCCAGTATCCTGGCACTGGCCACTGTCAAAAACAGATGTTTCTGGCAGATGGAGGCTTAGGGATACCCAGAGCATGTGGTTAAATCCCTGACCATCTTGGCTAATAGCCACAGATGGACCTCTTCTCCATGAATTCATCTAATTCTTTTTTGAAGCCATTTATACTTTTGGCCTTCACAACATCCCATGACAAAAAAGTTCCATAGTTGACTGTGTGCTGTGTGAAGAAATACTTGCTATTGTTTGTTTTAAACCAGCTGCCTATTAATTTGAACGGGTGACCTCTGGTTATTGTGTTACATGAAAGGGCAAATAAGATTTCTCCATGACATTCCTGATTTTATAGATTTCTACCATATTCCCTCCTAGTCATTTCTTTTCTAAGGTGGACAGGTCCAGTCTTTTCCCCCTCTCTCCTCATATTGAAGCTGTTCCATATGCCTAATCATTTTTGTCGCCTTTCTCTGTACTTTTTCCAATTCTTTTTTTTAGATGAAATCCATGACGATTTGGAACTGATTAGATGAAGCATTCAAAAGCCATCATGTTACATACGGATATATAGAAACGTCATCAAGTACGGCCTTTGGTTGCTTGGCCAACTATCCAAAAAATAATGTTTGTAATGTACCTTAAACTATGTAAACAAGGAGCCTATTTGTTGTCCTAAAGCTCCACAAAACCGCCTTCTGTTCTTTTCTCTCTCTTCCTTTGACAGCTACATTTTTTCCTCCATTATCGGAGGCTGTCCTATTTTCTTCTTGAGATTCCACCACCCCAAACAAAACTCTCCCAAAACAAAACCCACTGGCTTGGGGCCTACTGGATTTAAACAGAAACGATTCACTTAGGCTAATATTCTTAGAACTCTGTAAGAATGGGAGAACAATTACTTAGTATTGCAGATTAAAAAAGAGCACACAGCAGTTAGAGTTAACTGGATCTGACATTGTTAACACCTGAGCCGCTGCCTCCACTGCTATCCAAGAGGAGGAGATAGGTGAAGAATGAAGGAACTGAACCATCAGACAGAAAACAAATTAACCTATTTCTTTCCTGTTTTCTTCTCATTATTTTTTGTTTGTCTTTACCCAAGAATTCTTGGTTGTAAATGGTTTGAATAAAGAAGGGTTCTCTAACTAAACTATCGAAAGATCATGCTTTGGGGTTTCAGTCTCCATACTGAGAACAAGAACAGAGTATTTTAACGTCAAAATAGCCTTATTTAGTAAAATATGGCCAAATTAACACAAAACACTCTATAGTGCCTGTTTCCTGGCTCTAACTCCTTCCATTCAGCCACATACACCCCCAAAACACACGAAGTCCCACCTACACAGAGATAGCTATAGAGGAGCTACTGCCAGCTCAGGAGCAGTGGGAATTTATTAATAATCATATTCAAGATGTGCTAGGTGCTGTACAGACATACTGGAGAATAAAGTCTCCATCCCAATCATCATCATGGTGTGTAGCCTCCAATCGCCTCCTTCCGTTCTCCAGTCTATTTTGGCCATAAATTTGTGTGTTTGTTCCTCTTCATATCACACACAGGACATTCAACACATAGTAGTCCTCGTGCATAGGGACAGGAGCCATTTGGGGGTATGATTTCTGCATATATTAAGTAGTGCACAATGTGTACATGGGCTGTGATGGAATGACAGATTCCCAATAGACACTGTGCATTAAAACGCACTGTGGCAAGGACAGTACTGCCTTGTATACATGAACAACTCTCTTTTACATTGTTGTTAGTTTTTTTTTAAATACAGAGAGGTCCATTAGGAACATCTTGCAAGATCAGCAAAGAGTCCTGTGGCACCTTATAGACTAACAGACGTATTGGAGCATGAGCTTTCATGGGTGAATACCCACTTCGTCGGATGCATACCCACTTTGTCATTGACATGCATCCGACCAAGTGGGTATTCACCCATGAAAGCTCATGCTCCAATATGTCTGTTAGTCTACAAGGTGCCACAGGACTCTTTGCTGCTTTTATGGATCCAGACTAACAGAGTCTACCCCTCTGATACTTGACATCCTGCAAGATATTATTTTAAAATAAATCTATTTTTAGTTAAAGGAATGCAAAAAGGACAAAAACAAAAAAATCTGTGAAGCCAAAAAATATGGAAATAGAAATAAAATTACCCATAAAACAGAGAACGGAGGGAGCAAATTCTGCTTTCAGGTACAACCACATGTAACAGGGGCACTCACCTCAAGCATCTTTGCAGTACTGCAGTCCTTTTCCTGCTCCTGCTGCCCCCTGTAGGTTGTCAGCTAATCTTGGTCAGGGTCTTCAGTGATTTGACCCTCAGTCCAAGTCACAAAGTCCAAATTAACCCCTTCTGGGATAATACAAGCCCAACAAAACTGTCTATCTGCCCTCATCAGGGTCTTCAGCCCCAGCTTTGGGCTCTTTAAATGCAGCCTTTTGCTCAGATGTTCAAATGAGTCTGGTCCCCTTTTCCTTCACCAGTGGCTAGCGGGGGGAAGTCAGCCCGCTCACTCACTCCTCTGGGTTCCAAACCAGAGATCCTATAAACAGAAGCCACGTAGTGCTCACTTCAATTTGTTGCTGCTTCTTACCTGGGCCTTTTCCCACCTGGCCCCTTTATCTTCACCCCTTATCTCAGGGTTAAGGTTCTCAGGTCCTCTCTCTCCCAGCTTATGCAGATGCAGCCAGAACCAAACTCAAGTCTCTTTGACCAAAGAGTAGCATTGCACTGCACTGTGCCCCACCCCACGGTCCCAGCCAGGAACTGACCTGCTAAGGCCCTGCAGTTCTTTTTACCTAGGCCCTGGGAGCCCTCTAGAGGCAGGCCTGGAGGACCCACCTTTGTACTCATTTTCTGGCGCAGAGTGTAGCAAGACTGTGGGGCCTCCTGCAGGGAGCAGCAAAGACCAGGTGCACCCCATCACACCATGAAAATACAGAATAAGTCAACTAAGTTACTAAAAGAGCTTTACTATACAATGAAACCTTTGTTATAACCTTAACTTCTCTAATATCACTTTTGGTGCCCATGAATTATACAGAACAACTACAGTGCACTATCGTAGTACACAAGAATAACTACCATATTCCTAAAGTTTATAACATATGAAGTTACATTCCATAATTACACTAAATAAAATTAATACTCTTATGTCAAAGTATTAATGAAAGCCAGTGATGTAACACTATTTTGCTTAATACAGACTTCACTGGTCACTGGAATAAAAGGATTAAGTATTACAAATCCTGGTGGTACTCCACATTAACAAGCAATTTATAATAATTTATTCCACATGTCTGATACCAGTGAAAAAAGCTGCAGAACACAAAGCTAGCTGATGTCTCCAGGAAGTGAACTGCTCACTCTGTTCTAATATTAGAAGCAGACTACAGCAATGCAGCAAGTATCATTCCTTCCATATCCCCAAATGTTTTGAGCCTTTTTCCACACAAGTACAAAACACACGTGAGTTAGTGTCAGTGATTGGGTTAAAATGTCTATCATTTTATGGACATATGGACATACTTAGGACACGCTTTAAAGATGCCACCAATATGACTTCCACAACCAGTGATAATACGGACAGCACCTGGAAAGGGAAAAAGAAGGCAACCAGAGAAGCATGATGTAAAATAATAGAGAAAGAAGCCAAATCCATCAACAAGACAGTCAGAACCCAGAACAGATCAGCACAAGACCAATATAAATGGTGCAACCTGATGAATGTCCTGTGCACTTGAGAGCATGGAAGATAGCAAAAAAAAAAGATAGAAAACCTTGCAAACAATTATTTTCTTTTTAAATATTGATGTTTAATTAAGCCATGCAAAGCACGGGTCTGATCTGACCTGCCGGAAGCAGTGTGGGCCGAGGGATGTGCTAGCCACCATTTTCCGCAGCCCCCATTGGCCTGGAGCGGTGAACCGTGGCCAGTGGGAGCTGCAATCGGCCAAACCTGCGGACGCTGAAGGTAAACAGCCCCTAGTGGGCCAGGTCGGTTTTTCCCGTGCCAAAGGTTGCCAATTCCTGGTCAACGGTCTTGCTGCATTACACACTGCCTTGATAGTATAAATAAATTGTAACACTATGGCAGTGTTTCCCAAACTTGGGACGCCACTTGTGCAGGGAAAGCCCCTAGCAGGCTGGGCCGGTTTGTTTACCTGCTGTGTCTGCAGGTCCAGCTGATTACGGCTCTCACTGGCCGCGGTTCGCTGCTCCAAGCCAATGAGAGCTTCTGGAAGCAGCAGCCAGCATGTCCCTTGGCCCATGCTGCTTCCAGCAGCTCCCATTGGCCTGGAGCAGTGAACCACGGCCAGTGGGAACCACAATCAGCCGGATCTGTGGACGTGGCAGGTAAACAAACTGTCCTGGCTAGCCAGGGGCTTTCCCTACACAAGCAGCCCCCCAAGTTTGGGAACCATTGCACTATGGTATGAATTTTATCAGGTGATTTTTTCTTGCATGTGTAAACATACCTGGGAGGTGGGGGAGGGACTGTTTGTTAACTTTCATGTTTGCTTAATTGGTTGTGCAACAAAATACAGCCAAGGGTATATTATGTCTTTTAAAGCTCAGAAAGAAGAAGGGAAAAACCAACAGAGACCAGACTGACATCTATTTTTAGAAATATGTGAATCCATCTTTATTCTTCCCTTGGTAATATTTAAAAAAAAGAAAAGCCCTCTCTCCCTCCCCCTCTTGCAGTTGTCTCATTTTCTTCACTTGTTCTCTACCTTCCTGTCTATATCCCTCCTCTCAAAGCTGCAAGTCCAGCTAATGATGACAGGATTAAAAGATGGTTGTTGAATTTCTATCTAATGCCATGTCCCTAGTGACCATATGCCCAGTATGACTAACAGAGGTCTATCTTGTTGAACTGTTTCATCATCGAACCTTATATCAACCACTAGAGGGCAACAGTCAGTTTTTTAGCCATGTATATACAATACCAGGCTCCAACAGGTGTCCCAGCACAAAACTCAATACTGGCTTGAAAAACGGATTACTAATTCATGTCAAATATTAGCTGCTAGGATAATTTCCCAGAAATTAGACTGTTGGGGTGGAACAGGGGGCTGAGCTGGCCAACATAAAGGAAGATATAAGTTATATATCTGTTCAAGCACTAAGCACAGTGCCATTATGGAACAGTCTTAAAACCACAACGCAAATGCTGAAAATATAAACCAACACTAAACCATGCAACGATGTAACAAAACATAAACATAAAAGGTCCAAAGGTCCAAGTTAAAGTGTAGTTTTCCTATTAGAAATATGATTTTTTTTAACAAATATGAAACATTACGAAAATGGGAAGATGACAAATGCAGAAAAAGCTTAGCTAGTCATGGAGATTTTTGGTTGTTAATAGTAATGCTCACTACCATAAGCCTTTTCTGCAAGAGCCCAGTTTCCAAACAGGGCATCTAAGTAGGACTCTGTCCTGCATCTGGATCAGCAGATAAGCACACAAATGGCTGTTTCATGCATACCTACGTGTCATTTTGAGCAGGCTTTTTGGAACAACCCCATTAAGGTGCCGGCATTTAGACATCCCCTCTTTTCTGTGTTGTCTTCTACTATCAGGAGGCCGTTTCCTCAGCATGCTACCAGCAAAAAGGGTTCAGTCATTTAGTAACTTTTGCAATGGCAGACGAGAGGAGGTGTCAGTAAAAAAATCACATAGACCCTGCAAAGCGGGCTTGTGATCTGCAGGTTTGAGGGCAAATTGGGAGGGAATTGTAATGAGAGGTCAGACAGAGATTTTATATTAAAAGACATGGACATCCTAGACATTTTTAATTAACAGAGTAGTGAAGTTCAGTGTTATTGATCGCCACTTGTAGGGATAATTTGGGATGATGGATTAAAAATTATTTTCCAGTAAGAGAGTTCCTTTTCATGCCAATGTGTTTGCCCTCATTTACACTGATCACTGGGCTTTCTGGGGTGCAAAGACTAGATTGGAAGTAATTTCTTTTCTGTTCTTAGAAGCCAGAAAGAATGACATCCCTTGCTGACTGCCAATATGTACAGGTCAATTGTAACCTGGCTGACCTGCTTTAGTATAAATCATTCGTTCTCATAAAACTCAGATTTTGCTGAAACAAATACATCCACTTTGAAAAGTCCCATGTTTGTACTCTGCATATACTGATAATTGGACATAAAAACGAAGATTGCCTTAATGATCATGTAAATGCAACTGGCATACAAATGAATCCTAATAATAGGATTCTGTTGTATGCCACTTACGTTGTAAAAATAGTCTACTTTTTTTCAACATTAGTGGACAGATTCTCAGTCAGTGTCAATCATCACAGTTGCATTGACTTCAGTGGAGCTCTGATGATTTACATCAGGTGAAGAGATGCCCCCAGATGTTTTCAATATTATTTAGGTCATACATACGGGCTCCTATAAATATTAATTTCCCCCACATTCAGAAACTTTATCTGAAAATTGCTTTTCTCCAGCGTTGTGCATCATTTCCAGTTATAAGTTTGTGCCTTTGGTGTTAATTTGTAAGCACTAATTTGTGATGTTTCACTTTATGGTTTAGAATGACAACATGATGATCATTTTAGCAATTGGCAGATCATATGGAACTAATATTCTCTCTGAACTCTAAAGCACACTAAAGGAATTACACATGCACAAACACAAAGTTGTGTCATGGGAATGATGATCTTGAACAAGTTTCAGGAAAAAAGTGTGTACTATTCTAAACACAGTTTTAAAAATAGCTTCTGCACAGAGTGATTGATTCCTGCGTTAGTGAAATTTTGCTCTCTTCTTCCTATTTAAAAGAATAACCTTTGCACCATAAAACAGGGAGGAGAGGCAGAATGATGAGAATGGCAATGAGTGATGAATATGGGAATCTTGGAGTATGAGAGTTCCATTGTGTCTTTGTGATGTTTATCTTTCCAAACTGTGAACTTTCAACATACTTGAGTCCAGTGGTTTTGGGTAGGTCGGGTGTGTCCCTTCCCGACTTTATGACTGGGTGGGAGACTCCTCTTACAGGGGACTTCCTGCTAAAGAGGAAATTCATAGACAAAATGAGTTTGCAAAGACAGATGTAGCTGTTGCTCTTCTCTCAGGAGACAACAAAACTGACTTTTGGTAATTAACTGAAGGAGGATTCAAAAATAGGATTGACTAATTGTCTGTTTGTGAACACAACTGTTTTCAAATATCCATTTGTTCAAATACTACATACATACTAGACAGACATAGCTGTGGGTACTCCGCACCTTTGAAAAATCAAACCAGTTATTTATGTACCCAACATTAGGCACGCAGGGTAAAATCCTGGTCCCAATGACAGTCCCCTGTAATATTTTGTCAAAGGCAAAACTCTGATTGACTTCAATGGGGGCCAGGAGTTTCTACCCCAATCTTGAAAACTGTGGGCTTGCTGCTTGCCCATAAAGGAGCATCATAAAGAAGAGGTTCAAGGTCAATGTTTAAATCCAAACTGCCCACACCATCATATTAGAAGGAGAATAGTTATGCCCCCTGAATCAACTCCTGTCTCTTCTTTCCTACCCTCCCCCACATTCAATGCTTACCTCGCTGATGCATCTTAGTGTGGCACTACAATGAATATGGATCATAGAATTACTATTTTGTTTTCTTCAAGCACAAAAGCCACGACAATACACTGTTCCGTGGTTAAACTGTGCAAAGGTCCATCTTATAATATAAAGAGACAATGTTAAAATTAAAAATACAAAAAAACAGATCGACCCAGAAGCTCCTCATTTTACAACTACAATGATTTCAAAAAATAATCTTTTCAGTAGCTAAAAATAGTGCTTCGAAAGGACACTCATATTACTGCCCGATCCAGTATAAATAAATCAGTGGATGTGTATCATCTGCTTTCATAGCATGTGTGTACCCTGGGTTTGTTTACATTGGATCACACAGTAAATTGAGTGTTTGGATTTTCTCAGTCTAAGCTATAATCCAAAATAATAATAAAAAAAATTAAAAAACCTAACTTGCTGTGCAGCTTGAGGTAAACAATCCTGCACATTCATGATGTGATCAGAGATGGAGGGTAAACAGAGGTTTCTTTAAATTGGGCTGCTCAGTGTCTGGAGTTTAATGTTTCTGAGTGAAGTGAGTGCTGGTGAAAGATATTGGTAATATAGCATTAGGGCCCAAGTTCTCCTTTAACACATGCAGCAGGGCAGCGGTAGTGTACATTTCTCCCAGACCAGCACCTTTGTGTCTCAGTTAATGCTCGCCCCTCTACTGAGACTGCTTAGTAAGAGTGCTAACTTTGATGATGTTTGTTGCGATGAAGAAAATCTGTCCTATAGGAGCTGGACAGTGCCCACCAACTCATTTTACAAAGGCCAATGAACAACATCAGATATTCATGTATTTTGTATATTGACATGGCCCAAATCTGAACCAGTGACAAAGCCATGAAAACTCTGTAAAAATATCACAGGGAACTGAACGACACACACGATTGATATTTGGAGCATGTAGTCCATTGTCAATCCCATAAATCAGGCAGTTTTCGGCACTATCAGATGATATGGCTGACTAGTGCAACTTGCCTTCCCATTCATCGCCCTTATATCTGCTCTGGCCTGACAGTCTAGAATTGAAAACACAGGGGACCAATAGATAATGGCCCCATTGTCAAACCTATATATTATTCAGTCGCCTGTGGGTTTTTTGTTTCACAATAAAGCAGGTTAAAAAAATCATAGAGGGGATAAGTGGGGCTGCAAGAGGTAGAAACATATTATACAGCTAGTGGGTAAACTGTATCTAAATATGCAGACAATAAGGAAAAAAGCAATATGCACTATACTGGAAATGTTTCACAGCAATTACTTGCACTAAACACAGTCTATCTTACTATAATTAACCACAGCTTATAAGACTAACCAGTCTTTCAGTGATGTGCATTTCAAAACCAAAGGACCTGTTACCTGTAAGTCACTCTAGGGCAAACTAGGTGATTTATGATAGACTTGTAAAAAAAAAAAAAAAACACTAGTTAATTAATTCTCAAAACTAGTAATTAATTCACTATACAGGACTATTAAAGGAGGAATCACCGAAAAAACTGATGGAATGGATTAGAGACTTTTACAATTTTCCCTCAGTGCTGGGAATAGGTGGTTTTCATGTTTCAAGTGAAGGTAAAAAGAAGGGTTTAAGACAATTGAAAGACTCTGTTTTTCAATTTCCTGAACTCACAGCCCTGATACTTTCTTTGTTGATACAGCAAACAATCAGAATATGAAGACTCAAGACTTGTCATTACTATAGTGATCAGCACAAGAGTAATGTCAATAAACAAATAGCTAAAAAGCAGAAAAATAAACATATATATCAAACATTTATAAATTAGCTCTGTTCTGTTGTCTTATGATGAAAATCAGCATGTTCTCTATAAGCCAGTAAATTCTTTGGGGAAATGGATTATCTTTTTGCTGTATGTGTCTACCCCACCTACACCACAACAGAGCTCTAATCCCAAATTGAAGTGTCTAGGTGATATTGCAATATAAATACATAATATTTTTTTCAAGCAATACACTTATTAAGGAACATACATTATACAGACTTACATATTGTCAGAACTTCCAAGCAGTCAGGAAACTTTGGACTCGAGGAAAGTGCTATATCCTTTTTGGGAGAGAAATAGAGACACACTGGATTAATAAATTATTCTAGTCCCACTTTATTTACACTATATGCAGTGTCTGCCAAATATAGCTTTGATTAGAGATGTTAAACAGCACATACTAGGTCTATTTCATAAACAGCACTCAAAGCTTCTCAGGAACATGCTAGTCACAGTGGCATCCCTCGCTATGTCAACCTCCAGCAGAGCAGTTTGGACAGATGCGGGATTACACAGTTGCAGATTCTTTCCCAGCAAGTCTAAATGACCGTGTTAAAAATACTGGCAGCTGCAGGAGCTTTGTCTACACTAGAGCTTGCACTGTTTTCTACGACTGGTGGAGCTGCATTAGTGTTAATAATGGTGGGCAATTTTTTGAAACAACAATCACCACCAAACAAACTAGCAAAGGCCCACTGAAGACAACAATGTGTTGAATATCTTTGTTGTTTGCTTGTGGAGTCAACTTGTTTTTCCCTGGATATTACCCAACAAAAAATGTAAACCCCTGGATATAGTTGCTTCCCCTTTTACACAACTGTTCTATTCTTTTTGTCACACTATTGAGGATGAAAGTATTGTTGATATAGTTTAACCACAGTGCTCAGTTAAAATGTGTCTAACTAGCATGATGTGACAGGTTTCAGAGTAGCAGCTGTGTTAGTCTGTATCCGCAAAAAGAACAGGAGTACTTGTGGCACCTTAGAGACTAACAAATTTATTTCAGCATGAGCTTTCGTGAGCTACAACTCACTTCTTCGAATGCATAGAAGGGAACACACAGACAGGAGATATTTATACATACAGAGAACATGAAAAGGTATGCATACCAACAGGAAGAGTCTAATCAATTGAGATGAGCTATCATCAAAAGGAGAAAAAAAACTTTTGAAGTGATAATTAAGATGACCCATAGAAGGTGTGAGGAGAACTTAACATAGGGAAATAGATTCTCTAAGGTGCCACAAGTACTCCTGTTCCTTTTAGGGTGATGTGGTATTTTGCTCACTGAGAATGGTCTGTAGACATCAGTGATAAATTCCTTTCAATGACTAAGGCATACGACACATTTGGCATTAATTACACTTCAGTACTAAAATGCTAGTTTGCCGTATCGCCCATCACTCGTAAATATTTTCCACTCATACATCAACAAATCTCTTGGAATAATTAGTGTGACCAGCTATGTAAATTGATTCCCAAGCTAAAGGATGTTTGAGCAAATTTAATTTTATAAAGATCACCTGAAGTATAAGTTTGCACAATGGCTTGTCCCTCGCACCACAATGAGCATTTATTCTCTCTTCTCTCTCCCCTCCTCTTCCTTCCTGGTGTCTCTGCCTGTAATCCTCTTCTTCAATGCATCCAAAATGCTGCTGTGAATATCAGTTTCCTTGCATGACATGGAATACATTTCACTCCCCTCTTTAAGCCCATCCACTGATTTCCCCTTGCCTCTGGCAGCATGTTCAAACTACCTGTCTTCACCTTCCAGGGTCTGTACACTATCACTTTCTACTCCCCAACCCTTGCTGCCTAGTCCAGATGTGTGTAATAATGAAAACATGGACTCTTGGCAGGGCTTTGGAGTGGAGCCCGGAGCTGAAGCGTGGAGCAGTGGAGCTGTAGGTTTTTGCCTGGAGCTGGAGCACAGCTCCAAGGCCCTGACTCTTGGTAGTGAATAAACCACACTAGACTGGCATAATTATGTACAGTAGTAGTAGAAGTTATTAAAACAGTACAAATGTCCATTGGCATTCTGATTTAAAATGGAGTCCTACCAGCATTATATAAGCATGAAATGCAACGTTTTAACAAAAGTTTCTGAGATCTTAAATGGGGCCATCCTTCTGGGCTATTTTCCTCTTGCTCATTGCAGAATCATCCAATTCTACCTCATGATTTTACAGAATGAGGTTCCTAATCACACCAATTAGCCTGCATGAAAAGTTTTACTGTGCTTAGAGGTACTTGTAACATATATTTTCACAGGTCTTGATTTTGCATTTTTTATTTCTCTGCAGGGTGGATTTGATTTAAATCACTAGTCAGGAAGACTCAATTTAATCATGGATTTCTACATAGAAGTGCATTCTTGTTGGCTGTTACAACCTTAATACATATTCTTAGGAATAGATGTAGGTTTCATTTTTAGAAGGTACACACTACACATTTTAAGTGATTTATTTTGAAAACTTTTCAGATTTGTTTTACAGCTATATCAGAAAATGAATGATTACTTTGTTATTTCATTTAGCAAAGGTAATTGAAGCAGATATTTATGAAGTCATTGGAAGGTGAACTATCTCCAATTCAGCAGGCTAATCATTAATATTTGGAGGATTTTCTTGCCATGCTGTATTAAGAGAACATCATCAGATAGACATATACATTGTTTTATTTAACTATAACAACGTTATGTATTATGGATTTTTTTCTTCAAACAGCAAAACTAAGCATCTCTGATGGTATCTTCTAGACCAGGGATCAGCAACCTTTGGCACATGGCCCTTCAGGGTAAGCCCCTGGCAGGCCGGGCTGGGCCAGTTGTTTACCTGTGGTGTCCGCAGGTTCGGTCGATCGCAGCTCCCACTGGCTGCGGTTTGCCGCTCCAGGCCACTGGGAGCTGCGGGAAGCGGCAGCCAGCATATCTCTCAGCCTGCGCCACTTCCCGCAGCCCCCATTGGTCTGGGATGGTTAACTGTGGCCAGTGGGAGCCACGATCAGCCAAACCTGCAGACGCTGCAGGTAAACAAAGCGGCCCGGCCCACCAGTGGCTTACCCTGATAGGCCACGTGCCAAAGGTTGCCGATCTCTGTTCTAGACAGAGCATTGAGTCCCATTGAGTAGATAGAAAGATTAACCTAAATAATCTATACACAAGCCCCTGGGATCCCATAAAATTGGGTTCCTAATCCATGAACTGTTGGAACTCATTTACAAAACTTTTCTTAAACATTACATGAATATATTGTCGCATATTGTAGAATTAGAATTTATAATCTCTATTCCATGATGAGATATCTTTGAGGTATAATATATTTTAATTAAAACTCTCTTTAGATTAAAAAGCATTTTATCAAAAAAAAATCTGATTAAAGAAAAACAAAACTTTTTTTTTAATTTAAAATCATTGCTTTTTATCCACCCTGTTTCTCTGTGTGTATTTAGTATTTTACACATATGCTGTGTTACAATCATTTTGATTTTTTTCCTTGGCACTTGAAGAACACAAGAGGTGTTGGTATTTCTTACTGCCCAGGCCATCCTTTGTTTAAGGTTCTTCTGAATGCTAATTAGGTTTTCACTATCCTTGGATAAAGTATTAGCTAGAAAGCTACTCATATTGAGTCACAGACTTGAAATTACCATATTTCTTAGTAAATCTCCTAATTCAACCAATATCGAATGCAGTTTCTTATGGACTGTGTCTAAGCATAGGCCCTGCACTGAATTTCACTTCTTATTCATCTGCTTTCTTCTAAAGTGGATCTGAACAATGACAGTGCACACAGTACAGCACGAGACTATACTTGTATCAGTGTCTTCTAAGTTAAATCTGTTTACTTTATTGAGAATGCTTACTACTGTCAGAGTCATAGGTGGTGCTGGAGGGGAAGCTGTATTCTGTTACATTGGAGCAACACCAATAGTTTTTATTTTGCTCTCATGCACTTTATTCCTAAAAGAAACTTATGTCCAAAGTTCAGTAAGCTGTTATGCAACAGAAATCAAATACTCTATGCTGGTTCTTTCAGAATTTGTTCCTGCTCACAAGGGTGTTGTCATAAACAGATAAGTAAGAGTTAATAAGACAGAAGTACTTCATATCTCTTTTGCCTGTAAAGGATTAACAAGATCAGTGAGCCTGGCTGTCACCTGACCAGAGGACTAATCAGGGGACAGGATACTTTCAAATCTTGAGGGAGGGAAGTTTTTGTGTGTGCTGTTAGATTTTGGTTGTTGTTCTCTCTGGGTTCTGAGAGTGACCAGACATGCAACCAGGTTTCTCTCCAATCTCCCTGATACAGGTTCTTGTAGATTCAAAATAGTAAGTACTAGGTGATAAGGCGAGTTAGGCTTATGTTTGTTTTCTTTATTTGCAAATGTGTATTTGGCTGGAAGGAGTTCAAATTTGTATTTTGCTGAAAGGATTTTAATTTGTATTTGTATACTTAGGCTGGGAGGGTATTCCCAATGTCTATAGCTGAAAGACCCTGTAACATATTTCATCTTAAATTTACAAAGATAATTTTTACTGTTTTTTTTCCTTTCTTTAATTAAAAGCTTTTCTTGTTTAAGAACCTGATTGTTTTTTTATTTCTGGTGTGAGACCCCAGGGGACTGGGTCTGGATTCACCAGGGAATTGGTGGGGAGAAAGGAGGGAAGGGGCAGAGAAAGGTTAATTTTGTCTCTGTGTTAGGATTATTTTCTCTCTCAGGGAGAGTCTGGGAGGGGGAGAGAGAAGGAGGGGGGAAGGTGAATTTTCCTCTCTGTTTTAAGCTTCAAGGAGTTTGAATCACAGTAATCTTCCAGGGTAACCCAGGGAAGGGAAGCCTGGGAGAGGCAACGGTGAGGGAAAGGATTTACTTCCCTTGTGTTAAGATCCAGAGGGACTAGGGTCTTGGGGGTCCCCGGGCAAGGTTTTGGAGGGACCAGAGTGTACCAGGCACTAGAATTCCTGGTTGGTGGCAGCGCTACAAGTACTAAGCTGGTAATTGAGCTTAGAGGAATTCATGCTGGTACCCCATCTTTTGGATGCTAAGGTTCAGAGTGGGGAATTATACCATGACAAGTGTATAGACACCCTCTTGTGGAAGCTGCCCATTTTACATGAGAACAGTATGCACACAAACCCACATACCAGCACTTGTTTGTCTCAGGACTATGAAGTGTTCATCCAGCAGAATGGTATCCTGACATCTAAAATCAAATCCCATAACCCAGCCATTCTACATTTAGCACCTTCCTCCAGTTATGGGGCAGAGAGAAAACAGTTTCAGACTACCATTGGGAAGAGCAAACAAGAGGACATGTGACCAATATATTTTAAAGGCTATTTTATCAAGAATGATATTTCTCCCCAAAACAGATATTCAAAGGAATAAATGCCAGAAAGTGCATTTTCTCATCCCTAGTCCAAAGAGATTGTTTTTCCCTTCCTCGATGCTGTAAGTGCAGGAGTTTAGCTGGCCCCAGTGGGCGGTTATAAGGCTTTTATTCTATCTTTTTATTATGGACAGGTAATTTAAATATCTTTCTTAGTACACTCTTTGTATCAGCCATAATTTGTAGCCATCTTATGACTAGGAAAATAGGATCTCCAACTCATACATGTGTAACCCTTCTGCCAGGTGGAGCTGGCAGCAACCAGGGTCAATATCTAGGGGTTCCTTTTCAACAATACAACACAGAACCAGCTCAAACCCCAACTAGTAACCTGAGAAAATTACACACCACCCAGGGCACCTTTGAGAGGCCACACTTCCCCACTCACAAGCACAGAGATTGAGTGTAGAGAAGAAATTTTTAATGAAAGGAAGGAAGTCACCCACTATTAATTAGGGCAGTGTTTCCCAAACTTGGGAAGCCATTTGTGTAGGGAAAGCCCCTGGCGGGCCGGGCCGAGGGCCGTACTGGCCACTGCTTCCAGCAGCTCCCAATGGCCTGGAGCGGTGAACTGCGACCAGTGGGAGGCGCGATCGGCTGGACCTGTGGATGCCGCAGGTAAACAAACCGGCCCGGCCTGCCAGGGGCTTCCCCTACACAAGCGGCGTCCCAAGTTTGGGAAACACTGAATTAGGGGAAAGGCCACAAGCACGATTCATAAACTGTGAGCAGGACACCCACCCCAGAGTGCACGGGGCAGTCTTCTACCTCATGTTCTGGTGTTCAACCAGGGCCGGCTCCAGGCACCAGTGGAGGAAGCACATGCCTCGGGCGGCACATGCTTTTCTTTCTTTTGCTTGGGGCAGCAAAAATGGTAGAGCTGGCCCTGTCTACAACCAAAAGTTCTTTTAGTGTGCCCCTTTCTGATTCCTCACCATACCCCCACTCACAGTGGTTGTCCTTGGTCAGTGAGGACCCAGGGTTCAGGGACCCACCTGGGGAAGAAGGCACCTTGCTTGCTCTGCCATCTGAGTACTTGCTTCACCTGGCCGCCCTGCCAGCCGCTGCTCCTCGCCGCCTGGCCACCCCGCCACCCGTCAGTTACCTTCTGCTGCCACCTACCTCTCTCTGTGACTTCTGTAGGTCAGTCTCTTAGTGATTTTTAGCTCTCAGCAGGCTAGGCAGAAACACTGCCCCACCACAACTGATTTCAGCTCTTACCGAGTACTTAAAATAGCAAAAGGCTCCTACTGAAGCCTACTTAGCTCCATCTCTGAACAGTGGGGTGGGACAGGTTAAATCAGACCGGGGACCTCTTCGCTAGGACAACTGTCCCCAACTCCCCACTCCTTTTACTTTCATAGGGGTCTAGCATTTGAGCCCCAAGCTTAGCGAGTTCCTTTCAGCTGAGGGTGACCCCTCAGTTGGGACAAGCTCAGCACAGTTCTGCTCCCCTTTAGTCATACAATGACGATAACATTTCACTACCCCTGCATTCAGTACTAAAGTGATTTGTAACCCAATACCAGCCAAAGTTGATCACTTGGAGCTCCACAGCTCCTGTTTTCTAGATACCTATGCAAAGTAGTTATGTGCATGTAAATACAGTTTGCTCCTGAAGTCTCTCCCGCTCCCCAACTAGCTGTCAGGGGAGAGTTCATTCAGACCCTGCTTACACATGCTTTCAACGACTCAGGAGCACTGAAGAGCAATGCATGCTGTATCACCTCAATCACCTTCCCCCATGCTGATACTCCTTCTTTTCTAGAAAAACTTAAACAATTAATTAATTAAGGCCTGGAGGGTTTTTTCCAAATGTTAGAATACTCTACCCAATTTTCACAATCCTAGAATAACTAGATGTTTTGCTACAATGAAAAGCTAAAAGTGTTAATCTTTAAATTGTCATCATTAGGTTTCAGAGTTATTGTCCAAATGAGATGAACCAAGGCAATTCACACCAGCTAGAGTTGTTCTTTCAGGTGTTCTCTCTGACAACACTGCAGTGGTTTAACATTCTAATGGCTTTCTTCATAAGCCCAAGGGTAAAGAATTTAAGCCTAAGGGTAAACAAACAAAAAAAAACTGAGAGTGCTCTCCAGAAGAGCACTGCTTCTGCACATTTTGTACTCACACTGCCTGGAGATCTCTGGTTTCTTCCTTCCAAGTATACTGTACTTTACCATTTGGGGCTTTTGTATTGAGATCATTTATCACTATATTTATCTCCAGACTATTCCTGGATTCCCCACATTATACTGAAATACCATCTCCCTCTCACAAGTCAAACAGAAACTATCAACTGAGAAGAGTTTGTTTACTAACCAATAGGGACAGAGAAATATTGAAATGTTCAGAGTCTCAAGTTAGAACTGTTGCCAGAATTTTCAGACATATAAAATACTTTCTGTAGCCCGTGATGTCTGACATAGACAGACTGCCAGAGAAAGGTCATCCAAATCCAAATCATCAATAGTACAATGGTGGCAGAAGATGTGAAAAACAATTACAGTACACATGTTCTTTTCCCCTTAGGACAAAGAGTCTGACGCTATACCATTTTTTTTATACTAACAAGGATGTAACTAATTCATGTTCTATAGCAGTGTTTTCAAAACTTGGGATGCCGCTTGTGTAGGGAAAGCCCCTGGCGGACTGGGCCAGTTTGTTTACCTGCCGCATCTGCAGGTTCGGCTGATCGCGGCTCGCACTGGCGGCGGTTCGCTGTTTCAGGCCAATGGGAGCTGCTGGAAGCGGTGCGGGCCGAGGGACGTACTGGCCACCGCTTCCAGCAGCTCCCATTGGCCTGGAGCAGTGAACCGCAGCCACTGGGAGCCGCGATGGGCTGAACCTGCGGACGAGGCAGGCAAACAAACCGGCCTGGCCCACCAGGGACTCTTCCTACACAAGCGGCGTCCCAAGTTTAGAAAGTACTGTTCTATAGCATAATACAAAGCTCAGTTTCTGTTCCTTTATAATAGTTTTTAAATTGTTCCATTTATGTATAATAGGTAAAGTAGTTTGGGTCCAGTTAAGGTATTTGGATTCAAAACATTTCCTCAGCCCTAAAGCAGGAGCACCACAAGTAAACCTCTGATACAGGCCCTCCTCAATACATACATAGATTCTACATGAGTGAATTTTGCAAAGATTTGAGGATGCACTAACATGCATCTCTACTGTTATTTAAAACTACTGTTACTCTGATTCAAAACAGTCCAGTGTATATTCCCAGAAGGGAACAAGAAGTGAATTTTGTCTTTGGAGTGAAGTTTATAAACCCTGTCATTGGAGGCAGATGATAGCTGAAAATGGGCAGGCATCACTGGCTCTGAGCCTGAGTCTCAGCATGGCAATTTACAACAGCAAGTAAAGATCTGATTCTAAAAAGGACAAGCAAAGGTAACCTTAAATGCCTTTGTTGTTTAGCACTGAAATGGGAAGAAACTCCGTAGTTTTGGTTCACAGGGGGCCATGCAAAAATATCATTCTTCAGTTTCAAGAGATGCAGTTCAGATTCCCAGAATTTCACTTTTGAACAAGCCCAAAAAGTTAAAGCAAGAGTAGTTGAAATCATAGTTTACTGCTTGCTTTCTGCCAACATTCAAATGATTGCTTTTTACTCACACAACTGCTAGCAAAAAGCAAATTTCAAAGTCTCATGCACAAGCATTTATGGTAACCAAAGTGAATGTCAAACTCCCAAGCATGAGTATTTATGGAAATCAAATTTTAAAACAGATAGTAAACAAGACAGACAATGACCTGATTTCCACTCTTCATAAATAGGGCCACACCCCATACACACACAGTTATATTGTGTCAGAGATTGTGCACTATGACAGAAATGTGTAGTTCATCAAAGGCAGCACACATGGTATATTTTAAATGGGGTGGAATATTACTTAAAAAAATCCTGTGATAGAGCCCTGGCAAAGAGTCATTTCAATGAGACAATTAAATGTAAACTCCCCACCTAATCAATAAAATGGCCAGTTTAATATTTTTAGGAAGCATGCTTTGGACAAGGCCAGTAGGGCCCAGAAATAAAAAGATTTTAAATGGTCTAAAATGCCCTAATCCTGTTTATATGCTACCTCTTCCTAATCTACCAACTTTCCCTGAGAGATTAAGCACCCTGGGCGCTTCTTTAAGATCTCCTGAGTTATGTTCATCCAGTCAAGCAGCAGAAATTGACCCATCACAACTAAGCAATACAACTTGAGTTTCAAATACTGAGTAGCAAACATTCCCATTTTAAACATTGGGTATGTCTACACCGTATAGAAGGTGTGATTGCAGTTTGGCTAGGCACACCTGCACTAGCTTTAATCTAGCAAGCTCAACTAAAACTAACACTGAAGAGATGACAGCACGGATCCCCAACATGGGCTATCAACATGAATTCATTCCCAGGATTCTGGGCAGGCTTGTACAGCCCACATTTAAACCCATGCTGCTAGTTTTAGCCATGATAGCTGAAGCTAGTGCAGATATGCTTGCCCAAGCTGTAACCACTTACTCGACTGCAGTGTGGATATACCCACTGTGACGAGTTCGGTCACATAGACCGCCTTGGGGCTGTCACCTGATGTGCTGAGATTACCTCTGAGCCCATTTTCCCTGCCATCTTGGGACTCCAGAACCCTGTCTTGTTGAGCCAGAGACACAAGCCTGCTGCAACCCAGACTCAGGGTCCGGTCCACACCCCCAGAGCTGCAGACTTTAACCAAAAACTGCTCAGTAAGTCACCTATCTCCAGCACCCAGACACCCTGTCCCCAAGGGGATCCAAACCCCAAATAAATCTGTTTTACTCTGTATAATGCATATACAGGGTAAACTCATAAATTGTCTGCCCTCTATAACACTGATAGAGAGATATGCACAGCTATTTGCTCCCCCAGATATTAGTCACTTACTCTGGGTTTATCAATAAACAAAAGTGATTTTATTACGTATAAAAAGTAGGATTTAAGTGGTTCCAAGTAATAACAGACAGAACAAAGCAAAATAAAAGCAAGTCTAAGCTTAATACATTAAGAAACTGTTTACAGACAAATCTCACCCTCAGAGATGTTCCAATAAACTTCATACTTCTAGGATGGCATGGACTGCACCCTCAGCAAGTTTGCAGATGATACTAAACTGGGAGGAGTGGTAGATATGCTGGAGGGTAGGGATAGGAATCAGAGGTGAGGCCTCATCTGGAGTGCTGTGTCTAGTTTTGGGCCCTACACTACAAGAAGGATGTGGAAAAATTGGAAAGAGTCCAGCAGAGGGCAACAAAAATGGTTAGGGGGCTGGAGCACATGACTTATGAGGAGAAGCTGAGGAAACTGTGACTGTTTAGTCTGCAGAAGGGAAGAATGAGGGGGGATTTGATAACGGCTTTCAACTACCTGAAAGGGGGTTCCAAAGAGGATGGATCTACACTGTTCTCAGTGGTACCAGATGACAAAACAAGGAGTAATGGTCTCGAGTTGCAGTGGCGAGCTTTAGGTTGGATATTAGGAATAACTTTTTCACTAGGAGGGTGGTCAAGCACTGGAATGGGTCACCAACGGAGGTGGTGGAATCTTCTTCCTTAGAGGTTTTTAAGGTCAGGCTTGACAAAGCCCTGGCTGGGATGATTTAGTTGGGGATTGGTGCTGCTTTAAGCAGGGGGTTGGCTAGATGACTTCCTGAGGTCCCTTCCAACCCTGATATTCTATGCTCCCCTAAATCAACACACATCCCCAAGTCTGATTAATTATGTTGACAAATTAATCCATCTGGCAAATCCTTCTGCAAATACAGGTTGGAACCCTGGTTCTACTAAAGACAATGGGGAGTTCCGGCACTGACTTCAATGGGAGGAGGCAAGATTTCACACAAAGTATTTAACAATTTATAAACTATTTTTCATTAGATGCATTTTGTTTAACATATAACAAGAAAATCAAGGTAATTTGCATTTCATGCCCTTAGCCATGCTTGTAAGAAAGACATTCATTTCATGAACTGAATAAATTTTTAATAAGCTCTTTTTATGTGTTTTTCAGAGGATATTATGAAATTAGAAGAGAAAAATTTCCAGGTGGCAAGAAAAGACTCATATTGTGTATAGACTAATTTTGCTCTGTACAGCAATATTTTTACTTTGTTTTTTTGTGTAATTTATACATACATATATGTATGCAAATTATAACATTTGTATAAAAGAAACATCATCCATGAGAAACCACATAACATTCCAAAACTGACACGTATTAAAACAATGACAGCTTGCTGAATTGCCAATATATTCTTCCACTTCTGGTAAAAACACTGTATGGCTTATAATAGTCAATAATGCATATTAATTAAAATACAGGGTTAATTCTGAGAAGAAAAAAAGACAACAAAGCAAAAGACATTAAATTTCATAGCACTGCACATTAAAGAGATAAGTAAATCTAAATACGACTATGTTACATGCTTATAACTAAAATGCTACATACCTACATAAGCATGTGTGTAAAACTATGATAAACAAACCTAATTAAAACCTTTGGTTCTGTGAAAACAGCGCAGCAAAATACATGTTGCATTAAGTGTTTACAACAAATTACACCTCTACCCTGATATAATGCAGTCTTCAGGAGACAAAAAGAATCTCACCCGATTATAGGTGAGACCGCGTTATATCAAACTAGCTTTGCCTCCCCCCAATTCCTTGTTCTCTGGCCGTCCCCTCCAGAGACCTCCATCCCTAATCACTCCCAGGATCCCACTCCCTACCCAACCTGCCTGTCCCCTGACTGCTCCGATCCCTATCCACCCCTCCCCGCCCCCTGACAGGCACTCACCGGCAGCGGTGGGAAGCAGAGCAGCCCAGCCCCAGTCCGCTCCACCGTGCCAGCTCCCAGCCACGTGTTCCGCTTCCTGCCGTTGGTGAGTGCGGGGAGGTTGGGGAAAGGATACCCTCTGCACTCACCTGTGGCAAGAAGCAGGCCCAGCCTGCTCCGCTTTACTTGCCCTGGCCCCAGCCGTGTCGCTGGGGGGCGGCTGGGGAAAGGTCCTGCATTCACCTGTGGTGAGAAGCGGAGCGCCACAGCTGGGAGCTGGCAGAGTGCAGCTGGCTGGGGCTGAGCTGCTCTGCTTCCCGCCTCTGGTGAGTGCGGGGAGATTGGGGAAAGGATGCCCTCCAGTGGTTTCCCCAGGACTTGAAATTAGGGGAGGTGTTTGAATTTACAGGGGGGGTGTCAGGACCAATGAGATAAATAAAAGAGATATGAATAAAGTAAATGTTTTGTTAGGATTATGCAAATTTAACATAAGAATAATGCAAGTTACACCAAAACACATAACAGGTCAAGATTTCTAAAAAAATATACATTTTAAAAAAAAGTATTTAATTTAAATTGACTTTTGAAAAGTAAGCCATCATGGGATAAGAGGAAAGTCCTCTCATGGATCAGTAACTGGTTAAAAGATGGGAAACAAAAGGTAGGAATAAATTATCAGTTTTCAGAATGGAGAGAGATAAATAGTGGTATCCTAGAGGTCTACAAAATCTTGACTGGTGCGAAGAAAGTGAATAAGGAAATTTTATTTAATCCTTCACATAACACAAGAAATAGCAGTCACCCAATGAAATTAATAGGCAGCAGGTTTTAAAAAAACAAAAGGAAGTACTTCTTCACACAATATAAAGTCAACCCAGGGAACTCTTTGCCAGGGATGCTATGAAGACCAAAACTATAACTGGATTATAAAAAGAACTAGATAAATTTCTGGAGAGTAAGTCCATCTGTGGCTATTAGCCAGGATGGGGAGGGATGCAACACCATGCTCTGAGTGTCCCTAGCCTGTTTGCCAGAAGCTGGGAATAGGCAACAGGGGATGGTCACTTGATGATTATCTGTTCTGTTCATTCCCTCTAAAGCACCTGGCCTTGATCACTGTTATAAGACAGGGTACTGGGCTATATGGACCACTGGTCTGACCCAGTATGACCATTCTTATGCAAAAATTAATTATAATAATAAAAATGTTTAGTACAGAAACTCCCCATCATAATGACCTCCCAAGATAGCAACAATGTGAGATAACAACGTTGGCAAATAATGCATTTTAAAAATCTTGGCCTACTAGGAAACATATTTATATAAGTTTCCATTCCCAGTCACAAATCTAGCATTCTGGAGCAAAGTGACTAAAATATAGTCCAACAAACAAATGTTTATTTAACATGCCCTTCACTTTTCCCTCCACCGCACTCCACTCACCGGTGTTGTCCTTGGTCAGTGGAGACTCAGAGTTCAGAGGTGCTTTCACGTGAGTACACCTCCCAGGTGGGGGACAAGGAGGCACTTTGCTTGTTCCTCCAGCTGCTCACTGTTCGCTCTGGCCACCCATGTCTATTCGTTGTGCCACCATTCACTCCACCGCTCTGTTGCCAATGGCCCTGCACAGTCACCTTCTGCTGCCACCTGCCACTGTGACCTCTGCGAGTTGGTCTCTTGAGGTTCCACCAGCTCTCAGTGATTTCAGCTGAGCTCTCAGTGTGGGAACCTCGCTCGCTGCTAGTGCAGTCTGGGCTGTCTCTTACACAAAAACACTGTACCCACAGGACCACTGTCCCCACAAAAGGACTAAGCACTTAAACCTGATTGTCAGTGATTTCAGCTGCAGTGGTCACTTAACAGAAGACTCTCTGTGGAGCCTAATCAGCTCTGTCTTTAAACAGTAGAGAGGGACAGGTCCCCACCCTCTCTCTTGATGCCTTCAAATCATCACAGGCTAAGTACAGTTCTACTGCCCTTTACTCATACAATAAGAACAACATTTCATCCCCCATTCCCCCCACATTCAAGTGGTTTGTAACCCAACCCCAGCCTATTTAAATTTAACAATAGAAAAAAGGACAGTGTTCTAACTTCAGGGTCAAAACATACAGCAGTTATGTATGAAAATTTCATTGTTCAGAAATGGCCACAGAGGGGAGCTATTTCTACAAGAATGGGTTTTACTTTGTCTTGTTAGCCCTTGGATTATGCTAAATAAAAAAGCAAGCAATAAGGAAGGAAGTTAGTTTTGGCTTAGAGGCATAAATAAATAAATAAATAAATAAATCCACTCTTCCTATAAAACTATTATCAATCCTATAGCTGACATTAACATGAAGACCAGCTGTCCATATGAAGAGAAATATTTTCTTTAAAATTTGTCCAGCTTAAAATCTGCTTACATTCATTCACTATAAAATCAATTTCACAGCTGTGTGGTAACAGTTTAGACTACAAATAACCAGATTTATATCACTTTTCCTATTCTTTCCTCTATCATTTTGTTTCATATCTAAGGTCATCACAAACCTAAACATTTTTTTAAATGAAGTCAGTCACCTAATACTTCTGAACTCTTAGATCTCCTTATATAGTATTAGTCTTATATAGTTGTTTTACATATTAACGTTTTCTGTTAATCAATACAAACAGATTACATCATAGAGAATTTACCTTAAAGATGTCAGATATAAAGCTGTGAAATCTGTCAGCAAAATTTGACACAAGTTCCCCGCAGATCAATCCATGCTCTCCATATGTGCAGCAATCCCTTGGCCCAATTGAGTAAAAGAGGGAGACGCAGCCCTAATTCTGAATGTTCATATTTGTCTGGGCTTATAAGGGATTCTGAAAGTTACATGAACATGGTCCGTAGCTTAATATAAACATAGATAAAGAAGAAAAACTTTAAAGAACAGCGAGGTTAGAGATGGAAAGAGTGTGATCAGTGGAAGGAAGGATAGAGCAATCTCTGCTAAGGCATAATTAACAAGTTCATCACAGGCATCTATAGTCTTTTCAGTAATAAGGAGTACTTGACCGCCACAAGTTGACAGCTGTCAAGAGTCTATAATACCTGGAGCTGATTGAAAAGCCGACACTTTCATTAAAATCTCTTTGAACACATTTTCACCTTTTTTTTTTGGAAAAAATATTTTTCAGAGAAAATGCTCCAACCGACTCCAATAACAGCCCTCAGGAATGGGTGAAAAGACAGGCTGAGCTGCGCAGCTCAACAGTACCTTGGGTGCAGTACAGGGGGATGTTTTGCAGGCCAGTGCAGTGCAGCAGCGGGCTGCTCCGGCTGCAGCGTGGGGGATGTTTTGCAGGCCAGTGCAGTGCAGCAGCGGGCTGCTCCGGCTGCAGCGTGGGGGCGTTTTGCAGACGCTAGGGGCAGGTACAGGCCAGGGGCAGCTCACCAAAGTTCAGTGCCTGGGAACTTTTGGTGACCACTAATTTTCTTTTGGTCACGTGAGCTAAACAAGCTTGCCTGGGAGATGCCTCCAGCCAGATACGTGAGGAGCAGAGTGATAGCGCTGCAGTGAGCCCCCGCCACCTCTGGTCTGAGATGGGGGCTGCGGTGGGGCCGCCCACCCCTTTCCCGGCCCCAGCAGGAGGGACAGGGAGGCTCCACCCCAGCACCAACCCACCGTCTCCCTAGCTACACTGAGACGCCGCGGGAGCGCCGAGAAACTCCCGCCCCTCACCCCTCATTGGCGGACTCTTCCCTCGAGACCATCCAATCCCCAGCTAAAACCGTTCCCTTGGCAACCAGTAAACTCTCCGCGGCCTAGCGGGCGCGGGTGCTGGGAGAAGCCTGCCTGGAGCCGACTCCTCTATTGAGGGTCCCCCAAACGGAGCCCCACCCCGACCTTCCCCCAGCATGAACGGCCGGGCTAGCTTGAGCGGCAAGCCCTACAGCGCGGGGGTGCGCATCGCCAACTGGAACGAGGACGCGTACTTAGAGGAGGTACCTGAGCCGCTGCCATTTCCTCGGATCCTCCCCCCTCCGGCGGGCTTTCCTTCTGTCCCCTCGCCCGCCCCCCGTTCCGGCGGGCTCGGGGTGGCCCCGCCTTCCTTCTGCCCGCCCCCCCCCCGCATTTTGGGCAGCACCCTCTGCTGCCCCTTCCGCCCCACGCCATAAACAGCAGCACCGCCCCCCCCCCCTTGGGTTGGGCAGCGCCAAGCTAAAGCAGGCTGGCATCCTAGGGGGAGGGGGCAGCCTGCTTGTTAATCCAGGGGTGGGATGGAGACCTGGTAGCAGCTGCCCAACTGCTTAATCCCTAGAGCAGGGGTTCCCAACGCGGTGCCCGCGGGCACCATGGCGTCTAAGTGCGCCCAGCTACTGGCCGGCGGACGAGCCTCCGCCAAAACGCTGCTGACAAAATCCCGCCAATTTTGGGGGGAGACACCTCTGGATGATGCTGCCTGTTGGCGGCATTTCGGCGGCGACACCTATTGACGTTGCCACTTGTCAGCAGAATTTCGGCAGGTGATTATCCGCCGCCACGGTCCTCCGTGGCTCGTCGTCGGGCACCTGCCAGACGAAAAAGGTTGGGGACCACTGCCCTAGAGCATATGGGCGCTTGCTGCCCATGGCATCTGGGGCCATCAAGTTCATCCAAATCTGTAACTCAGGCTCTGGGAAGGGGCTAGCTCAGTGGTTCTCAAACTTGGGCCTCCGCATGTTCAGGGAAAGCCCCTGGTGGGCCGGGCCGCTTTGTTTATCTGCTGCGTCTGCAGGTTTGGCCGATCACGGCTCCCACTGGCCACGGTTCACTGCTCCACGCCAATGGGGGCTGCAGGAAGCGGCGTGGGCCGAGGGACGTACTGGCCGCCCTTCCTGCAGCCCCCATCCAGTGTCCTCACGGAGGATTTCCAATTTGATCACCTTATGCATAAGGACCTGTTACAACCTGGCAGGGTTCTGCCGCCACTAATTGCCAGAGCCCACTCAATGAGAGCTCAGGCACCTTTGGCAGCCTTCCTGGCATACATCCCTATCCAGGACATCTGTAGAGCTGCAGCATGGTCCTCTGTCCACACATTTACCACTCATTATGCCATCACTCAGCAGGCCAGGGACGAGGCTGGATTCAGCAGAGCTGTGTTGCAATCTACACGTCTGTGAACTCCTACCCACCTCCAGGGCTACTGCTTTGGAGTCACCTAATATGGAATGAACATGAGCAAGCACTCGAAGAAGAAAAGACAGTTACCTGTTTTATAACTGGTGTTCTTCGAGATGTGTTACTCATGTCCATTCCATGACCCACCCTCCTTCCCCACTGTCAGAGTTTTCAGCAAGAAGGAACTGAGGGTCGGGGAAGCTGGCAGCGCCCCTTTACCACACTATGAGAGTGCCACTCCAGGGGGCACCAGAGCTGATCCCTTATGGATATTGCTGATGAAAAAACTTCTGGCACTGGTGCATGTGGCGAGCACACACACCTAACATGGAATGGACATGAGCAACACATCTCGAAGAACACTAGTTACGGAAAAGTTAACTGTCTTATGTAAGCAATGCAGTATCTACACCAGTGGTTCTCAACCTATTTACACCTCTCGATGTGTTATATGGGCCACATCAACACAATATATATACTACTGTATGGCCCGGAGGATGTCATATGGGCCACAGTTGTGTGCTGTTTGGGCTGCAAGCGGGCTGCAGGTTGGGAACCTCTGGCCTACACTAACAACGCGTTGACCTTACTACAGTGACATTGACTCTATGCTTGTCATGGAGGTGGAGTTATGAAGTCTGTATAGATGGGCAGTTATGGTAGTCTGAGCAAAATTTTTGTGTAGACGCTTACCTAGGGCAGGTCTACACTACAGGGCTAAGTTGACCTAAGTTATTCACGTAGCTGGAGTCGATGTACCTTAAGTTAACTTATAGCAGTGTCGACTTACCTTATGCTTCTCATTCTGGTGGAGTACCAGAGTGGACAGGAGAGCAATTGGTGGTTGATTTAGCGGGTCTTCACTTCACTTCTGATAGAGAGGTTGATGTAAGCTAGAGTACACTGTAGAGTAGATCACGCATTTGTGTAAATGGAGAGTAACTCCACTGAAGTTAATGGGTTTACCCTCAGTGTAAAACTAGTATGAGATCAGACTCAGGTTCCTGGAATATTTGTGAGCCACCTGCCACAGGCACCTATTCATTGATTTCTGCCTAAATGGGGCTTTTTAAAAAAATATTATTTACATTGCATTTAAAGCTAAGATGATTTTTAAAATGTTGAATACTATGTTTAATTTCTCACTTTTGTTTTTAAACAGGACCTCTTGAAAGATTTTTTGTATAAAAGAGAAAAAGGAGAACTTCTAATACAGAAATCAAGGAGACTTAAAAATAATCTTTTAAAGCAGGTAATGAGTTCTTAGCCTTTCATCAATTCTGCTTCACCGCTTATAAAATGTTGCAGTGAATCATTAGCATCGGCGTAGTGAGAATACTATGTTTTAGCATTCTATATGATACATTACAATAATTTCAATAATTTTAAAACAAATTGAAACAGTCTGTACCAATCTATGTATATTTTAACTTAGATGCAACTATCAGTTTCGAAAGATGGATTTGTTCACTTTGGAGACATTGTGATGCTTTTGAGCCCTGAAAACAATAAATCACCTATGGAGAATTACCCTGCAGTGCGTGGCAATCTAACTTTGGCAGTTACTCCAGATGATATAACAGTACATATGTCTGAGTCATTGCAAGTCCCCTGTGGAGTGAGTGCAGTGAAAAGTGTGAACCCTGTTGGTCGAAGTGCATTTCGTATCCTAAGGTTTGGTGTCTTGCATTCAGTAGATCCAGTAGTAGTTAAACCCTTGTGTTATGGTTTGATCTTATTTTGTGAAATAGACAATGAACTTCCTTAAAAATGAAAATCAATGTGCAGAGCATTTTATTGATTTCAGTCTAATGGTTTAATTTTTATTACACATTAGGTCTGATTCTGCTCTCGTGTCAGTGTGCATCCAGTAATTCTAATGAAATCAATGAGATTACATTGGTATAAATCTGGTGCAAAAGCAGAATCAGGCTCACTGTATTTATTTTTCATAAACTAACAAATATTTTAAAGTTGAATAAACTGTACAGCTTATTATTGACATAGAGCAATATTTTTAGTTAACAAAGCATTTACAAACATAACTGGTTACCTTGCATGGATGTTATGAGAATTAGTTAAATCTTACATACTTCCTTCTTCTGTGCAAGGACACAAAAGAGCAAAGGGTGCCTCTTTGCCCTGACATTCTAAAAGTTGAGCAGTATCTCTGAATAGTTCTTGAGAATATTAGAAAAGATGGCATACTTAAATTGTAAACTGTTTGAGGTAGAGGCTTTTTGTTATATGTGGATATAGAGCCTACCACTTCTGTGTAGATAGGAATATTTTTATGAACTAAAAAGAAACTCCAAAAATATATTTTTTATTCTTTTAAACATTCTCTGCTGTGGGTTTAAAAGCCAAATGTTGTATCACTGTGCTAATGGAAGGGAACTAGATGCTGACATTGACTAGAGATACCTGGATCTGTAAACTCACCAAAATCTAAAAAAGTAAACAAGCAGCTTAAATTATGTAAAGTTAAATTTATTTTTAAAATTATTAATTGAAATATAGATAAGGGAAAAGATGATGCAGTTTTAATCTCATAGCCTAGTCGTAACCACTGAAGTGGATGATGGGGACATGTTGCCCTGATTGAATATAGCTACAGGACTAAAGCATTTTCAGTTTCCTGTCTCTTTATGAGGTTATACCACTGCCTAGCAGTGCCCCTTTAACAAAATACATCAGTGTTGCAGAATAATACTTATGATCAAAGGAAATGAGTTAACATTACTATGGCAACTTGACTTTTGAATTTAAATTCTCAATTTTGACATTTCATTAGCAGACATTTATTTTTTGCATTGAAATGGATGATAAACAGATATGAAAACTAAACAACATGGTAAATTACAGGGAAACACTCCTTTTGCTTTTTGGCAGGGATTTTTCAGATACATGAATTAAACATATGGAATGGGATTTTCAATGGTGCCTAAGGGAATTAAGTGCTGAACTCCCTCTGAATTTCAATGATATTTGGACACCAAGCTCCTTTAAACTCCTTTGAAAATCCCAGCCTATATGTTTAATGTATGCAGCTGAAAAATAGCACTGACAGCCTAATTTTCCACTCTGAGGATTAAATATTTATATAGTAAATTATTTAAATTCCAACTCTTTCTATAATTATTTAAATTCCAACTCTTTCTATAATGTATTTTCTAATAGCAATCTTAATAATAAGCAGTCACACCAACCTCTTCTATAATTAATAATTCTGAACACACACACAATATACACAAATCAATGCATATGGCATGTTTCAGTTTATATGTTTCTTTTCCTATGTTAACAGTGTTGAAGGAAATTCTATGGGTGAACCCATTAGATTTGGGCAGAATTTTGGTCTTGGGGCAACAGGCGGTTTTACCGATCAAATGGTAAGTCAACACAGATGTAAACTAAAACTGTAGTACATATTGATACTGTAAATTAGGTTACTGTACATATTTTGCATGCTATTTTGGGGCAATAAAATATGCAATAGTTATTACTAAGCAAAGAATGAACCTGGAGCACTTTATGTGAGGAGAGGGGATAAGCTATATACTGTAGAGCACTCAATGTGTCATATTGTACATGGCCAGACATACCAGTTTTGCAGGACAGACCTAGGGTCACATTCTGATTTAGGGTAAATCCAGAGCAACTGCACTGACGGTCAATTGAGTTCATCTGCACTTGCACCAGTGTAATTGAGATAAGACTGTGGTCCCATGTCCAGTAGTGGTGTGACTGTCATTTGGTCATATTCATAGCATATACGTTTAGCTATCAATATATTAAAATCTACAGTTAACATTTGCATAGAAGGTATCCTATCGCCAAATAACCATCCTCTATGAATAAGCTATTTGGAGCTTAAAAAATCCCCCTAAAAACAAATATTTACTTGCATTTCCTTATCATGTCTTGTCTCACATGCAACACCTATTCAGAGAGCTTTACCAAATCTCTAGGAATCAGGAATGCAGTCCAGGACTATCAAACTCAGGTGATTTGAGTGAGGGAGATTTTTAAAAAAGATGGACATTTTAAATATCTCATGAAACACACCACAAAATGCAGGAAGGTTGATGTTTTAAACTCTGCCTATAAATGAATTGAGAACAAGAGACTTTCTCCTGAAAATGGAAGAGGTTTGGCAAATCTGGAACCTGTGAATGAAAGTCTGTATTTTTCTAAAGTAAGTAAAATGTTAGTGTCTCAGTCTGAGTCAGGCAGCAGGATTCTAGTAAATGTTAATATTGTGTCTGTTCAGAAGACAGGAAGAGTGCTGAATCAGAGGACAATATATAAAGCCACTATAGGTACCACTGATAGATTTATTTTTTTTGGCCTAGCAACCTTGCCTGTGTCTTTGTAATCACAGTGACCCTTTGGAATACAGATCTCATTTATATATCAGTGATTAACTTCTATATCTCGCTCTTTTTGAAGTCACTTGTTCAATTTGAATGCAGCACACTATTCATAAGCTCATCAGTCATGTAGTCTGTTATAGTTAAGAGTTTTGAATTCATGAGAATTGACTGACTGACTTTTTACAAAGAATCTGTTCCTAGTGTTGAAAAAACAAGTTTCTTTTTTTTAACTGCAATATGTTTTGGGTCCAATCCAATGCTTATTTAAATCAGTGAGCATTGGATCATCCCTAACAGTAGAAGCACATATTTCAACAACAGAAATATAGTACTACTTATGAAGCATAAAGGTAACCCTATGTTTGTACAGGCATTTTTGTATACTGTTTCATGTCGATCTTACAATTCTTTGCTTGCACAGATATAAAACTTTTCTTCACCATTTTTTTTTTAATTCTGGAATAAAACAGACTCTATGCTCAGAAACAATCAATTTTATAAACAATTATTAAAAACTAGTTGAGTGTCTTAAAATTATTTTATATAAATTTGTGTGACATTGCTTAACACAAACAATTGTTCTTTTATCTGTAGTAACTTAGTAGTTTAATCATTTAAACTTACATTGCCATTCATGTATGTTTCCATTTACAGTTATATCTTGCAAGTGACCATAAATCATTTACGAGATTTGCTAAAAAATCATACCTTCAGCAAGTGTTTTTGACAGATGAGCTCTCCTATCTGACATGCTGGCAAGCTACCTTTTTGGATCCACAGCTGCGTCTTGAATATGAAGGATTTCCAGTTCCTGTAAGAAATTATATAGAAAGTAAAACCCTAGTAAATGTTAAGAGTATTTAATTAATGCTTTCGATAAACCATTTTAAAAATGCATTCATTTTATTCTTTATAGTATTCTGAAAGTTGTGGTGAAAAGCAAATTATCCATACATAACTGGGGGAAACAGTCCGCAAATGATAGCTAATGATTAGAGCAGGGGGCTAGAATTCAGCATTCTTGGGTTCCAGTGTTAACTTTGGGGTTGACTTGCTGTGTAATTAGGATAAATATTTTGGCCAAAATTTTAAAATCTGGCCATTGATTTTGGGTGCCTCAGGTTCTGGAGTTGAATTTGTAACCTCCGCAGTCTGACTTTCAGAAGCACCGAGTATCTGCAATTCCACTTTTGATAATAGGAGCTGTGGCTGCTCTTTACTTCTGAAAATAAGGCCCACAGGGCTCCAAAAAATGGAGGTACCCAAAATCAGTGGCCACTTCTGAAAATGTGGCGGCTAACCTCAGTGTGTATATGTAACATGGAAGCAATACCTACCTCACGGAGGTGCTGGAAGTTTGTTTAATGCTTCTAAAATGCTTAGAAATCCCTCAATTAAGACCTCTATAGTTCAAGGTAAATGTGAAGTAATGGTATTATATTATAAATATAACAGTTCCTCCACTGCCAGCCACTACTTCTGTTGTAATATATTTCTATGAAGCTTCTGACTCTCAAAACCTGGTTAAAATTATGTAATCAATTAAGACAATATTCTCTTTTCATGGCAGTTTTAAAAATATTTTTAAACAGGTTAACTTAAGATCAATCTTGTTGTACTTTAAAAATAAATTAAAAGTGCTCTTTGCAAAAATGTAACAATACAGTAAAAATTTATTTTTAAAAATGCAGAGGCCCCAATTCTAGACTGTTCCACAGTAAAATGTGCTGGGGCAACCAGAAGGATCTCTCCACTAGGAAACACCAAGTGAAACTGGGATTCCTCTGCTGGTATAGGACCATTCCCTGGCTTTACACTGCTCTTTTTTACAGGGCCCAACTCTGGGACATGCCCGTGAAGGGAAGAAGTGTATTGGAGGAGAGAGCTTTGAGCAGGGGGTTGGACTAGATGACTTCCTGAGGTCTCTTCCAACCCTGATATTCTATGATTCTATGATTAGGAGTGACCAGAATGCTATACATTCAGCTACTGTGGGCTACTGGATGGTCCCTTGGGGATCGCTGCAGTTAAGCTGTAAAACCAGCTTATTTACACTGTGGGCTGGACGAGCCCATGACAGTCCAGTATCAATGAGGTACAAAGTGGCCCAGAATCAGAGCTTGTGTTTTTAACATGTTATATTCACTAACTCAAAACATTTCACTTGCACGGCAAAAAGACTATTTAACAACAGTCTATAAAATGTCTGTGAAAAAGATTCTCTTGTTTATTCTTTCTCTAGGCAAACACTAAAGTCCTTATCACTCATTGCCATACAAATAGAGGTTTAGCAGTTCCTAGGAACTATTGGATAAGGTAAGTGTAATTTATGACAATATAAATATCAGGGATGTTTTTCATTAATCATGATATAATGATGTACAAGTTCAGTATATCAAGAATATAAGCAGTGAGACAAGTGCTCTAATCACACATTTAGTGGGAAAACAAAAAGAGTGCAGAACACATTCACTCACTCTCAATTTATTGTCGGGCTGTAATTTAGTTCTACCTTGGGTTTGCAATCAATCAGCTCAATCTTTTTCACATTTTCCCCTCAGATTTCCAGACTTCTCTCTTTCTTGGATGGTTCAGTTCCCCCTTTGAATATTCTGACCAATTGTAGTCCTTTATTTGTAGAGAAAGTTGGGTATGAGGAAGTGTCATAGATCAGAAATATATTTTAAAACAATGCAGGAAATTGCATGCAGGATACATGAGACTCTCACAAAAAACAAGTTAATATATTGGTGTGAATGTAACTTCTGCACTGAATTAGTGTTTTGACTCTACATTGTTAATGAGTATAACAATTCTTTCTCATTTAATTCCAAACAAAATTCAGCTCAGAATCCGTATCAGACCCTCATGGAGGCCTTTGAGGCAGAAAGTTTGCTGGGGTGAGGCTGAAATGGTGAAAGCCAGGGAGCCTGTAGTAACCCAGCACAGCCCCCAAAATCGATAGAGTTGGCTGGGGAACTGGGTATTTTCAGTGCAGTCCTATATCAATGGGGCACCTGTAGCACCCCAACTAAAAAGAGCTGCCATTCACCAGTGCAAATTCTGAAGGAAGGCAGGCAGCAGCAGCAACACCTGCTGTTCCTCAGGATGAATGAATACTCCCTGGAGTGTTTTGGGATTTAGCTGGGTGAATCTGGACCATTGCTAACTTTTCCTCTGGGCTTTTGATTTCTAAAATTATAATTGACAAATAACATTTTTTAAAAAGCATGAATAATATGGCTTAATAAACCAAAAACTATGTGAGAAAAGGTATTTGCAAAATGGTTAGAGAAGTAATTTACAGTTTATATTGACTCACCGTTAACTTCTGAGACAGAGCGTGGAGTGTTTTTCTCTTGACAGGTCATACTTTGGAAAGGAATATGAAGTCATCTGTCACACCTATCTGGATTCCCATAAAGCTGAAGAAGATAAGAATTACTGGATAATAGTAACTGCGAATCCCAGTGATGATGGAAATACTATGTTTGACAGACCTAAGCCTCCCTCAGAGGAGACCAGAGAGAGAGAGAAGAATGAACTTTATGCAGGAACATAGAATGTAATAGTCCAAGGTCAAAAATTTTCATTTTATTTATGCTTTTACAAAATGAAAATTCGAATTTTGATGATGATAATTAGAGCTTTGAGTGCACTTCACACTTTCTCTATTCACATTTTATTTTTAACCCTAGATTCATTTATTTTATAAGTAGTTATGAAAATCTGCCATTAATTACACTGGGAAGCCCCATTGAAGTCAGGGTTTCACTTAAATGTAACTGAGGACAGAATTTGGTCAATAAAATTGGTGATCCATGTACAAGCTCAGCTCTAGGAGTTCTCTTAACCAAGCAAGGCTTGATTTTCCCATTTTGACATTCACTGATGGTAACAGATGTGTCAGAAATTAGTAACACTAATGGATTTTCCTCAGCATCCTAAGAACTTATTTAACTACTTCTTTCAAAATAAGCCACTGTCTCTTTTTTAAGGATAATGGATATATGGTAGTTTCCAAAACATTAAAAGCCAAAGGCATGCCAGCTTATCATTGGAATCTTCGGCACTTAGAGACCACCTCAGAGAACCTTATGTCAATTGAACTCACTTTTTCCTCTGGCTAGCACAGCATTGCCAAGTGTTCAAAAATCATAAATCAGGAGTCAAAATCACAAGATTGGCTTACAGATTGTGACTTCTAAAAAAAATAGTAATTTGGGGATTCTTTAATTTGCCTTTTGGATTTTGAGTCTTTAGGAATCATGTATTCAAGCTTTTCTTCAGAATTACAAGGCTGGGATGGAAGAGCAGCAGCATTGTGATAGGCTATTGGTGTACAACAAGGGAAGGACATTTTTGGCCAAAACGAACCAAGACAAATCTCCATTCTTATAAAAATGGTGAGGAATCTTTAATGTCCAAGCAATTCAGACAAGACCTTGGTTTTAAAAGTCTTACCAAAATAAGTTTCAAGGAACTCTGCAAGGGCTGATTTGACCCTGTCATAATTTCAAGCTATATTTCTAGAGTCTGTCTGATTCAAACCGAGTGCCTAGGACTTTTGAACCACTGCCTGCATCCAGTATAAAATGATCAAATTCTTCTTCCTGGAGAACAAGAAATAAAGCCAAAAAATTATGAAACTAAGAAAAACTGATCATCCATTTGCTTGCTGCAAAGCTGAAAAACTACTGATGCTTGTGTACAAATCTATTGGTCTACAGTACCCAGTGAGTTTCTCTGTTTATATACAGTAGTTAATTCCAATCCTTAGAGGTACAGTGATAACTTTAAAAAGAAAGTACACAAAAATAAGCACCGACTGAATGGGTTGTCTTGTGTGTAACTTTTTTGGATGTTCTCTTGCTGCCGCAATAAGCCAAATATATTGTTCATAGAATTGTCCTTTGCCCTTTTCCCATGACCATGCCAAATGGCAGATGGTAAACAAACAGATCTGGCTGCTCTGGTGGTTTAGTGGTCACAATGTACATGGTTAATGGGCCTCTAAATTCTCCTGCCTCCTTAATCAATCTACAGTTGTTGCTTGCAGTGCTTACAAATGCTAAAAATTAAAGCATCTTACTGTTTGCAATTATAATCCAAAACCGTAACCTATTTTAACATAATATATTGTTAGACAAAGAAAAACAAGTGCTTTATTACAGGGAAGAATTTGAATTTCACAAGGCATAAACCAGTCGCATACATTTTTTACCTTGGCTATAACTCTTCGCAGATGAATCCATTACAGTCTAACTCAGTATTTTTATAATGTAATGGCATCATGATATGTTATAGTATAAACAATTAATCTTTTTTAAAATCGTATTTTCTTTTTAAAATTGAGTTTCTGTAAGATTTTAGTATAATCATACAGTTCTCAACACTGGTCACAAGATGGCAACCTTTTTTTAAAAAAAGAAAACAGTCCATCTGAACTGCTTTAAACATTTTAATCCAAATCATCCCTGATACATAATGCCACAAAACGTAATCAAGTTACAATAGGCTTGAATTAAGGCCATTAGGTGTTTCCAGAGTGTTGTGTCCTGTTTTTAGAACATGAAATTTAATTTTTAGGAAGCAAAACTAGGCATAAGGAGACTTGAAACCACTCATATGAAGTCAGTTTCTGAAAGACAGCTAACAGGAATGGAAAACAATTAAGAACTAAGACAAGTTTATAGGAAAGAATATCTTTAGAACCGGTTTCCTTTATTTTCTAAACATAGAAGCAAGTACTCCTAGCTGCAATATGTGATAGACAGCATAAACTATTTTAGGGCCACTGTACTACCTACTCTGTATACAGCAATCTTAGTTCTAGAGAGATATTTGAGGATTTTTAAAAATCTTCAGATTTTTCCAATAAAACTCTGTAATCCTAGTTAGAATAGGTATTTTTATATCTGATACACTGGGAAAACTCAGTGTTCAATAACACACACACTTGTATTTTGACCGCTGTGGTGGTGAATATATAGGGCTCTAATTAAAAATGTTATATGCCTCAATATGGACTCAAAATCTGAACAAGTGTGATGTAGACTTCTTTGCATGATGGTGGGCTTGTTTCTTCATGCACACTTGGCATATATAGTTAACATTCTGGCTTCTTTTTGTGCAGAAGGAGGGAAGGAGAGTTACCTGCTGACCTCATGCTGCAGAAAACTCGCTGGTTAGATTCTTCCAAGGGAAGATTATTTATTTAATTCTGAGGGTTGAGTCTTTTGTTTTGTAACTGCAACCAGGGTCAATCAGAGGGGGGGGCCAGGAGGGCCATTTGGCCTGGGCCTCAAGCACAAAGGGAGCCTCAAATTTAGAAAGTTGTTAATTTTTTGGCATTTGATGAGTTTCACAACTTATTTTTATGTGCATCCCTATAGGACCAAAATGTGACATATTCTCTCAGCCTAGAGTGGCAAATTTAAGCAAATAAGAGAGGTGATTTGGTTTTTTGTTGACAGATATAGATTGTCATATTAAAGAGTTAAAAATATTCATAAATATTAATAAAAATATATCCGTTCTGATGGCGCAAGATTAGACCATGATGAATGTGTCCTCTCAGATCAGGTGATTATATAAACAAACCACTACTAGTGGCTGGTACTGGATCAGGTGCATGTTGACAGATTGAGAATTGTTACATTTTAGTGTCTTTATAGTTTTAAGTCTAGTTGAGTAAGGAATTATTTATGTATGCTAATTCCTCATTATTATTTTCATATGGTAGCTAAAAAAGGTGACTAGTTGGTTGGTTGAGCCCTAGCTTGGCCATCATCATACACATTCATAGTTTATAGGCCCAGATTCAAGGTGAAAATTTGTGAGGACAATCTTGTACAGTGACTTTTGTGAGGACACACGTTTGAAATTTTTGGACATTATCCCTCTGTCTGTATCCATGTCTGTGTTTACTACAGGGGTTGGCAATCTTCAGAAGTGGTGTGCCAAGTCTTCACTTATTCACTCTAATTTAAGTTTTCTTGTGCCAGTAATACATGAACATTTTTAGAAGGTCTCTTTCTCTAAATCTATAATATGTAGCTAAAGTATTGTATGTAAAGTAAATAAGGTTTTTAAAATGGTTAAAGTTTCATTTAAAATTAAATTAAAATGTATAGTCCCCCAGAATGATGGCCAGGACCCAGGCAGTGTGAGTGGCACTGAAAATCAGCTCACGTGCTGTCTTTGGCATGCATGCCATAGGTTGCCTACCCCTGGTTTACTATATATATATATATGTCAACTCTTTGTCTTCAGCTCAGCCTGTTATATTATACTTTGCGTGCTTGAGTTTTGATTCAGTGATAAGGATAATAACCTGTCTGACTGTTTCATTTTCTGTTCTTAATTAATATTCCTTCGTTTTAAGTCTTTTCAGTATTTATGTGCGATTTAGTATTTGTGTACATGTTTACAGTAGAAGATTTCAAGTGTAGATAAGCTACTTATTTACATCAGAATATTTCAAGTGTGGATAGGCTACATATTTACTTTAGAACATTTCAGGTGTAAATAGATCAGATAGATCACTCTGAAGAGGAGATTTGAAAGTGATGCCAGCAAGAGATGGCAAAAACAACGGAGTGAAGCAGCAGCTAAGAGCTCAAAGCCAATAACTTCATTTCTCAAACCACTGGAAAACACACCTTACCCAGCAAAAAATGCTACAGATAATGAAAACTCTGCAACTGCAACAGGTAATATTTCAATGTCAATACCTGAACAGTAGTCAAGAAGGAGATGTGCCAACAGTAACAGATGCTGCAGAAGATCCTGTGTACAGTCAAGAAACTCAACAGCAACAGGAAGATGTAGATCTTACGCAGCAAGAACAATTCATGAGTATTACAAGTTTGACTGTGACTGACATTGGAATTATTGACCAGACCAATGCTGCCCAAATGCAATCTTTTCTTCAAATTAGTTGTTTTTAAATTCCAAGTAACATTCCATGAGATGCTGATAATCATGCTCTCCCTACTCGTCTGACGTGCACAAGAGACTGGTTATTCTGGAGCATATAAAATTGATCTCTGTACTGTGCACCATGCTGTATTTTGAACAAAAGTGCTGCAAATGCATCAGTTCTCTCTGATCAATCAGGGTGGAGCATCAACAGAGGTTGGAGGAAATTGAAAGACCGAATACCATCACATGAGAGCTCAACATCACACAAAGAAAACTGTTGCATGGAAATCAGCCAGTAGGGCAGCATCGGCTGAAAATTCAGTTGAGAATTTACTCTTGACTGAACTCTCTACAGAAATTAATAACTGGAAGAAACTTCTTGAGCACATCTTGAATGTCATCCTTTTTCTTTGAGCGGGGATTAGCTTTCTTTGGTTCCCGTCAACGTATTGGTGATCTTGCAAATGGAAAGT
The DNA here is from genome assembly GCF_025201925.1 of Gopherus flavomarginatus. Classification (NCBI taxonomy): domain Eukaryota; kingdom Metazoa; phylum Chordata; order Testudines; family Testudinidae; genus Gopherus; species Gopherus flavomarginatus. Next base: position 76,052,259 of record NC_066625.1, on the reverse strand, counting down.
TTCTAGGCATAGTTGAGCTCCTCAGCAAATATGACCCACTTTTATCAGAGCATGTTAAATGCGTTCGAGAATCGCAAGAGAATCAAAAGCGCATGCAAGTCCATTATCTCTCCACACACATACAAAACGAGTTTATTGAGTTATGCGGGTCATTCGTACAAACAACAATTCTTGATGAGATTCAAAATGCCAAGTATTTTTCAATCATTGTTGATTCCACTCCAGATTGTTCTCACAAGGAACAGACTACAATGGTTATTTGATATGTTAAGATTGTAGACAGCTCAAAATTTTCAATTGAAGAAAGGTTTATTTGGTTCGATAATTTCATGAGAAAAACTAGAAAAGAAATTGCTGCTCGAGTACTAGCAATTCTAGAAGGTTTTAAGTTAGATTTTCAAGTCTGCATTGTTCACGCCTATGACAGTGAATCTAATATGGCTGGGAAATACAAACTATTTTTTCCAGCTGTGGAAACCACACACTAAACCTTGTAGGTGTTAACTGTGCTGAATGATGCAAGGAGGCAATTACGTATTTTGGAGCTCTTCGGCAAATGTACAATCTCTTTACTAGCAGTCCAATAAGGTGGGAAATTCTGAAGCAATATCTTCCTGTTTCACTGCATGGGATGTCCAAAATTAGATGGTCTGCACGGATTGATGGTGTTCAACCAGTTGCTCAGCATTTGAATTCAGTGAGACAGACTTTAAATGATCTTGAATTTCTCAATCTCACTGCACATGTCCAAATTTGAATGCATTCTGATGTCATCTTTGTGGATGAAGGTACCTACTTTGATCCACCAAACTAATCTGGTAATTGAAGCACTCAGTGCTACACTTGATGTTGAGAGGGATAACATTGAAAGACTTATCAATGACATTCAGCAGATTTGTGAACAATGAGCTGCAATCCTGACTGAGTCCAAATTAGTAGCACAGAATATTGGCATTTTATCTGAGTTCTCCACCAATTGCAATTTACCTACTGAATCCGATGCCAAGCAGCACTATAGGATCAATGTCTTCCTTGTCATCATTGTCTCTATTCAAATCGAGTCTTACACGTCGATTTGAGCCACTATGACTAATTTGTACCCTTTTGGAGTTTCTTTGGGAATTCAGCAGACTGAGTAATGATGACGATTACTTTCTGCAGCTGAATAATTTCAGCAACAGTACAACAAAGAAATCTCAAAAGATCTCAGTGACGAGGTCATCTTCCTCAAACTAATATATTCCACAAACTTTAAATTGGATTGCAAGCCAAAGGAATTGCTTCAAGAAATACTCGAACTTGGACTCCCTGGCGGTGTTTCCTAATATCACAATTGCAGTGCGTATTTTTGTCAGTTTGCCCACATCAGTGGCTTCAGGTGAAAGCACCTTCAGCGTATTGAAGCAGGTAAAGAACTATCACCGTTCAACTATGGGACAAGAGCATTTGAATGGGCTCGCCATGCTTAATATCAACTGTGACATTGCATGAAAGCTAGATTTTTCCTCAATAATTAGTACATTTGCACAGAAAAAGCATTTGTTAAATAAAAAAAATTCATATTCAAATTATGTCTCACTCTTTTTTTGGTGCCTTATTTGTGTCATCATTTTTTATTTTTATTATGGCTAGGGGCCTCAAAAGCTGGAAGTGGTGCAGGCCTCTATGGACCTCTGAGAGGGCCTGACTGCACCCATTGCTTTAGAATCTTGACACAAGAGCCAGCCGCACCAAACAGACAGAGCAGGCCTCTGGCTAGGATGGCAAAAATATAATCCACCAGGTCTTTTCTCCCCATTCTAGGCAGCCCTGTTACCATCTCCATCCCTTTCCTCTCACATCAGGGGGTAATTTCCTTTATAACTGTAGCAAAATGATTCAGGAGATTTTTGCCTCCCACTCTCAGATTAAGGTGGGGTACTTCTGGAAGCATGAGTCATGGCTGATGGGGTCTCAGCTGGTCTAAGCCACTTAATCGGGTCCAACAGTATTGGTACCTCATGGTTCCAGCAGTAGCTGAGTTGAATAATAGAGACTGGGGAACAAAATCATTCCGATTCAGTATTTCTGCACTGTATTAAGGAATTGAATCCTTGCCATAACTGGAGGTGGGAAAGGTTGATGGTTGGTGGTGGCTAGGGCTAAAGAAAAAGCTGCTAGAGTGTGGCCTTTATACACCAGAGGAAGGGAGAATGTCACTCTCTTACCCTACAGAACTCCCACATTGGGGCTGGAGGGGGCGGATAACCAACACGCTATATCTGTTGTATATTTATAACAGATAAAACTTAGTTTTTCATGTTTTAAATTTTTTAATCTTAAGATATAGAACAATTGTAACTCGAGTAGAAATACACCATTTTTAATCAGAAATAATTATTGTGTTTAATTACTTTTTTCCTCTGTGCCATTTTATAATCACAGCAGGACAGGACAGTCCATCAAGCTTGGATAGTGGTACTTTTGAGCTGGTTGAGACCTGTAGCCTTCAGATTTATGTCCAACAACCCATCCATTATTTGGCAACATATTTATTCACCAGCTGATTGGATAATGAAGATGGAGCAGAGTAGGGTACACATATTCCAGGTCATCTGTAGTAGCAGAATGCCTATGGGCTGGCCTGGCTGGGTACATCACTTACATTAAAAACAAACCAAACATTGATTTGAACTGTCCAGACATTGAATGGGATTGTCCATATTAGAACAAGCAGCTCCCTCTTTTTATCGGTCTAATCCATCATAAGAAACCCCCACCTCCTCAGTCACTACCCATAACCAATAAATGCTTGACCAAAAAGACATCCCTTTTACCACAAGTAAATATAAGCTCTGGCAGACTAACAAAGACAGTGAGTTTCCAAAGCTAGAGATCCTCCACCAAAAATGCCTTTCAGATTTCTTTTCCATGAACACTCATAATGCATGATTTTTATGTTGGTGGAAAGAAGTCTGGCACAAATATAAACTCATGCTGAAAATGTTCATGCCATCATATTGAAATCTCTGAGCCTTTCTCAAATTTCAGTCATCCAGTCAGTGAGGGGAACCATCACCATGTGACTTGCGTAGCCAATCACACACCACGAATAGTGAATAGTCAAAGACGATGAAGCAAACAGTTCCTGAGCAACTCACAACTATATTGATGTAAGGTTTTTGAATGACAAATTAATCAATAAAGAGAAATCTATCTGCAGATAATTCACAAATTGAAATAAAGGCTAAATTCATCAGATAAGTCGTTTGCTATTAATAGTTTGTAACCATAACCGTGAGGTAGATGTGAGGCCAATGCTGTTCGGGGCAGAGGAGTGATACGATTCACTAAATCAGCAGATCACCAGTCTCTGCCAGTTAGGAAGACACTATAGCCTAGTGGATAAAGCACTGGAATGGGGCTCGAGATCTTGGTTCTGTTCCAGACTTGACCACTGACCTGCTAGGTAACCTTGGACAAGTCACTTCACCTATATGCCTTAGTTTTCCCACCTGTAAAATGGAGACAGTGATGCTTACCTCCTTTGTAAAGTGGTTTGAGAGCTCCTGATGAAAAGCACTGTAGATGTTGTTATGAAAGGTTTCAAGCTCTGCAGCAGCAAAGAAAGGCCTTAACCTCCTAGCTAACTGCAGGGGTACAAGCTACCACAGCAAGCTGGAAATCCAAACAAGGCTTTTTGTGTTTTCATGTGTTTTTTCACTTTTTTCTTTCTGTTTTCTCCCTTTGCCTTCGTAACCCACATCTCCCTTCACATCATGTCTCCTCCACTCTGCCTCCTGGCCCAAATGTTATATGTTTTCAGTGGAAGTGTTCTTAGTGCATTTACCGCTAGTCCTTGGGTCCCTAACTCAATCCCACAAGGCTCCCTAGAGGCTACCTTTCCTTGGAGTGATGGACATAAGATATTGGTTCTGGCCAGGCTAGTGGCTCAAAGGAGGAGACTAACAGAAGGATCAGTAACTGGGGTAAAGAAATTATAAAATACTGTCACCCTATGAATCTTCCACACAATAGTGGTGGGAAAATATCCAAGCACTATACTGGAAAATTTGGTAGGGTTCACCTTCTGTCCCCTTACCTGCCTTGCCAGCAGAGCACTGGGAGCAGCTTGCAGCAGCCATCCACCTCCTCCTCTTCATTGTGCCATGCTGGCTTGGATCCAGCTTTGAGACCAAAGAGCAGAAGCTTGCTTCTGCCACCACATCTCCTAGCAGGAGGAGGAGAAACTGGAATACCTGTTGCCCTGTTGGAAGTGTGATAGTCCAGCATGGCCATGAGGAGTCATAGTAGGAATGCTAAATACATGATATCCAAGATACTTGACAGCTGAATATTATTTGCAGTAGAACCTCAGAGTTATGAATACTTCGGGAATGGAGGTTGTTCTTAACTCTGAACAAAGCATTATGGTCATTCTTTCAAAAGTTTACAACTGAACATTGACTTAATATGGCTCTGAAACTTTACTGCAGAAGAAAAATGATGTTTTAATTTAATTTAAATGAAACAAGCACAGAAACAGTTTCCCTGCCTTGCCAAGTCTTTTGTTAAAACTTTCCCTTTATTTTTTTAGTAGTTTACATAACACCGTACTGTACAGTATTCGCTTTTTTGGTTTTTTTCGTCTCTGCTGCCTGATTGCATACTTCTGGTTCCAAATGAGGTGCACGGTTCACTGGTCAGCTCACGACTGTGATGTTTGTAACTCTGCAACTAGGAAATGTACATGTCAATAGTGCATTTGAGTTACTTGTGCTTTCTCCTTATGGGTAGCACACAAGACCACCTCCTTCCTCTGTGCACAAGAACAGAGTTCTCAGCATTAGAAAACATCTGTCAACAATTCTTCACAACTCTTCTGTCTAAGTTTCTAAATTTTGTTGCCAACAGAGGGCTCATAAAAGTAAGTACCAGGTAATAGGCATGAACATGAAAAGAGTCTGACACAACCATCACTGGGATTTGCTGATGAAGGATAATTTATGCACAGGCATCTCTGTTGTTTGTTTACATATGCATCTTAGAATGCCTGGTCTCTGAAATCTGTTAAGCACTGCTGCACAAGGTATATCAAAGCAAAGCTCAGCAGACCATCCAGTTATAGGTCATGTAGGATATATGGTTCTCAGTGGTATTGTCTGGTTTCAACTGTAAGCGCTGGGAGTGGCTTGCAGCAGCCATCTACATCCTCCTCTTCATTGCCCCATGCTGGCTTGGATCCAGCTTTGAGACCATATCTTCCTCTGAGTTTGAATAAATAAACAAATTTGGTAAGTGTTCTTTCTCCATTCTCAGCACGTCCCAGCCACTGAGGTCTTCTTTTGTAGATTATTTGTGAGAGGGTGCCTGGTCCAGTCATTTTTCTGACTTCTTCATTTGTCTTCCTATCTCTATATGTTATTCCCAATATTCTTCTCAGACATTTGTGATGAAATGCATCCAGCTTGTGTGTATCTTTCTTGGTAAGTTGCCATGTCTCACTGCTATATGTTTTGATGGTGATAACAATTGCTTTGTACACGTTCAGTTTTGTCTTGAGGGAGATGTTTTTGAGTTGCCAGATGTTTTTGAGTCTTCCAAATGCAGTGTTTGCCTTCCCAATTCTTCTTCTTATTTCCTCAGAATTAGTACCATCTTGGCTGATGGTATTTCCAAGATACGTCAAATTGTCCACCTTCTCCAGTTTCTCTTCTTCAATTTTGATTTCTGTCCCTGTAGTCCCCATTAACATGACTTTACATTTCTTTGCATTATATCTCAAACCTATCTTCTCCATTACTTCTTTTACTTGGCTTGTGCATTTTTGTAGTCTGTTGGTATCTTCACTGTTAAGAGCGATGTCATCAGCAAAGTCTAGATGAAATAACCTTGAAATATTCCATTTTAGGCTATATGTATCACTGTCACATTGTTTTAATCCATAGTCAATGACTAGCATAAACAAAAGAGGAGACAGGATGCATCCCTGCCTTACACCTATCTTGATGCTCAATGGCTTAATCAATTTTCATGCAGCATTTTGAGTTGGCATAGAATGCCTTCATAATGTTGATTAATTTTGTTGGACTTCCATATTGTTCCACAATTTTCCAGTTTGTTTCTCTGTTTACACTATCAAATGGCTTTTGAAAGTCCACAAAATTAATGGCAAGGCTGCCTTGGAATTCAATTGTGTTATCTCAGGGTGAAAATAGCATCTGTGCATGATCTCCCTTGTCTAAATCCAGATTGTTGTTCACGTAGGATGGTATCCATCTTTCCTTTCATTCTGTTCAGGAGGACTGCTTCTAGTACGTTTCCTGTGACAGATAGAAGTGTTACTCCCCTCCAATTTGAACAATTGCTTAGGTCACTTTTCTTTGGTAATTTGATTATGATACCAAGGGTCCATTCCTCCCGCACTTTCTCCTCTATCCATATTTTGTTGCACAGTGAACAGATGACTGATTTCATGTCTTTGTCTCCATATTTAAGCATCTCAATATGAATGCCATCCAACCCAGGTGCCTTGTTGTGCCAGTGTAGACACAGCCTGACATAAAACACTACCAGCTGGTAAATTCTCAGTTGTTGTACTGAGATTTGGCTACACCAGTTCCACTGATGTTAATGGGAGGCTAAAAACCACACTGATGTCCCTATGAGTGTGATAATGCCACCAAAGGGAATACGAGTCACATATGGTTATATATGTATATAGTCAAAGGTAAAAATGTCAGAAATGTTTAAGAAACTTAGGAGCATAAGTCCCATTTTCAAAATGTCTTAGGAACCTACGTGTGTGAGGTTATGTCTACACTATGCAGCTTTAAGTGACACAGCTGTGCCGCTACAGCCGTGCCGCTAAAAGGCACACAGTGTGGCTGCTGTTTGTCAGCTGGCAAGAGCTCGCCTGCCGACAAAAAACTTTCACCTCCAATAAGCACCATTTGCTTTGTTAGCAGGAGAGCATTCCTGCCGAGAAAGCACTGTTCGCAACGGTGCTTGTTGTTGGCAAAACGTTTGTTTTCCGGAGGTTTGTTTTTTTAACACCTCTGAAAGATGAAAGTTTTGTCGTTCAGTTGCCAGTGTAGACAAAGCCAGACTTTCAATGGTTAGGCTCCTGAGTGCTTTTGAAAATGACACTTCAGTGTTTTTGAAAGTTTTACGCACAGTTCTTATAGATCCCTTCAACACACAAACCCAATAGAGGCAACATCAAAGTAGCTAAGAAATGAGGTGTATCAAGGCTTCAGTGGCTTTTGTTTTCTTGGCAACAGTTGCCGAGCCTTTAACCTTTTTAAACAATAGTCAGCAAGTAAGTTGTTATTATAGAGTCTCTAAAAGACTTAACATGGCAATTTGTGAAATCCACAGCAGACAGCATTCTCTACCCTTTCTTCCTGGTTTCTTGCTACCTCTCCTGGTTGGGTTGTCTGGGTCTTCCTCCTCTTGCAGCCGCAGCTTTCAGTAGCGGGTGAAAGATTAAAAACTCCTGTGTTCCAGTTCAAATTTTTCTGTCTCTTCCTGTCTTTTTGCTGGCAATTTTAGCAGTGTTAGCCTTGACCAGAACACCCAAGATGTACTGTAGCCTTGCAAGTAGTGAGTGTAATTGACCACAAGAAAGCAAGCATATTTTGGGACTTGTGGATAGTTTGGGAGAGTAGGTACTTTAACACTGACACAACAAAAATCTGGGTTTTAGACATGAGTGTGGGTGCACGTGTGCAAGACTCTCTCTCTCTCTCTCTCCCTTTAGTGTAATTTCCCTTCTTTTTTCTGAAAACATTAATGTCTCCTTTTGGAAACCTTAGGAGTCAGTGTGTCAGACAGAGAGAGAGAGATCCTGATTCTAGACTGTGTTTGAGTCTGGTGTGCATGTAGGAGGATGGGCAGAGGGCAGAAATGTGGCTTTATGCCACCTTTACACTTCCTAGTTTCTGACACTGCCATGGGCTAGTTTAGGCTCCCAATGTAAGCTTGAGCAGCCCTGGGGCTAGTCTAATTTATGCCCAGGCTGTAACTGTCCCCAAAGGAATATATGGCAGTGAAGAATAGCCCAGGCACAGGGCACTCTAGCTTCATACTCTCCTTCTCCAGTATCACTCTGCCCCAGGGTCTACTTTTTCCCCTAGCACACTCCTGCTCCATGGTCTGCAAGGGCAGAGCATATGGTCATTCTGTCAGTCCTACACTATTGAGGGGTCCTCCTTATGTCAGGGGTGTTTCTCAGTGGAGAGAGCCAGCTGGTTTCCAGTCCTGCTCACCAGAACATCATGAAGGTTCTGAGGAGTAGCCCAGAATTGGGTCCAGCATATGAATTGCCTTTTTTTTTTTCCTACTAAACTATTCAATGTGATAAGTTTCTTCAGGACATGCTTAGGAGGAAGGGCATCACTATTATTAGTAATCCACACCTAGGAGTGAAGTGACTATTAAATGGATTCCCATTTAGGTGGACTACTGCTGGGATAGCATTCCTGCTTTCCCTCCCTAAAGATTCGTGTTGCTCATGAGACTCTTCTGCCAATGAGACAGAGCTGTTCAAAATGACATACAGGTATGTATCAAACCTGAAACGTGGGCCAAGGCTGCCAAATTTCTGGCCAGTGTGGGCCAATTTGTGGCCAGCTAAGTGGTTTTGACCTAAAATCAGGTAAATCTTGATGATTTGGGCTGATTTTTGTAGTGGCAAAAATGTCACCCTTCTCTGGATCTTTTCTATTTTTGTCCATGTGTTCTTCCTTTTTCAGATGCACGCGAACATCTTTATACAGGTTCCATGCTGTCAGCTGAATAATTATTATAAGTTATACCTTTGTCAGAACATGTTTTTTTGTTCTCAGTGCTACAGTGAAACTTGTGAAGCATTCTGAAAGTGTTTGCAGCTAAGCATTTCCCTCTTCCCTATGCTAATTAATCGATAAACAGATATTAACTGATGGTACCAGGTTAGGCAGTTATGGAATTTGTCCTGAAGTGCTACTGATTTTAAACAGTGAGACACTTTGGAACTAGTGAATGGCTTCAACAGAGGACTGGACTTTATGTAACATACTGAAACACCAACACAAATTCCTGCTCTCTATGTAATTAACTTACAAGGATTTGGGGACCAGCTGTTTGCACTGCAGAGGGTATGTATGCAACCTTTCCCTGTAGGCAATTATTTTTTCAGAACAGAGCATTCATTCATCACAAAAAGAATTCAGGAAAAGTTGATTTACACTGAACATTCGGTCTCTTACACAACACTACTGTAAGCTGTTTAGCTTCAGAAGTTAGGCATTGAAGTTAGCAGTGAAGGGTTTTTTTGTTCAGTCCATGTAACCTACAATGACACTTGGATTTTCTGCAATAACACAAGGCTCATACTGTAAATAAAGATGTTAATTCAGAATTGGTATAATGAACAATAAGTTATGTGCAACCATAGGAGACTTGAGATACTTTTTAAAGCTGCTGTATGAAACCCAGAACACACTTACATGCTGAGTGAGAGCGATTTTTAAAAATTAACTGAGTAACTCACTAACGGTGATACTCCTGTGTCACTTCCATTAAGTGAGTATTCAGCAGCTGGGGTTATTTTGCCTGCCGTTCAAGAGGACGTTTGGCTGGGTGGGATGAAGGAGTCCAAAACTTGACAGAGTCATGAAAACGGGGGAGGAGCCATTCTGAAGGAGGCGTGAACACAAAATGTTTGAACTTAGGTGCACAAATTAAAGCTGCTCAGAATAGCTTAAAGTTGCAGTTCCATCAGCTACATGGACGACATAAAGATGACACTGACCATGAGAGCTTAATGAAGGTAAGGTAACTTTCCCTGTAGGAATGAACTATGATCATTTCTCCAGTATATTAGTTACAAGTCCACTCTCCTTCAAAACCAGACCAGGATGCCTTCTTGTTTTAATTCCTTTTTTTCCTTGAACAAAATAAAAATGTTCACCTTAATAATTTGTGTTTCAGGCATAAAAAGGGAGCAGCATGACAGTTAATAATAGCCTGCACTCATCTAGCTCCCATCATCCCACAGAATCCCAGTGCGATAAACCATTGGTAACCGAATAAAAATTAAATCTTGTTTACATCTCTATTTAATGACCAAAACTATGTAATGCCTGCAGGCTTCAGATCGGCAGAGAACACAAGACTTTAGCCAGGTAAATCTGTTTCCCCCAAAAGATTAAGAGCATTGTCCAATTTGGCCAACTTCTTGGTTCCATTGTCCGATTAACTCAGAGAATCAACTGAAAATAGCATCCCCCCCACGCTCCAATCCCAAAGCTGCAGGGTTTTGAAGGAAGTGAATCCTCTCAGTAAAGAATCAAACTGAAATATGTTCCAGCTCAAATGACTACAACCGCAATACAGTGGAATCATCTGCTATAAAAACACACGCATACAGGTACTGTGGCAAATTGCACAGAGTAGAATAAATGTCCATGCAAGCTCTTTAGGGCTGAGACAGTAATTTATGACATGTTTGTACATGGGATACTGGGATTCAGTCTAGCTGCAGCCTTTCAGCACTACCTCAACAGAAATGTTAAATAAATAATAATAGTATCAACCTGAGATAACTATTGTACAGCTGGGCAAGATAATCTCTTGTACTGCTTGGGGCCCAGGGTCAGTTTTAAAAGAGGTATGAGCAGAGCTGCTCAGGAGGCAATTTTGTCATATTTTGACCCAAAGGCTGTTGCCAAATCTGAGTAGTTTTAACCCTTTAGAACAGAGTAGTTCCTAGTGGTTTCTTGGGGATGACAGGAGTCACTCTGCCAAGGAGGAAACAGACTGTAATAACCTGAGCATTAAAATCAGCTGCTGCACCAGAGGCATTAAGCAACATTGCGCCTATCTTTACAAGAGGTGCTAGAAGTGAACCTGGGAATTACAGATTAGTAAACCTTACCTCAGTACTAAGCAAATGAGTTGAAACAGGAATTAAAGACATAGATATAAAATTGCCTACATGAATGCGATATGATAGGGAGAAACCAGCATAGCTCATAGCACTTTATGGTCTAAATGGACCATTTATGATCATCTAGTCTGACTTCTTGCATAACACAGGCCATAGAATTTCATCCAGTAATTCCTGAAACAAGCTCTGTTCAGGCTCAAACATATCTTTTCTAAAGTCACTTATTCTTGATTTCATGACTTCAAGTGATGGAGAATCCACCACATCCTTAGGTAAGTTGTTCAAATGGTTAAGTATCCTAATTGTTACAAATTTGGACCATATTTCTAATCTGAATTTGTCAAGATTCAGCCTCCAGCCATTGGAACTTTTATTTTTTTTCTGCTAAATTAAAGAGACCTCTACTATCAGAAATCTTCTCCCTGTATAGGTACTTACAGACTGGGATCAAGTTACCTCTTAACCTGCTCATGTATAAAATGAATAGACTGAGTTTCTTTAATCTTTCATGGCAAGGCATGCTTTCCAAACCTCACATAATTCTGAACCCTTTCCAATTTTTTTAAAGTGAACTGGATACAGTATGGTCTAACTAATGCCTTGTAGCGTGATAATGACACTTCCCTAGTTCTACATGATAGTCTCCTGCTTATAAAAACACCCATCCCTCTGCTTATACATTTAAAAGAAAGTTGTGCCTCTCCAGTTTACTGGAGTTCTTTGAATGAGTCAACAGAATAGTAGAGAAAGAATTCTACCTACTGGTTCTTCTATTTGCACTTTCTAAAAGCCTTTGATAAAGTCCTTCACAAGAGACAGTTTAGGGAACAAAGTTACCATAGGGTGAGAAAACTATAGATTAGAAAATGGTTAAGAATTAGAAAACAGTAAGTATGGCTATACAGTCATTTACAAAATGGAACTGTATTAATAAGGGGATGCCCCAAAGATCTGTACTAGGATTGGAGTTATTTAATGTGTTCACCAGTTATCTGGAATGTGCGCCTGTAAGCGTGAGTGTGGGGGGCGGAAACAAGGGGAAACAGTCAGACAGCAACATTTGTAGACGATTGATAATTGTTTTGGAAAGGCAAACTTAGAAAAGACTTAAAGGGACGGATTGGGCAACGAGATGGCAGTTGAAATTCAATGTAGGTAGGCATGAGGTAATGCACATTGGGAGGAATGATTTGAACTACTTATATACACTGACGGTTTCTAAATTAACCACTCAAGAAAAAGACTTAGGCGTTACTGTGGACAGCTTAATGGAAACTTCTGCTCAGTGCACAGCAGTGGTCAAAAAAAAGCAAATGAGATGTTAGGCTGTTTTAAAAACTGGATAGAGAAAAATACTGAAAATAGAAGAACACCATAAAATAAATCAATAGTACGTTCTCCTTTTTTTAAAAAAAAAAAGAGTTCAATTCTGGTCATATTATCTATGAAAAGATATAGGAATGGCCTGGAAAAGGGCAATGAAAATTATTAAAGGCATGGACAAACTTCTATAAAGGGCCAGGTTTTAAAAAGATGCCAAAATCTGAGTCACTCAAAATTTAGGTACTTTTGTAAATATGGCTCGTAATCTCTTTATACCTCTAGGTACCAATTTTTAAAACGGGGATAATAGTATTTATTCACCTTTGTGAAGCACTTTGAGAGCTATGGATGAAAAGTGAAGTGAATTGTCATTATTATTATTAACTATTATTAATGGTAAGTTAGAAAAACAAAGCAGAGACTGTTTTGCCTGGGGAAAAATGAAAAGCTTGGGGCTTCAGTTTGTGTCTATATATGAGGCCTTATGTTAATATTAGGTGTTAATTCAAGTAGTCAGCTTCTAGGTAATGACCGCACATGCCTGGTTGAAAAATTGTCCTGTGGCTTATAGCCAGCAATATCCACCCACCTCCTTGTTGCTACAGTAGATACGTTTGCTATACAGTAAATAGCTGTCAGATTTGTAAATTTAACATTGTTTAGTCTGAGCATAAGTGAAGAAAATGGGAAATCTGTCCGGCAGCAGGGTAGGTGTGGTTTGAGACAGCATTTGTTTTCTGCCGAGGATTTTTGTTTTTATTACCAAGCCCTGGAGTATGTCACAAGGTCCTTCAGCCACCCCAGGCTATGAAACTGGGAGGGGAAAATATGAATCAATGCAGTTTTATATAACTTACAAATGTGTTTAGCATTTTCTGTGACAGAGGGAAGCCAGTCAGAATGTTTAACTGTTTCTTTTGTGAACTTTATTTTGTTGATCTGGAGGTTTGCTGTATTCCAGGCTTGTTTCAGATCAGGGACAGGCTGTGTCCTTGCCACATGACTAGTACATCCTAAACCCAATAAAATGGAAAAGAAAAAAATTAAAGCTATGCAGTGAAATGGAATTATTGCCCCTCTCTTGAGAAGCATATGGAATAGTGGTTTGAGCATAGGACTGAGAGCCAGGAATGACTTAATTCTAGTCCAGATACACTGAATTTGTCTGTGGTCTTAAACAAGTCAGGGCTAGATTTTGACTAGTTTAATGTGACTACATAGGGGAGTAGGGTAGAGAAAAGGGCCTCTCCATGCAGCTGCTTTAGAATTAACTGGATTGAGGCTGGGACATGGGGAAGAAAGGAGGTGGGTGGGAAGAGGGCATGTTGTGGGTGGAGCCATAGCTGGCACAAGAGGGTGAAATATCTTGCTGGCCCATCTCCCCAGAGCCAGAAGAGCAGGGCAGGAATTGTGACTCAGTCCTATATAGCACTCCTTACTCAGGGCTGAGCATAAAGGCCCTTTGTCTCTCTGTCTTGCTTTCCCCTTGGTAGTTATGATGAGGATTGATTAGTTAATTGTGAAGTGCTCTGAAGATGAAAAGCCCCAAGTATTATCTATTTGGGGGGAATAATTATTTTCCCCTCACACAAAAGTGCATCTGAATAAAAACTGACCAACTGTGTAACCATTAAAAGGACAGGAGAATTTGCAGGTGGTGCAAATGTCATTGTTATCATGATCAGTTTTTCTCTCTTCTCACACAGAGGAAAGTCTCAGCTCCCTTTGTTTGCTTTCGGCTGATGTCCGCCTCCCTTGAGCCAAACTCTGCTATCCACTATTCAGACTTCATTTCCCAAAGAACAGCCTCCTGAAGCCCTTTCAGGCCTTATGAAAGGAGTTCTCACTCAGGTTAAAAGAGAACTGTGTGTTCTCCCTCTGTCTCTCTCGGTATGTGTGTTTTGTAAAAAGAGTAATAAATTAATCATTTCAACGCTGGGCAAGGAGTCTAGGTGTTGTATTTGTATCGTGCACTTACATAAACACAGCAAGGGTCAGTTAACTAATGAGTGGCTGGAGTGGGAAGCTGAAGCTCTAAGATGATCTAAAACATTTTACCACATTTTCCATATAGGAGACCTTGAAGTAGTTGCATTTGCTTTCTTACAACAGAGACAAGTCAGTTAAAGTCCAAAGGAAAGATTGAGGTTTTACATTTCTGTTTGTGGTACAGGAAAAGGGTTACCATTTCAGTGGTTGATTCAGTGAAATAACATCTCCTTTATACACATCTGCCTAGCAAGTAGGGCGGTAGTTGGAAATACCGTCTAAAGCATTAAAGATTTGCTGGCAAATAGCAAAGGCATTTTCTGCTGGGGAAAAATTGTTATATTGAGTAGTCACTTTGCATGCTTAGGACTTACAAATACCCAAACACTCTGGACTTACATTGTATTTTTTATTTTGTAAAGTATTTAACATACTATGAAGGACTCAGCTGCATATTTCACATCCAAGGTGTTACAATAATGATCCTAAATAAGAAGATATGTTTGATATTTGACAATGGTAAGTGATATATTTATACCAAACTGTTTGGGTCTCAGTAGTGTTTATTCTGCTGTTTAAAGATGCAAATATGCTTCATTTTCAAAGTGTTTTTCTTTGACAGTTTAAATGAGAAGAGTAAATAGATAAAATGTAAAGCCAGAAGCAATTTTTCCTGTATGAATTTTGTGCTTTTGCTTTTCTGTTCACTATAATGAATATCTCATTTTAAAGTGATAGGGGGAATTTGGAGTGATATAGCTGCTTATCTTTGCTTGTTGTTTGATTAGTAATCTCACGATAAAAAGGAACATGTATATTTAGCCAGTCAGTACCTGCAAAATAGGATGTTCTTGGACAATATTTTCTCAGGTAAGCATATTTAAAAGTAGAGACTTTCCCGCAACAGAAGCTTTCCTTAGCTGTCAAGGCCTCTTCAAGTTTATAATACTATGAGAAATAGAATAGAAACAAAATAAAAATTTATATCATCCACTATGTAAATGGGTTTGTAAATCTATAAATCATCTCTCTCACTGGTAATAAACCCTAGTGAGCAGAATTTAGAGGAAAGGTTAGGGGGTTTTCTGTTAAGCTTTTGTTAAGACCTAGTGCCTTTTTCTGAATCACTTCTGAATCTTATTTCATTTTAACTCTCTAGTCTACATTTTAAAAGATTTTATTTTCCTTTAGAGAAACTATGCTGAAAAATACAAGCATATTTTAGCCTCAGTGGGAACTGGACAAAACTAATATCTGATCCTGTCTAAAACTGCCACATATTTGCAACCCTTTTAAAATAAAACATTAATGTAATCACCCATCACACTCTCAGAGAATACTTCCAAGCAAGAAGTCAAAATGTACCATTTACTTGAATCAGAGTGCAATGCTATCTGATGCAGGAAATCGGTAAATAGGTCCAGAATCTCAGCCTCAATTCGGAGACATATTTGTTTAGCCATATGCTATAAATAAAATCCCTAGACTTGGAACCTTGCCAATATTATTAATACAGTGTTCACTTGATAGTTCCATTTAGTATGAGTCTTCTTAGTGACTGCTTCATACACTATGAATCTAGAGAAGCAGCATACAGAATAGTATATTAACTATATACTGGCAGAACTGCCAGTGGAGTCTGGCTGCAGAGCTGGTATATCCAGTGCCAGGAGGATAACCCTCGTGTAAAGGAAACCCGCTGGTGGTGCGGAGTCAATGTAGAGGCTCCTCTGGTATCTCTCCCTGCTGCCAGGGACGAGGTTATGGCTGTTGGAAAAGACAGCTGGTGGCAGAATGCCGTTATGCTGTACTTATCCCTGGCTGCTGCTTTGGCCTTGTGAGGCTGTAGCACCCAACACAGGTTTGAACAGCTGCTCTAATTTACATGAGGGCGCTGTCACTGCACACCATGGTCTCTTTACACCAGTTTTGCACCTGCTCCCTCCCCTCTAGCCAGGGATCTGAACCAATGTTTTTACTGCTGCTGCATTTTGCATCATTCTACCCCATGCATATATTGCAGTATATATGCTCGCTACTTTTTGGAATGATACTGTGTGTCCATTTATAAGAAGATATATGGTTGGTAATCTTAAGCTGTCACTTAGTACCAATTTGTCAAAATGGACCTCTTTTTTGAATGTCCAGCTTAAGATAATGTTACTAGCTCCTGATTTTACAGAGATGCCAAGCACCTATAGCTCCCTTTGACTTCCCCTGAAGTTATGGGTGCTCCCTAACTCAGACCCTAGGTGTCTCTTAGAATCATACAATGTCAGGGTTGGAAGGGTCCTCAGGAGGTCATCTAGTCCAACCCCCTGCTCAAAGCAGAACCAAGCCCCAGATCTCTAAATGGCCCCCTCAAGGATTGAACTCACGCTCTTGGGTTTAGCAGGCCAATGCGCAATCCCTCCCCCCCAAAATTAATGGAGATATCCTATCTCCTAGAACTGAAAGGGACCTTGAAAGGTCATCGAGTCCAGCCCTCTGCCTTCACTAGCAGGACCAAGTACTGATTTTTGCCTCAGAACCCTAGGTGGCCCTATCAAGGATTGAACTCACAACCCTGGGTTTAGCAGGCCAATGCTCAAGTGGACACCCAAAAATTAGTCACACAGAATTAGAGGACGCTTTGGTAAAGTTTGGCCTTAAATTCTCTCTGTCTTGTTGGTTAAAAGGGATTTATCAGACCTACTTTGTTATTGATCCTCAGATGAAAGATCCTGTAGAAGTACATGATATTGTTGTTTAGTTTTCAATGTTTAAGCTGCTGTCATCATAGCAATACAAAATTACCAAAATATTTACCATGTAGGCTCCTGCAGTAAAGGAAGTATAATGATACAACTTCCCACTCTCCAAGTCTGTGTAAACTGATGATGGGCTTTCTACTGTGCCTCAAAATTTATGCTCAGGATCTGTTCGATCAATGGGAAAAACAATTCCCAAGGTCAAGAACCCTCATCTCAGAACTCCTTGCCAACAGCTTTGATATATTTAAATCTCAGTATTGCTAGCACAAATGCATCAGCTGATCTCAAATGTCATGGTGGCGCATGGGAAAGAGGCAATCACTCGAAGCCTAGGACATAAAGTATGTAGGGCTTTAAAGATTAACATCAACATAATTAACTGCAATCAGGAGCAGACTGGAAGCCAATGGAATCTCAGGAGCACTGTTGTAATGTGCTCCCTGTTGCCAGCAATACCACTAAGCAATCGCATCATGACATTCTGTACCTTATTAGGCAGTTGTTTATTTGATAGCCAATATTGTTAACTTCAATGTAAGTGTGGTATGTATGTGTTATGTATTATGATACCAGTTGGCGTTAGAGGTCACCAGATTGAATAAATTAGCTGGTAAGAAAACCAGCCACTGAAATCTTTGACACCACAAATAAAAATCATACACTTTGCATCTCTTTATGGCTATCCTGGTGTTGGAGAGAAAGGAAAGCAATGTAAATGTGAGGGAGTTTCAAGACTCATTTAATGCAGAGAAGGAGCAGCTAAATTAAATAGCTTTACCTTTGCCAAGCACACAGGATGACAGAGACTCAAAAGGTGACTGCTGCTAAGCCCTTGCAGCTGAAATAACAACTGCTCCCATAGATGCAGTAAATTCATCTTACCTAGTCCCAGACACTTAAGGGGTAGGGGATTGCTTAATTCTTCACCAAAGGGCAGAAATAACTGACAATGTTAATTTTTTTCTTAATCCTCCAATCAAAATACAGTAGTACGTACAACCTGTGTTTGGGTCTGATCCAAGCCTATTGAAGTCAATGGAAATCTTTGCACTGATATCTGTGAGCTCTGGAGCAGAGCAGATTCCGGAACCTTCACTCGTGTGGAGTAGTCCTTCACTCCTTGAGTACTCCCAGACATTCCAGTGGGGCTGCTTGAGGAGTAAGGGACTAACTCTATATCAGTAAAGGTGCCAGAAGCCAGGCAGAACCTACAATACAATGTAAAAAAACAACTGGCCCTAAATGCAACTTTTATACTGAAGCCTTAAAAAATACTGAGACCATTTTCATGTGATTTTGCAGATAGAGAAAGTTCATTTTTCTTTCACACTATAATTTTTCCTGATAAATCACATTTGTTGGCAACTGCTAATCCCCGTTTCATTCCACCTCAAGGGCCCTTTATTTTGATATGCCGCTCAGGGCCGTATAAATCAAAAAGAAAGCAAGGTCAGATGAAAAAGCAACATTATGTGATTGGAAATGTGGAATAAAGAGGCAAAGTCATAAAAAATGAAATAAAAAAAACTCTGAAAACCCCAAACAAGAGAGCTCACATGAATTATTACTATTCTGCAGTTGCAGTAATTAATATACTCTATGATGCTAGCCAATAACTTGCAAAATAGGTGAACACTACATTAAGCATCCGGAATCCTAACCATAGCTCCAAGTGCCCTACCC
The DNA here is from genome assembly GCF_025201925.1 of Gopherus flavomarginatus. Lineage (NCBI taxonomy): Eukaryota > Metazoa > Chordata > Testudines > Testudinidae > Gopherus > Gopherus flavomarginatus. The sequence goes on along the minus strand of NC_066625.1, from coordinate 76,033,599 downwards.
ATAGGAACCCTAATCCTAGGGCAGGGAGCCATACCCATAGGAACCCTAACCCTAGGGGGGGAGTCCTACTCATAGGAACCTTAACCCTAGCACCAAGTGCCCTACCCATAGGAACCCTAATCCTAGGGGGGAAGTCCTACTCATAGGAACCTTAACCCTACCTCCAAGTGCCCTACCCTTAGTAACCCTAACCTTAGGGTGCGAAGTCCTACCCATAGGAACCCTAACCCTACCTCCAAGTGCCCTACTCATAGGAACCCTAAATCTAGCTCCAAGTGCCCTACCCATAGGAACCCTAACACTAAGACGGGAAACCCTACCCTTAGTAACCCTAACCTTAGGGTGCGAAGTCCTACCCATAGGAACCCTAACCCTACCTCCAAGTGCCCTACTCATAGAAACCCTAAACCTACCTCCAAGTGCCCTACCTTAAGGAACCCTAACCCTAGGGAGGAAAACCCTACCCCAAATTCCAAGTGCCCTCTCCATAGGAACCCTAACCCTAGCTCGAAGTGCCTGACCCTTAGGAACCCTAACCCTACGGCGGGAAGCCCTACCCATAGGAACACTAACCCTAGCTCCAAGTGCTCTACCCATAGGAACCCTAACCCTAGCTCCATGTGCCCTATCCTTAGGAACCCAAATCCTAGCTACAAGTGCCCTACCCCTAGAAACCATAATCCTATCATGAAAAACCCTACCCATAGGAAAGCTATCCGTAACTCCAAGTGCCCTACCCATAGGAACTTGAACCCTAGGGCGGGGCGCCTTACTCATAGGAACTCTAACCCTAGCTCTAAGTGCCCGATCCTTAGAAACCCAAACCTTAGGGCGAGAAGCCCTACCCATAGGAAACATAACCCTAGCTGCAAATTCCCTACACTTAGGACCCCTAACCCTAGCGGGTGAAGCCCTACAATAGGAACTGTAACCCTAGCTCCAAGTGCCCTACCCTCAGGAACCCTAATCCTAGGGCTGGAAGCCCTACCCATAGGAACCCTAACCCTAGCTCCAACTGCCCTACCCATAGGAACCTAACCCTAGCTCGAAGTGCCCTCTCCATAGGAACCCTAAGCCTAGCTCCAAGTGCCCCACCGTTAGGAACCCTAACCCTAGCTCCAAGTGCCCTACCCATATGAACCCTGACCCTAGGGCAGGAAGCCCTACCCATAGGAACCCTAACCCTAGCTCCATGTGCCCTACCCATAGGAACACTAAACCTAGGGTGAGAACCCCTTCCCAGAGAAACCCTAACCCTAGATCCAAGTGCCCCATCAGCAGGAACCCTAACCCTAGGTCAGAAAGCCGTACCCACAGGAACCCTAACCCTAGGGCGGGAAGTTCTATCCTTAGGAACCCTAACCCTAGCTCCAAGTACCCTACACATAGGAACCCTAAACCAACAGTGGGGAGCCCTGCCCATAGGAACCCTAAACCTAGCTCCATGTGCCCTACCCTTAGGAACCCTAAGCCTAGGAAGGGAAGTCCTACTCATAGGAACCCTAACACCAACTCCAAGTACCCTATCTTTAGGAACCCTAACCCTAGGGAGGGAAGCCCTAACCATAGGAACCCTAACTCTAGCTCCAAGTGCCTTACCTTTAGGAACCCTAAACGTAGGGGGGAAAGTCCTACTCATAGGAATCCTAACTGTAGCTCCAAGTGCCCTAAGGTTAGGAACCCTAACCCTAAGGCGGGAAGTCCTACCAATCTGAATCCTAACCCGAGCTCCAAGTGCCCTACCCATACGGACCCTAACCCTACCTCCAAGGAGCGAACCCTTCAGAACCCTAATCCTAGGGCAGGAAGCCCTTTCAATAGGAATCCTAACCTTAGCTCCAAGTGCCCAAACCTTAGGAACCCTAACCCTGGTGAGGAAAGCCCTACCCATAGGAATCCGAACCCTAGCTCCAAGTACCCTACACATAGGAACCCTAAACCAACGGTGGGGAGCCCTACCCATAGGAACCCTAAACCTAGCTCCAAGTGACCTACCCATAGGAACCCCAACCCCAGCTCCAAGTGCCCTACCCATAGGAAACCTAAGCCTATGTCAGGGCGCCCTACCTGTAGGAACCCTAACCCTAGCTCCAAGTGCCCCATCTGTAGGAACCCTAACCATAGGGGGGAACCCTACCCATAGGAACCCTAATCCTAGCTCCAAGTGACCTACCAATAGGAACCACAACCCCAGCTTCAAGTGCCCTACCCATAGGAACCCTAACACTAGAGTGGGAAGCCCTACCCATAGGAATCCTAACCCCGGCTCCTAGTGCCCTACCCATAGCAACCGGAACCCTAGCTCCAAATGCTCTACCCTTAGGAACCCTCACCCTAGGGCGGGAAGCCCTACCGATAGAAATCCTAATGCTAGCTCCAAGTGTTCTACCCATAGGAACCCTAACCCTAGCTCCATGTGCCCTTCCCTTAGGAAACCTAACCCTAGGGCGGGGCGTCCTACCCATAGGAACCCTAACCGTAACTTCAAGTGCCCAACCCTTAGGAACCCTGACCCTAGGGTGGGAAGCTCTACCCATAGGAACTCTAATCCTAGCTCCAAGAGCCCTACCCATAGGAACCCTAACCCTACAGTGGGAAGTCCTACCTATAGGAAACTTAACCCTATCTCCAAGTGTCCAACCCTGAGGAACTCTAATGGTAGGGCAGGAAGCCCTAGCCATAGGAATTCTAGCCCTAGCTCCAAGCAACCTACCATAGGAACCCTTACCATAGCTCCAAGTGCCCCACCCATAGGAACCCTAACCCTAGGACGGGAAGCCTTACCCAAAGGAATCCCAACCCTAGCTCCAAGTGCCATATCCATAGGAACCTCAACCCTAGTTCCAAGTGCCCTACTCTTAGTAACCCTAACCCTAAGGCAGGAAGCCCTATCCATAGGAACCCTAACCGTAGCTCGAAGTGCCCTAACTTTAGGAATCCTAATGCTAGAGTGTTAAACCCTACCCATAGGAATCCTCACCCTAGTTCCAAGTGCCCAAACCTTAGTAACTCTAACCCTAGTGCGGGAAGCCCTACCCATAGGAATTCTAAAACTAGCTTCAAGTGCCCTACCCTTAGGACCTCTAACCCTAGTGGTGGAAGCCCTACCCATAGGAACCCTAACCCTAGGTGGGAAGCCCTACCAATAGGAACCCTAACCCTAGCTCCAAGTGCCCTACCGGTAGGAAACCTAACCCTAGCTCCATGTGCCCTACCCTCAGGAAACCTAACCCTAGGGCGGGTAGCCCTACCCATATGAACCCTAACCTAAGCTCCAAGAGCCCTATCCATATGAACCCTAACCCTCAGGTGGAAAGTCCTACCTATAGGAAACTTAACCCTATCTCCAAGTGCCCAACCCTTAGGAACTCTAACCATAGGGCAGGAAGCCCTAGTCATAGGAATCTTAACCCTAGCTCCAAGTGACCTATCCATAGGAACCCTTACCATAGCTCCAAGTGCCCTAACGTTATGAATCCTAACCCTAGGGCGGGAAGCGCTACCCATAGGAATCCTAACCCTAGCTCCAAGTGCCCTACCCTTAGTAACCCTAACTCTAAGGCAGAAAGCCCTACCCATAGGAACCCTAACCTTACCTCCAAGTGCCCTATCCATAGGAAGCCTAACCCTAGGGTGGGAAGCCCTAGTTACTGGAACCCTAATCCTAGCTCCAAGTGCCCTATCCATAGGAACCTCAACCGTAGCTCCAAGTGTTCTAACTATACGAACCCTAACACTAGGGGACGAGCCCTAACCATAGTAACCCTAACCCTAGCTCCAAGTTCCCTACCCATAGGAACTCTAACCCTTGGGTGGGAAGCTCTACCTACAGGAACCTGAACCCTAGCTCCAAGTGCCCTACCCTTAGGAACCATAAACCTAGGGTGGGGCGCCCTACCCTTAGGAACCCTAACCCTAGCTCCAAGTGCCCTACCAGTAGGAACCGAAACCCTAGCTCCAAGTGCCCTACCCTTAGGAACCATAAACCTAGGGTGGGGCGCCCTACCCTTAGGAACCCTAACCCTAGCTCCAAGTGCCCTATCCATAGGAACCCTAACCCTAGCTCCAAGTGCCCTTCCCGTAGGAACCCTAACTCTTGGGTGCGAAGTCCTACCCATTGGAACACTAACCCTAGCTCTAAGTGCCCTAGCGATAAGAACCCTAGCCCTAGGGCCAGGTGCCCTACCCATGGGAACCATATCCTTAGCTCCAAGTGCCCTACCCCCGAACTCTTTACTAGTGACTAGAACTGTGTTATATAAGAGGCCAGACCAGATGGTCACAATGCTCCCTTCTGGCCTGGGAATCAATGAATCTAAATGAAATGAATGACTTCCAGTGATTTCAAGCACTAAGCCTTACTATACATGCAAGCATTCTTTTGTCCACCTCCAAACTCTTACACGTGATCTATAAATAAATACAAATAATCCTTTAAACAACACCCCTCACTTTGTTAAAAGGATAACATTCCTGCCATGCCCCACATGCCATGGTTCTCAGCATCCTACCCAGTCGATGGTTTCCAAACAGCCATTGCTGTATTTCTCAGTCACATGCACAGCCAGTGCATCATTTATGTAGTTCATGTTCATCACGTGTGTGCTATTTTTTTAAAACCAGCCCATTTTGCCTACACAATAATCAACCCATTCATCCAGGGCTGCATAATCTGGCCTGGAGCTGGGGCAGACGCATTCTGTGTGGGATAAGCTCTTTTGGTAGCAACTGTCTTCTCCAGTGAAAATGTTATGCTCCATAAAAACATTGTTGATAGTACATCTAAAACACAAGTAACCGTGTCCACCAGAGAAAGACCTAACAATTAGATACAGTACCATAAGTATACATGGTGCATTGCACAAACACACAGAAAGACAAGGTCCATACGCCAAGTATCTTATAACCTAATTCAGGCAAAGACAACATGTGGTCAACACTGAGCAACAGTTCAATAACAAGAGGCCTGGATGCAACTGGTAAGGCTCAAGGTAGCAAAGTTTCACAAAAGAGGTGGGTTTCAAGGATCTGAAAAAGAGGGAGGGTTCTCCAACCATATAAGATGGTCTGGAAGAAAGGGTGAAGCTCAGAGTAAGAGAAGGAGGGAAAAGGAGAAAGGTAAAGGAGCAAGTGGGGATACAGGGTGAAATGAGTACAAAGATAAGTGGAAGCAAAATTCCACAAAGACTTGGAGGTGAGAACAATACTTTTGACAATACAAGAACTGAATGAGCCCGAAAGGCAGAAAATTTAAAACTACTGCAGGGAAACACATTTCTACACAATGCATTATTACCTTGTAGAACTCATTGTCACTGCATCTCATTGACGTCAAGACCTTAGCAGGATTGAAAAAGAAGGGCAAATTATAGTTCTAGTACACAGGATTCATTGTGGGTTTGGAAGAGATAGCTCTCCTCATACTTCTCCACATAAGCAAACCACCAAGTGACAGTGTAATGGTTTGGGTCACAGAAACCTCCTTGGGAACTGCCACCCGATGTCCTGGGACTACCTCTGAGCCCGTTTTCCCTGGCAGCTTGGGACTCCAGTGCCTTGCCTAGTTGTGCCAGACACGCTAGCCTGCTACAAACACAGACCCAGGTCTGAACCAAGTCCCCCAAAAGCTGCAGGCTTAACTGAAAACAGCTTAAGAAGTGCTCTTGTTTCCAACACCCAGCTACCCAATTCCCAATGGGATCCAAGTTCGAAATACACCCGTTTTACTCTGTATAAAGCTTATACAGGGTAAACTCATAAATTGCCCTCTATAACACTGATTGGAGAGAGATGCACAGCTGTTTGCTCCTCCATGAAATTAATTACTTGCTCTGGGTTAATTAATAAGTAAACAGTGATTGTATTAAATATAAAAAGTAGGATTTAAGTGGTTCCAATTAATAACAGACAGAAAAAAGTAAATTATCTAGCAAAATAAAATAAAACATACAAGTCTAAACCTAATACAGTAAGAAACTAAATGCAGGTAAATCTAAGGTGACCAGATGTCCTGATTTTATAGAGACAGTCGCAATTTTTGGGTCTTTTTCTTACATAGGCTCCTATTACCCCCCACCCTATCCCAATTTTTCACACTTGCTGTCTGGTCATCTTAGGTAAAACTCACTCTCAGAGATGTTCCAGTAAGCTTCTATTACAGACTAGACTTCCTCCTAGTCTGGATCCAGCAATCACTCACCCCCCTTGTAGTTACTGTTCTTTGTTCCAATTTCATTCAGGCTCTCTTTGGTGTGGAGAAGTTCTCTCTTGAGCCAGCTGAAGACAAAATGGAGGGATTTCCAGGGGCTTATATAGTCTCTTTCGTGGGTGGAAACCCCTCTCTCCCCCTGTGTAGAATCACAGGTACAAGATGGAGTTTTGGAGTCACATGGGCAAGTCACATGTCCATGCATGACTCAGTTCTCTACAGGCCAAGCCATTGCCCACATGTTAGCCCAAACGTTCCCAGGAAAGCTCAGCTGTGGATTGGCATCTACCAAGGTCCATTGTTAGCCAAGTACTTCCCTTTGCTTGCATAACCCTCCTCACACTATGTTGATCAAATCTGCCTTAGGTGCTTTCTACAGCAAACACTGTAAATACAAGCATAAAGCCAACACTCATAACTTCAGATACAATAATGATCCATGCATACGAATAGGATGACTACATTCAGTAGAACATAATCTTTGCAAAGATATGTTACATGGCCTATCTAGCATAAAACATATTCCAGTTATGTCATATTTACACTCATAAGCATATTTCTATAAAGCATTATGGAGTGCAACATCACAACAGGTATTAGGAAGGAATTTGCCTGATGGGCAGGAGATACAGTAATTGTTCACCCATGAGGGTTTTGCACTTTTCTCTGATAAAAAGAGTAACCAGTCACAATAATAAATGTTAAAAACAAAGAAGCGCTTTGGAAGGGAGATATGCCCTCATATTTCAGCCAGCTTCAAACTAATGAGGGACTAAGAATCTTCTTGGAGGCATGTGATCCGAGAATTGCTCAGTGCAGCTTACTTGTTCTGATGCTAGAGACTGTCAGCAACAGGCTATTGGACTGGTCTGATCCAGGTAGGCAATTTTTATATTGCTACATTTTTGATGGACTGAGGGGGTAGCAGTGGGATATGGGGAGGCTAGTGCAGAAGAGGCTGCAATAGTCAAGGCAAAAGTGACTAATTTAGGCCTGGACCAATAGCAATGAAAAGAAAATTGCTTTTTGTCATTTAAAAGTTGTTTGGGAGAAAGGCACATGTTCCAGATACTTCACAGAAAGGTGGCTAATCTCCATAATGAGACAATTATAAAATAACATGCCCCTGGGGAATGTCTTCCCACCTTGGCAGACAAGGTTTGCTTTTGCTCCAAGGCAAGGGGGTGGTTATTCCTTTTAGCCCTTACATATTTTATACCACTATAACTGGCTAGTTCTGATCATATGAACAGCTAATTAAAAAAATCTACTAAACTCATAGGGCATTATCCTGGCCCTATTGAAATCAATGGTAAAACTCCCCACTGACTTCAAAGGGGCTAAATTTTCACCCTTGGTATTGACATATTAATTATGCTTTGTATAAAAAAATCCTGTTTCCTTTTATTGGTTTTTAATTTGTCACCTTTTCATTCCATTTCTCTTGTTTTCCAAGAAAGGGTAAATAGGATCCACTGAACGGTCTTTTTATAAGCTTAATTATTTTATATACCGCTTATCATGTCACTTCTTTACACCTTCTCCGTACTGAAAGATTTCTCATCATTTCCCGTCATACAGAATTCATGTCTCTGGTCATTTTTCAGTGCCATTCTCCCACTATAATCCTTTCTACGATGGTGTAATGAGACCCAAGCACAGGATTCAATATCAGGATATACCATCCAGATATACAATGGCATTAGAACTCTGGTATTATTTTCTATCTTTATCCTTGTACATTCTAACAGCTCACTTTTCCGATCACCACTGTGCACTGAAAAAATGTTATATTAAAAAAGGATGGAAAGAAATAGCATGAGCAACAGACTCTCTCATGATATTTATATTTCTGCTGCCCGGCAGTAGGCCAAATTCTACCTTTCTTAACTGAGCAAAATTCCAGTTGACTTAGGGACCCCAGAATTTGGCCTATAGTCAGGAAGCGCACTGGTGTGTGAAAATGAAAAAGGAAGGAAAAAAAGATTTCTGGTGTTTTGGAGCCTCAGAAAAGATTCCAGTTTGGTCTGTGTTTGGAGAAAAATGTTGAGACTGTTCAGATTTTGTATGAATGAGTTCTACATTCCTAAATAATAGCATGTGTGCGCCACGCTGTAAAAATGCATGAGAAACTCTGTGTAACTTGTTAGTTTCTTCACTGATTTTTCATATCTGTAGTACCGCATGCTGAGCTTGACTACTGACAAAGCTGCTGCTAGCCTTCTATTTAAGCCCACTATGCCCATGCCACAGCAAGGATTTAGGTATTACAGGGCATCATGGTTTTTGGTTAAATAATAGGAAGGATAAGTTCCCTAATTCTACTTTTTTACAGGAGAGAAATGTGATGTCCGGTGTCCACTAGTCAGCATAGGTCTTCTCCAAAATAAGACTTTAAGTAGTGTTGTGACATTCCATATTTGTTGCCCTTCAGTGACTCCAGATCAAATTTGCTCCGTTTACACGTGAATGGATGTTTTATCTAACTGTGCACTGCAAACTTACTCTGGTACATGAAAGCAAAAGCTGGGTGCTTTTCTTCTCATGATGAACACTTCAACTATGAATTAGCACCACCTATAAACAGGGGCGGCTCCAGGCACCAGCATGCCAAGTGCGTGCTTGGGGCAGCAAGCTACAGGAGGCGCTCTGCCAGTTGCAGCGAGGGCGGCAGGCAGGCTGCCTTTGGCGGTATGCCTGCGGAGGGTCCGCTGGTCCCGCGGCTTCGGTGAACCTCCCGCAGACGTGCCGCTGAATCCATGGGACCGGGGACCTCCTGCAGGCAAGCCACCGAAGGCAGCCTGCCTGCCGTGCTTGGGGCGGCAAAGTACCTAGAGCTGCCTCTGCCTATAAAGTTGGGCCTGGGTTATTTGCGCTGTTGCACAGACAGGAGAGACCTCAGCTTGACTTCCACATTCCACCGTATGAGTCCAGCAGGGCTGAAAGTTGAAGATACCCTTTTTCCTACCGACATGGAGCAGCTTTGATCTAAAAGTCATTGACAGACAATAAACATGGTACCATTTCACAGTAGCTTTTTAAACTCAAATTACAACTCAAATCAGAGAAGGCATTTAAGTGTTGGACTGATAGCAGTGGAGTCCTTTCCAGTATTTATCCACAGAATAAATCCTGGCCAGTGATAGCGTGAGCTTGAGGGACCACAGTTTGGGTTGAGAGGGTAATTCAGGATTCTATTTTTCTGGATCTGATATTATGTACATTTTATAGGGTCTAAAAGAAAAATGAGGCCTCTAAATAAGCTTTGCTATTTAAAATCTGTATCAAATAAACAATCACTGACTAAAAATCAGCTCTCTCGGGCATTGGGTATTTTTATTAGTACAGCATGTACAGGGAAAGCTAGCTCAGATGGGCAAGGACTTGGCTTCTCCCCCAGCGCTGGCCAATGCAGCTGAGCCAGCATGAAGGCAAAAGTAACTTGCTAGTCATATGGACCATTCAGTTTACATCCCCTTTGGAGTAAGAGGAGAATTAAGAGTGGGAATTGGGACTCAGCCTCACAGTGGCTTCTGTTAATCAATATTTGGAGGGTCCCATATTGTTTTTGCTTCTGAAAAGGAAGTGACCGCTAAAATTCCTATTGACTTAACATGTAACATAACTGTTGGAAATTACAAGAAGCATGTTGGCTGAGCTGGCCAGCAACAGGAAATCCTGCACTCGATTAGCTTGGTTCCCCTCCTCCTCAAGAGGTGTAACTTGCTCAAAGTCCCAGTACATCCAGGGGCTATTCAAAAAAAAGGGTAGCGGGAATGACAAAATCCTGGAAAGCTGGTCTTCATTGAACAGCTGCAAGAGAGTCAGGAACAGTCTTCCTGAATGTGTATCTCATTGGCTTTGTTTATCTATCTCTGCTGACATTTTGGTCAATTAGGAAACAATAGTCTCATTCCAATATACTGAACTGAATTACTAAAACTAAGTCATGTGACAGTGAGGGTGTGTTTTCAATTATTGACTGTTTTTTTGCCAGGCCTATGAAGAAAAACAGCCTTCTGCAGGAGTCAGGTTTTTCTGCTTCTCTGTTGTAAGTTCTCTTTATGATTTTTTTATTTAATAATTACACAGGCTTTGCCCAGTAAATCCAGTACTCCAAAATGCCTTTGCTCTTTACCAAAACAAAAAGGGAGCAGTTCTCCTTCTTGGCTGGAAGCCCTAGACTTTTGTGATCGTTCATTGTTTATGATAAAGCTCAGTAACAAAACTGATAAAGCTCACAGGATCGAGATTTAAAATAGGATGCAAGAGTTTATGCTGTTAGTACTAAGTAATGTAAAACCTTCGTGTTCTTGCTATTATAGAGTAGATCTAACTTTTCCACTGTTTCATTAACAGCAGAGGATTCCCATTCAGTCCGGGAACGACTCCAAATTATTTACGTTTGTAAATGCTTGGTTTAATATCCAACCAAAAATGTGAACCAAATGAATGCTACTCAAAAATTATGCATATTGTTTACAGAAGACAGACAGAGAGCTTTTTAACAAAAAGCTGGAAGGGTGGGGGAACCTTTGAAAAAAGAAGTAACATTTGGTTTGAGTTACAAACCACAGACAACTTCCATCAGGAGGGCTGGAGGTACAGGAATGGCCAGAGAATATGACAAGCAGCAAGCGCACCAGGGGAAAGATAAATGGTTTGGGGAGCTGGCTTTGAAATCATTGGCCTTTCCCACAATATACTGAATTAAATTTGGTGGAAGATGGAGATGATTCATGAAGATCTTCTGGCACTTGTATTGCTGCTTTCTGGACATTTGTATTAGAGAGCGTATACAGTGTGTTTTTGGTGCCTCCTACCGTTGTTGTATCACTTATGCAGCAGCTTTATAGACAGCATTGCCTTGGTAAAAGCTGGGAGTAGGGGCATGATCTCCTGCTTAGAGCAAGGGACTGGAAGTCGTCAAGACTCCTGGGTTTTAGCCTCAGCTCAGCTGCTGACTTGCTGTGTGATCTTGGGTAAGTCTTGTAGGGTTAAATTTGGTCTCGAGACATAAAGGAGCACTGGGGATGGAGGGGCTTGTGGTTGTACTGTCCATGCAGTGAAGAAGGGAGGCATTATCTCTGCATAAGGCAGAAACAGGCATAATGCCTTAAGAAGTGTTGAGGGAGTGGAACTTATGCAACATGTCCTTCCCCTTTCAGTAGGTGTCCTATACACTTCCCCCCACACCCAGCTTCGTAGAGAGAGGCCCCTTCCAGGGCATTTAGTATGGCACGTACTCCCCTTTGTGCTCGGGGCTTCAGGGGTACGACTGCTTGCAGTCTGGGTATGCTGGAGCAGGGAAGGGGCTTCTGCTGCTTCACTCCATCCTCACTCATGGTGGGTTGTCCTCTGGTGCACCAGAGTTTGGCCATAAATCTTGCTATGACTCAGTTTACCCAGTTGTAGAAAGGTTCGGTTTAATTAACTACTTCCTCGGGGGAAAATATTTGTGAAACACTGAAACCGCTCAACAATAGATGCCATCTGCTTCTGAACTGTCCCCTAGCGTGGAGCGGTTTAGACCTTGGTTTTTGGTTCAGACCTATCTCTAATATTATTGCTGTTACTATACCGTAGGAGTTCCTGGAAGCACTGATTCCACATTGTGAGGGCAACCAATCTCATGTGAAAGGCCTTGAGCGTCCGGAGGTAAGTTCTGATGCACATTCCATGGTCTTCTTCTAAAAATACAGCAGGGTCAGTGGTACAAATAAAGAGCATTTCTTGCTGGTATTGCACTCATAGGAGGGACGCAAGGGGGGGACATTGTGACCTCCCACATGACTCTCCATGTGACTCCCCCCTTCCCACCCCCTGCCTGGGACCCCCATGCTCTCCCTGTCCCCTCTGACACCCTTCTTACCTGTCTAAAATTTTACAACTGCATCTGTTAAACAGATGCAGTTGTAAGATGATGCTTTGGTCCCCTGGTGCCACCTGTATTTCCAGGTGTCGCTGAGGATCCAGCAGCAACCCAAATTGAAAACTTCTTAAATGAAGGGTAGGAAGGACAATCACCTCACTTTCCCTTAACACACTATCAGTGCCTCCCTTATATCCAAACTAAGCTTCTGCTTCCAGCTTACCTGCAGCACTTTAACATGGTTGTGTAGTTAAGAGCTCTTCCAGCATTGCAAAAAACCCACCCCCATGAGGGGAGTAGCTACCAGAGCTGGGAGCGTGGCTCCCAGCGCTGGTGCACTGTCTACACTGGCACTTTACAGCACTGAAACTTGCATCGCTCTTGGGGGAGGCGTTTCACACCCCTGAGTGAGAAAGTTTCAGTGCTGTAAAGTGCCAGTGTAGACAAGGCCTAAGTATTGCTCTCCGCCAGGCACTAGGAAAGCAAAGTCGCTGATCACTTGGGTCTGATGGAAAAGAGGCATAGAACTGTGTGTGCCATGTGAATCTTGATAGAACTACAGCCCAAATTGTTTTATTATTTTCCTCAGCATAACATACAGGAGGGGCACTCAAAATCAGCCTGGCAGAACATGCATGAGCACTGTCTCTGGACAGAGAAGCAATTGATCAAATCACATTCTCTGACCTCTTGGGGCCAGACCTTGTTCCCATTGAAATCAAAAGAAGTTTTGCTATTGAGTTCAATGGGAACAGGCTTTGACATTTGGAGAGGAAAGAACAAAACCACTCAAGCAAGGGCTGTGTTGCTTATATCACAGGTATCAAAGGCTGCTGACTCGTGTGAGAAAGTCAGCAGACATCTGATCTTTGTACATTGCAAGGGAAAAATCAGCAATCAATGAGGCTAGAACAGTCTTTTAACCATATCCAACTCAGAAATCCATCTGCAAAGGATCAAGGAAATATGAAGGCTCCAGATTACCTTAAAATTCCCAGTCCCTTGGCCAGAATGCTCCCATCAGTATATGTTCCTAGTCCAGAGGCTGGAGCAGGAATCAAAAACAAATGTTTAAACAACTTCCTTCCTCCTTACCACTCACCCCTTGAGGACTCCTGATCAACTTAGCAGCACAATACATATGCTAACCTTAAACAAAGCCTTTTGTTTAAGGTTGTTAGCATATACATTGTACTGTTGGACCCATATAAAGAATGAATGCCCTCCATAACCACGTTCTACTCCTTTAAGGAGCAGAGTGCAATTTCACCTCCCACCCCGAGGGGGATTCTAGCCCCCACAAGTCTTTCCGGTACCCTGAACCCACTAAAAATCTCTTGCCGGTGCTGCATACTGGAGCGTACCACCCTACTTGCACTCCTGAACAGATTAGACAGTGCTTCCTATGCCGATGTTATGGGGATGCTCTTGGACTAGCTGCATCTCTACTTGAGTAGGATTTGAGATTCCCGTAGCCCTATCAATCATACTGTTCATCCAAGCCCACTTTCTGTCTTTCATCTGTGCTAAAAGGTCCGGCCTTCCACACCCTCAAGCATACAGGAAATGTAACCTTTATCATGAACTTTTCCAGATTCATTTCTTAACATATTGAGGTTCTAAAGGAGATTTGTTATGTCAAAAAGAAGCAGCTGGACTGATTACTACACCAGAGGCTGATATAAATTGCAGCAGCAATAAAAAAAATCTTATTTAACCCAAAACCAACAAAACTAAAACAACTCCCCAAAGACGTTACGCAATGATATGGGTGGGTGTCATTTAGCGTTAACTAATGCAAATTATTCCATGTAAAAAGTGTAATACAAACTGCAGATGTGATACTTAATTAGATCAATGTGCACATTTTCTTGTTATTTGAATATGCATTAGGCTGTTAAAGTTGTGACTAACAATAGTACATTGCACTTTAAATCTGTATATCTCAAAGTGCTTTACAAATAGAGGATTCTGGCGAGTATTATTAGCCTCATTTTACTGATGGGGAAACAGAGGCACAGAAAGGTGAAGTGACTCACCCAATGTTACCGAATAAGTCAGCGTCACAGCTGAGAACAGAACACAGGTTACTGATTAATTCAACCATGCTGCCTCTCTATGCCTATCTAGCTGTGCCTAAATACCCTCTTTTATTCTGACGTGGGTGGATTAACTGAGTTCCACATGTTTTACTGTTTGTGGGGATTTTTAGGCAGGAAAGCATTCCATTAACAAAACAATTACATATGTACTTAACTTTAAGCATGTGTTTGGGACTTGTGCACATGCTTACATGCTTTCCTAAATCAAGGCCTTTTTTTTCTTTGTCATATGTTGTAAGAGTCAGGGCTTGTTCTAGAGCTTTTTTGCTTTTAAAAAAAAGCTCTATGAATTTTTTCACAGCAAAAAAAAAAATAAATAAATAAAAATCCATGTTGGAAGAACAGAAATGGAATTTTTCAAAGATTTCCAGGGCCAGCTCCCCATACTCCTTGTAACTCAGAGCCTAGGGAAGCCTTCTCTATGAATAACCTCAGTACCTCTCTCTGCCTGGCTTCTAGTTTTCTCAAGCAGCTGCTAACTGAAATGATCATGATTCTTGTCAGTTTCATTAACGTACACCTCTCAATAGCATCCCTGAAACTGACCAGACCCTTGTTAACTTCACTCAGCTTTTTGATAAAACTATGAGCAATAAGAGGAGATTGGTACTGGGATTTTTCAGAGAGAAGGATTCCATTCAACAAAAAAGGGAAACTAGAGGAGGTACAGCATTGTTTGATTACAGAGCTGGGAGGTACAGCCCTGCATTAGGATTAGATGTTGAAAGATTCCTTCAAAACTGAAACCAGAGAGCTTGGAAGCCCAAGGAGCCCAGTCTCTGTGTCAGCACACCAGGAGAGCTGCCAAGAAGCTGGGAGGTGGGCAGAAGAGCTGACAGGAAACCAGGCAGGTTTCCATAAAAATTTTCATTGAAGTGAACACATTCCAATACAACATTCTGATTTCAATGAATCGGCATTTTCTGATGGAAGAACGTTTCTTTGGAAAATCTCTCACCTAGTGCTAGTATGTAATTTGCGAAGTATTCTGGGATCCAGTTGGATGAAAGACACTATGAAGCAGAAAGATATTATTATTACTATGATAGAAAATAAATTATTTTGATACTCTTTTATAAGAGTATCACCTATTAAAATGCCTGAACCTCTTCAAGGCACCATATGTATTAGCATACTTCTCGATGATGGATAAAGGGACCTCTTTGCTTCTCATGAAAAGGCTATGTGCAATGTTTGTTTTTCTTTTACAAAATTAAACAAACTTTGATGCAGACTGGGTCTTGTACTCCTCTAGCAGCTACATATTTCCCACCATATAGCTCTTTTGCTCAGGTTCTCTATTACACATTACCATATTCATTTTTCCTTCTTTTCCTCAGTGTTTGGTTTGGTTTCTATGGGTATTTGCCAGAGCTGTAGAGGACAGGAATATAATTCTGAGGCTGTCTTGTAGGGTTCTATTATACAGTAGAGCTGGCTTGGTGTAAAAACTACAAGCCTATAATTTTCAGATGGCTGGTCTCTCTTTTGCGGATGCAATTTGTCTGTGCAAAATTTGCACTCACATTTTTGCATCGCCAACAGAGCTGTGGGTAGAAATCTCAGTTGTAACATGCAACTTATGACTTACACCCACAATTCATTTGCTGACACAAAAGACATAGGTGCAAATTTTGCACCTTTTTTTCAAGTGCAATTTGTGCTTGTAAACAGTGAAGCTGAGCCCTCTGAGAAGCGTTCCCACAGTATCATCTCCCTGTGCATACATTTTCTGTGCTTTATTGCACTGTCTGTGATCTTCATGCTATTAAACATTCATAATAAGAACATTTTATGAATTTGAAAAATGTCCAACAAAATTCTCAACTCATCACATCATAATTAGTATTACCTGGCACCTTTGCTAGCACTTTCAGAGATACTAAGGACTGAATGGAACATAGAGATTGAACCACTGTCTCAGCACTCTTCTTCCTGGTCAGGGTGTACCTGTTCAGGCCCTAACCAGATATTCCAGCCAGGTTTACAACTTTAACCAGCATTAGAGTCACTAAAAGAGATAGAAAGAAATCCCAGTTTAAAGCATATTGTGCAAATTGCATGGGTCAAAGCTACAGACTTGAAAAGAATTATTTTAAATATGCTTTTCAATTTAATGTAAACTACATTCCATAACTTTCCCGGACCTGTGCATTTTAATAAACAGATCAAGAGGAAGATAAAAACAGGAGGAATAAACCCTATATAATTGCATAACTTTCTTACTAGAGCTGGCTAGAAAACAGAATTTCTGTTCTGTAGGAAATTCCTACATTTCAAAATTTGTTTTCATTCAGAATTGGAATGAAAAGTCAAAATTTTCTGTGAAATGGGAAATGCTAAAAAATTTAGGCTCAGCAACATTTTATTTCAATAATGTAAAATCGTTTAGTTTCAGTAGGGTAAACACATTTCATTTAGATAATGTCAAAACATAATAATATATAACAATAAATATATAATTTTAAATATACTATTCAAATTAATACTGTGATATACTATAAAGTATAAATGAAATTACTTGAGATGATAAAGTTAAAACAAAATGTTTCAATGTTATCAAAATGAAATGAGAAAGTCAGAATGATTCATTTAAACTTTCACCCACCAAAAATCAATATGCTCCTGAAAACCATTTCAATTTCAACTAACTTGCATTTTCTGATGGAAAATGGTTATGCTGAAAATTTGACTAGTTTTTCTTAATTTTTCTAATATGCTTATTCCTTTACTTAATATTCGTTTTATAAAGTACCAATTTTTATGTCATATTGCTACTCTGTGGCATTTCTGCTCTGTTTTATTTTGATTTGGTACACGGAAACATACAGTGGAAAAAATAATTCCTTTAATGGGTTATTTTTGCATTAATACGCTGGAGTTGTATTCTTTTCTGAGGTTCAACCCTTAATCAGGTATTCACATCTAAACGGCTTGAGTGGATCTCTCTTTTGCAATTAAACAGTCTTTTAAGTGGGCTTAGCTGTCCAAAGGTATGTGTTTCACTCCAGCCTGACATTCCTTCCTTATTCATGGCCAAGATCTACTTTAGCTAAACCACTTACAAGTCAGATGTGCCAGGCAGAGAATTTAACCTTAACAATTTGATTAATCCTATTTGAATTACAATACTTTCATAAATCAGGCTCCAAGCAGAGCCTCTCCTATGTGAGTTTGAAGGATAGAATAGTGCTTTTGTGTATCTTCTTTTCAATTTGGGATTTCAGCCTGCAAATTCAGCAGAAACCAGGAAGAAGCAACACAAGGGAAGCCTCAAAAACATTTGTTAAAAGCACTCCTCTGTGCTTGGAGAGCATGGGAAGAGAATGAAAAGGTGAAGGAGAATTTAGTACAGCACTTCTCAGAAATAAATGCTGCAAGTCATAACACATCACATGGCTGTTAGCAGACTGAAAGGCTCTGTTGACTCAGTTTGTTCATCACAACTTTTCAGTAGTGTAGGTTATTGGGAGGGGAAATAGGACGAGGCAAATTATAACTCACTTTTTATATTTCTCTTCCAGGAAGATATTTAGCTGCTGAGGCCTAGAGAAAGTTATTGGCTTTGTCATGCCACATAAATGGGAACACGAAAGGAAAAAGGGCAGCATCACCAGCTCACTGAAGATGGATCGACAGAGCAGCGTTGGGAGTAGGAAATCAAAAAAGTTTCGCTCCATTTCAAGATCACTTATACTCTGTAATGCCAAGAATACTGATGATGGGTCGAGTCCAGATGAGAAATGCCCTGATCCCATTGAGATTTCTACCAACTGGGATCAAGAGGAAATTGACAGTTGTCCTGGATTACAAGTGCTGTGCACTTCAGAATCGGATAACAGCACTCCTTATCCTCTTGTGATCACCAACGCGATCGAGTCCAAAGATGATGCAAGTGAGAGCTGCAAGAATATGAGAAGAAAGTTCTTCATCCAGGTAGGCAATTCACTGACTCTTTTTATTTGATGTTATGGTTTCATGAATCTCAGGGCACAGAAGACACCCCACTGATTCTCAGAGATCATGAGGCAGCAGTGTTCCAACTCCCCATAAATAGCACACAAAATGTATTATACTCCCTTTTGGACTACAAGGTCTCTCCACTGCACTCTGCTGGCTGACATGCCATTGAAGTCAGTGGAATGTTAAACCCTACTCAGTGCATTAGGCAGGTGCACTCTATCTGGAATGCAGCAGATCAGCTGTCATAATAGAAAGCTGTCATTACAGTACAGCCCATTTTTAAACAGTGATCTTGTCAGATATTACAAGCTAAGTGAGGTGCAGCTGGATTAGCACTACAGGAAACTCAGATGATCCAGTAGGCAAATGATCTGTCTGAGTTTGAAGAGTGCTAGAGACTATGTTGCTAGAGATGTCACCTTCTTATATAAAAGAGAGACCCTAAGTACCTCTGGTCATTAAAAAACTAATGCTGCTTTTATGAAGAGGAAATGTAGTAACCCCACCATTCTGGCCATTTTTCAAATTGAGTGATTACATTCTGGACACTTATAATAAATTCCATCTACAATTTCAGTTGGATGCTGCATATTTCATCACTTTCTGTCTTAAAGTGCTGTATATTGTTGCTGTGTGCTGTTAAGCAGCTACATTGTTTCATCCCAGAGGTGGCTGCATTACAGATGTAAGTGAAGCATCTCCTAATACACAGTACATAGTTTGTCACTCATCAAGTAAAGACTAAGACACTTATATTCTTATGAGAACCTTCTTGGTGACAGGAACTCAATATACATTATATACTGTGACAAAGTTCCTCCTCAACCTTGGTGGGTCTTGCGCTTATTGGCGGATTTGCTCACCTCAGCGACCTTCCCCTCTGGTGGAATCCAGCGCTGGTAATCAAGTGTAGACACTTACCAGCGCTTTTCTTGACCTCCGTGGAATAAGCAGGTATCCCAGCATACCTGAGGAAGCCTCTCCTTCAAGCAGGTCTCTTTCCCTGCCGTTTGCAGGGGTGTCCGGGGAACGCGAGAGCAAACCGCGGGGAAGCTGGTCTCCTTCCCCGGTTTGCTCTCGCGTTCCCCGAACCCCCCTTGAAGCCGCCCAACAGCGCTGCTGTGTGGCCACATCTAACACCACTTGCAGCGCTGGTTGCTGTAAGTGTGGCCACTCTGCAGCGCTGGCCCTATACAGCTGTACTAATACAGCTGTAACAACCAGCGCTGCAAAATTGTAGATGTAGACATACCCTCAGTGATTAACTGGGAGGCTTTAACTAGTTCCAGCCAGCCCTTGATTGGCTTCAGGTGTCCCAATCAATGTAGCTATCTCCACTGCCTTCTAGAAGGATCTTAATTGGCCCCTTAATTGTCATGATTAACCTGGAGCAACTACCATTTGGTTACCATGGTACCAGGGATTTGTTTTGCCTGGGGCTAACATACCTGTTCCTCACTACTTTACTGTAGCCATCTGGCCGTGCCCCATTACAATACCTAGGTAATTTGTAGCTGGTGACCTCCATGGTATCCTAATACCTATTACATCATATTCATATTAGCAATGCAAATATTGTCCTGTATGAGGGAACTGATTCCTTCGTATTAAATATTCCTTCCATTCATTTTTGCATGTCTCCTTTAGCGATGGGCTCAAATCAAAACTTCATATCCAAACATCAACTAATATTTACGGTGTTGAAACTCTAAAACCAAATCTATATCATGTCACTTGAGCTTCTCTCTAATAATCACAGCACATAGCCCAAACTGGACAAAAAGGAAATCAGAAGAATATAGTATGCAACATTTCAGTCTCAAAATGGAGGCCCTCCCCCTGCATTCTACTGCATTTCAACAGAAAGAAAAAAAAACGACTTAAATTGAGTCAGCCCCAAAAGACACACAATCACAATGGAGCTCTGCAAAACCACACCCTTCCTCCAGCATGGAAGCATTCCACATTCTGGCTGGTGATCTCACTCTGCAAATGAAAGGAGGCTGCTGGCCTCTGCCAGCCAAAGGATTCCTCTCTATCTTCCTTGCACAGTGCATTCTAATAATAGGAGACATACTTATCTCCTAGAACTGGAAGAGACCTTGAAAGGTCATTGAGTCCAGCCCCCTGCCTTCACTAGCAGGACCAAGTACTGATTTTTGCCCCAGATCCCTAAGTGGCCCCCTTGAGAATTGAACTCACAACCCTGGATTTAGCAGGCCAATATTCAAACCACTGAGCTATCCCTCCCACTTCATGTGCTTGTCAGAGATTGCAACTTGTCCATCCACAAACCCAAACCACTCCAAGTTCCAATAACTGCTACCAGGTTCACCAGCATATGACTTCTCACCGTTTTACCAAAGATAGTTAAGTCAGAGAATCCAGGTGCCTTGAATTTACAGTAGTCAGGTTAGCTACTGCCGCTGGAGAACAGTTACACATTAATTAATCTTTAACAATGTAAGTGTCCCCTAGTGGCACTTGTTAACCTTCTGTATACAGGGTGGAATCATGGTGATGCCATTAAGTCTTCATTTCTCCTCCTATGAGAGCAGAGATGCCAGCATCATGTACTTTGATCTCCCTTCTCTGTCATCTTGCTGAGACTCTATAATATGCAATGAAGTGATTGGTACATCCCCTCTATGTCACACAGGTCTGTCATAGCTGGCTCCTTCGTGCAGCATGTATTAGACAGTCTTTGGCCCTCTCTTAAAACCTCTCTCCTCAAACATCCAGAAGAATTGGTGATTTTCTTCAGGTCCCAGTATGTTAGGCTCTCTATTCCTCTCTATAATCAGCTGCAGAAATTCACTGGTCAATGCACGGCCCATTCTCATTTCAGGGAATCAGAATCCATTTTTCTGTGACATTACTGGGGCACACAGCTGTGCCAGACTATTGGGTTAGTCCATCAGTTTTTTGCCTGGCAATACCTTCAGCCCTAGGCATAATGCCCATGACACTGAAGGTGAGAACACTCTTCACAAAGACCTACTGAGGGTGTTCGCTGGAGGGGAGAAGTTGTTAAAATAATATTAAATGATTTACTGTGCATTGCGTACAGATGCGCCAGATGTAGATGGAAATCCAGAGCACTGAACTCTCAAAAAGCAGTTCCTTCCACACCCAGCAGTGGACGAATTCATGCTCCTGTCTGAGCCTTTCCGTGATAATTGTGAACGATTCACTAGTGTTCATACCAGCATCACTTTATTTCAGGCAACCAGTTTCAGGTACTCTTGTTGCAAATACTTGGCAAGTTCTATGTATCAACACAATACATATCATAGGAAGTGCCATGATCTGATTACAGCTATCATTTACGTATTACATAGAGATAATTTTGATAACCAGTGATCGTAACAAGAATAATAGAAGTACTACAAGGGTCTTTGTCGCTTGTCAAAACAGAGCAGCTGTGACTAGATGGAAGTGTGGAAACTAAGGCAACACTTTTGATCTCTGGAAGACATGGCTTGTTTTGTTTGTTGTGGTTTGGAGAGCCACACTGACAGCTTACAAAGACCGTGAGAATTGTATGTGACTTGCACCATAATTATAGAATCGTAGGACTGGAAGGGACCTTGAGAGGTCATCTAGTCCAGTCCCATGTACTCATGGTAGGACTAAGGCCTTGTCTTCACTACTGAGGTAAGTTGACCTAAGTTACACTACTCCAGCTACGTGAATAATTTAGCTGGAGTTGACATAGCTTAGGCCAACGTACCCCAGTGTCTTCACTGCACTGCTTCGATGGGAGGCACTCTCTGGTCGACTTCCCTTAGTCTTCTTGAAGAAATGGAGTACCGGGTTTGACCAGAGAGCGTTCTGTGGTCGATTTAGCGGGGTCTTCACTTGACCCACTAAATTGATCCCTGCTGCATCGATTGCAGCAGCATCCATCTTCCCGTAGTGAAGACCAGCCCTAAGTATTATCTAAACCATCCTTACAGGTGTTTGTCTAACATTCTCTTTAAAATCTCTAATGATGGAGATTCTACAGCATCCCTAGGCAATTTATTCCAGTGCTTAACCACCCTGACAGGAAGTTTTGCCTAATGTCCAACCTAAAGTGCCCTTGCTGCAATTTAAGCCCATTGCTTCTTGTCCTATCCTCAGAGTTTAAGGAGAATACTACTACTAGTTCGCTCTTATTTAACAAACAGAAATTGAGCACAATGCAACCAAGGACATTTTTTTTGTTCCAGTGTGGCTATACTGATGTAGCCACATGAGTGCAACCCCTGGGGCAGACACTGGTGCTAGTATAACAAGTGACTTGTGCCAGTGTAGATTCTCCCAGTTCCACCTTAGTGATTTGTACCTTAAAGCAACAATCGTGTGAGGTTGCATACAGTCTTCACCACGCTGACATGTGTATTATTATAAAGTAGCAGAGTGTGCTATGTATTAGGTTTGCTTCATAACTGATTTCTAGGCAAAGTCACAACATTTTCGGTCTACTATGACAATTCTGATAACTGATACCGGGTGGCTGAGTTTCAAATGAATCCCGGGAACTATAACTTGGGTAACGGTCTCACTATGGGAAACTTATTCTGCTTATGAAAATAAACAAATACTTTGATGTGAATTCAAACTGAACAGATCATGGAAAGGTTCTTCTGACATTCTGATTACATTATTGTTCTAAATCATTTGTCTTTGCTTTCAAGGAGGAACATTCAAAGCATGGTTACTCCCCAGTATGCATTTTGGGGATTATTTTAACCCAGCAAATAAAGTGTTACTAATTTCAGAATGCACACTCAGTGATTAAACTGGGATGTATGCAATTCTATGTTCCCAATGGGTAGATGGACCTGGAGTGAAACAAAAGGTCCCTTACTGATTACTCCAAGGGTTCTCAAAATGGGGGTCAGGTCCCCTCAGGGGGTCATGAGGTTATTACTGGGGGGTCGCGAGCTGTCAGCCTCCACCCCAAACCTCGCTTTGCCACCAGCATTTATAATGGTGTTAAATATATAAAAAAGTGTTTTTAATTTATTGGGGGGTCGCACTCAGAGGCTTGCTATGTGAAAGCGGTCACCAGTACAAAAGTTTGAGAACCACTGGATTACTCTGTAGTTGGCATGAAGCTATGTTCTAAGTGAGTTTGATATTGTCTGAGACAAACTTCCCAATATCACTATAAAAATATACAACCATACAAAAAGTTGTCTGGAAAATGAAAATTGGTCCATTTGGATAAGCCATGGAATGAAAATGCTTTCCAAATCTTCTAGATACCTACATAATCTTTTTTATTTTTGATCGACTCTCATGGCAAGAATAGTCTGGCAGTATTCAGAGTATTCTTAACAGTATTCACCAAGAAAGGAAGGCATCTCAGTCTTCATCTGGATGGGTTCTATGAGAAATCCCATGGCCTGTGTTATGCAGGAAGTCAGACTAGACTATCGCAAGGGGCCCTTCTGGCCTTAAAGTCTAGCATTGGTGAATCTCTGATGTCAGACAACAGAATCCTAAGAGCATAAAATATTATTGTGCTGGTCGGTAGCTGTCTGAAAACGCAGCTTTGGGAGGCTAGTGATAGGGGCTATTTTGACCTCTCTCACTCATTGGAATTCTCTTTCTATGTGTCACAAAAGTTAAGGATTTTGTTAAGTAAGTTCTACTGGGTGTGCTATGATCTTTCAACACATCCAATACTTAGAAGTGCAGATGACTCAAGCTACTGTGATCTTGACTAAAAAAAACAACAAAGAAAATGGAATGTCAAGCCAAAGGCTGGTAGCCTATAATAAGTTACCCTGAGCAGAATGATCACTGGGAAAGAATGCTCCAATCTGAATTCGTTAGCCTGTCATGTGCTGCTCAAAGTAACTTCCTGGCTTTTCATGTGTGCACCAAACGGTAAGGATGCTGGTGTGTAAATAAGAAGATCTGCTTTATAGTCTCTCTGCTCTTGATGACACTCGGTGCACTGACACTGAGGCAAAAGTTGTGGAAGGAGGGTATATCTGATAGGGCTATTGAGAAATCAGAGACAAAGTCAGTCATGGGGAGGAATGGGTGGGACCAGGGACACCCACTGTAGCAAGCAATTTCAAGCAGTAATCCCCATCTAGTTTATTCTTGCTTCTGGCTGCACTACATTATGATATGTGGCTTCTCCTGCACATCTCACCCTCACCTATGTTGGGCAGTGGCATGTAACACCCAATCACTGTAATAATAGCCATGGCAATAAGGCTACTCAGGGAGACAGGGTATCCAGGAGAGCGTACAATGTTGAGGGGCAGGTTTTCTGCCCAACCACCAAAAGACTGGAGTCAGGATTGTCAGTGGATCACAGAGCTCCGTGTGGTTCCAGAACCATACCCCTGGCCTGTTCCATGTGGCCCTCGATTTCTCATGCCTGAGAGAAAAAATAACTCACTTTTTCTGCATCATCATCATCATCATCCTGGTATATTTTTTGTTAACTTCCCATTTTCCAGAAGAGAATGATTTGACCCATTCTTTGTGACGGGACGATTTCCATGGCAGAAGACTGTGATGTCTCAGAAACAGGGTTATGGCATGACAGCCGGACAAGATTGGTTGGGAGGGAGGCTGTATTTATTCCTTCACTTTCTTTTTGTGTGCTCTCTCTCTCTCTTTCCGTCCTCTCCCTTCTGCCTTTCCCAGAAATGGGACTGTGAGATCAGAGACAGGTTCTCTCAAACTTGCTGAGTGATGTGACATGTAGGAAGTGGGTAATACAACAGGTGGGGCAGATTCCCAGAAAAAAAACATGGCTAAGGATAGTTGATGAATAGACCGATTATTTATACTGCGTGATCTGTTTACCTGTCTCTCTATCCAACAACTAGCTATAGCCAGGGTTTTGTGGGAACCTGAATCCCATGCCCCACCTGCTGCATCATCCCATTAATTCATGTACCACTGATCTCATAATCTCACTACCGAGAAGGAGGGCAATTGGCAAGAAGGTGGTAAAACAGAGAGGGAAGGAGTAGGGCAGCCACCTCCAATGGCACTGTTCCACTAGCCCATGGATTTTTCACAGGTACCAGCTGGTACCTTTATTAATTGCAAAGGGAATTTGCAGACAGATGCTAGGAAAATAAATGGAATTTTATCTAAAAGTTTTTAAAGGGCCAGTTCCTCAACTGAACATATCAAAATCAATGGAGCTCTGCTGATTTACACCAGCGAGGCCTCTGGCCCTATTTTTCAAAACTGACACAATACAATTTCTCTGGAAGAAAATTCAGAAAGGCTCTATTCTCCTAATCGGTCATTGACTCAGAAATCACAGCTCTTTAGCATTCAGCAGGATACAGAAGCCTAATAGTTGCACTCACTGTTATATTGTTATGACTGTTTTTTAAACAGAGTCAATCAGGTTATCATCATATGCCTGGTTATGTGATTACCAGACCTTCCTTGAACCATCCATGTGCAGCCATGTATTTCATTTCAGACAATCTAACTATTGTGAGTTACATTAGGAGTGCACAAAAATGTTTCAGTTTTCCAGTGAAGTCGTGGTTACTCTTATTTCAAAACAGCATCTGGAAGGAGATGTTTCAAGACAGGACTCAGCTAGAAACGTCTAATGAGAAAATGACAGAAAAGGAAATCTCCAAAATGGCAGAGAAAAATATCCTGAGATTTGGCCTTTGGCATGACAAGAATGAAGAAAATTGGTTGCAAAATGAAAAGCATGAAAGATCAGCTGAATCTAGACACAAAAGTTTCCAAAAGGTTCTTGCGATACTCCTTTGATTCAGATTTTTCTTCCAGACTGAGATTTTTTGCTTAAATCTAATCTTACTAACAGTGCACTATTGAAAGGCCTTCATTTTATTTGCATGCTTGGGGTCAATAAAATGTGAACAGATGTGAAATACATGTTTCACCAGCTTCATTAAGCTCTGTATGGCAAAGCTGCCTATAAGTGAAAGATTTTTTTATTCACTGGCAACCGATATGCATTAAACATACATTCCAGTAACAACTAGGTCTGGTGCCCTAGGAGGAACCCCCTGCCCACCCAGCAAACCTGCCAACTTGATTTTAACAAGTTCTCTACATTTGCCAGGCCTGGAACTATGAGTCACCTAACAAAACCAACAGGATACATTAAAGAAAGAGGCAAAACTAATAACTGCTCTGGTCTTGGAAGCACTAGCAGAGCATTTTTATATATAAAATAATAAATGAGACAGGAAATAAGACATTAAAGAGCAAAGCCCAAACAAATTGGCTGCTGTAACATTGGCCAGTCTAATATTTATTTTTTAAAGGTCAGCTTTTATGTCATGTTGCTATAACTTGGATATTAATATAATGATCTATATCCGGAACTCAAAACTGAAAATGATGACAACACATACAAATTGCTACACATCCCTCCAACAACAACTAATTTCTAATGTGTTCGACAGATAGAGCTAAACTGAAAATTAACCAAGCCTGATGGGGTTAAAAAAGGGGATTTAAAACAAAAATTATAGCTGTTCTCTAGTATTTGTGAGACACACAACAGAACTAGCTTCCATTTTTGCATTCTCACAAATTTAATGCATACAAATGATTGTGCCCAGAACAATATCCAAACCACCTCTTATTATTATTATTTGGCATTTAAATAACAGCAGCACCTGCCTTGAAATCTGAGTCAGGATAGTGTCCCCATGGCATATGTGGACAACACATATTGAGATAATTCCTGCCCCCAAAGAATTTACAATCTAAGCTTCTGATCTTGCAAAGAAAACCATGAAGCCGCCTGCATGGTGCTCCACTAACTCAACTGGGAATCATGCAGTTCTCCTTGCGGGATGGGGATCTAAGACCTGTACACAAGTTGGGGAGCCCACATGTGGGTTTCAATGGGATGAGGTGTCTCTGAATAGAGTGGAGCTTGAGACTGGCTGAAAATTTGCCCCAACGTGTCAAAAAATAAAATCTCCAAATTTAAGTGCTCAACGCTGTAAGCCCTGACTTGTACGAAGAATCATTGCTCGTGTGAGCAGTTCTGTTAATTTCAAAGGGGCTATTCATGGGAATAAGTATTTCTGTGAGAAAAGGTTTGCAAGATCCAAGCCTGAATTCTGAATATAAAATGAAACATTGTTCGGGCACCTCCTCAGACCACATGGCCACTACCACTTTTATCCTTAGCTGTCCCATGGCACTGCCAACTGCACGAGCTTTACCAGGCTGGAGGTATTTGGCCATGAACCTAGTGCAAGAATCTCACCAGACCTTATCTCCCAACATCAGTTTCTGGAAGCAAGAGTGACTTTCATGTATGTTTCTATAGGCAAAATTTGGCCTTGTATTGGCATGAGTTTCTTAGCAGTGCATAAAGCCAAGTTAACAAAATAAAAATGGCAGTTTAACTCTACTGCCACTAGGGTTTGAATATTATAATGTATTACTGGGATTCAATCTCTCATTCTTTTTCTTTTCTTTCCCCCCTGGGTTGATGGCTACTTCTTTCAGGACCATTAACCACTTGTAATGTAATAAGGAGAAAACACTTAACTGTATCAATAAAACAGAGAGAAAAATACTCCACTGACTTAAGTATAAATGTGTCCCAGCGTATTTAACTTATTATTTCTGTCTCTCCCTCCCTTCCAGTTGGCATAGGCAAAAAACTCACACATCCCTATTGTCAAAAGTCTGTCAACTGCTCTCTTGCCTCTTCATGGCAAAACACATCATACTATAATCTTTTCCTATAGTAATCAGAAGCCATTGCAGTCCCATGGAGAAGAATTGTTTGACATGTTTGTCTCACACAACAGCATCTACTCACAAGTGAGCTGCATTCAGCTTCTACTTTTCTTGTGCTTAGACATAATCTGGATCTAGGACCAGGAAAATTGAAGCTTTTTTTTTAAAAAAAAATCAAACTGTAAATAACTTAAATATTCTCTGCATATTTACTTTGACGCAATAAAGAGTTTTTGTCTTCATCTTCCTGAACCAGGATGGCTGCATCTGGAGGCTTTGTATAGCCACTGGAAATGACGGCCTGGGGATCCGAGTCTCGAGAACCTCCAACTACACTTCTGTTGGGAAAGGGTTCACAGTCAGCCAGGTGATCAATGGGGGTGCTGCCCACAGGTACTTGGTTTATAATTATTGTTACGGACTAACTTGATGGTTTTTGCAGGATCCATCTTCTGACACTAGCTGCACTTTAAGATCTTAAATCCAAAGGAATGCAGTGATGCACAGGAAACATCTTATATTGCACTGAGCTGAAGAAATGGTTACACATATTAGAAATAAAAGATGCAGCCATGCTCAGCTCTAACTCTTCTCAACGTTAATCGCAAATAAGGATTATAGAATCATAGAGGTGTAGGACTGGAAGGGACCTCGAGAGATCATCTAGTCCAATCCCCTGAACTTAAGGCAGGACTATGTAATAGCTAGACAATCCCTGACATGCGTTTCTCTACCTTTTCTTAAAACCTCCAATGACAGAGATTCCACAACCTCCCTAGGCAATTTGTTCCAGTGCTTTGTTCCAGTTTTTCCTAATGCCCAATCTAAACCACCATTGCTGCAATTTAAGCCCATTGTCTCTTGTCCTATCCACAGAGGTTAACAAGAACCATGTCTCTTCCTCCTCCTTGTAACAACCTTTTATGTCCTTGAAAACTGTTATCATCCTCCTGATCCCCGCCTTCTCTTCTCCAGACTAAACAAACACAATGTTTTCAATATTTCCTCATAGGTCACGTTTTCTATACCTTTAAATCATCTTTGTTGCTGTCCTCTGGACTTTTGCCAGTTTATCCACATTTTTCCTGAAATGTGGCACCTAGAATTGGTCACAGTGCTGAGTAGAGTGGAGAAATTACTTCTTGTGTCTTGCTTACAACATTACAGAATAGTGTTCACTTGTTTTGCAACAGCGTTACACTCTTCACTCATATTTAGCTTGCAATCCATTATGGCCCCCAGATCCCTTTCTGCAGTACTCCTTCCTAGGCAGTCATTTCCCATTTTGTATGTGTGCAACTGATTGTTCCTTCCTAAATGGAGTACTTTGCATTTGTCTTTATTGAATTTCATCCAATTTACTTCAGACCATTTCTCCAGTTTGTCCAGATCATTTTGAATTTTAATCCTATCCTCCAAAGCCCTTGCAACCCCTCCCAGCTTGGTATTGTCCACAAACTTTTTAAGTGCACTTTCTATGCATTATCTAAATAATTGATTAGAAAGATGCCAGCTTGTGCATTGTACAAGATTTATGGTGTCCTCTTTTTAGTAGCCCTTGGTAAGGGCCACCATGCTACCAGAAGTACTGGAAGGCATTATGGCCCTGAGTTCTCTTAAGAGAGCACAGTATAGAGTGCTCTGCACAGCTTAGACTGGTGAGGGAAGAGGGAGCTCTTTGGGATGTCTTGTGCACTAAGCAGCAAAGAGTCCTGTGGCACCTTATAGACTAACAGATGTATTGGAGCATGAGCTTTTGTGGGTGAATACCCACTTCGTCGGATGCATGCATTTACAGATCCAGACTAACGCAGCTACCCCTCTGATACTTGTGCACTAAGGAGCCAGCCCCTGCATCAGGGTGTTCAAGGTGGCAGGGGAAAGGAGAGATTTCATGTGGCTCCTTTGCGGGCGAGACACCAAGAACTATCTCAATTATGCTGTATTGTTCTTCGCTCTGTAATACTGTGTGTGTGTTTTTTTTTAAAGGGATGGTCGTCTAAGCCCAGGGGATGAATTGTTAACACTAAATGGACAATCACTTAAAGAGCTCACCAGCAAAGAGGCTGAATCTCTCATTCAGTCAGCGACAGGCCTAGTGAATTTGGTGATTGCTAGCAAGGTAAGTGTGAGGGCTGTGCCCCACCCCACATCTCCATGGCAGTTCAACAGCATTTACCTGAAAGACAAGAGGAATCCGTGCACTGAACATCTGGAACATTTGTTTTTCTCTTCTTGACAAACCCCAAAACCTCATGTGGTCTAAGTCTGCTAACCTTCAGTGTAACTCTTCCAGAACAAACAGAGACTATGGGGAGCCATCAGCCCTTGGAAATTCTAGCTGGGAGTATACAATCACTCCTTTCATAAGCACATATCCCACCACTGTGTGTTTTCTATGCACAAACTGACCAAAGCTGGAGTGGATGAAGGGAAGATCCGTGAACCCAGGACCTGGGCTGGGAAAGGGCCAAGGACCCATCAAGTTTGGATCCAAGGCTCTATAGCTGTGGGACCCACTGCTACAGAGTGCTAGGGTTTGCCGTGGGGATTGGAGAGCACGAGATAGCACTCATAGGACAGTGAGGAAGAAGTATTACAAACAAGCCCTTTTTCAGTGGAAGCCCTTTGATTTTTTTGTGGGTGGGCCATTTGGATCCAGATTTCAGGGTTTTAATCTACTCGAAAGCACGCATCTGAGTGGTGCCGGTTGTATTTCCCTAATTTAGTCCTTGCTGCTCACCCAGTAAACTGCCATATAGTGTAAAGGCATTAAAAAAAAATAATAATGAAGCCAGAGCTTTATTACATTTTACATAAATGCATTCATTTAAATTAAAACCCTACTTCCATAATTTGTAGGAGAGATTCAGAATAAATGATTGGACAGGACATTCACTTTTTGATAAAAGCAAATGGCATGTTGGCAAAAGTTACATGAAGACAGCGGGTACTGGACACAGTCTAGTGCACATTAAGGTAGTAGTGTTTGAAACGGGACTACATTAATGCAGACTAGGGAGCTTTTAGTGTGCACCAGCAGGGTGCACCTGGGCCAATTGGTGTGCAACACACCAGGGCACATTAGAACAGTGGTTCTCAAACTAGGGCCGCCACTTGTTCAAGGAAAGCCCCTGGTGAGCCGGGCCAGTTTGTTTACCTGCCACGTCCGCAGGTCCAGCCGATCGCAGCTCCCACTAGCTGCGGTTCACTGTTCCAGGCCAGTGGGGGCTGCAGGAAGGGTGGCTAACACGTCTCTCGGCCCACGCCGCTTTCTGCATCTCTCATTGGCCTCAGACGGCAAACCCCAGCCAGCAGGAGCTGTGATCAGCCGAACCAGCCCGACCCACCAGGGGCTTTCCCTGAACAAGCGGCGGCCCTAGTTTGCGAACCCCTGCACTAGAATTTATACCCAGCTAGTACAGACTGAAGCACTGTGTAGACAAGCCCTAAGGCACCATTCCTGCAGTGAGTTCCATGGAGTATTTCCCTGCCTTGCATCTATGGAGCCCCTTTGAAGTCAATGGTGTTTGCACAGGTGTTCATTGCAGGACTGGGACCTAAATGTTAATGGGAAAAAAAAGTTCAGTTATCTAAAGCCCGAGAAACTCACATAGCCAGTACAGGATTAGTTAGAGAAATGAGAACTGAAGCCAGCAGTCCTGCTCAGACCGTGCCTCTTTTTAGCATCTTCATACCGTACATTGTCCCTCACCCTGAGGGCTGTTTGACTTTAACCAGGAGTTTATTGATTTTTCCTTTCAAAATCAAAGAAGAATTCTGATTTATAAAGGCAGACTATATTTAACATTTATATTGCGGTAGCACCCAACAGCCTCAGCCAGGGTAGGCCCCACCCTGCACTTTAAAACATACATTACGTTGGCCGAAAAACAAAACTAAAAGTGAATAGAAAACATTTTTGAAATGAGATTCTGGAACTGGCTGCTTAGCCAAAACTATAACATCAGTTTCGCAACGCACCTTTCAGACTCTTCTTTGGGCTTTTCATTCTAAAGAATTCACTAGGGGAAGCAAGCCGGAAAGATGTATTTTTTTATGATTTGGCAATGGCGCCACCTGCTGCTGAAGAGGAAAGTTATCATTCATTGGCTCACTGTGATAGGATACGTTCAAACAGCTCTATTAAAACTAGACTTCAGGTAGTAAGTTACATCTTTTTGTTGGCTCTCAACATCTTATGACATATAGGCCCTGCTCCTATACCATTTGTGGCCTCCTCAACCCCTGCAAGGTTCCCTTAAGTAAAATTAGCTTGGCGTTTTCTGCAAAGTGATAGTTTGTCACATACATGTGATTTTATCATCGCTATTTTCCCAACGATTTAACTGTGTGAGAGAGAGAGAGAGAGAGAGAGAGAGAGAGAGAGGGGGGTTTTTTCCATGCAATTAATACTTTTTTATAGTATGATTACACTGCCAACAGTTATCATTCTTTTAGAATTGATAGGGCTCAACATATCCTATTAATTGCAATAAATTGCATTGCCTAGATCCATAGATGGATGGAACTCATTATTTTTAAAGTATGCTTAGAGTGGGGTTCCTAGTTTGATGGGAAAAGTAAATGATTACACCCAACTCTCTAACCCAAAAGTCATTTTGGGTGCCTATCTTGGAACTCCTTGAAAGGGCCTGATTCTCAGAAAGTGCTAATCATCTCCAAAAATCAGGTCCCTTTAAAACCAAACCACTAGTCACATCTGATATTTAGACCAGCATATCTAGAGTTTACCAAGAAATGAAAATATCCTTGTAAATTTGTTGGGAGTGGAGGAAGAAGAGGTAGATGGACTCATTTTTTACCCAGCATCCTGAATGTAACTTCTAAACTGCATGTATTTCCATACTAGTTCTGAGGTAAGTTACAATTACTTCTGATGTTTTGAAAGAAACATTATCAAACAAATCATTTGGAACCACCATCCCTCATCATTCCATTTATGCCAGATAAACTGCTTTTCTCCCCAAGTTCTGGGATAGAAGTTAAAATCCAGGCTGAGGTTTGTGCAAACTAAATTGTGATGATTTTTTTAAAAAATGGAGATTAACTTCCATGTTTTTTGTTGTTGCACTTAGTGAAGGGATTAGCACTCTCAGTAAAAACATAGCTGGTTAGATTTGTATTTAAAATATTCTGGGTCTCTTTTCAGGAATCCTCAACAGGTGTCTACAATGAAAGGCCTGTTAAATTGGAAATACAAACTAATTGTTTTCTGCACACTAAAGCCAGCTGCCAAAGGACTCGCAGCAATTCAACCAGTAAGTTTCTAAGAGGAAATATACTCTCTTGGGAAATTTAAACGTATGAAACTTTCTCAGGTTACGATATCATGATGTTGAAAGAAAGAGCTTTTTTTTTTTTTTTTTGCCAAGCTTTACTCTGGAGGGTTTTAGCTAAAGTTTCTTCTGTAAGACTCGTGGTGCATGAAAAGCTAGTATTAAAGAATGGATTCAGATATCCATGCATACTTATCAGTCATGATCCCGGTACATAAAAATTATGTATATACATACACTTGCACACCATTTTGTATATTTTAAAGGTACCCTGAACTGATTCAGACTATTTTTTGGGGGGGAAAGCTTTGGTTGATTTTTACTAAAATTAACATTAACAAAAATAGTTTTGTAATTTAAAAAAATCATTTTAGATTTAAAGATTCCTCTTAAGTGTTATAATTCCCAATGGCAACGTATACCAATACTTGAGAAATGGGTAGTGCAACTGACTATAAACAAGTCTTTAATAAGGGTAAAATTTACAAGTGTGCCTCCCTGATCTGTAGTCACAAATATGGGCACACCTATTTCATTGTGTAGCTATTTACGCATACACATACACAGTGTTTGTCTGACATTTTGATGTATGCTGTTAAACAACAAATGAAATCCTGGCTCCACTGAAGACAGTGCCAAAACTCTCATAAACGTCTGTAGGACCGGGATTTCACCCACTGTGTTTGTGTGCAAAGATGCATATGAGCTTGATTTGTACGTTCAATTTTGAAGGTCCCTTCGAGAGATTGAGTGAAAATGCAAAAAGGAAACAAGCAGCATAAATGCTGAGAAATAAATTAGATATTAAAAATTATTTATATTTCCATACTCTTGAGTGTTGTTAGTAATAGGGGCAGTGACATTTTTAAATGTATCAGTTTTATGTTGGGAATGTCACTTTAACTCAATGTTAACTCCTGTGCTATAGTTTTAGTGTTAGGCTATGTTAAATGTTTGCATCAAATGAGACATCTGGACATAGAGTTTATGAACTACGTTATGATGTTCTCTCCCTTTCTTTGTCTGTACACAGACAGACATCACACACGGTTACTTCTTTGACAGTGTAGTCTGAGTTCATCATTTTCCATAAAGTTTTAAAACCGAGCCCTTGCTTCCAAAAATGAAAGATTTTCTGCATTTTAATGTCTTTTAGGAGAAGCGAGAGGTCTATTGTACTGCAATAACTGCATACAAGTTCTGGTTGTAATTCCTGGAAACAAAAATAATAGTGTTCTGGGGTACTCAGATGGGCTGAGTACAGTATCTATTCTCTAATCAAATGCACAGGCTAGTGATACATGTTCCGCATGTGCTTCATTAGTAAAATATTTTGTCATATAGAGATGATTATTCACAATGCTGTTGTCTGTTTTCCATTGAGTGTAATCAGCATGGCCTTTCGAGTGAAATAGTTAAAACTAACAATTTAGCTGAGTCTCGAGGAGACGGTTCACTTTTGCCCAGAGACCATGGCAATGGGCACACTGGAAATGCAAAGATAGATATAAACAGCCAGAAAAGAAACTTTATGAGGAGATGCAGTAGCTGAAATAGCTTGTAATAAAATGAAATCCTTATGAGATGTGCCTGTACACAGCATAGGTGAAAGCATAGAAACAATATAGCAAGGGTAGCAGCAGTGAAACAGGTCACAGCCAGAAAACCCAATCCTATACGCTGTATGTCAGCATGTTAAAGTTTTAAACAGGTGAATTACCTGCCCAGTCCCCCACCACTGCATATTCCTTCTAGTAGACATGGCATAGACCAGAGGGTGGTCACTGATGCAGCAGTTTATTATAGCCAGAAAGCATGGATCAGGTTCCGACCTCCTATGATTGTTTGGCATAGGTGACATGAACAGAAGTATACTCCAGTGATTCAAACTGTGAAAGTCTGTAACAGCTAGAAATGCCATCCTTGTCCGGGTACAATGTGCCTGATCTTCCTCCTCATGGCTTATGCCAGCAGAACCCCTTTGTGGACACATAGGCCAGCATTAGGTGATTGAGCCTGATTACCCACTTCTAAGACAGCTGGGATTGCTGTGTCCTAGAGGGTCTCACCCCTGCGGATGTGTAGGTAGTGTCTGCACCACTGTCCTTCTCAGCTGTTTCGCCCAAAGATGGAGCTTGAATTTGGAGTCAGGGTTTCATAGGATCCTACACTGGCAGAGGCTGCCCTGGGGATATGTTGAGTCAGCACATCCCCTCCTTTCTCTCTCTTCCTCCACAACTTGGTCAGCACCACTGTGGCAGCACAGGCTGGGTGCAAGTCCCTCAGTGGAGCAGAGTGGTGTAGACATGGTGCATCAGTGGGCAGATTTTCCACAACCAGCGGCCTTGCGCTCAGGGTTTTGCTGTGGAAAAAAGTACACATCCAGCCAACTGTCTTTTGAAAACCTGTAACAACTAAAAAAAAAATCTACCGAACAGTCTGTTAGGTTGTGGAATAGTCTTTCAAAGAAAATGGGGAAATATGTGTAATAGTCTCACCCTGCTTTGGCAGGAGGAGGAATTGGCTGAGCTAACAGGTCTTTTCATCTGTATTCTCCTTTGATTCTGTGATAACTGTCTCTATGTCTTCTTTACTTTGGGGTAATGTGATTTTGCTCTCAGTGCATCATGTGATGCAATTAAGATGCTCCCTTGTAACGAGCCCCTGATATATAGAGAGAGGGCTATGGATGCAGAAGCTTGTGCATAAAAGTGAATGGAATGTGTGTGCAGCAGGCAGTCTTTGAACAAGGCCCTGTGTGTCTGCCATGCACAACTCTCTCTATTAGCTGCGTGTGCCCAGCAGCTGTTCATGTGAAGTCACTGGGTGCAACTGAAGCTTGTGAGGTGTGGTTCCTAATGGTTGCTCAGGGAATCCCATTGCTGCCTGGGACAGTTACATTTACAACTTGAAAAATCTTTCTAAACAGAATTTATTGAGCACCTGGTCAAGTGTTTGATGCAGAAGTATTTGAAGCTAATGCTCATGAAAAATATGGTGTCATGCCTTCTGTCTCCTGCAGGTGTAAATCCTTACTGGATGGGGGAAATTGACTACCCAACGACAAAGAAATCAGCAGCATATAGAGACAGACAGCCCCATTCTCTTTACAGTAACCGGAAGTCACTCTCTCAGCAGCTAGACTGTTTGGTAGGAAGAGGTCCGGTAAGTACAACAGGAAATCACACACCACTAGAAAGTTACATTCATCAGGCTCACCAAACAAGAACACTCCAGCTAAGTTGCACTTTTCTTGCCAAAGCTTTCCCACCTTAGGGGCCCTGCCACTGGAGACTGCGCTAGGGATACAATGAATCAGTGCATCTCTCAGTCACTCCAGCCGTGCTCCCTGCCAGCGGGCCATCCTAAGTGAAAGGGTTTGTGCTGCCTCAATCTCCCCATGGTGAATTTTCTGCCTACTCCCCCCGCCCCCACACACACTTGTGCAAAGCCACACTGAACTGACAGTGTGAGGTGCAGGTCCAGAAAAGGAGGAAAGGTTCTATGACAGCACAGCCCCTCCATTGTCCTTTCTCCAGCAGCTGCCACCCCGATCATCCCCGATGCATGTTTTCCAGCTACAATGGATCCACAGGAGAATGGATGCTGTTGCCCCTTTCCTTGTTCACCCCCATAGCCCTCTCGTCTATTTGGAGTTAGCAGAGAGCACTGTCACGGTGACAGCAGAAGAGGCCCTGAATGGCTGATCCACTCTGCTGGCGACAGATAGAAATTGCAATGCTTCTGCACCTTGAAGAGCCTTACGCAGGCCCTTCCTCAGGGGCATGGATTTCAACAAACTCTCTCTATGGCAGTGCAGAAATAAGCTTCTTCTCACGTACTAATCAAGCCTCATTTCCTGACATACACAGAAGCTGAACGCTTGACGGGTGTTCCATACATTAGAGCCTCATGCAGCTGTTAGTTTCACATCTCTGCACAAACAACTTTGTAGAAAATCAGAACTCTCAGCTTCCCTGCACATGCTTCTGGCCCTGCTGAACTTCACGCATACTTAGCATTAGATAATAGTTTGATTCAGTGCTTAAATGAGATTCGTGCTAATGTTCATCTAGGGAGTCTTCATTATGCATGTAACCTTTCTGCCAGCTGGAGTCGGCAGCAATGAGGTTCAATATCTAGGGGTTTTTCTGAACAATACAAAACAGAAGTGGCTTGAGTCCCCATGCAGTAATCTGGGAAAACTAACCACCACCCCTGGGCACCTTTAAGAGGCAATATCTCCCCAGCTGCAAGCATTGAGTCTGTGTATAACAAAAGAAAAACTTGTAATAAAAAGGAAAGTGAATCAAGCATTAATTTGAGAAAACACCACAACCACCACTCAAAAGCATGTAGCCATAAACACCCACCCCCGGTACTTTGGGCGGTGTCCTTTGCCTCAGTTTCCCACTGTGCGGTGTGAAACTCCAACGAATGAACATCCCTTCAACATGCTCATCCCCTTTCTCTCCACTGCTCCTCACTCACAGTTGGTTGTCCTTAGTCAGCAAAGACCTGGAGTTCAGAAGTGCATTCACATGGGTCCATCCATCACTCTTGGTGGGGGGTGGGCAGAGCATCAAGCCATGCCCTAGTTGCTGCTATCTCTGCCACTGCTCGCTGCTTGCTGCCGTTGTTATCTCTGCCATTGCTGGCCGCTTGCTGCCACCCCTCATCTCTGCCACTTACCACTGTCACTGCTGCTTGCTGTGTTCTGGGGTTCCCCAGCTTAGTCCAGCTCTTAGTGATTTCACTGGGTAGCAGGGAACCTCGGTGCTGCTCCCTCTCCATGTCTTTCACTGCAACACTGTCCCCACAGCACGTCCAAAGCTTAGCTCCTAGATCTGCTCATCAGTGGTTCTAGCTCTAGTAATCACTGAACAGAAACAAGGCCTCTCAATTGAGTCTAATCAGCTCTGTCTTTAAACACTGGAGAGGGGAGGGTCAAACGGTAGCTAGGACTCTTTTGGCAGAGCGCACACCGTCGAGTAGGAACACCGGTCCCCATCCGCTCTCATCGTTAGTGGGATTTGGCATCCTTGCCCCCTGCTTAGCAAGTTAGTACTGTATGCCTTGACTGAACTTAGGTTCTGCTGCCCTTTACTCATACAATAAGGATACTCCTGCATTCAAAGTGGGTTGTAACCAAAACCAGCCAAAACTGATCACTTTGGCAAAGCAGCTCTGTCTGCTGAACACCTAGGCAGAAAAGGGGTGTCTGTGCAAATACGGTCCGTCCCGACATCTTTCTCCCCAGTTCATCACTGGATGTCTGAGTAGAGCTCATTCAGACCCTGCTTACATGTATATCACTACAGATACAGGCTCATATTAAAACTGGTCATGCCTCATGGGCTGGAAATTAAGAAATCTACCATCTATTAAACTGAAGGAAGCAGACTACTTGCAAATTGGTTATCAGCTTCTCATTGAATATATCCAGGCAAAACGGAACTACTTCCTTCACTGTTTGGAAGAATGTTGTACTACTGCTTAATCACAGGACATAGCTGTTTACATCCTTGAAGCACTTATATTGGCGTTAACTAACAGTTGTACAACAGCAAGATGCTATAAGTAAGTTTATATTATTTTCACCATTTGCTGGCAAAGGAAACAGGCAGAAAAATGGTGACAAAGATATAGAGCTAGTCAATGGCAAAGTCAGGACTGCATGGCGAGGTCCTGGTCTGTGACTAGACTGACCTTGAGGTGCTACAGTAATAGCAATAAATAATAAGAATAGAAATCCGGAGATGATCTGGATTCACAGTGCTGTACTCAGGCCTTTACACAACAGTGCTTGTCGTGACCCAAATGTCCAAACATAGAATCATAGACTTTGTGGTCAGAAGGGACCATTATGATCGTCTAGTCTGACCTCATGCACAACGCAGGCCACAGAATCTCATCCACCCACTCCTGTATCAAACCCCTAACCTATGTCTGAGCTATTGAACTCCTCAAATCGTGCTTTAAAGACTTCAAACACATAATTCTGGCATGGGAATATCACATGCCAACACAAATAATATGACTCAAATAATAGATACTATTACAGAGTATTTCTAGGGTCTAGATTCTAAATCTGGTTGGATCACTGTAGCTAGACAAGCACAGAAATGATTTAAGCAAGTTCAAAATCAAGCCCATAGTTTATAAGGACCTCAGGGTTTTAGCGGAATATCCTATGCATCTGAAAAAAGGCTAAAGTACCAGGCAATTCTGTAGACAATTGGTTCCTGGATAAACGAGCTATCTGACTCATGCAAACAAATATTTTAAAAGCCAGCACTTTCTGCTTGTGGGATCTCTGTTGTTCCATTAAGACTATACTCTCTCAGAGCAATTGCACACATTCATCTGGTATATACAACAAATGCCTGGCACTGCATTAAAACTATTTTTCTTTTTGCAGGCGGTTTCAAGACCTTCTAGATCGCTGAGCACTGCTCAGTTAACGCACATGTCTTGTGGCTCACAGGCTTCCGTAATATCAAACATTGTTTTGATGAAAGGCCAAGGGAAGGTGAGATGCTCATAAACAGAATACTAGTCATCTTCCCAGGTGCACATATCAAATGGGGAGCGAATGGTGCAGGGAGACTGGTAACGGGACAGCGAGCCTTTCACCTCTGGGTTGCCAGCTCCAATCTGGGCCTGGGCAGCCAGTGACTAAAAATCACCATTCTCTGCTGACTGTTTGGTGGTCTGTGTCGTGTGTTGCTGGTCACAGGCCAGTTCTTAATGGACATATATCACACTATCACCACCAACAGCTGATATTCACTGGCATCCTTTTTAGCAATGAGGGGCACTGACTGACTGGGGTGTGGCGACTGAATTAGCCTCTCCCTTCTAGAGATGCTCCCTCCAAGTCAGAGCTGAGAGACAGTGGTGGACTGGTAGTGTGGGGAAGAATGCACTGCCTGTGCTGTATCTGACCTCCAGGTAAATAAAGGACTGCAGCCTCCAGAACCTTTTGATTTGTCACCTTTCACAATCACCAAACATTCACACAGCAAGATTAAAGCTGAACTCTATCCTGTTAGGTGCTGACTGCTCTCAACTCCCAACTGATTTAATAGGAATTGAGGGAATTCAGCACCTTGCAGGATTGTCTCTTTAGTGTAATTTGTCTTCAGTTCGATTCGGATTTTGCAGTAATTCATAGCACACCTCCTGTACTCTATGCAAGGGCTCACTCTCCATGCACATGCATATCTGCGACTAATTGGAATTGCATGTGTGCACAGTAGCTAGAGCATGTTCTCCATGGCAACATATTACCAGCTTTGTTTATATCATCTAGTTAAACTCTGCCCTGCAGCTTGCATCATCCTGATTTGTTAAGCCAGGAAACTCCACAAGATGCAGTTGGTGATAAAGAATAGTTACATAAGCAAGACCCTCGGTAAAATCATGTACACATGCACAAAAACAAAACTTAGATTTACAAAGACCATATCTAGCAAGACGGAGAGAAAGCAATTGCTATCACACTTCCAAATAAAAATGCCGAAGGGATCTTCTTGCTCTCTGTCTGGCCACACATTTGTATTAGCATGTGTGATTATTTTTTAACTGACTTTCATTTGTAGCTTGGGATGCATAAAATATGGAAGCTAGAACTTAAACACAGGCCTTTTAGGCCTGTACATTCTCTAATAAAGATCTCTTTCTAAATAACATCTAGTACAGATGTAGGGACAGCTATCAGAAAGTCCTTCTGTGGAGTTCAATAAAATAAATCATCATCATCATCATCTGTATTACGGTAGCACCTAAGGGCCCTAGTCATGTATCAGGGCTCCACTGTGTGTAGTACTTTGCACTTCTATAGCACTTTTCATCCAAGGATTTCCAGTTGGTTTACAAATATTAATTAAGTACAGTCTCTACTTGGGGAATTCTGTGCCAAAAAATTAAAAATTCTGCGCACTATATTTTAAAATTCTGCATATTTTTTGTCTACATAACACAATATAATCACACCAATTTCAAAATACCTGTTAGCAAGTATGTCTATAACAACAGAGACAACAAAAAAGATTCAGGAATTTT
The DNA here is from genome assembly GCF_025201925.1 of Gopherus flavomarginatus. NCBI lineage: Eukaryota > Metazoa > Chordata > Testudines > Testudinidae > Gopherus > Gopherus flavomarginatus. The sequence goes on along the minus strand of NC_066625.1, from coordinate 75,992,361 downwards.
TTTTTTGACAAATAGTTTCCTTACTAGGCATATTAATACAGAACATTGAGTAATAATTCATTTACATTACAATACAGAAACATATTTCCCGCCATCCTCAGAAGCAGTGCATAGGGTTTGAGGGAGTCAGGGGCAATGGAGGAGTTGAAGGAGAGGGAAGTAATTGCTGGGAAGAAGCCTGGAGTGAACCTGGAGGGTTGTTGGATGCAAGTGGGAGACGTAGGGATCAGGGTGTTTTTTTTTGGAGGTGGAGGGAGAGAGAGGGAGGAGATTGTTAGGAAGTTGGGGACCTTCCCCCATGCAGATCCTGGCTGACCTCTAGCCTCTCCCATTGAGTCAGGCACATCTGAACCTGTCCCCATGTGTCCCTGCACCCCAACTCAGCCACCCCTTCTCTGCATCTCAGTGTGGCTCTCCATCCTCCTCTCCCTGTCTCCACATGTCCCTGCACCTCCACTTAGCCACCCTCTGCTCCTATGCAACCCCTGCCCCTCACTACCCCATCTCCATGCGTCCCTGCACCCCCTCCCCATCCCCATGCACACCTCCCCATCTTCATGTGTCCCTACACCCTCACCCAACCACCCCCAGGCACCTCCCACTTCCATTGGCTCTGCACCCACACTCAGCCACTCCCATCCTCTTGTGGCCCTGCAGCCCCATTCCCATTCAGCTCCTTCACAGTCTGTCCCCCACAACTAGCCCTTCAGAATCCCAGCAGCCCCATCTGCCCTGCTCTGTCTGTCCCCACCATATCCTGTGCCTCCTCACCTGGCAGGACTCTGTGAGGAAGGCAGCCTCTTGTCCTCCCTATTGGCAGCCTTCCTATGGCTGGTGAACTGACATCCCTCTGTTCTGGTGCCACAGCAACCCCTGGCAGAATGTATTTTCTGTGGAGAAAAAAATTCTGTGGGGGACATGAATTCTACAGGTGAGCAGTGTTGTAGAGTTCCCCCAGAAGGAAGTCTCAGAACATCCCTCTGAAGTGAATATCAGTTCCATTTTATGGGTGGGAAAACTGAGGCAAAAGAAGTTAAATGATTTGCCCAAGGCCACACATTATGTTAGTGACAGAGTCAGGAGTATGGCACTTAATCATATACTCTAATCATTAAATGTTACTAGTGCAGCACATATATAGTCTCAAATTAATTGTTTGTGACTTTTATAAAGAACTTCTTAGAAGGTATTTAACTGAAATTTTAAGTTGGAGATCACTATATCCACCTTTGTTTTAAATCTTGTAATGAATATATTAATGTTCACCACGTAATTTTGCTTATTGTTATTGCCCATGTAGCATTTTAGTACAGATGGGAAAACAATGCAGCCATTATGAGAAATAAACATGGTCTCTCTCTCTCATAATTTAGGGGTTGGGCTTCAGTATTGTTGGAGGGAAGGACAGCATTTACGGGCCCATTGGTATCTATGTAAAGACCATCTTTCCAGGTGGAGCTGCTGCTGCTGATGGAAGGTTACAAGAAGGTAGGAAGTTCCTATGAAAAATATTTAGCATGATTGTTTGGGGTGTTACAAAATTTCTAGCACACAAGCAATACAGACATTTAAAATGTAGAATAAAAGAGGATCGGATTGCTTGTGGGATTGGTGACATAAAGGTCAAAGCCAGCTCAGGTTGGCTGTGAATGAAAGTTGTTTTCCCCTGAAGCTTGTCTGGTGACTGCTGTGAAATGAGATGGCAATTTAATTTCATTGGCTGCATGACAAATATCCACATTCTAAGTGGCATGGCTCCTCTGTTTATAATCTCAGAAGAGAGGCTAGTGACTCAGCTACATTTTTAGCCACTGTAAATAGAGGTAGGCAGAAAACTGGAGTGGGGAAATCAAATATTTTTGCTATTTCCCCCAACCCCCATTTTTCAGTGAAATTTCAAAGTTTTTAGTCATTCACCTGCAGTATTGCCAACCTCAAGAGATCAAAAATCATCAGCAAGACCCCCCAAAATCAGGAAGGTGGGTTTTTTTTTAAAATTAGATCATGTTGTTTAGTGTGTCTTTCAACTTTTTAACTCCCCTCTACTCCTCTTCCAGTGTAGATATGTGATCATTTCAAGCTGAAAAAGGCAAGCTTTAATGACCACAGAAATGCATGGCTCTCCTAGGCTGCTCAGATGGAGATACCACTTTCCCAATCCTCACCCCTAAGACAGAGGAACTGCCATCCATTTCCTCTTCCTGCCCTGACCCCAGAGAAACATGTCTGTGCTTGGGACTCAGCAACATCATTTCCTCAACTCCCCCTCCCCTAGGACTGTACGTGAAGGTAGGGCTGGTCTGCGTCCTCAGCTCCAAGGCTCTTGCTTAGAGCTCTGCCCATGTGCTGAAAATTATGAATTTCCCTACCTGCTCTGGCTCCATGCTACTCTATGAAGTGGCTGACACGTCCCTGCGGCCCCTGAGGGGGGGGAACGGGGCAGGGGTCTCCGCACACTGCCCACGCCCCGAGCGCTGACTTCACTGTTCCCATTGGACGCAGTTCCTGGCCAATGGGAGCTGCAGGGGTGGTGCCTGTAGGCAGAGGCAGCATGCAGAACCCCCTGGCTCCCCAGGGACATGCTGACCCTTCCAGGAGCAGCACATGGAGGAGGTAGAGCGCGGAGCCCCCTGACCCCGCTTATCTCAGGCGGCTCCCATCCCGGTCGTGGTGCAGTGGGGCTAAGGCAGGATCAACTCCCACATCACCCATTGGCCACAGTTCCTCGCCAATGGGATTTGTGGAGTCAGCTCTTAGGGAGCATGCGGAGATTTCTGCCCATCCCAGGGGCTGCAAGGACATGCTGGTCGCTTCCAGGACTGGCATGGGGCCAGGGCAGGTATGGAGCCTGCCTTAGCCCCTCTGTGCCGCTGAGGTAAGCACCACCCAAACCAGAGCCTGCACCCCTCACCCCTTCCCACACCCCAACCCCCTGCCCCAGCCCTGAGCCCCCTCCTGAACCCAAACTCCCTTCCAGAACCCGTGCCCTCTCCTGCACCCCAACCTCCTGCCCCAGTCTGGAGCCCCCTCTTGCATCCAAACTCCCTCCAAAAGCCTGCACCCCTCACCTCCTCCCATACCCCAGTCCCCTGCCCTAGCCCTGACCCCGCACCCTAATCCTCTGCCTCAGCCCAGTGAAGGTGAGTGAGGGTGGGGGAAAGCGAGTGATGGAGGGAGGGGGGAATGGAGTGAGTGGGGTGGGGCCTTGGAGAAGGGATTGGGGCAAGGATTTTTGGGTTTGTGTGATTAGACAGTTGGTAACCTTATCTTTTCATGAAGCAGAGAAAAAAGCCCCAACCCAAAATATTCAGTCAGGATAAAATTGCGACAGTTGGCAATACTGAAAATGTAAAAATTCTAATAATTTCCTGTATTGGGGAGGAGTCTAACATTAACTTAATTGTCACACATTTGATTTAGAGCACATAATATTTATAGCAGCATTTTAATTTCACTAAAGGGCTCTGTCTGGTCCCACTGAAATCAGTGCTGTAGGTGGCATATCTTCATCTCCATGCATTACGGCAGTGTTTCCCACTGGGATGCCACTTGTGTAGGGAAAGCCCCTGGTGGGCCAGGCCGGTTTGTTTACCTGCTGCGTCCACAGATCCAGCCAATCGTGGCTCCCACTGGCTGCCGTTCGCTGCTTCAGGCCAATGGGAGCTGCAGGAAGCAGCACAGGCTGAGGGACGTACTGGCTGCCACTTCCAGCAGCTTCCATTGGTCTGGAGCAGCGAACCGCAGCCAGTAGGAGCCGTGATCGGCCGGACCTGCAGACGCGGCAGGTAAACAAACTGGCCTGGCCCACCAGGGGCTTTCCCTACACAAGTGGTGTCCTAAGTTTGGGAAACACTGTATTACTACATTCAAGGCATGCTCATTCTTGGTTATTTGTCTCTCACACAATTCGGTAATAGCAATTAGTAACACAGTTTAAATTATTCCTTTTTAAAACAGGTGATGAAATTCTGGAACTGAACGGAGAATCAATGTACGGATTAACACATTATGAAGCTTTACAAAAATTCAAGGTTATGCACTCTCCTCACAGCACAATTTCTATCTTTGTACAAAAAGGTGCCTGTGAGCTCAGCCCACTCATTGTTTTTTCTTTCTAGCAGGCCAAAAAGGGTCTCCTCACTCTTACGGTCAGGACAAGCCTTAGCACCCCTTATTCTGCCTCTAGCTACCTATCGTCACACTTATGTCAGTCTCTGAGCTCCAGCACTCGGATAACCAAGGAAAACAGCTCTTTCAGTTCAGATGGTGCTGCCCTTTCATTACGCACCACAAAGCCCAATGACAGGGTCATAATGGAAGTTTCCTTAAACAAAGGTAGGTGCTAAAATAAACTGAACAAGGAAAACATGGAACAAGACATTGATTCCCAAACTGATGGCTCATTTACTTTCTGCATGTTTGTCCTCACTCTATCCTAATTCCTCCCCTGCTTGCACAGATTTGTTTTCCTACTCACCTAACACAGACTCAGTGCCTGCTATGATATCCTGCCAAGCTATCTATCAATGGTTGTCTTTCACCTACCATATTTCCACCCATTGTTCCACTCAGGCACTAGATTGACACTTTTAGTTCTCCTCACACCCTTACAAGCACATTACACAACTCTCATTCTTAAGTATACAAAGTCTCTATTTCAATGTGAACATTCATGGCTTTATAAAACAGCCATTTCTTTTGTCGCTTCCCCCAACTGCTGTGTTTGTCCAGACACAAAAAACAATCACATACATTGAAAGAATGACTTAGTTTAGAATGCAGGATGCACCAAAACAAAGAATAAAAGTAAATAAGTGTGACTCATTTCTTGAATAGTTTGCATCAACTCAGTGGCTGCTATCTCTGTAAAGAGGAAGAGGTCTTACAAATCTAAAGGTGTTTTGCACAGAAAACAAAAAAGAGAACAATTTCAGGCTATACACAACCACATTTCCTTCTTCATTTTTCTCTCTCTCTCTGTTATTTCTCATTGTAAAATGATTTGGGATACAGTTTGCATGACAGAGCCTTTGCAAAATAAACTGCATTGTACTGTATCTGCAACATGCTAACAACGAATGTGTGAACTAAATTTTCAAATGTGGCTAGCAACATTTGTGTGCATCCTCCTTACACGTGCAAAAAACATGCATTTGCATGTGGAAAATGCATAACCGTATGGATATGTCTCTGTTTTCAACAAGCGTGTTTTGAGGCCACCATTTAGAAATGGTACTGGGGGTAGCCGTGTTACTCTGTATCCACAAAAACAACAAGGAATCTGGTGGCACCTTAAAGACTAACAGATTTATTTGGGCATAAACTTTCATGAGTAAAAACCCACTTCTTCAGATGCAACAGATGTTTCTCATTTAGAAACAGTGCTCCCAAATTATTTTGGTGTTCACATTTCTTATGCATCTTTCTGATGGATCCTTTCAGAAGCTGGCGTTGGCCTAGGAATTGGTTTGTGCAGTGTCCCTTATGCCCAATGCATTTCCGGGATATTTATCCATACCCTCTCACCAGGCTCCGTGGCTCATATGGATGGGAGGCTCAGGTATGTTGAATGTTTTTTTATCAAAGAACCTTTCAGAATGAAAGTTTTGCATTCCCCTGCCAGATAAGCTCTATCATCTTAGATGGAGCTCCCATCTCTCCAAGCAGGAGGCTAAGTATTGAAATATACAGGAACAAGTATGAGCTGGCAAGAAATGGGATTATAATCCAGGAAAATAGGAACTGCGAATGAAAAGAGATACATGAGAAAATTGAGGATCAAACTAAGACTGACCTAAATATTGACAATGTCTGTCATGGGGCCAAACACTGCCCTCTCTCCCACACAAAGTTCAAGTAAATGGGCTTTGCAGTACTTGGGCCTTTAGATGGGGTTGATGGAAGGAATCATTTCTGGGGCGTTTATTCCCCTGCTACAGGAGAAATGACTAGAAGATCTGAATAGTCACTGATCCACTGGCCCTGCCCCTTTCTTTCCCTCCTCTCCCCAATACTTGTGTGCACCCACAGTATTCCTGGGTGCAGATGGCATTGCAGAAGTCTTGCACATGTTCCCCAAATTCTATCCCCTACTGTATGATAGAAATACAGCTTTGCTGCGTCAGGGACCTTCCACACCAACAGAAATTTATCCCATTGGATTTGAGAGCTTCATTGCCAGAGGATAACGTTAGGAGGACCTGGTACGTTGTGGGTATTTAGAGTTGTGCAGAACTCAAAGGATTTTTGTTTTAACACTGGTTCTGCACCCTGAACATATCTGGAAACTCAGCTGAAAATGCCACAAATTCTGCAACATTTGAATTGAAACTTTGAAACCCTCAGCACCCATGTGCGTGTTTGGGACGGAGGTGAGAGAGGGCATGATAGTACTCAGCTGTGCTATGCTGGAACTTCCTTAGGAAAGACTCAGAGTTCAACTGTGAACAGAGCTTCCAATAATTAGTATCTAAAAGCTGATTATTAATAAGTTGTTCTTCGGCATTTAGTATAAAGGACAGACACCGTATCATGGAGCAGTGTTGTTGGTCCCAGGATATTAGAGAGACAAAGTGGGTGAGGTAATATCATTCATTGGACGCAGGACCAATAAAAGATATTACCTCAGCCAGCTTGTCTCTCAAGCACTGTTACCGTCCTTTCTGCCCTTTCAGTGCAAGTAGCAGACTTTTCACAAACAAGAAGTGAAATGCTACATTATAGGCAGGAAGGAAGTTGTGGGTGTAAACAGCACGCAACAGGACAGCCTTCTGTGTTATATTCTGTCTGTCTTGCCATTATAATACAAAACATGCACTGTGGGAAGTGCAGAGAATTCAGATTTATGGAGAATGCACCACTGAGGAAACGTCATGCCTCAGTGCTGATTCCCTTCCCATTTTCTGGGAAGGGACCCAGTGAAACACACTAATTTAATCTGTGACCATAACAAAGCTCAACCACATGAATATATGTTTCTTGCACAGTTACAGTCATGATAGAACAATACGCTAGAAATAACAATGTAAAGTCTGCTCTTCTTGCTGGATTATTATTTTTTTTTTATTCCTTCGTAGGTGTGGAGATGAAATCATAGAAATTAATGAAGCACCAGTCCAAAATATGACACTTAATGAAGTTTATGCTGTTCTAAGCCACTGCAGTCCTGGTGCTGTGCAGATTATTATTAGCAGACACCCTGATCCACAGGTAGCATTCCACATTCTTCTGATTTTGAATAAAGCAAATATTGACAAACTAACACTAATACTGGTAGCAGAATTGGTATAAAACAGTTTGGCAAATAACATGCCGATGTACATGCAGGACCTCTGGTTTTACCTAAAATATAGGGTAAGGTACAAACCCAAGATATTTAAATTCAAAATAGTGTGCTGTCTTATGTATAGAGATATATGTGGTGCAAGGATCAGTGAAGACAGTGTCTGACATGAGAGTTCACGTGCTTTGAATAAACAATGTAAAGAAACAGGTTTTCAGGAACAATGATATACAACATATGCTTCTGTCATAAACAGATAGTTAAGGGTTAATGTCTCTTTTACCTGTAAAGGGTTAATAAACAGGGACCCAAACACCTGACCAGAGGACCAATCAGGAAACAAGATACTTTCAAATCTGGGTGGAGGGAAGCCTTTGTTTGTGGGTTTTAGGTTTGTGCGTTGTTGTCTCTGGGTCCTGGACGGGACTAGAGGTGCAACCAGGTTTCTGCCAATCTCCCTGCTACAGTCTCTTATCTATTCAGAATAGTTAGTAAGTAAAAAAGGTGGTTATAGTCTTTTAACTTGTTTTCTTATTTGCAGATGTGTACTTGCTGGAAGTAGCTTAAATTGTGTTTCTGCTGGAGAAAGCTTCTTTCTATTGTCTATAAGCTATAAAAACCCTGTATATTTACCACCTTGATTACAGAGACAAGTTTTATGTTTTTTCTTCTTTTATTAAAGTTTTCCTCTTTTTTAGAATCTAATTGATTTTTTGGTTATCTTTTGTAAAACTCCAGGGAAGGTAGTCTGCACTCACCAGGGAATTGGTGGGAGAAAGGAAAGGGAGGAGGGAAGAAAAACCTGCTCTCTGCGTTTATCTCTGTATCTCTCTCCGGGGAAGAAGGGAGGGGGAAGGGGTGATTCAAGGAGTTGAATCACGGTGGTCTCCTAGTGTACCCAGGGCGCGAAAGAGCTGTGAGGAAGAAAGGAGGGGGGAAGGGAAATGGTTTATTCCCCTTTGTTGTGAGACTCAGGGAATCTGGGTCTTGGGGGTCCCCAGGGAAGGGTTTGGGGAGACCAGAGTCTATCAGGCGCTCTACCTAAGTCCTGATTGGTGACAGCCTATCAGATCTAAGCTGGTAATTAAGCTTAGGAAAATTCATGCTAGTACCCATATTTTGAACGCTAAGGTTCAGATTTGGGAATTATACTATGACAGCTTCTTAGAAAACAAGAGTATCTGAAACTCATTCAAGTGAAACTTCTCATTGAGGAGTAAGAACCGGGAAAGATTAAATATACACCAAGAATAGAATGTGAAACTCAACAGTATTGATTTTAAGCCTCTCTCCCAGAATGTAATTAAAAGTCAGCGTTTTGATTTGATGAATTTTACCCAGCCAATTCTTGTTATTATATTGAGTGATATGAAAGAAATATTTTGTCCTTATGGGAATTTTTTTTCAGAAATGTTTTTAATAGTCTGTCAGACCTATTAACTGGGTTAATCTGTGCACCAAAAAAATACACCATCCAGATACCTTATAACGGCAACGCCAGAACTGTGCATCTTGTACAATGGATAAGCTACCCTTTATTCTTGAAAAATGTCCCATTTATCTAGATTGTCAATACAGAGGCTTCAGCCGTACTGAATATATGTTACTGATTAAAGGCCCCAAAACCCTTCCTCATGCATGTAATCCATGCTCACATGTTTAGGCCTATTAGGTTCATTGAGACCACTGGCCTGAGTAAGGACTATTTTTGTGAGAAAGGGTTTGCAGGAATGGAGAGTTGTGTGGTGAACCAATCTTTTGGTGAGCTTTGCAAGAATGACACAATATTTTATAGGTATCCGAACAGCAGCTAAAGGAAGCGGTTTCACAAGCTGTGGAAAACAACAGATTTGGAAGGGAGAGGCAACAATGGAATACTGAAGGTAAGGGAATTCATTCAGCTGGCTGAGACAATATGACTTAGTGTTGACAGAGATGTCAGACTAGTTAAGTAACCTGGCTGGAGCAGAAGGGAAAGGTGGAAAGAGCATAGAGCTATACTATTGAAGTCCATCCTGAGAGATACTGCCAGAGAATGGTGTAAAAAGCTCAAGACACCGGTTTGACCTCCAACAGTATGTCTACAATGCAGCTCAGGTAGACAGGCTTGTATTGTGGGGGCTTGAGCTAGCACACTAAAACCAGCAGAGTGGATGGTGCAGCTTGGGCACAGACTGGGCTTGGTATGGTGGTGATGAGCACGGGCTGTTAGTCGGAGTCTCTGTCCAAGCCACAATGTCTGCACTGCCATTTTTAGCATGCTAGCTTGAGCCCTGCTAACATGAGTTTGTCTGCCCAGACTGGGAGGCTTGTTCCCAGCCGCAGTGTAGACATACCCCAAACATTCTGAGACTCAGCTCCAGTGAAGCTGATGCTTTGTGGCACCCCCGCCCTGTTTCCTGCCCTTGCTGTACTCAGTATTTCACACCCTGTCCTAAAACCAGCCTTTAACATGCTTCACAAGAATGTTCTGTTTTTCTGGTAAGAACAGCCAGAACAATATGCTGCCATTTGGGAGGACTGAATTTGGGTTTGATCTTCACACTGGGAGTGCCGCAGAGGTAGCAGGCTTGGCTCTAGGGGTGGACAGTGCCCAGCCCTATCATCCTCATGCTGAGTAACACACACTGTTCGATTGATGGAGCAACACTGGTGGGCTCCCGGAAGAGCTGCATCCTTGACTTAAAGGGATAGACTCAGATGCTGGGCATGAGGTACAGCATGGGTGACAATGGGTAACATTTTCAAACTTTAGTGGGATTGCACCACTGAAACTTTTTCATTGTGATTTCACTTTCCATTTCTGACTTACTTCCTGTCAGAAACAGACTAGATAACGTTCCCTTCACACTTTTCTTAACCATTACATTTTCTTGTGCTCACTTCCTCTGGAGCTTGTTCAGATTTACTACCCCCCTGGCTGAAGGTATCTGACCCAATGTCAGCAGATCAATAATGCAGTGTTAGAGTAACATGCAACCTATCCATGGATGGGATGAGCACCCCATTTCCCTTGTTGCCAAAGGCACACTAGGTTTCCCTTAGGGCTACTTGCCAAGTCCCAGAATGGAGTGCTATTATCGCAATGCTTTATAATACGAGATACATTTCACCTTCCCTTTCTTTACAAACAGGGTAAACAGGAGAACAGTATATCTGGGCAGTACTGTTTGTGTCCAATAATTAAATGATTCCTTGATCTAAAAAGCCTCCACAAATGCTTCCCCTCCTTTTTGCTGTGGTACACTGATCAGATTGCTATACTCAACTGGTTTAGTTTTACAGTGGATTTGATTAACAATCCTAGAAGAAAATGCTTTGAAAGTATCTGAGTGTTTTCATCAATGTATAGGCTGCATTTTATATATTTTAATCATGTTGCTGATACAGGTGTTAAAAGACTGGAAACTAGCTGGCATGGCAGATACCAGCATGAAAAACACAACACTACTTATTGCAGCCGCAGATCTCAGAAGCTAATGACCCGTTCCAGCAGTGACAGTAGTTACAACCCCAGGTCATCTTGCAGTAATGGCACCCCATACCAGCGTGCTGACTTGAAGGCAAAAGTACACAGCATTGATGTACCAATTACCAGACAGCCTGGCTTGCTGGATTCATTGTCCAGAACCAGTTTGGAGAACCATTCCCCTCCCACTGGCAATGAAGCAGGCCATCTCTCTCAGAACATAAAAAAATCTATGGAGATTCTTGTTAGAAAACCTAAATCGTCAAAGCCCAAACCTCCACCAAGGAAGTATTTTAAACACGACTGCACAGACACTGACCAGTGTAACACAGAGGTGAAAGGGAAACCTATGCTACAAGACAATGGGAGCCCATCTTCTGCCAATGTTCAGGTGAGGTAAATCCTGCATAGTTCTCAGGGTTTTTAGGAGAAACAGCAGGATTTTTTTCTTTTAGAATTGTCTTATATTTGGAAGGTAAAGTGATACGTTATCTGTTTAGTGAAATTTGAACCTTAGTTCTAAATAGGACCCCCCAAATGAGGGATGCTAGGCAGAGGAATGCTGTAATGCATTTGTACTTCACTTCTGGAAAACTGTGTTCAAATCCAAACGCAGACAGGAGTGAGAATAAATGTGACGTTCTCCCAGGAGTCCCCTAGTGAACATCCCTCATCGGTACAAAACCATTTTGAGCATTTGGCAGTCTCTGGTCACTCTGGACTTGAAGACCAGTGGGCTGCAGACAAGGATTGGGATAGTTTGCACCACTTCTACTGTCAAGTCAGTGTAGTTACTCCCTAACTCCACAACATCAAATTCAGAGCCAACCCATTCAATAAACAGTGAGATCAGTAAACTACAAGAACAATAATGTGAAACAGTTACCACACTAGCATGCTCACTGGAGGAAATAAACTGGTATTAGTAACAGTGGGAACAGTTTGCCCAAAATCCCTAATGTAGACAAGGCCTAGATGCTTTAGCTATATGGTTAAACTAACCATGGACTCTCTCCCCTATTTGTTGATTAATTTAGCTCTTTTGAAATCTTTTAAAATTAGATGAATTACCTTACACAGTCAGATGTACATCCCTCCTACCCCCAAAAGAATTAACAGAAACAGAGAAACAAATTTGCATAAATGTGTACAGTTCTGTGATGTGTGTATGGAAACTGAGTTGTGGTTTGTTTAAAAAAGGAACCCATTTACACAAGGTTTAGTAATAGATTAGTAGAAATTAATAGAATTTAGTGCCAGGTGAAACAAGCAAAACTGAGCAACCATGAAAATAAACCCACACAACAGTAAAGGCCTTGGTTAAAGTATAGCATAAAGCTAACTAATAAGGACATTGCCGCTTAGCATCTAAAATAAGGAGACTTCTTTCCTATCATCTAAGATGGAGTGCAGTAGAAATATATGCATGCACACCAACAGCTACTCTACAATCAGCTTTGTTGGCGAAAACAGCTAAGACAAGGAGAAACAGCTTCTCGAGGTCCCATTTAAAGCAAGTAATTATTTGAGCTGAGAAACAATGCAATTCTTGGTTATTAAGCTGCAAGTGTGATTCTGCAGTGATAAGGGGAACAAAAGAAATCCTGAGATCAACATACACAAACCAAAATTTAGTGCAGTCAAAGAAAGATTCCCTGGAAAGACTTTTGATGTCTCTTAAGTAGGTGGCTGCATAGAAAACAAGGTTCCTACTTTTCAAAATGTATTTCAGATAATTAAATGAAAGATTTATTAGTGCCCTTCTCTATTTTCCTTTATTCTCAAACGTGTCGTATTACCCAATTTGAGAAGTACTGGCCCCGGTTGTGTGTGCGGTGTCTGCAGATTGTGAGCTTACTTTTTTCAAGCCAAAATTATTTGATTTAAAATGTTGTGCTTTAAACTGTAATATTTTACAGATCACAACTATTATTTACAAAGCACTGGTGGTGTACTTAGCATTGTGTCAATACGCAAGTAGATACAGTCCCTACCAGCCAGGAGCACACAGTCAGTTGGATCCAATCATCTGTTCCAGAATCCCCATTTCGTTACAATTGAAGATCTGGGTGCACAGTGTTACACAAGATCAGGCTCCTAATTGGAAGAAAGCTGCAAAGCTACTAAGATGCAAAGCTGGTTGCATTAGAATGCTTAAAATGAATTTGAATCTGGATAATTTACTTTCTGTCCCTATGCAAATCATTCATTATTACTCTAACCATTTGCACTATTATCATGTGGTCTCAAGCGAGGGATAAGCACACACTCAGATGCTTGTTTAGGTAACTCCATATTAAAAAGACAGAAGTTGCTCTTGGATGACTGAACACGAAGTGCTGCCCTCCAGAAGGTGATTAGAAAGTGAACCCAGACTGAGACTACCAAAGCCAGTGACGATCAGGGTCTTGACAGAGGTAAACTCTTCACTGGACTAGTGAGGATTAAGTGCTAACCCATCACTGTCAGAATGCTCAGGAGTTGCCAGGCAGTCCGATGTTTACAGGATAATCTCACTTTTCTTTCAGAATTTCTCCCTCTTGTTCATGGTTCCTGTGAGTCACACTGGAGCTCTGGCAGATGGTAACTTTGTGACGTTAGTTACGTAGTAATCTGGTAATTGTAGAGCATCTGCAAATGGCTGCCTCCAGTGGCATCTACTAAGACCTCAAACAAAACCTCTCATTCTGCATTTCCAACCAAGAACAAAAGGGGAAAAACGCTTGATGTTCCAGCCATGAATTGGGCTCATTACAATTTTGTGTTTGGAGGTAAAGGCCCCACACAGAAAAGCACTGTGTAAAATAAAGACAGACGCTAGACAGTTCATTTTCTGTCTCTGCTTAACTGATTTGCAAGAGATTACCGTGTGGCTGGTTTTAGAAGTCTAAAGTTGTAGCAGCCAATACTTGCTTCGTTGTGGTACACAACACAAACAATCCATCAAAATTTGAGATGTTAACAAAAAAAATTTCCAATGTGTTTACATGCATACATAAAATATTTTGCTCCCTTTCCTGGAGCACAGAACAAATCAGTTTTTCTGCTGTTTAATATTTATTCTCAGATTAAACACAAGAACAGGAAGAACATTTTTCTACATCTCATATATAATGTGGTTTGTGTGATTACGTTTTGACATAGTTCTATTTCCTGTTTATTCCACAGGAAGCAGGAGACCTGCTGCTACAGGGAAATAAAACAGTTATAACACACAGTCTCTCTGCAACTTCTGTAACACCAAGAGGTACTGAACACTCAGCTGCAGTGTCAGCAGACGGAGACCAAGAGAGGAATGCAAACCTAGGTAGGTGTTTCATTCCATTTGCTTCAAAAGCAGGGTTAATGAGTTTTGCATTCATATCAATTCCATCTTTAAAAAACAGACTAAATTACTGGGTGAACAGACACATTTCTACACAATTGTGCATTAACTACCTCTGACTCAAAGTGTGAACGACATCAAAAGATGAATAGATTGTCTGTAATTAAAGAGAATAAGTGGTAATAGGCGTACAAGAATCACTAGTTGTTTTCAGACGATACTTTATTTGTTTATATTAAAAACTGAGTGCTACTGAATTTTATTTTTAGCATGTACCACAGGACATTTTTGATTTATAGTTTCAAAACTGAACTGCATGTATTATAGATAATTGACATAAAGTTGATGCCCTGTTGATTCTGTTAGTGAAATGGTAGCTAGTAGTATTTAAAATGGCAACCGTTCCTGAGCAGTTATTCTTTTCATTGTACTGATATAAATTTTCATAAAAAACCCCAAGACCTTCACCACTGTCCTGTCTACACCAATAGTCAGTAAGAGGTTTAATAAGTCCATGATATATAAAACATCCTACATCAAAGAGAAAATGGTATACACTAGGGAAGTGCACGGATCCATTTGGAGAGACATGTAGACACATCAATCAAAGATAGGTCTCAGAGATAATGTTTAAAGAACCTGCTTTAAAATGCAGAAAGGGAAGAATAAATTTTTTTATCTGCTGCGACACCAGCTAGTTCAATCTGCTGTAGTTGAGATGAGATAAATTTAGTCTTATATTTTAACATGACAGTGCTGTAGCATGTACAATGATTTCAGTGTCCCAGGATGTCAGGAGAGAGGCTTACCTGCAGAGGTTACATGTCCCTTGAGGGAAGTGACCAGCACCGAAGAGCCTGGGTTTGCAGCTAAATCCTGTATCAGCACAAGACGGCTTCTGCCACAGTGAAACAGAACTTTAGATTAAGAGTTGTAACCTTAAATAACCTGTTGGAGGCTTGAGTGTAGAGAAGCCCACAGGCAGTGAAGCAGCAGCGATACATGCAAAGGGATATATGGAGGGAATGAAAAGAAAGCTTATGTATAATAATTATTTCTACAACACAGGGAATCTTATTTCATCAATACAAAGGCCTGTACTTAGAAGACAACCACGGGTAGATTACAGTCTTGATACTACAGCAGAAGACCCTTGGGTTAGAATTTCTGATTGCATCAAAAGCTTGTTTAATCCTACTATGAGTGAAGAAAACAGTCACTTAGATATAGACCCCAACAACAACACAAATGAAGAAAATCAAAGTCCCAGCTGTCCAGAGGTAGTGCTGCAGAAATCAGAAGCAGAAGCAGATGGTTCAAAAGGACACAACTCAGATGAAAGTGACACTGGGAAAAAGGGCCCTCCAGTAGCACCTAAACCAGCCTGGTTTCGCCAAAGTCTAAAAGGTTTGAAGAAAGGAAATTCACATATCAACACACAGGCAGATCAAAGTTCCATTGACCTCCAGAGTGTTTCTGGCAAAGAACGGGGCTCCAGTATATCCCGGGCCTCACCCAGAGGATCATCAATAAAGCAGAGAATAAACTCCTTTGAAACTTTCAGTGCTCCTCAGTCACCTGAAAAAGGAAATAGAAAACCCAGCCCAAAGCCATCAGTCTGGAAAGAAAATTCTCCCAGCCCAAAGCCATCAGTCCGGAAAGAAAATTCTCCCAGCCCAAAGCCATCAGTCTGGAAAGAAAATTCTCCCAGCCCAAAGCCAGCAGTCTGGAAAGAAAACTCTCCCAGTCCAAAAGAGCCAGAATCACCTGCAGTTCATTTAAACCAAGGCCCTTACAATGAAGGTTCTGATAACAGCCAACTACAATCAACTCCATCTGTGGTTACAGTCGAGACTCTGAGCCTAAATAGGTCCTGCTCTCCCAAAGAGGCACTCAGTCCTAGTCCAAAGAGAAGCAACAGCACAAGTACTGAAATTTCCTTGGATTTATTACCTTCACAAGCCACTGAACTTCACTGTCCAGTAGCAAAAGCACAGACCCAAAGAACACGAAGCTTCCCCCTTACTGCTAACCAGTCTTGTGAGATGATGAAGACAAATGATGAAAAATACAGCAAAATCTATTCCATCAGCAATCAAGTGTCATCTGCTTTAATGAAATCTTTGCTTTGCCTTCCTCAGTCTCCGCTCTTTTCTGGGAACAATCCATGGAGCACTTTGGAAACCTCATCTCAGCACGCCATGGAAGAGAATGGGACCCCTCCCTCATCTACGAGTGAGAGTCATCATTCAGACACTGGATTTTCCCTGAAGTAAGATACCATATTAAAGTTCCCCACACACTACACAAAGCAATTTGCACCTCAGGCAATTTGGATAGGAGTATAGGTTGCTTAGAGTGTAGACAGAGTTGTTAAATCTTCAGAGGAATGTAAAGGATCAGTTGAATGCATGCTGCCATCAATAAGATTTTTAAGCTTTTATGCTGCCAGCTTCTTTGAGCCACAGAACAATATCCCTAGGTTCTCCGTAGTTCGGAGCCAGAAGAATGGACCCAAAACTGCTAAACCCAGTATTGGGACAGTTTCAAGAGTAAGTCCATATAGCTGCTCCTACCCCTTTATTTCAATGCTACCAATTTGCCAACATTTGAGGCCAAGTTCTGCTGTTATATTAGCGCACTGATGGTCTTTTGGGATCAGTAAAGGAGAAGGTCTGACTCCTGCTGCACCAGATAAAGTAGCCAGCATGGGTTCCATAACTTCCCCAAAACAATGCATTGCACGTCCCCAGAGAGGTCTTGCCTCTTATAAGGATTTGTCCTGCTCAGGTTGTCAACATTAGATTTTTTTTAAAAACCATTTTTTCATATCTTATAAATATCTAACCAGGTGAGGAATCTAGAAAAGAATAGCTAAATAAACTGAAATTAAAAAGTTGGAAGTTATTTTAAAAGCAGGATGTGAACCTCTCAAACATTGCCTCATGTTCTTCAAGGGTGTCCCAGTATGTAATTCAAATATATTGTACTGAAAATTTTTTAGTCTAGTCTCTGTTTTGCAGACATGCCCTCTGTGCTGCTAGTTTGATATGACAGTGTCATTAAATAAAGAGGGGGAAGCTATGTGCTTAACAGCTTTTGCAAAGGTTATAGTTTGTGATGAACTAATGTCATGGGCCTTGGGGTTATGGTTTGGATAAGCATCTGCACTCTCAGGTACACATCTGAACCTTTTGTAACTGCAAAAGTGGGATGGGTATTTCCAAGCTCAGATTTGAAACACAGTGAAAACAACCTCTCTCACAAGAGTCTGATATATTTACAAGAGTATGGGACTTTTGCTACCCCTGTTTCCAATCGCAGATATAACTAGGAAGTCTGGAGTCATGTTAAAAAAGAAAAAAAATGTTATCTGGACTTTTTTTCAATGCCCAGGAAAGGTTCAATTTGAGTTGGGGCAAAGTTTCAAGAGGACTCTTATTCCTTCATGTAAATGCTCACACAAGTGTTTCATCACTGAAGCACAGGGTGACCAGACTGCAAGTGTGAAAAATCAGGACAGGGAGTGGGGGGTAATAGATGCCTCTATAAGACAAAGCCCCGAATATCAGGACTGGCCCTATAAAGTCGGGACATCTGGTCACCCTACTGAGGCAGCAACCCTGCCACCTCTTGGTATGTTACATAGTAGGCATTACTAGGAACAAATAAATAGAGATCTGAACCGCTTGGCCCATTACCAGTTAAACTCTAGTATGATCAAAAGATGAAGATTCCAGAATTGCCTGTTCTGTGCCACAGTGTGGAAGCTGCTATCACAAATTAATGTTGCTTTTTTCCCTTTTCAAAATGGGAAAGCCTCTCTGAACTGAGAGTCTATACTGTGAGTTTAACAGACAGAGGGAAAGAGGAAGAGAAACAGGAACACTGTTCATTTCAAGCATCTAGTGTGTCCGGGCAGTCAGTCATCTCTCTGCTTTCCCCTGAAGAATTAAAGAAGCTTATAGAAGAAGTAAAATCACTAGATGAGGCTACCTTAAAGGTAAGTCCACTTTTCTGTGCACTCTATTCTGAAAGAATAGTGTTTAATTTTTGCTATGTGAAATTCTTACAAACACAACACCAATATCAATATGTAACAGTAACGCTCAGTTTTCAGCCATGAAGCTCAAATCACTTTACAAAGATGGCTAAGAATTATCAGCCCGATTTTACAGATGGGATAACTGAGATGCAGAGAGGGCAAAGCCAATGTTTTCAAAAGTTTGCATCAATTTTAGGTACCCAACTAGGAGTACCTTAAAGAGGCCTGATTTTCAAAGGCAGCGAACACCCAGTTGACTCAACAGGAGTTGTGGGAGCTCAGAAAAGCTGAAAAAAATCAGGCCTTAATTGTCTCTCATTTGGGCAATCAATAGCAATGGACATTTCTGAAGACTTTGGTCTAAATGGCTTGGTCAAGATTATATAATCAGAGGAAGCACAGAGAATAAAATCCAGGCATTCTCACTCTTAGTTCAGTGGCCTGTCCACCAACCTATGCATCCAGCTACAAAAAAGCACATTGTTATGAGACAAGTGAAGATAAATCAATCAGTTTCTCTTAAGAAAAAGTGTTATACCTGAATCCTTAAGAACACTGTAATATGTGCTACTAAAAAAAAAAAAAAAATAGGCAATTTTCCCTCATATTAACTGTAATCGAAAAGGGTAACAGACTGAAACAGCTCATTCCAGGATATTGTTACAATTAAAATTTTAACAAAATGTACATTAAAATAGCAACCCGGCTTAGAAGTAATTTTTGAGCCACAGACCATTATTCATTGAGTAGGATGAGTTGTAGATAACAAAAGTTTTTTCCTCTCACAGTCCATGTACATAGTTCTCACCATTGAGCCAATACTATTTTCTATATCTATTTCAGTAGTGATCAGTGATCTTTAATATATTGTAATTTACAGCACATTCATTGAAGCAGCAAAACTTTTAGACACAAACTCATTCATGAGATATGATACCCAGGTGAAGTTAGCCCATTAAATAAAAACAAATACAGAGTTTGTCTTAGCCATCTAAGTGCCACTACAGAATACACAGTGGATACAGGAGAAAATATACATCTTCTGGTAATCTTAAATTATAGTAGGATGCATCTGAAATTATTTTTTTCTGTGTTTAGCAATTTGATGATATTCAGGTTACAATTTTGCATAAAGAAGAAGATGCTGGTCTTGGATTCAGCCTGGCAGGAGGAATCGATCTAGAAAACAAAGTTGTTACTGTAAGTAGTATCACTCTCATAAAATACTCCCAAAATAAACATTCAGTCTAAAAAGAGGTGGCAGAAAAAATGGAATGGGTTGAAAAGAGAACGTCAAAAATGGAAAAGGTTTGGAAGCTAAGACCTATGAGGACAGATTAAAGAAACTGGGCAAGTTCAAGGCTAGAGAAAACAAGAATATGATGGGAATGACAACAGGCTATACATAAGGAAATATTAAAAAATTAAAGCTGGCCAATGTAGTTTCAACTGGAAAATGTTTTCTCTCTCTCTCTCTCTCTCTCTCAAAAAAAGGGAGGTTCATCAAAAATGAAAACTTTCTGCAGAAAAATATTTCAAATGGAAAATTTTGAAAGAAAATTTCAATTTTGAATTGAAGTTAATGTCATTTCATTTCGGTTTTCCATTTTTTTTTCAGATTTTTGAGTTTTCCCCTTTTTGTCACCTTACGCAAACAAACAAACAAACAATATCTAGGTTTCCCCACATCTTTTCCTTTTCCTACTCTGTAACTTTTCGAACTCTGAAAAAGTTTGAGTGACAAAAAGAAAAATGGAGTTAATTTTGCCATTCCATTTTTTCAGAACGACATTTTTTAAAAAATGTAGCTCCTTAACAGTACCCAGCAACCCTACATAAGCAGCATAGGGCATGAAATGGAAAAGAATTAATGGTGCCAGAAGATAATTAGCAAATTGGAATGAAATGTTGCCAGAAAACTGGGATTACCATGCCTATTTTAAGTGCAATGGGATATTTAATCATCACTAGTGATGAAGGCCTTCAGGAGCACAATACCTACTGCAGCATAGATTCAGCATGGACTCAGTGGAAGATGGTCATCTACTAAATAACCAATCCGTCTTTTCAGACTCCTGATTCTCTCTTTCTCTCTTTTTAAGTCACTGGTGCAGGTTCAGGACAAGATGACTGACCTGGTTAAACTCTGTGAAATCTGATGGCTGATAGCATAAGGTGGTACCAGCCACAAGCCACCCAGTATCCCCTGTATCTTAATAAGCTTCTACCACAACAGTTACAATCCATGAGCCTTAAAAATCAGCTCTCTTTCTTCCTAAGAAATGAAAATGTGTCACATTTCAACTTTACTAACTGTGAGACTTAGTCACGTCTTCTCTTTTTTTGTGACGGTTGGGGTCTCTAATAGGTTCACAGAGTATTTCCTAATGGACTAGCATCTCAGGAAGGAACTATCCAGAAAGGAGATGAAGTCTTATCCATTAATGGGAAGTCTCTTAAAGGTGCCACTCACAACGATGCCTTGGCGATCATGCGCCAGGCTCGACTGCCAAGGCAAGCCGTCATAGTGACTAAAAAAGCTAAAGAGGAAGAAAAAAGTCTTAATGTTTCAGTTGACTCTACTACGTATTCTACAGAAAGTGAAACCTCAACAGAAGCTAGTGAGTACTTTACACCTGCATAAACCACATTCGCTACCTATCTAGATATTTATATACCTCCCTGTATATACCACAGCAGAATCCTTGCCCTTTACAAAGGGTTGTATGGATTTAGCTAGACAAATCTTGGAGTTGTGATTAAAAGTTGGACAACTGTTTAAAAATCCGGGAAGTAGGCTTTAAACAACCTGTTACTCAGTTGATACTACTCTCTGCTGTCCAAAGTCCCAGTCCTGCAAAATCTATCAACTGAATCAAGATTCTAGGTCTATATATAAATAATCATTATGAAATTACAGATTGAAATCTATGCAGTCTTCAGTATAAATCAGAGTTGCAATTTTGTAACAAAATATTGACAATTTCATGCAAAACAACATATGCTATTTTATTCTGTATAATTATGTGGTAAATGCTGATTTGGGGCTCAGCTGTGTATGAACAAAAAAATTAATTAACATTGGTGGGGGAAGGTATGCTGGGAAAATGCAATAAATAAAGTTATATATACACATTACATAAATCACTAAACTGCACCAAAAAGCAAGGTTCCTCAAAATGGAGCTCTAAAAAAATTAAGATAATGTCAAGCATAGTTAACAGGATTAACTGCATGTGTAATGGCTACTCATGTGAGTAGTAGTAATGAACTTTCATTTTAAGCCCCTAAAAGTTCCTGTGTTGTGAAAAATATTTTATTTGAAAGGATACTTTCTCCAGATTTCCTAAATCATGCTCTAGCCTCCAACACAGCAGCTGGCTATATTCAAAACATATGGAGGACATACAGTTTTGTAGAATGATCTTCATTCTTAGGATTTTTGTTCAGAAGTCAGAGCTTTGTAATCATATTTACATACCCCAAATAAACATTATTGGCTGTTTAGATAATATTACTTTTAATATTACCATCAGGTCACTTGTACCGAACACTTAATTTCAGAATATATACTGTGAATGGAAATGTTAATGTGTCTCTAGCATGTTTATGTAATTCAAGCAAATGCCGTTTACATTAAATCCAACCTATTCATTTGGCTCAGATTTCAATACACTAAAAATATATCCCCCCTGACCATAACCTTCTCTAGGAGCAATTAACAACTTTACAGTGAGCAAAAAGATGAAGAAAATTGTCATTTTCTGCCTTGTTTTGCGCTATCATTTACTTGCCTACAAAAAATTAAACAAACAAAAACTCGTTCTTTGTTCAGATGTTTTCACTTTTCAGAATATTTTGTACCCCTCCTGATACCATTCTATTCCTTTCCAGCAACTGAAGACACAATCTGCACTGTAACTCTGGAAAAGACACCTGCTGGCTTAGGATTCAGTCTGGAAGGAGGGAAAGGCTCCATCCATGGAGATAAACCCATCATCATCAACAGAATTTTTAAAGGTAGAGGTGTTTAAACACTCTGTCTCTATTTATTATTATATACACACACGCACACACACACACACAGTCAAATCCTCAGCTGTGGTAAACTGGAGTAATTCCATTGAGCTACACCAGATGACGATCCCGTCCATGATAATTTTTTATTTAAACTGCAGCATTACATTTCGTTGTGCGGGATGAACTCCTTGCTTTGTAATTAGACCAGACGCATTTTATACCATTTATACAGAAACACACTTCTTCTTTTGCATGGAAATGGCAACATCTACAAGTTAGCTGAAAGGTTTGAAATCCATTTGAGGGCTTGAGAAGATGCAGCGTGCACTTTTGCTATACCTCCTGGAAATGAAAAGAGGGGGAGCACTTGTTCACAATGTGTTCAATGATTTGGAGTTCTCTGCATTTGCACTGTGGCAAATACTTGATTCTTTATTTGTGCATCAGATATGCACATCTTCCATGTAACATCCTGCTACAGCTATCCATAATTACAACAACAAAGATTTCCCCACACAAAAGAACTGAAGTAAATTCATTGTCTCCCCACAGGAGTTGCATCAGAACAAAGCAGCACTGTTCAGCCTGGTGATGAGCTATTGCAAGTGCACACAACTGTTATGCAAGGACTCACCCGTTTTGAAGCTTGGAATATCATCAAGGCATTACCTGATGGGCCCATCACTGCTATCATCAAGAGGAAAAATCCAAGTTCTATTACCACTAAATCATCTGAAACTTTGCAAGGAGAAGAATGAAACTGCTGCCAGTGTTCAAACGAAACAAACAAACCAACCCACAACATTTCATTACGTAAAGCTATTTACCATCACAGCAGAGATATTGTAGAAGTGCAGATGATCATATTGCAAGTTTTATAGATATCTTTGCAACCTCCAAGCAAGTTGTCTGGAATAAGAGACTGATATAAAATGCTCACAATTCCGTTTACAATATTCATAAGAAGCTGTTGAAAATTGTAGAAGGCTAAAAAAAGGTCTTAATATAATGAGTGTAATAAAATGTGTGAAAATTGCAGTATTCTCTATCCCATGTAAATCAATTTGATGGCGTCACAGACTAGCGTGCAAAGCTAATTTAACCACCAAATCTGAGGAGAATTAGAAACAGGCCAAAAGCCTAAGGCAGATTCTCAGTCCTTCTCCAGAGACTGACCAAACCCTAGCTGGGGACTCTGTAACATAAGGTAGCTCTCAGTGGGTGCAGAATAGAAATGGCTGGCTCCTAAATCTCCCTCCCCACAGCTTCCAGCACATGGGGAAGGGAGGAAGAGAGGGCAAGCAGCCAAAGAAGGATGGGCTCTATCCAGCACAAAGGAGCCAGGGCCGCCCCATGGAGAAGGGGAATTCTTTGCTAGCATAAAGCTGGCTCTGCTGCCTTCTACGCCAGTTGCCCTACACCCCCATTGTAAGGGGAAAAAGAGGATGTTTGGGGGTATTCTGGGGTCAGGAGAGGGAGAGGAGAAGACGGGACAGGACGTAGCAGAGCTCCATCTTATCTTCCCCTGGTGTAACAGTCGGATAGTAAGTTAGAGTTGCACTGGACAGCAATCATTTGCTCAATGGCCAAGCAGCCCTGAATCAAGGAGTGACTAGTTCCCTGCAGCGCCACCACCCCTAAATTGGACAAAGTAGAGAATCAAGCTAATATAGATGAAAATCTCGTTTGTCTGAGTGAGAATTAAGCACATGCATCTGAAGAACATTGTACCACAGCACATTATTTACTGTGAAACAAGAATTTGAAAAGCCTTGCAATACCCAGGCATTGCATTGTGAATTAAAAATATCCAAAGTACAGGGTTGAGAATTTTGAAAGGCATTCAGGGATTGCTCTGCTCAGCGCTGCCTAAATGATTCAGGAGCCTAAGTCATCAAAAGCCACTTAGCAGCCTACATTTCATTGAAAGTCAATGGGTTCCTAAGTGTCAAAGTCACTTCTGAAAATGAGACATAGGCCTTGCAACACTGAGCAAAGCAATACCTAAATACTTTAAAAAATCTGGGCCAGAGTAACAAGGACATTTAGAACTGAACCTGGTTATCTGAATATATAGTTTGTGTAATTTTTAACATCACTGCAGTAGTATTTAAAATGAAAATATCAGTGATTGATTATGGGATTTAAGGCTCGGTGAGCCAGTTGGTGACTGGAAATACTAAATACCTTGTGGACAGATCTGGCATTGATGGTTACACAAGGCATGCCATTGCTTCAAATGGAGAGTTCTTTGTAAACACTGATAGTGTATTACAGCATCTTTGTCAAGGTTTGTAAGTACCCCCAAGATTTGACCAGTCTTCAGGACCTACTAGTACAGTACCCTGGATGATATTACCACCTTGATCTCCATGTATTTCTATCACTTAAAATAGAATTTAAATTAACAGAAAGTTAATGCAACTGTAACTTATTTGCTTAATTTATTATTGTGCTAAAAACTAAAAGACAAGGGGGGGAACAAATTCTATGATTCATGCTAGTTCAGATACAGTAAATGAATGTATCATCAATATGAATGACAAAAAAAAGAGCCCTAAGAGCACCGGAATCCATAGTTCAAAAGTCTAATTATTTCCCTCCCCCTCACTTTGTTTAAAGAGATGTTGCTGAAGGCAGCACCAATCATGGATTGTTCCATTGTTATCACTATTAGAATTTAAAGGTTTTGTTATTTTTAAAATATACAATGGTCTTAAACACTGAGACAAGTTTTTGCACATTTTTATTAGCCCCACATTTTCAAAATAAGTCTCTTATTGTGTATATGCACCTAGCATTGCATTATCATTATGATTTGTATTATCAGATTCACCCAGGAGCCTCAGTCATGGACCAGAGTCTTATCATACAAGATTCTATACAAACAGAACAAAAAGACAGTCCCTGCTCCAAAGAGCTATCTTATGACAGATGAAAGTTGCTGCTTAGTTTGGTTAAGACAATACCTCTTTGCCCTGTGGTCCTTTTGGTCTCCTCAGACCTGCTTTGTTAATATAGGGGCATGACATATTAAGATAACTGATTATTACATACCACAGTGTTAATCCTAAAGGGCAGGTTCCTGCAAAGCACAAAAGCAATTGTTATTCTTTAATTAACAATCAAAAGAAATATTGTAGCAATAGGCAATGTGAAGACAAGCAATACAAGAGTCTAGTCAAGCCATGACTACCTTTTTTTGCACAGTATATATTTTACTATTTCCTGTTTAGCACCCTCTCTCTCTCTCTCTCCATGTGAAATCTCATCTGGTTAGCCACTTCTAAGTAAATATCATTTCCGCAGTGTGTATACAGGAAGATCAAAATTTTTAAAGCAGCTGTCCATACAGATCAGTGGTTCTCAACGAGTATGTGTATTCCTAGGGATATGCAGGTCTTCTGTGGGGTACATCAACTTATCTAGATATTTGCCTAATTTTACACCAGGTTACATAAAAAGCACTAGCAAAGTCAGTACAGACTAAAATTTCATACAATGACTTGTTTATACTGCTCTATATACTATACACTGAAATGTAGGTACAATATTTATATTCTAATTATTTTACAATTCTGTGGTAAAAATGAAAAAGTAAGCAGTTTTTCAGTAATAGTGAGCTGTGACATTTTTGTATTTTTATGTTTGTTTTGTAAACAAGTAGTTTTTAAGTGAGGTGAAATGGGGTATGCAAGACAAACCAGACTACTATACAAGAGTCTGGAAAGGTTGAGAGCCACTGATACAGCTAACATGAAAAATCTCAATCAATGGTCACTTTAGCAGCTGCACAGTGAAGCAGGCCCTGAGCTCTTTAGTTCTGTTGTGGCTCAGGTCTGCAAAAGCCAGGTCAAACTCTTTTTGTGGGTTTTCACAGCCTTGCTGAGAAAGACTGAGAGATTGTATTAGATAACAGTCCTTGTACAGGGCTGCACTAGCATCAGCTTTAGTCATTAACAAAAAAAATCATCCAAAAATTTGAACCAAGCTTTTCAAAAGTAATAATTTCAGATCACCGATCTGCTCTTCCCTCTCCTGGCTACCAGTCTTTTAGATTTCTGAACCTCTGCATTTCCTGGTTCTGGCTGAGACCAAAAGCAGAAATGTCAATGTACCATGTAAAACAGAAGTCTCCCCTAGTATTCCAGTCTCCCCCAAAGCAGGAAGTCCCAGAAATCTTACAAGATAGCTTGTACTTACAAATTTCCAGCCTACTTTGGCAGAGTAGAGGGCTCATGGAGCAGTTCTGTGATGGGCCGAACACCCTCTGATCCTGTTGAACTGAGCACCTCACAGGACTGATCCTTTATTCAGATTCTGGTTCTGCACCTCTGACCCCCCTGAGTAATATTTACTTATGAGTAATGCCGTTGACCTCAAAAGGACTACAGGCATGAGTAAAGGTGGTTGGATCAGGCCTAAGGTTTAGATAAACCCTTGATCTTTTGAGTGCTTAAACAACACAAGGCCCTCATCAGGCAAAGATTTTACAAAGGTGCTTAACTTTATATACCTTGAGTTGTGCTACTGACCACTCACTGTGCATAAAGTTAAGCATGAACCAAAGCCTTTGCAGGACAGGCGCCCAAACCACTCTCTTACAAAATCACTTGCCATTCTTCACAGTTGCAGTATGCAGCAGTCTAAGTTAAAAACAAAAAAATCCAAAAAACTAGGACTAGACAAAAGCTGAAGGGTTCAATCCTGCAAGATGCTGATTACCCCGCCCCCTCACTAAAATATCTACCTAAGTACTCATCCTGCAGCCATCTCCATAGTGTCTGAGCAGCTAAGGGCACTCCCAACCTCCCAGGATTGGCCTTAAGCCCCAAGAGAGCGCGGAGCAATCTTGAAAGGTGCAGAGCTCCTTTAAGTCTCATTGGCAATGGGAGTTGAGGGGACACTATGAAAGAGTTAAAGGATAATTCAGAAGAACAAAAATGCGAAACAGAAAATATTTTATTTAATTTGCAACACACACTGGCAAGTATTAAAAACCCCAGTCACAAAAGAGAATAAATTTAACCCGTCTTCCCATAAATTCTATCATATACATTAAAAACTACAGTGGAAATATTCGTACATAAATGTCCCACAAATCACACCACATATGCAACAAATACAAGAACAGAAATTTCAATGTATTAACACAAATAAATACTTAATAAAGTAAAAGCATGAAAATTACAACCTGATTTACATGTTTGCAACTCAACAATCATAAATTATCATTTTTTTCTTTTGTAAAAGGATAAATGAATAGTATGCTGTTTATAATAACTTCTCACATTACCTAAGTAACCAGCTACATAAATATTTTCACTGGCTGCATACATCACTGCATATTACATCAATAACTGATTTCCTAAAATATGCCATGAGGTGTGTCAGTCTTGGAGACATAAACAAGAACATCCTACTTTTATGAACAAGCAAGTCAAGATTAGTCCACAACATTTTACAGAAAGGACTATTCACAAGTTCACAACACTTTCAACAACATATTAGAAAATTGTTCAAATGCATGATCATTTCAAATGCAGTTAGAAAAATGACAAGTAAAGTGCTTCAATACATGTTTTTATTTATTGCCATTATGTCAGGGCAGTTCCGTTTATGACAATTTGTAAATCAGAATTTTTTGGTAGACAGGGGATGATGGGAGAGGACAAGGCCCAAGGATCTGTGAATTGGTTGAGGATATTAGGCTCTGATTCAGCAAAACACTTAAGTATATGCTTAACATTAGCACTGAAGTCAGTCCGACGTCAGCACATGCTGAATCAGGCCTTTATAGTCTAGAATGAGTGGGGCCATATGTTCTCACAGACCCAGTTCATTGCGGTCTACCCCATTTTTGGGGTTGGTCCCAATGTAATATCTCAAATTATACTGATGTCAGCAGCAAAAGAGCTCCCCCTTCAAGAAAGAAACATTGTTTCATATGGGTCATTAGGCAGAATCTGAGATATAACAGGGCTCCCTTGAATCTGACTTATACTGGTGGAACTACATTGACTTCAGCAGAGCTGCTCCTGGGGAGTTTTACTCCTCGGGGAATTCTGTGCCATTGCACATGCATAATTCATGTTTCCCGCAAATTTCTTGGCTTCCCAGCAGAAAATGATTTTCTGATAGGGAAGCAAAGGGAAGCTGCAAGAGCAGTCACGCACTCTTCCCTAGCAGCGCAGGCACATTGTTTCAGGTATCCCGAGCAGCCGGTGGAGAGGTAAAGAACCATGGTGGCTCCTACCCTGCACCGAAATCAGCTGCTAGACCCACCCCAGACACTTCCTCTGGCTGTAGAAAGCTCAGCATCCTCCCCGGCTTCCTGCCCCCATTGCTCCTCAGCCGTGGGGGAGGGGTTGCTGTATGGGGAACTGCTCCCCCGTTCGCACAACCCCCTGCATCGGACCCCGCATACTCAGACCCCCCCCTGCCAACCCTCACCCCTTACACCCAGACCCCCCCCCAGCCCTCCATACCTGAACCTCACCCTGATGAACCTAAACCCCTAATCTAGAGCTCCCCTGTATCCAGACCTGCAACTGAATCACCCTGACAAGCCCCCAACCCCACTGAACCGTACCAGTGGGTGAGCTGTACCTGGATCCCCAATACCCCAGCACTCAGACTCCCCCACTGAGCCCCCCCACTGAGTCCCAACCACCTTCATCTGGAACCCCCTGCAGAGTCGCATTGCCCCTGCACCTGGAACCCCTCCACCCCGCCCACCCAACAGCCTCTGTGCATCCAGATTCCATCCCTCAGACTTCCCACTGATCAGTCTGCACCCAGATTGCTCAAGAAAGAACCCTCTCACCCCACACCAAGCCCCTCCACACTTGGATCCTGCCTGGTTGAGCTTGCCTGCCCCACACCTGATGCATCTGACACAGAGGATCAGAGCCCTGAGGTATTTCTAAGGCAGGCCCAGCCCTGGTGCTGTGTCAGGGTTGGGTGCAACCTCATCACCGAGTCAGTGTCCTGAGAGGGGCAAGGGAGGCTGTGCAGCCAATGGTCTGCGCTCCCCACTGCCATGCTGGAGCCTCCACATTTGTTTAACAAATAAAACTTGAAGAATTTTGCAGAATTTTAAAATATTGTGTGCAGAAATTTTTAGAATTTTTAATTTTTGGGCGCAGAATTCCCTCAGGAGTAACCTGGTTTACACTGATAAAGCATGATCATAAACAGGCCTGAAGTGTGGCTTCTCCTCCGGGAGGGGGCAGTAGAACTTCCTCTAGAATCCTACTAGTTGCTGAAATAATGTCACTTATTTTAATAGTTACAAAAACACAGTATCACCAGGTAGTGCATTTTTAAACAAAAAGGCAGGTACAAAAATAATAAATCTTATATTAAAAATGGACTTTGAGACTTTGTTCCCACTTCAACTTTCCTACATATCTAGATTGTTAGAAAGGCATTGGAGGTCAGTCGCTGATCCCATCATTTATTCCATTTTTATCTTCATCTAATCTGTTATGGCACCAATAATAGCTTTTCTTACCCTCCCTTTTAAGTCTCAGCAATGAGACTCGGATTTCCTTTGAGAAAATGCCTCTCAAGTTTTCATTGTCTTTACCGCTTTGGTCAGATTGCTGTAAAAGCCAGCCATGCTGCTTGGAAAGAATGAGTCCACTACAGTCTGGGGAAGATAGCCACCAAGATCAGTCTGAAAGAAAGTGAGGACTTGGGTCTTGCCTGGTTCCCTGAGAAAACAACAACACATCAGTGCAAGTTATCTTACAGCCAGAAGTGTAAAATATTAAGGACTTTATAAGATTTCTTATATTTGGGATGTGTTATCTATGGATAAATATTTCTATGCCTTTTCCATAGAATGGGCACAAAGCAAATTTCCCGATTACTCTCCCATCAATGTGCCTTTACCTATCCCTACAAGGAAAGGATAGTAAATTTCTCAATTAATTTAGGCCCTGATTCAGCAGAACACTTAAGCATTTGCTGAACTTTAAGTATGTGAATTGCCTCTGAAGTCAGTGGGACTACTCATATACTTAAAGTTAAGCACATGTTTATGTGCTCTACTGAATCAGATTCTTAATCCTCGGCTTTTCAGCTAAGAATGCCAACGAGGAGACTCACTGTGATGATAGTTTCTGTAATGTTAACACATGTCCGCTAGGAAATGGAAAAAAAGAGACTAACTCATTTCACCTAGGGCACTGAACATCACTCAGTTTTAACGACAATGTCTACCAGCCACAACCAGATATAAACCAGTAACTGCCAGAGGGTTCTCTGTTGAATGGTGCACATTAATACGTACACACGATAGCTATGGATAGGACTTTCAAGTACAGCATATGTAATATTCAAATAGACTTCTTACCCTGGAATAGGTATACAGAAACAGCCACAGGGATAATTAAACCCTCTTACGTATGTGGGTTGGGGAGGACAGAGTGCATGTTCCACATTGGTTGCTACAAGAAAAAAATCACTTTAAAAGTAAACGTTTTCTACCACAGTAAACACCACTAGCTGAGAAGAATGAAAGCTAGTCAAAGATTCTTGAGGTTGATGTTCTTTGGCCTGTGTTATGCATGGTGATCATAATATTCCCTTCTGGCCATCAAATCTATGAATCAAAGTACTGCATGCATTATAGGAATGATTTCTGCTGGTATGGACTGTACACCAAGGCACTTCAAAAGACATGTATTGGGCTTGTACAGTATTATGGCACCACAGTGTTTTAATAGTAATTTAAGTTGCTTGCACTCTAATCTAAAAGTAAGATAAATGCATTTCACAAAGATGTTCCTCTCTTGGTCTTTTGAGAAGGCATAGGCTCACTGCACATATCTAAATAGAAAGAGAGTGATTCCTGCCTGGTGATCCAAAGAGGGCATTGTGGGGCATTGAAACTCTTGACTTAAGACTTAATGAAAGATGTAAATGAACGTGAAGAAATAAAGATGAATATATGCATAATGAAATAGTTGCTCTCTGCAGGAAAACGAATCACTGTTGGGGTGCTCTATGGGCACATCTCTTCACTGTCTTTAGTTAAGCAAAATTTAACAGCTTTCAGTACATCCTATGAAGTGTCCAGAGGCAATGCTTCCGAAGGGACTTTCTTAAGACACTTCTACAAGTTCTAAAAAAAAATGTACCCAGCTGAATATTAACTGAAATATCTGTTCCTTCTCAGAAGAACATTATGAAAAGGAATGATAGGCAAACAGTATAATCATTCACTGAAGAGTGTAAATATTGATGATATCCTATATGATGATAATGATGTAATGAAGCACTAATACTTGCTAATAACTATTGATTAAGCATCTTCTGACCAAGATTTTTACTGTATATCCAACGTATATATATTTTGAAAAACAAAAAGAATATATCCTGAAAGATTTTCAGTTATATTCACTAACTTACTGTTAATACAAAATATAATACAATACAATATAATATAAATGGATTGGAAATTTAAATATTTTACCAGCAGATGCTATAGTCCCATCTTCATACTGCTTAATTAGCACCACATCTACAAAATCTCTTGGAGAAATAATCTTCATGAAGGCTGATGGGGTAATGGTTCTGCATATAGAGATAGTCTACAAAACACAAAACAGCATTAAATCACTGTATATGTACATATAAATGCAGTGATGTGCTTCTAACATAGTAAGTGAGAGATTGTGATATCTTTTATCATGCTTACTTGGCAAGCAGTGCCATTTATTTCAGTTACACAAATTTGTGGAATAACTTGTTATTCAGGGTGAATAAATGTACCAGCTGGAGTCTTGACTCAACACCATTTTTGATGGGGAAAATACAGTGATGAGAGGTGGATCCAATGCCATAAGAATAAGCAACACAATGCTCTTTAAGAAGAAAGTCACCCACAGATGTCATTATTTACAAGCTCCAGTTTCAGGTAATAACTTTGTTACATGAAACTTGGCGCATAACTTGTTATCCCACAGGAAATTTAACACAGTTCTCTTGTATCTAAACATCTGCTCCACCACATTGGTGAATGTTATATAAGCCGGACAAATATGTAAATGCAGAATGGAAGACTCTATCGTACGTGATTTACAAATGTATCTTTTTGTATTTAATTCTAAATAACTTGCAGATTCTCACAAGCTGATAAAAATAAAGGGCTCTGAAATCCAATTGAATGCTCCCTGCACTCATGCTGGTGTGCTTCAGGTACTGAAGAAAGTCGGGATGAGTTCAATGCAGTATGTGCTGTGATGGCAAAATTCCTGAACTAAAGGCTGAGAGTTAAATATATAAATGGCTTTACATTTGTTGGGTCATGATAAACCTCTTCATTAGTTAAACACAGATTTGTGTACTATTTTTTTTTTAAGATTACCTTCTTTTACCAATAAGAATTGTTTAAAATATTATGAACGCTTATCAGAGTTAGCATGATAAAACAATATAACTTTGGAGTCAGTTCTGAAATTAGAATGGTTATAAAATGTGTATTGTTTAGCCAACAGGCTATAGCTACTCATTCAAAGGGGTTACAGTGTATTGTGTAAATACATGCAAACATTTTAGAACATGAGATTTACATCGTCAAAATAAAACAGTTTTGTACAGCTTGTTCAGAACAAAAGAATTCCTGGTGACCAATTTCTAACAATAATTTAAGACTGTGCTTGAGATACACATATCAGGCTGCAATACCTTCTTTAGGATCTTGTAAATATCTGTTTATGTATACACTGTAAGATACAGTATAAGGCACTAAAAAAATGACTGAAAATAAAAGGGTCCGTTTCCGCTCTCACTGAAATCTCATCTGATATATTTTTGCATGGGTTTAATTATTCCTGGTGCCTCAAGTACATATTTTATTTTTACAATATATTTTATAGTAATGAGCAATAATGCAGAAATAATTTTCTCTTCAGATTTTTGTAACAGATCTGTAATGTGATGAGAATTTTACCACAATGCTCCTTATCATTTTCATGGAACTTACATCACTAATAGTTTCAATCAGCTCAAAGTCCTTCACATTCTGGTCCCACTTTGTTCTTAGTCCACCAGCTTCTGGTTTTAAGCACTCCCAGACAGCCTCAGGACTCGCAGAGACTATTCCATCTCCTCTGTACCTGTAGGAAAACAAACATGAAACTAAAATTACCTTTGAATTTTTCTCCTGAACAACAGACAAGAGTTATTCACTCACACACAGACATCCCCTCTCTCCCTCGTAATTTTGGAATACCTTACTTACATGTTGCCAGAAAACTCAGTTGATGGTCTCCAGTAAATTGAAACTTCATTCTATCAAAAGTGAAATAAGTGAAGACAGCCTTTAGACCTGATGTAGCAATTAATAGGCTAATCTCTTTGCCACAGCTAGCTAGCAGACATTCCAAACCTACGAAAAAACTGCAGAAATTGGGCTAGTTTTTGGCTTAATTGGTTTGTGAGTTGTTTGTTGGCTAGTTTTTGGCTTATAGCTTGTTTGGCTTGTAGCTTATTCCTTCTCTTTTTTGATCGGTTCCTGGCAAGCAGGGGCAAGGGTGGGATGGGAAGTAGTGGTGCACAGTGGGCCCCCACCACTATCCCAGACTGCACGCCGGGGGAATCTAGTCACCTAGAGTGCTGGGGTTCTTAGGGATCGGCTTAGAATCATAGAATATCAGGGTTGGAAGGGACCTCAGGAAGTCATCTAGTCCAACCCCCTGCTCAAAGCAGGGGCAATTCCCAACTAAATCATCCCAGCCAGGGCTTTGTCAAGCCTGACCTTAAAAACCTCTAAGGAAGGAGATTCCACCACATCCCTAGGTAATGCATACCAGTGCTTCACCACTCTCTTGTCTGGTCTACACTACGCGTTTAAACTGAATTTAGCAGCGTTAAACCAATTTAACCCTGCACCCGTGCACACAACGAGGCCCTTAATATCGATATAAAGGGTTCTTTAAACCGGTTTCTGTACTCCTCTCCGACAGTGCTGAAATCGGTATTGCCATGTCGGATTAGGGTTAGTGTGGCAGCAAATCGACAGGATTGGCCTCCGGGCGGTATCCCACAGTGCACCATTGTGACCGCTCTGGAAAGCAATCTGAACTCGGATGCACTGGCCAGGTAGATAGGAAAAGCACCGCGAACTTTTGAATTTCATTTCCTGTTTGCCCAGCATGGAGCACTGATCAGCACCGGTGGCGATGCAGTCCCAAATCCAAAAAGAGCTCCAGCATGGACCATACGGGAGATACTGGATCTGATCGCTGTATGGGGAGACAAATCTGTTCTATCAGAGCTCCGTTACAGAAGACTAAATGGCAAAGCATTTGAAAAAATCTCCAGGCTATGATAGACAGAGGCCACAGCACAGTGCTGTGTGACAAGCGTAATGAAAAGCCAAAGAATCAAATGGACGCTCATGGACGGAGGGAGGGGGTACTGAGGACCCCAGCTATGCCACAGTCCCCGAAAAGCATTTGCATTCTTGGCTGAGCTCCCAATGCCTGAAGGGTCAAAAATATTGTCCCAGGTGGTTCAGGGTATATGTCGTCAATTTACACCCTTCCCCCCCACACCCCCAAAAGAAAAGGGGAAAAAAACATTTCTCGCTTTTTTTCAATATCACTCTATGTCTACTGCATGCTGCTGGTAGACCGGGTGCTGCAGCTGAACACCAGCATCCCCTTCCTGGTAGATAGCAGTCATATTGTACCATCTGCCATTGAAATCATCAGCCCGTGAGTGCTCCTGGCTGGCCTCGGTGAGGTCGGCCAGGGGCGCCTGGGTGAAAATTGGAATGACTCCCAGTCATTCCTGGCAGATGGTACAGAACGGCTGGTAACCATCCTCATCATAGCAACTGGAGGCTGAGCTCTATCAGCCCGCCCCCCTTTCATGTCTAAAGAAAAGATTCTGTACTGTCTAGACTATCACAGCTGCTGGAGGCTGCCTCCTCCTCATTTTATCTCACTAAAACATCAGTGTTTCTTATTCTTGCATTCTTTATTACTTCATCACACAAATTAGGGGACACTGCCACGGTAGCCCAAGAGGGTTGGGGGAGGAAGGAAGCAACGGGTGGGTTTGTTGCAGGAGTACCCCCTAGAATGGCATGCAGCTCATCATTTCTGCAGGATCTCTGGGGCTCTGACACAGAGCTGCTGTGCTCTCTGGCTCTCTAGTACACTTGCCCCATATTCTAGGCAGGACTGACTCCATTTTTAGACAAAACATAAAGAAGAGAATGACCCGGGGAGTCATTCCCATTTTTGTCCATGCGCCCCCGGCCGACCTCAGTGAGGCCAGCCAGGAGCACTCATGACAGCAGCAAACGGTACAGAATGACTGATAACCATCATCTCATCGTCAATTTACAACGGCATGGCAGACGGTGCAGTAGGGATGGTAACCGTCTGCTACCTTGCAAAGGCAAATGAATGCTGCTGTGTAGCACTGCAGTACCGCGTCTGTTAGCAGCATCCAGTACACATACAGTGACAGTGACAAAAGGCAAAACGGGCTCCATGGTTGCCATGCTATGGCGTCTGCCAGGGCAATCCAGGGAAAAAGGGCGTGAAATGATTGTCTGCCGCTGCTTTCACAGAGGAATGATTGAGTGACGACATTTACCCAGAATCACCGGCGACACTGTTTTTGCACCATCATGCATTGGGATCTCAAGCCAGAATTCCAATGGGCGGGGGAGACTGCGGGAACTATGGGATAGCTACCCACAGTGCAACGCTCCGGAGATTGACGCTAGCCGCGGTACATGGACGCACACCGCCGAATTAATGTGCTTAGTGTGGCCGTGTGCACTCGACTTTATACAATCTGTTTTACAAAATGGGCTTATGTAAAATCGGAATAATCCCGTACTGTAGACATACCTTCTGAGTGAAAAACTTTTTCCTAATATCCAACCTAAACCTCCCCCACTGCAACTTGAGACCATTTCTTCTTGTCCTGTCATCAGGTACCACTGAGAACTTGTTTTGGCCTTGCTTTGAAATGGGACTAGCTTGATTTTTGGCTTATTGTGAAAATTGGGTGCTTATTTATCACGTGAAAGTTGGCAACTGTGCTAGCTAGTTTTCTTTGTCAGCGGTTACTGAGTCAGCCAAAGGACTGGCAAATACAATAACTTCCAAAGATTTTAATTACAAATCCTACCTCAGTGTCTCTAACCAGAGAGCTAACAGTTAACAGCAGAACTGTATAAAGGCCTGAACTGTCATGACAAAGCTGTGATCGTTGTTAGCTGCTAATATTTTGCCAGTAGAGTCAGAAATCTGGAAACGTAACTCCGGGCCTTACTCTGCAGGGGGCTGAGCGCCTCCTAGTAATTCCCCATCGACCCCAGTTTATCACTGGCGCCTAGACACGAGGGTGATGG
Organism: Gopherus flavomarginatus; assembly: GCF_025201925.1. Taxonomy (NCBI): domain Eukaryota; kingdom Metazoa; phylum Chordata; order Testudines; family Testudinidae; genus Gopherus; species Gopherus flavomarginatus. The sequence goes on along the minus strand of NC_066625.1, from coordinate 75,955,831 downwards.
GCGCTCCAGGAAGACCGCAGACCGAGCACCCCGCAGGACCGGCCATGGTTTGAACGGGCACCCGGGGCTGGCAGGGGATCCAGCCAACACCCTCCTGCTGCAGCGCCCAGATGCACCAGTGACCGGTTTTGCCCTCCCCCGAGGGAGGAACAGGAACCGGGGCAGCAGCTGCCATGTCCCCCCGGCCTCGCTGCGGAGCCCGGGCCCAGCCTGCTCACCGTGCGCTTGCAGCTCCGCCAGCCGCTCGGGTCCTTCCGGTAGAGCTGCACGGTGTCCGCCAGCGAGCGGACCCGCTCCTCGTAAGCCATGGCGGGCAACGGGCAACGGGCCCCGGACCGGCTGGAGGAGGAGCCACCGCCCACAGGGGGGCCGGGCTGGCGCCGATAGGAGCTCCCAGCCTGGGCCGAGCCCGGCGCCTCCCACTCACCTGATGGAGCTGCCCGGGCCTTGGGAGGGACGCGGGGCTCCTGCGCGGGCCGGGCCTCGCCAGCGCACTGGCTGTGCTGCCTGCTGAGCCCGCGGCGCTGCGCTGCGCTTCCCAGGCCGCCAGCGCCAGCCTCCGCTCCGGCGGCGGGGGGTTAGCAGCGCCCCAGCTGGGCGGCGCGGTGCCTGCGGCCTGCTCCATCCGCCTACCGCGCGGCCCCGGCTGCTCTGCCCCCCCTTCGCCCCCAGCACAGCGTCCTGCCCCCTCTTCCCGAGCTGGCCGGGGGGGGAGGAAGAGAGGGTGTGTGAGAGAGACAGGGAGGGGGGTGTGAGAGGAAAGGAGGGAGGAGTGTGTGGGGGGGTTGTGTGTGTGTGTGTGAGAGAGAGAGAGGGAGGAGTGTGTGGGGGGGGTTGTGTGTGTGTGAGAGAGAGAGAGGGAGGAGTGTGTGGGGGGGTTGTGTGTGTGTGTGTGAGAGAGAGAGAGAGGGAGGGGTAAGTGTGTGGGGGGGAGGCTGAATGTGTGTGTGTGTGAGAGAGGGAGGAGTGTGTGGGGGGGTTGTGTGTGTGTGAGAGAGAGGGAGGAGTGTGGGGGGGGTTGTGTGTGTGTGAGAGAGAGAGGGAGGAGTGTGTGCGGGGGGTTGTGTGTGTGTGTGAGAGAGAGAGAGGGAGGAGTGTGTGGGGGGGTTGTGTGTGTGTGTGTGAGAGAGAGAGAGGGAGGAGTGTGTGGGGGGGTTGTGTGTGTGTGTGTGAGAGAGAGAGAGGGAGGAGTGTGTGGGGGGGTTGTGTGTGTGTGTGTGAGAGAGAGAGAGGGAGGAGTGTGTGGGGGGGTTGTGTGTGTGTGTGTGAGAGAGAGAGAGGGAGGAGTGTGTGCGGGGGGTTGTGTGTGTGTGTGAGAGAGAGAGAGGGAGGAGTGTGTGCGGGGGGTTGTGTGTGTGTGAGAGAGAGAGGGAGGAGTGTGTGCGGGGGGTTGTGTGTGTGTGAGAGAGAGAGGGAGGAGTGTGTGCGGGGGGTTGTGTGTGTGAGAGAGAGAAGGAGGAGTGTGTGCGGGGGGTTGTGTGTGTGAGAGAGAGAGGGAGGAGTGTGTGCGGGGGGTTGTGTGTGTGAGAGAGAGGGAGGAGTGTGTGCGGGGGGTTGTGTGTGTGAGAGAGAGGGAGGAGTGTGTGCGGGGGGTTGTGTGTGTGAGAGAGGGAGGAGTGTGTGGGGGGGTTGTGTGTGTGAGAGAGAGGGAGGAGTGTGGGGAGAGTTGTGTGTGTGTGTGTGTGAGAGAGAGAGAGAGGGAGGAGTGTGTGTGGGTGCGTTGTGTGTGTGAGAGAGGGAGGAGTGTGGGTGTGTGAGAGTGAGCATAAAACAGGCCATGGAACCTCACCCAGGTTCTGAATCAAGCTCCTAACTTCTGTTCCAGTACAGTATAGCTTTCTTCTGCTAGACTGCACACAACTATAAAATGTACAGTAGCAAGAACCTTTTATTTTCAGGGAGATGGGCTGGATAGCCTTTTTCTAGGATAACATAGACCTCTTCAAACTATGGCATCTTCAGTTGGGACGGGAAGATTATGCACATATTTAAAAGCTAGAGGAAGGTAAAATAAACCTCCTTGCTGTACTTTTGCCTGGGTTTAATTATTCCTGGTGCTCCGTACACATTTTATTTTTACAATATATTTTTACTGTATAGTAATGAGCAATAATGCAAAAATACTTCTCTCCAGATTTTTGTAATGCATCTGTGATGTGATACTAAACTTGGGTACAAGTAAAATTAAACACAAAGCTAAAGAATGCTTTATCCACTTCAAAAACAGTTGCATGTACTGTAGTTCAGAAGACTATATTTCAATGGTCCTCTTTGGTTCAAATGGCTGCTGAAAGGTCTCTACAAATATATATGTTCATAACACAAAACAGATGGAGCATTTTCCTAGACATTTGAACATATCAGTTCATTAGATTCAGACATGTTTCGGTCAACAGTAGTCTTTGGTTTCTTTCTGGTAAACTTTGCCCCAGATTTCAGATATTTTTCCTTACTATGAATGACTTGGATGTATTGATCATTGCTGCTGGTTTGCTGATCGCTGCTAGATCCAATGGAAATGGAATCGGACTCTGTTAGAGATTGTTCGAGGTTATGCTTGGATTTAGGTTTCACATGATGCTCTGGATAGGGCTGATCAAGAGCCACATGTTTCATGTGTGACTTTTTGTGGGAATGTGGAGGTCTATCTCGTTCTAGCTCAAAGCCATCATCCCAGGATTTGTAGTGCATTTTGACTAGATCCTTGCCCCTAAGGATTTGACTGTCCACACGTTCACCAATGTAAAATCGGGGACCTGGGCGAAGATCTGAGAGTGAGCGTGGTCGGTAGGATCTGTTTATCAAGTCTCTCCTTAATTCCTCCTCCTCCTCTTCCTCTTCACTGAAGTGAGGGGAGTATGTCCTGTGTGGTGTTCGAACCACATATCTTCTGACGTTCCTTGGATATAATTCAACTATGTCTCCTGACTCCTCCATTCTGAAATGCCTTGGGAGCCGGGAAGTGGAACGGAGAAGCTTTTTGCGGGATTCATGTTCGTTAACAATAAAATACCTTGTGGTGGGCACTTTGCGTCCCACAAAAGCTGGAGCTCCTGCCCCAAAAGTGTCTGGATTTACTTGTTGGATACCTTTCCTAAAGAGAGGTTCAGAATGAACATCTTCAACATGCTTTTTGAAAGTCAGAGGAGTGTAGGGCTTTGTTTTACAGAGCTCACTTGTACTTCCATGTACAACACTTGAGTACCTTAAAAAAAAAAAAAAAGGAAGTAACATATATATCCCCAAAATAATCCTGCAATGAAGGTAAATAGTCAACCCATTTTTTAAAACAGCGGGGCAAACTGAGCCATAGAGGTTTAGGGACAGATTGTGAATCCCTTACTTACACAAAGAAGTCCTTCTGGAATCAAAGAGGCTACTCATGTCAGCAAGTGATCTACAACGTGAGTTTCATTCATAATCTGGCCCTAACTGACTTGTCCAAGATCACAGAAGTTGTTTGTGGCAGAGCAAGAAATCCAGCTCAGATATCCTAAGCAACAAGTGAGTGCCTTAACCACAAAGCCATCCAAAATATATAACTCAATGAATGTTCGTTAAGGCTTCGAAAATCCTCTGACATGTTGCTTCACCTTTACTATATTTGTCAATTTTGTGAAAAGACGATCCTATTTGAATTGCTTTTTAATGTAGTGTAATTTGGAGGGTTTTATCTTTACTTTAAACAAGTGTAGGAACTCTATAAACTATATCTGCACAAAAATACTATAATCCACTCTAGCAATCAAAGGTGATTGCTACCATTCCACAGTAGCCAAGTGCCTGTGAGCAAAGCTGCTTTTAAAAACTATTCTGCCAATGTTCTGTTCATGACAGAGTTAATGTGGATACACAAATTTTGTAAATAAAAACAAGTATTTCATGGAAATATTGAAATCTAGTTCTGAAATGAAATGTGAGACAGCCTCACCTGTGTGCAACCTGCTCAGTTCTACGCTTCTGTATGCTAGGAACAGACGGAGTTGGTGTTAAAGGGGTTGGAGTCATTGGCGTTATATTTGCTGGCCTAGCAACATCAGCTTGGGGTACAAATTGTGAGATTGTTTGTATTCTGCTGCCTTTAGTCACTGGAGATTCAAAATTCAAGACGCTGCCATTCTTTCGGGGTGTCGATGACCGAGCTGAGGATTCCTGATTGGTGAGGTCATTCTCCTGCTCTGGTCTTTTGTCATTTCCCTCTAGATTCTGGATACTGGCTAGAAAAAGCAGAGAGTGATTGTAACTTGAGCTGCCAGACCTTTAAGAAGGAAAAGACATTGACTCAGCTTCAGCCTGCAGTAAATGGATGGCACTCCCATGGAATCCTCTGGGCCAATTCAGTAGAGACAAACGCTGAGCACTGAGATGGTATGGTGATCAGAGTCAGTATAAGAACCTGCGTGGATAGATGGTACCTAATGCATGTCAGATGCTTGTCGATCGTCGCAAATGTATTGTAAATTGCACTGATTTGTCATTTAGTAGATATGTAAAATTAGTGTAATGTACACACCAAATCCATGAAATGAGGATTACAGGAAAAGAAACCAACTGGAGGATGTAAGATAAGGCAGTCTCTTCCCAAGAGCATCAGTTGCGCTTATATTGCACCATTACTAACAGCAGCTGGGCCAAATTCAGCTCTAATGTAAGTGGCCAAAGCTTCCATGGACTTCAGTGGCAGTTGCACCCACCAATGCCAGGAGCTGAATTTGTCCCCTCACCATATTGATGTAATTTACTGTATACTACCAATTGTAAACGATTACTGTAGAGTATACATTCTCTATTACAAATAGTATACTATTGCTGCATATTACATTCCTACTTCTGACCCAACAAATAGCATATACCACCATTTATGTTGCTGTTGGATTTGGCCCAGTAAAAATTATTATTTTTAATGAGGAATTTCATGAATGTATAGGTTTGAACACTATCAGCACTGTTACACAGTAATTAGTAGATAAAGGGGAAACTGAACATTCCGTCTAGATCCAGATTCTGCTCTCATTACATCAATATCAATTCACAGAAATCCCATTTAAATCAATGAGTTACTACAGATTGACACTATTGTAAATGAGAGCAGAATCTGGCCCCATGATTTTAATTTGATTAGGCAACCTAAAGCCTTTAGAAGGTCTTTAGAGAGATCCACATTTCAATTATTATCAGTTGTAAAATGTATAATAATTTCCTCATAGCATAATCACTTTATACGATAAAAACAATTACAGTGAATGCTAGGCTAATGCTAAAACTGACACTAGAAGTAGTAGGTTTATACAGCACACAATATCTTTTTTTATTTGTACCTACTATGTATATGAGAAATCAAAATGGCCAAATGCTTTATTTATAGATGTATTTACAAAAGCTCCCAACTTACCTACTGCTATGTGAACCACCTTTTTCTTGTCTTCGGTTCTTTCCTAAAATATATATAGATATAGGGATGATTAGAAAGCAAATAAGAGGTATGAATACAGGATTAGTTTTATTTTGCAAAACACTTAAATCAACTTTAGAATTTTAATTAAGGTTAATGCTTTGTGAAAAGCCACCAAGAAGTGTGCAATAAATGCTTTCAATCAGTACTTACTGTTTGGATCTGCATTCTCAGTTGCCTGTTGGTGAATTTTAATGACCTTGCAATACTCTGCAGATAATAAATTAGCATGCTAGAAGAGAGGAACACAGGGCTATCTGTGAATCACATCTGAAAAGTTCCTAGCAATTTTCTTTCAGAAAGGCTCACATGTCACAGAAATGGAATATGATTTCAGTTCCTCTCCAGCTTTTTCCTTTGCATTGGGACAGGGATGCAAAAGACAAACAAGCTTTTTGAAGGCCGAACGGTTAATTCTTTGGGAGATAGGTGACATTAAAAACTAAATTTTCAACAGACATTCCCAATTGTGCATGCGTTATTTGCACGTGCAAAAATCCCACTCTCTTGTTTAACATTTTTAGGGCCAGATGGATCTGCTCTTATTCACACCAGCTGAGAATCTGGACCTTCATTCTGAGTACTGCACACAGAAACAAAATAATACACACATTGTGGCATTCACTCCCTCCCCCCTTCTCTTTTAGCTTTCAAAACTAAGTTCTTTTTGTGGAGATGGGCAGACTATAGCAGCAGCTTTGAAGACAACATACAAAACATAGGAGGTTTACATATTCGATCCACAATGCAACTAAGTATAATATAATAATTCTGCACATTGTGAAGTATTTGCTATGCAATGGCCATTTCTCTTCTCAACATATCTCACCCTCTGTGGAGAATGTGTGTTAGAGGGGTTTTTTTTTATGAATATCATATACACCTCAGTTTACCTACTTGTTGTTATCCTGCCTGACTGCATAGAGTTAAATCAAACAAGGATGTTAGGTGGAAACTAATAAAAAACAAAATGATAACAGAGATAAGATACAAAGGATCATTAAGGGAACAGTGGAGGAGTTAATTAGGAAATGCCCATCTGCCTGGCTCAAATGAAGTGAACAGGTTAATTTTTTCCAGGCCTGATCATAGGAAATGAACATATCCAATGAATATTAAGGAGAAAATATGGACTGAATGATATTTTGTGAAAGTGATATATCTTTCAAACAGCTCAAAATAAATATCAACTCCCAGATGTGATTATTTAAGGAGTGGGGTGGAAAGGACTGGAGAGACTGCAGAAAGCTATATTAAATTAACATTTGAGAACAGGCCTTGATAATTAATTTATCCTGTCAGTAATCAGGATGATTGAGTAGCTTCTATAGATGACAGATTGAGCCCTGTGTGCAGTCATATACTGAACTACTGACCAATAATAAACAGAAGATTGGTTTCTGAGACACTCCTGAAAGAGAAAAAGGTCTGGAAAGCTCGTAGAACTACTATTAGGCCAAGACTTGACAGCAAGCAATAACCTTACTGAACACTGGGAGAGCAAACCCAATATTCCAGATGGCTGGCAAGGGTTGTCAGCTGCATCTCAACACTTAATTGACCTAGTGGCCTTTGCTGGACCCATAAAGGGCTGTTGTGCCAGGTCTTGTTGCTTAAATTAAAGACTACCATACAGTGGCTCATACAAATCTGAAAATCAAATGGCCATATCATGCCATCAGATATTTAACAGGACTCACTCCAGTGAAACTAATGAAGGAGGAAGTGTTTATCTTAAACACTGGATGTTATTCTTTAAGTGTGTTGCCACTCCCGACTGATCCCTAATCCATAAATTCAACAAGGCTTCTCCAATTGGTTTTATAAAATTACCGTCACTCAATATTTTTCTCCCACTATTAAGATTTAATTATTTACAGAAAAATACAGTACTGATGCAGAGTAATATCACTATGAAATGTAAAATACTTACAATAGAAGTAATAATGCAGGGAGGACAACTACAGGGCTGCTGATATAATTAATCACCGTGTTGAACCATACAGGAAAATCTGCTTTAATTGTTTCAGACACAATATCATATATTTTCTCTTGTCCACTAAGGGGGAAAAAGTTAAATTGAACTCTACTTTCAAATGATAAATGCTGACAATTTTCTTAATATTTGATTGAATAAAGCATAAAGCAAGACCATTATGACTAATCCAGCTCCCATTGAAATCAATGGAAAAATTGAACGGGATCAATCTATTTTTAAAATATGGCCAGAATTTTCATGTGTTCACCAATTTTGAATGCCTCAATTTGAGCGTGTCTGACTTGAGATACTTTGTTCTTGATGTTCAGAAATGCTGTGACTTGTAGTATATTGCATTATATCACGCAAACATGACAACTGAACAATGCAGATAATGACAAAATGTCTGCAGTTGATAAAACAGATTAAAAGACTTGGATCAGATACTACTGTATATATTCAGGTAGTTTAATACCATTTTAATCTGAACTAGACATTTTGGCATAAGTAGGAGACCATATATACCATAGTCCCAAATTAACTTTTATTTATCAGTAATCCAGCAATATTTCCATTGAAAACTGTTTAATTTATTGAGACAAGGGAACTAACAACTCTCCACAGTTATTATTTCAGTACAACTTACCTAAATGGACCACAGCTTAAAGATGGTTTATATCGGGCAATAGCAAAAATTGTTGGTAACATGCACAAGAACAACATAAACAGCAACATAGCCAAGTAGAAGTTATTAGATCTGCAAGAAAGCAACGTTTTTCATGTTGTATTAATACAAACAACCAGAGCCAATGTGCAAGATACAAATCCACATCATCCTGACAAGTGCAAGAGCTACACCTCTGAATCATCAATATTGTTTTCTGTTATGATCAGGAAATAAATCTGGGCAGTCTGTACACACTGGCCTTGTGCAGATTGTTCATGATCAAAATTCTATTTGCTCTGCTCTCCAGATAATTATTTATAGCATCCACACTGCAAAAACAGGTTGCTTCAAAGTTCTGTTTAAAAAAGAATTATGAAGGTTTGGGTATTCATTTATTTTTCAATCTTAAGAACATGTTATTTTTGACATGTTTTAAAGATTTGAAAAAAATCATTATTTACCTTTCGGCAAGAAATTGAGGTATTCTTGAGAAAAAAATGTAACAGTGTAACACTGTTGTATAACAAATTACAGTAGTTGATACTTCATAGTATATAAATAGGGCCCTAACAAATTCATAGCCATGAAAAATTGTGCCACGGACCATGAAATCTGTATAGTATAGGGTAAAAGCACACAAAAGACCAGATTTCACTGGGGAGACCAGCATTTCTCACATTGTGGTCCTGACCCAAAAGGGAGTTGGAATGGTGTCGCTGTATTTCCACCCTTACTTCTGCACTGCCTTCAGAGCTCAGTGGCCGGAGAGCGGCAGCTGTTGGCCAGATGCCCAGCTCTAAAGGCAGTGCCTTGCCAGCAGCAGCACAGAAGTAAGGGTGGCAGTACCATACCATGCCATCCTTACTTCTGCACTGCTGCTAGTGGCATCTCTGCTTTCAGTTGCTCTCCAGCTGCCCAGCTCTGAAGGCAGGGCTGCTGCCAGCAGCAGCACAGAAGAAGGGTAGTAGTACCACAACTCCCCCGACAATAACCTTATGATCTTCCCCCTCCCCCCCAAACTCCCTTTTGGGTCAAGACCCTTACAATTACAACACTGTGAAATTTCAGATTTAAATAGCTGAAATCATGAAATTTACTATTTTAAAAATCCTATGACCATGAAATTGACCAAAATGAACCCCTGAATTTGGTAGGGCCCTGTACATAAAGAAACACCAACGCACCAATCTTGCAAACACTTACTTGGATGATTGAATTCAATGACAGTTTGGAGTGTGATTTTTTTTTTTTTGCCATGTTTCTATTCCCTGTGGCAAATTGCTGGCACTAATATGATGGGTCTTTTGCTTTCTCTCTTTTTTTGGGTGGGGGGGGTGTTCAGGGTGCTGTTTCTTGCCCCTGAACTGGGATATTAACTGCCCCACTAGTGTCCTAGAGGAGGGGAGTGGAGAGGGAGAGACCCGGGCCTGCCCTCTACTCCGGGTCCCAGCCCAGGGGCCCTAGGGATAGCGGTAAACTACTTGAACTAGCAGTTCCTTCCCCTGGGCTACTTCCCTCTCCTGCCCTTCAGCTTCTGGGGTTTCCTGCCCTCCCTCTGCACAAGCCAGGTGTCCCTTTACCTAGGGTCTTGGTCTTCTTAGCCCACCACAACACTTCTCCAAACTTTCCTCTGCTTCCCTCCAAACTGCTCTCTGCTCCAACACCAATCCTCTCTGCTTTACCTCCTCCAATCTGCTCCAACACCAGTCTACTCTGCTTCAACTCCTTCCCCTGTCTGATTGAAGCAGGAGACTGGCTTCAGGTGCTTTAATTAATCTATAGCAAACTTTCTTCCCTCTACAGGGAACGAGGCTCCCTTCTAACCCTCTCCTGCTGCCCTCTGGCCAGGCTGTATCACAACTCATAAAAACTCTAGTGTGTAGACGGAGTTATATTGGTGTAAAAATGCTTTTGTTTGTATAGCTTATTTTACTCTGGAAACCAGTATAGGCTATTCAGCAAAAGCATTATTGCTGATAGTATAAGCTGAATCTACTCTATTCTATAAACTGGATACTTCATATGATTTACTCTTACAGGGCCTGATTCAAACCCCAACAGGCGTCCAGTAATAACTTATGGTCACTACTGACTTTGACCCTGTGACGCAGAAGTGAAAGGTTCTGTGTGGAATCCCAAATCCCAAGCCACACAGCTCCCTCTATGCCCTTGTGATGCACTTTCATATGCTAATTCTCTCCAGTACAATGCTGCTTTCTACCTCCCTCTCTTCACTAACTATATTTTCCTTTACAGATTTTTGCTGAAGGCCTCAAAGTTAATATAATAAATCTAGTTTTATTTTTTATTTCCAGCATTCAAGACTACTCATTTCATTTACAGTCGGATAATACATTTCTTCTCCTTACATTGAATATTGTCTTTATTTTAACTAACCTTGAAGCTCTGAAAACCTGCTGATGTGGTACGTTACATGTTAACACAGCCCAGCTCCTCAGGTACATAAGCCCAATCAACTTCAGAACATTGAAGGCTGGGAGGCAGGGTGAAAAGAAGGCTCCCATCCTAGAAAGAAATATGTAACTTCAAAGTCGTGAACACGCCTCCGATTAATTTTAGTTATGTTACAATAAGGTATATGAGTATTCTAAATAACCTGTCATGTTGTATCAGTGTGATAATGTTAATAATCATGCAATGCTTCTTTACTAAACTCCTATTTGGATATACGGTGAGTTTGAGGTTTAAGTAATAAATTATCTTGGTAACCAACCAAGGACAAGGAAAATGCTTATATATATATTACATACCAAATCATTCCTTGGTTGTAGACCAAATGTAGCACATTCTCTGCAATTTTGAATTCTCCATATTCCGGCTACAAGAAATACAATGAATGGTGAACAACTTGTTTCAATATTTTTAATATCTACTATCTAAAATATGAGCCTGTATAAATTCATGGAATAAATGGCACTCTGAAATCTCCAGGGCAAGTATCACTCTTCAACATGCAGTAAGAACATAGTCAAACCTGCACCTGCGGGTGGAGACACTCAAGCTAATTGCACTCCACTCTTTAAATTAGCTGCTAAAGATGAGACTGTATATCAGGATTTCATAGCAACAGCTGCTCCCTAGTCAAGCATTACTTACTGTGATCTTTATTTTTCAGGATTGTGTGCTTATAATTATTGTGTCTTGCATCACTTGATATCTCATGGGGCATTGTCAGAGCTGGAGAGGAAGTTAGAAGCCACCTACTCTCTCCGTTTTCAAAAAGTCCATTGATTAGTCATCTTTGACTATGGGACTGATCCATGATCTCATTATGAGAAAGATCTGGGAGTCTGTGCCTCACTGTTTGCTCTGTGCCCTCCAATTTAAATTCAGCCTCCCTTACGCCCTTAGGGTAGGTCTACACTTTAAGCTCAGGGTGTGATTCCCAGCTCAAGAGACATACTCGAGCTAGCTCAGGGTGTAGCCATGGCAGCGTAAGTGGCTAGCCTCCCTGAGTACCTAACCTAGCACCTCTGATAGGAACAAACTCAGGGTGGCTAGCTCCTCCCACTGCTCGTGCTGCCACAGCAATGTTCTATTTTTAGTGCACTAGCTTGAGCAGTGCTAGTGCAAGTATCACACCCCAGCTTGAAGTGTAAATATATCTGTAGGCTTGCTGTGCCCATGTGGATAACCTAATTGTTGCCAAAGAAGCTACTGATCAACACAAGGGCTTAAGTCTGTCCAATTTTCATTAGAATGATTTTACTAAAATAAAAGTCTATACTTACAAACTTGCTTTCCAGATCCCAGCACCAGCAATCACTTAAGTATCGGACAAATAGTCCACGGAAAAAGTCTATTAGCAGAATGCTTGCCACTGTGAAAATCATGTCGATAATTGACAGCTTCAACATTTCCTGAAACACAGTTTGTACCAAGCTATTGAGTCATGTTCAAAGCAAAGAACTTGCATAAAGTTCTAGACGTATTTGCACTTGACTCATGCTTACAATCCTGATGTACCATACCCTGAATGTATAATGTACCCTTCAATTAGTTTTTCCTACTTTAATGTTTCTTTGCATGTTTCTGTTCCAGGAAGGGCAATCGTCTGGTGCCAGTGTTCATTACGCTGCTTATTGCTTGCATCAGATAAAGTACCGGTCATAGTGAATTAGTGTTCTTTTTAATGACTCAGTCTGTTTGTTTTGAAAAGTTATCTTTATTAACTAACAAAGTTTTTCACTTCTGCTATGGCAGTCATGCTTCTGGATTTACTGTACATGGTTGTTTTTAATGCATTTTTGATTAGTGCTGAGAAATACTGCCTCTTAACACCAAGAGCATAACCACTTAAGGATAAGATCACAGTGCTCTGAAAGAGACACACTGGATCTATTTATTATGATAACTTGTATTTGCGAGTGGCTATCCAAGGTTCATGGGACTTTAACAGAGTCTTAAAAAATACACAATTCAAACCCATAATTAAACAAGAAAACTCCAGCCCCAAACAATTCTAGCCCATACATATATATATTTTTTAAAAAGTCAACCAATTATAAATAACTACCTCATTCCTTTAAGAACTCCAATCATCCAAATCTTTCAACTGCCCCCAAAAACAAGATAATAAATAGAACCTGTAGGACATAGTTACACTAAACTGGCTGGGTGATGCACTATGACATGAATATTCTCCTTACCCTACAAGAGTGCAGGTCCTAATGATTTCAATGGCAAGGAGAATATCAGAATAGAGATCTGCCAGACAAATCCAGAGGGAGAATTTTGTCCCAGAGGATTAAACCAGGCTAAAGAACCATAATTTTTGTTGTTGTTTTTTAAATAAAGTGTTCTTGCTTGATGAACACGATTTGTTGGGGAAGAATCAACATGGCTTTTGTAAAGGGAAATCATGCCTCACTGATATATTAGAATCCTTTGAGGGGGTCAACAAGCATGTGGACAAGGGTGATCCAGTGAATATAGTGTACTTGGACTTCCAGAAAGCCTTTGACAAGATTCCTCACCAAAAGGCCCTTATCCCATGACTGCTTTGTTTGCATAAGAGGGAAGGTCCTCACATGGATCAGTAACTGGTTAAAGACTAGGAAACAAAGGGTAGGAATAAATGGTCAGTTTTCAGAATGGAGAGAGGGACATAGCCGCATACCCCAGGGGAACTGTACTGGGACCACTGCTATTCAACATATTCATAAATGATCTGGAAAAAAGGGTTGAACAGTGAGGTGGCAAAGATTGCAAATTTACTCAAGTTAATTAAGTTCAAGCAGACTGTGAAGAGTAACAAAGGGATCTCACAAAACTGGGTGACTGGACAAGAAAATGGCAGATGAAATTCAGTATTGTTAAATGCAAATTAATGCACACTGGAAAACATAATCCCAACTATAAATACAAAATGATGGGGTCTAATTAGCTGTTACCACTCAAGAAAGAGATCTTGGAGTTATTGTGGATAATTCTCTGAAAACGTCTGCTCAATGTGCAGCAGCAGTCAAAAAACTAACAGAATGTTAAGAACCATTAGGAAAGCGAGAGATAATAAGACAGAAAATATCATAATGTCACTATATAAATTCATAGTATGCTCACATCCGGAATACTCTATGCAGTTCTGGTCACCCCATCTCAAAAAAAGATACATTAGAATAGGAAAAAGTACAGAGAAGGACAACAAAAATGATTAAGGGTATGGAACAGCTTTCATATGCAGAGAAATTAAAAAGACTGGGATTGGTCAGTTTAGAAAAGAGATGGCTAAGGGAGATATGATAGAGGTCTATAAAATCATGACTGGTGTGGAGAAAGTGAATAGGGAAGTGTTATTTACCCCCTCAGATAACACAAGAACCAGGGGTCACTCAATGAAATTAATAGCAGCAGGTTTAAAACAAACAGAAGGCAGTACTTCTTCACACAACACACAGTCAACCTGTGGAACTCGTTGCCAGGGGATGTTGTGAAGGACAAAACTGTACCTGGGTTCAAAAAATAATTTGATAAGTTCATAGAGGATAGGTCCATCAATGGCTATTAGCCAAGATGGTCAGGGATGCAACCTGGTGCTCTGGGTGTCCCTAAGCCTCTAACTGCCAGAAGCTGGGACTGGAGAACAGGGGATGGATCACTTGATAATTGCCCTGTTCTGTTCATTCCCTTTGAAGCATCTGGCACTGGTCACTGGCAGAAGACAGGATACTGGGCTAGATGAACCATTGCTCTGACCCAGTATGGCCTTTCTTATGTTGTTTTTGAACAAGGGGCTAAACAACGCAGAGGCCCATTAACCCAATGAGGTTCAGGCCACTAGACTGGAAGTGTGGCACTGGTAAATGAAGTCCTTTAAGACCAAAACACATTGAGACATAATAGAGTTATATTACCTTTCTTGGGGTCGATGGGTGGGTGGAGCGTAGTTCAAATTTCCCCTTAGTATTTTTGTTCCATCATCAACAATCCAAAATAAGGGCTACAAACAATGCTCAAATCCCAACCTCTCATAGGGGCAATCTACCAACAACCATTAGCCCAGGAGAGATCCTCTAACCAACCAGGGACAGACTTTCACAGCACTGCCACTGATATGTGGAACTCCCACCCCCCACCCCCTCCCAAATTTGAAAATATGCAAATTTTGCCCATAGGGCAATTTATTGCAAAATTTTCACACAGTTCTAGTTGCAATGTGCTCTCAGTATCCTGAGCGTGTGCTGGATGGTTGCTCAGTCTAAGGCCTTGTCTACACTACAAGGAAAATTCAATCTAAGCTACCAATTTGAGTTACGTTAATAGCATAACTCAAATTGATGTAGCTAAGATCTACTTACCACAGGGTCCGCACTACGCAATGTCAACAGGAGATGCTCTCCCCTCACCTCCCCCCCTACTCTTCTCAATCTGGTGAAGTACAGGAGTAGACGGGAGAGCAATCTGCGGTAGATTTAGCAGGTCTTCACTAGACCTTCTAGATCGACTGCCAATGCATCGATCACCTCTCGTTGATCCCCTGGTAAGTGTAGACAATCCCTAAGAGTCAAGATGTGAACAGTAGTATACCCCTATGAGCTTGATGCACCAGGTCTAGCTGAGCTAGGTTCAATGCAGGATCTGGGACTGGAGCAGGAAGAAGGGCTCCAAGCCATCTTTCCATTGATTTGACCCTCAATCTGACTAGAGACCAACCCCTGTCAAATTTAGAGTCTCCTAATGTCTGAAACAGCTGCAGAGGTTCCCTAGGGACTGTTCCTCTGGATGGCCATCACCAGATAAGTATGCTGTGCTGTCCTCTGCCTCTTCCCAGTCCTGAACTGTCCAAAAATGCCCTCTATGCCACCCAAGGATTCCTTTTGCCCCAGGGGAATGTCAGTTGCCCAAGTAGGGTAGGCACTTACGAACTATGAGGACTGAACAAGGACCGAGGGAGTCTGACATTCGTCTTACTTCCAAGATTTTAAATTAAAAAAAGTAAGTGGCAATGGTTACCCGGGGTTTTCTATGAGATTTTCTTACTCATTCCAGCTCCCACTAATGTCTCTCTGTCAGGCACCTAGCAGGGCTGCAAGTACCAGAGGGGAATTCCCTGCAGGGACTCCACCAGCCACCCTGGCACTGCTGTGGTGGTGACTCTGAGTGCAGGGGGATTCATGCTCCTCTGCATTCTCAGAGATGCCCTGCTTGGATGAGAGAACCCCCATTCTGTGCCTCCTCACTTGTGCACACTAACTGGCTAAGACAAGTCTGATAAAACAGCTGGATTTGCTGTCTTTGAATCTGGCATATAAATAGTAAATCAGGTGGGCTGTCACTGTATAAGGGCAGAAGTTCTACCAGGTGAACTGAATGGGAGAGTTGGTCAGAGAGCGACAAGAGGTACTACTTATTTTAGATCCATGTCACTCTGTATATTCTTAGTTCTGGCCTTGATAAGGTCTGTGGAAAGGAATATAACACTACCATGTGATTTTTAATTTGTTAGTAAAGCAAAGCAGCGTATTTGGTCTATTTTTCTTAATAGGAAAAAAGGGACTTACCTGACCAACGTACGTTTCCCAGCACTGATCCTTCTGACTTTGCATGTTGTAGGGATAGGAAGTTGTCTTGTTAACGAGCACAACAGGTATTGTATAGTTCTGAGTATGACTCTTTTCCAGAGTCAACGTGCTGTTTCCCTTAATTCTTATATCAGGGACAGTTGTAGATAAGTTGTCTTCTTCGGGAAGGGTTCTGGTGGCTAAAAAGGTGGTGGAATCTATCCAGTTACTTGTACTGCTGTTAGCTTCAGCTTCCTGGAAGAATGGAACAGAAGTTTAATCTAAATTTCTAAGTGTTACATTTTCAGCTGTGGTCTCCAACTGCCTGCAAAACCGTGCAGATGTCCATGCATCCAAAATTGCAAAGGCACCGATTTATGTGCTCAGCCATATAACTTCATGGATGAGTTAGGTGGCTAGGCACCCAATTTTCTGATCTGTATGTGCAAACGATCTACTAGTTTTGTAGGCAAAAAACAGGAAGTTGGTTTTAGACCAGGTTGAAATATTTGGCCTAAAATGGTGACCTATTTTACCGAAGTACTTAAACGATGCACAGAATGGCTGTTTGTGTTATTTGTCAGCATCCCTATAGATCTGAATTTCTAGCTGACTGAAAAGATTTATAAATGAATACCACAACTTATCTTCTAATCAGAGTTCCACTATATTTTAATAGGTATATTTTGGTTTCAAAACAAATTTATTTTGGACTTTAAATATGCTACAATAAGAGTTCTATGTGTAAAAGTAGCTATTTTAAGACTCATAATAATACCAGCAATACTTACAGCGATACTCATGCTGTCCACTTTATCCAACAGAGCAATAATTAAACTGTAGAGGTTTCCCAGATATAAAACCAGAACCCTGAAAACAACAAGCATAGTCTATGGGACACAGTCATCCAGCAGGGTTATTCTGAAGACTTCTATTCATGTTCTACATTGGCTGAAGTAAAATGTGTCATTAATACATTTCTTTCCTCCCACCAAACAAACAAACCAAAAACTGCTTTGATACTGAATATGCCCTGTACCTGGCAAGCTGAAAGCGAAGAGTGGTTCTAGGGTGATACATCTCTAGTGCTGCCACAAGTTCAAATGCAGAGGGTGCAATCATAGTAATTAGTGAAACAACAACACTCACCTACAGAATAGAAAGACAGTCTTTATGATGCTTTTTCGTATCCTTTTTTGGGACTTGAAGAATTCTTTGCTTGCTGATTGAACTCTTGATGATGCACTAGAAATACTTAGTGGTGATTGTGATAACTCAGCAAATTCTACTTTTAAATGCATCATTGACAAGAGTAAGGACATTTGTGACCCAGAATTCTCGATCTGGAATATTGCTAAGAATCCTCCCACCTTAGTAACTACGTTATAGTTTATGTTATTATAGAAGTATTACTTTTATATTAACAACAAGAAATCTGAAGATAGTGTTATTCTCTGATCTCACTTGTCAGTTGCTATCCTCAAGCTAATGCTTTTCAAATAGTTGTTACTGCCCATGGACCATTGTTTGCTTGGCTCTTATATGGGTGCATAGAAAGCTGCCTCCTTCTACAGCCTATGTAAGGCCCAAGGAGAATTGCAGGCCCTGTGCCCTGAGCAACTACTAGACTCCCACTAAGTGGCCACTAAGAACCCCTCGCTATGCAGGGGAAGTGGTAATTGTGTATGGCATCCATGTAGCTGAAGCTCCATCCCCATGTTTCCCCTAATTTACTCCCGCAGCCCTAAAACTCCAGTGCAATTGATGCTTGCAGAATTGTGCTCAGTGACGCATAGGAAGCACACTCTTCCTTCGTGGGTCTCCTCTAAGGCCCTGACTTTGAAAACAATTATGCATGTGTTTTAACTTTACTACCAGGAGTAATCCCATGGCTTCTCTAAACCCATCGGGGGGCTGCTGGGCAGAGTTTGGCCCCATACTATGGACAGATATCAGCAAAATCAACAGTAATTTATAACCAGCCAAGAGGCTTGTGAAGACTTTGCAGAACACAGAACTCTAACCAGAATGCACAATTACAAACTAACAAAGAGGCCAAATACAGCTAACATACTGTACCTCATTTTTCTCCCAAAGCGTCAGTTCCTTTTTGGTATGCTCTAATTTTTGGGATCGATCCACAACAAAGTAAATGATGTAAATACTTCCGGCAAGTGAGAGAAGCACAAGGATGTTTGCAATAATCCTTAAGCATATTGTCACAGCCCTGGAAAAGAGTCACACAGCAAATGCTATAGATGGGCCATCTTGGACAAGTAGATGTTTCCTGTATATTTTTTTAGGTCATAAAACAAACAAGTCAACATTGTGTTATCTGCATTTAAACAGTAGTTTTGAAAATAGCCTCAGCCATGTATACCTACAGGTTTTTGCTTTTCTTCTTTTCCTGCTCTTCCAAAATAGCTTCCTTGAAAGAAACACAGAATTACCATTTTAGTAGCATTCAGTAAAACCAATAAACATTTCCTCTACCTGTTACAAACCACAAAAGTTAAAATGATCAGATCCTGCACTGCACTGGGGAACAGCTGAGATACGGCTTTGTGCTTCTTTACTTAATAAGCAAACTGCATGCTGTGGGTTTAAGCAGTGAAGGGGATTTGGGGGGAGCAAAGACATTAAGAACTTTATCACCCTCTCTTTCCCGGTGTATGCTATATTCACTCCTTTCTAACACGTTCATTGTTTAGATCCCAGTCCTGTTCTAGGATTCATTAATGTGGACCTGTGGGTTGTGTTGTCTCATTTGCTTGAATAGGACTGCACCTGAGGTCGCCACTAGCAGATATTAATGCAGGATAGGACCTTTAGATTATGAGTTGTTCAGAGAAAGGACACATCACCTGTGTGAGACAAGGTGGCTGAGATAATATCTTTTATTGGACCAACTTTTGTTGGTGAGAGTGACAAGCTTTTGAGGTTGCATTTCAGAACAGCTCAGTGTAATGCAAAAACTTGTCTCTCACACCAACAGAAATTGGCCCATTAAAAGACACTACCTTACCCATCCTGGTCTCTAATATTCTGGGATCAACACAGCTACAACAACATTGCATATATCTCTTGCCTGTTTCCCCTGAGGCATGTAACACCCACATGTAGATGTTACAAAATACTATCAGCATAGGTCATCCCAGCATTTGAGATACAAATCAAACTGTTTATTGGTTTGTCCTAGACAATTTGGAGTCATTTGGACAAAGGGCTTTTAGTGATGAAGTGCCAAGGTTATGGAATCAATTACTTCTGGATATTAGGAAAGCTGTGTGTATTTTTAAAAATCTAAATGGAAAAGATTCATGTTTAATGCAGCTTTTAATGTTGATCTAGTTATAAAATGCCCCTGAACTATTTTGGTGAAAGTACAATATAAATGCATATTATCAGGTTATTAAAAGGCTCCTGATTCAAAGATTCGATAGAGTTGCACCAAGGATGCATTTGTCTCAAGATTTTAAACTCCAAACAACACATGTAATTAGGGGGTTAAGATGCTGCTGTTGGAACATCGCACAATAGATGAAATGGAATGACATTGTTGAAAAAAGTGTCATGTGACAAAGTGATGAGAACCCTCTGATTTATATATCATGCCTGTTAACCATAACTCCTGTCATCAGTGAAAGGTGGGTGCAAGGATCAAGTGCATGAAGCAGCAGTAAGATATTTGATACTAGCCCTCTGCTAGGTAATCAGAGTCAGAAACAAACACAATGCACAACAGGAAAGAAACAGTATGGAATAGAATGGATGAAAAAATCACTCTATTTACAAAGCAACCAACCTAAACCAGGGGTGGGCAAACGTTTTGGTCCGAGGGTCACATCGAGGTTGCAAAACTGTACGGAGGGCTGGGTAGGGAAGGCTGTGTCTCCCCAAACAGACTCGCCCCTGCCCCCTATCCACCTCCGACCCATCCAACCCCCCCTGCTCCTTGTCCCCTGGCTCCCCCATCCCGAGACCCCCCGGGACCTCACCCCTTATCCAACCACCCCTGCTACCTGTCCCCTGACTGCCCCAAACCCTGCCCCAACAGGCCCCCAGAGACTCCCACACCTATTCAAATGCCCCCTGTTCCCTGTTCCCTGACTGCCCCCCAGGATCTCCTGCCCCTAATCCAACCCCCCTGCTCCCCACCCCCTTACCATGCTGCTTAGAGCACCAGGACTGGCTGCCACGCTGCCCTGCTGCCCAGAGGGCTGGTGGTACAGCAAGCTGAGGCTGTGAGGGAGGAGGAACAGCAGGGGAGGGGCTGGGGACTAGCCTCCCCGGCTGGGAGCTCAAGGACCGGGCAGGACAGTCCTGTGGGCCAGATGTGGCCCGTGGGTTGTAGTTTGCCCTCCTCTGACCTAAACTACACTTTTGCTCAGAGTCTCGTTGCTTACCCTGATACTATTAACTATTGCAGCAGCTTTGCTTTCTGCAGCCTCTGGATTTCCTATTAAATAGTCCCAAGCACAGAACACTCTCCAGCAGAAAGTATAATTTTCATCAGAGGCACTTGCTAGACTCATTCTTGAGTTCTTTGCCATTCTGGAAAAGAATAATAATAATAAATGTTAATTGTTGTAAATGTGTGACGGTTTATGTGATGTGAATTGGCTCACAGGTGTCTATACCACAAAAAATAATCAACATTGGAATTAACTGGCATCTTTGTTGGCAATCTCCATAGAGAACCCAAGAACAGAGAAAGATACAGAGACTGAACTACTCCTTGCCCCTAGGAACGCATACTCCAATTCTGAGTTGAAGCACATTGGTTGGATAGTATGGGAAAATGTCCACTGCTGCCTGTTTCTGATAGAAGACTTCAGTCTCAAGGGCTGTCCATTGTATACCTTTCACCAGACTAAATTCACTTTTAAAACCTCTGTGTAGGATCTGATTGGAGAAAAGGTGTCATGGCAAGGTAAGAACATTGTCACTATGGTCAAGAGATAACTTGGCAAAAATGTGATGATCTTACACAGACTTGATGGCTATCCTTTATTATGAATGCAGATAACAATAACCATGGCACAGTAAAAAGACAACTGATAATCACATGAAAAATCTAATGATACTTTACTCAGCTATTGTTTTAAAAAATAGCCCTCCCGTCTCTGGTGAGTAGACCTTCGTAAGGATGTAATAAATAATAGGTCTTTAAAGGAGCTAGGTGATCATTACCAAAAAACTACCTTGACAATATGAAAATAAATTATCTTGTTTTAATCAAAGATATTGGTGCTCTGTTTTTTTCAGAATATTAAATATGAGTTTGTGCTCTACAATACATTAAATGAGACCATGTTTCTCTCTAAGTATCTTAGAAAATAATTAAATAGGTAGAATTTTACTGTACAGCAAATAGTTGGTTCAATTATCTTCATTGGATCAGCGTTGAAGTCACAAATTCAGCCACCTCCTCCTTTTCTCTGGACATTTGGCCCATCTGTGTATGTAGTAGCCATATGGGCCTACCAGCGTATGCCATTGCCATATTCCACACATGTTTCACATAACACAATACAATGTGCAACTGGTGTGGCTTACCAGAGGCTAATAAGAACTGTTTCACCTCAGATAGGAAATGGTAGAAGGGTCACAATAGATGGGCAAACAGAGAGTCAATGACCTAAGGCGGCATCCTTTGTAGATAGAGAAAAGCAAACCTCATCCAGAACCTGAATGTGTAATCAGTGTGTGAACCAGTGTCCAAAACAATGACCACCCTGACCTAAAATAACAGATCTAATGAAAAAGGAGTGATAGTTTTTGTGGCTGACACAGCTATTACAGCTCATATTAAAAATCCTCCTGGACTGCAACTTATCAGACAATTAGTTACCCTGAGAGGAAGGGAAACTGTATGGAGAGAGGATAAAGTGACCTTGCCCCACTAAGTACTGCATGTTTCTAGATTTATGGTCAGCACTGGCAGGCCCTCTTGCCTATGTTACTTCCAGTCCTTCTACCTAAATAGCAAAGGAAATAAATAGGCTTTCATAGGAGTACTGTGCACTGTACCAGTTCAAGCAATACAAATAGTTTTATGACAGCATTCTTATATTAGTATTTAACTGGATAGGAATCTTAGTACGGCAAATGTACAGGTAGCAATTTAAGTTTCTTGTCATAATACTTGTTCTGGAAGAATGGAGGCCTGATAAAGTCCTCAGTGAAAATCAGGCCCTACATCTTCAGTGCACTATACAGACGCTCACAACACCCCTAGAGGCTGCTAAACATTACCCTCATTTTATAAACTGGGAAGCTGAAGGAGAGAGGGTAAGTGACAGCAAAAGAACAAGCTATGATTAGAGCTCAGCAGTTCCTGGATCCCGGTCCTGTCCTTAATCTACCAGTAAAGGTGCCTCTTTGATATTAACAGGCTTGAATATGATGCAGAAGTTACAGAATTAAATCCAGGAGGAGCTCTTTGAGGGAAGGGGAAAGAATATAACACAGACGGCTTGACTCTATATCTCTGGGCAAACACCAATAGAAGGGAAGCATTACTTTTTTAAGAGGATGATGAAGCTATAAGCAAACACTGCCATTCCAACAAGGAAGTAAGCCAGAGGCAGCCGATACCCAGCTTTACCAATCTTCCGATCTCGGCCATAGTAGCCGTAGAACAAAACAGAGTACTGGAGATAACCCTGCAAAGACAACATACAGTCAACATCAGCACCCACACCTGACTACATTAACACCTGAAGAATTCATGCAACAAAGCAATGAAGTGTGTTTTTAAGCCTTGCCCCCAGTGACCAGATGGTGTCCAGGTCCTGTGCTGATGCAAACTGCTCCTTTGGGATGGTCTTGCTGATGGTGCTTCCAAATGGCGCTCCTGCCAGGAGCTGATAAGAGAGAAAAGGTCTTAAAAATTGTGTAAGGCAGACAGTGCTACCACATGGTCTGTTGAGCACAGCCTGAAACAAGCCGCAACAAACTGCCTACCTGAGGGGAAGTATCAGAAGTACTATTATTTTCATTCATTCTAAAGTAGAAGCATAGTGATAAATTCTGCATTCAACTCCTGCTGAGGTCAATGGGCGTTGGCCATGTATATCTGATAGCAGAATTTAGCCCCTGAAGTCTAATTTTTAGATAAGTTATTACTGTATAGACATAAGAGGTATTAAAGCACAGTATAATGTATGGGGAAGATAAATTTTTAGATCATGTATCACACCGATGTACATTAAAACCTGCTTCCTACTATATTAGATTGGTGTGCTAGACTTTTTCTTTTTATACATAAGACAAGACATAAGGGCCAAAAACTGAGAGATGCTGAGCACCGATTTCTCCAGATAAAGTGAAGAGAAGCTTCGGGTGCTCAACACATGCTCTGCACCTTGCAGGATTGGGTCCCTAATATCAGCAATCAGAAACATCTACATTACATTGGTATGTTGGTAAAATGTCACCTGAGACATTAATGGCAAGTTTCTCTCCTCCTCTGGCAGAAATAGTGCTCAATGGAGGAAAGTATTTTAAATCATTTAAATTGTACACTCGAAAAAAATCATGTATGCCTTTGAGCAGAACATTTATTTAATTCAGGAAGGGAAATGCTACAGTCAATGTTTTTCCATAGATATTGGAGATACGTCCTAACCTCCGGTAAGACCACAAATGCTCCTGTCATTATGGTAAGCACAATATTGATTCCAAATAGCCATCTCAAAAAGATGAAATAAGAGGCAACTCCGGATCCAAAATGACCTGAAACCACAGGAAATACTTATATCAGCTGTGAAGCCTGTCAGAAACTGTATCACTTATTAATGAAGTATTATTTGATCATTAAAAAAACACAACACTTTTCCTTCTCTGCAATGCACAGATCAAGACAGAGAAAATGCTATAACATCAATAATACAGAACTGTAATATAAACTGCTATTCATAGATTTAAAAATCACAACAATATTTACAAGTGAAGTAGTTATGATTACAGGAATCTTCTTGGTTCAGGTTATACATAGCTTCTTATTTGCTGTTTATGCAGAAACTTACATCAAAATGCATGTGTAGCTATTAGTAGTAGTTAATCTCACCTGTTTAGTTCGGCATCTAAGAACCTGGCTGGAAATTTAATAAGATCAGTCCTTTTTTAAATGTGATATTTCCAGTATCTCCTGATTTTGTCTGGACTGAAAATAGTTCCAATTCTGATTTTCACAGTGCATCTTCATTGGCTACAGCAGAACTACTCATAATTCATAACACCATTAAGGAGCAGAGAATCAGGCCCTCTTTGTTTACAATTTTATTACACAAAAATTCTGATTTCCATCACTGTCCACATGATCACAGTTGGTCCTAAGTATTGCAGAGTTTGTGCAAAGCAAGTCACATGGGGCCTCAGACTGACATCCACAATCTCTATTACATAAGTGGGAGTATGGACACCGGCACACGACTGGTTGGGTCAGAAATGTTGGTCATTAAGGTGATGCAGAAGTGGATAAATGGGCAGTCTGGGTGCTTGTAATTTCAAGAAGGTCAGAAGGGTTTTAACAACTAGGTGTGTGGTGTGGAGGCAGATTGTATTAGGCCCTCATTACATGTCGGGAAGGAATACTACACCATGTAGACAGGGAGAATGTTTGCCTGTCATCTGGGAGGAGCAGGAAGAGCTCACTGGTACAAACACTGCTGGCTTCCTTAGTTGATACAAACAAGGAGCAGTGTAAAAAGTCTGAATGGTCTGATCCGAACATTCATTTTACAGCTAAATAAATACAGTAGTTGCCAATAAATTGCCAAAATTATGAAGCAGTTTTATCCATGTGAAAATATCTGCAATACAGAAAAATCCCTTCCACTTAGAACAAGATTAGAGCTAGATGTGAACATTGTCAGGAAAATATATTTTTCCAATTTTGACCACTTTTAATATAGCTATTAAAGGTGGTCAATCACAATACTTAGCTCTTAATGGTGCTTTTCATCCACAGATCTCAAAGCACTTTATACTGGAGGGAAAGTTTAGTTTTTAAATACAGACTATATGTGAGGTCTTGGCTCTCGGCTCCATTCCCTTTGCTTCTAACAGAGTAAGTGGAGATTCTCTGCTTTAGGAGAATTTCCCTTACATAGCTGGCTCTGTGACATCTGCTCCCAGCTTGCTGATGTAAGAGGCAGGTCAGGGATGGACAAGAGTCAAAAGGAAATATGGCCTGAACTGCCACTGTCTAAATTATATAAGGTTTCAGAGTATTATATCAGAGGCCAAATGGCTGGATAGATGGGCTTGATCCAGCTTTCCCACTCCATGTCCTGTGCTGAGCACATCTTGGGCCAGACCCAATACAAACAGCTGGGCCTATGTCTGTATTGCAAAAATACTTCAGCAGTTTATAGCGCTACAGGGCCTTTCAAACTACAGTTGCCACACTGTAGTAACATTATACTAGTATCACTAAAGACTATCATTGACAAACAAATGTGATATTTAACACACCAAAAGTAATAAATGTGTTGACTTTTTAATGACAACCACACTACTTGGATGAAACTTTGAATGTTTTTATAATATTATTATATATTTCACTAATTCAGTGAGTTCAAATATAACCCTTAAGCCTAGTATTTTAGCATGGTTTGCATTGCACAATCCCACTATATCTTCATACTTACTTTCTATTTTCTTTATTCTCATTTCCCAAGGAATGAAGATTACCATAAAGTTATATGCAAGCCGAACAAACTTCTTCCAGAGCTAAGACAAGGGCAGAGAAATAAGAGATTTGTAACTTTTACACATAAAGCAATAATTGTCAAAGTATTTTGTCCATGTAAAGCATCTTTCATCTAGTATCAGAAAGCATGTTATAAAAAACAACTAAGAAGTTTCACAGCACTCCTGTGAGGTACGTAAGATGCGTAAACAGAGTCAAGGTAGGGGCACAGACAGTCGTGAAACTTTCCAGAAGTCAGAGAGCCAGGTATAGAACCCAGGAATCCCAACGCCCACGTGAACACTCTAACCACTAAACCACACATGCATATATAAGAGAGAAGTTTTAAAGATCTTAAGAGAATACATACAAAGAGCATTTTCCTCCTCTCTTTTTATATCTGGAACAACCACTGAGGGTACCCACACAAAAACACAATATATTTTAAATTTAGACCCATTTGAAATATATCTGAGATATATTTTAATATATCAGCACATTATTTGTCTGAAGCTGTATATATTAACAGCAGCACAGAACCTTTAATGCTTTGCATAAGAGTTACATTCTTAGTTGAAAGGAATTCCTCATGTAACATACCTCTAAAGTCTTTGCCCACACTGAGGATAACCCCCTACCTCTGTTTTCAGCTAATGCAGTTAATCCTTTAGTGCAAATGGTAGAGGTTTGGGCTTCAGTGCTCAAGATTCCAAGTTCGCTGCTGGTAAGAATTGTTACACTTACATCTCCTACACCGTAAGAGCTTTGCTGTGGCACATGTATGTCAACAGAACAAGAAACAAGGCTGGCTCCAGGCACCAGCAAAGGAAGCAGGTGCTTGGGGTGGCCAATGGAAAGAGGTGGCATGTCCAGGTCTTTGGTGGCAATTCACTGGCGGGCCTCTCATTCCCTCTCAGAGGAAAGGACCTGCCACTGAATTGCCGCCGAAGAATGAAGCAGCACAGTACAGCTGCCGCCGAAGTGCCGCCGATCACGCCTTTATCTTTTTTTTTTTATTTTTGGCTTCACCACTTGGGGCAGCAAAAACGCTGGAGCTGGCCTTGACAAGAAAGATTTATTTTGCTTTGATGTAGGGGATCATGCCTTATTTTCCCCCTCTGCCTACTCTGTGGAGACCCTCCTTTTGGGGAGATGCAAACATTGCTCTCTCTCTCGAGCTCAAGTTCCATCTACAGAACAACCTCAGGGATAAACTCAAGGACAGTTGCACAAAAGTGATTGAGGGCACCCTATGATCCTTAGACAAGAAAAAAAGATAAGAATAAACTAAACCTGTGACAAGGAAAATGAATATTTAAGCAAAGTAAAGAATGCATCAGAGAGAGAATGTATGAGAAGATGAATTTATGAGCACAAAGAATTTTAAACAGATTCAGAAATTGTTACAAGACTAAGCCAGCATTTATCACAGTGTTAATATATTTTATTAAGGAATCTTACTGGATAAGAAACCAGATTTCTTATTGAATTAATACATAACACCTAATTTCAAATGTATAAGAATAAGTAACTCTGAGCCAAGTCCTAATTCTTCTTAGAGACAGTGATCATTAATATTTAACTGCAGCATAATCATGTGGTCTCAACTCTATGCTTGAGGATTTACTTTAAGCGCTTTGGACACATTTTCAAAGGGACCTCAACTTAGCCTCTAATTTGTGTGTGCCTAATTATTTTCATAGACAGACAGATTTTTCACACAGAATGGCATTTGCATGTGCAAACGAGAATGCACAAGTGACTGTGTGCACAACTGAGGACAAATTTTGAAAGTCCTTGAAATAAAAATATTACCTTAAATATGCACTCAGATTATTTCATGCCAGTAACCTCTACTCACAAAACATTATAGTAACTTTTCTTATTTAATTCATGAATAGTAACTTTACTAGCTATTGTAAATTGGCTATATGCAAGTACAGTATTTTATCAGGTAATTCAAGATAATATCATAGACATTGTCTTATGCTATCTGCTTCTGTTTCATCAAAAGTAGAGAAATATTGTATATTCTGTTCATTGCTGAATTTCAGGATGACAACAACATTTATGTACATTAGTCATTTTTAAACACAAATTTACAGTAGATCTAGTTATTTTGAATATATATATATATATATATAAGCAAATGGCAATATCAACATATTACAAATAGTCTAATCTGCTAAAGCCAAAGCAGAAGCAGACTTACATTTTAATTAATAAATGCATCAATCTACATGGTCAAAGTTAATTAATTTTTATGATGCCATTAAGGTGTTATTGCAAGAATTAACAGATGCTATGAACTGCACCTAAGTCGCTACTTTAATTGGAAGGCAGCGTTCATAAGGCTGGAAAAGGGATCAAGCAACTTGTACAGGTTGCACTGCAGGTATATACATTATATATATCTGGATGTCAATCTAAAAAAGCTTCGAGTAGCATTGATAAAAAAATAACTTCTAGTCCTGCATACTGATCACCTGAATAAAAAGGAATAATAATTTTCATCTTCATAGTCAAGACTCTGAATAATTTTTATATGAACAAACATTGATTTATTAGTTTTAATCATAATGAACAAAACTTCAGAAGTGATCTAATCTAATTGTTAATTATTGCTAAAATAATATTACATACCATTTGCCAGCTTTTTTTTTTTTTTAAACATGGCTACGGTGATGGGTGCAAAACCTATGGAAGGGTTAGTAAACCCTTACAAGTTGCTAATTAAGTATCCTGCTCTCAGGATATTCAACCAGTGAATGCTTATTCTGGTGGTGTAATGCTCCTATTGTGTATTTCATGATTTGCCAAATGGGTTATCAGTCAAAATTGTTCTGGAAAAAACTGTCTAAACCTGTCTCCCTAGTTTAAAGAACAATTCATCTCTCACACTTCTGCTGTTGAATTTAACCCTTTACCAAAAAATAGGACTTCCTAGTTTCCCTAATTCATAGTCAGCAAGCTAATGCTATTATGCCAAACACAATAATTACTGGTAACGAACTTCTGAAATATATAGATGTATTCAGAACAGAGACAAGTAAAAACACACAAGATGGATAATTAAATGAGATACCCAGAGACTTTGAGGACATTGTGAAGTATAAAGTGAAAGCCAAAATTTTGTTACAATCTAGCAAGTATTAACTAAAAACAAGTCCAAACTGTGCAATTTAGCAGGTGTTTGTGTGCTCAAAGTCCTTAGGCACTCAAATCTTTCAAACCGGGTGAAATCTTGGCCCCATTGAAGTCAATGGCAAAACTTCACTCATAATGCCTAATGTATGTGTGTGCATGGGCTCGCCCCCACAGACAGGCCAATAAAACACAACTTACCACTATCCAGGAAGGTTGTATTTTTTATCAACTCTTTCTGATGACATAAGAACAAAGCAAAAGTACTGTTGTTTATGTGTCAACAGAACAACAGATAAATATTTAGCCTTACATTTTTTAGTTTGGTTATCCTGAATTTTATATTCTATTACACACACACACGCACACACACACATCCCACAGTACAGTACAAGCACATCATTAAGTATGTAAATGCAAGCCCTCAAAAGTTAGGAAATATCAGAATTGAGGTTGCCCGTGCAACCTTAATTCAGTCCCCTTCTGTGTATGCATTATGATACAGTCTTTAATTACATGATCACATTAGGGTTGCCTGGCACCTGTCTGGTTTTCAGTTGGACAGTCTGGGTTTCTGCTTGTGTCCCTGGATGTCATCTGACAAGCCCTGATGTCTGTTTTTTTTAATCTGTGGAAAAGGTGGCAACCCTAAGTGGAAGAAAGGAGGCAATGCAGCAGCAGCAGCAGCTGCCGCCAGCTCCAAAGCCAGCCTGCAGCTCACAGGTGACAGGCAAGGTGGCCTCGGCCGTGCTGGTGAAGACCCTGTGAGTGATAGGGGTGGGACCTTGGGGGAAGAGGCGGAGCAGGGGTGGGGCCTGGGGAAAGAGGCAGGGCAAAGGCTGGGCCCCAGGGATCTGGTTACCAGCCATTAGAAAAATGGCAACCTTTGATCACATACTATTTTCCCATAGGCTCTCTACCATAAGTGTTCATAACATTACCTTGAAAACAAAAAGTCAGAAATACTTCTCATACTAAATGACTGTACTTGGGCCCCTACTTCAGCAAAATCACTCTTTATAGAATACACATTGTTTGGCTCCTGTTCCCATCACCAACCTTCTGGCAGACACTCATTATTTGCTGGTGTATTTGCAAAGAAAAAATACTCATGTTACCGGAACAATGCCCATCCCTCATACATCAAATTAGTTTGCAAAAATGTAATTACTAAATTCTTAATAGAAAAAAGAAGCTTATAACTGGATTTTTCTTCCACACAATTCTTGAACTGGGGAGCAGTGTTTCACAGAAAAAAGGTACTTCTGAAAATGAGAATTCCAGATAATTGTTAGAGGAGAGAGCTGTAGTTTTAATGAAAAGCAGACGTACCTCTGCACCAGCTGCTTGGTAACCTCTTGTTCTAGTGAGCCTGCCTTCATATTTCAACACAATCTCCTTAGCTTGTCTGCAGAAGAAGACAAAATCTTTATTTCATGTAACCAAAAATCTTACTACTCTCTGAACTTGGGCCATACCACACATAGATGAAAGTTGCCAAGTAATGGGAAATATTGTCACAACAGACTACCTGCCCAATCCTGAAGTCCTTACTCAGGCAAAACTTCATTTATTTAAAATAAGAGTATTGCTAACAATTTAAATTAATGGAAGTTTTGTCTGAGAAAGAACCACAGGATCAGATCCCAACAGTTTGCAAAACAAACGTAAGATTTTCACTTTAGGGAGAGCTTCAGTAACATTTTTTCCTGTGGCCTGCTCCCTGGTTTCTAGAATTTTTTTTGTAAAAATGTAACCTAAATTTTCTCAAAGTAAGAACAACATAATACCTCATTTAGTTCAGTTTATGTGGATACCGACACTTCTATTGAAAGTATAGTCTAAAGCACAGGGTTGATCAATATAGCAATTGATTAATATTAAATTACTGGTTCCATTTTAATCAGAGGTATTGGACAAGATATGCATACAGGCCTAATCCTGCTCCAGACCACACCTGGAGTATTGTGCCCAGTTTTGGTCCCCACACTACAGAAGGGATGTGGACAAATTGGAGAGAGTCCAGCAGCAGGCAGTGAAAATGATTGGGATAGGGCCAGCTCCAGTGTTTTTGCTGCCCCAAGCAGCAAAAAAATAAATAAATAAATAAATAAATAAATAAAGCAAAAAAAAAAAAGCCGTGATCGGCAGCAACTCTACTGCCGCCGCTTCATTCTTCAGTGGCAATTTAGTGGCAGGGACTGAGGGACTTGCCACCAAATTGCCGCCAAAGAGACAGACGTGATGCCCCTTTCTGTTGGCTGCCCCAAGCACCTACTTGCTGCGCTGGTGCTTGGAGCCAGGCCTGATTAGGGGGCTGGGGCACATGACTTATGAGGAGAGGCTGAGGGAACTTGGCTTATTTAGTCTGCAGAAGAGAAGAATTAAGGGGGATTTGATAGCCGCCTTCAACTACCTGAAGTGGGGTTCCAAAGAGGCTGGAGCTAGGCTGTTCTCAGTGGCAGCAGATGACAGAACAAGGAGTAATGGTCTCAAGTTGCAGTGGGGGAGGTTTAGGATATTAGGAAACACTATTTCACTAGGAAGGCGGAGAAGCACTGGAACGGGTTACCTAGGGAGGTGGTGGAATCTCCATCCTTAGAGGTTTTTAAGGCCCAGCTTGACAAAGCCCTGTCTGGGATGATTTAATTGGTGTTGGTCCTGCTTTGAGCAGGGGACTGGACTAGATGACCTCCTGAGGTCTCTTCCAATCCTAATATTCTATGATTCTATACTTACACTAAAGTTATGGGATTTTTTTACTTTTGTGGGAGCTGAATAGGGGCCATAGACAGTCAGACAGGACAGGAACAGGGCATTTGCACATCCACGAAGGCAGCTTGGGTTTAGCTGCAAATTGTGGGTTCCCACTCCAGGGATATGAGAAAAGTCTCCCTTTGCTTCTCAAGACAAGGCAAAGGTGGCCTGAGCGATGAACCTTCCTTGTTAGTAAAGTGCCATTCCAGCACACAGTGAGGTGACAAGGGAGAGATTTCATATAAAGGAAAAAAAAAAAGTAAAATCGAATGCACAGTGAAAAGACTGATGCAGCTTAGATAAGATATTGGAGAAAGTTATGAACTTTTCGACTATGTTTCAAATTTGGAACCATTAATGCTTATCGCTTTAGACTCTATGGTCACGATGATACTACATTGCATGCTGTTAACAGTCTACATGTACCTCATTAATGTGCAAACATGGGTACTAGTCTTTGGTATTTGAAACATAATTTAAAAGCTGAAGTGCCAAATTCTGTCTCCTTATCCAATAAAGCCTCATTACTTTCAAACATACCCAACCTGAATTGTGCGAAGTTGTGCTGTTTTTGACAGTGTTTCACAGAGCACAAGGACAGAATTTAGCTGATCACATATTGCTGAGTATCTTTGACAGAATGTACAATACATATGGTGATATCACAGTGGTCTTTCCTGAGCATTCTAATGCAGAATCATTTAATATTTTTAATATTCCAAATGGCTCAGGAAAAGCTCTGATCACCACTAACCAACAATACAAAGCTTCTGAATTTGGAGCCCAAAACAAGGCTGAAGTGTAAAGAATGAAGAACTGTATGATACCTAGAGCACCCCGTAGATGCTGGGCAAAGAGAAAGCTATTCTGGCCTGATCCCAAGTTCAATGAACACGTACAAAAACGCGCTGTAATCAACTTTTAGAAGCTTTTTAATTTTCAAAATCTTATGATTCCCAACCTTGTACTACTCTATGATGGAGTAGTAGGAAGATAGCTGCTGCATGGTTTTCTAGCGATTGTAAACCATTCCTATGCTCACACCTAATTTAGGTTAACAAATCTGTGAGACTTGGAAAAGCAGTAATAAATGGGGGGATTGAAAGTGTCCATGAAAACTCTTATTACCTGAGTGCCCTCAGCTTCTGTCTCATGGCCCATGGTCTGCAACGGATGTTTGCCATGATCTCTTTTTGAAATTGTATATTCTGGAAGATCTGCTCTGGGTCGTTGCTGTCCACATTTAAATCACCATTATCATCACCTGAGTTACTGAAGAGACCCACATCCATGGGGGACAAACATAAAACAAGTTATTCCCATTCAGAACTATAGCAAAGAATAGACACACATGCAATCTGGTCTATAACGACAGCATAACAATAGGAGACCAGCAAACTGGAGGGAGGATTGGGCTGATTTCTCTGCTGTAGGTGGAGTCACTGCTTTCCTTGGCTACTCCTAGATTATCACTGCCAGAGATGACATTTATCTCTGTAGCTCAGAAAAATACTTCTGAAGAGCAATTTTTTTTTGCCTTTGGAATGCACCAGCTTGCACTCTGTGTCAGGTACTTTGGGGTACCCCTGTATCCCTCAGCAGGAATTCAAACCCTCCAGCTTCCCACATTTCAAATCATACAGCTCAATCACCATGCTGTCCCGTTCATACACTCAGTATATTTTTCAGGAACTAAGTGCTATGTAAACATTTCCTGCAAGTGCACTTAATACAAATGTATTTGCCATATGCAGCACTATCTTTTACTTTGATTGTGATTAGGATACAGTGTCTCTTTGTTAAAACGGGGACAATAAATGCCTAGAATGCTCTAGCCCTTCAATCCTCCACACTGTGAGTACTGGGGATTAACTGTGGGACCTCATTACAGGGGCATTAAGAATAGCGCATCCCTGAAAATGAGACATGTACCCAGATACTGGTTTCTGCAATTATCTTTTTCTGATGTTGTTAGTGTATGTGTTGAGCTAAGAGGTGCTTAATTTGTGCTAGGGCTTGCCAGGACTGAGCCCCGGCACCTCTAGGCTTGACAGTTCATAGCCCTGGAACCTCTGGGCTTGCTGCATTCGTTGAGAATGTAAAAAAATTACTTGAACCCCGACATCTATTTCATTACAAATTAAGCAGTAGAGCTAAGGATCTCAGCCCCCGTCTGTAACGCATACTGTGTACCGTAAGTGAAGAACAAGCAGTGCTCACGCTTACAGGGGAGCGTGTCTAAAAGCTCCAGCCATTAAGATTTTCCTTTAGAAACAATATAAACAGAATTGCAATGCTACATGAAACAAAACCAACAATTTAATATCAGCTTCCCACATTTGCAGGGAATACTACCCACTATAACTTCCCTGCAGCTTTGCTGAAAAATGGGACACCTTTGGAATTACTCAAATAAATCCCCTCTGGAGATGATTTTGGTCCTGTAAGGAACATTAAAAAAAAAAAAAAAGGATTTAAGGAAAAATATAACGGAAACTTTCCTCTATCTCTTCATGTTCTTATTCATCATTTGGATAGATTGTAACAGAAAATGTAGAGGGGTGATGCCTCTTTTCACCCAGATCAATAACAGTTTTATCTAATTTGCATTACAAGTGGAACAGAAGAAAATCTCTCACCTGCGGGGTGGCTCCTTGTACGCATACATGTTGGCATGCTGCCTCACACTTTTGTGCCTTTTGCAGGACTTTGTAGTTTTCACGGCAGCAGACCCACTTACTGTTGTCATTCTGGCAATACCTGAAGCTGTGTTAGACCCAGCTGCAGCAGATGGCATTCTGGAAGGCTAGAAGGAAGACTTAGGCTCTCAGGTGAAGTACCTTAAACAGCAAACGTTATTATCTGGAACTAGAGAGCACAGAATGACTCCCGAGCCCTGCTGAAGCAGAACGCTACTCGCCTGCAGCTGGTGCTCCTAAGAGTGGGAAAAACCTGAAACCTGGCAACACATCGATAGTCTTAAAGTGGCAGTACACAAGAGGCTCAGTCTGGTATCCTTGGGGCAGTCTACCTAGCTTCCCAGAGTGTGTCTGGGCATCCTGCAGTCCAAAATCCAGAGCACAGATGCCATTGCCAAGTATGATAGTGACTAATCTCTAGGGTATGTCTGCACTGCAATAAGCCCAGGATTCAAACTCAGGCTCAAGTCTAACCACTTCCACCCCATTTGTTGACACAGAAAATTGTGCTAACCTTCAGCTCAGACCCCAGGGTCCCAGGAGCCCCCCCAGTGGTGGAGGGTCCAAGCTTGAGTCAAGCTGGGACCCAGGGTTCAAGCCCTGTTGCTTTGCAGTGTAGATGCAGCTCCACTGGATTCATGCTCTGGGGGTCCACTAAAAGTATTCTACAATCCCATGGACTGACTTTCTGTGTCCTCTGGACAGTCAAGTTTGGAGGACAGTCAAGTTTTTCCACTTTGCATCATGAACAAAGGGCTAAAGAAGCCACATTTTGGGAGGCTACCAGGAAGTCTGGGATACAGGTAGTTGCACTTGGGCCTGCATAATGCAGTGCAGATGCTGAAGCCTCAGTTTGGGACCCAGTATTCAACAATTCCTAACTTGGGGTTACAAATGAGTGTAGACGCACAAGTCCTAGGTTAAGAAATCCAGGATCTGCTAACTTGAGGGTGCTCCAGTGGCTCAACTGGCTACCCCTAGTACTTACAGAGCAGTGCTGAGTAGAGACATGCTGAAGTTGTGAATTCACGTCTCACCTGAAGCCCTGGTTTTCATTAACCAAATGGCTTCTACTAACCCTGGGCTTACATTGCAGTGTAAGCGTACCCTTAAAGGGCCAGAACCCACATCACTGCATTGAGATGAAAGCACAAGTTCGTATTAACATCTGAGTAATACAATAAAATGCACTGGCCAGGCTGCCAGAGTCTCTGCCTCACCATCTTGCAAGAAGACCTGGGGCAAAGTAGAGCTGTCAACATTTTTTCTTTGTTTTTACTAACAGCTGAAAATACGATCTCGTTTTCCCACACAACTTATGGATCTTGAATTTTCCCCATTGGGGCAGACTTGGGCAAAACGGAAATAGACTCTGGTCTACTGACAAATCCTCCCTCTCTTCTGGGCTCCATGCTGCAAAAATCCATCATGCTAACACAGCCATTGGGTGTGGGAGTTGTGGAGCAGAGCTGCCAAAGCACAAAAGTCTGTAGGGCATTTGTTAGAAACAGCTGAGAGAGCATTACCTGGTTCACCAGCCTGACAAGCCTTAGGCAAAGACTAAACTGATTTCTAAAGCAGGGATCCCAGCCGATCAAGGCCCCTGTAAACAGCAGGTACTCTTCCCGCCCCCTTACGATTTCAGAAAAAGTTTGGGAGAAAACTACCAAACATGGCCCACGGTTAATGTCATCACAGTAGTGGCGGTTGTGGGATAGACCTAGACAGGTACGTGGATCCATTGGCCAAAACATGGTCCACATGGGTCGGTGGATGTGCAGTGGGCATGGTGGTTGCAATGGCCTGTGTGCTGTAGCAATGGCTGCAGAAGGATACCCTGAAATTCCCAACTAGGGAAGGAGGGAGGATTCTGTCTCACCCTCCCCTTACAGAGTCATGACTAGGGCTTTACTCAGGAATCTAGGATCACACCTTTTATTTAGCCCATTTGTTCAAAGTAAGCTCTGATATTTAACCTCTGGAATCACATATCACATCAGTCATGGACCCAATTGATTCAATTTCATATCAGCGCAGGCCTAGGATACAGCAGCAAGCCTAACAAAATCCATACATTAATACAAGTACCTTGTGCAATACATATATGTAAATATAGCATACAAACATGACACGGCATTTGTGATGCTTCCTGGTGGTAGCCACAGTTTCAGGGCGCCTCGCTACTATCTGTGCTTGCTGCATGTCAGAATACCACCAGTCTGTGGCAACACAACCCCTGCCTCCCAGGCCTCCACCACTGGCCCTGCTTTTGCTTTACAGGTTAACAATAGGAACACACCAACCCCAGGTCCTCCAGCCATCCCTCTAGAGTGCCCAGTCCTGACCCACTGGACACACATGGAATTCCTAGATCTTCTGTTCCCAAAGAGGACCAGCTCACCACAGAACACAACTCCACTTAAGACACAGTATTTAGATTTGTTGGTAAAGGAAGCAAATATATGTTTTTTTTTAAACAAAGAACAGAAATTCAAATAGTAGCAAGCAGAAATATTAGCAACAAAGGGTGACAAATAAAACAAAATCATAGCATGCATTCTAGACTCTAAATTTAAATAATAAGATGTTGTCATGTCATAGAGAACAAAAGTTCACCCTAAATTCTGCCAGTTTATTACAACCAGGTTTCGCTGTGTTCTTCCGTTCACGAAACAAGCATACTGTCCTCTTGCCTCCCCGGTGGAAAGATCCAGAGTTCTGCTCTGTCAGTCTTGTTATAGTCCAAAAATCCTCTGTCTGCATCTGCAACCAGGATCCCCACCCTCACTTGTGTTTTTCTGTCTAGAATCAACCCTGGAGACTGTGCAATTACCTGATTAGCATTTTGCTCAGACTGTAAATGGGTGCCCGTTGTGAACTATACA
This sequence comes from Gopherus flavomarginatus, assembly GCF_025201925.1. Taxonomy (NCBI): domain Eukaryota; kingdom Metazoa; phylum Chordata; order Testudines; family Testudinidae; genus Gopherus; species Gopherus flavomarginatus. Next base: position 75,918,528 of record NC_066625.1, on the reverse strand, counting down.
ATACTCAATTTATATGTTGATAGACAGATACATAAACGTTTCTTGCCTGAAAGAAACTCGTTTCTCACCTTTTGATGACTAGCCTCAAGTCGCAGACCTTAAGAACATAATTTTCAGTATACACACATAACTTCTTATATATTATCCATACCTATATTTTACCCTGAGTAGGAAGACCAGTGTGACACAGGCTTTCATTAGACACCTTTCATGATACTCTTTGGTGAACTACTATGTGGATATCAGACACAGGGGAATCCCTGATGCACTCTAGTGCCCTCTGCCATGTGGCCACAAGAGCTCCCAGGGTTACAGCATTAATAGCCACAGGACACAAGTCTCTAGAAAAGTGCCTGAGATTATAGGGGTATAGTCCTCAAGTACCATCCGTGAAAGCTGTCTACATGTATCTGGGAAGAATTCAGTGCTTGAAGATTGTACTGAAGATAAATCTCAGCCCCTCCTTACCTTAATTCCATTGCGTCAAGGCACCATGGAGAACAAATATAGAGGGACTGTCTACAGTGTCTTTGCTTTGCAGACTTAGAAATCATTTTTTCTCTCAGCACAAATCAAGAGTGTGAAGAGGAGCACTTAAAGAGATGGAAGGCATTGTAAGTGATGCATTGCAACAAATGTAGCATATTTAGACTGATTTCTTATAACTGTGATACTCTGAGAATATGGGGGTTAGATTTTCAACCTCAGATCCAACTGCTTTGCAGTGCCACAGCATAGCATTCCTCCAGATCTTCAGCTGACCTAGATGTCCCTATGACCTCTGTCTTTTTCAGAGTCACTGTTGAACAAGATACAGTGCCCCCCCCCCCCATTCCTGTAAAGGTGACCTACATTCTTTGCTCCTAGATGTATGACTTTGCATCTGGATGCATTAAAGCACATGTTATTTGAATGAGCACAATCTACCAAGTAATTCCGCTTGTTCTGTGTAACTGAGCTGTCACTATTTACAGCTCCACCAATCTTATAGAATCATAGGACTGGAAGGGACCTCGAGAGGTCATCTAGTCCAGTCCCCTGTACTCATGGCAGGACTATATTATCTACACCATTCCTGACAGGTGTTTGTCTAATCTGCTCCTACAAATCTCCAAGGATGGAGATTCCACAACTTCTCTAAGCAATTTATTCCAGTGCTTAACCACCCTGACAGTTAGGAAGGTTTTCCTAATGTCCAACTTAAAGCTCCCTTGCTGCAATTTAAGCCCATTGCTTCTTGTCCTATCCTCAGAGGTTATGAATAATATTTTTCTCTCTCCTTCTTGTAACAACCTTTTATGTACCTGAAAACTGTTATGTCCCCTGTCAGCTTTCTCTTTTCTAGACTAAATAAACTCAATTTGTTCAATCTTTCCTCATAGGTCATGTTTTCCAGACCTTTAATAATTTTTGTTGCTCTTCTCTGGACTTTCTCCAATTTGTCCACATCTTTCCTGAAATGTGGCACCCAGAACTGGACACAATACTCCAGCTGAGGCCTAATCAGTGCAGAGTAGAGAGGAAGAATTACTTCTTGTGCCTTACTTAAAACACTCCTGCTAATACATCCCAGAATGATGTTCGTTTTTTTGCAACAGTGTCACACTGTTGATTCATATTTAGCTTATGGTCCACTATGACCCCCTGATCCCTTTCTGCAATATTCCTTCCTAGGCAGTCATTTCCCATTTTGTATGTGTGCAATAGATTTTTCCTTCCTAAGTGGAGTACTTTGCATTTGTCCTTATTGAATTTCATCCTATTTCAGACCATTTCTCCAGTTTGTCCAGATTATTTTGAACTTTAATCCTCTCCTCCAAAGCACTTGCAACCCCTCCCAGCTTGGTATCATCTGCAAACTTTATAAGTGCACTCTCTATACCAGGGGTAGGCAACCTATGGCACGGGTGCCGAAGGCAGCACGCAAGCTGATTTTCAGTGGCACTCTCACTGCCCTGGTCTTGACCACCGGTCCGGAGGCGGGGGGGCTCTGCATTTTAATTTAATTTTAGATGAAGTTTCTTAAACATTTTAAAAGCCTTATTTACTTTACATACAACAATAGTTTAGTTATATATTATAGACTTACAGAAAGAGACCTAAAAACGTTAAAATGTATTACTGGCATGTGAAACCTTAAATTAGAGTTAATAAATGAAGACTCAGCACACCACTTCTGAAAGGTTACTGACCCCTGCTCTATACCATTATCTAAATCTTTGATGAAGATATTGAACAGAACCAGATCCAGAAATGATAGCTGTGGGACCCCACTTGTTATGCCCTTCCAGTGTGACTGTGAACCACTAATAACTACTCTCTGGGAATGGTTTTCCAACCTGTTTTGCACCCACATTATAGTAGCTCTATCTAGGTTGCATTTCCCTAGTTCGTTTATGAGGTCATGTGAGACAGTATCAAAAACCTCACTAAAGTCAAGATATATCAATCTTTGTGTCATCTTCAGACTTTATAAGCAACATCTTCCAAATCATTACTAAAGATATTGATTATCACAGGGCTGAGAAAGTCCCAAACCAGAAAACACTGCCATTTGATGAAGATTCTCCATTCACAATTACTTGTTGAGATCTATCAGTGAGCCAGTTTTTAAATACATTTAATAGGCATGATACTGATTTTGTCTATGTGATATGTAAAGAATGTATGTCTGCTTTAAAAAAAACAATCTTATGGTTCAAGGACTAGCCTAGGATTTGTGAGACCTGGGTTCAAGTCCTTGCTCCTCCACAGACTTCATGTATGACTTTGGGCAAGTCTGTCTGTGCTTCATACATATCTGTAAAATGAGGAAAACAGCACTGCCTGGCCTCACAAGGATGTTGCAAGGATAAATCCATTAAAGAGTGTGAAGTGCTTGAATACTACCAGAATGTAAGAACTACCACTATATAAGAACCACACAGAATTTACATTTAGACAGAAATCAGTACAATTTTTTCAAGAATTAAATAATTTCCCCTTCTCCCCACTGTGTCATTTTTGAATGTTTTTCCAATGGTGGCAGGATACCACAGACAGGCTTGAGTTACAAAGTTTAACTCTAGGGCTGCATTTTCCCCAATGTTCAGGGGCATTCACATGTATGATTTTGTTTTGGACTTCCCTATGTGCTACAATGTTTTATGTAGTATATTCTTGCATGATAAACTGAATCTAAAATAGCCTTGAAAACCTACCCATGTTTTAAAATACATTCATATTCCCAGAGCATAAGTAATTGGGGACGGGGGTGGGTAAATGGGGATGTTGCTGTTGCCTTAAGAACATCAAGACCTTATAAACCCCAGGCTTTAGCAAAGGTAGATCTGAAAACCAAACATCCATGGCCACAGCCTTTACCCATTTTACATTGTATTTAAAAAGCAGCTCATCTATATAGCACTCAGCTCTTACAGTGCACTTTTCATGTACAAAGATGTGCGTTACCTGATTTACAATTTTTTTGTATTGGCATAGTTTTCATAACAGTGATGATCAGTTCATTAATTGTCACAGACAATCATACACTTGGAAGAGCAGTACTATTCATTATACTAACAGTTACAATTTTTACAAAATTATTTAAAATGATTTAAAAGTGACTTTAACACGAACAGGACGGGGCCCATTATTTGTAGCCTGATACAATTTAGCCTAATATTGGTGGGATCTGAGGACCAAATGCTGGCACTTTGCGCCAATCCCATTATGCAGTTTCAGCAGTGCAATAGGAGCAGAAGCTGGTTGCATTTCCACTGATGGGAACTCCCCTGACACAGAAGAGTCACCAGCTTGAGTAGAGCTTTCATAGCTGACGCCTTTGTGGCCTTCCCTTTAGCATCTTTAGAAATTGCTACCAGTGGTAGAATGTAGAACAGGCCCAAAGGGCCAAAATCTGCTGGGACCAGGACTGGGGGAAAAACAAGCCACAGGATCTGAGAGCTGTCAATAGCTCCTTGATGGTCTTTCCCTTAAATTGCACTCAGCTGAGGCTTGGCAAAGGATCTGGGTCAAATTATAAAAAGAGAACAAAACTATAACCTACAGGCCCTGACATCAATAGATTTTACTGACACAATTTGGCCCTTCCACTTAAAAAAACAAACAAGCAAAAAAAAAAAAACCACAGGAAAAGATATGTCTGGCTCCTAACTCGATATTTTCTCTCCATAAAAGCTCCAAGGTACTTAAGTTTTATTTGCATCCTCTGACAAGATAGAACATTAAGTTCTCTCCACTAGATTTGCTGCAGAGTACAGCATGGAGCCTGCTTTCGTTCCTGCCCTCGACTAATCTACAGAGTTGAGGCTTGCTGAGAAATGTCACTTTTTGACGGTCATTCTTATAAACGTAACACAACACACAGCTAAGTAAGCAAAATGCTAAACTGTCACAGGCTTCATAATGTATTGTCCGTAACTGGGTTACTCAGCAGGTTTTGTGGTTTAATTTAAATGAATTTGGTTTAATTCACTGTACACTCTTTAGCAGACAGGGAAGGACCAGGTTTGATAAAGAAGTGCCTGTGCTCTAAAAACTTCCAAAATGAGGCCTAATTCCACAGTTGCTTCTTGTGCAGATCTCCCATGAAAATCAGTGACACACACACATACACACACACACCCCTGGATCCCCACCATGGGGTAACTAAATGTCCACATTCAGGGCCAAGTCTTGTAAAATCACTCCACAACATGCTACTCCATCCCCTTTAATCTGCCTTTTATGATGCATGTTAGGTGTCCACAACACCTGGGTGCACCAAAGTGCAGTAAAAACCAGTAGTGCAGAAGCCATTTTGAGTAAGCTATAAAGGAGAGTAGCAATTTTCTACTTTTTGTATAGGTGAATTTATTGGGGCCAGCTCTGCCCTGAGTGTGTTTGATACACACCTCCTCTAAGTCCTCTGGATGACTAGGATTTTGCTTGCTAGTTTCCCATAATCTTCCCTCCCATAATCTTCTTCACTCCCAAAAAGAGGTCTATATTGACTTTCTTTATGCTACATTTTAATATTCTCGATAATGAAATCTATAAAACAGAGACGGCTAGAATTCTGACACATCAAGCCATGTGTACTGCACATAAATCCACCAGCATGGGGACAGCATGCTTGTTTGGCTACTAATTCACAACACAACAAAATCTCCTGACTACATAGCTATGTATCAGAACATAAATCAGGTTAAAGCAAGCAGCCAAGAGTCACCGGTTTATCAGGACAGAAACACACGCTTCCTTTTTCTGCCATTAGAAGGGTTATCACCTCCTCCCAGCTGGAATGAACAAACAAGAGGACTGTTTTGAATGCCAGAAAAGCCCATGAATTCCTTTATGCTCATAAACATTATTGCAAATGAGCCTGAGCCACTATATGTTTGTAGTGCTGCTAGATAAGCCTCTAATTTTCTGATTTAAGGGCAATAAGAAGTCAGTTCAAGTATATTTCCTATGTTATGTTTAGCCATTTGCCTGCACATCTTGGTCAGTGACTAGTTATTAGGAGCCAGATTCTGCCATTTTCATTCATGCTGAATAACCCCCCTTCCTCCATAAGCTGAGCCTTTGAAAACCATTAGTGTTATTTATTCCAGCTATATTCTGATATTTATCTATTGCTCTCATTTTGAAAATTAAAATATTTAAATTTATATTTCTCTCAAAGCACATTACCAACATAATTTAATTAAACCTCCACAAAACTCCATGCAGGATATTATAGATTTCAAGCTGATCACCTTAGATAACTATATCCAAAAGAAATTAAAATGCTTGATTTCATGACACACGTGATTCAGTTCTCTGTGAAGTATGCTGTTATAGCCAACTGCTGTCGCACTACTAGTGATGATTAGGGTTTTGAAATTCATGACCTAAATGCTCTGTTTGTTTCACATTAACTTAAAGTAGAGGTGCTTTCAAAAAGGTATGCAAAAGACAGAGTGCAATTTGAATAATACAATAAAATCTACCTTCTGAAATGAGAGAAATTTCAAATATATGACTACATACAGTTACATTAATGACTAAAATGTCCAAAAACACCTATCAGGGTTAATGTCAAACCACACAAGCAAAGATTTCAAATGAACAAATGCTGTTAAAACATTTGTAGGAACTTTACTTCATACAACTATCAAGAAATACTGACATTAGGTTTATTTTATATTTGCATATGTTGCCATTTGTACACTGCTTTAGCCAATCAGCTCCTTTCAGGTGCAATCTAAAGGCCATCCACTTAATGGGAGTCCTTCCATTTACTTGGCACTTGATCCAGAACCCATGGAAAAACATATCCTCAGATGATTTTTCTGATTGATACAGTTAAGATGGTTTTTTAACTTTGAAGTCAGTGTGATAGAACAGTCCTCACAAGGTGAGTGGAAGCCCAGACTGCTGGTTTGTGTAAAGGTAAATTGATGGTTTTTACATTTTAAATCTTCAGTATGGCCCAAACAGGAACAGGAAAATAGAAACCAACTATAGGATTTGTGCTGCAGGGTGAGTATCTCCTTTCCTCTTTCCGATTGCCCTTATTCAGAAATAATAGCAATTTAAACACCTTTACAGTGGAGTAGTGTGCTAGTGGCATTTTCTTGGAGTTGGGTAAAACTGTTGACTTTTGCTGCTAGCAGCTTGGGAGACTCCTTTTTGGGTTAGGTGGAAGGAGCTGATGGGCCAGAATCCATTAGTGGGTAGGACTAAGATTAGAAAAGATTGTTTCAGCCTAGAGAAACTCATTGCTGTTTGGAACCATGGTTTAACGGTATTGCCAACCTCAAGAGATCAAAGAGACATATATATATAGCGTTTTTGATCTGTCTTTTGATTTTTGAACTTCTCCTGCCCAGGTGTGTGTGTGTGTGAGAAAGAGAGAGAAAATTAGTGTAATCCGCTCTCTAACTTAATCTACTGGGTAATTGATTTTGGTCCTTGCTGCAGGAACTCTCACCCTCACATCTGCTTGTCCCCTGCTCAACAATTAATCATGTCCCTGAGTCCTCCCATCAGTTTTGTCCCCACACAGCACCTGTCCCAGTTTCACTTCTGGTCCTCCTGGGATTCTTCAACTCCTCCCCCAACTTCCCAGACCTGGGGGGACTGCAGCAGGCTCCCCTCTCTTCCTTCCCAGGATAGGGGGAGAGCTCCAGGGGCTCTTCACCCACCCCTTCCCAGGCCAGGTGCTGCAAGGGGGAGGAGCAGAGATGCCATCCCATCTCCATTGTTCACAGGATGGGAGGAGCTGCCCTAAGCCAGCCCCCTGCCCCCTCCATCGTGAGAATGCCAAGTGATGAAGAGATACTCTGTTGGCTTCTGGCAGGGCTGAACTTCACAATAGGGCTGGAGCTTCTCACATCATCACGAGACAGGTGCCAGCCCAGTTTGAAATCCTATCACTTGTGAAAAATTGTGAGAGTTGGTAACATTGGTTTAACCAGGAACCTGCTCCCACCTTGAGAGTGTCAAGACTGTTTAGCAGCTCAGACTAGCCAGGGTCTTACTCTACCTTTGAGGAGCTGACTCAAATCTGGGAGTTTAGTACAGCCGAGGAGTTTACTTCAGCAGGATGTGTAGTATAGCTAGGACTGTTTTGCCAGTCAGTGCAAAAAGTGCCAGTCTCCCAAGTGGCTCAGCAAAACACAAAACAAAACAAAACAGCCAGTGAATCAGTGGAGCAAAGGAGGGGAAAAAAGCTCAGCAGCACAGCGATATGGCAGCATCCAGTGGAAACTGGTACCCAGGATAACTACCCTACTCAACTGCTCCTAAAACTGGCCCTGGGTGTGGCTCAGACTCATAAAGTTAACTCTACTTTTAAAACATCTCTCAAACACTGAGGCCTGGTCTATACTAGGGGGATGGAAAACCGATCTAAGTTACGCAACTTCAGCTCCATGAACAACATAGCTGAAGTCAACATACTTAGATTGACTTACCATGGTGCCTTCACCACGGTGAGCTAACTGCTCCCATCTACTCTGCCTGCGCCTCTTGTGGAGATGGAGTGCAGGAGTTGACAGGAGAGTGCTCAGGGGTCGATCGCTGCCCGCTGATCTGGCGGGTAATGTAGACATACCCTGAGATTTGTAGGAGGAAGCAAAGAAGACAGTGGCAGAGAAATGGTGAATAGATGCCAGGCTCTCTATTCACATCCCTATGCTCAGCCCATTAGACCATTGCAGCAAACAGCATTTGGTAGAGAACTGCTGGTTAACAATGTGCTGCAGGGTAAGTTCTCCAAAAAACAGAGATGCTACTTCCTGCTGGGGAGCAAAAACAAAGGAGTCCAGGACAGGGCAATCACAGGCTACAGACAGAGAATAGTAGGAAGTTTTGTTACTGCATATGCCATATTGGTTTCTGTTCTCAAAAAAGGACATATCTTGAAATTGGCTTGCTTTTCGTAAGATGGCACCAGCGGTGGAAGGCACAGTGTAATGCTGACAGACCTCGGTAGGTAGGGTTGAAAGTGGGACCTCTGAAGCTTAGTGTCTGAGTCTCTACTGCATGAACTAAAAGCCACATGGACCTTACTTAAGCTTGTGGCAGATTCATCAGTCTCTAGCTGGGCTAGTGCCATTAGAGCGGGACAGAGCGCCACACCAAGCAGGCAGGAGTTACAACAGAATATTAGAAGCCCCAGTGGGAGGGGTAATATTGAAGTGGCTGCTACAGAGCCTGTGTAACTGCAAGTAACTCCCCTACCAGGCCTGAGAATCAACAGAAATGCGGAATGTGTCTGGAAATGCTTCAAATGCTTCAAATGCTTTATGAAAGCCACAGGTGCCACCAAACGGGAGGATGAGCAAAATATTGCTCTGCTGCTAGTGGCAAGGACGAAAGTGCAAGATGTATGCAATGCATCTCATACAGATGGTGGTAAGGAAAGAGAGGAAAGCTTTGCAGAAACAATTGAAAGGTTTGTGGATCATTGTGTCCTCTAGAGAGGTGTTTTTCACAGGCTTATAACTAAAAAATCAATCCTTGAATACAGAATATTAAATCAGACTCGCTTGTTAAAGACCAGACTGATCTGAGGTGTAACAATAAGAATGTCCATGAACGACTAAGGAAGGTGAATCTGACTTTAGAAAGGTGAATATGTGTACAAACAGAAAGCCCAGAGCAGGGATTGGCAGCCTTTGGCACGTGGCCCATAAGGGTAAGCCCACGGTGGGCCAGGATGGTTTGTTTACCTGCAGTGTCTGCAGGTTCAGCCAATCGCGGCTCCCACTGGCTGCACTTCGCTGTTCCAGGCCAATGGGGGCTGTGAGAAGCGGGGTGTGGGCTGGGCCACCTCTTCCTGCAGCCCCCATTGGCCGGGAGAGGTGAACCGCGGCCAGTGGGAGCCACGATTGACCAAGTTTGCGGATGCTGCAGGTAAACAAACCATCCTAGCTCGCCAAGGGGTTACCCTGACGGGCCACTTACCAAAGGTTGCCGATCCCTGGCCTAGAGAAAGGCACAGAGCATATGACATTTTGTCCAACAGTTAAAGCAGCCAGGGAGAAGTTCACAGAATATAAAATGGACAAGGACAGAAACACAGAAAGCAGGAAATAATGCCAGTGATGTGGCAACTTGCATGAGGATAGGAAATGCCCAGCACAGGAGCTAATATGCATGAACTGCAATAAACTCAACTATTAAACTCAAATGTGCTGAGAAAGCAGGACATTTAGAAAGGGATCTAAAACAGGGAAGTGTGCTATAGAGTAGCAGGTGCAACGCTTCTTGTACAATGTCACATGGTCTTTGAGTTTCCTGAGACACACTTGCTGCTGGGGAGCCAACACAAAAATCCTGGACGGCAAAGTTGCAGGCTATAGCTAGAGAGTAGTACAGGGGTGGACAAATTTTTGGCCCAAGGGCCACATCAGCGTTGCAAAACTGTATGGAGGGCCGGGTAGGGAAGGCTGTGTCTCCCCAAACTGTCTGGCCCCTGCCCCCTATCCGCCCCCTCCCACTTCCTGCCCTGACTGCCCCCCTCAGAACTCCTGACCCATCCAACCTCCCCTGCTCTTTGTCCCCTGACTGACCCCTCCTAGGACCCCCACCCCAACTTCCCCCAAGGACCTCATTCCCTATTCAACCCTCCCGCTCCCTGTCCCCTGACTGCCCCTGGGGACCTCCTGCCCCTTATCCAACCCCCACCCCCTTACCATGCTACTCAGAGCAGCAGAAGCTCACAGCCCCACTGCAGCCAGCTCCGCTGCCCGTGCTGCCCGGCAGGAGCAGCAGGCCACAGAGCTGGCAGCACGGCGAGACTGCAGGAGAGGGGCCGGGGGCTAGCTTCCCCGGTCGGGAGATCAGGTGCCAGATGTGGTCCGCAGGCCATAGCTTGCCCACCTCTGGAGTAGTAGAAAGTTTTGTGACCTTATTGCTGTACGTAGTTTTCATTCTCAAGAAAGAGTTTATATCTTGAAACCAACCTACTCACTGGTAAGATACTACAATAGAACCTAACGTAGGCACCTCAGAGAAGGACATGTTCTCCACCTCAATGAGCTATCAGTCTAGCTAGTCAAAGTGACACATTAAATCAGGCTGACAGGGAGTAGGGAGGGGATGGGGAAGGAAGGATGAGGAGTACTATGATACATTGACTTTGTTTCTCAGTAGTAGACAGAGTAGTGATGCTGAGTGATGTAGTTTTCAGCAATCTCAGGAAGCTACATGCTGTGACTGTACTAGCAGCTGAAAAGCAAGACTAATGGCTGCAAACTCAAGGCTAAGCTAAAACATTAACAATCCCACCAGGGCATGTTCAGTCAATAGAGGTGAAATTTTGCTGGATCTCTCCTCTGTCCAGAAACTACCCTTCCCCACAAAAGGATTCTGCTACTACACTTCACTTACCGCAATTTTGGTTGAAGGCCTGGGGCCCTTTATATCTCCACATCTTCAGATGTTGCTGGAGATGTTTGACTGAAAGGGCAGCTGTTTTATTCATGGTACCTAGCTGCCTCACATCCTTCTACCCCAGATGAGTGATGACTAACAGGTAGCAGAGAAACAGCCCGAACTCTCATTCTCTGCTGCTGTTCCTGGCAAGACTTCCAACGTTCACCTTAAGCTGGGCTCCCAGAAGCCCTAGATTACACTTTAGGGAATTACACAAGAAAGATTAAGGTTTAATATTAGTTCATTAGGGTATTTTTCATTCCATGAAGAAAACTGTGTCCCTTTTTATGCCAGCAACAATATGCTGCTGAGCTAATGAAAAACAGAGCTTGAGAGAATGGTAGCACTAATGATGTAGGGGAGTTTTATAAACAGATTTAATTGGCTAATGTTTCCTAACTTGTCAAGGAAGGATATTAGTTTCCCTTTCATTACCGAAAAAAAAGACCCTTGAAGTCTAATCTTAAAACACAGAGACAATTTAGCATAGCATAACTCTAATGCTGCTAGTGCTGGAGTTAGATTACCGACATCCATTTGAAGTTACTACTCAATGCTAAAAGCACAAACAAAAATGAACAATCAGAGTCATGAATTGTGAAATTGTCTTATACCCTGGGATGAAAAGTGCGCTCTCTGAGAGACCGGAAAGCAGGCACAGAGCACTCAAGGGACAAATTGGTGGCACTCAACCTTTGTCCACCATTCTTGTGATTCTGTTTTTAAAAACAGAACTATTAATTCAAAGCTTGGTGCAGAATCCTTCGCTAACTTTTTTACCCAGCAGGTTAACAGCTAGAAAATCCAACTACCAATTCCCACATGCTGTATTTCAGCCAAAAATGCATTTAGACTCATTCTCATTCTTGTGAATATTACAGTGATTATATACTTGATTCTAATTGGTGTTTTACTATTTTATAATCCTCAGAGTTCAAAGAGCACTTTAACCCTTTAACACATCCGCATAATTGCTGCTATCTGTGCATGACAGGAAGACTTATTTGTCATGCAGCAACTTTCATATATTTAAAAATACATACAACACAACCTTGATTTTCTGAACTCTGATTAGCTGAAATTCCAGGTTAACAAAAGGTTATGTTCCTTGAGTTTGCATAGACCTGTGGAGCTTCAGTTTTAGGGAGATCCATAGGACTGAAATTAAGCCCTTAACTCCCTGTGAAGTTTCTATACTTAGGAGGTTCACAGGGTTGAAGCTTCTGGTTATTTCAACCTGCAATTTCACAAAGGTTACAGATGTCCCCCAAGAGCTCCATAAAATCAGGGTTTGCATCTATCTAGCCTTCTAAGTTCTTATGTGGCTCTGTCCCTGTGGTATGTCCACACTTTTTTATTTAAAAAGCTTGGAAAATGAGCACCTTGTGCATTTTTATTGAGCAGCATCCTGAGACATGCTAAGCACTTTATGCTCTGCAGCACCCAGGTTATACTTAAAGAAAATGTTATTTATGTATTTATTTACTGTGGCCAATATAAGAACTCACTGAAAAACTCAGACACAATTTGGAGGTCCCTCACTTTCAGGGCAGATTGAGGCTAAGATTAGGAGACAATACAGTTGATCGTGAAAGAAAGAATGAAAGAAAGAAAGAAAGTTTGCTCTCAGGTACAAACATTATAGGGTGATCTCATGTGTTATAAATATGACAGGAATTCTGGTATGAAATTGGGAGCAGATTCTCAGCTGGTGTAAATTGTCATTGGTCCATCTTCTTTATAACTTGGTCCACTTATCTGAGATGGGTCTAGGTTGATACGATGGGGCCAGTTTACACCTGGTAGAAATTTCAAAGAATGAGAAATGTCAACAAAATTTTGTATTGACATTTTTAATTTCAACAAAAAGATGGGAAAATGTTTTTGCAAAAATTCTTATGAATTTTACCTGCTAGTTTTTGATTGCTCTAGTTAATATCCATCAACTTTAGTGGTCAATGTTTTCTTATTTTAGGCAAGGTTAGTTTCACCAAGACAGCAAAATATGGTGCAAGATTTATAGAAATAAAATTAACCTTTTGAACTGATAATATGACAACTTTTGGTGGAATTTCTTTAAGTTCTTTCAGTTGTTTTTGATGTATTTCATCAAATTAGTTCTACAATGAAATAAACTAGGAATATTCTGATGCTCTGATTCTTATGAAAAATGATGATTGCAGCATCATCTATGGGACAAATTATTTTCTCATTTACATCTGTGCAACCCCAAAAAAGTGGAGTTTCATGGATGGAAATGAGAACAACAATGAGGTTTCTAAATCTGCTAACTTTGCACCGAGATGGTAAACTGATCTATTGGACCAAAATCTTACTGAATTATCCACATACAAATTATTTGAATAGAGCTTTAATAATAACAGTTTCATTCTCCCATTGCCATATGCGTATACTTCCTGCTGACATGAATGACAGATATGGTCTTGGAAATAGTCCCATTAATTTATCACATTGCATTCAGATCATGCATAAAAGCTGAACTTCAGTTTAAAAGGCTCCTGATTAGTTAAATGCATTTCCAAGATCACCAACACATTATCAGAAGGGGATTATTTTTATGAATTGCATGACTATCACTGTACACAATTCTGTGGAGTCACACACCATAATGAGAATTTAGAAGTGTATCAGATTGAGAAAAACACCACAGGTTAAGTCATGTCCCCACTTATGTGAGCATTTTAGAGCCTATAATCGAAGACTAAGCTCTATGTGCACAAGTAGTAAGGGAGCATACGCACACATCACACATACTGGAGAAACTGGGCAGCAGTACATCTAGTCCTGCTGACGGTAAGCACCATCCCACTGACAGAACTACAAACGGAGACACAGGCCTGCACCAAATGGGCTGCTATTGCAAATAATCCCTCTCTACAGACTGTGTGACACCAGCAAGCAGTAGTCAGTGCCACCATCCCTAACAAACTGTGCTGCCTGGGACAGCTGGACCAAATTCCAATGATGTAATGCAGTGCCTCGAGTGAGGTGTGTTAGCTGACCAAACAACCCTTTGCAATCAGCACAGCTGTGTACCATAAATAACCAGTGTGGTGAGATTATTTCTTCTGTTTAAGTAGGGGTGCCCTGCCCACTCCTCACACATGCGGGTGTACTGCTGATCTGTCATGAGGGCACAGCCTGCCTGACTACTGGAGCAGGTCTTTGATGTTAGGCTACGGTCTAGCCCTATGTGAGTTTATGCCATAAAGACATCCAGTCCCTCATTTAAGAAGGTTGCAGTTTTCAAGCACTCCCTCTCAATCACAAAGCCACTTACTTAAAAAGAAGTAATGCGGGTGATTTATTTCTCTGGGGCGTGCAGCTGTGCCCATTCCACAACCTAGCTGTGAGGAGAAGACATGCAGAAAGAGTGGAGTCTTGCATCTTGTGCTAACAATGAAAAGACTTTGACTTGGCCTGGGTTTCAGCGGAAGTGAGTACCTTTCTCTGAATCCGCCCTAGCTTTGGCCCCACAGGTTAGAATCTGGGCTCTGTGACTTACAGCACCACCTGCTGTGGTGGGAAGAGAAGCAACTATGAACTAAGAAAGCTTGATTCATCATCGCCTCGGGCAGTTTACTGTTGCCATTAGAGAAGCGGTACTTAGTATAAGATTCCACCTTGCCTGATTCCAGTCTGGCTGTCCTTCAGAGCACATCAATGTGTTAAGTATATTACAAACATATTAATTTCACCAGGGACTTCATTGAAAGCATGTTAACCAAATTATTTTCTAGCTAACATGAATCATTACAAGGCAGACATAGGATGCAGTGAAAAAAAAATCAGCATATTAGTGAGGGGGAAAAACCTTAAGAAATTCAGTAGTTGGGAAAAGAAGCCAAACATTTAGATGCTTTTCTGACTCTTTGACTATCTTGACTTTGCAGATTTGCCCTAGAAATCTTGTGAGAACAGACTCTCGTGAAATTAACAGTGTTGCCTTTTCCCATTTCTGACCAGCTCCAGGAAGTGTAAAGACCTGCAGAAATGAAGAACAATGTGGGAGGGGTGAAGGTAACCCAGACTTGTTTGATCATCAGAAAGTTGGGTTCTGGTTCAGTTCAAGTCAGTTTTTATTCTATCTGTGCTGTAGTTGTGCCAACCTAACCTCGGATGTAGACACGACTAGCTCAGCGGAAAAATGTTTCCGTTGACCTGGCCACTGCAGCTCAGGGAGGTAGGTTACTTACCAGGGATGGGAAAACCCCTCTGCTGGTGTTAGATGCATCTACACTACGGTGCTACAGCAGCACACTTACTGCTCCATAGCTGCGCTACTATACTGCTCATAATGTAAACATTTGCTGTCTGCTTCCTCAAGAATACAGTGGAGTGGACTCCTGCACGATGTGGAGCCCCATTGACGTCAATGGGCCTCTGCACAGACCCAGGGGGTTTATTCATGTGGTACATCATGCTAAATTAGGGACTTGGTTTCTAACCCATGTTGTACCACTGCTTCACTGTTGAACTATGGGCAAATCATTTCACTTCATCTGTAAAATGGGCATAATACTTTATCCCACACAGGGCTGTTATGAGGTTTAGGGTTTAATTAATTAATATTTATAAGCCACTTTGAGATCCTTGTCTGAGAGGCCCTATATTCAGTGTATTGGAGTCAGAGCTATTTCATTTTACTCTGCAATGCTTTGGATATCAAAATGTTTTCTGATATTATATTTTTGCAAAGCCACCACATGTGTAACGGGGATGATGGAAATCATCCAGTACTGAGACCAAGTACAGTTACATGTCTGCAATGTAATAAATGACATAATGACAGCACAATCAAATGCAACAAAATGAAAGTAGTAAATTGCAACAGAAAGTCCGGCAGGCCCATGAATGATGATGATGATCTAGGTTAATTCAATAGAGGATGCTCTCTGCTCTGCAATAAATCTGAAACACTGTGTTGAGGGAGTGTGTCTTTATAATGTTCAACAAAAATATGTGCAGAATCAACTTCAGCTCTGAAATGAAATGATATCATTTGCATTCCAATTATTCCAGTTCCAAGATGACTCATTGGAATCCTAGTGTCCTAGGCATAAGGGCTTAATTTTAAAGAGTCTGTAGTGAATATTTTGGAAAAGGTTTTAGAAACGAATATTCTATATGCCTGGCTAATCAAGTGAAAAACTATTTCCTTGCTAAGTATTACTTAAGGAGACACTGGGTGTCTTAAAAAGGAAACTAAGAAAAATAGATACATTGAAAGAATAAGAAAATAATTCTTGCAGATTTTACTAGCTTTCTCCTTTAGTAACTTTTAAATAGAAATGGGCCCAACCCACAAAATTTAGGTTCAAGCTTCATACATCTCAAGGTTCTGAGGTGTTCAGACCTATGCCTTTGGATTAAACTACTATATATATAGTGGGTTTTTGCAAATTCTAGTTCCAGATTTCAAACCCTACAAATCTGAGGGGTATTCAGACCTGGGAGAAGAGGGCTGATTCGATCATATCTCTAATTTCTAACATGATGGGCAGTCTTCTATTATATCACGTTGGAAGTTATTCACACCTAATGTAGCACAACGTTTTAACAAGGAATTGAGTCAAACTCATACAATACTTTGGCTTGACTGAGAAATTTTGATCTGCACATGCTCAGGAAGAGTCTTTCAGGTTAGGAGCCATGGGCTTGAGCAGACATGCAGAACGGCCTTTGCACAGTATGCACATTCAGTGTTCCCTGTTTTTAGCAGCAAGTCAGTTCATTTTCACAGCATTAAAATTCAGTCTAGGCAGAGGGCACCACCATTTAAGAAGGCCTTCAGCAATGAATTAAGACAATTAAATGATTTCTCTACAAATGAGGTGTTATCCACCACCAGCAATTCAGGAGAGGAAATCTAGCCAAGCATTATTTATTGTATACAATGCTATTATTATTATTCATTATGTGCATTGTGGGTAAAGCCTAGGAGTCCAGTTATGGATTAGGACTCCATGGTGCCAGGTGGTCTCCAAACACAGATTATGGATACATATTGCAGATTGCCTCCCTCTACTATTCACAAGCCATTATGGAAATTAACAGCAATGTCATTAGTAGACAGAATTTATATTTTCTGAAGAAAAACCCGGAACAATTTTTAAAGCGTCCGCAGAAGAGAGGTTTGGTTTTTTTCCTAGAGAAATGAACCCAGCTTATTATCACTAGACTGTAATGACTTACCCCTCAGTAGTGCTGAGAGAAGCTGGAAGGATGAACATTTAGGAAGAAACAATTCCTAAAAAGAAAGCTAGCCAATAATCATTGGGTACTAAAATACTTGTTAATTTTTTAAAAATGGCTAGCACCATCAAGAAACAGCCAAAAGAAAAAAAATATGAGAGGTTAAACAAAACGATAACAAAATGTTAAACTCTGGAACGAAAAACATTTTAATCACTCTACACATTATGTATCCTAGTCTCTAAATGTCCTGGTAACTAGACATAAGAAAATTAATAATCTCTAATTACTCTCCCCATAACACACACCGAAATTTCTGAGACAAATGACAGAAGATCAATGTTTATAGAAGTAACAAAACATTTTTAGCTTCCTCAGTCACAAAACTGCTGCATTGCTTGGGCTCCATCTGCACTGCATGACCTTGAAATTGCCTGAGTCATGGCCAATTTCTATCTTCAGTTCCAAACAACCACCTTAAATCTTACACAGTGTCATGTTCTCATTGTCTGGGCTTTGTACTTCCCTGCCATTGAAGGATTTTTCACATAAATTATACAGGAAATGAAGCAAAATGTAATTACAATCTCCAACAGCACCAAGGCAGACAGATAGCAACTGACATGGAAAGCAGTTCAACAGTCAGTTTTCAATAAATGTCACTTGGTAGAATGGATAAAAATGAAGCATATATCACTATACTACCCACATCCAGAATTATATTATTATCGCATCATGCAGCCAAAAAGTTATAAAGTTATGGCTATTTCCAACTATCACTGTTGGCAGACTGCTCCAAAGGGACTTCCATTCTTTGCTTTTAAACCTCATTATATGGACTTCAAAATGTATCATCAAATAATATTACGTTGCATTAAATTGAGTTATCCCAATGAAAACGTTTCCACTAAGGTTGAATGAGACATTTGATAATCCATTATCACACCCTTAACTTTTCAACATAACAGATTTTCTCATATTTTTTTTTATAATTCTCAAAAGGAAAAGACACAATTATATCTCACTTTGGAGTAGTCCAAATAGATGTGATTTGATTGATCTGAACAGAAGGCACATTATAGTGATGTATAACAACATTTTTGTCCTTGGAAGAACTCCAAATTAATTCATTCCCATTTTACCTTTCAAGGTACAGCACAATATTTAACCCTAGCTTAACATCGTATTTATTTAAAAGAAGTTATTATGGGAGATCTGTGCTATAAATAACAGCATTAACAAGGGTTAGCAGTAAGTTTCATCTATCCAAAATAGATTTTGCATGGGGAAAATTAGTGGTGATACAACTTCAATATAAAAGTCTGCATTTATGATTAAATAATCATGGAATTCACCGAGCAAGACCTTTAAAATGCAGAAGACACATTTTAAAAGGGATACATATGTAATGCAAATGTTTTTTTCTAGTCTTGTGTTGAAGATAGGTGTTTTCTTTTCCTAGCTTCCATGTATGTAAGAGCTCACTAACTTCACTCCATTCTCCTTGCAAAAGTCTCCCAATGAAGGATACAGCAGATAATAAACTGATAATATACATGATCTTAGCCAGAAAACCAAGATGGTTGAAATGGGGATGAATTCCATTTGCTATAAATCCCTGCAATGAGGTAAATGAGAGTACAGGTCAGATTTGGGCAGGAGAAAATAAACTTGTAATTTTGTGTGGACTATTGCCTTCTTATGTCTAAATTTTCAAAGCAGTGTATTAAAATCAATGCGAGTCTCATAAATAAAATCCTGTGCATCTCTGTTATTTTAACACAGAACTTCTTTCATCAGTAAAAGCCTGAATAAGTCATGTAGCCCCCTATTAAGGAGAGCTGAAACTTATGTAAGGCCTTATCTTCACAGCTGGTTTTTAGCCAGCGGTATACTACACTGATATAGCTCGCCAGTACAAATCCCTAATGTAGACTCAATTAATCAGTGTAAATAGAGACTCTAGTTTTATCCTTTCTCCAACAGCAACAGCGATCAAAAGGGAATTGCCTCTTTGCCTCCTTCTCCCCTCTGGTAGCAGTAGACTGGCCTAGTCATGTAATTCAGCATCGCTGTCTCTACTCGTATCTAAGCTGCCACAATATTTGTACTTCATACCATACCATTCTAGACTCTTCCCTGCTTAGCAATGGTCATTTCTGAAACACTTGAATTCATAAAATATGAATGATTATGAGGCCACCACCAATAAGCCCTGGACACAGATGGAAAATCCTTCTGCCTTCTTAAACCGTGTCCACTCACAGTAAAGAAAGCAGCATGGAGAGTGACAGATTGGCATGCAAGTGGATGACCACAAACAGCACCCTATACTTAGCACGATGGGTTTTCTGGTGGAAGGCCACCTGGCTGAAAAACTTAAGCTACAGTTTTACAGCACTAACTTTGAAGGGTTCTTCTGGTTGATTTTTCAGCATAAAGAGGAGGTGCTATACACACTATATGCAGATATCTACAATAAGTTAAATATTGAGTCAATTGAGGGAAGCACTGGAGGAGGTGAATAGCAGAGTCCAGCCCTTTGCAAGAATGTTCAGACATTCATGCGATTTCACTTTGGATTCTGAGACATCCATGTGGTTATCTCATATCCCCTCTGCAGGATGAAAGACCCAACCTCTTGGTAGAATAGATAACTGGGAATGCAGTAAATTTAAATTCATGGAGTTCTCAATACATTTTAGCCACTCACAATCGTTTTCTCCACTAGAATGTGAACTCTAGAGCCTGTCTCTGATCTCATTGAAGTCAATGCAAGGTTTGCCACTGATTTCAATGGATTAGGATCAGATCTACACTTTGCTTTGAACTTGTATGTACTGTAATTTAGACAGCAGTGAAGAAGGCTGTCAAAGTGTAATAATTTATGATCAATCTTTTTATGTTTCACTTTGTCAATGAGAATTTCCTCCTTATTCAGCTCTTGTAAAGTGTGTTTATTATGCAATTATGCCATTGGTACAACCATTATAAAAAAAGAACGAATAAAAAGAATGTGTTAGGACTTAAAAAGAATTAGGACTTAAGAAACCTAAAATTTTTAAAATAATAATACTTTGTGCTTCAAATAGCTCCTTTCACCTGGGGATCTCAAGTATTTTATGAATACTAAGGAAAGCCTTAATACACTCCTAACTTAACTGTTATTATCCAGATTACACAGACATGCAAATTGAAACACAGAGCAGTTAAGTGATATACCCAAGGTCACACACGCAACTCAGAGGCTAAGCCAGAAACACCATGGGACTCAGGATCTCCATACATCCAGCCCTATGTATTATCCACATTAAATACATGCTTCTTTTCCTCCTAAAGTATAATGGGCACACTTATTAACTTCTCTTTTACTGTTGATTATATTTACTGTATTTGTGATAATTCCCTATTTTAGAATGATATATTAGTAAGTGAAACATTTGTTATGGTCCCCACTCTAGCTGCTTTAGTTAACATTTTGCTTTTCATGTATGTTGAGTAGAGCTGTGCAGAGGACAAAAGTTCTATTTTGCAAAGGATTTTGAAATGTCAAAATTTGGCTTCATTCCAAATTGGAGCAAAAACTAAACAAACAAAAAAACAAAAAAAAACTCTAAAACTTTACAATTCTCCACAAAGGAAAATTTAAAATAATAATAATTTTGGGTGATTCAAAATGTTTTATTTTGATTATATCAATTTAGACTTTATTTTATTTTGTATTATAGTATAAAGCAAAATAAAAATTCAAAACAAGAAATCAAAATATTTAAGTCCCAAAATATTGAAAGTAAACATGTAGATGTTCTCAGAACAGTTAAAAAAAATTAAACCAAAATTCCAGCAAAATTGACCTGATTTTCTGAAGCTTTTTGATTTTGACAGAACTGTATATTTTTATGCAATATGGCTCCTTCGAAATTTCTCTGACCAGCTCTAATACTGAGTTATAAAACTAGACTGGTCAGTTTCATTTTTGGTTTATGGTTATCATTTCCTGCTTCTGCTACCCTCATGCAATTCTGTTGTTCTTGGCTTCCATCATTATGCTAGCTTCCATGTACATTGTTTAAAACAGCTTCACTATTCTTGTTAAGACTGCTAAGACATCTTCCCCTCTGGAGCCTCCTTTTTAAATAAAACCTAGGTCTAATCTACAAATTGTACTGATTTAATTAAATCAAATTCTAACTTCATTTAGTTAAATCGGTGCAACTCTCTTGTGTGGATAACCTTCAATTGATTTAAGAGTAGCTAATATTGATGTAGGTTAATTTGGTAAGCAGTTTAAGGTGCCCACATAATTTAACTATGAATCAATTTAGCAACTGATTTAATTCAATCAGTCCAGTTTGTGTTTGTAGACAAGCCCTGAAATTTGCATTCTAAACTAGAACACATTGTTCCCTTAAACAAAGAAGCTAAAAGATGGACTACAATTGTAAAGCGTGTAGTGGTGTGTATGTAATTTGTTCTCTTGTGACTAGCAGTCATTGCCCTGAAGGAATGCCACCCACAGCACTAAGACAGTGGTTCTCAAACCTTTGTACTGGTGACCCCTTTCACACAGCAAGCCCCTGAAGGCGACCCCCCATATAAATTAAAAATACTTTTTTTATATTTAACGCTCTTATAAATGCTGGAGGCAAAGTGAGGTTTGGGGATGGAGGCGGACAGCTTGTGACCCCCATGTAATAACCTCACAACCCCCTAAGTGGCCACGACCCTCAGTTTGAGAATCCCTGCACTGAGGCGATGAGATTACCGTATGTCAATGAGCAAATCTACAAAAAAAAAAGTGAAAGTTGGCCCTCTAGTCTTATTTTTGCCAATTAAATGATTTTCCTTTGGACTTTTAGCTCCATTATCATGCAATTAATCTTCAGTCATTACAAACACAGATATTCCCTAAATCTGTGCAAATGCCACATACTCTGCCTCCATATCCACTTTGGAAGGACTTCTTTGTTAATGAAGATATATTAGCAATTTATTTTTCAATGTATCTGCATCTGTTGCAGTGACCTGAGCCTTTCCCCTCAATGTGATATGAGTGAGATGGTGTACAAACTGAGTCGTGAAGAAGAGGAGGCTTTTCTTAAGGTGTGATTTTGTGTGCTATGTTTTAAGGAGCTACCGTGGTGAAAGATCTATGTAAGTTTTATTTTTAAAAATTAATGTGTATGTATGAATGGGTTGGATGGCTCAGAGGACAGGTAAAATTCTGCAAAGCCTTCCCTCTCTATGCCACAGTATTAGATTTGATCCAGCTGCTTGAAAGGCATTGAAATATGCTAGTTTCTATGAAATAAATTGGCAGTCAGATTATTTGTCACAGGATGCAAATGTCCATAGCATAAATGCGGCCTTGTTACCAGTATCAACAGAAAAGCTAAGGAAGTATTGGAGGTGGTCTCTCCTGATCAGAGTTAAGGCACTCTACTCAGACAAAGTGAGTTAGTTATTTAAGACATGATACGTGCCACAATTGGGTCACATTAAAAAAACAAAAAACAATCTGTTTTTGCAGAATCTTCTGTTAAATCTACCATAGTAAAGACACCAATGATCTGCAGGGGTAGAAATCAACCACCTCCACTTGGGATTTTTGGTTTTTTTAGATTTTTATTAATTTTTCTACATAGCTGTCAGTGCTTGGGTCTGATGTCAGGGCTATGTACAGTAGGTAGAGCAGTGTGAATACTGCAGTTTTGAAAACTCAAAAAATCATTTTGGCTTGACTCAAAAGAAAAAATTGTAATTTTTTAAAAAGTTAAATTTCAAAAATTTAATTAAAAAAATCAGTTTACAAAATATTTCATTATGTTTTGAGCTTTTAAATTAAAAAAATAATGTTTTCAAGGAAATTTCAAAATGAAAAGTCATTTTGAATCAAAAATTCAAAACAAACATTTAAGACAGTTTCTGAATTTTTTGTGGCTTTTTTGTTTACAATTAAACTGTTTGGTGAATTTGAATTTTTTGGAATTAAAAAAAAGATTTGGCTAAAAATGTTGCCCCAGCCAAGTGTGGACTGATTAGTCATTTCACTATGAGATTCAGCTCTGGCTATGATTCTACTCCATTCATTGTGAAAGATTGACACTTAGATATTACTGTGATGGGCAGCAGGAATTCATAAATAAATACATGGATAGATTTTCTAAAGAGCATTTTATCCATGTAAATATTTGCTGGTCTAAAAGCCATCCAGATTTCTCATTAAGGCACAGATGCGTATGTCTCCATAGTGAATTCTACATTTTTATCAGGTCCTGACTTTTCTCTTTTTACTAGAGGATTTTGGGAAGGTCCTTGGAGTACAAGTCTGTCAGCTACATAAACAATTCTGAGAAATGAGCAACTTGATTTGCTATCTGACAGTTTCTGATCCTGTAGAGTAAGCAGAAAGCTCCACCGTGTGGTAAAATTATTTCTTTGTACGTAAAATACCTGCTATGATGTATGGTTGATTCAAACACCAATAAACCTGACTGAGTTTAGTTTTTTAAAATATAGCTATTTCTCCTTGTTACTCATTTTCTGTAAGTTACTGGCAGCAAGCAGCCTGACTCCAACTATGATTTTACAGATCCAACATAATTCTACAGTACAAAATGCACTGCAACGCTGACAAGAGGATAAAAATATTAATTGCACAAAAAAATTAACGTGACCGTCCAGATCTATAAAATAATAATATATACTCAGTGCAGAAATAGTGTGTGATGTAGAGGAGGCAGGGCCAAACCTGAGTGAATGGCACTGCAACCTGGGGCCTGATTCCTCCCTGCTTTTCTATCATAACCACTGAATCGTCAGAAGGCTTAATGTACCACCACCTCCAGACTTTCTGGGGGAACATTTCTTCTTGGCTGAAAACCTCTGTTCTAGGGGTGAGTGAGAGTGGGGAGGGGCATTCTGAAGTTTTGCCTAGGATGGCAGATTGTCACCAGTGGTGATGAATATAAAGCAGACCTGGAGTGCAAAGAGTACGTTATACAAAATATTTATGACAGTGTGCTCAGAAAGTGAACAAAACTTTTAGCTACTTTAGATGTTATAGTGGCAGAGTATTTTGAATACCTGTCTCCCAGACTGTGACTTTAATCTACTATCCACTTAATATGGAAAGTCTACTTTACTAAAATTTTGTACGGGGATACATGCAATGCTGAACTTTATGACTTTGTCCTCACCCACAACTATTTCACATTTGGGGACAATATATACCTTCAAGTCAGTGGCACTGCTATGGGTACCTGCATGACTCCACAGTATGCCAATATTTTTATGTCTGATTTAGAACAACACTTTCTTAGCTCTCGTCCCCTAACACCCCTACTCTACTTGCGCTATATTGATGACATTTCATCATCTGGACCCAGGGAAAAGAAAAGAAGCCCTTGAGGAATTCCACCATGATTTCAATGATTTCCATCCCACCATCAACCTCAATGTAGACCAATCCACACAAGTGATCCATTTCCTGGGCAACACCTGCTAATAAGCGATGATCACATAAATACCACCCTATACCGGAAACCTACTAACCACTATACTTATCTACATGCCTACAGCTTCCATCCAGGACACACCACATGATCCATTGTCTCCAACCAAGCTCTAAGATACAACTGCATTTGCTCCAACCCTCAGACAGAGACAAGCACCTATAAGATTTCTATCAAGTATTCTTAAAACTTCAATACCCACCTGCTGAAGTGAAAAAACAGATTGACAGAGCCAGAAGAGTACCCAGAAAGTCACCTACGACAAGACTGGCCCAACAAAGAAAATAACAGAATGCCACTAGCTGTCACCTTCAGCCCCCGACTAAAACCTCTCCAGCACATCATCAAAGATCTGCAACCTATCTTGAAAGATGATCCTTCACTCTCACAGATCTTGGGAGACAGACCTGTCCTCGCTTACGAACAGCCTCCCAACCTGAAGCGAATACTCACCAGCAACCACACAACAAAAACACTAACCCAGGAACCTATCATCACAACAAAGCCCGATGCCAACTCTGTCCACATATCTATTCAAGTGACCTCACCATAGGACTGTAGCAGGGTGAACATCCAGTCCAGCCCAGAAAGGGTTGGAAAAGCCCTGCAGAGGGCTGGGGCCAAGTCCCAAACTAAGCAACTGGGCCTTATAAGAAGGCCAGAGAAGACAGAGGGAGCAGTCTTTCTCTGACTTGAGAGGAAGACAGGCCTGGCTGATGGGGGAACTCACCCAGGGACCTAGAGTGAGGCAGGGCTGGGGAAAGGCCTTAGGAGCTGGGAAGCCCTAGGCCAGCAACTCCCCGGGCCTAGTTCGAGGTCTCCTAGGTAGTGGGCTTGCAGGGGGGCAGCTGGAGGGTGGGTAAAGACAGCCAGTCCAAACCCCTTGTTGCCTGTGATGATCGGCTGATACACTGAAGTCCGCCCCAAGGCGCAGGGGCTAAACAGAGATTGGCAGTAGCCATGACTGAGGCAATGTGGGGATAGGGGGCGGGAGTTCTCCTGGGGTGGGGAAACCCAGTAAGACTGTGGGGTACTGCAGGAAGCAGAACCCTGAGAGAAAGGCATCGCGATACTGGGAGGGACAGGGGAGCCAACAGCAAGTGGATCACTGGCCTGCAGAGGGTGATCCTGGGTCCAAGAGCTAATTCCTGAGGACGACTAGCAGGAGGCGCCGCCGGTGAGTCTGCGCCAGCTTACAAGGCCCTAATCACTTCAGCCATGCCATCAGGGGCTCGTTCACATGCACATCTACCAATGTGATATATGCCATCATGTGCCAGCAATGCCCCTCTGCCATGCACATTGGTCAAACCAGATAGTCTCTATGCAAAAGAATAAATGGACACAAATCTGACATCAGGAATCATAACATTCAAAAAACAGTAGGAGAACACTTCAACCTCTCTGGCCACTCAGTAATAGACTTAAAGGTGGCAATTTTGCAAAATAAAAGCTTCAAAAACAGACTCCAACGAGAAACCGATGAACTTGAATTAATATGCAAATTAGACACCATCAATTTAGGCTTGAATAGAGACTGGGAAATGTATGAGTCATTACACACATTGAATTTATTTCCCCATGTTAAGTATTCTCATACTTCTTGTCAAACTGTCTGTAATGGCCTATCTTGATTATCACTACAAAAATTTTTTCTCTTAATTAATTAGCCTCTTAGAGTTGGTAAGATAACTCCGACCTTTTCATGTTCTCTGTATGTGCATATATATCTCCTTACTATATGCTCCATTCTATGCATCTGATTAAGTGAGCTGTAGCCCACGAAATCTTATGCTCAAATAAATTTGTTAGTCTCTAAGGTGCCACAAGTACTCCTGTTCTGTTTTCTCTTTGATAGAGAAATCAGACAAGAGCTGTAACACAACAAATTCAGAAATAGAGACATTAAGCTCCTTTGTTTAAAAACCAGAGACTAATCTGATTTTGGTGTAATCTGATTTAGAATCTATAACATGATCTAATATGAAGTTACTATATCAGTGAGATTAGCAACATCCATTTCTCAGAGAAGGAAATGCATTAGCTTAATCCAGACATACACAGTGACAAAGCAGTTAGAATCTAGAAGGCATTTAGCCTCTCTTATTTGAGATGGCATCCCATAATTGCAATATTTTTCTAAAGTATTTAAAATTAACGTGATTAATTATAGCTCAGTTATGAATCAAATGACTTTGAAAGGTAAATTTCCTTTCCGACCCATAATAGTACCTGCTCTGAAGTGGGTACCTGGTGCTGTCTGATCCATTTCGACTAGGTTCTTCCTCTTTTTCCAGCTTCTCAGTGAAATGCCAGCAAGGATTCTGTTCAGAATACTGGTTAAATCTCCAGCTCTCAGTCAATGACCATGGCCCAGAAAAAAAACCACTATAAATTCTGATTAATAGTTATGGTTAATATTTCACAAATCTGCAGGCAGGAAACTTTATCCTACATTTATTAGCCAAAGAAAAAGTGGTGGTGGTGGGAAAGGGAGGGGGAGACGAAGGATGTAGAAGCCTATCCCACAATAATCAAAAGGTAGATTTTGGTGGTGGACTGTGGCATCAAATTGTTTTAGTGGTCTCCTGGTCTGCAGGACACAACTTTAAAGAACAAAGGAATGTGAGGATGCAACAATCAACCAACCAACCAGAATGAGAAGAAATAGGCCACATTGCTCCTAACACTGAAACTTGGATGTTCAGGAAGCAAGAGCTCATATCCAGTCAAAACCCATCTAAAAGGAACTCCAGGATATCCCTGGTCCTGAAACAAACAGAGGGTTTTAGTCCTTTCAGGGACCAAGATCTCAGAATCTCTTGAAATGCCTAGATTAGAGGATGGTTTCCTAGGTGTGAGAAGACAGTCCATGAGCTTTCTGTAGTAGCTACACGTAAGGAGGGTACATCCCCCAGGTCCCAGGCTCAGAGCTTCAGGTGCTCAATGCATGAGTGCTTGAGAGGGCCGTGGTGTAGAAGGTCCCAAGGAAAGAGCTGAACTGACATCTGTAAGAGTCTGGCAAACCATGAGTGACAGGGTCTTTACATTTCTGATAACTACTCAATAACTCACTGATTTAGATCTCATTCTCCTGCACCCAACCAGCAGCTGCTTAGTCAGTCAACCAGTCTCACTCTTTTGCCTAAATGTAGTTGGTTTTGGTCATTAGATTCTTTTTGTTGCCAGATGCTTTGAACAGGGATCATACTTGTTGAGTGTTTAGAGAGTGACACACAATAAATAAAGTAAGTAACACAATTTCTTGATCTGGGAGATCCTTGCTTCAATTAGGATTTTTGGGGCACTGTTTTGTTCATCTCTGGCTTTACCACTATGCCATAGAGATTCTGTTGTCACTTTCATTGGTGACCAGATCCAAAGGGAATCTTAGGAGAAGAGAGAAAAATCCTTTATTTAACTGCTTGCCACTACAAGAAGTTGTTGTGATGAGATTCTTGAGACAGCCGTTTGCCTTGAGCTCCCAGGATGGTGCAGACTATAATCGGGTTCTCGATTGTGAACATTCCTTTGATAAACCAGGAAAGTTTATAGAGTGCAGGGGCCCTACATCACCATGGAACAGTTTCCACACAAGCCACCATCTGAGCAGTGGCCTAGGGGGAGAAGATCCCTAAAGAGTTTCCTAATGAGCAAGATTTGTGAAATCTTTTCTTGAGCAACCAAATTATTACCAGAGGTGTCCAACACAATGCTTCTAGGGGAGCCAGTTCCCCAGAGGGAAATAGAGAACTTTTTTGAAAATGGCTGAAAAAGCAGTGGGGCACCTAAAATGCAAACCCCATCAGTGTTTTACAGATCCTATCTAGTATGACTGGGCTATAAGATGAATAGGGCTATAAAATGAATAAAAACTATCTAAATAGTGATAATTTGAGTGCCTTGCTGATTTGTACTGGAGGTGAAAAACTGAGAAGCAGAAGAGATTCTGAAAGGAGCCATCCGGTCTTGGTAATGGGTCACATTTTTACAAAATGCAGACACGTACAGTGCATGTGAGGTCATGTGCTGCAGAGGATGGCATTCTCCATGGGGGCTGGACAGAACTCTCCAGCAGGACAATGTACAGCCACATAGGGCAAGCAATGCATTCATTGCATACCTAGATTATGCACCACCGGGTTAGCCAATAAGCGTTTTTCTCCTACCATGGTCCAGCCCGGAAACCCACAGTGAAGGGATCCTCGACATGCAGCCTGGGACTGTGGGACCACTGTGCCCCCTGCACTCTCTCTAGCCTGGGATGTTTCTCACAATATCTTGCTAGTGACCAGCAGCAAACCCCTCCAGGTGCTGTTATCACGCAGCACAACTGCATGTGGAAACTCCACACCTAGCTAGATTGCATGAATGCTCCCAGAGCCACTCATGAATTACACAGAGAAAGGCACCAGAGCCAAATCCCCCCCAGCTCCCAGCACTGTACCTCAGGAATATACCGTTTTGCACTGCTCAAGATGAGCAGTGCAAATTTATTAATTGGTTCACCACTTGATCAATGGAAAATGGACATACACCAGACTTTGCAAAACCTGAGCAGATTTGCCACACACTTCATAGAAACTCACTGGTAAAGATAAGCACTAAAACAAATTTATTGACTACAAAAGATGGATTTTAAGTGATATTAAGTGCTAGGCAAAAAGTCATAGTTAGTTACCAAAGTAAAATAAAATATGAGCACACAGTCTATACTCTCAGCCCTCTTAGACTGGGTAACATCTAGATTAAGCAGTTTTTCTCACCCCACTGGATATTGCAGCTCATAGTACACAGATTTCACCCTTGAAATCTGGGCCAGTCCCCTCAGTTGGAGTCTTCAGGGTGTCCTTGATACTTGCAGCATGGGTGGGTGAAGGAGAAAGGCCCAGAATGTGGCCTCTGTATCTGTTTTATACCCTCACTCCATGTGCTTGGAAAACACAAGTCCAGGCATGTCTGGGTGCACTGCTGAGTCTCCAGGCAAGGTTGAGCAATTCCCCTGGTGTGGCTTCATGTAGATGAGTCATTGAATTGTAGCTCCCTTGCTGGACAATGGTTGTTGATGTGTTGTTTAACACCCTGCCTGGGTGTTGGCTACTTTCCTTGCTGTTGCCTCTGGGAAGCTAATATCTGGCCGATTCCCCAGTTTACAGCATGTTTTAGTGACCACCATACAACACAATTCTCATACCTTCATATGCATTAATTATATACACATATGGATAGAGAAATGACTTTCAGCAGATCATAATCTGTCCCCTGATACCTCACATGGCATGCCTTATATGAAAGATCACAATCACATATAAATGAGGAATATGGGGGTTACAGAGTGCTCCCCCAAGGTACAGAATGTCACACCCACTACACTTGGGCAGCTGTCAACACTCATACTCCATGCTGCCCTACTTCTCTGCTTCCCAGGACCTCTTTCTAGAGTGCCTGGCTTGCAAGCATTTTATCTCTTTTCCCCAGCCTTCTCTCAACTTCCGGTCACAGCCCATCTCCAAGCCTCCTTTTTAGGAAAGACATAACAGCCAGAGCTCTTTCCCTTCAGGTCTCCAGTGGAAAGTCTCAGAGTCTCCCTAAGCCTTTACCTGCACTTAGCAACAAGCAGCTGTTTTACAGGCTGGTCCCTTTTCCCTGCTGACCTTTTTGTAGGCTGTAGCTGTATGATCCTCTGGGAGACTACAAATTCCAGAATGCCTGTTTTTATAAGGCAGCACTTGGAGAAGGGATAAGTTGGATCCAGGCCTTATCTTAAACCTATCCTGTAACAGAGAGTTAGGAGAGAGAGTATGAGCATGGTTTGCTGGCAGTTGGGAACGGGAGCAGCAGTTAGAAGAAAGAGAAAGTGGGATATATGAATCAAAGCAATCTGGCTGAACTGGAAGGAAGGAAGGATGTGCCAGAGAAGGGGATGGAGAAGAGAGAGATGAAAATTTGTAACTCAGGTTAGTTTGGATCAATTTAAAATAAATAGCTAAGCTTTACAAGGCCTGTCAAAGATTCAGCTCAAGAGTAATGGCTGAGTTTCAAGAATCAATCTGTGGCTATGGAAGAAATTGGTATTAGAAGTTTATGGTAACAGTAGTTACAACAGTCAGTAAATACTGACCCATATGACGAGAGTATTCACCTTTGCGAATCTGATTAAAGTCAGGTGACCGTGGCAAGGAAATAAAGTTGGGTGTTTTGGTTTGGTTCTGCCAATACTTCTGTCGCTGTGTGTCACACTTATTACAAAAAGGTCCCTCCTCCTCCTTAGTACTATCCTCAGTGAATATGCCTGGACTGCCCACTAGGTGGCTGCAGAGACTATAAAATTACAACCAAAGAGGCAGTTTGTAAAATCAAAATATTAGATGCTACTGGGGCTGTGGGGAGAAGAGAGCTCTTCCAGGAGATGGGAATTGGATCAGCCAATCAGAGGGCTCACATGCGCTAGCGGGCTGAAACTTCTATGCTATCATAAGACTGGCTCTAGCCCCAGCCCAAATCACATCACTTGTGTAAAAATTGTGAGAGTTGGCAACATTGCCTGGAACCATGTGAGTACATTAAAAAGACCTAATTTTGAAATCATCTCTGAAGCTATTATGAGAATCTGAATGTAGGCATGTCTCATTTGTCTTTTAAAGACATGCTCAGATATGAATTCACTGAACTGAGACACTGAAATTCAATACACCTGCCTCCACCTGCTTCATTGTCACCCATTAGGGACACTGCAGCAAATTCTGCAGTGGAGTTTCTAAAAGTGTATAAATTATATCAATCTGTATTAGTGGTGCAAAAATAGCCACAGAACATTCAGTGTACGCCAAGTCCAGGTCTCAGGCATAGTGGGTGGTTGTACAACAGCACTGTGATTCACATTAGGGATACAGCTGGTCAAACATTTAGATTGAAAAATTCTAAATTTTCATGTCAAAAAATGTAAATTGAACTTGAAATTTTCCATTTTCATGAGAAAATATCTATGCTGACAACATTTTCCAGTTGGGAGAATCTAAACACATTGTTTTTGATTTGCATTTTGAAATTAAATCAATTTGTGGATTGGAAAACAAAATTCATTTAGTTTCAACTTAAAATTTCATTTCATTTTGGACTCCCCCATTCTTCCCCCCTCCCAAACTGCCCCTCCCCCCCGTGCCCAGCAGCAAGAGCTCAGAACATTGGAGCAGACATTAGCCAGCCCCATAGGACAGGAGCTGCCACTGGAAGATGAGTGCAGGGCAGGCTTGCTCTGCAACTCACTGCTGCAACCTGGACCTCCCACTCCCCTGGGACAGCACCCAGTACCAGCTCCCTGATGGGTAGGACCTGTCCTGCTTTAGCCACTGGGAACATTAGGAGGTCTATTGGGAGGAGGAATATATTTTACTATATGTCAAGAAATAAGCGACAAACATTGTCCACAACAAACACTCTCTTAAAACTGGAAGCTTTTTATGTTGTAGAGACTGATTAAAGTCAATGTTACCACTTTCAGTGTGGGAAGAACCCTTTTATGTGTTAAATTATTATTACAGAATTTACTGAGAACATATAAATCGTATTGATAGCTATTTATTTTACATACATAAATACATAAACGTATATGTGTATCAAACTGATGAAAAAGACAACTGATACAGGCACTATATATGACATATTTCATTATATCATATTTAGAAAAATATAGAAGTAATATACTATTACATCATATATAGATATTTGCAAAAATGTACCTCTCTTGTCTAATTAGACTTTACATTATAAGGGTTAGAGACTGGTCTCTTTACTATGGGTTGATTCAAAGCTATTTGAAATCGATGGAAATTCTTCCATCGATTTCAATGGGTTTTGGATCGGGGCATATATGTTTGTACAAAGGCCACAAAAGGCCACTAATGTTGGCTCGGCAATACTGTAATACAAATAATGAATAAATAATAATTATGATCAACATCTTAACATTTCTGTACACATTTACATTTGGCTAGCTTTCAAATTTTGAAGAAAGTGCTGCTAAAAAACAGCAGATTGTCCTAAGCTAGTTTGTCAAATCCCTAGCTCAACAGAACACCATTTTAATCACTCTGCCTGCAGGAAGCATTTTTTAAAAACAAGACACAGGACAATATTAGATCAAAAAATACTGACAGTACACCTTGAAAGTAACCTAAAGAATTTTGATGTCTTTGGTACAGCTCAACAACCGTCTACCAGCATTTTTCCAGACTCAGAAATCTGCTATCAAGGACAGATTAGGTGCTTAAGACGTTCTTTTTATGTGAGCAAGCAACTAATGCCAAAGACAGGTATATTTTAAATGTCATTGCAGTCTCTAGTGCTGATGAGCATTGGCCTGCTAAACCCAAGGCTGTGAGTTCAATCCTTGAGGGGGCCATTTGGGGATTGGTCTTGCTTTGAGAAGGGAGTTGGACTAGATGATCTCCTCGGGTCCCTTCCAACCCTAATAATCTATGATTCTATATCAGTGTTGATTCCAGCCACTTCTCATGGGAGTCTGTTTTACCTGATGGTCCAATTCTGTCATCTGGTGCAAGTATTCCAGGTTCGAGCCCCTGTATTAGAACCGGTCAAAAAAAATTATTTTTGTCTGAATGATTTTCCAATAAGAAATTTCAGGTTTTCTGAAAAATTTTGATTTTCTCTTGGGTAAAAGAAAAATAATGGCTCGCTGGCTGCCCCCAGGGAGGCTCATCAATTTAACTTTTCTGCCAGTGACACTGACAAAAGCTTCTGTGGAGGGCTTTGAAGGCTGAGTGCTCCAGCCCCAGAACAGTGAGGGGAGGAAGGGAGGCCAGGCACCTGGGTTCTCTAGCTCCCAGAGCTGCAGGGGAGGCTGAGTGTCCAGGCTCTCTGCCTCTCTGGCACTCAGGTTCTTGCCCTTTTCCTAAATGACAGCAGCTGTCCCGGTGGGCATCTCAAAAGCAGAAAAATCGCATTTCAGTTCTTCCAAAATAGATTTTTTTCTTTAAAAACCTCTCTGCGGAATATTTCACATTGGAACATTTCATCCTGGTTCAGGAGGACATTTGTGAACTGCACATTTTTTCATGGAAACAGATTCCTTTTTCTAGTCAGCTCTACCCTGCACTGGCTGCCTCCACCCTCTCCCAAGCTCCCAGAATAGCGGGTGTGTCAGGAGTGAGAAGGGATGTGCTGGGACCATGATGGCGCTTCATTTAATGACACCACACCCCGCTCTTTCCTTGCATGGCTCTCTGTGGAATCTAGTGCAGAGAGTGCTGCCTGCTGGCCTATTCATTTTGATCAGGGGTAAGGGGGGATGGTATCTGCATGTGGATTTAGGGAGGAACAGTCCAGCCCTTATTTGGCTTAACCTCCACCAAGTGGAACACCAATGTTAGCAGCTATGAGAAAAACCAAGATAAATTGGAGCATCTGGTATTTTCAGCTCTTCTTTTAAGGAACTTGGGCTACACAGAATGAGCTGTTTTCTGGCAGATTTCCATTAAAAGCAGAGAATTTATATTGTAGGAGAAATCAGTGGGAGTCCTCATATTCCCACTACCCACTCTCGCTCCCCTACTGAAAAAAAGTGATAAGGTCAGCAATCTCATAGACTATCCCAGGCATAGTGGGACATCTGATTATCTTCTCAAGAATTTAGGCGCATATATAGTTACAGAATGTGCATTAGAAGCTATTTTCTGGCAGATTTCCATAAATACCAGACAGTATGAGGAGGTTATTTTGGCAACATCCTTTTTGCTCCCTTCTATAGAAGATATATTGTCTTCCCTGACACACATAATTGCGCTAATGAAAGACAACCAAGATTGTGAATGAATCTGCTGATCAGAGAAACATCTAATCTTCATTCTCTTTAAACGTTTTCCATGTGTCTGCATTTTATTACAACAATTTCACACATTTGGAAGTGGGCTGTGATGAACATCACTGAAGACAGGAAGATTTTATAGTACCAGTTATTAGAAGATGGCGCTCTGCAGTCTGCCTGACAAGACTGTGTAGGTTAACCCCCCTTGGCCCACGGTTACAAACATAGCTGTCCCCCAAAATAATTAAACCACATTTCTATCACATTGTATACATGGGACCTCACCATATCTCCAGAACTGCTGCAGTTTTGGTCACACCAACACTATATTAATGAGTCAAAATTAAAATAGGATGGGAGGAAGGAGACTATCTATAACACAAGATTGAGCTCTCAGGTAAACATGAACTGTAATTTGGTTCCCTAACATAGTGGTTTTATAGGCCCTGATTCAGTGTTTAAATGCCACTGATTTCTGGGGCCATGATGCAGATGGCCCCTTAGAATAAGGAAGGTTGTGTAGGGTTATTTAGAGTTCAGATGTCTAATTAGAAAATTGTGACTGCAAACCTATGTGAGATAATGCAGAAGGGACCAAGGACTGTTTGGCTATAAGAAAATTCAGCTGACTCCGTTCACTTTAGGATACTGCAATTTATCAATATGGGATGGATTTTTTTTTTTAGTAATTTACAAGATATAGATACATTATTCTTGTGTCTCCATTATATAATTCAACTATTTACTCTGAATATTCATTTCTTCTACTGCCAATTTTTTACATTCTTCTCATTTATTCCCTCTCCGAATCATCCCTCCCACTTCTACCTCTATCCTCCTGATTAAAGGGTAGGTAAGAGAGACACAAAGCTTGCTGTCTCTCAGTGACAAATGGAAAAGAGCTAAGAGTACCAAGTACATCTTTGCAAGGGCAAGATGTGATGCACCCAATAGGAGTCATATTGGACTAATACTACATTTGATCTTAGCTGACACGAGTTCCAATGACATTTTATGAGATCATTTTCCTCTGGTGTCCCAGAGGTTTATAAAAACTCTGTTTAGTCTATATATAATTTCCTAAATATTGTAGCCATCATAAAGAATCATATTGCTTAAGCAATTAATGCTAATTATTTCCTTATTTTTTTTCTTGTCGACAAATATTGTATACATTGTTTAATATCATTGACATTACTGAAGATAGTCTTGCTAGTTCTGTTTATCTGAATGGGTAGGAATTAGCTATTGGGGAAGAAAAAAATGCTCATTGTCAGCTGTGATGATGTTCTTTTTTTGAAAATAGCCTGGTTTTGAAATAAGATTTATTTAACATTATATCCAAAAAGTTACTAGCAATTCCATCCTATATTTTAGAGAAGAGTCTACAAAACCTAAAACCTTAATTTGAAAACCCCCAAACTTTTTAAAGCTACAAATCTGGACCTGATCTTATGATTCAAGCCTCTCGCTATATTTTGTTTAAACAAACATAATACAGAAGGCATCAGTATAGTATTAAATCCCATTCTTAAAAACAATAAATATAATTTCTTGTATGATAACTTGAAAAGATAGACATGGTGGAAAGAAAAATTACTAGAATTGAAGAGAAAATAATTTCCAACCTTTAGGAAATGCCAACATTTCAAAATCTGTAAATTTATCATGGAATGAAAATTCTGAAAATTTTTGATTAGGAAAACATTGAAATGTTGTGTTTCAATGACATCAAAATATTTCATTACAACAAGACAAAAATGTTTCATTTTAATGTCCAAACATTATAACTATTAAAAACAAAAAAAAAATAAATATTGTAATATAAATGACACAATGAAACAAAATGATAAGGTAAAAATGGAATGTTTACCTTATAAAAACAAAACATATCATCAAAACAAATTCAAAAAGTTGAAATGATTTCAAAACTTTTGAAATTTTTCTCAAAATCTACACAGTCCTGTAGAACATTTCCATTCTGAAAAAACCCCTGCATTTTCTGATGAAAAAATGATTCCTTTGAAAATGTTCCAACCAGTTCCAATAATCACATTAATTAATACAATAAGGTGTCATCTAATAAATTGGTACAATGAAATAAAGTTCAGTGACTTATTTCATGAATTCCTTAAACTAAATTAATGGAGATATCCTAGAACTGGAAGGGATGTTGAAAAGACATTGAGTCTAGCCCCCTGCCTTCACTAGCAGGACCA
The DNA here is from genome assembly GCF_025201925.1 of Gopherus flavomarginatus. NCBI lineage: Eukaryota > Metazoa > Chordata > Testudines > Testudinidae > Gopherus > Gopherus flavomarginatus. The sequence continues at coordinate 75,881,845 of NC_066625.1, read as the reverse complement.
AGTACTGATTTTGCCCCAGATCCCTAAGTGGCCCCCCTCAAAGATTGAACTCACAACCCTGGATTTTGCAGGCTAATGCTCAAACCACTGAGCTATCCCTCCCCCCTAGATTGTGAGCTTGCAGGATCAGGGACCATGTTTCCTCAAATGCACCCCAAAAGTTCAGAAAGCACTCAGCACGGACTACTGTAAATAATAATTGTGAAAAGATGGAGGCCTATACAATGTACAAGTAAATGGATTCTCTTTAAGAATAAAAGTTACCTTACAAGAGATGAATAGCAAATGGCCCATGTGGTAACAGAGAAATTTCCCTATGTCACTCTAGTTTTTAATATTCTGAGTTATTACCTGGTTTTAAACAGTGTAGAAAAGCAAAATCACATTCCTAAGTGGCTCAGCAGGCTTGATGGCATTAGCAGTATTGTGCTATGTACATTTGTAATCTTATTGTGTACCCATTTGTGACCGTTTCAGTGAATATGCTACAAAAACAGTAATCACATTAGTAGCTTGCAAGATTCCATTAATGGAGAGTGATATCAATACATTTCTGCTAGGTCATTTCTTTGGTTTTCATGAAATTTGTAAAACAGCTTCCAGGCATTTTTTGTTAAAATAAATCTTTGTAATTTGACAATCTTTTATACTCCCCAGTGAAAAGAAACAAATATTAGAGGACCTTTAATAACTACTGCATTGAGAGAAAATATGTCAGTGTGCTTTCCCTTCTCCTTTGGGCCAGACCCAATGCTCACTGAAGTCAATGGGAACCTTCCAGATCTGCTTACCTCTTTCTGTTGCTACCATGGCACTTGTCTAATCTCTCACATTTTAGTGCTGGCCACAGTTTCCTGATTGATCATCTCATCATCTTCTAGAGATCTAAGGAGTATTTGGAACCTGACAAACTTTTAAACAATTAAATGGTCAGAAAGAATGTGATCAGCTCTTAAGCCACTGGTAGATTCAGCAACCTGGAGCAGCAGGCAGTCAGAACTCACACTGGTCAGAAGGATGAATATGCTACAGCTATTGTAGAGCAGGCTCTGTTTTTCCCACCAATACAAAAGGCTAAAAGACTCTTCCTTTGGCCCTCTGCTCAAACACCACACTGCAGGTTTGCTACATCTCATCCATCCCGTCACTTCCCTTTTTAACAATTTGTTATTCCTAATATTGTTAGTTGAGTTGTTTAATTTAGTGGCTTAATTGTTGAGGCTTGCCAACGCATGCTTTCCTTTTTTGTGTGCATCTTTGCTCTACTTATCAAACTCGAAATATATGGCTTTGCACTATTGTTCCTCCAGAAAGAATGCAGACGAGTGGGTAGCCCAACATTTAACACCAGTTTTCATATTGACCGTATCATGTTCCCATGTAAAACACTTGCTATAGCCCTACCCCTTTAAAATGTACCCCATAAATAGGACTGTATCAAACACGGTTACAGTGGCTATCCTTATTAATTCAGTTAATAGCACTCTCGTAGCCTGGCACGGTTATTCATTATTTATAATGCAGTAGCAACCAACGTCCCCAAATGAGACAAAGACCCCATTGTGTTAGGCACTGAACAAACACCTAGTAAAAAATTCCCTGCCCTGAAGAGCTTACAGTTTAAATAAGTGAGACAGATATGCTGCTTTTCCTCATCCTTTATCTATCTCCACTTTACAGGTTGGAAACTGAAGTGATTTGCCCAAGATCTCAGAGGGAATTTGTGCCACAGCCAGGAACTGAGCTCAGATTTCTCAAGTCACAGCTCAGTGCCTTACCACAAAGCCATTCTTCAGTCTGTGGAAAATATACCAGTCCTAGCACAATGCCTACTAGCCTGCATTCATCACAATGAAAATATGCTTTACTCACTCAATCAAAAAAAACCCACAAAAAAAACCCCTCTGAGTCAGTGCAACGCTGCTCTGTTTGTATGAAAATTGACTTTTCCATCCTGTCTTGTGTTTTTAGTTACAATTATGAGGCAAAGACACTATGAAATATTAATAAGAATATTGAACTTTTCTTGCGTGTTGCGGTGAGACACACATGACCTTGGACAAACATTTGTTCCAACTTGTCCCCAGCTGTGTGTGTCAGGATTGCATTAATTTCATTAGGCAGAATTATGTCAGGTTTTTCAGTACTATTAGTCCCAGCATGAGACTCAGGCCCAACAGGCTCTGAACTGAGGCCAAATGTGTTTGTAGTGATTAGCTGATAAATTAGCAAAGTAGTCAGCCTGTTAAAGCGAACACTCTCAGAATGTAATTGGATCATGAATGAATTCATTTACCACCGATTAAAACAGTACTGTGCTATGATAGCTTGTGCTCTCATAAGGTATAAACCTAACATTTCACACCTTGTGGCAGAAAGGAAAAAAAGAGTAATTAAATTATAGCAATGCCATTCACATCAGTTCCGGGGGAGTGGTCAATGTTTCCATTGTAAACTCCTATTCTCTGGGTAGTATAATATGGCTGCTTAAAAACTTGCCTTGGATAAAACTTGGCTAACAAGGTCTTACACTAGGAGCAATTTTTTAAAATTGATTGTGAGAGACAATTAAAATTGGGCTCTGGCCATGTCAAAAAATAAATTTATACCATATTTTTCCCATGTGTGGATAATAAGAGTAGGACATGGATAATAAGAGTAGGTTCTCAAACAGGGGGTCAAAAACGAGTCCGGTGACACCTTAAAGACTAACAGATTTATTTGGACACAAGCTTTTGTGGGTAAAAAACCTCAGAGGGTCAGGAGGTTATTAGTTGGTGGGAGGAGGGGTCGCAAGCTGTCAGCCTCCACCTCTAAACTCCACTTCGCCTCCAGCATTTATAATAGTGTTAAATGTAAAAAAAAAGTTTTTCATTTAGAAGTGGGGGGTCGCACTCAGAGGCTTGGTGTGTGAAAGGGGTCACCTGTACAAACATTGGAGAACCATGGCAGTAGGAATATACTGCCATTCACAAGGGGTGCTGTGGGGGTGCTGAGAGCCATTGAACCAAACTGTAAACCCTATACATAATGGAAACCACTTCAAGCCAGGGAGTGTGGCAGCACCCCCTGCACCTCCAGTTCCAGCACCTCTGCCAACCACCTGACTAAGATCATGATCATGATTGTGAAATGCTCTGGGAGATTAGAGAGTCTATAAAAATAGAAAACTCACTAAAAATGGGAGATTTCAACTATTCCCATATTGACGGGGTACATGTCACCTCAGGATGAGATGCAGAGATAAATTTTCTAGACACCATTAATGACTGCTTCTTGGAGAGACTAGTCCTGGAACCCACAAGAGGAAAGGCAATTTTTGATTTAGTCCTAAGTGAAGCACAGGATCTGGTGCAAGAGGTGAATATAGCTGAACTGCTTGGTAATAGTGACTATAACGTAACTAAATTTAACATCCTTGTTGGAGGGAAAATGCCAAAGAAGCTTCCCACAGTAGCATTTAACTTCAGAAAGGGGAACTACACAAAAATGAAGAAGCCATTTAAATGGAAATTAAAAGGTAGCCACAAGAGTGAAATGCCTACAAGCCACAGGGAAACTTTTAAAAAAGAACATAGTAGAGGCTCCAATTAAATGTATACTCCAAATTAAAAAAAAAAAAAGTGCAGTTAGAGGACCAGAAAACATAGCTAAACAACAGAATAAAAGAGGTGGTTAGAGGCAAAAAGGCATCCTTTAAAAATTGGAAGTCAAATCCTAGTGAGGAAAATAAAAAGGAGCATGAACTCTGGCAAGTGAAATGTAAAAGTATAATTAGGCAGGCCAAAAAAAAATTTGAAAAGCAAAAGACACAAAACCTAACAGCAATTTTTTTTAAAGTAGATCAGAAGAAGGAAGCCTGCCAAAAAATCAGTAGGGTCACTGGACGATTGAGATGCTAAAGGGAGCACTCGAGGAGGACAAGGCCATTGAGGAGAAACTAAATGAGTTCTTTGCACCGCAGGGGATGCAATTCCCACACTTGAGCCATTCTTTTTAGGTGACAAATCTAAGGCCCTGTCCCAGATTCAGGTGTCACTAGAACCTGAACAAATTGATAAATTTGGAACAAATTGATAAATTAAACAGTAATAAGTCATGAGGACCAGATGGTATTCATCCAAGAGTTGTGAAGGCATTTAAATATGAAATTGTAGCACTACTGATTGTGGTATGTAACCTATCATTCAAATCAGATTCTCTACCAGACGACTAGAGGATAACTAATATGGTGCCAATGTTTTAAAAAGGCTCCAGAGGAGATCCTGGCAATCATAGACCAGTAAGCCTAACTTCACTATCAGGCAAATTGGTTGAAACTATAGTGAAGAACAGAATTATCACACACATAGATGAACATGATTTGTTGGGGGAAGAGTCAACATGGCTTTTGTAAAGGAAAATCATGCCTCACCAATTTATTAGAATTCTTTGACGGGGGTCAACAAACATGTGGACGAGGGTGATCAAGAGGATACAGTGTACTTGGACTTTCAGAAAATCTTTGACACAGTCCTTCATCAAAGGCTCTTAAGCAAAGTAAGCAGTCATGGGTTAAGAGAGAAGGATCAGTTAGCTGGTTAAAAGATAGGAAACAAAAGGTAGGAACAAAGGATCAGTTTTCAGAATGGAGAGAGGTAAATAGCTCCTACTTCACACCATGCACTCAACCTGTATAACTCATGCCACAGGATTTTGTGAAGGCCAAAAGAATAACAGTTCAAAAAAGAATTAGAGGATAGGTCCACCAATGGCTATTAACCAAGATGGTCAAAGATGCAACCCCATGCTCTGGGTGTCCTAAGCCTCTAACTTCCAGAAGCTGGGAGTGGACGACCAGGGATGGATCACTTGATAATTGCCTGTTCTGTTCATTCCCTCTGAAGCATCTGGCACTGGTCACTGTTTGAAGACAGGATACTGTGCTAGATGGGCCATTGGTCTGACCCAGTATAGCTGTTCTTATGTACATCTATATGAATTCTAAAGATGCTTCTTTTCAAGGAAGTAGTGTATGTCCCACCTGACCTAGGGAATATACTTAAGGGAATAACCCTGAACTGGCAAAGAGTGGCCTACAACATGTAATGGGTCTTTCCTCATTCCTAATTTCTACGAGCTAAAGGATCTGAGTAGATTACAAATTGAATATGAGCCAACAGTATGATGCAGTTGCAAAAAAGCCAAATATTTTTCTGGGGCGTTAACCAGAAGTATCATATGTAAGACACGGGAAGTAATTGGTCCATTCTACTCGGCATTGGTGAGGCCTCAGCTGGAGTATTTCCACAATTGGAGGTTTTTAAGAACAGGTTAGACAAACACAAATCAGCGATGGTGCAGGCTTACTTGGTCCTGCTTCAGTGCAGGTGTTGGTCTAGATAACCTCTGGAGGTCCCTCCCCACTCTATATTTTATGATTCCATGATCCCTCACATGGAAAAAAAAATCACGAGAGGGGAAAGTGATTTGGTAAACTTGTGGTGAACTACACAGAGGCATCATCCTTTCAAAAATAAAAAAGTTTGCAGGCCTACGGAAGAGATGGGGGTTGTGGATTTCCAACCACACAATGTCCTGAAATTCCAGGGAAATCCTACAGATCTCCTTATACCTACTCCCTATACATCTCTAACCCTGGCAATTTGACTTCTATTAACTGTTGCCTCACCTTTGCCCTGTCCACCTGCTGGCAATGACACAGTTAGCATTAACTCCAACTGGAAAATGGCCAGGAAATGGTGCACAGAAAGTGGCTCTCTCCTTTTGCTCCTTCTTTCTAGGTTCCCAGGGCTTGGCTACACGTGAAACTCCAAAGCACTGCCGCGGGAGTGCTCCCGCAGCAATGCTTTGAAGTGTGAGTGTGGTCGCGGAACCAGCGCTGGGAGAGAGCTCTCCCAGTGCTGCAGGTATTCCACCTCCCCGAGGGGATTAGCTTACAGCGCTAGGAGCCACGCTCCCAGCGCTGGGGCACTGTTTACACTGGCGCTTTACAGTGCTGTAACTTGCTGCGCTCAAGGGGGTGTTTTTTCACACCCCTGAGCAAGAAAGTTGCAGCGCTGTAAAGTGCCTTTGTAGGCAAGGCCCCAGACAATACAATGATGCCTGTTTGACACCACCCATCTCTTCCCTTATTTGCTTAGCTACACTGCACAGTTTAAATAGTGTAATGGTTCCTTGATACACATAAGTTTGCAATAACAAGCAACCTACAGACTATCTGGAAATGATTTATAGTATCCATATGAATTTCTGCTAATAGTTATTGGGGAATGTAAACCAAGTAAAAACAAACTGGCCCCAACTGTAACACCAAAGTAATCTTCAAAAATCACTGAATGTTTTTTGGAAAGAAACAAAAAACCATTCCTTCAGGCACACAAATTGGCACCAAGAACAGAGGATGAGATTAAATGAACTTGTTTGACAAACTGTGTTATACTCAGAGATTGGTATGTATGTGGAAAGGTTACTATTGTGAACTTGGAGGGCAGCACCATGTCATTTCCAAAAGAATTCCCCTGCACCCAGATGTGATACTGTCTGGAATTACACACAGAAGGCAGTGCTGTGATCTCAAACCCCGATATATCCCCTTCCAGAGATGACCACTTCTGAGAATGTCATTTGAAAAGGTCACCTGCACCAATGCTGAATGCGGATTTAATGGGCACGTACAATGCATTTCTATGCTAGATCATTGCTCACCAACAATCAGATGAGCTAACAGATTCCAGTGTATTACAAAATTAACATCTTCGTCTGGAGAAACTCATCTCAGGCTAGGAAGTGAACAGCCCATCTGGGATGTGCAGAGGTGGGGGGACAACATAAGCCCTGTGATGAACCTTTACAGCACAAGGCTAGTGCTACAAACCACTCCAAAAGATGTGGGGAGGGGAAAAGAGAACCACTAGAAGTTGCCATTTTATTATACATAAATATGGGAAGACAGCATTCCATATGCATTCCATATTGTACTTTGCTTCTTTAGTGGAGATTGCCATAATATCAAGTGGGTTTCAGTCCGAGAATTTTTATTAGAGGCATAGCATCAGTAAGATCTTTGTAATATATCTCTGACAGTTAAGGATAGGGGAAGATATCATTGATCATTTTAGTGGTAATGATGGCCTTATAATCATATTACTGCTGCCCAGGGAATGGATTACTCACAAAATCTATTGAGCACTGAATAGTGACGGAACATTTCTGTAAGAGAGCATGAAATAAAACAATAGAAAGGAAAAGGAAGAGAGAACAATTCTAAGCTAAAATTCTATCAACAGAAATTTGGAAAATTGGGGAGAGGAGGAGGTGGTTATTTTAAAAATACTCATATAAGCTTCAGCTTAAATATTGAATGCATGGTTGTAATACATCAGGCACCATGGCTTCTGCAGTCATATTCCACAAGTGTCTTTGAAATGCATGGATTTTATTTAATAAATAATTAGGAGCATAGGAATTGCAATGCCTAATCAGTCCAATGAGCTACGCTTTTCTCCAACAGTGGTAGGTACCAGTTGCTTCAGAGAAAGGGGTAAAAGCTCCATGAAGGACATTTATGCAGTCATGTGGCATCAATTTATTTGTATAATGGAATTATGGTATTTTCAATGCATTAGCCTTTTTTCATGTATCCTAAAATCTTGTCTGCTTTTGTGACCATTACTGCCAATGTAGCAGATGTTTTCACTGATCAGTCCACAGAGTTGCCGATTGTTACATTTTATTTAGAACTCATTATTGTGTGCCAGGAGTTCAAGTTGCTCCTGCTCACACATGCTACACTGTACTTGTCTACAACATATTTAATCTAACATCCCGTTGTACAATCAACACCTTCTAAAGTTCTTTGTAGTTTGTATAGTCTTGATTAGGCTAAGTAATTGTGTTTCTCTTCACCTTGCCAGCCAGAGAGGACTATCTTTCCATTGCTTGTGTATGCATTATGCCGCAACTAGTGAAAATTTGCTACTGGAATATAGAACAAACTGAAGATGGCACTAGAGAGCTGGAAAAGAGAGTGGTCCTCAAAAGCACTATAAATATCCTTTGTCAGTATGTTGATAATCCCATCACTGCAGAGACACATCTAAAATTAACAACAAATAATTCTGTCAGTATAGAATTTTTATTTGTAGTTGCACATCTCTTGGTCTGCGGGATATACAGTATTCAATGTTTAAAACATAAGCATGAAGACTTTATTAAGCAGGCACTAATCTGGGCCAGTTACTAGAAAAGTTAGTACTGGAGTGAAAACTAATTTTTATCCCCATTTTGTTGTACATTTTTGTTGTGATAAAAATAAGGATCATTCTGGATGCTTTGGGATACATCAGTAGACAAGGACAAAGATGTGCAAGATTTTATTACTAAAATCATTTTTATTAATTAAACTATACTACTTTTATTTCAGATGACTTTAGAAAACTTAATTACTGTACATTTTTAAAAAGGGAAATATTTCTGCTTATGTACAACTTCCTTTTAGTTCAGTTTAGATACAGAGGTCTTCAACAATGCCTTAAACTGTTGTGTAGCACTGGTACGTGCTGTTTAATAGTAGTTGCTTTCCATCCCACGGAGGGCGGCATTTACATGAGTGAACTTATCCACATTCTCTGCAGCTCTTTAATAAACATCCAGGATGTATTACACACCCACCCACTGTAGATCTCTATAAACTAGATGCACAAACTAAATTTGATTTACTAAATTTTTGAGGTGATTTTGAGATCCTATCAAATGAAAGGCCTTATATAAATATAATTTAATACTTAATATGTCCTGTCAGTAGCTTTTTCTCAACAGTTCATTTTAAATTGGTATATCTAGATCTTATAGCTCTTAAGACCAGGTAGCATCTTGCAGAATTCTCTCTGCTTCAATGTAAGCTGTCTAAATTCTGCTGGACAAAGAACATGCTAACTTAAAGGTTAATCCAAAGCCTCTTGAACATTGGTGCTAGAACTAAGGGCGTGGGGGGTGCTGCTAAACCCCATGGCTTGAAGTGGTTTCCATTCTATCCAGGGTTTATAGTTTGGTTCAATGGCTCTCAGCACCCCAACTATAAAAAATGTTCCATCGCATCTGCTCTTGAAGTCGGTGAGAGTCTTTCCCGTTGGTTCAGACTCTCAGTTCCAGCAGTGGAGGAAAAGCTGCGTTTTTTTAAAATGAAAAAAGAGACAGTCTTTCCATATAAGATACTGTCTTCTGATCAGAGCAGGTGCTGAAGACTTAAAAGCTTTAATGCTGATTAGAAGAAAAAAGTCTCTGTCCTCAAATGCTTTTGCATATCTTCAAATAATCTGCTATCAGAGTGTGTAGAGTTTGGGCTGAAGTGACAGGCATGCTGAGATGGTACGTGTTTTAAGATCAGAGAGGGCACTAGGATCTATAGTATATTCAGAATAATTTAAGCCAAAGTAAATAAAAAAAAGCAGCAAAAATGTTAGAGATATTCTCCATTATTTCACTTATACATGGGTATAAAGTGTTAGAACTTAGCTGCCAGGACCTGGAGCTTAGGGTGGGCAGCACACTCTGATGTGTCCTTTTATCATAAGAGATACCTGGTCTCCTTCTTAGTCTTTCAGGACCCATCCCTGACACAATTCTAACCTGACATGCAGGGTATGAAGCAGAGTAATGTAACAAAGTGGTTCTGGACTGTCTGGCTAGACATTTACTCTGTTGCCTTAGAACTACTATCCAACACCCCCTTCCCTCCACCCCCAGATTTCTCCCTCAGTCCTGCCCATTATGTACAATTCCTTGCTCATCATTTGTCTGTTAGGCTAGTTCTGAGTGTCATTGTGCCAGAGGGGGTGAGGGACGACACCCGAATAATGGGTATTAGCAGAGACTGAGGGCAGATCTTCACTATCGGCGGGTAGTGATCGATCTCTTGGGGGTCAATTTATCGTGTCTAGTGTAGACGTGATAAAATTGATCCCCGATTGTGCTCCCCGTTGACTCCGGAACTCCAGCTCGTGAGAGGTGGAAGCTGAGTCAATGAGGGAGCTGCAGCAGTCGACTTGCCACTGTCCTCATGGCCAGGTAAGTCAACCTAAGAGACTCCGATTTCAGCTATGCTATTCACGTAGCTGAAGTTGCGTATCTTAAGTCAACCCCCCCATCCCCCCCGGTGTAGACCTGGGCTTAGATGCACAGTCCATTGAGCTTAAAAATGCAGTTAGAAGGGTCAAGAGATGACCAGAGGGCTTGAGAGACTCAGGCAGAGGGCTTGAAAGATGCGGTGAAACTCACCTAATAGTGTAACCCCTGCAATCCTAAGTATGCTATATTTATACTCCTTGTAGTTATGAAGTACAAGAATGCACTAAAACCAGTTCTCACATCCGGTATAGTGTTTTGATACATAATACAACTTTTATATATGTTTATTAATGAGGCTTGCTCACTTGTTTTGGCTGCCATGTGTTAAAAGAACTATCCAAACCACACTCAGAAGTGATAGATAAATAGTGTTAAGAATGTGTCGGTAAGTGGATGTTTGTAGCATTGTTGTAGCCATGTTGGTCCTAGGATAGGAAAGAGACAAGATAGGTGACATAATACCTTTTACTGGACCAACTTCTGTTGGTGGAAGAGACAAGCTTGTGTGAGTGTCACTCTCTCAGGCAGGTGAAAGTAACCACAGTAAGTGGATGTATAAGTCTGAATGTAAAACAGTCTAAGATGGTCCAACTCTCATGCTGAAGGGCCTGTATAAGGTGACACACCCCCATTTAGATTCCTTTAGAGTCACAGAAAATGGCACTGAAACACAAATCCATATTTTGCCTCATACAAGACTTCCCTGTCTAACGCTATTATAGAAAAATATATCAGCTACCAACACTAGGATTAGATCAGAAGTGCAGGGCCATGCATTCAAACTATATCTCCTCTCGTCTCATGTTGTTGGTTCCATTCCTATGATCCAGCAACAATGGCAAAGTGAAATGAGCACACCTCCTAAAATCCCACATTTCAGCCTAACTAGTCTTCATCCAGAGCAAAGTGCCCCAGTAAACTCTTTTAAGTGGTCTAGGAGAATCCTAGGAGGAACCAAAGGTGAGGCAGCCCTCATGGGATCACCTAAATGCAAACAGCAATATAAACCTTTAAAGAATAGTGTTTCAAATAGAAATAGCTAGAATTCTGGAAAACTGTATTTGTAAAACCAGAGGGAATACACAAAAGACTTCAAGCAGTATGGAGTTTACATATCTTACATAGCTAAACCACTACCCCACAGCACAACATTAATTATATTCTATGCTAAAACAGAGATATACTCAGAGTCCTGTGCGGATACAAATGTATATCCGCGGATATAAATCAGTATCTGTGGAACTGCAGGGCTCTCCTGGGAACCAGAGCAGTGAAAGGAGCAGAACGTGGGGTGCCACTCCCAGAAGCCAGCGCCCCGCACTGGCATCTCCTCCCGTGCAGCTGTACTACCCCTAGTCCCACTCCATCCCTTCCATGCACCTGTCTGCATCTCCTGTCTAGGGTGTGTACAGATGCACCAGGGGACAGGGCTGGGGGTGGGGCTGGGGGTAGTACAGCCATGCCATGCCGGAGGAGTTGCTGGTGCAGGCGTTTGATCCTGGGAGCAGCAGCCTCATGTTCTGCTCCTTTCACCACTGTGGTTCCCGGGATAGCCCTGCAATTCCGTAGATACCGATTTATATCCATGGATATCTGCATCCGTGTATATAAATTTGTATCCCCGCAGAGCTCTCTATATAATGTCAGTAAACGAGAATCAGACCTAGTGAAACGTAAAGGTTGGTGCTGTTGTTAAGGAAGAGTCTCTTAATATTTCTCTCAATTGCAAAAGTTATCATTTGATTAGCTCTGCACATTAAAAATGGCTCAAGAATCTGTTTGTATATGAAATCTATCCACAAACTACAGGAGTTTGGCTGACGTAGCTAGTAATAAAGATTCTGAATATTAGTTTTCAACATGTATATTTAATAGGTCTCACTGTTATACATAAAGTGCATCTTAACCATAGGCACCGACTCTGGAGGTGCTCAGCAGCAGGCAGGAGGCGCTGGTGGGGGGATTGGCGGGACAGGAAGAGGTGGAGCAAGGGCAAGATGTGCTCAAGGGAGGGGCTGGGGTGGAATGGGATGGGAAGAGGTGGGGGAAGGGGGCAGAATGGGGGTGGGAAGAGGTGAGATGGGGGTGGAGCCTTGGGGGAAGAGGTGGAGTGAGGGCAGGGTTGCGGTGGAGCAGTGGTTGAGCACCCCTGGGGAAATCAGAAAGTCAGCGTCTGTGATCTTAACTAATGTATATATTTCTGTACGCTACAGAAAATATAGTTTTGGCTTATGCCTTGAGCAAAATACCTTGCAAGCCAGCTGAGAAAAAAATATTTAAATGGCATTAAAATGGGAAAGAATTTTAAGTAACTTCTATCATTCTTTAAATTTTAAATATTGAACATAAGAACAGCTGTACTGGGCCAAACCAATGGTCCAGGATCATGTATATTCAACAGGCCAAGTGGGAAACCCATGACCTCCTTTAAAAGACTCATCTGTAGAAGTCATAGAGATGTACATAAGAATGGTCAGGATAGGCAAGACCAATAGTCCATCTAGCCTAGTATCCTCTCTTCCTACAGAGACCGGTACCAGAAGGAACGAACTGAACCAGACAATTTAATTGAGTGATCCATTCCTCGTCATCCAGTCCCAGCTTCTGGCAATCAGAGGATTAGGGACACCCAGAGCCTTGGGTTGAATCCCAGATCTTGGCTGATAGCTATTGAACTTATTCTCCAATATCCTTCATGAACTTATCTAAATTCTTTTTCGAACCCGGTTATCCCTTTGGCCTTTACAACATCCCCTGGCAATGAGTTCCACAGGTTGACTGTGCATTGTGTGAAGAAATATTCTCTCATGTTTGTTTTAAACCTGCTGCCCATTAATTCCATTTGGTGACCTGTGGTTCTTGTGTTTTAGGAAGGAGTAAATAACACTTATTTACTTTCTCCACACCATTCATGACAGTAAAGACCTCTATCATATCCCCCATTAGTCGTCTCTTCTCCAAGCTGAACTGTCCCATTTTTTAAAATTTCTTCTCTTATGGAAGCTGTTCCATACCCCTAATAATTTTTATTGCCCTTCTCTGTACCTTTTCCAATTCTACAGCAAAAGCTGTTTAATCCAGCATGTTGGGAGAATGGGGGGGTGCCAGTAAGTGAAAAATGCTTGTTAACTAAGAGTGAGGGAGTTTGGGTGCAGGAGCAGGCTTCTGGCAAGGAGTTGGGGCATGGGAGGAGGCTCAGGGTGCCAGATCTGGGAGGCGCTCACCTGGGGTGGCTTCTCCCAAGTGTCGGCCTCTCCAGGCTGCTCCTAGGTGGAGGAGTAGCAGGCAGCTCTGTGCGCTGCCCCCACTCTGCCCCGAGTGCTGCCTCCACCCATAGGGTGCCACCTCTGCACTTCCCATTGGCTGCAGTTCCCTGCCAATGGGAGCTGTGGAGCTAGTGCTCAGGGCTAGGGCAGTGCACAGAGCTGCCTGCCGCGCCTCCACCTAGGAGGGATCCGACTGAGGTGAGTGCCCCCTGGATCCAGCACCCCAAAATCCCTCCTGTGTCCCAACCCCCTGCCCTGAGCCCCTTCCCACACCCAAGCTCCCTTCCAGAGCCTGCGCCCCACACTCCCTCTCGCGCCCCAGCTCCACACCCCCTCCCACACCAAAACTCCCTCCCCCTTAGTTAACCAGCATTTTTCACTTACCAGCACCACCAATTCCCCCAACGTGCCAGATAAAACATCTTTTGCTGTATTATAACTGAGAACTAGAAGAGGAGATATCCTAGACTACACAAACAGATAATAGCCTGATGTTGTGTTCTAAAAAGCTGAAATTCTGTTCAGTTACACTGGTGTAAATTTGGAGTATAAATTGAGTTATTCCAGATTTTACATTGATGTAACTGAGAAATGAATTAGGTCCTAACTATTTACATTTATGTATAACAACAGTAGCTAAACTGCATTATTTACCATCTTTGAAATAAAAAGCTTTTAACAAGAAAACTTGGTGGTCAAGCAGTTCGCATAGGTATGAGTCAGGAATTTCTCAGTGAAGCTTCAAGAAGATAGACAGCAAAGATCAAAATCATGGTTAATGCAAATGTAGAGTAAGAAACAACCGCAGAAAATGGAGAAAGAGTTAGAGTGTAGTCCGACTGATTTGTTATTCCCAAACACAAAGCTGAGTTGAAGACATGACTAAAGTTTTGATGGAGAGCCTTTGGAAGATTAGACACTGTCATGAAGAGGAAAATTGCCTCTCCTTAAAAATACATTTTGTGCACCAATGTTCTAACAGCAATGGCATAAGGAGGCAAAGTTGAAATCTGAGTGGCACAGGTTAGGAAAATATTCACTATTCTATGAGTGAAATGGAAAGGAAGGAGAACATACGAATTGACCAGAGACCAACAATGGAGAAGAACAATTTCAAGCTGAACCACTGTAGAAAACTAACATACAGTATAAGGGGTCGCCCTGTTCTCTGGGGAAGTTGGTTTACATAGCATGTGCCATTTTGCAGATTGATGTTTAAATTAGAATTCTGATGTTTTCTTGTATTATATATACCATCAGGAAGGAGACTGAAGAAGTATCCCAAACTAACTGATCTTATCCCATTCGAATGGACTTGTTCAGTGTTGATTGGATATAGACGATAGACAGCCCAGATAAATTGGGTAGAGAGGTCAGCTTTGTGTGGACAAGTCAAGTATGAAGATAGGACTAATATGATGAGAGCAACATAAAAAAGAAAGGCATAGAATACCTACTATCGCTATCATAGATCAATACCATCCTAGAAGAATGAATAGATAGAAAAGCTGTTGCTGTTAAATGAAAGAGCTATGTTCGCCTACATTTCTCCCCATAAAATCATCCTCCAAAACCACATGAGAGATTTGCACTTAGGGTTTAGTCCCTTGAGGTCCTCAACTCCCCCCGCAGTCAGAAAGGGTGATCAGTATCTCACATGGTTGGGCCCTTCTGTTTTTTAAACATTCCCTTCTGAACGTTTATGTAAAAAAAGTCAGGAATAAAACAATTTACTAAAATAAAAATAAGAGCAGATGATTATTAACAGGAGATCAATGTTCTGTTCTTTAATGTTTCCGTATTCCACCGCAACATAATATTCACACTTATTTCACTTTAAGCATTGCATTTTCATCATCATAACTGCCTGCTGTGTACAGAGATCCAAAGAGAATTTAGAAAAATGTCCGTTATTATGGTTTTATACATAACATGCTGAATCCTATTTTTGTGATTAGAATGGTGGATTAATTTGAATGGTAGCTATTAGGATAGTCCAAAACTATATTCTTAAATTTTCAGAGGCATTTATGATCAATATCTCAATGATAAAGGGCCAACTATTATTCCATTTCCCAAATCTCGGGCTAGACATCATGTTAATTTCAGGCTAAAGTCAGAAATGTAAAAGCTTAGGGACAACTTCCAATGTTAGAATCATGACCTTCCAAGACCCCCAAAAATGATGTTTCATCCAGTCTAATTGCATTACTTATATTCCAAGGTCTCAGGGAATAGTAAATAAAAAGTTGGCCATGGTTAAAATGTCTGAGGAAGCTTAAAACATTTTTCTTGGCTATACATCACTACTAAACAAAATAGGTTAAGATTTGTAAAATTTTGCATCTTCATCATTTGTACTGCAGTTATATGCACAACTGCAGTAAGTGTATGTACACCTTTACCACGTAGGTGTATTTGCATGACATTTCCTATAATTGCACGCATGGTCATGGTAATTACTCACATGCACATTTGTACATGAAGAATTCAAAAAGTTAATCCATTGTCCTTAGCGGGGTTCCATAGGTATAACATAGGGCAGGGAACTGGCCACATGTGCTCTGCATTTCTATTTTGCAAAAATCAAGCCCTTTTTAATTGAGCAACTTATCTGTGATGTGTTTTTATATGATAAGGAAAAGAAGCATAATTATATTTATTATACACATTTATTATACACATTTATTATACACAAACACGCAGATATTGCTCATTCATAATATTGTACTGGGAAAAAAAGAGAACCATGTTTACACACAGGCCTGTGGTTAAATTAGCCAACTAATTTTAAAGAGAGGCCTAATGATGAGCTCAGTTAAACAGCAACTCACCCTTAGGAAAAACAAGTATTCATAGAGCATTGCTGAATGCCAATGCACACATTTAAAATGTCAACTAATTTTTTTAAAACATGGTTAATGCAAAACTCAGGTCAAGAATTCAATGGGAGGAAGGCAGTTTACACAAAGTGAGGATCTGGCCCTCACAATGGAATCTGGATTTTCCCACAGTGCAGAGAGTAGGGAGGAGGGGGACTGGCTGTTAAGTAAGAGCCCATCCCTAACCAACAGGTTTGTTGCAGTTTGTGAACCTTTGGGTGAGCGTGGATTGAGTTTAAAGTAAACCTTGGCCCGATGTATGGCTTAAAGAGGAAATCATGCAATACCTGGGGCTTGGTACTGCAGAGTACAGGTATGGAATGTCATGCATATGTCCTTCCATGTCAGTGGCAAGGCTCCCATTGGCTTCTGTTGGCACTGGATCAAAGCCTTGAAGTACAAGATAAGAAGTTACAGAGCGCTTAGGGGAAACTCAGTTCCATGCAGATAAACAGGCTATTGTGTACCCACATAATTACTCTTGCCTAATTACAGCTGTTAAGGCCAAAGAGGAGAGTGTATCCCATCTACTCGGTGTACTGAGGGTAGCACATAAGGCCATATCTCCCACACATTTAATTTATCACATCCTTTTTGCTATGCACCCTTCAGAATAAGGGAATAGGTGTCTATGGGTATGTCTACACTGCAATTAGACACCCACAGCTGACCCATGCCAACTGACTTGGGCTAAGGGACTGTTTAATTGCAGTGTAGAAATTTAGGCTCAGGCTGCAGCCCAGGTTCTAGGATGCTGTAAGGGTGGGAGGATCACAGGGCTTGGCCTGCAACCCAAGCCCGAACATCTACACTACAGTTAAACAGCCCCTTAGCCTGAGCCCCACAAGCCTGAGTCAGCTGGCATGGGCTAGCTGCAGGTTTTTAATGGCACTGCAGACATACCCACTGGGACTTCAGATTCATTGAGCTCACTGTGGGGACTATGCCTAAGCCCGTATCTTACTCCACCCCCACACTTGCCCTTTGAGTTTCTACTTTATATGAATCCTGAGCCCAAAGCAAAGCAAAAAAGAAAAGGCTCATTAAGCATTGCACACTGTACCCATCAAGTTTCATACCTACGGTGGACACCACTGAAAATTCAACATTCCCTACCCCACAGACTCCTGCTATAGCCTTGGTATTTTAGGTTTAGAAGATACTACAAGAAGAGGTTATTTACAATCATGTTATGGACTGAATTAATGTAACATGAATAAATTACATACTCCTTACTAAATGTTAAGCCTATTTTATAGTCACATACAATACTGGTAAAGTATGCATAAGTTGCATCTCAGAGGTAGAGGGGGAAAATCACATTGAAAACATACAAAATTATTATTTCCCCCTATTTCTTTACTATTGTAGGTTTCTTTGATGCTAATAAACAGAAAATTAGAATATTCCAGCAATGTGAATCTCCTGAAAGTTAAAGTATTGCTATAATAAACCTCATGTTGCTTACATGCTACTTTGTTTTATACTTGTAATGAGACACTGTGAAAATGCAAGTGAACTTGACCTCACCCTAATCTTTGGACTTGCAGAATGATCTGTGCTTGAAACTTCCTCACATTTCCTTTCATGTGCCAGATCAAGACTGAGACCAATCAAATAAAGCAGCGTGTCCTGAAGGCTTGACTCTCAGCTGTCCAGACAGTTAACCCTACCTATGGAAAAATTAGACAATCTGTTTTCTTTGCAGACTTACAATTGCTATATCGCATTATTGGACACTAATTTCCCAACAGTGTATACTTTGAAGCTGACAAGTGTTAAGCTATGGCTAAAAAATTCAAAATGAATTCATGTATCTGTCACTTAGTTAACCCTGTTTGCACGGGTGACCACAACTGGAACCCATCTGTCAACAATTTATATAGAAGGTATGTGCTGCTGAGACCTCATAATGAGGTGAATGGGTTAACTTTCTCATTGCTAGAAGATCAAATGAAGATTTTGATTCAAATCATGTAGAACGGAGATCAGTCTAAAGTAAAGCAGAAGATTCAATAATATTTATCTCAAGGAAAGAACCACGGAGCAATACAGTAAATATGAAAACAAAATCAATGAGCACCTTCATTTGATGGTGTCCAGGAAGTCATGGGTATTCTGTAGTCCATTCTACTGTTTGAGAAAAATTACTTTATCAATAACATAAAATATTTACCAATATTAAAGAACACACTAACATGCAAAATTCAAAACATTTTCAATAATCACTGGTTACATCAAAAATCTGAAACAGTTGCTTAGTTAAATCTAGATTAAGTCCTTATTTGGGATTCCTTTGCCAAAAAAAAAGTACATTTGATGTTTCTGTATAAAATCTTTCTGCATGTTCTCTTTTTGTTTATTTATTTATTTGTTGGGGCTAGGGGAAGGCCACTTACGATTTACTCACAAAAAACTTACATGTATGTATGTAACCAGGGCCAGCGCTTGCATTTAGGCGGCTTAGGCAATCGCCTAGGGTGCCAGCATTATTAGGGGGCACCACTTTGCCGGAGGGGGCAGCAGGCGGCTCCGGTGGAGCTGCCGCAGTCGTGCCTGCGGACAGTCGGCTGCTCGCGTGGCTGTGGTGGACCTCCCACTGACACAACTGCGGCAGCTCCACCGGAGCCGCGGGAGCAGCCGACCATCCGCAGGCAGGACTGCAGAGCCGGGGGACCAGCACGTGGGGCGGCGAAATGGCCGTGTGCCTAGGGCGCTCAAACCCCTAGTGCCGGTCCTGTATGTAACTTTCCCACATTCAGAGTTCCATAGAACTGCTCACATGCAAACTTATGTACCTCAATGTTTGCAGGATTGGGGCTTTAAAGGTTATCACAATACCTTAGTTTTTGTAACATGCTATTTTTAATTTTTTCCAAGAACAGACTAAGTCATTCAGATAAAGTAAGGAATAGGTGTTATTGGACAACACAAAACATCATTGTACAATCAACCAACAGTAGTCCACTACTTGACTAATTATTTCATATGGCCAATGTCAGAAGTGTACTGAATTTAAGCAAATGCCGATTAAGCAATTAAGCAATTAAGCAAATTAAGTATGGGTATCAACTTCAGACTGGGGAAGCACTATATTTTACCCCCAGAAACAAAAAACAGAGCAAAACCCAACAACAACACGGTAAACACCTGTAATTTATTTCCTAATTTAATTACATTTCAGAAGCCAGCATTGCATTGCATTTCCTCTCTCCTCCAGCAGCAGCAAGAAAAGGGACAAACTAGAAAACAGAATTCTTTATCTGTGCCTTTGTCTCAAAAAAGACCATGTTAATTTCAATGAAAGCACAAGTTGAAAAGTATAACAGCTGGCCCTTAAATATATGGAAAAATAGTAGCAGTTTTACTGCCATAAGATTTTTTTTTCAAAACTTGTAATGCCTATGAAAACATGTGCAAGTTTCTCTAAAGAGGTGCTCTGTATGCATATGTGCAATGCCCAGATAAATGTTAGGGTTTTTATAAAGCAGCAGAAAAAATGGTTCTGTAAAATCCTTGTATCTTGAATGTCTACTAAGTTACCCACATTGCTTACAATATCTTACACGTATTTATTCTCCCCTTTTGAAAAAAATTGGAAATTTATTTTTGTATTTTAGACCAAGGAAGAATATGGGAGAGATTTGTTTTTGGAAGTTGGGTAGCCATATGCATTCAAATTTGTATATTAAATTATCATGATGTGCAAAAAATTGGATACCAATTGCACACAAAAGAGTAATTAGGTGAATTTTCACATGCAGCTGATTTGCATGTATATGTACAATAATTTTGATATCCTTTGCACATTTTCCCCCTCCATAGTGGGCGATACATGTTTAGGATATGCCTACACAGCAAAAAATGACTGGCGGCAGTACGTTTCAGAGTTGGGTCAACTGACTTTGGCTTGTGGGATTAACACCGCAGGGCTTAAAATAGCAGTATAGACATTTCGCCTCAGGATGGAGAAGGGGGGTCTCAGAAACTGGACTCCATCCTTTGCCTGAATGTTTACAGTGCTATTTTTAGCTCTGAAGACCTGGGCTCTGAGACTTTCTGCCATTTTTTTCCTTTGTAGATGTATTCTTAGATTCACAGAGTTGTACTAATTTTAAAGTTACTTAAGATGAGAAATTAAATCCCTTGTTAGAAGTATGACACCAAAATTATGGTATTAAAAGTTGCTAAAGAAAGATAAACATAAATGTGATTACAGTCATTTATATATAGTAATTAGAGCAAATTTTCCAGATGAATTTGTTGCAGTGTTTATTTATGGAAGAAAACGACATCTTCAGATTTAGTAACAAAGTTGTGAAATTTATTTGGATGTTGTTACATGTTTTGTTTCTTTTCCAAGAAACAAAGTTGCCTGCATGCGATCAGGATATGAGCACATTTTTCTAGATCCTGTGGGAGAGGAATCTTGGAATAACATGAACAATATTTTAAATTATCACCTTATGAACTGAAGTGGCTGTTGTTCCCTGTTTCTTTTACTTCTGATTTTTATAATGAAATACTGACACATGCCATTTCTTCAGGTGTTATTTCCCCATATTGATATATGCCAAGATAGGTTTTTGTTATTGTGACATTCAGATCCATTCAAACTCCACAGACTTCAATATAGATAGAATTAGGCATAGAAAGAAGTGCTTACAATAAAGTCCTTAGGGGTCAATAGTAAATAAAGTAAAATAATATCTCGTACTTTATATGTTCTAAGCACTTTACAAACATTGATTAATTCTCAACTGTAGAGCAGCTAGATATATGTAAGCATTATCCCTATTTTACAGATGGGGAAACTGAAGCAAAGGGGCACTAATAGACTCAAATCCATACAGTGAGTAAGTGGAAGATACTGGAAAGATCATAAAGCAACAAAACTAAGGCGGCAAATGGAAGAAGGCTGTATAAAAAGGAAACATAACAAAAATTTTGGAGCATGCAAGAAACATGCACAGACAGAAAGTAAACAGAGTGAATTTTTCAAAAGATGACACAAAGTCAGCACAATATTGTCCTCTGTCTTCTCTCAACTCTGCCAGTAATGTAGGAGATTCACCAGCCCACTCCTCCCACACAGACTGTCTGAAAGCTTGGGGAGGTGGTGTTTAACTTTATCACTCACTCATTAAATGGCAACAAACCTTTGTTAACACAGAGTTAAGGTTGACCAGTGAAAACATCGAGTTCTGAAGTGACTTGTCCAAGGTCACCCAGCAGCCTAATGGCAGAGCTAGGAATAGTCCTAGTCTAGTGGTCTTTCCAGTTGGCCACAGGGTTGCTATGTACTCAGCAATCATCCCCACTCCATACATTTTGTTATAGTGCAATGGGGATGATGGTCATGCTTTGAAATATTTGCAATATGTAGTTGATAACAGGGCTGATGAGTGAAATCTCATCCATGGCCTAGGTCCCAAAACCTTGACAGTTTTATTACATAGTTGTTACAGTAACTTTAAATGTGTGAGAGAAGACTGCAGTATCTCTCTTTCTCCACCCCTCCCCCACAACCTGTAGCTTCCTCAGCACCATTTCCAGCTCACGAAGCCATTAGTTGGCACAGTGGAAGCTATTAAGATGTAAGAGTTGTCCCTTCTTGTCTCCTGCCCAGTGCTTCTGTGAATAAATATCACAGGCAGCATCTTAGGGAGGGCCACAAACTACCTTCGTTATGTAGCCTAAGCTGCATGCTGAGCTGGACCCCTTGCTCCTACTACCCACCCTCAGCTGGGACTCCTGCCCCTGCTTCAGCCAGGTTTCCCCAGCCATTCTCCAGGCCCACTCACTCCTCCCCTCCTCCAAACTAGCCCCTCACTCTGGCCAGTCCCCCACCTGATACAGGGGTGTTGTGTATCTTCACTATTTATTTTCTGGATTTCAGATTAAATTTGCATTACTTTCAGTACACCCTTCACTCAGGCCCAGATCCAGGCTCACATGGAAGAGCAGGGAGAGGGGCTCAGACACTCCAGGGAGGCAGGGACTCCAACATCCTAGCTTAAAGGGGGTGATGGAAGAAGGTCTTGGACCCCCCAGATCCTGCACACAAAGAAGGGGAAAACAGGAGGCTGACAGACAGGCAACCCTATCTCATTCTCCCACAGTCCACCTGTCAATCACCCCATGTGTGCTCATCACCCCCTCTCATCTGAGCTCCCCAACCCTCTCACCTTCCCTACCACCAGTCACCCCCATTTATACCCCTCCTGTTTATACAGTCTCAATTTGAAGAGGTGAGGTAAGGAAGGAAGATGATGGGCAAATCCTGGAAGCTGGAGAGATGAAAAGAACATGAGTCAAAACATGTGTCATAGTAAAAAGGGGGTGGGGAGTGGAAAAGGGGAATTTTCAACTCTTCCAGTATGTGTTTGGAGCCTAACAGCTCTGGTTAATGCTACTTATCTGTCTCTTACCTTTCTTCATGCAGCATGAGCCAAATTCTGCCTTCAGTTGCTCATGTGCAACAACACTGACTTGGATGGCCTTGGTTAACGGAAGAAACTCTGCCGTAAGGGTTCTGTTAGATAGTAAGAATAAAGCAAGATTCTTTTGCTGTCTGAGATTTAACTTAAATAATACATATCACTATGGGCCTTTTATAGAGTCAGATTCTGCTCCCACTGAAGTCAAAGGCAAATCTTCCAGTTAGCTTCCAGAGGGACAAGAATCAGGCCATTTGTCTGTAAATAGTGGACAGGGAACAAAGCAAATGTGTCCTCCATCACCTGATGAGCACTGGCTGACCCAGTTGTGGGTCATGGACATGTACGTTTTTAATTTAAAAAGCTATGTCAGAAGGATTACTTGATTCCTGATACAGCATTTAAATAAATCTACATATCTGTCAAAACTAACTCCAGAGACTAAGTGGGAGGATGGAATGAATGCAATGGCAAAAGTTAATTTTACATTAACATTCATGACAAATTGGGTTCTGGGTATTTTTTTTTAAACTCAATGTATATTAAAATTATTCTTTTGTTAATCTAAAATAGTACCCTTTTTGGAAATAATATATTTCTGCTGGATCTTAAACTTCTTTTGCTACAATTACATTTTGTACTTCATCCAAGGAGCTCAAAAACCTGTACAAATTGTATTATTTGGAATATTATCTCACTTTTAAAGGGACTGAAAAGTAAAACCAAACTAGAGCCATAAGGTTATTTCAGTATAACCACACTTACTCATTGCACGCCTTCCGCATGCAGCAGATGTTTCTTGGAAAGATAGACTTGTTGCTTTCCAGAATGCTACTTGATGCTTAATGTCATCCACTGATGCAAAAGCCATCTCCTTTGTAGCAAGTGATTAATGTTCTACACGATTTTTGCAGGAGAACAGGAGCCATGTATCTTACAGAAACTTTAAAAAAAAAAGTTCTGCTGGCTTTGAAGTGTAGATGCAAGTATGCGCCTGGGTGGTGACCGATAACCCCATCTAAAAGCTTGCTCTGACTGTCTGCTCATTGGGTCATATGTTTTTTCTATTAAATGGTCTCTACAGAATGCCCCAGAATTCAAGCACTGAAGATCTACAGGAACAATGTGTTCAACCTAAATAAGTCCTTTTTAAAATTAACTGTTCAATTTGTTCTCACACCACAGTCTAGGGCTACAGAAACACTCTCACAAAGCCACTTTGCTGTCTCTCCAGGATGATTTTTGAAATGATGACAAATCATGTTAGGAAAATATCTCTAGCTTCATGTTTCAAGAAAATTACAACATGCAGAGTAGGGAAGCTGGTCAAAAAATGGGTCTGTTACTATTTTTGTTGGGGGAAAATGTTGCAAAATGTAAACTGTAAAGCATGTGTTAAATAGAGTGGGCATGCTATATCATACAAAAGTGAAAGATGTGCACAGGCTAGTGGATTCTGATCTGGGAGAGCTGCAGATACTGGAGAAACTGATGGCAGCTCCCAGTAAAGGGTCATATTTTGCCTCTTGGGCTTCCCCATTGTGTCAATAGCGATTATACAATGATCCGGCAAGCTGATTTTTAAACCTATCATACACCAATAGTACATCAAATCAGCATGTAAGTGTAGGTGTGTGAAAATAAACTGGAAGAACAGAATCCTATCCCAATGCATAAGCGCACCGTGGAGCAGCCGTACAACTCTTCTGTAGCTGCTGCCTCTCCCCATCACCTATGTATGGGTGTGGGGTTTGTTTTCGTTTCTTTTGTGTGCAGCCAATGGTTCTATTTAAGAGTATATCTGGGGGAGTCCTCCTCTATGTTCGTCTCTGAACTACTTTATACAGAGTCAATTTGAAGCCAGCCTCCATGGCATGCAAAGTATACAGAATGTCAACTCCATGTCTAACTATTCAGACTGCTCTTGCCTACAAGTGTTTCATACCTTTAAAAAAAATTTAGCAACAGACATAGTGGATTTCCATATAATCCTATCGGCCATATTGTGAACCCCTTACTTCCATTGATAAGCAAGTAATTACATGAGCAGACCAACTGAAGTCAATGGGACTCATCATGCTAGTGGTTGTAAGAAGTTTGCAATCTGGCCCTAAATGACTAATTAAATAATAAATCAGAAAGAGTCTGGAAAACTTCCATTATATTAGCTCCATTTTCTCCAAAAGAGCCACAAATCTGATTTTTAAAAAGGAAGGAAAAATTGAAACCCTTGTAGTATAGAAAATGTATCAGAATGTATTTAAATTAAAAATTGCTTAATGTTATAGATTATATGATTATAGACATAGTGTATCTGTGGTTAGGAAATGAAGCATTTAATTGAAGTAAAATTCAAAAGAGATGAAATGTGACATATAATAGAGTTGCTGGAGGCAGCATTCTTAAGCTGACCAGACTTGAGTGTGGTTATTTCGGTGTCCTGCTGATAGGATTTTATTTATTTTTTTAAAAGATTTTTCAAGAGACTTAATTTCATAAGTTGTATTTGAAATCTAATTTCAGGATCAATTACTTTCTGTATCATTGGGTGGTTTCATGCAAAAATATATTCACAGCAATGCAAATTTCATGTGTTTAGATTTTATTTGAATACCTAATGAGGAATATGTGCAAACACAACAGAATACAAGTGATAGTGCTTCTCTGGGTTGAATGAACAGGAATCAGCTAATACAGTAGTATCAAAATAGACCATTTCTTGCTTGACAGACTGACTCGGTGTCTCTAATATTTTTGTGACTTCAGGGGCAGCGGGGGGAATGGAAACAGCCATCCTAGATGTAAGGGCAGTTTTCTATGCACTTTAGCTGCGGGCAGTTTCCCTTAATATTTTTTGAAAGTGGGTGTGTCACTCCCAATTATGCCACTAAAATAAAGCACTTATCTTTTTTATTACCCTCCCTCCCCCCCCATTCCTCCATTTTTCAGTGATATATTCAAACTGTAAAAATATCCTTTGTAAAAACATGTACAACAAAATCTAAGTATTTAATTTTTTGAGAGAATGTTTTTCACACATTTCCAAAAAAAACCCAAAAACCCTATTCTTAGATGTTTTTAGGCTGTAGAAATGCAATAAAATGCTCTCTAGCAGTTGAATATATTCATTATGCAACACTTAAATCAGTGCTGAAGAGGGGAAAGGTACAGCAACAAAGATTCAAACACTAAACAGTTTGGATATGAAAAGCAAAATATGACTTGATATGCAAAACAATTGGCACATGATTTGAGAGGATAGTCCCATAGTTATTTAAAATAAATAATGAAAGGATTAAATGAAATTGAAAATCTTAGCTGGTACTGCTTGACTGATGCAATATTAAAATAAACTGAGTGAGTCAAAGTCTTCTACACACCTAGATCCTGTTTTTTCCCTCCAAAAATATTTTCCCTTGTGGATCTATTTATAAATAATTAGTATGATTCTATTGTTAACTCCCATGGAATTATAGTTTTAACAAAATCTCTTAGAAATTTAATTAAATATATTTAGGGCTGTCGATTAATCACAGTTAACTCGCGATTAACTCAAAAAATTAATTATTAAAAAAATTAATTGCACTGTTAAACAATAGAATTCCAATTGAAATGTATTAAATATTTGTGGATGTTTTTCTACATTTTCAAATATATTGATTTCTATTACAACACAGAATACAAAGTGTACGGCGGTCACTTTATATTATTTTTATTTCCAATATTTGCACTGTAAAAATGATAAAAAAAGAAGTATTTATCAATTTATCTCTTACAAGTACTGTAGTGCAATCTCTTTATTGTGACACTGTAACTTACAAATGTCGATTTTTTTTGTTACAGAACTGCATTCAAAAATAAAACTGTAAAACTTTAGAGACTTCAAGTCCACTCGGTCCTACTTCTTGTTCAGCCAATTGCTAAGACAATTTTGTTTACATTTACATGAGATACTGCTGCTTTTTTTTTTTTTTAATGTCACAGGAAAGTGAGAACAGGCATTTGCATGGCATGTTTGTAGCTGCCATTGCAAGATATGCTAAACATCAATATGCCGTTTTATGCTTTGGCCACCATTCCAGAGGACATGCTTCCATGCAGATGATGCTCATCAAAAAATAACTAATTAATTAAATGTGTGACTGAACTTCTTGGGGGAGAATTGTATGTCCCCTGCTCTATTTCACCTGTATTCTGCCATATATTTCATGTTATAGCAGACTTGGATGATGACTCAGCATGTTAGTTTTAAGAACACTTTCACAGCAGATTTGACAAAGCACGAAGAAGGTACCAATGTGAAATTTCTAAAAACAGTTACAGCACTCGACCCAAGGTTTAAGACTCTGAAGTGCTGTTCAAAATCTGAGAGGGATAAGGTGTGGCGCATGCTTTCAGAAGTTTTAAAAGAGCAACACTCCAACACGGAAACTACAGAACCTGAACCACCAAAAAAAGAAAATCAACCTTCTACTGGTGGGATCTGACTCAGATGATGAATATGAACATGCGTTGGTTCGCTCTGCTTTGGATCATTATCGAGCAGAACTCATCATCAGCATGGACATGTCCTCTGGAATGCTGATTGAAGCATGAAGGGACATATGAATTTTTAGTGCATCTGGCATGTAAATATCTTGCAACACCGGCTACAAAAGTGCCATGTGAATGCCTGTTCTCATGTTTAGGTGACATTATAAACAAGAAGTGGGCAGCATTATCTGCTGCTTCTTGTAACTAAACTTGTTTTGTCTGAATGACTGGCTGAAGTAGAACTGACTGGACTTGTAAATTCTAAAGTTTTACATTGTTTTATTTTTGAATGCAGTTATTTTTTTGTACATAATTCTACAATTGTAAGTTCAACTTTCATGATAAAGCAATTGCACTATGGTACTTGTATTAGGTTAACTGAAAAATATGATTTCTTTTGTTTTTTACAGTGCAAATATTTGAAATAAAAATAATATAAAATGAGCACTGTACACTTTGTATTCTGTGTTGAAATCAATATATTTGAAAATGTAGAAAACATCCAAAATATTTAAATAAAAGGTATTCTATTATTGTTTAACAGTGAGATTAATCACAATTAATTTTTTTAATCACTTGACAGCCCTAAATATCATATAATAAAAAATGCCCAAGGAAATCCCAAAGAGGCTAAGGAAAACTATGATACAAAAGAGAGAGAGAGAGAAAGGAAAAAAAAAACCCAAAACCTTTATTTAAAAAAACAAACTATGGAGAAGTTTGCTATCAAAACATTATATGATACAAATAAATACTGCAGTAGTATAAGGAAGCTGATCATGCATTTCCCTTCTAAAACCTTTGGAGGCTGTCGTTGGTTTAGTACTTACAGCCTTGAAAGAACTAGCATAGCTGGGGAATATGAGACTTCAAGAGGAAACTACATCGCAGAGTGAAGAGGTGAAACAGAAGAACTTATGACATCCACATACAGGCCCAAATTCCACAGTCACTTCCTTCAATATTGTCCCAGTGGGACTATTCACATGTGTGGAGTTACTCATGTGCATTTGTGTTTGCAAGGATGGGGCCTGGCATGGCTGGGGCCTTTATATCTTATTAACTATCTGAATCTGTAGGCGGGGAAAAAAGGTAATTTAACTTTCCAGATTTAAGAGTACAAAAGGGGATCGAAAGCAAATAAGTAACAGAGACCCCAGTGCAGCAAATACTAATGTACATGCTTGACTTTTTCTGAAGTCAATCAGAAAAAAAAATCACCAAAAATTGTAATTGAAGTCAGACAGACTCCTCACATATTTAAAGTTAAGACTGTGTATAAGTATTTTCATGATCAGGACCATATATTTTAAAGCCTTTGATGATTTTTATGGTACTTATTAGTGTTTTTCTTAATGACATGCTGAAAAAGGTAAAAACAGTAATAATGTGAATACAAATATTGAGATAACTACATATGCCACCACCACCACCACATCAGCAGCTGGGGGAAATTGATGGGGCAGGTGGTAAAAGGGTGATAGTCCCAGCAGCAAGGGAGGGAGACACTTGCCAAGGGATATAAATGGTGTGTCCCCCTGGGAGTCTCTGGCACCTATTGGCCAGCTTGGGAAGAGGGGTGCTGATTGGCCAGCATTCTCCAGCTCCCAGGAGTTAGTCTGGCGCAGGGTGCGCCCCCTCTTTCGGCTCCATGCCAGCAGGTTGATAATTGGCAGGATTATGATCATCATGAGATGATTTTTTTTTTAAGTAAAGGCCAACATGAGCTGGGTCACTTTTAGGCTTGAGACAAACCACTACTGAGTCTTTGCTCAGGTGTAAAGAAATAAAAAAAGGGGGGGGGGAATTGGCATCACCCCCTTCACTCAGGGCACCACCGTTAGCCACATGTCTCCACAGCCAAGTCACTGGTTTCAAATCAAAAGATAGTCAAGTGTCAGACCTACCTTACCTCAGAGAGC
The DNA here is from genome assembly GCF_025201925.1 of Gopherus flavomarginatus. NCBI lineage: Eukaryota > Metazoa > Chordata > Testudines > Testudinidae > Gopherus > Gopherus flavomarginatus. The sequence continues at coordinate 75,852,674 of NC_066625.1, read as the reverse complement.
CTCTGACAGGCAGCAGTGCCTCAAGCAGTTCCTGGCCTCAGTCATACATCTCACAGAGTGACAGCAAGAGATCTGCTTTCCTTCCCAAACAGCCCTAACTGAGCTGTGCTCTTCCCTGATAACCCCTCCCTCCAAGCCTGACACCTATTGCAGGTGTAGAGGCCAACGTTGACTGAGTTCATAGCAGCTCAGAAGCTCTTTCCTGCCCAGTGTGGAGTTTGTATAGTGTCACAGCCATAGAAAGCTTAACTTCCGGAGCTGTTTTAACAGTGCTGCCTGAAATAAGGACACGGAGGAAGATTTCTCCCTATAAAAACAATTTTGCACCAAAATCTGGAGAAACACAATAATTGTGAGCACTGGCATTTTCAGTTGAGCTGAGAGAACTTATTATTTTCCATGTAAATAAAATGTTCTCCAAACTAGTTAGGTCTGGGAACGTCATGAATATGTAATAAAAGTCAGTAGTTAGGGAAGAAAATGTAAGCAGCAAAATATTTTTGCATTGTGGAAACTTGAACAAGTCATACTGTAGATATTTGATTGTAAACACTTTTCCTCTCCCCCCGTCTCTTCCTGTGATTCAGCCTGAGGATCGCTCCATACTCCAGACACTTTTGGAAGAAAAGACCAACCACACAAATGCTGCTTGCAGTATTCTGCTGTTCAATGAATTCCAGACACACTCAAGAAAATATATTTTCTCATTTCCTTTCACTAACTTGAACAAGGGCAGCACCAATCTAATCAGAAAGATCAAGAAAGGGACCCTGTTCCTAGTGAGCTCATGGTGTCTCAGCAGTTTCCATGGCTACATGATTTTGATTTTGATAGCTCAACCAGTAACATTGTGTGGGCCGGGTTTATTACTGATTATTATTATTATTCCACCTCTTTGTAACAAACCAAAGGGCTGTGCATAAAGTTTACAACAAAGGAGCAGTCTACAGGGGAACTTCTGGAACCTCATAAACCTTGGACAAGAACATAAGAACATAATGCCTTATTCAACCAAGCTGAATGCAGCGTTAACCTTTTTCTAAGCTTATACCAGCACAGCAGTGATAGTAGCTGTTCTGTATAATCTTATGATAGTAAATACAAAGGCAAAACTGTCTGGAAACAGAGACCTTTGCAGTAAATTTATAGTGACAGGACACCTGTGGAATAAGGTGATGGTTCTTTTTTCTTATTATAATGAAGAGTCTTGATGCTGATCTTGTATATTATTTTGCCCAGCCTAAGAAAAACCATTCTGCAACATGACTGAAAATTCTTGTTTGTCTGCAACTGCAAGAAGGTTCAGCTTTGGTTAAACTCCAGTTACTACTAATTGTAATTATAATGGGGACAAAAAAGAAAGAAAACACACAAGGTAGTAAAATAGGCCTATGTTACACAAAACAGGAGATGTACATTTTTTTATTGCTATTTCATCTTTAGAAATAACTGTCTTCTGTCTTTTTAATAAAACTCAGAATTTCTATAGAGTACATTAAAAATAATCATTGCCAGATGAAAAGGTTTGAGCATAAGTAGTACTCCCAATTTTCACAGGTTATTAAAGCATGGAGTTGTTTGAAGATGGAGACCCAGACAGAGGATGAATTGCTTTTATCATTGGCCTCCTTCCTCACCCCCAAGTTGCCGTTCTCAGGACTATCTTTATAAATGTTACAAGATGTTACGCTGCCAAGATTTGAATGTTTCAAGCCTTCCTGCTATGATATTTTGACCCTTAAGTCACGGGCATGATCACCATGTGAAGATTCCTATTTATAGCTGTTCAGTTACTCCATACGGTCTCAAATTAAAGATAAAATGTCTTTGGTTTTTATATGCAGAAAAAATTCTGATGAAAAAGTCAATGTAGATGAATTTTAGAGCAGCTGCGGAATCAGCATTCAGGGTGCAATATTTCAGTCAAACACTGAAAGAAATTTTTATTCTTTTATAAATAACTTGTGTTGTAAAAGGTGTGAATACACTTGGCTAAGAAATTTCATCCAAATGTTAATAGTTTTGTATCTTTCATTTACAGTATATTCACCCAGTAGATTTGTAATACATTTCAGATCCCTCCTATGAATTTAGGATTCTGTCATGCATTTTTGACCATATTATAAATGATATCCTTAGTTCCTACACTGGCATGCATATGTGGTTGCTGGGCCATTACATGCTCGTGCATGTTCCAAATACCTGTGCCAAGTGTCCACATATGCTGTGCTGGACATGGGTGTATCCACCATACACGTGTACCCACACTGCTGCTCTTGTTACATAATATTAGCTGTATCATTTCAGGGATGGTATCCTTGGATTCTGTGCATCACAAGGAAGCCTTCTAGGAATCGCTTTGCGGGGGGGGGGGGGGGGGGGGGGGGGGTTGGTACAGTCTCCCGCCTTCAAACATCTAGGGATGGCAGTTCCAGATCATATTCGCCCCCTGCCAAACTAGGTGGAGAAATGGGATGATGATGTGGTTCTGCTCCTGATCATGGGGCAGATGGTTATGCAGTGTTGCTAGGTGGAATATGGGTAGAACTTTCTGATATGTCAAAAGACAGCTACACTAGCCTCTCTGAAACTTTCCAGCACAGGTGAATATTCCTGCTGTTCCAGGCAAAGTCATGAAGGACAGAGTACTCTGACCGCACGCTGATCAGCAGCTGCAGGTGGCGGTGGTACCTGGCGACAGCTCTTGGAACAGGAGCTATGTTTGCCTGTATTGATCAAAAGACTGCAAGAGTAAGCTGTTCTGATGTGGTCAGCATAGCTCACTACTGTAGAGTTGCCAACTTTTGAATCGCACAAAACTGAACACCCGAGCTGCCCTTCTCCGAGTCCCTGCCCCTCTCACTCCATCCTGCCCCCCATCGCTCACTCTTCCCCACCCTCACTCACTTTCACAGGGCTAGGGTAGTGGGTTGGGGTACAGGAGGGGGTATGTGCTCTGGGGCCAGGGATGAGGGGTTTGGGTGCAGGAGAGGACTCCAGGATTGAACAGGGGGTTGAGGTGTGGGGGGATGAGGCTGGGGATGAGGGGTTTGGGGTGTGGGAGGGGACACCAGGCTGGGGCAGGGGTGTTTGTGGGGAGTGAGGGCTCTGGCTGGTGCCGGGAGGGGGGGGTTGGGGTGCAGGAGGGAACTCTGGGCTGGGCCAGGGGGTTGGAGTGCAGGGGGGGTGAGGGCAGGGATGAGGGGTTTGGGGTGTGAGAGGGGACACCAGGCTGGACCAGAGGCTGGGGTATGGGGTCTGTGTGGAGGGGTCCTGGCAGTGCTTACCGTGGCTCCGAGAAAGCAGCTGTCAGGTCCCTGCAGGTCTAGGCAGAGGTGCGGCCAGGCAGTGCGCACTACCTTTGCGCCTGCAGCCATGGCTCCACACAACTCCCATTGGTAGTGGTTCCCAGCCAATAGGAGCTGCAGAGTCAGAACTCAGGGTGGGGGTAGTGCATGGAACCTCCCATTCTCTGGCCACCCCAGCACCTAGGGGCTGCTGAGACCTGGCGGCTGCTTCTGGGAGCTGTGAGGAGCCAGGGCAGGTAGGGAGCCTGCCTTAGCCCTGGGTCCCCACTGCGCCACTGACCAGAATTTTAATAGCCAGGTCGGTGGTGCTGACTGGAGCTCCCAGGGTCCCTTTTTGATGGGGCATTCTGGTAGAAAACTGGATGCCTGGCAACTCTACACTACTACCAATGAAAACAGGTGGACAGAGACCTTTATAGATTGGGTGAGGCTCAGGAAGAAAAGGGTCAATGCACTGTGGGAATAGGGGTGGAGCACTATTGAAACTCAAGACCTAGTACACACCTCTTATCCCTGGCCACACCACACACTGGTACTTATCCACACCATGCAGGCATGCCAGTTTTCTTGTCCTCTACTCACCTTCAGGCACATGCTCGTGGGGTTCAGATGTGGACAATAGGAGGGTTATGGCACAGTCACAGATATGGACACATGTACAATTGCTAATCTAGATGTAGCTTTAGTAGCAGTTGATCTGGTTTGACATATTTTTCACATTTTACTATTACCTGTAGTACATCCTGCCAGACTATGTCCTCTAGTATTTTGGGTCTTCTGGGTTTTTGTTTTGTTTTCTTTTAATCTTAGATCCATTGCTAAGATTTATAAACCAATTTTCTATTTTTCCAGATTTAAGGATGCAGTAGTGAGAGGTCAAAAGAAGTCTGCATTTTTTTATGCCCCAAAGAATGGCATTATCCAAAGGTCGCTGAAGCAAAATGGAGTTTTTCCACGGATTTCAAAAGGGTTTGGATCAGGCCCCAAGTTGACGAGGTGCTATAAACGTGTAGTGTGTTATTATTTTGCTATTATTTAGAAAAAAGAACCAAAATTAGAATATGAGAAAAGATTATAACCCGCTATTATACAAAAAAATCCCTCTGCTAAGAGGCCAATAAACCTGACAGCATTTTATACCTGCTAATGAAAACCTTGAATTAAAATAGGATTCAAAAAGCTGATTGCTGATTCTGAAGGGGTAACTCCAGATGTATTAACCTGAAGTATCCCAACTATTAGGTAATATTTTTATTAAAAACACTCTCTCATTCCATAAATACACACCTACTTGTAAAAAATGTACTTAAACAGCACCCACTGGATTTCACAATAGTGTAGCTTAAGGGTAGATATTAAAGTTAGTCTAATATCAGTATTCTGCACCACCTTTTACATCTGTATAGGGGAAAACAAACAAATGAACAATAGCTGATGAAATTTAAGGGAAAATAATTCAGACTAGAATATAGAGTGGGGGGAAAAAAACACTGTCATGGCCCATGGTCTCATTTAAAAAAAAATAAGATTGTAGAAGTTCACCTTGTACATGTACAGCCATTGCTTTTGTGCTGTAACAAAAATTTTTGAATCATTATTCTACCCAAAGATGTGAGTCTTGCTCATGCACCAATGTTACAGATCACTTCTGCTAGCCCATAATTCCAGCTTAATATTTTTAGACATACGCTTGCAGGTGGCACTATTACTACAGAACAATATTGCCTGTACATAGTTCTTTTAGAATAGTAGACATAATTGTTTTAAAACCAAGGGCAAATTTTTCAATAGTGTCTAAGTGACTTTGATGTCTAGTCCTATTAGTTTTCAATGGGCCTCAAAGGTCCCTTGCACACTTTTGAAAATTTTGCCTTAAAGCTTCCTGGCTCTGACTTCCCACAACATTTAAATCCCATTGGGAAAATGAAACTCCTAACCAATAAATGAAAAATGAATCTGTTGACCTATGAGCACATGAGATAGAGCTTTCTCAGGAGCTGGATGGAAGCTGTGGAATTAAATATCACAGGAGAGAAAAATGACCCCAGAATGTCTCACTTTCAGAACTAAAACATAAGATTCATTTCTTCACATGTATTTCCCTCAAAATGTGCTTAATTTAAAGCAAAACAGAAAGCCAAACCCTTCTCTGAATAATCCAAAGAATATATTTATTCCTACTATGGGGAAAGAAAGAGAGAAAGTTATGATTATTTTGGTATTTAAAAGCTAATTAAGCCATTTAAGAACCTAGATCAAGGGATAGAGAGAGGTCCTTAATAGTTATTTTCAAAAACTTGTTCTATTAAAGTTATTGTCCTTCTTGTCTGTTTCTCTCAATCTATTGTCTCTGTCACATGTGTAGATGGCAAGCTCTTTGGGGCAAATGCTGTCTTTTTTTACTGTATGTGTCCGTAGTGTCTAGTAAAACAGGGGCCTCACTGAGGCCTTCGGATGCTACTGCAAGACAATACAAAAATATATGATATTTTTGACACTCAAGGTCAAGTTATCAGCCCTGACCTTGGATTATGTACACCTACTTTACTCAGCAAAAAGAACGAGGAGTACTTGTGGCAACCAACTGCATGCAGCCATCCTATATGCAGACATCAATTTCATTGCTCAGATCAAGCAGCTGAATTCCCACTACTCTTGGGGGAATTCTGTGCCACCGTGTGCATGCATAATTAATGAGCCACACATCTTTAATTTGGGGGGCAGAAAAAAAGCTTCTGCTGAAAAATTGCTGCAGTTCCAACTTTTTCCCACAAGATGGCAATGTGGCAATAGAACACAGCAGCGGCTCCCAGCCAGCTTGGGAAGAGAAAGAGCCCATAGAGCCTTCTTCGCAGCGGACCAGGTCAGGAGACAGGGGCTGTGGGGAGACAGACAGTGTAGAGTGCTGGGGAAGACAGACTAGGGCAGGATCTGAATGGGAGTGGAGGTACAGGGCCAGATGGTGATGCGGGAGAGGGTGCAGAGCTACAAAGGGACAGAGGGTGTCTGAGTGGGGGCACAGAGACACATGGAGATGGGGAGGTGGTGCAGGGCCACATGGGATGGAGGAGTGGATGTCTGAGTGGGGGTGGAGGGACACGTGCCTGACTGAATGGGAGAGGCTAGAGGTCAGCCAAGGTCTGCATGGGTGAAGCTCCCTAGAAGTCCCTCCACGCTCCCCTCAAAAAACTGTCCCATCTTTTCCCACCTATACCCAATAACCCTCCAAGTTCACACCCAGGCTCCTTCCTAGCAATTATTTTCCTCTCCTTCAGCTTTACCTGACTCACCACAGCCTTTGAACTGCTTTGCAGGAAATACGGTTCTGTATTGTAGCTTAAATGAATTATTACTCAGAGTTCTATATCAATATGCCTAGTAAGGAATCTATTTGTCAAAAAAACATTTTCTGAATCTTTTTTATTGTCTGTATTGTTATAGACATACTAGCTGACAGGTATTTTGAAATAAACAACCAAAAATAATTGAAATGGGTGTGATTGTATTGTGTTATTTTGACAAAATATGCAGAATTTTGCAGAATTTTAAAATATTGTGTGCTGTGATGGGGCAAGGCCAGATGGCTACAGTAAAGTACTGAGGAACAGGTATGTTAGCCCCAGGCTAAACAAATCCCTAGTACCAAGATAACCAACACCAGGGAGAGGAGGTTGGCCGACGGGATTTCCTGCGACTGTGGGGCCTATTTCCGTTCCTCCGTCTGCTCACGCATCCAGGCAGAGTTCCTCTGGGCGGCGTCCACTGGCTCCCTTGACACCTTCGAGGAGCAGTGGGCGTTGTCCGGGGTTCTCTGCTCGGTGTCCCCATCGGGTTCCCTTTGTTTAGCCCTGTGACCTCACTCCCGATCCTGTTTTTTCCATTAGTTGTCCCCCGTAATTATTTGGTGTCCCAGACCTGTGGGTCCTCCCCTTAGGCTGGGGGGAGGCCCTTTAGAAGTGGGCGGGCTTCGCCTGCCCACCCCCGCTGGATGCCAATAGGACCAAGATAACCAAATGGCAGTTGCTCCAGGTTAATCAAGAAACCTGGGGCCAATTAAGATCTTTCTAGAATGCAGTGGAGATAGCTACATTGCTAAGAACACCTGCAGCCAATCAAGGCAGGCTAATCAGGGCACCTGGGTTTAAAAAGGAGCTCACTCCAGTCAGGTGGGGAGGAGCCAGAGGAGAGGAAGCATGTGTGAGGAGCTGGGAGCAAGAGGCGCAAGGAGCTGAGACTGAGACTGAGAGGGTATGCTACTGGAGGAATGAGGAATTATCAGACAATCAAGCATTATCAGACACAGGAGGAGTTGACCCAGACTGTGGGTTCCACCAGAGGGAAAGATCACTGAGGTGAGCAAATCTGCCAATAAGCGCAGGACCCACCAAGGTAAAGGAGGAACTTTGTCACAGTGCAGAATTCTTAATATTTTGTTGCAGAATTTTTAATTTAATTTAGGAGCAGGAGTAGTGCCCACAATTCAGGAGTAGTGCCCAGAAGCCTGGCATGCATATGCAAAGCCAGGCTATGCATACAAAAAACATGTTGGTACCATCAACTGTGCACACAACATAGGAAGCAAACTTGAGTCTTAAAAAATTAATGCCAAATCGTATCCAACAGAAAATACTGGGTGGGACAAGACAGGAACACTTATTCAATGGTAGTTGCAAAAAGGAAAGGAACAGATCCCTAAGCAAACTACTGACATTTTTCCAACTCCAGTTAGAAAACTGTTAGATTTTAGGTGGCTGTCTCCCTCAACCTTTTTCTTTCTTCAATAAGAGAAGTTCTGGTTGATTCAGTGTCAAACCATACTGCTTTTCTGGAGGCATAAGTATGGTTATCAATGAACATCATAATTTTTTATTTGTATTACCACAAAGCCTAAGGGCCCTAGTCATAGATCTGATCCCACTGTATTAGGCCCTGTACAAACACAGAACAAAAAGATGGTCCCTGCCCCAGCTTGCTTACTATCCAAGTATAAGACAAGAGACAACAGATGAATGGATACAGGCAGACAGGTGAGTACAGTAACTCCTCACTTAGCGTTGTAGTTATGTTCCTGGAAAAATGCGACTTTAAGTGAAATGAGGTTAAGCAAATCCAATTTCCCCATAAGAATTAATGTAAATAGGGGTGGGATTTTTTTTTTTTTGCCAGACAAAAGGCATTATATACATTTTAAACAATTTTAAACAAGCAATTTAATACAGGTATAAGTTTTTAAAACAATTTTTAAACAAGCAATTTAATACTATGCTGGAGGGGGAGTAGTGTGCATGTGCTGTGTGTTTCCAAACATACAGTACTACACTATAGTTGGGAGGTGCCCCTGCCTTACCCTACACAGGCACAGCCCACTGGCACTGGAGCCAACAAAGCAGGCAAGGAGGCTGAAGGTGCTGTAGGCAGGAGAAGCACATTGCGCAGCGGCAGCACCTTCCCCTACTCTGCAAGCACCAGGGGTGGTGGGGGAGTGCTCAACCCTCAGCCCACCCACTCCCCCTTTTCCCCCAATCCTCCATCCTTGGCCTGCCTCTTCTCCCTGTCACCTCCTCTCCCTTCCCATGCTGCATCCTCGCACTTTCCCACCCCTTCTAAACACCGCAAGCCAGCTGATTGCTGCTGGCATGAGGCAGGGGAGGGAGAGGGGACGCGTGCCAAGTCCTTGCTCCTTCCCCCTTCCTCGGGCAATCAGCTGGCTTGCGGTGTTTATGGGGCAGGAGGGAGGGGGAAGGAGTTAGGACTCGGCGCACAGGATCCTCCTCCCCCCCCCCGCCTCCTACCCAGGGCAATCAGCTGGCTTGCGGCGTTCAGGAGACAGGGGAGGGAGGGGGAGTCTGCACGCTGAGTCCTTGCTCCTCCCTCCTGCCCCCAAAATGCCGCAAACCAGCTGATTTCTGTGGGCAGAAGGTGGGGAAGGTGCTGATCCATGGGGTTTGCCGGCAGGCGGGAGGCTCTGTGAGGAGTGGGGGGTGTAGGGAGGCTGCCAGCTGTGGAGAAAGCAAGCAGCCAAACAACGTAAGAGTGGAGCATTGCACAACTTTAAATGAGCATGTTCCCTAATTGATCAGCAACGTAACAACAACACAACATTAACTGGGACGACTTAAAGTGAGGCGTTACTGTACAAGTAAACAATGAGACAATATTGGTCAGTATGGTAGACAGCAGTCTCTTCACACAAACAGCCTGCCAGCTGTCGCGTCATGTCAAGCAACAGCGCCTGCCAGTCCATCCCTCAGCTAATGCTGCTACATTATAGTCTATCATTTGGTCTCTTAGGGGAAGTATGGAAAAGTATTGTATGGGGCTAATTTCCACTTTCACCTCCTTGCCTCATTGAAAAGTAATAGGCTCAAGCATCTCTTTATTAGACAGAACTCTTGAAATGTCACAACAACAAATCCTGAAAATGAAAGAGATGCAGCAAAGCCTGGTAGTTTAGAAGATGACAGTTTAGATTGTTCTTTTAAGATGTTCTTTTACATTGTATTTCACATTACTTTACAAACCGTGTAAAACACTGGGGGTGCAATTTTGCCCCCAGCACACCCATGTAACCCCATTGATTTCAATGGTTTTCCAATTAAAAAAATGTGAAAGTTTTTCTTTATTACTGAGTTTGTAAGGCTACAACTGAGGGCAGAATTTAGCCCTAGCTTAGTAGTGCAGTGTTTAACCAGGCAAAGGTGGCAGCTATTATGCACTCGGGGTGGCTCACAAAGATCTTTGATCATTAAAACCTTTTATTGATGAAAGGGGGGATGTTTTAGCTAGAACAATGGGATTATACTCCACTCTGAGAAATATTGCTGTAGCTTCACACTCCACCAAAAATGGGAGGAAGGGACCTCAGCTAAGGTCTCCTCCGAAGAATAGCACTACTTAGGATATGTCTACACTGCAATTAAAAACCCGTGGCTGGCCCGTGCCAGCTGACTTGGACTCACAGGGCTCAGCTAAGAAGTTGTTCAGTTGTGGTGTAGACACTCAGGGTCGAGATGGAGCCCTGATTTTAGGACCCTGTGACATGGGTGGGTCCTAGAGCTCAGGCTGCAGCCCGATCCTGCACATCCATAAACAGCCCCTTAGTCCAAGTTCTGCAAGTCCAACTCAGCTGGTACAGACCAGCCACGGGATTCTAACTGCATGCAGTACAGACATACCCTAACAGGCCAGTCAGAGCCCTGCACTGTGGTATTGCTATAGGATGTGAGCCAGGTGCTTGTGAGAGACTGATAGCCATTGCTCAGAGGCAAGAGTGCCACTAGTTGAATCATTCTGCCTCCATCTTTGTGTGCGTGCACTTTTAAGTTACAGAAGCACAGGGCCCCTTCCAAAGTTGCTCAGTTACTAAACCGAAAGGAAGAAGCTGAGCAATGGAAGAGGGAGTGGAATGCTGTAAAACCAAACACACAATAGAGTTTGAAACCTGGGGTTAACAACTTTATTTCAGAATCTTGTAACTGAATATCTAGATACCAACCATGTGGCTCATATAAAATGTCTGAATCTATCTGAACAGGGACTAGCTGTTAGTCTGTGAGACAGAATAATTAATGGAATAACCTGACCCTCTTCTACTGCTCATTTAATGTCTTTCAGAATATCAGTTCTAGTGCCTGCATAGACTGAGGCTTCTTCCAGCAAGAACTGAATATCATAGTCTCAAGAGCGCAGTGCAAAATTGCCGTGGCAGTGCATTATTCTAGAAACATTCACCTAATTGTTTTAAGATCAAACCTTCCTGAAAATGGCTATTGTTTAAACAATGATTTATAAATGGACCTGGAGTAATCAGCCACTCCAGGCAACACCAAGTCATTGATCACCCTGAATCCATTCATATACCTTTGGCACACACTAATGTGTTGCTGGATGGGCTTTGTCTACGAATTCCTTCCCTCCTGAATGGAAATTCAGACCTGTTCAAATGTATGATAGTCTTTCATCGTAGTGGCTGACCTACAGAGATATTGTGATGGTGAAAAACATTCACATAGAACCTAAAGTCACCTGGAATCAGGACTTTTAGTGAATGTGAGGATCTGCTCAGACACACAATGGTGAATTCTGTTTGAATTGCACTCACCAGTCCTTTCTCTTGGCAAATACTCCACCGAACCTTAGGCTCGGTAACTCTGACACTTATCAATAGATATCTTTGGGACGCTGGAATCCCTGTTCCCACTCCTTGCTAAGAACAGATGACAACCACCCACTTGGGCTCTTCAGGGGTGGCTCAGTAAACTCTTGGCAGGGCCAGGAGGAAGGCCCACCCAATCATCACAAAGGGCTTTCAGGGAGCCAAGAGTACCTTAATCTGGTAACATCTACCTCCCTTCCCCAAATGGGCAGTGGGAGTGCAGAATAAGCACAAACGGTGTCAATAATCACAGGTAAGTAGGAAAATAGGGTTTCCTTGCTAACGCATATTAGCAAGAATAATTCTAGACTCTTACTTCCTTGAAGACTCTTAAAGACAGTTGCAGTAGCCTATCTGAAAGCCTCATTAAAAGTCTGCTGAGACACAAAGCAAGTGGCAGGGGCCTTCTCAGTATCTAAAGAGAGCCATAGAGAAGGCAATCCAGCCATAACAGGGAGTTGAATCCTCCTACAAAGCCTAAAAGGTAAGGAGCAGGAGGAGAGGTTTAGGTAAAATGAGATGTGCTGGAGAAGGCTGATTTCCAGGTGAACTTGTAGAGGCTGGCCTGGTACTAAGGCCTGCAGACAGACCTTGCTAGGATCAGTATGTGTGCCTCCCAGAAACCAAGCCATGCGGGCCTTGCTCAGTCCTGTAAATGATTTAACCTAATGTCTATAACAGTTATTGGAGATTCTTCTAGAGTGCTATCACTATGGGCTTTTCTATTTATTGTTATTTTAATAGTGAGTTTGCAACTGACAGCACTGCCTTTGAAATTCTAAACAGTACATTATCGTGCACAAACTTATGAATGGGTTTCTTCACACGTGTTCATGCAAACAACCTCACCATTGATCAGTAAGATTAAGCTGGGCATCTTGCTTCTCGGCTCTCGGCGAGCTAAGATCAAGCGTAGTATCTGTACTAAGATGGAAAACAAACTCATTTAGGTTGCAATTTAGAGCTATCCTCCATTAGCTGATGGGGAGAAGGAATTAGAGGGATTTAGTTGCAAGTGACTAGAAGGCATCAGTTAAAATGAAGGCAAATTTAGTAGAGATGCACAAAGGTGAATGCACAACCACTGAGACCTCACGAACAGTGCTGGGATTGACAGCTCTGGAGGCTGCGCTTTGCATTTATACACAGAGCAGACTGAACTGGCAGCAGTGCAGTGCCCTACACTAGCCCTGATTGGGACAGATCACTTTGCGGAGTAAAAGGTTCAGGCCTTGTCTGCAGACAAAACTTTAACTAAAATCAGGTTTTAAAAGCAATTAAGCTAAGCCAGTGCAAACCCTTGCATGTGTTTACATCTGGCTTATATTAATGTAGCTTTTGTCATTCAGTTACCAAAATAACAGTAAACCAAGGGATGATTTAAGCTCAAAGTGTGTGTAGAGCTTCTTTCAGCATCCAACTGGTTTATATCAATTTAGATTAATTTGGTAACTGACTGATTTAAATTAAAAAATATCAACCAGATTTAAGATGCAACTCTAAAAGTAAACGGGTTTAAGTATGTCTATGGTGCACTGGCTTAATTAAATAGATTTAAAGCCTGATTTTAGTTGAAGTGGTGCAACTTTTGCATACAGACAAGACCTAAGTGTTTGCAGTTCTTCTAGCCCCAAAGTAGCTTGGTTCAAGGGGCCAAATGGCCCTAGACTGTCAGTGCACCAGTTTGCCTTTCAGTTTCCCACTGTTACCAGGATTTAGGAAATTCAAGCAGCAGGCTATAAAACAAAAAACAACATAAAAAGCTCCACCAAAATCAACCCACACGGACAACTCCTCCGGATAACTTATTTCATATACTGGATTTGTAAGCCTACACATAGGATTAAGCTATATCAGGCAAAGCTGGCGAGTCACATACTATGTTCATTTCATCAATGATATGTGGCCCACTTGTCCAATGGAAGATTAAATGGATATAGATATACATCAGGCGATTTTTCAGGCTGACACCTCTGCCATGACTTTACCCAAAACACAGAATATCAGCTATCAGGAAATATGCCCTTTAATAATATAAAGCCTTTGAAAAGTCTCCAGTGTATTTCAGATACAGCAGGAATTTCAGCAATAATTTCATGTTTGGCTTGGTCCTCATTCTTATAATCCCTGGATTTATATGATCAGAGAATGGTGTCAAAGCTGAACATGCTGTAAAACACAGTGCCTGACTGCGTGCATATACTGTGATTTGTACTCTGCTTATATGTGCTCTGCACAGCTAATCATCTGTATCTTAGATAGTGAGAAAAATATAGGTAAGCTTAATGCCTGCAGATGTTTCAGTCTGCAGTAGAAAGAAAAAATCTTGCCAAGGGGATGTCAGTTCATTAGAATTCTATTATTATATCCTTAAGTGATTCCTGGAGCAGCAGAGAGCCATGAAAAATTATAATAGGCAAAGCAGATGTTGCCCTGACATCCACTCACTGAAAATCTTGAGAGCCAGTTTGGTTACAGTTCACCTATTTGTAGTGATCTCTCAGGAGATGGGTTCTGATAAGCAATCCTTAGGCCAGAAGTGGGTGTTTATCAGGTATCTGAACTGTCCGCTTGAACTGGATATTAAATCAAAGGAGGAAGGAATCTGAGTCAGTGAAATGTTTCATTAATATGAATAGGTGTTGTTGACAAGCTTGAGTGTATGTTTTAAGGGCAGAACTGATCAAGCCCTCCTTTGCCTCATAATATTTTTGTGCCTTTACATAGGAGAAAGACCTGAGAAAGGAGGAAACTCTAAATACTAAGGGACATCTGCCTCTAGCAATTTCTTTCTTTCCTTCTCTCTGGGGAAAAAATGAAGAGTGCCAGTAATTAATCAGGTAACTGGCCCCCAATGGCTAATTTTATACACCACCCTCTCCACCTTTCCTCCCAAAAAGTAGCACTTGTCAGCACTCAAATTATCATGTATAGCGCTCACCTTTAATAGATGTGTGTGGCAGGGGGTGAGGGGGTGGGACGGGAATGCCAATGCTCTTAGAAATGGACCAGCAGCTGAATTTAGAGTTTATCATACCATTTTTTAAAAGCTAACCTGCTGGGATTTAAAAACAAAAACCTACAGTAACTCCTCACTTAACATTGTAGTTATGTTCCTGAAAAATGCGACTTTAAGCGAAATGATGTTAAGCAAATCCAAGTTCCCCATAAGAATTAATGTAAATCAGGGGGTTAGGTTCCAGGGAAATTTTTTTCACCAGAAAAAAAACCACTGTATATTATATGGATATACACACAGTATACATTTTAAATAAACAATTTAATACTGTTCACAGCTATGATGATTGTGAAGCTTGGTTGAGGTGATGAAGTTAGAGGGTGGAAGAGGGGGGGATATTTCCCAGGGAATGACTTGCTGCCAATTTAGTGGTTCTCAAACTTTTGTACTGGTGCCCACTTTCACATAGAAAGCCTCTGAGTGTGACTCCCCCCATATAAATTACAATTTTTTTATATATATTTAACACCATTATAAATACTGGAGGCAAAGCGGGGTTTGGGATGGAGGCTGACAGCTTGCGACCCCCCATGTAATAACCTTCTGACCCCATGAGGGTTCCCAACCCGCAGTTTGAGAACTCCTGTGTTAAATGATGAACTAGCACTCGGCTGGGCCCTCAAGAGTTAACACTTTGTTGTTAATGTAGCCTCTCACTCTACAAGGCAGCAGGAATGGAGAGGAGGGGAGACAGTATAGCAGACAGAGATGGACACACACCTTGTGTGTGTGTGGGGGGGGGAGAGAGAGATGCACACTGCCCCTTTATGTAAGCCAACCCACTCTTAAGCGCATTGTCTTTTTAAGCGGATCAGGAAGTTGAGACAGCAGCTGCTGCCCCAGGGTCTCTCTGTCTCTCTCTGTCTGTGTCCCGACCCTGCTCTATATGGAGAAGGAGTAAGCTGGGTGTAGGAGAAGGGGGGAGGGGGACACCTTGACATTAGCCCTCCTCCTTCCCCACCCTGCACAGCAAGCAGGAGGCTCGGGGAGCAGCTCCAAGGCAGAGGGCAGAAGCAGCACATGGCAGTGGTGGGAGGGATAGCTGCAACTGCTAGCCTGCTGGGCAGCTGCAGCACAGGGAACTTAGGGGAGCGGGGAGCTGATGGGGGGCTGCCGGTCCACCCTGGTTCCAAGCCCCCGCCAGCTAGCTGCAACAGGCTGCTCTTCCTGCAAGCAGTGAACAAAGCAGGTGGCTGCTAAACAACATTAGAAGCGAGCATTGCACAATGAAACAACGTTAACCGGGATGACTTTAAGTGAGGAGTTACTGTACTGCCCAATCTTGCTGGCCATTATTAAATTACTGTTCTCAGCAGAAAGCTGCACTCATGGATGGATGGCATGAGCATGATCACACCTACTACTTCTGCAGTACCAAGCTTTGTCCTACCAGTGTCAGAGCATAGTGCACTGTGCAAGCAGACATTTCTGCAGCATGGTCTTTGGTGACAAAATCAATGAACAGTGTACTAGGCCTACCTGACAAGCCTCCCTGCAAAGCCATAGGACACCACCTATGTTTTAATGACAGGCCATTGCCCAGAATCCTCCCACAACTGGAAAGAACATGATAAGGGCTTGTCAGCGATAGTGTTTAGATGTTTAGAAAGATTAGGGTTCCTAATGTTGGTTGTGTAGCAGCCAAAGACCAATCATTATTAGTTCAAGGACTGACCGAAAGAATGGAGAATGAAGAGTAGGGAGCCCAGAATGCAATAGGCAGAGGTGAAACAGTCACACAGAATAACCTGCTCAGACACAGCAAAAAAATAATAATCTAGATTTATAGATTATATAGATGTAAGTGGGGTCACGGGGATGAGGATGGACCCCCAGTCTAAAGCCCGGGGCAGAACTGCAGCACAGCCTCCACACAACTGCTTTGTGCTATTGCCCAAGATATAGTAATAGGTTATGGTGAATTCTTCCCCTAACCATTTCCACTGTCACTCTCTGGCAAGCCTATGTGAGGCTGGCACAGAGAAACCCTTCACAGTGCACAACTGATGCAGAGAACTCTCTCCATAGCCCACTGTAGAACTTAAGTGATGCAACAGGCTTCATCCCAGGAATAAAATTCTGTACAAAACCCCTGTGTTAAGAGAACATTACGTTTGCCTGGATAAAGCACTTGAAAGTCAAAGAAATGAATATGCGACCTTAACTTTGCCCCAAAGAACCTTTGGCTCACTACACACACCTACAGTACAGTCTTCACTGCGTTACTGAGCTACCCATGCATAGTGCAGCTTTCCTAGCTGTGAACGTTACAAGCTTAGCAGAAAACTCCATGCAAAATGTACTGCACATGTGCAACACGCAGTTTTCAAAGTGCAACTCAAAACCAATTTTCACTGATCACTCTAAGACACAACTGCACAATGAGGGCTATTTCCAGGCCAAACTTCTTGCTGCTTTAGTTATCAAGCTGATTGTAATGAGGTCACAATAGTTTGCTGTTATTTTCTTTTCTTTTTAAACGAGATTGGTGTATTTCTCCTTTCCACCCTCACTCCTATACTCAAAAATAGCTGGGCTGTTTTTGCTCAAACTTCCAAAATAAAATTTATTTTCAGACAGAAAATAAAGCTGGTGAATTTTAACTCAAAAGGCCAAAATTACATAAAGTTGAAATCTTGGACTAGCATGAAAACTGTTGTGACACCTTAATTAAACTGGGTGCTGCCATTTATGTTCTAGTAAGTACTCAACGTTCTCATTTACAAACCACTTAGAGACCAGTCCAGCAAGAAGATGAGAGCTTCCAGCTTGGTGTCGAATGCCCTCAAAGCTCATTTGTATCTGAAAGGTATTTTTAACTTGGAGGATCATGGCTAGTACAAGAAGCAAACAAAATATTTTTATTAAACAGTAATATACTGGTTTTGCTGGAGTTCAAGTAAATTTGATCACCAATTTAAAAGTATCATTCACTGTTTGATATTATATGAAATATTTCATTGGTTCCAAAAAATTAATCCTTCTCTGAACAAAGCACTTTTACTCTGGTTTTGCAGGAGCATGTGACATGCTCCCATCAAACACGCAAACAAACAGGAAAGCACAGATTTATTTTGAACTGTGTTTTTCTTCTATAAATTAAAAGGCCATTCCCCTTTTACATGTCATGTGTATTTAATTTCACGCTATAGGGTAATCCAGTGAGAATATGGAGAGTGCCAAGAAATACTTTCCCCCATTCCTTTTATTTCCTTAGGCAAATATCAAGAATTAGAGACAGAGAAAAGATGAAAAAGGGGAAGGCCAAGGGAAATAGTGAGGTCCAAGAAAGTAAGACAGACCAGTCTAAACAAGGATTTTTCCTGGCCTATGCAAGAAGCAATGATTATTTATAACAGGGAAAGGCATCTGTCTTTGATTATGATTTCATGTATACTGTTGACTGTGGTGAACTTAATGTGTGCCAGAGAAGACTGTCATCCGACAGTATGAAATTCCAGTGAAACAAATTAATTTCTCTCTCTCTCTCTCAGGGAGAGCATTCTGCCTTCCACTAACTGAAGGACATTGCAGAAGGAATTTTGTTGCCAGGAAAAATAAAAGAATAGGCTATTATGAAATACAGGAAAATCAGATTTAACTTGTGAACAAAGGATAGCAATCAAAGCATATTTTAAATGTGTATTGGGATTCTTGGAAGCATACAGTTTCATCGTCTTATCTTTTAACTCACGATAAATAATTTTAAAATGAATTCTTACCTCCATTTTTGTGTCACCGTAATGGAAGCAGCCTTTCAGTGTGCGTACATGAGAAATACATAGCTGTTAGGCCATTGCCAACAGAAGAATATTTATGAACTCATGAAGGCCCCAGATAAGAAAAGCACATGGAAATGTGCAAGGTACCATATGTAAGTCTGTGGAACAAACAGGCAGAATTTCTTTTTTAACTTTTAACCATGTTTTCTCCTGTAACAAGATATTTCAGTCAAACAATCTATTAAGCTGGCATGCTAAATATTAAACCAACTGAATCCAGCAACTTCATGTATTATCTTCCCTTTCAGTGCAAACCAGAAACACCTGACTCTACCCAGCCAAGCCAGCTCACAAGAACCGAAGATAATGGCAACTAAAAGTACCTTGTGAGCAAAGGATTTTCTCATAAAACAGAATCTGTGGCTTTGCAATGCTGTGCCTCATGAAAAGCTAGAAAATTACATGCTACAGTGAGAGCAGAAAGAACCATCAAGATCAGTGATGTACAGCACAACTGCTCCAAAGCATCTGAAGAAGAACTCAGTGTAAGCTCAAAAGCTTGTCTCCATCACCAACAGAAGTTGGTCCAGTAAAAGATATTACCTCATCCACCTTATCTCTCTAAAGCGTTTGTCTCCCTCTGGGGAACAGAAACAGTTTTCAGTTAGCCATTCTGGACACTTCATCCCTATCTGAATTCAAATTAATAAAGTGTGACTGTCTGCAGGGTTTCCTTCTACTGCAAGAGTGCTACTGCTTTCATTCCTTGCATCAAGTTTCACTTGCTCACCTCTGCACCCTGCACTGACAGCAGATCTTAAACATTAGCTACAATTACTGTCTAGTTCTGGCCTTTTTAAAAATAACTATCCATTGCCCCACAAAAGACATTTTCTGATTTGATGGACAAGCTACAGCTCAGAATGTTTTGAAGTCTGCACAGCCTGTCAGGAGGCAAGGAGCTGACAGCATCTGTTGACACATTTCTTCAAAGTTATGTGCAGGCTTGCAGATTTGATTTTAAAATATTCTACATGTGAATGTTGCTGAATGATGGCATGTCAGAGGCACTGAAACTCCAACCTATCAGTTTCCTATCAACTTGAACAAATTAGAAATCAAGGAATCTAGATGATTTGGGTTGTTTTTTTTTAAGTGTGGTGGCAAAGAAATTATTTAAGTTTATCCACTGGATCAGAATACTGTCCAAGAAAAGCTATTATGCTGATGGAGTGGCTACATTTGGTAATGAATAATATCAATACTCCAAAAACACATCAAACTCATTTTCTCAGCGTAAAAGCAGCTACGATTTTACCTTCTCACACATTTCATTAATAAATCAGAGCATAAATCTCAACCCGCACAATATAAATATGGCCACAGCCAACCCCTTGTACTTCTTTAAACAGCGACTGGGAGCATCCGACCTGAGCTTGCACCATTGAAGGAAGTGGGATTTTTGCCATTCCACTTCAATGGGAGCAGGATCAGGCTTATAGTTAGTTAAAATAATAATAATAATGAATGAATGATAAAAATGTCTAGCAGGCAGTTCAAGTTAGCAGAGAGGGGCGTCACACTTTATGTACCTGACACAGTGCTGAGAAATTACTATTCCTGCCTGAACTCACTGAGGGCAAGAGTTGTAAAACAAAATGTCAAATTGAATTCCAACTACTCTCTACCTTACCCTCCTCTTTATCTGGTTTCTTAACTCCTTTGAATTGATTTACTTACCGCATTCCTTCACTGTTGCTAACACTTCTGTCTTTCCGAAGCTGCAGGTGGAGAAAGGATTTTCTTGCAGTATTCCCAAGTGAGAGTCCCCACCATTTGTAAATACTGATACCAAGATTTTCAAAAGTGACTAGTGCATTTGGGTGAACTACAGGAGACATTTTAAAGAGGCCTGATTTTTAGAGGGCAGGAACTCAGCACTTTCTGAAACATCAGGCCCATTTTATTCTCAGTGTGAACACTCAAAAGCTGAGTCACTTTTGAAAATCTTGGCCATATTCTTTAAAATATGAACTGCATCTGTTTATCTTTTCATATTTTCCAGATCTCTCACTTCCCTCGCTTCTTCCCTGGCTTTTTGGTGAAAGAAGACACCAAGCTAATCATTCTTCTGTTTCCTTCCTCAGCATGAAATCCTTAAAATGGGACCCTATTTTAATTTTTTGGAATACCCTACTCTGAACAGTTTTGCCCATTTCAGAATATAAGCTGATGCATACTCCAGGAGGACACTGGTTTGAGTGTAAAAGCAGCAAGCCCTGGCTTCGTGTACAGCAACAAACTACAACACAGCCCCTGTTGTCCCACAAGTTAGTAGATTGTTACACACTTGTACATGTGGGAAAGCCAAGTACGTAGCTTCCAGATCTAAAGCCTGGGGCTATCGTTGACTGAGCAAATTAGAGACAAGATGTTTAGGGTCTAAGGAAAGAGAAGGGGTTAGCAGTGCAAGAATATCTTTCTAGATGCCAAATTAAAATGGCTGTTGAAAGAGGGGAAAATAGTAACATTATCAAGGGCAACCCAACGTAACAGAGCTGCTAGGGAAGATATTTTTCACATTTTCTTTGGCTCATTTATTCCTTTATTCCCATTGTAATCTATTAAATACAAAAGCATTTAAATCTCATTAAGGTAATGACAAAAGCTAGGAAGTTAAAAGTTAAAGAGTTGGGGAGGATGGGTTATGCCTTAGCTTTTCACCCTTAAAGTCTTAGGCCATGTCTACATCTAAAATTTTGCAGCGCTGGTTGTTACAGCTGTATTAGTACAGCTGTATAGGGCCAGCGCTGCAGAGTGGCCACACTTACAGCAACCAGCGCTGCAAGTGGTGTTAGATGTGGCCACACTGCAGCGCTGTTGGGCGGCTTCAAGGGAGGTTCGGGGAACGCGAGAGCAAACCGCGGCGAAGCTGGTCTCCTTTCCCGGTTTGCTCTCGCGTTCCCGGAACCCCCGAACAAGCAGGTCTCCTTCCCTGCGGTTTGCTGGGTGGTTCGGGGAACGCGAGAGCAAACCCGGGAAAGGAGACCAGCTTCGCCGCGGTTTGCTCTCGCGTTCCCCGAACAAGCAGGTCTCCTTCCCTGCGGTTTGCAGGGTGGTTCCGGGAAACGCGAGAGCAAACCGCGGCGAAGCTGGTCTCCTTTCCCGGTTTGCTCTCGCGTTCCCGGAACCACCCAGCAAACCTCAGGGAAGGAGACCTGCTTGCTCGGGGTTCGGGGAACGCGAGAGCAAACCGCGGCGAAGCTGGTCTCCTTTCCCGGTTTGCTCTCGCGTTCCCGGAACCACCCAGCAAACCTCAGGGAAGGAGACCTGCTTGCTCGGGGTTCGGGGAACGCGAGAGCAAACCGGGGAAGGAGACCAGCTTGATTACCAGAGGCTTCCTCAGGTATGCTGGGATACCTGCTTATTCCACGGAGGTCAAGAAAAGCGCTGGTAAGTGTCTATATTTGATTACCAGCGCTGGATCACCAGCGCTGGATCCTCTACACCCGAGACAAAACGGGAGTACGGCCAGCGCTGCAAACAGGGAGTTGCAGCGCTGGTGGTGCCCTGCAGATGTGTACACCTCCTAAGTTGCAGCGCTGTAACTCCCTCACCAGCGCTGCAACTTTCTGATGTAGACAAGCCCTTAGGTTCAATCTTGTCTTAGGTCACTGGGGGAAACAAACTGGTCTCACTCCTAAGCTCTAGTGAACATCTGTCCTTTTTCCAGAAGCACACTGTTTGGGAAGAATAGTAGTCTCATCTGGAGAACGATCCAAGCCTGGAATAATGAGGGCATTGCAGGTCAGGACTAAAAGGACGACAGAAAAAAACTAAATGCCTTTCACAAGCACTTTCCTGCAATAAACCCAGCAATGGCTGGTGCCATTAGGCCCTCACTTGTAAGCACTGAAACTGCTTACAAAGCTTGAACAGGGTAAAAGTTACAAGAGATGTGCCACACTTCATACCTGTTCAGTTTTGAGCACAAAGCACTTTCTAGCTATCGCCAAGACATTTCAGCAAATAATGTGATTGGGAAAGGTTGATACCTCTGGAAGCCAAGGTCGTCTCTTTATGTTTCCTCACACTACCCTACTAATGAACCCTAACCTTGACATGAAGGGAGCACACCAAGGGCTAAGTAGTATTTTGGTCTCCACTCCCTGCTTGGCCTCGGGGCTAAGACCATCAACAGTGTGCTGATTAATGGCAACTGTGATGGCAGGTTTATTTTGTGACTACGACACATACTCAACAGTAGATTCTAAGGCCAGAAGGGACCACTGTGATCATCTAGTCCAACGTTCTATATAACATAGGCCAGAGAACTTCTCCAAAATAATTCCTAGAGCAAATCTTTTAGGGAAACATCCCATCTTAACTTAAAAAGATGTCAGTGATGGAGAATCCAACAAGACCAGCTGAAAAGAAATCACAAACTCATTTCTCATAAATCACATCTGTAAGATGGCTATGCTTTCACTCAGCTAACCTATTCTATGTTAGAACTTGCAAACTAGAGGTAACTTGTCTCCAAAGAAATTCAATGCCATCAAATGCTTGTCTTCCATGCAACCTTTCATAAACAGAGACCACCGTTGCAGTTCCTCTCTCACAACCAAAGATCATGCTGTTGATTCACACCAATATTATTGACTTCTGCCCAAAAAAAGGGGGTAATGTTCTCTCCTTATTAACTGTTAACTTAATTAATTTTTTCAGTCCCTTTCAGTTTTCTTCAACAAAATGTGTATCAATCAACATGAGGGATGAATGCATTTCCAAGTAGAATTTCCCAAATTCAAAGATTCTAATCAGTTGGAGTCATTCCAATACTGAAGGCAAATACGATTTGTATGTGATCTTTAGTTCAAAGCTGATGTACATTCTTCATCACGTGAACTCGATCATCCAATTTATTATACATCTATTTTAGTACAGGTATTTATCAGATGGACTGGAGTGTAACACTTCTGATCACTTGTTAAACTAAAATCTATTTACTCAATCATTTGCATTTCAGCCCATCTATTGTGCTAAAAAAACCCACAACTTTCAAAATGTTGTTTGAAAAACTATTTCTAAATCCTGATCCCATTCAAAACAAAAGACTAAACTTCTGTTATCTTTGATAGTGGCAGGAATTGGTCCATAGAACACAGGAACTCAAAACTATCTCAGTCATTTTTCTTTTGGTTTAAGGCAGACTTTGCACAAGGCACGTTCAAAGGATATAAGATGTCAGCACCAGAAACAAAGCTGCTTCCAGTTGTAGAAACACAAAATAAGCATCTGAAGCCACACAGTCCCTTTTTTTCTTTAAACATGCAGAAATTTAAAATGACCAAAAGGGTTTTTAGAAAAAATATTCCAGACAGGCTTCATATGGTAAATTTTGAGCTTGTATGAATTTTTATGACTAATTTATAAACCCCTGCAAATTAGGGCTTGCAATGGAAAGAGTGACATAACTTCAGCACCATTTCAGTTTCATCAATACCATAATGAGCTTTAATTATGTAATTATTTCACACTTCAGCTGATTTGCAGATTCTAGATTTGCACATGCTTTTCATGAGTCTAGCTGCGTTCATATAGACAAATACATGTTAGGAATTACTAAGTTTTCAGGATTCTTGTCTGAGTCAAAAAGTTATTGTCCTGCAAGGTTATGACTGCTCTTGCCAGCAAATTATGACAGATGTGAACAGGTTCAGCCCTGGAGTTTCTGGATCTCTTCTTTTAACAGGAAGGGCCCCTTGAGGCCTGATGTAGTTTTCCACTTAGACCAAGAATTGCTGAGACTGCTAAGATTGTAATTGATAGTACTGCAAATTGGAAATAAATAGCTGATTTCTGAACCTAAACTTTGGATTTCCAGTAAATGAAGAATAAGGAGGAAATGCTATTAATGAATTATTTTGCTTCGATTAAAATTTGCCGTAGTTTTTGCAAACAAATAATTAGATTTGAACACAATCATGTTGTGTAGCCACATGAAAATAAATTATATTTTCTGCTTGCATTTCAGTTGCAGATTTAATTGATGTAACAGTGCAGAAAACTGAGACAAAATTTTATTTCTTCTGCCTTTTAATTACCATCTGCTAACATAAGATTACATTTCTTAAAGTGACTGAGTCTACCTGCCAGCTGAATTTTTCGCCTGACTTCCTCAAGCTCTGGCAGCTGCCTTCATTAATGGTGAAAATGGCATGGCAAAGCTAGCATGAAAAATGAGGCTAAGCACCTGTCACTTCATTTTTCTGCAAAGAAACAAAGAAAACACATGAAACTCAATGCTCTGTGCAGTCTATACTCAGTGACAACTTGCTGCGAAATAGAATAAAGCATCAGTTTGTTCCTGAATACAATAACAAGCCTGACATATAAAAGCACTTCTAGTAACCTGCATATTTATTTATGATAAACAGAAGAGATAACAATGTGAGAAAAGGACGAAAATACGCATGAGAGAGCTCACCTAGGGTCACTACATTTCTTTTGCACATAGGATCAGCTCCGAACATGGACCTTTTTGGAAAAAGAGAGTCATCAGCAAATGTCACCTAGAAGTCAGTATTAGGGACAAGCCTCTTAACTAATTATTGGTCATGAATGACAAGCTTCCTTTTAGGCCTCAACTCAGCAAAGTTCTAAACACATGCCTACCTTTAATCATGTAAGTAGTCTCACTGAAGTAATGGGATTATTCATGTGCTTAAGCACCTCGCTGAATTGAGGTGCTTAAGCACCTTGATCTCTATAACGGGAAGCCAAAAGTTGGTGCATTTTAAGCAGAAAGGTGGTGTAAAGGTGACCACCTCATTGGAATCAGATGGTTCTCCTGGAACATAGTGTGAAGTCAGGGGGAATGTGTGCCTAAAGGGTCCGAGAGTGTAGAACCAGGGTGGGGGGAGAGAGCAAGGAGGAGGACCGAGCAAATAATAATCATTTCTCTCCTCACACAGATTCTGATATAGTTCAAAAATAAAAATGGTGATGTACCTTAGTGTATCCTCAAGGTGCTTAAAACTATCAACTGCCTAAAACTATGTTACTGTAGTGCTAATGTTGCACAGAGTTAAACAAAGAGGAAATGCAATCATTAAGCCTCCAATGGCGACCTCACCTGGACCACATGCGTGGTATTTTCCATTCAAGTCTTTCCAGCTCAGTGTTAAATCTAGAGGCGTGTGTTTGGAAAAGTCCTGCTTATCGGTAATGTGCACAAGAGAACAGCTTTGTCTACACTGGGGAACTTATTAAAAAAATCCCACTGGTTTTAAAACCACTAGGAACTATAGGGTATGTCTTCACTGCAGAGATAACACAATTTATTTACATTTTTTAGTTACTCCGCATGAGAGAAAGACCCAAGTTGTTATGCCAGGCAGGGAGACTGTGTCAAAGTCCTTCCCCATTTCTGACATTAGTCAGGATGTGGTAAAAATCTAAGTAGTTCTCTACAAAGAATACGTTAAGTTATTTTTCAGTCAGTAGGTAAATGTGTGTGTTCATACTGTAATCATGATTTCAATAATCCTTTTTCCACACGCTATTCATACAGCACAGGGTCAAGTAGTCTCAAAATTCTTGGTTTAATTCTATGTAGTTAATACATTCATCGTATCAGCCAGGTGATCAATGAAAAAATAAAACCTATATATTTTGAACATATATTCAGAGGTTCTAATGGAGGTTCAACCAGCGTGTTCATGGTATGAGATTTAACTAACTTTGTTGAAAAATTAAAGGTGTCCAATGTTGCTTTTGCGGTGGGCAAGCACATGGCAAAGGCTGGAGGGTTTTTTTCATACTGTGTCAAATAAAGTTGTCAGAAGAGGATCTCATAAAGAAAGTCATGATTTTTAGTCATGCTGGAATGAATAGAAGAGTATATGGGACAAATATAAATGAAGTGTTTTTTTTAAATTTCTTCCATATTTATGGGCAGATAATTGAAATATTTTGCAGGAGAGACTCTGTTGAAATACACTAGAGTGTTTACCTGGAAGCATGAAAAGTTTTATTGCTTTAATTTTTTAAAAGACATTTCTAATTTTTGTGATAATAGGAGTGAAATATTACATTAATTATTAGTGTGTCTATGAAGAAAGCATTAGTGGCAATATATCTGAACATGCATAGGAATGAAAGGTTCAAACCCAGGGTAGATAACACTAAAGCTACATGGGGAGTTATTCATTTTACTTTTATTGCAGTCTATTATAATTAGCATTTTTGAATTACAAGTTCCAACACCCAAGCTAATAAAGGATTCCTACCTCCTTTAATGTATATCTGTGCGCCATGGTGCAGTAACCTCAGCTTATTTTGCATCAATACATGCAGCCATGCACCTAGGGTTTTGATCTCTTCAAATCTCATACACTAAGCAGTTCTGGTATATACAAGTACTACTCTGTATTTGGAAGAGACACTGCTATGGAAAACCTTGGTGCTGCAGGAAGTGGTGCTGGTGATTCAGTAGGTGGCACTCTTCTCTTTGAGATGGTACTGAACCAATGCAGGAGCACATTGTAAGGAACTATTGCTGCTGGAGATGCTGTCTGAAATTAGATGTACAACTAAGGTCCTTTGCCACTTGAAGTGAGAGATCTCATAGCACTTTTTCTCCCCCTCGAGAGTAGAGTTGCTAACCTCAGTGTCCTGGTCAAATATCACTTAAAGTAATTACATTCTGTCATATTTCCCTCTAAAGTTTCAATACGATAAAGTATTCTTCACTTCATGTACTAAACTGGTTCTGATTACTGTGAATAATAAGAGTTGCTACTTTCCACCCAGAGATGAACATAAGAATGGCCATAGTGGGTCATACCTATTGGTCCATCTAGTTGGATGGCTGCGGTTCAGTGGTAGCTGAAATGATTGCAACAACAATATGCTACGTGTTTGTTGTAATCCATTTCCAAAGAACAGAGAGACTTTGGATGAAACCTTGATTTAAAGGAAATTCTTTAAAACAACCTTTCCCTATTTGCTAATACTATTTGAGGGAGATTTGGCGTGTTCAGGTTTAAGCAATAACTCTTGCCTCAGGTAGCAACTTACATTTGTTTTAATAATCAGTGGATGTGAAGATAAATTCACAGTATTTTTATAAAAATATTCAAAAAGACCGAGCCAATCTCATTTTTCAATTTGTGGAATAAATATATAACAAATGAGAGAGTGATCTTTTGAAACTGTGGTGAAAACTTTCAGCACCCTCTTTACATAGAGACAGAGTCTCACATCAGGAGGTATCACAGGATTATCTAGTCTGACCTCCTGTATATCACAGGCCACCAATATCACCCAGCACTCACACACGAAACCCAACAACCAAATTAGACCAAAGCAAGCACAAGAACCCACCAGAAACTAAGGCTATTTTGTGCCACAGGAAGAGAATAGGAGGGACCAATGTGCACAGTGCTTGAGGCTCCTGCAATGGCAGGGAAAAGATTAAATGAGATGTACCCGCATAATCCTGGCAAACAATGTGCACCCACCTGCTGCAGAGGAAGGTGAACCATTCCTCTCAAAGGTCATTTGTTTTAGGATTAAAACAATCAAGTATGTAACCATATTATAGACACATTTGTTTGTGATGATGTACATGATGGTTTTACTATTTCAGTAAGTTACATGATATAGACTTCTTAATTACCACATATGGACTCTGCCAATACTTAAATCTCTTAAACCACGTCAAAATGGTATTTCATAAAATGTGTCATCAGCATCTCACTCAGCCAGTTTAATCTCATGAATCAATGAGTTTGAGTAGTTGTTTAGACCATGAAATGAGTCTTTTAGGAAGGAGGCTACAATGCAAAAAAACAGCATTGCTGTTCCATAATTTAGGGGCGAAATAATCACACTGTAGTGCTATTTGCATGGTATAAGGCCTAGGCGTATTATCAGATTTTATTTCTATGGATCAATGCACCTGAGCCAAACCTTTACTGCAAGAAACAGAAACATGCCAGCATCACCTTCAACATTACCAGGTTCTATTTCCCCTTCTGGGGTATGTGACAAGGCTGACTACAATTGATCAACACTGGCACCAGAAAGACAGAGGTAGGTTCGGTTTTTTTAAACTAGAAGAGCGGGGGTGGGGGAAATTTGGTTACACTAGAATAAATTGCTGAATGGGAAATTGTTAGATTTTTTCCAGCCTCAGATCCCAGCTTTACAAAAAAGGTGATGACAGAATTTTGGGCCACTTAAATGTTTTGATTTGGCATTTTAAATTCTCTTCTACATATAATCATTCTTAAACATAGATCAGACACAGCAAATCACCAGACCACTTCAAGTTTATGAAATATGTTTATTTCTAAATTCACAGATTTTAAGAGTAGAAGGGACAATAATGATCAACTAGTCTGACTTCCTGCAAAACCCAGGCCAAAGATCCTCATCCAATAATTTCTGCATCATGCCCATAACTTCTGTAAGAGTTATAACATCTTCTAGAAAGATACCCAGTTTTCTTTCCCCTTCAAATCAAAAGACTTCAACTGATGGAGAATCCATCACATCCCTAGATAAGCTGTTTCAATGGTTAATTTACCCCCACTGTTAAAAATGCATGCCTTGTTCTAGTCTGAATGAGTCTAACTTCAGCTTCCAACCATGGGATCTCATTTTCTGCTAGATTAAAGTGCAGTGTACTGTCAGAAATCTGTTCTACATGTATGTACTTGTAGACCATGATCAAGACACCTCTTTACTTTCTCTTGGTTAAACTAAATAGACTTGGCTTCTTTAGTCTCACATCATTATGCAGGTTTTCCAGATCTTTAATAATTCATGTTACTCTTTTCTGAACCATTTCCAATTCATCAGCACATTTCTGAAGTGTGGATACTAGAACTGGACACAGTATTCCAGTAATGATTTCACTAATGCTGTATACAGAAGTAATATTGTGACCCAGGAACCTCTTAGTGCCAACTGGCAGAGGGCACAAGGAGTGCATTGACAGGGATCCCCTCAGTCAGAGAGGTGCATAATAATTCACTAAAGGGTGGCAAGTGAGGTCTCTATCGAGAGTCAGTAGCCCACTGGTCATCATAATGATTGCAATATATATGCATACATAATATTTAAGGAATTGTGTGTCTATACTGAAAATTATGTTCTTAAGATAGGTAATCAGGAGGTAATATGGTAACCAGACAGGTTTCTTTTAGAAAGAAGGTAACGGACGCAGCTTTCTATGTCTGGTGGTGTGTGTAATGGGCCTTTCATGTCTCACAATGGATGCCTGTTTGCATACTGAGACAAATGCTCGTCAAGAGATTGTGAAATCATCAAGAGAGGAAATTTACAGGAAGAAATAAACAGCATGAGGAGATGTGGTAATGACAATGCTTTGTTGGGGTATGTCTGGACATGCAGAGGTAGACCCTGGATCCTTCACCAAGGAGGTAAGCTAGATGCACATTTGTCTTATGAAAGAGAGTCACAGACAACCCCGGCATTGCTCTATAAAACTGAATGTATCTAGTTAAATAAATCTAGGTTCTAGAATGTGTTATGATTTTTATTTTATATACAATCATTTATTTCCAATACTTCTACTTGCTAAGTGCTGTGTGATAAGCGGAGTAGTGATCTGAGGTGTAACTGATAAGCTGAGGTGTCCTGCGTCTTTGGAAGCAATGAGACTGTGAAATCTGAGTGTCCAGTGGAACATGGGTTGTACATTCCAGGGAGATGCTCAGAGAGCTCAGGGATTGGAGTGTACTTATCACTAACCTAAAGAGAGGGGATTCCATTGGTCTAGAGCACTGGTTCCCAAACTTGTTCTGTCACTTGTGTAGGGAAAGCCCCTGGTGGTCCAGGCCGGCTTGTATACCTGCCGCATCCACAGGTTCAGCCGATTGCAGCTCCCACTGGCTGTGGTTCACTGCTCTAGGCCAATGGCAGCTGCTGGAAGTGGTGTGGGCCGAGGGACGTACTGGCTGCCGCTTCCAGCGGCTCCCCTTGGCCCGGAGCAGTGAACCGCAGCCACTGGGAGCTGTGATCGGCTGAACCTGCGGATGTGTCTGGTAAACAAACCAGCCCTGCCCACCAGGAGCTTTCCCTGCACAAGTGGCGGAACAAGTTTGGGAACCACTGGTCTAGAGAGAAGTACTTGTGTTGCCTATGGCTGGGGGGGTCAGGGAGCTGAGGCACGTTAAGGGCAAGTGGTAGCAAAGTGTCTCACAGCCCTCGGTGCCCCCAGGAAGCATCACAAATACCACCTCCTTACTCCTATTTGATTTCCCCTGCTTATATATGCCAGGATTGCGCTGAACCTCAACTACAGCATCGGACTAGGATCTCACATTCAATGGGTTACCTACCATGACTCCCCTTAAGTTCTTTCCAGAGAGTTGCTGCTTTCCATAATACAGCCCCCATCTCATAAGTATGACCTACATTCTTTGTTCCTAAATGTATGAACTTGCATTTGGCTGTGTTAAAAACACATTGTTCAAAAAAGCCCCCTTTATCAAACGATCTAGATTGGTCTATTTAGCTTCCCTGACCCCCATCATTATTTACCACTCCACAATTTTTATGTCAATTGCAAACTTTACCAACAATTATTTTATATTTTCTTCCAGATAATTTATAAAGATACTGAATAGCACCGGGCCAAGAACAGATCCCTGAAAGAGCCTACAAGAACTATCCCTATTGGATGGCAATTCCCCATTTACTTCTTGGGATTTATCAGTTAATCAGCTTTTAATCCATTTAATGTGGGCTGAATTGATTTTGTATAATACTACGAATAAATTACTTGGATAGTCAGAAATAAACATCATTTTACGCCACAAAGTACAAGAATGTTTTACATACTCATTAGCAATTGCATTGGTTTTGGTTTGAATTAATTGCAACAGTGAGGGGAGGGCATGAGGGATTTTCCCACCCCCCTCAAGTGTGGGGGTGTGAACTAGTAGTGCCTTCCTGTCCTCATAAACTAGAGGAAGTCTTTTGTATGCTGGAGGGGGCGGGAGTTATCTAGAAGATGGTTACAATGCATGGAGATCTGGTGACAGCACTCATTAGAATTAAGAAGTAAGAATGGGGAAGGAGTAGAAGTTGGCACTTGAAATGATGGTGATTCACATGGAGAGGCTGGACTGACACTTGAGCTCTGTGAAATTACCACTCAATTCAGGTTTATTCACATGTAAAAACTCAGATTTCCACAGCTGGTTGGGAATTTGACTCATTGTGAAAGGCCACCATTTTTGCAGAAAGACAAATTATGGGCAGTACAATGTCAATTTATACCTGGGGAAATTTGCATTTTATTTTCTTCACAAAAGCAAGTGCAAAATATGAAGCAAAGCTGCAAAAATATTTTGCATTCCCAAGAAACCATATAAACATGATTTTTTGCTTACAGTGGGAATTTTTATTACATGACCCTAGCTGCCACTTATGACTCATGCTCACAGAAAGTTAACACTGATACAAAAAATTCTTTTTCCACAGGATTCTGAACTAGTGGTATCAGGGTGCAGAAAGGCTAGGACTTCTTGTGCCATGGTGGATGGCTAAGGCACATTCTAACCCCCTTTTCAAAAGAGCTCATTGGCATGCTTCTTAGATCATTAAAGCAGGACTTTATTATTTCAAGGTACATAAGGAATTTTTGATTTTGACTATCAGAGGCTATATCACCACTTTTTTGAACCGAGCCTCTCACCCCTAAGTCACACAAGTTGACCTATATTATCTCAGTGAGACATCAAGAGAAAGTCAACGTACTTTTCAAAATTGAAGAGAGTCTGACATAATACAGGCATAGCACAATTGATCAGACAGGGAACCTACAGATATATTTGGAGAACTTATTGAAAGTACAGTGTGAAGGTCAAAGAGCTAAGGGGGTCTTTTAAGTCATCCATTGTCCATATGCACCACCATTATCTAATAGCAACAGAGTCTTTTCCAGGGAAATCAATATTAGCGTGTGTGCTAAGTTCATATTTTATTAATTAGCCATAGAGCAAGAGTCCAACTTAGCTCAACCATTTAGTGTAGTTTTAGGGTGATAAAATCTTTCTGATCATGGTGCACTGTTACTGGAGTTGTGGCAAAGCCATTTGACAAAAGGATAAAGGAAAGATCCAGGATTCACAGATAAATTACAGGTTTAGCATTTCAATAGTATTCTCTACTTTCAGAAAGTAGATGACATTAAGAAGAGAAGTAGAAAGTAGGCTTATTTATGCACCGTTACTTCCATAATCTGCATTATAGCACAGTTGTGTACATAAAAGAACAATTTGTCTCAAGCAGCTTGACTATAAATGGAGTGGCACATTGCACTTAACAGACTGGTGGGAGGTCTGTGTAAACAATAATAATTCATGTCAAGTCTTATATGTTGAGGGTCATTGTGTTTTTTAGTGTAACAATATTAATAGTTTGATTTTTTTATGACTAGGTAATATATTAGCATTTCCAGTTATCTTTCTAATTATACTACAGTGCTACATCAAACTCAGATGCATCCATGAAAAAATAGAACTGTGGCATATAAATATTTCCACCTAGTTAATTTATATGAAGGCATGTTAGGAATATAATGCCTTTTGCTGTAATTAGATATTGTAACATTTTATTCTCAACGTTACAGTGTGTATTCAAAATACACGGGCATGTTTTAGGATGTGTAGTAAAGGCAATGTATGGTGAACATGTTACACATCTCTCCACAACTATATAAAGGCACTCTTGAAATCCAACTCTGAACGGATAACAGGACAAAGCAACATATACCAATTTTTTTTGAATGGGATTTCCATATTCTTCCTTTGCTTGCACAGACACCTGGACCTGAGAGGTCCATGTATTGTAGCTTGACTTATTTCCCTCTCCTACTTGTGCACTTCCTGTGAATTGCTGCATCTTTGCTGGCTAGCTTTTGAACAGAGATTACATGAAATTTCATTACTTGACATCTGCTTTTTATCCAAAATCAACAACTGAATAAATCTCATAGAATATCAGGGTTGGAAGGGACTTCAGGAGGTCATCTAGTCCAACCCCCTGCTCAAAGCAGGATCAATCCCCAACTAAATCATCTAAGCCATCTCTGAAGCCTTCAAACTATCATCTGCCTGGAATCACTACCACTGTCTATGAAAAAGTGTTGGTCAATTAGTGAGGTAACATATGACCATTACCTGCATGTCTTGTGTTGTCCAATCAAATTGTTAGAAAAGTGCAGGGGTCCCAAAACTGCATTTTACAGAGCTTTGGTGGTAGTCCATAGAGACTTTTCTGGTCATGTGGTGCTGGGTCTGTTTCTAGCTGAGAGAAACAGAACAGATAGGAAAAGGAAATGCAGAGCAAAACTAGACAATCTTTCCCCCTCAACCCCCCCCAAAAGGACAAAATATGCATCCAATTAAAGACAGTTAAAGTACATTAAAGCCCAAATATTCAGAAGCCACAAGGGATTCTAGTTGCTTCAAATTTTGAGTATCCAACTTGACACTTAAAGGATCCTAATTTTCAGTAAGGGCTGAATATCCACCCCGCTAAACATCAGGCCCCCTTAAGGTGTCTTGAGTTTGGTACCCAAAAAAGAGGACACCCAACATCACTTTTGAATATGTAGCCATAATTATTTTCTTAGTATTATTTTCTGTTAAGATATAGATATTCAGGCCTGTCTGTAAAGGCCTATACTTAAAGAATTTAGGCACATGTCTATCATTTAGCTAGTTATAGAGGTATAAAAGAAAGAATCGGTGTAAAGGCCTTCTCTCACTCTGACAGCTTGAGATCCTGTTTTTAAACTAAGGCCTTTGGCTAAAAAGTGGGAGGAGCCATAATCTGGGAAGCATGTGGTCACATTCTCACATTCCAAGCTAGTCATAGTAAAATAAGGCAAACTGGGACTGTTAGAAAGGTGATCCGATCTATCACCTCCAGACAAAGGGAAGAGCCTAGAAGATGTAAAAGGAAATTTAGTTTGATAGTTTTCTGTTTGGTAAGAACTCACTTATCAATAGACACAGCTGGGAAACACTTATGTCTTTATAAATGTAGTTGTGAGATCCTCACTTCTGTATTGTTTTGTCATTATTGTTACCACTTTGCTCTTGTTTATTTGCAAGGTCTCTGTCTGGGTCTGCGATTGTTTCTGTCTGCTGTATAATTAATTTTGCTGGGTGTAAACTAATTAAAGTGGTGGGATATAATTGGTTAGCTAATCATGTTACAATATGTTAGGATTGGTTAGGTAAATTTCAGTAGAATGATTGGTTAAGGTATAGCTAAGAATATTACTATATAAATTAGGGGCAAACAGGAAGTAAGTTGGGATTCGAAAATAAGGAAAAAGGATCTCGGATTTAAGCTTGCTGGAAGTTCACCCCAATAAACATCAAATTGTTTGCACCTTCGGACTTTGGATATTGTTGCTCTCTGTTCATGCGAGGAGGACCAGGGAAGTGGGAGAGTGAAGGAATAAGCTCTCTAACATTTTCCATTAGAGCAATTGCTGTTGTTGCCAAAAAGATATTAAGCACGCTTACATCTATGGCTTGGTCTGCACTTAAAAGTTTTACTGGCACAGCTATATCAGTTAGGGATGTGATTTTTCACTGACAGAACTATGCTGGTAAAAGCTCTAGTGTAGATGGAGTTCTATATTGGGCTTATACCAATATAGCAATATGCCAGTCAGGGGAAACAATATCAAAGCCTATTAACTTTCACAGTCACTTCTCATTGCAGCATGATAGATGTGACACACACAGGAGAGAAGAGAGGCAGCTGAGCAAAGGTTGTTATATGGACCTTTTTATGAAGACATCCTTAGCCAGACCCCTCTGATGGGTGAAATCCACCTCACTGGCCAGCAATGAGGTATAACTGATACTTAGTGGCTAAAAGATTTCACAGATAGCCAGGGGCAGCTTCAAAAAGTCTCATATGAAAAAAAGGCAGGCTTATCTTTTGCTTATGTGAAATACTGAAGGATGTCCTCCCTGGAGAGACTTGATGAGCAAATCAAAGTGCTTAACTGAAAGAAAATAAAGCTTATGGTGCAGGAAGCAAATATGAGTGTATGACAGGACAACATTCTGCAGTATCTTCGGGAGACCATATTGTATTAAGAAAATGAATGGTTTATGCATCATTGTGAGCCAGGGATTGTATGCACTTCACAGCTGAGATGGGCTTATCAAGTCAGAGTTTAAAGACAAAACGGACCACAAGATCATCTAGTCTGACTGCTGGATACCACAGACCACCCAGCACCTGCACACTAAACCCAACAACTGAAATTGCCCACAAGAGGTTAGACTACTATTTGCCACCCACAGAGAACATGAAGGACCGAGGTGCACCAATACTCAAGGTCCCCCACAATGGCAAGGAAATGATTTAGTGAAATATGTCCAGAAAATACTGGCATGTATTCCACACCCACGCACTGCAGAGGAAAGTAATCCCCAACCCAAGGTAACTACCAATATGACTTGGAAGAAAATTCCTTTCCAGCCCCACATATAACAATCAATTAGATCCTGAGTATGTGAGCAAGAACCAGACAACCCAGCACCTGAGAGAGAAAATGGCCCATATCACCTCACAGCCTCAGCCCACCCTTCCCAATATCACTGATGCTTCAGTGGAAGGAGATTAAAAAAAAGCACTCCCAAAATACATGCAGGAGTGGGGGAGAGAATCCCTTCCTGACCCCTGCCAGTGGTTGTATGAAACCCTGAAGCATGAGCTTTAGGTACATAAGACATAAACCAGAAGTGAGCCCAGGGTTGTTGAGCCTTGCCCACCACCATCACAAGCATCCCTGTTATACAATCACATTCATAAATTTGTCCAGCTGTCTCTTAAAATGAATTAAGTTGTTTGCCCGCACAACTCCAATTTGTGAGGCTGCTCCAGAACCTCTCCCCTCTGATGGTTAGAAACCTTCTTCTAATTTCTGGCCTGAATTTGTTCCATGGCCAGTTCATATCCATTTGTTCTTGTGCCAACAATGTCCTTTAACTTAAATAGCTCTTTGTCCTATCTGGTATTTATTCCCCTCATGTATTTACAGAAAGCAATCATATGCACCTCAGTCTTCCTTTTGCTAGACTAAACAAGCAAAGCTCTTCCAGTCTCCTCTCACAAGAGAGGCCCTCTATTCCCCTGATCATTCTAGTAGCTCTTCTCTGCACTTCTTCCCATTTGAATTCATCTTTTTTGAACATGGGTGACCAGAACGGTACATAGTATTGCAAATGGGGTTTACGAGTGCCTTGTTCAATAGCACAAAACCTTTAGAGATAATTTTTCTGTTCTGCCAGACACTAAGATTTTTTGCAAGAATTTGTGCAAATCCAAGCAGATCCAAACAACATGCTGGTGGTGGAGCCTATTCTACTGTTTGGCTGTCATTGTTCATTGTTGCCATCAACAGAATTGCTCTAGAGTTAGCAGTGGTGGTAAAATTCTACCAAAAACAAACACACAATACACACTAGTGTAGAAAGAACCTGAGAGTCAATTGACAAAGTGAAAGGGGAACCATCATGGATAGAGAGTGGTATGAATCTTAATGGCAAGAGGTAGACAAAGACTTCCTAGTTTATCAATTGCACCCATTAGGATATAGTCTTCTACTAGAAGATACATCAAATATTCAACTATGCTACATTAGAAGAGAAACAACTTTTTACTTTTCCTGTTTAGGCCAAATCAGATGCGACTTGACCAGTATAAAACGTTCATACCTTGGGTTATTCATCAATGACTTCTTTCATTCATTAAATTAATAGAGTTACAGCAGGGATGAATTTAGCACATTAAGGATTTTGGGGGGGGCAGTGCTTAATTTTTTTTTATTTTCATACCTTAAGGTATTAAGAATTGTCACTATCGTTTTGAATCGATTCCTTCCCCTACTTACTCCTACCGCAGGTCTGACCTCCTCATTAAACTCCCCTCCCCAATTTCACACATCATTTCTTGCTTTCCTAACTTTGTTTCTTACATTATTGCCGTAGTCATCTCCATGTGATGAGGAGAGAAATCACAACCACCTGAAAACACCCTTCTTTGCTTGCTGCTCACCATCTCCTCTCTCAAGTATTATTCCTTGGTACGTTCTAGGGAAGGTGCCTCTCCAGCTTTCTAACTCTCTCCCCTAGCTCAACCTCTCTGACTTCTCTCAAATGAGCTTTTGACTCTTTCACATTTCTGCTCTTCTTCAGGTGATCAAGGACCTTCTATTTTTTTTTACAGTGGGCTTGAATCATTCTCTCTTCAGCTAAATTTATCTGTATGACAATACTGATTATTTATTCTCTCCTTCCTGAACACTGCAACCAAGGAGGCAGCTTCTTTGGTGATCCTCCTCTCCCAACTTAAACTTTTTTCATACCTTTCAGGCTTTATATCTTCTCTGCTCCTCACTGCTTGAGACTCTGTGCCCTTTACTTTATTTGGCTTTATTTTCTTCTCCATCTGTCTTCTTCCTCTAGGATATCTTCTCACTATTACTGTAGTTGCAACTTCTCGTGTTACTTTTATGCAGTTAACATACAGCTTTGCAGTTCTCTGACTCGCTATCTTATCTCTCGATCCCTGGTATATTGCACTGTCTTGACTCTATTGGCACCTGGGTACAGAATATTGGTTTTACTACAGACTGGTTCAAAGACTGAAGACTTTTTATTTTTTTCTGGGTGAAAAGAACAGGCGTACTTGTGGCACCTTAGAGACTAACAAATTTATTTGAGCATAAGCTCTTATTAGTCTCTAGGATGTCTCAAGTACTCCTGTTCTTTTTGCGGATACAGACTAACACGGCTGCTACTCTGAATTCTGGGTGAAAAGTTCTCTGCCCATCTCTCAAATTCTGTTGTCACTCTCCTCAATTAAGACCTCAATTTTATACTTCCAGATACCAGAAGCCTAAGACACCCTTAACCCTGCATTTCCCTTTCCCCTCCCGTGTCTGAAAGTCAGTTTACCACTATTTCCAGAACATTGCAGAAATTCTTATTCATGCTTCTATTCCTTTTCAACTTGGCTACCGAAATTCCCTTTACCCGCTCCCATCCCCGTTTGTGCTTTCTTTTATTTCCCCATTCCTTCAAGTCACTTACTCAACCTCTTTCTCTTTGAAGCCCACCGTTAACAATATTCTTTGATTTAGCCCGTGACTGAGAATAAACCAATACACCCTTCTCACATTTTCTCTTCTCTTTCTTGCATAATTATGTAATCAGTTTGCAAGAATGCTAACTTATATTACTGCTGCTTTTAAGGTACAGTTCTGTCTTCCTTTGCTCAAGTCCATCTCCACCTTTCTCATTCTGCCTTGCTATCTGTATGCAAGTCACTTTCCCCGATTCTGTAAAGCATTATCTCATTATTCTATCTCTCACTGTTGAGCATTTCAGAAACTGTGTGTGAAAGATGAGATATAAAAATAAATTGAATTGGAATACATGATGCTAAGATCTTCAGAGAGATGCAGTCCTGCACTTAAACTGACTACATTCATAGTGCATATGTAATCTGACAGCTGCGGGCCGTATTTGCCAGTGTTGCTCATGTCATACATCAAAAAGATTAAAATAAGGGAATTAAAGTTTTAACCATTCCTGATAATCAGACTCATGGTCACATAGTTGCTGGGCTATTAGTAACAAATCTGACAAAGAAACACTTGAATGATTGGGAATTATACTTTGTGGCCTGTTTGACCTTCAGAGTAAGTTCAATCGGTCTTGAGTAAGAGTCTCATTACCAGCCTCCTGTCCAACATATCTGGGGAGCAGTCTCATTACCAGCCAGCATTAAAGAAACAGAGAAAGAAGTTTGCAAAAGCTGTAGGAGATTACCTGTATGACAGTAAGATCAAAACCTATTTTCAGTCTATTATGGAGCATTTTTAAACAGGTGTGCTCTGGACTATATTAGGTCTTTTAAGTAAAAAGACTTCATTGATCAGCCCATGAGTCCTATGGGAAATAAGATGGTAGAGATCTACGTTCTCCAGTGACCACAGTGGAAAGGGTGAAACTTTGACTACATGGTAACGCCATAACTGTAATTATACAATGATCTCTAACTGAGATATCATGGAAACTAAGAACATTCAAAAGATCATCATATATCCTTGAGAAGAGTTGTTGCATATGGCCATTCTGACAAGCTGAATGTTACCTCTCTTGAAACTTCTCCATCACATCATGGAGGTAAATGAGTGTGATTTTGAAAGAGACCTTTTTAGGTGTTAGATTTTAAAATACAGAAACATTTATGCAGAAAAACCAGAATACTACTTCAGCTTCCCCTCTGCATCATTGAATTGGAAGGAAAAGGGGTTTTGTTAAGGCTGTCGATAAATTGCAGTTAACTCATGCAGTTAACTCAAAAAAATTAATTGTGATTAAAAAAATAAATCATGATTAAGCACTGTTAAACAAGAGACTACCAATTGAAATTTATTAAATATTTTGGATGTTTTTCTACGTTTTCAAATATATCTATTTCAGTTACAACACAGAATATAAAGTGTACAGTGCTCACTTCATATTTTTATTACAAATATTTGAACTGTAAAAATGATAAACAAAAGAAACAGTATTTTTCAATTCACCTCATACTCGTACTGTAGTGCAATCTCTTGATCATGAAAGTGCAGTTTACAAATGTCCTTTTTTTGTTACATCACTGCACTCAAAAACAAAACAATGTAAAACTTTAGAGCCTACAAGTCCACTCAGTCCCATTTCTTGTTCAGACAATCAATAAGAGAAACAAGTTTGTTTACATTTACAGGAGATAATGCTGTCCACTTCTTAATTACATCACCAGAAAATGAGAACAGGTGTTCTCATGGCACTGTTGTAGCTAGTGTCACAAGATATTTATGTGCCAGATGCGCTACAGATTCATTTGCCTCTTCATGCTTTGGCAATCATTCCAGAGGACATGTTTCTATGCCGAAGATGCTCATTTAAAAAATAATGCATTAATTAAATTTGTGACTGAACTCCTTGGAGGAGAACTGTATGTGTCCTGCTCTGTTTTAGCCCCATTCTGCCATATATTTCCTGCTATAGCAGTCTCAGATGATGACCCGGCACATGTTCATTTTAAGAACACTTTCACTGCAAATTTGACAGAATGCAAGAAGACGTCACTCTGAAATTTCTAAAAATAGCTATAGCACTCTACCCAAGATTTAAGAACCTGAAGAGCCTTCCAAAATCTGAGAGGATGAGGTGTGGAGCATGCGTTCAGAAATCTTAAAAGAGCAACACTCTGATGTAGAAACTACAGAATCCAAACCACTAAAAAAGAAAATCAACCTTCTGTTGGTAGCATATGACTCAGATGATGAAAATGAACATGCGTCAATCTGCACTGCTTTGGATAGTTATTGAGCAGAACCCATAATCAGCATGGATGCATGTCCTTTGGAATGGTGGCTGAAGCATGAAGGGACATATGAATCTTTAGTGCATCTGGCATGTAAATATCTTGCGACGCCGGCTACAACAGTGCCATGCAAATGCCTGTTCTCACTTTCAGCTGACATTGTAAACAAGAAATGGGTAGCATTACCTTCTGAAAATGTAAACAAACTTGTTTGTCTGAGCAACTGGCTGAACAAGAAGTAGGATTGATTGGACTTGTTGGCTCTAAAGTTTTATATTTTTTTATTTTTGAATTCAGGGTTTTTTTGTACACCATTGTACATTTGTAAGTTCAACTGCCATGATAAAGAGATTGCACTACAGTATTTGTATTAGGTGAAATGAAAAATACAATTTATTTTGTTTTTTTACAGTGCAAATATTTGTAATAAAAATAAATATAAAGTGAGCACTGTACACTTTGTATTCTGTGGTATAATTGAAATCAATATATTTTGGATGTCTACATTTTCAAAATATTTAAATAAGTGGTATTCTATTATTGTTTAACAGCATGACTAAACACACAATTAATTTCAATTCATTTTTTTAATCGCTTGACAGGCCTAGTTTTTGTTTTAAGCCTGCAGTAATGAAACGTTTGTAAAACTGTCTAATGTTGCAGGAATTCAGCAATAACCAATAGCAACACCGAAATGGATTCAGTCCTTCCACTGAATCTCTGTCTCAAGCCAACTTTGCCAGTCTAGATCCAATCTCCATTCAGAAGCCATTAAGCCATGAATTGTAAACTTTAAATCATCATTTGACATGATGAAAGATTCCAGACAGACAAGTTTTTTTTTTTTTAAGGAAGATTACATGCATGCTGGAGAATACAAGCATTTTATCAATATTTATAGCAATTATCAACCAGTTTTGTACATTAATGTTCTAGCTTTAAATTATAGAGAAGCCGACAGCACATGGTATAAGCATGAATTTCATTTATTCCACTAACAACTTGCAACCTGATACCATTCTATGAGTGTGCACATAAATGTATTAGTATGAATTATGTATTCATGCCTGAATGTGCATGAATCCTTCTTAATGGCTCCAGGTTATTACAAATCTGATATTCCCCAAATACATTATCCAGAAGTATGCTTGGAAGCAGCAGAACTTCATTCTGCAGCATCCTGGTCTATCTCTACTTAAGTCTGCTGTGGAAAAGCAATTTTGAATCTTCGTTTTTGCTGCTGCAAATGTGTGGCCTTTTAGCTTGCCTCAGGTTGCAGATAAGCAAGATGAGATCCTATCTGCAGAGTCACGAGTGCCACTAAAAGACTTGTTCTACCTTCTGGAGTTTACATAACCATTTGACAGCTTGCCCTACAGAGATGAATGAATTTTAGGACATAAGTTAATGAGGGAAGGTAGCCCAGGGGACACAAAAAGCCACACAATGCTGATGGCAGAAATTATATTGAAATAGGCTTGGTATT
The DNA here is from genome assembly GCF_025201925.1 of Gopherus flavomarginatus. Lineage (NCBI taxonomy): Eukaryota > Metazoa > Chordata > Testudines > Testudinidae > Gopherus > Gopherus flavomarginatus. Next base: position 75,810,526 of record NC_066625.1, on the reverse strand, counting down.
CATAAACAATGAATGGCAACTTAAAATCTTTACCTGGTAAAAACACCATTTTTTGAACCTTTAAAACTTCAGTCCTGTTTATTTCACTGGCTAAATCATGCTGAAACTCATATTTATTTTAAACAACCATTTATTCATTGAAATAAGTATGCAGGTAGCACTACACAGGTTCCCTTTTCTTCTAAAACAGTGGTTCTCAAACTATTGTACTGGTGACCCCTTTCACACAGCAAGTCTTTGAGTGCGACCCCCCCTTAAAAATGAAAAACACTTTTTTACATTTAACACTATTGTAAATGCTGGAGGTGAAGTGGAGCTTGGGGGTGGAAGCTGACAACTCGTGACCCCCCACCTAATAACCTCAAGATCCCCTGAGGAGTGACGATCCCCAGTTTGAGAACCCCGTTCTAAAATGACTTGCATTTTACAAACACAGGGTCAGATTCTGCTGCCCTTCCTCTTGCTGTCTAGCATACTTTACTCACAATTTGCTCCACTGATTCCAATAAAACTACTCATGGGGTAGGGTATTACTCAGTGTGGATAAGGATGGAAGGATCTGCCCTGAGCTAGTACACCAAAGGAACATTATTTTATATTTGCGTCTAGCTAAGGATTTATTTTTTATTAACTTAAGAGAAACTCAGTTTCATACTACTATATAGAAACTGCACCTGAATACACTACATACAGGAATAACTAACTAAGAAGCGACCTAGATTTAGACTGATATTTGGCCAGCGCACCACTATGAGGGAGTAAGAACCCTTCCTCTGCCCTTCCCCCCTCCCCGTATCTCCTAAGTGAGTTACTCAGACATTGGGTCCTGGAGCATGAGTAATAATTCCTCCTCACAGCAGATGGGAGGGGAAGGAGAATTACTACTCCACAGGAGCAAGGAAGAAGCTGGGAAGAAATTGTGTCATGATGTATCTGTGAGTCATATTCTCCTGCTTATCATTTCACTGCCCAGTGGAATGAGCAACAACATTTTTGTCAAATTGAAGGAAATCCCCCGCCCCCTAGAATAAATGAAGATTACAAATGTTAAGCTCAGAAGAAAATGAATGGATACTTTCCATTACAAACTGGTTCTTAGAGTCACAGAGGATATACTGAAGGATAGTGCTCCACCTCTAAACAGTCTGATACAAAAGAGTTCTGTTTTCTTAGGAATGGTCCATACAATAGCAAGGCACATTTCAACACAGCATGAAAAGAGGAATATGGCTACAATATTTTTTGGGAAAACTTCCCACTACTCTCTTCAATAAAATAGTCACCACAGAACTGCATGACCTCACATTTTTGGATGCTAAGAAAAATAAGGCAGAAAATACCAGATTATATCACTTTTTGTTCTTTTATTCCCAGGAAGCAGTAAAATCACCAGTTATGAAAGTAACTCTGTAGACAGATAACCCATTATCCCTGGCATTAAATAATTAACTTTACTGAGAAGATGATCCGAGCTGATAGATTATATTTCCTGGGCTGTGAATTAGAAAAGGTCTGCACATCTGTTAGGTACATTGGTCTCAGTATTAAAGTATCTTATGTTCAAGACCAGCAAGGGTTTAAGTCTACATCACTCTACCTACCAAGTATCCCATCATGTTTGATATAATTCAAATTTTTAAAAGCTTGATTTTCTTTTCTTCAAGGTAGTAGGGGCTGGGTAGGGGAACAAAAGCAGCACATGTACCTCATAGAATAACCTGTGATACCTTTTGTGTAACATGGTGAGTTGTGCATCCACTGCTCTGAATTTAAATAATCATACAACCTGAAAAACACACCAGAACAAAAGGGTATGGATTCTCCCTAACTAGTCATTTATTATGCTTCAACTAATTGACAAAATTGGTATTGTGTGGCAAAATGTCTCTCACCAACTGATTAATATGTTTTTAGACACTGCACAAATCTATATTAAAGAACGAAAAATGAACTAAACAGTAACAAGAAATTGGTGACCAGTTACTATCAGCTTTGTCCATTTCCTGGAGAAAGACTGGTTCTTCACATTTCCAGGCAAACATATTAGCAAATTCCTTAATATGATCGTCAGGAGTGACAGCTTTGTCCAGCACATGGCAATTTGTATTGCCACCCTGGGTTAGACCCAAGGTCCATCTAACTCAGTACCTATCTCTGACAGTGGTCAATATCAGATACTTCAGTGGAAGATAAGAAATCCTCAGTAGGTTGACATGGAATAATTTGCCACCCATGTTTGGCCTCATCCTTGTCTTTATTAGTTAGACATTGATTTACTGGATTAATTGAGGAGCTTCTGGAGTTGAGATGCTTACGGGACCACTTATTACCCATGTCTGCATCTAACCAGGGCCCTGCTTCTTGTTCTTTTCAACTGCAGTGCAATTATGCTAAAACAATGTAGGATGCCACAAATGCACTTAGACCCGTGAGTTTCCCTTCCTTTTATTGGCTTCACTGTTCTCCTTCAGTTCTGTTTATTGTGCGTATATGGGGCCAAATTTTCTGCTGCTTTAAATGGTGACACCCCACTGACATCTATGGAAATGTGCCCATTTTACACTAGCAGAGTATTAGTCTGTAATCTGTTTTATGACCTACTTGGCTATAGGAATTTTCTCTGGCTCCCTGACTTTTGGAGAAGCAGTGAGGAAGAGGAAAATGAGTAAGGGCAATATATGCCTAGGGCTGCAACAACTAAAATGGTTTCAGCTAATGCGGTTACCGACACTTCCAGATGTTCAATGCACTCTTCCCTAGGGAGAAAAAAGCTAAAGGAAACTGCTTAGTTTGAAACCACTGGATGTCCATTGAAAATCATTCTAGTGGTGAAGATGAAGAGGTTTATTGGTAAAATACTCCTGGTATAAATCTAAAAACAACATTAAAAGCTCTCCAAGAAATGGACAGTCAAACAGATTCTTTCACACTGAGAACCAGCAGTAGAGGAGCTAAAATAGATTCTGTAGGAGCAAGTTAAAAAAGCTTGTACCTTTGATTTAAACCACTGCTAAAATGGATTGCCCAGATAAAATCCGTGTTATGCTGGAGAGAAGGGAATTTTGCACAAAAACTACAGAGATGCTAGAAAACATCAGTAAAAGGAGAACTTTTGATTTTGGATTTTAAGGATATTATAAAGAGGGCAGAGAAGCTAAGCCTACATCATTCACTGAAGACATTGCCTGTCATATCGGCTAACAGACTGGAAAACGAACCTGATAATCGTGAAAGGAGAGTTGTGAATAGTTTGGTTAAGAATCAGACAAACAGAAAAAATTATGGGGTCAGATCTTCAGCTGATGTAAATAGGTATAGCTCACCTGAACAAAATGAAGCCATTCTGATTTATACCGGTTGAGAATCAGGCTATAGTTGATATTTCCTTAAAACTTTTCTGAAAACTACTGAATCTGCATAGTTTGGAGAATAATTTCAAGAAATGAAGCTTCCTCAAGATTTTTGGTGCTTTCTGATTCCTGAAAATACCACACAGACTCTCCTCAAATATTTTAGCAGTTCTCTCTCTGTAAGAACACAGCAGCAGCATCTCATAACACCTCGTAGCACTTCCATAGCCCTTTATCACTGAGTCAACTTCATACTACTTCTGTGAGGCAGGCCCCTGCCAAGGAACTCCAGTCAAGGATCAGGGCCCCCACTGTGCTAGAAGCTGCATGGACAACGAACAAATAAGACAATTCCTGCCCCAAAGATTTCACTCCAAATCTAAATATTATCCTAATTTCACAGATATTTTGAGTTTGGTTCTAGAAATGGGCAGAATCTTGGTACTGTGTCAGCACTCATTTGCACCGAACCAGATGATCCAACCTGTTTTTTAAATGATGGCTTATTTCCACAATTCCATACGTGTATGCAGCACTTTATAAACAAATACAAGATGATAAATTCCCTGCCCTAAAAAGTTTCATAAGGTCTGTCCTTGTGAGATACTGAGTTCCCTCAACTTTCCTTGCCTTCACTGGACATAATAAAAAGTTATGCAAATTAGATTATTTAGGTATGGCACCTGTCTTGTCGGTTCCTCTCCTTCCCTCCTCTTGGACCTCATAAGAAAATGAACAATAACAACTATTATTATTAATACCTATAGCTAAAGGCCACTGGGGAGAAAAAAAGAATGACTGGGAAAGGGGAATTTCTTTTTCTCTCTCTCTGTCGATTTTAGGATGAATACTGCCCTGGATAAGTAGCAAATGCATTGATTCTCTGTCATTTAAACAAGCCCATTAGAAATTTGAAGTACACAGAGAATGCAGAGAAGGGAATCCCCACCACTCCTTTTCCAACTGCTTTTCTATTTTTCTGTTGAAAAGAAAGTGGAAGCAGCAGCAGCTACATGCTTATGCCTGTTACTGCCTTCTAAATAATCAAGTGCTCTTTCAGTCAGGCTAGACTGCAGGAAAAAAAACAAACTGCCAACTGGTGAGACTTGTTATCAGACTGGAAACAGACTAAGGGTTGTTCGCTGTTGCTAGTTGGGGGGCTTTGGCAAAACAGTTATTTGAAACTAACTGTTTTTGCTACAGTCCTTGAAGTTGCTCCATTGGGAGAATAATATTTAATCATTGCAATATTGTAGGAGATCAAGAATAGCACCATTCTTATTTTTTGTTTGTATTTTCACCTTCATAATAAAGGCAGCATACTCCCAGCTCTATCAATGGCTTGCCTTTGGGAAAAAAAAAACATTGGGAAATCACTTAATCTTTCTGTGCTTCAATTTCCCCATCTTCAAAACTGGATATTACCCACCTTTGCAAAACACTGTGAAGTCTATGGTGATGTCTAGATAGACACATGAGAATTTGCACTGAATAGGAATACAAATAATTTGATATACATTTAGCCACAAAAAAGAAAATTAATTTGGCATGTGGCAAAATCTGCTCTTTTCCTGCACCTCCAAAAGTATCCTTCTCTGGCCAGAAACCAGTTTCCCATTCCCACCTAAACCCTACACTTCTCTAGCAACACTCTTTAGGTGTCTCTTTCATAGGTCATCTGTCTCTATAGCTGGCCATACAGAAATAAATGAATGTGTTATTTGACATCTGTTACCGTTTTTCTTCTAACAACTTATTTGTAGCATTCCATTACCTCTATAGCTGGTTGAATAATATTTGCCATATGCATTAAAACTGATTTGAATGTCTCTCTTGATCCTTTCTATTAGACCCTGTCCAAATAGATATTTGCAACTTCTCCTTGCAGGGCTGGCTCCGGTGTTCTTGCCACCCCAAGCGGCAGGGGAAAAATAAAAAAGGCTGCAGCTTTACCGCCGCTGCTTCATTCTTTGGCGGCAATTCGGCGGCGGGTCCTTCCCTCCCAAAGGGAAGGAAGGACCCACTGCCGAATTGCTGCCAAAGAGCCGGACATGCTGTCCCTTTCCGTTGGTTGCCCCAACCACCTGCTTGCTGCGCTGGTGCCTGAAGCCGGCCCTACCTCTAAGTTTAATGTATTTTGTGAAATTCCATTACAGTGCTGTTTATTTTTCCTTCTAGATTATTAATTAAGATGTTAAATAAAACCAGACTATAGGACAGATATTTGTAGCGCTGCATGACTGAAAAGCCTGTGCAAGGTTTTCCTCCATGCCCAGTGAAAACACTACAAGCAAGCAGTTTGCTTTGAGCTGGAAGGCTGCCAGATTTTTTTATGCTGAAAAAGTTGAGTGTGTATATTAACTAATATCCAGGTGGGACCCTTTTAGAATTATTTACCTCGAGAGAGTGCTGAAGAAAAGATAACTTCTCCTATGAGGGCCGGATCCTGCAAAACACATCTGCCTGAGAAGGCCCTTCCTCCTTCACCAAGCCCCTTTTCTTCATCAACTCAGAATGTAAGGAACAGTAGAGAAACAGTCAGAAAACAGCATTTGGTGAAAAGCCCAATCACAATCAAGGTTCAATGTAGTAATCTAGACTTAGTCACTTTTTCTTATTGAATCCCTAGAAGTCACTGGCAATTCCTTTTATAGGATAAGGACAGAGACTTATGATGGCAGAGACATCAGAATCAATGCACCCTTTAGCATCATCATTTCATATCACTTCCTTTCAGAGGAAAGAGGTTAAAGAGAAAAAGCCAGAGGGTAAGAGAAGACAGAAGGAGGTGGTGACAGCTCCATTTTGAAAAGTGTGTAAACTCACTGATATCTGAAAGTGCTTGTCAGGAAAAAAACAAAACCTGTTAAACTTAGACATGCCGTAGGCTTTGGAAGATTTACCTGTATAACTGCAGGTCTGTCTGAACAATTCTCCCAAATGATTCACAAGGGCTGCCAGTAATATAATAAACCATGAAAGGTACTGACTAGTCTAATTTATTTTTACATTAGTGGGGCATTTTAAATACTCAGTATGTAAGAGCAGAAAACCCCAGAGAAAAACATCTGCAAGGGAAATACCATTCCCTACCCCCTGCTAAAGGTCAGACTGCATCCCGAATGCTAAACAAAAGTTTCCTGCCACGTTAGTAACTGACACATCTGTATGAAAACATCTTAGTGAAACCCCTTAACAGAAGACGTTGAGTTGACCCATTGTGTTTACCACTTAGTCCTGGCTCTTACAGCTGTACAGAGCTATTGCAGAGAAGTTAAAGTCATGGGATCAAAAAGGATTTTTTTAAATTTATTTTAAATTAGACGACTCATAATTCCAGCAGGGTAGTAGCATTTATAAATTATGTTTCATTTATTATTTAGTAATAGGAGTTGCATATTGGTTACTGATTTTACAGACTAAAAGCCCATGATATACACTAATGCCAACAATAAGCATTACAGATAATTGGGTGTAATCAACAAAGATTGATAGGCCTAGTAACATTAATATAGCTGGAGCGGAAAAGAGAAAGATGATTCGTATGAAGAAGCCTCAACATGTGAATAGCTGGTAGGAGGGTTGCAAATAGGAGACAGTCTGTAGAAAAAAGTGTAACTGTATCAGTGGACTTAGTCCAACAGGTTTTTTTGGCATGTGATTAATCAATACTGTAAATGAAATAAGAATATCATTCAATAAAAAATGTGAATTGTAAGAGCAAAGTTTTCTCCAGATTGCACTGCAGAGCTTTACTTCATAGTTTGAATTCATTCCACATGTAGAAAGGATGTAGCCCTTTTATTCATGCCATATATTCCTTCCATGCCTTCTCTCTCTTGCCTTCACATGCTCCCCTTCCCTATGCTCCTGGGACCACAAACAACCTTTGTAAACCCTCCATCAAAGCTCCACCATTGTCACAAATCTCTCCACGTGCCTCAGAATGAGGGAGAGATCTGCAAACACCAGAAAGCACAGTTCCATGAATCTCCCAGTCCATGTTTTCTTCTCCGTGCCCAACCCCTGTGCCCATTCCTAGACTCACTGTTCCTTGTCCTCTTATCTCCTCACCTTTCCAACATCTGGCTCACCCTACAAGCTGAAGTCAGAAGTAGTTCAGTTTATAGTTTATAAATATTTTTACTGTCAAACCTACTCTTTATACAGTTAAAAACTTTTTACATACCATTTTATCCCTTCCCCAAACACTACAAGGCACTTTTCCCTCTGTAAAGACATCTATGCAAAATACACCTAGTGTTTTGAGGTCAAGCCATTTTAGGGATACAAGGAGGAGCTATAAAAGTGTTTTTTAACTAACTACAGCTAAAGTTGAAAACAGCATAACAAAATCTTGTTCTCGGAAGTTTGGTAAAAATCAGATAAACTCAGCACTAGATGAGAAGTACCAGTAAAATTTCAGGGAGATTGTTTTCTTCTGGGAAAAAGCTACCAGCAGGGGACATTAAAAATTGGCTTTATAATGAAAAACTAGTTTCAACCTCAACTATGAAGCTTCTCCAAGTACTCCACAAGGCTGCAAGGATTGTGTGTGAAAACTAGCAAATAAGTACCAAGAATGTTCTTCCACTGTAACTATTTCCTTGTAGTGATAGAGTTTGACTTAAGGGGAAAAAACACATTGTAGACACCAGCATCAGACATTCTGCTTTCTTTCTGGTGTGTTTTGCAAGTCTTGCATTTGAATCATATTTCTTTTCTTGCTTTGTCAAAAGTCTCCTAATGTTATTTTAATACAGCTGTTTATATGTTAGCAGAACACTCATTGCCAACTAATCTCATGCTTCAAATTGTCACAGTAAAACACAAAAACCTCAAAACACTCTCTCACACACAAATATGTGCATACCAATTGGGTTTGGTTAATGCTTTCTTTTTAAAAAAAATAACACTGACTGTAAACCAAAATAAACCAAACAAAGGGAGCTAAACCACAAACTGTAATGTTCACATGAGGCGCTGACTTAAATCTACAAAACCAATACAATTCAGATTTACAGGGCAGGGAGACCTGCAGTTCCTCATTTCTTTGTTTCTTAAATTGAGGGATTTGCTAACAGGAATTTTCAGAAGGTTCTGGAGAGCTGTAACTCCTAGAATGACCTGGGGAGGGTCTACCTTCACGTTGGGTTATTTCACATTTGCTGTGGATAACAAGATAGCACATTCATTAAAAGAGATGGGCCTAAACAAAAGCCCCAGATTGTAACACCCACAAATTTTCAGGAAGTTTAGCTGCTGACCAAAATTTTGTTGTGTGAGCCATCCCTAGTTAGAAGATAGCAGAAAACACAGTTGTATTGGAAGAAGTTTCTCAAAAGTCTATGGAGTTATTGTGATTTTATGTTCTGGAGCAAAGCATGATTCCAAGCTGACCCAAATTGGCTTAGCACAACTCAAAATGGAACCTGGTTTGAGTCTCACCTGTGTAATATGCAGGAAAGGTACATCTAGAGAGAACAACTATAGGATTAGAAATGCTGTTAACTGCTTAAATCTGCTTTAATATTTGGCCAGTCACCACACAATGGCTGTGTCTTTCTTGAATATGCAGCCGACACCTGGTAACCTGCTGCAGTGTGGCTCAATTCCCCAAAGTAATAAATACCATGACACTTTCCATCAGAGGATCTCAAATCTCTTTGCAAGCATTAAACGAACTTCAGTCAGATCACTCCATTGAGACTGAGTAAGGGATACACAAGCAGAATCTACTTCACACACCAGTGGGATGAAACATAACAACTGTTTAACACTAACTACACAATGGTTTAGGACAGCATATGAAGAGTATCTTATACAATTGAAACTGCAGAGAGGAGAAAAAAGCAGCTGACAAAGTGGGTATTCACGCATTAAAGCTGATGCTCCAATACATCTGTTAGTCTATAAGGTGCCACAGGACTCTCTGTTGCTTTTTACAGATCCAGACTAACACATCTACCCTTCTGCTATTTATCATCTAAGCTAGAATTTGGCAAAGAAACCACGGATGATCTCCTTAACTCTAACAAAAAGTGCAATAGGATCATCAGTGATCACAAGTGGTCAGAACCAAATTTGTGTATATCTCATCTGAAAGAGTATGCCTCCAACAACCCAGCCATCTGACAGCATTCCAGGGCACTAGTTCAGTAATGACCCAATAGAAAGAGTGTTACATCTTGAATCACCAACACCACTTCCTGCAATGCCCAGACATCGCTTGGAGGTCTACCATCAAAATATGGATCCTGCTCAAACCACTTTGTCTTGAGAGATCTGACCCACCCACAATACAGGGCAATATGACTAAAGTGACTGGTCAAGGGAACAGATGAAAGTCGTATGAACACAGAATACAATGTATAAGAATAACACCATTATGCCAGTAAACTCATATCTCTGTTGGTCTCTAGGTTAGAAAATATGACACTTGATCCGTGGGCTATCAAAATACCTGTTCTATTTACTGATCAGATGTATTAGCAGTGACACAACCTTGGAGGTTACTCTGACCATTTCTATTTCTGTGCATGAGCAAAACCCAGTTAAAGATATAGAAATTCACACTGAAACTTGAGCTGCACTATCATGCTCACCATCACAATCACTTTTTGTCAGTGCGCCACTAAACAAATGCCACCCTCATTATTTAGAGAAACATGAGATTTTTTACCCTTTCAACATTATAATCAGGGTGCATCTTCCAATTTTTTCACAGTCACTCTAGAACTATTGTTATCCATCTGTTACTTGACTGTTTGGCAGTTTTTCTTGTTGTTGCCATGTGTTTCACTTGATTTGCTCAAAGGCACTTAATATCCACTATAACATTCTGGGGTGCAATCCAGAGTAACGAGGGGCTGTGTCACCCTTGTCCTGTAACCTGGGGTGCCTCACAATGCTTTGCTGCTGTGGCTCCCAACCTGGGCCCCTTACAATCAGCCTACCAGCATGCAGGTCGTACCCTGAGTGTTTGTGTTTAGCCATATCTTGCCAGCACGTTCCAGTCATGTTCTGGTTTTCACCAGCCTTGGTTATCACTTTCAAGGTAACCCCAACACACTCCCAGTCCCCAATTTCCCCCAGTAACACATGTTCTGCACTGTCCAGCCCTCTCCTGGACAGTTCAGATATTTTAGATTCATGGCCCCTATAAGGGAACAATAGACACCGGTTTTCTACTTTAAATGGAGTTACCACACAGCCCAGTTTAACCACAACACTGGATTAAAGAGTAAAACAATTTTATTTAACTACAAAGAGATACATTTTAAGTGAGGAGAATGCATTAAAGTCAGAAATGATTACAGAAGAAATAAAGATACAATGCTTTCTAGTGCTAAAACTTAAACTAGATGGGTTTCACGGCTAAAAACCTTTCCCAATAAAAGGGCTGACCAAATTTCAGCTCAGGATCTTTCCCAAAATCTAATGATTGCTTCCTTTTGTCATCTTAGGTGAGAAAGGGAGAGAGAGATCTCAGGGTGTTTTTGCACCTCACTTTAGAGTCTAATCCCCCTTTGAAATGCATTTTCCTGAGAGTTACCGTGAGATAAAGTTTATTCCCACTGTGAGGATGGAGCCAAGGAGTCTCCTGATGAAAGAGGTTGCATGCTAGTCGCTAAAATCTGTTTGTTCCTGCCCTCCTTTCTTGCCAAAGAATGGTCACTTGACAGGCGATGGCCCATCAACTTTAATGATACCTGGCTAAATGCATCAGTTTGTCCTTTGTCTTTGAGAAACTGGTTTACCCCGACTTGTCTGGTAAATATATTTCAGACCTAATTTCAGCTTATGTTTATAACTTTACTTATAATGTTGCTATATATATATATATATATATATATATATATATATATATATATATATATATATATATATGTATCACCATCATATTATTAACCAATGAGTTATTACTTTTCAAATGATACCTCACAAGGCATAGTTTGTAAAAAAGTTATTACAATAGTATGTAGGGTGTGAATACAGGAGTGCATTTGGTCACATCCATCCTAAAACTTCATTCAGAAAAAGGATAGCCAGGAAAAATCAGGAAGCTGAGGTATGAGGTTGTGAGTTCCTATCCTTGCTCCTCAGAAGCTCGAACTAAATTTAGACATGTTTAAACATAGTCAAATGTTTTCCCACATCCCTTCCCCAAATGGATTTAATCAGTTTTGCTCTGAATTATTGTTTCATGATAACATAAATTAAGTACTAGAAATACGCCAACTTGACAGTCCTGGAGACTGAATTCCTTTGGTCATCCTCAGAACAGGCAACAGCAATGCAAACATTCCAGTGGTGACTCAGTCCAGATGAGAACGGACTTCCCTGAAGGGTAAAGAATGGGCATTACCACAGCTCATTCAGTCCTCTGCCCACCTCCCCCAACCCCGGTTGTAACTGCAAATAGTGGTTCTAGTGATTATTGGGCCTACAAAGTGTACCCCAAATGTAAAAAGTATGTACAAGTTCACAGGATGTTACAATAACTATGAAAAACAGGTCACGTTATTTACAACACTGAACACTGCAACAAGTACAAAAGAACCAGACAAAGAAGCTAGATTACTTTAAACCAAAAAGGCCATGTTGATATAATCCAAAAAATGGTTGAAATTATGCTTGGTAAAAAAAAGATGTGGAACCAGAAATTGATAGACCAAAATTGATGCAATGGCTATTAAGACTAACTGGTGAACAAAATAATTAGGAAGATGAACTAGGATGCCCATTTTTTTCCTTTTTGAGTTCCTTTTTAAAAAACAAACATGCAGTTCAGATCACATCAGCTCTTTCTCTCTTCTCTCATCCCACTTTGAATCGCTGCTCCTCTCCCAAAATGCCAGCTCTGCAACTCATCTCTCGATTCATTTCTTCTGAAAAGGAAGGCCAGCTGGCCCTGCTCTTGTTCAAGGAAATTTGTTTTCACCTGTGAGTGCTGAAAGTCATCACATTATCATGACAGCGTGCTCTTGGACCATCCGTGGGAATATCTAATTGGCAGTTGTATTATTTTCTGCCTCCCTTCCTCTCCTCCTAGCTTTTTATTAAATTCTGCAGTGAACTATGCTGTATTCACCCAACCCTGCCTTGTCTAAAAAGACTAGATCCAGTCAGATGACATCCTGGACCAGATCGTAAACCAGGGTCCAAGCAGCAGGTGTCATGGCTAACTTGGCAGCCAAAGCATTCACTCATAACTAACCAGCAGCCTGGGCTTCCAAAAACATCAATAAAAGCCATATTTCACCCATCTTTTCTACCCTGTCTCTCCTCCACCTTCTGTCTGTTCGCTACAGGATAAGTAAATGCATCAGGACAGAGTAAAAGCAGCTCTTTACTTTTCCTCAAAGAAAGCTTGTTCTGAAGACAAGACACTCCAGTATTTCGCCTCCAAAAGGAGAAAGGCTTTAAAGGCTTTGACTAAGTTTGTTTTGCATAATCATTCAACCAACTTTCCATACAAATGCCTGTTTTGATTTCTTGTTCTTTCTTGTGTTTAATCAAACTTTTAATTTGAATGAATGCTTTTGAGTGTTTGCCATGTAACTGAGGAAAACCAAGGGCTCTGTTTAAAAATAACCCCAAACCTATTTATCACTGTTTGATTCTGGACAGTGAGAAAGTTTACAAACACCTTTAACTGTCTGGGCTTTTGAGATCAATACCCACACAACAGAGTCCACTAGAATTTAATCCAAATAACTAATTCAAGCCATATAGGTGACCAAAAAACTGCCTGCCATTAATGATATTTGGCTCCTCCCAAATGAGGGCCCGATTCAGACAAGTGATGTATAAGTGAAGGGCTCTGTATTTCTTTATCATAACCCCAAGGCATCAGGCCTTCCATAACAATGTTTTGTTTAAATATCAGAGTGTTTTGCAATGTCTATGTGTAAGCATTTCAGCCCTGATTTCTTGGAACTCAGATACCATGTGATGGACATGTTTAAAAAACTGGATTAGAATATAATCTATTCTATACCTATTGAGTTCCAACTGTATACCAGAGAATTCTCTTTGGGACATTTCATTTGGGAGAGTTCGCCTCATTCAGCCTTAGTGCCTCCTCTTCTTTCACAAGGGAATTGTTCAGGTTATTAACATTTTTAGCCAAGACTTATTTATATAGCCTCATGATATTCTTGCATGAACTTCCACTATTCTAAAGTGGAGCTTTTAGCACAGATGTGACAAGGCCAAGAACACGTCAATTACATAATACTGCTGGAGAACAGAAAGGTTTTATATCTAAGAGGTCAGACAAACCAAACCTATATCGTATTAGCAATTGTGTATCATCAAATATTAAAGAGGTTGCATTATTCATCACTTTGAATGGAGTGTACTTGGTTTGCTAAGCACACCACTGTCCACTCTGTATTTATTTTAGATTAGCAAAGATGACCGGAAAAGAGGGCTGCAAAGCCAATGCCAGACGTATTCTGCATTTATCTGTATGGTGAACAGATTAACTAAAGAAGTAAACATACAAGGGCTTATACAAAGTACAGTAAAAGTATACTGCTGAATATGAAGTTATTGCTTTATCACAGAACTCAAAATGTGGTTCACAAGTCTGAGATTTCACAGTCAATCTTCTGGACCTTCTTACAGGAAACTGTGAAGTTAACTTTTTCACCTGGAGGGAGAACGATGAAAAGAAATGGGTAGGCATTTTTAAAACAGTTTTCCAGTAAAATGTCATGACATCTTGGAAAGATATATCAAAATCCTCTTTTGTGGCCAAATCCTAGTCCCTATTCCAAATCTGTGTAACACGGATGACAGAGGAAATCTGCAGGACTTGGGGGACAGATCACATTCCGCAGCCATGAAAAAGACGCTGAGCCGCTCTACAAACACTGCTAGAGCCTGGAGTCTGAAGTAGCTCACAGATGAGATACAATCCCCCTCTGCAGGGGGGAACTAAATGATTTGCACACAAATTGACACCCCACTCTCATTCTTCTATTCCAGTAACTCTGCAAATGAGTCCTCACTATGAGAACTCCCGGGCAGGTTCCTGATACTCAGCCTTTGTAATGTGCAGTGGGACTACCTTGGATCTGTTACCTTCAGGCCTATTGGTTAGGCAGGCATGGTCTGCCCCTTTCTGAATTGTTTAATAATTCATCTTAATGAGTAAAGATGAAAACATACTAGCAGCAAAAAAAAACCAAAAAACCAAAAAAACCGAACAACCCTGAATCAGGACCTCTTTTATTCCAACCTAGAAAGCTCTATCAGACTTGGTAGAGTTATCCAAAATATTATAGCATGCTACATTGTGTATGTATCCTCTCATATTGTCATGGTCAGTGATGGTCCCTTTTCTTTTAACCTCTTCTCCTCTCTCAGCCCTTTAGAATATTTGTAACCTGAGATCCCCCTATTTCTGCCATTACTTGCTATCGCCAGGCTTCCCCTGTTCCCTTTACAGTAGCACCTTGGGAATGGACTTCTTCCCCAACATCTTCTTGACCAAGTGCTCCAAGCCGGATACTTTTTAACTCCATGTGTCTCTTCAGAAACAACAGAAGCTCTTTTTCCTTGTCATATTTATTTGGGAATAGAGGAAGATTTCCTTGGGTTTAGCAAGTGGCTGCTGCATGGCCATGGTTATGGGAGGCTCCTCATCTTTTATGAACTTCACACAGTTTCTCTGGCTAAACAGATGTGGATATGGCTCCCACGAGAGCATGTCATTGCAGCTTTGGAACCACCCAGACCCACAGGAGGTACGCCCTCCCCTCCAGGAGGCCAGCAAACTGTCTTCATGGGGCTCCCAGTCCCTGCTGGGCCAGGAACAAAGAACTTAGTTGGCTTCAATATGCTGCAGGAGGATGTATTGTTCTGCCATTACTCAGTCCTCTCTCATCAACATACAGCACTAGATAAAAAAGTTAGAAAGACTCTTGGCTCAAAATAAAGAAGCATATTTCCAACTCCCTCATCATATTCAGCTCATTCTGTATTAGCCCAAACTGTCCAAATATAGATTTTAGAAAGCATCCTGAAAGGGAATTGATGCATAATACAAGACTCTTACATAATCTATTAATTTGCACTCTTTTTATTAAGAGGCTGTTTTACGGCTGGTTGTGGCTAAATCCCAAGTAAGAGATATGAAATCATATGCAAGATATGTTGACCATCTTATTGTATGCAAGAGGTTTATAATTTGGAAGGTAAATGTAGCAATTTACTAACAGACCAGCTTGCAGATGAAGAGGTGTGTTAAAATAATTGACATTGTAAAAAGTATGATGGGTTTTGGAACAGAGTTCTGGGTGAATACTCTTTGCAGTGATTATAGTCATGGAACTCTGCCCATCACAACAATAAGTGAAGTCAGTTGAGAGATCCATGTAGACAAGCTTGCTTGTACAGTCTGGCTCTTGCATACTGCACTTGATATTCATTCTGATCTCAGCAGGAAAGCACGTGTTTGCAGAGCTGGCTTGAGTTGCATAAAGTTAAACTCTTTATTAAATCTTCTAGTTGGCAGTAGTCAGCATCAACTTAAGTGTGCTAAAAAAATTATGTATGAAACCCAGATTTCTACAGTGGAGCACAGCACATGTTTTCTAAATCAATGTTTCCCCTAATTTACCTGTGGTGACTGGGACTGCAAGTTTTCCTGAGTCACATGGATTAAGACCCTGGGTTCTCTCCATCCCACGCCCCCCCAAACCTAGAGATTTAAAAATTTAACTGACTAGGGTTCCTGGGATATAACAATTTACAGTCCTGGCATCATTTTGAATTCAAGTTTTAGTTTTAACTCAGTCCATCAAGTGCTCGATTAAGAGATGTACTGTCAACAAGTGACGATGCATCCCCATATCTGAGCCTATGGTTACCAAAGTGTAGCCTACTATAGTTAATTATGCCTACATAAAAGTCTTATTTACTTCATGCATCAAGCAGTTTTACATCAGACAGTAGCATCTAACTGAGCATCTCAGGAGCCTCAGGAGTATATGAACATTTAACAAGAGCGCCAGATATTCTCAGGCCATAGCCTTGCGATCCAGATGCTTTCTGCAACTGCAGCGCTGAGTAAGGGATTCTGTCTATGAAACAAGAAAGGCTGCTTTATATAGTAGCTTTGCTTTCCCTCTGCCAGTTATTGATTTTGAGATCATTTCAGCATGAATTCAATGTAGTTAACTTAAGATGATTTAGCTTATATTTTATCACTGCACCTATTTGCTTTAATAATGTTATGCTTCAAATGGGGTGTCAGACCTAGCAACAAAAGGCAGGAAACACCCACAAATACACAGAACCCTCAAACTGTCAAACAGACAAGTGGAGAGGAAAGTTAAGAATGGAGGGTCACATTTTCAGTTATTGTAAATCAGACAGCTCCACAGATTTCAATGGAACTACACCTGTTTACTTTAGCTAAGTAGCTGCCCTGAAGAGATAGCAGCACAGAATATAATTTGCTTGGCTCATCTTGTATGCTATCACATTATTTAAAAGTTATAGATTTTGCATTTAAATTCACTTCAAATTTATATTAAAAAGCTTATAAGAAGTTTTCTCCTTTTTAGAATTAATTGAAGTTTTAAAGATTATTTTACATATCATTGGAGCATTATTTCTACTTCATATGTATGAAAATCTGTTAATCTGAAGTTAAATGACAGACTAAATGTGTATGTGCAATATGCTTTAATTGCACCATAATTGGCAGCAAGTGTTAGGAGAACTAATGCATGTGGAAGAAATTGGCCTAAGAAGTGCTTGCAAGAAGCATCCCTACTAGTTAGGTTAATGACAGAAGCATAAACTAGTTCTTAAGTAACATAAAATCCACAAAAACATATATGATTTTGAAAAAAATGACTGTTGGCTGGAAGTTTAGCAAATCAGATTTAGTTGGGTATTCCATAGCTGTGACATACACAATACTGATAAAGCTAACCTAATTTTGCCATAAACTGCGAAGTGCCTTGCCCACATGCACAAATTAATATTGAAGTTCTTGATGATCCTGAATCCAAAAAGGACTGCTGTACGTTTTTTTTCCAAATAAACCATGATTAATCAAAAATGAATTTCAAAACATAGCCCCATATAAAAGGAGAAACTAACAAACAGTCCAACAGAAGAAATGGCACCACTTCCCGTTAAAGTCTTTCTCACACATGTTCATGCACACAACCAGCTTTCAAATTTAACTGCCAGTTCCATGTTTGGGAATTTCTATCAGTAACCAAATATCCATTTTAGGCACCAAAGCTGGGGTCTGGCATGCTCTGGGAAAGGGGGGGGAGGGGGAATGTGGCACACTCAGGAGAGGAGGTGGGGAAGAGGCGGGGCCGGGGCAGGAATTTGGAGGAGCTGGAATAGGGACAGGGAGGGGGCAAAGCTGGGGCAGAGATTTTGGGGAAGAGGTCGGAATGGAGGGGGGCTCATGGAAGGGGTGGAGTGGGGACAGGGCCAGAGGCAGGGTTGGGGGTCGAGCACCCAGGGGAAAGAGGGGAAGTCGGCACGTATGGGCCCTCCCACTTTCTACAGACCGTAAGGGTGAGCGGTGGGGAAGAGGTGGAGAAGAGCAAAGGGGGGGGCAGGGCTTTTGGGGAAGGGGGGCACAAGGGTGGGTAGGGCCACAGTTTGGGCACCAGCAGTCCCCCCACTTTTAGGAAGTTTCTGCTACTCCTGCCCACCAAGATACCATTAGCGATGGATAGCTATTATAGAAAAAAAAACAAAAAACAGGTCAACTAATCCAGTCTTTTGCCAGGTAGAGATTGGAGTTAAGTTCCCCCCCTTCTTTAAGGACAATGCACCAGCTTGTTTCTCTGCAACACTGTTTTAAGCACTGCCCATGAGTAAATTTACATCATTTAGGAGAAACTTTATTTTGCAATGACATTCACAAAAGGCTTAGTTACAGTTAAAATCAAAGCACCAGGTATAGAAGTGTCTGCCTATAGAATCATTTCTGTGCACTTTCCTGCATAACTTTAGCAAGAAATCAATGTATGTAACTCCTCACATTTATATGGCCTTTTGCTAAGCAGAATAAGATACACGTCTTGCTTTCAAGAGCTGACATATAACTGCCTCAGTAGGCCCCATTCTGACCTGATTTCAATGGGGCCATAGGTGCTGGAACTAGGGGTGCTGGGATGCTACCACCCCCACCCCAGTTTCCATCATATATAGGGTTTACAGTTTGGTTCAATAGGTCTCAGCATCCCCATTATACAAATGGTTCCAGCACTCCTGAATGGGGCTGCATTGGTGCAACTTAGGACAACATTTGGAACAGTGCTTTTGATTAAGCACACTTCAGAGTGTTTGTTCACGAGGATGTACAGCTCAGGTTAGAATAAATGATTAACCTTATTGAGTGATTTCATAAATAAATGAAATGTGCTTTTATGCTAGTAATAGGAGCATATTAAAAAAACCAACCAAACCGCTGTGAAATGCTTGGGTTAATGAACTGCATTTGAAGCATGACTATCAAATGGAAACCTTTTCCAAATCATTTTAACTATACACATTTTGGTCCCCGATGTGAAAAATGCAGCAGGAAATAATTTTGCAGAGATTCCCTAAAGAAATCCACACAGTAAAATAAAAATTAATCTACAGAGAAGGAGACACAATTGTCATCATGAATCATAAAAAAAGAAAAGCATCTGGTTTTATATCACATTTGCTCAGTTAAAATGCTGTGAATTGCTGCAAAGCTCATGTAGATACATTAGAGTATTAAGCGTGTAACTCCCACCGGATTGGCATTGCAAAAACTTGTGCGAATGGATACAACAAAATAGGAAGGATTCTTGGACTGAATTTATGTCTTTTCATTTAAAGAGATGAGAGTGTGTTTACATTGCTGTTGCCTGTAAAACCCAAGATACTGAAAAGTAGAAAGGCTAAGGAACATAGAAGGAAAATATGCAGCTGGATCTATTATTCTCACAGGGATCATCCATAAAATTTAATTTCCAGCCACAGAAAGAAGAATTGAGTCATTTATGATCATTTCCATAAAAAAGGAAAGGCGTTAGTATAGATACAAGGACCAAAGTCTGGCGTCCTTTGGCTTCAGTGGAGTTACTGCATATCTACACCAGTGCACCAGAGCAGAATCCATTCTAGAAAATCTAATGAGCATATTGGTAAGTCTATGGTGCTCATTGTAATATTTAATCTATAACTGGGGTAGATTTTTGATAGACTATTTAACTGACAAGAAATTACATACTATAAACATTGTACTAAGACTGCTGCAATATAGCCAGTCGCCATATTAATTAAAAAATATAAGTTGAAGATACAAAAATTGCACTTTAAGCATGAATCAAAGTACAAATGTGGTCTAGTCCTAGATCCTGGGCTGGAATTCTGCTGCTCTGATACACAAAGTGCATTAAAGCCAGCATATCTGTCCCATGCCAGAGTCCAGCTTACATGCAGCATCTTATTTGAAGCGACACAGTAGAACATGGGGAGAGATGTCATCACTTTAATAGTTATGACCCAAACTAATCTTGCTCTTTCAGATCAATATCATCATCTGGAACGGTACCCCCTAATGAATAGGGAGCCCAGCTAGTCTTTGGAGTGGTGGTGTAATGTGCTTCCTTCAGCCAAACCCACTAACCAGATGTTCTGCCCAAGCTGTCATTTCTGAAGATTCCTCAAGCGACATGTTCTTATAGAGACTATTCACCAGAGCACCCACTTCAAAATAAATTGGCTCCTAGTAATTTTTATCATACAGTACATCTCATCCTTACAAATAATTTAGCCAAGATGTAAATTTCATGAAAAAAGCCACACTGCACAATGCAGAAACTGATTGTGATTAAAACAATATGTGTAAACCAAGGCAGCAAGCAATTGGTGACAAAAAATACAAGCACTGAGTTTGGTATTTACCACAAGTGGGGTATTTTCAAAGAAAAACACACATACATGTCCAGTTCCTCTTCTGCAGCTGAATATTCAAGTAGACAAATACCTTTATATTTAGGCACATTCTCTTACATAGCACAGATGGCTGTTTGAAACTGATCTAGCAATAAAACATCTCAAGTTCTGCTGTGATTTTGGTTAATTAATTCTAATTTTCTGTATAAAACAAAACTTGTTCTGGCATTTTGAAATAAACACATTTCTGTGAAGCAGAATCTAGGCTTAAAGTCATGAGTAAATTGTTGCAATTGTCCCTGTTAAATGAGTCCTGGCACAGTTCATGTTACTTGGGGAACAAAACAAAAAAGATGGTATTTATTTATTTATATTTGTTAACACTAAGAATGAGCTACTCACTTTCCAAAGACAGTTCTTGACAAAGATTTTGATCTTGCTTTCCTACTTTGACAGATCCCTGTACCCAAGTGCCCATGGACCCCAATTCAAGGCTCTGCACAGACTCAGTGATCTGCCCATATGCAACAACTTGTGGATTGAGACCAAAGACTGACGAAGGGTCAGGAAAAGAAATACAACATTCAAGTAAAAAGGAGAGAGAGTTGATGGGCGCATGTCTTATATTATGTACAAATTGAATGACCAACCTGCAATCAGGGCCGGCACTTCCACTTAGGTGGCCTAGGCAATCGCCTAGGCCGCCAGGATTATTGGTGGGCGGCATTTTGCCAGAGGGGGCGGCAGGCGGCTTCGGTGGAGCTGCCGCAGTTGTGCCTGCGGATGTTGGCTGCTACCGCAGCTCCAGTGGACCTCCCGCAGGCACCACTGCGGCAGCTCCACTGGAGATGCAAGACCAGGGTGCAGGGCACCGAAATTGCCGTAGGCCTAGGGCACTAAAATCCCTAGCACCGGTCCTGCCTGCAATCTACTGTCAGGAATAAATCAATGCAGCACCAATGTTTCAGAATTCTGCTGTGCAACACACACTGAAATGGAACAGACTTCGTACCATACGTATTAAATTATTGTTAACAGCATCAAACAACAGAGTCTTAGAACTATTTATGAGTAGGGAAGAGTAGTTTGCAGAAGTAGGCATAGTGCTTTGGTTTGGAGAAGGATCCACATACAGTATTTAACCCAAATCTTCCAAACTTCTTCAGTTTGCAAAATTAAACTAGAACTGTTACTAAAACAAGCTTTTGAAAGATTTTCAGTGCCTTTGTTTTCAGGTGACCTCCTTTAAATGCTCAGATAGCATGGTGATGAGTATGGCATAAAAACCTAGATAAGATTTGACAGATAGATCTTGCATGACTGAGTCAAGGGAGTTTTGTGAATTTCATAGAGACAGAATCAAGGAACCATCATAACCAGAAATATTGTGAGAAATATTATTTCCTATAGCATTACAACTCCTTTTGTTCTGATCTGGAAATTGAACTGGAGAAATATCAGACTACTATTCCCTTTAAGAGTAAACGGGAGCTGCAGGTTCTCATTTGCTGGAAAATAATGTCTTTAAGTTTGTTATCTCCTTGGTCCTTTAGACATCCAGATAAACTAAGCAGGTCCGACTGCATTGGAATCTTGGCATGTAGTCACTTAAAATACAGACACTTCCTAACCTGGTGTAAAACAGAAACAGTTGCTTGAGAACAATTAGTACCTTAGCCCAACAAAGCTTGGCAGACTTTCCTAATTAGTTAAGAAAATGATTGAGACAGGCACGCAAGCAGATTTTGCAAGGCATTCTGCTAAAATAGTTTGAACCACATACTTGGCTGCAGAAGCCAGATAACGTATGTCATTTTTTGCTATCATAACAGGTAGGATGAAAAAAAAGACCTTATGGTACATGAGATCTGAATTCACAAGATTTCTGACAATCTTTAATGTAGCTGTTCTACACTTGCTGTCTGAAGTCTGATGATTAAGTCATATTCTGTTAGGCTCTAGTGAATAACTGAATTTCTTTTGTGTTTCCTATTGTATAGTGAGAGCCAAAGCTGAAAATATTCATTGTGAGTCATAGGCTGAGCCCATTCCAGAACAATATTTGCAAAGCACTCATGCTGGGATAGCCAACTGTGCTTTCCTTCTCCAGGGGTATTTTAACATGAGAAGCATGCTCAACGGCAAACTGGGGGACCAGGACAGTGTCAGATCACAGCATGTTTTGATAGGGTATACAACTTCCAGCCCTATTTCCTTTCCGAGATCCTTCCAGAAATCAGTCTACTGGCCATGGATGGATAAGATACTGGTGCTATGTAACTTCTTATACCAAGCCAGATTTCACAGAAGTCTGTTTAATAAAGGTATTAGGGTCTAACTGTTTTTGTGTTTTAGTTAAACAATAATGCATTATTGTAATTAAATTAGGCACACTAAATAGCTAAAGTTGTTAGACATACAGGCCCAATCTGGAACTCTCTCCCCATATCTGTATTAAATTATTTTCATGGTAAGAGCAACCCTGGAGAAGATAAAGACAAACAATGCTTAAAATGCAGGCTTGAAATGTATTGGTAAAATACTAGCCAGAAAAACCAAATTAAAATTGGTCTAATAATTTCTAAGATATTTACGGCCTATACTATAATTCAAAAAGTTAAATTTACAAAACTGTTATGTTTGCCAGCAACATTTACTTATTTCCCATGTCTACAGCTTTTATAGGTAGTCATATGGTCTTTTACACTTAGATAAAAACCTGGAAGTTATTCCTGGGAAAGTTCCCAAGTCTAGACACCAGAAAACACATGTGTTTCCAATTATAAGAAACTATTTCTATAGGACTAACATGAATCTCCTACATCGGCAATAAGTTGCCAATTATATCACATTCCACAATAATCCCTCTTACTATAACTAATTTATGGAATGCTTAGCTTTGAAAACCAGTAAAATTAAGAGAAGGGGAGAGTAAAAATATTAGACCCTGACATTACAGTGAACATTTGAACCCAATATTAGTTTGGTAAGGGAAACAAACTATAATGAACTGGGCCAACTAGAACTATAAATTGTACAAAATAAAGAGCTCAGTTGTGCAAACACTGCTGATTTCAGTCACAATAGTAAGTACTAGATTGAGCAGTGTATGTAGGTTTGGGCCCTGTATCACTCAGTTGCGTACCTGTGAAAGACTTCACAAACAGGTCATTAATGAATTAATTCTTCTCCTATTAAAATTATCTAAGAGCCTGATGATATTTCAACAAGGTTTTGGTAGAACTGGACAAAAGTTGGTGTGATATAAAATACTAGAAGTTGTGCATCTTATTTTTTAATTCATGTTGAGGTTTTTTTTGGCTTTTTTTTACCAATTTGATTTGATTTAGCTATCCTAAAATTTCAGTTTTCATGAAATTTGAGATGGGATAGAGGCTGAAAATTATTCAAAAGGAGGCCTATAAATAAAAAGGAAACACACACTTCTGTGGGAAAATTTGCAAGCATGAAAATTCCAAGAGCCATTTTTGTTCAAAAAGTCACACTGTGCAAGGATTAGTGATGACATCTAAACGACACGTACTCTAGAGAATTTAAACAAGAAGCTAGGAACCAGGAGGACAGAGTTTTCCCCCTCCTCTGCCATTGACTGGTATTAATTGTATAGTGGTTACGCTTAAAAGCCTCAGTTGCTTTAGATAACCAAACAACAACATTAGTGTAACATTTGTAGTGTTCTATATACTAAGTAAAGTGAGAAAGTTGACTCTGGGAAAAATGCATAAGTATGACCACTGTACTTTGCAGTTCTCAAGCATTAGCAAGTTTTGGAAAGTCATTATCATTAGACCCATTTTACAGGTGGGCAAACAGACTCGGTGAGGTGAAGTGATACATCCAAAATCACATGGCAACCTAGTGTCAGCATTAAACCTCACATATCATGGCGCCAAGGCCAAAGTCTATGCTAGAATACCAAAATGCCTCCCAGGAAGGAAACAAGCTTTCTGAACCTCAATAGCCTAATCTTTGAAATGGGGACAATACTACTTAGTACCTAGCTACAGATATATTAAGTGCTAGATAACTTCAGATTTTGTCTATAGTAAATATCATTGCTCCAATGATAAAACAAGACACAGCAATCCCCTTTGTATCCTCCTTATTCTCTTTTGTTGAGGACACTCACAAAAGGAAGAAAATTTCAAAAGAGAAACAAAATTCTCCCCATTTTTCACTTTTTACGTTATGTTTTGAGTAGTAACAACCAACTTGGCATATTCTGGCAAATCCTGTGTACTGTAATTTATGACTAATCATATTGTTTGCCTGTAAAGTACATTATCCTAGAATTACTTCTATAGTATAATTATATGTTATAGAACAGGGAATGAGGAGGTCTCTAACTGGGTAGGATTTTAATCTTTGTCACCCTTTCGTTCAGAGGTCTGAAACATGACTAATGAGACTCACTCCCTCTGTATTCTTATACTACACCCATGCCATAGTATCTTAGCCCCTTCCATATCTTCTGTTGCTTCTATAAGAAACAAATGAAAAGGGGAAAAACTTTATGGAGGCATTTTTGTTAAACCTCAAGAGAAATTTAATAGATGAATTCTTGTAAAGCTTAACTAAGGAACTTTTATTCCTACTGCTAAATAAATGTCTGAAACACTCAAGTGCTGTAACTGTCTGTTTCCTTAAAGGATTTCTTCTGAGTCTCATGGATAGAAATTAAGGAGGGTGATAACTTCAATTCCAGAAAGAGTTCAAAAGCAAATGGTTTGCTGCCTGGATGGAAACAGTATTGCTATGACTTGAGTTTTCCTTCCTAGTTACTGAAGGAAACTTGGTCATTGAGATAAAGGAGTTCAGCTCAGTGGTGACAAGAGTGGGGCAGAAATTTCCTTCTGAATTAGCTGCCGCTAGAATATAGATACCCTTTTATCCCAGAAGATCTCAAAGCTATTCTCAAGCTAGAACATCCACTCAAACCAAAACAGCAGCCATGCAATGCACAGCACTAGACACAATGGAGGGAGGAAAGGGAAATTTTGGTCAATGACAATGGAGCAAAGCTCTACCCTTACAAACTGTTGCCTGATCTACTGATTATGTATTGTTTATATTGATTACTTAAGAATTTCCCATTAACACTGAGGTTTAGAAAGTTCTTCTCAAAGATCAGGCCCAGTATTATTAGAATTATGGCTGGGAACCCCAATGTGCATAGTTACAACACTTAGAAAAAACCTTAGTATTAGTAACACAGGTACAGTAATCGTTTTATAACCTACACCTCTACCCCGATATAACGCGACCCGATAGAACACGAATTCAGATATAACGTGATAAAGCAGCGCTCCAGGGGGCAGGGCTGCACGCTCCGGCGGATCAAAGCAAGTTCGATATAAAGCTGTTTCAGCTATAACATGGTAAGATTTTTTGGCTCCCGAGGACAGCGTTATATCGGGGTAGAGGTGTATTTAGCAAAGTTACAAACACTCCAGCCCAGCAAGGTAGATAAAGATAATATAGAATGAGCATCTATATACTCACATCATCCCCTGCAGAACAACCTGAAGTGTTAAACATCTTTCTCTTCACTATCAACAATGGTCATCAACGTGGTATCTCCTAAGACTTGCATCTCCCAAGGCACACAGGTCAGGATACAACTTTTATAATGTTTTATATTAATGCCACTATGCCTAGTGTATATTCAGTAATGGTTTAAGCCTCTTTTCTTTACACTCTACCATTGTTGGGATGCCCTTCTACCAAAGGCTATTAGTCCTTTTAACTCACGCTTATTAGCATATACAGCAATTAATTACCATGGAACTCTTGTGGTCAGACATCTGCTGATGTTCCTAACTTAAACTATTCCAAGCTAGTATAAACTAGCATCTTGTGACTACCTGTCAGCAGTTCAGTCATTACAATATTGTATCTTGTGATATCTTATGATTTAGGGTTACTCCTGGCTAGCTATTTATGCTAAGGGCTTTTGGGCCTTATGCCTTGTTTAGCTTAGCCATTGTCCTGCAGGCCTGAGACTTCTAGGCTCATTGCATTACTGACCTAACTTATACCTAATGCTTTCCCAGCAAATACCTATACCTATTGGCTACAGAACAGTTCTCCGGGCTCTTTAATGTTCAGGTAGGGGAGATAGGACCTCAGCTTCCAAAGTCTTATCTGAAAAGCCCACACATAGTAAATGCTGAAAGCTGCTATCTATTTTAGAAGGGAGGATTGACTTAGCCAGAAATTGAACCTGTAGCTCGAAGAAAGAACTCTAGGAAATTAAAATGTTGCTTAGATCACTAAGCTATCCCATTTGGTATTTTACACAATCACAAATTGTGGAGTAGCCCACTGTGACACCCTGGTACTCCCACATTCACTACCGTTATATGATTACGGTATGTTTTGTGCAAAGTATGCCTTGTGAGATATTCTAAAAGTCTTGATCTGCTAGACTTTAATATCTCGTTGGATTGTATGTGCTATCGTCGCATGTGGAATTATGAATTTGGCTATGTATGTGCTACAGAAATGTTATGAGATTGAGAACACCCACAAGCAACCTTTCAGGCTGAACAATAAAAAGGCCAGTGTTAATGGTTTATTGAGGAAATGCACACAAGCACAAAAATTATCCCAGGAACTGTGTACAATAGAACCCTTTCAGAGATAGCGCCATGCAGTAGGAATTGTTTGACCCAGGTCACAGCAAAAGAGCTTTCCAGCAAGTTGGAAGAACATATAACAAGGGGAAATGACATCATGACTGAACCTCACTCTCCTTACAAAACACCTGAAAGTACCAGAGGAAAACGACTGAACTGGGGGGGAAGTGCTGGTCCCAGGCAGGAAAGAAGGAAGCCTGCCTGTGTGTGTATGCAAACGCTAAACTGCTTGTACTATCTAACTGGGTGATTTTTTTTATTCAAATACTAACTAGTACATTAGGCTTAGACTGTGGTTTTGTTTTATTTCTTATGGTAAACTACTTTGATCTGTTTGCTATCACTTATAATCACTAAAAAGCTAAAAGTTAATCTATTTTATATTTTACCTAAATATAATAATATAATATGTTGTTTGAAGTAGAAAAGGGATAAATCTCAGCTCATGAACAAGAGACGGTGCACGTCCACTTTCCTTTGTGGAGGTGGTGGACTGGGCAATAAATTCATACTGGTTGGGTTCTGACCAGGGCAGGACAGTACAGCCCTGGGGTCTTAGGCTGGGGAGCTGGGAGTATTTTGGCTGTAGCTGCTATACTTTCACGAGTGGCTGGTCAGAGCATTCATGAACACAGCTGGGTGTGGCCCCTGCATGTGGATGTTGATGTGAGTGAAAGCTTGGAGAGTTTTGCAGCTTGTCACAACATCACAGTGCAAGAGGGAACCCAGACTGGTGAGACAAAGGGTTTAGCTGTACCTCTGTTCCAGGTGGCACCCCCGGGGGAGCAGGGGAACAGATCCATCACACTCACATAAAAATCTTTTAAATTTCTTTTCATAATTCTTCACTGTGCTGCAGAAGGTACCGTACCTTCTAGTTTCCGCAATCACTAGTCACTCAAACACTTACCAAACACAACTAGAA
This sequence comes from Gopherus flavomarginatus, assembly GCF_025201925.1. Classification (NCBI taxonomy): domain Eukaryota; kingdom Metazoa; phylum Chordata; order Testudines; family Testudinidae; genus Gopherus; species Gopherus flavomarginatus. The sequence goes on along the minus strand of NC_066625.1, from coordinate 75,782,666 downwards.
AAGTGTAGATGGAAATGAATTGTGTCAGCAAGCAATAAATCACAGATTTTCTTGATACCAGGTGCAGATTAAATACCTACAATATCTACAACTTTTCAGTGTTAATTTCAGACTAAATTGAATGTAAATTCATACCCCATAATTATAAGTGTGAATATTTTGGTGACAGCACAAAAATAGACAGTCTATTTTTTTCACTTTCTTAATTACTTACCTTGTAACACAGTTGTATTACTGTACAACCTCAGCCTTTAGCAACTTCTAGAAGTAATATTTGATATGAAGAACACAATGCTACTTAAGACTTCTTAAATTAAATCTATCAAGTGTGAAGAGAACTTGGTTCCGTATCAAAGAATGAGGGAAAGTCACACTTTACTGAGAAAATTGTAGCATTGGATTTAGACTAATCATGCTCTCTGTGGGTCATCTGCAAAAGTAGAAGAGCTTTGCTTTTTGATACACCTGGGAGTTATGCACAATTACACCCTGATCCTGCAAAAATGTACACAGGTGCTTACACTTTACACATGTCAGTGGGACTACTCAGTCTTCGCAGAATTGGGGTCTTAGAGAGGGGGCCTCTACCTCTGTACAGAGAACACAGTCATGAGAAGTGGTCACAGTACTGATTCTTCAATTATTTCTTGAAGTTTATACATACTCTTTTACCATCCTGGCCACAGACTCCATCCATCCTGTGCACTGAATAAGGCAAGCATACTTTATAAAATAGCATGTGATCATGTAATTAAAGACGATATTACAATGTACCAGGGGAGCAAATTAAGGTTGCATAGCCATCCTTAATTCTGGCATTTTTTAACTTTTGAATGCTACACTTTGCAACTTCTGTTCTTTTAACATACTCTGTGTGTAAAATTTTAATATATATTAGTCCCTTGTGCCTTTGAGTAAGTTTATTTACTTTTTAAAATGTAAATTAAAGAGGCTACAATACTGAGGTTTTAACACTAGCTGTTGAACATGAGAAGTACTGTTTGCACACATAGTAGCATGCACATAATACAGCAAATCCTCACAAGCAACCACTGATATGACAGAAAGAGCAATTAAAGTCAATCAAGCCAATACTGCTCACAACAAAATGTCTGAGTAGGCCATAACACAATAAACAGCATCAGCCAAAGAAACTAGTCATGTCATATATTCCCTGGATTACGGGTCCTTGAGTAGCATACATTCCAATAACAGACAGAAGCAGTTTATAACATAACCATTATCGTAGCAACCTTTTCAGACTCTTCACACCATCCAACCGGTTGCTTTAAGAGGACATACTTTTCTGCATTTCAAAGTCAGGTTGGATTAATAATCAACCCACGTCAAAGGTATCTGCAAAAACAACCAAGGGTGAAGACAACTTGAAACAGAGTATTTAAGAGTGAAACACTAGTAAAAGAATGAGATAGGATTTGAAGGCCACAGTTACTCAAATGTCTAAATATTTAATATGGCATGTATGGTAATTAATAATTTAACTGAAATCAAGTATCTTGATAGGATGCCATGAAGAAGGGTTAGTGGCATAGTAATTTAATGTTTGAGAGGCAGGTGTGATGAAGATAACCACTGTGATTCAAAAAAAGAACGAATGCTATTGAGGGTTCACTTTGGTGACTGAAAGACATCAACTACTTCCAAATATGGTGAGTTGTGTAGACCCATTTTCCAACCCCAGCCTCCACTGCAGGAAATGAGAAAGAGAAAATAAATTGACCACCACAAACTATGATGTTGGGGCTGCACAGTATTTCTGAAGAGTCATTGGTGGGTAAGGGGAGGTGTGGCCCCATGATCAAGAGGTGAAATTATTCAGAGACAGGTTGTTGTTGAACCACAGGGATATTTTTCTTCTGATAAACTAGGCTTCTCTCCCTCCCATCAGAGTTATTACTGTACTGTTTTACTTCTCTCTTGCTCTCAAGAGTAACACCTGTAATCTTATTGAAAAGTCAATACAAAAGCCCTCTAAAAAAAGAAAAAGTAAAAAAAAAAAGTCAATTGCTTTACATACTGAGTATTCAGAAGGCCAGGAGCTGACAGTATCCCCAGCAGAACAGCGAATGCCTTCTAAGCTGGTGCTGGGAAGAGGACAGTAATCAACAAGTTAAGGCAGGCCATTAGCCACGGAAATCAGGCATGCATGGGAATGGTCCCATACTCCTACAATCTCATGCTCATTTAAATGATACAAGAAGCTGGTGGCACTATTGTAGAAAATTTTTTTGTTTGGTGACATCATCATTTCCTTATTCTCTGCCCCAAGCCACAGTTAAAAGAAGAAGCTGGAAGAGATACTTGAAGCCATCTCTGTCCAGCATCCAATGTTATGTGGGATGCAACAAACTTTGATGCATTTGGTAGGGGTGGTGCAACTCACCTACCTCACCATCTCTGGGGTGTTTCTTTGACCCTTCCATAGCCAGCTGCCTGTCCTGCATGCATATTATGAGCTGTAGGGCTCAAGCAGCTACACCTGCACCTTCCAGGTTGGTACATGCAGGGCCAACTCAGCACACTTCCCCTACTACTGTATCCCTCATCCTTCTTGCTACTACATTCACCCATCCTACACCACTACTGGGCCTGGGCTATCTCTATTTACACACCTGTTTTTTTCCTGTGTCCTCTTTTCCCTATGTTCCTGCCAGGAACTGAACTGGGCGCAAAATAAATCTACCCACCTGTTCCCATACTGTCTGTGAGACAAAAATTGTCTGCTGTGGCTGTGCCACTTGGCAAACCAGGTGAGGTTGGGCACTGGATTTGGAGAAAGGGAAAGGAGGACTCAGCGGAGAGAAGGAACACAGAAGAGGATGAGGGAGAGGTACAGAAACTGGCAACAGAAACAAAAAACTGCAGGAAAATTATGTCCTCATTTCCAGGGTTACATCTCTCGCTGCAGCAGTCGGAGATATACTTGAAGGAGGACAGGTGTGAAAATGAGGAACACTTATCCAGTTGTCCCCCACCCCACCCTGCACCAGATTCAGCTACCAGATGCCAGGTGGCACTTCAAAGTAAGTGTAGCTTGAATGTTATTTTACTGAAGCAAGTGTGGTATGTAATATAACAACAGAACTATTTCACATTAGAAATTTTTAAGTAACAATCAAAGATGCTACAGAACACTAACACCTCCTCCATAGGCCAAGATACACTGTCATGTTTAAAATCTTGGGCCAAATTCTCTTTCCACTTACACTGGTGTAAATTTGGAGTAGCATCACTGAAATCAGTGGACTTACTCTGGATTTACACCACTGCAATTGAGAGTAGAATTTGGCCTTTGTGGTTTTTAAAAAGAATAGCAGCATTTGCTCAATCTTCTTTTTGCCACATACAAAGTGTATTTGAAAATACAGGGGAGGATGTTTTGCCTTTTTTTATGTTGCTGTTGGTGGTGGTTTCCTTTGTTTTTGTTTTGCTGATTTTTACTCATGGGCAGAGACAGCTCTGAAATATCTACAGAGTAGGAAGCCATTCAAGGGTCTCAAAGCTGCAGCCAAGGTAAACCCCAGAGAAGTGGATAAACACATTCTGTGGCTGGGATGTTAGAAAACATTTAGGAGCTGGAGTATTTAAGAGTCAGTGTTTAGAAAGGCATTTTGAAGATGAAAAATACTATGAGAGTGCAAAGAGTGGGTCCAATCCCACAAAGAGTTATGACCATGAATCTAGCTACTGCCTTGTGGAGTGGTAACTCTTTGCAGGCTCAGATGCTCTTACTGTATCTATTCTTGAAGATTTATGGATGACTTTTGTTCCCCCTGTATTGCGACACCACGTGTTAAGCTGCAGAACTGTGGCAGTGAGAAGGCAATCAGCAGCATTTTTATATCTTACTAGTGGGGATTTGGTGTGGGGGGTTAAGCTTTTGAAGCACCGGAAGTGCAGTATTTGGAAACGAGAGCTGGTAATACAATGTGACAACGGCCCTAACAGTGCTCCAAAAACCTGCAAAACCACCAGAGCCTCACCCCATCCACATACAGATGCATTCCACCTAAAAAGGCGGGGAAGATGCAGGCTAAAAAGAGGAAACTTTGTGGCACAATCCAGCTCCCATCGACGTTTATGTAAGCTTTGCATTGGACTTTAAAGAGAATAAAGTTGAGCCTTTATTTGAGTTGCCTGCAACACAGACGATTTGCTAAGAGCAATAAAAGTGGAACAGCATTTATACAACAGGGAGCATAATATAATCTGGGATAATTTGTGACCTAAAATGAGGAACAAAATGAGATATATGTTGAATGGGTTGCATGGCACATTAGATGTGCCCCTCATTAACGGTAATGGGATTTGTGTCTCAAATTTGCCCTGAAGTGCACAGAAAGAGCTATCCCAATGCATTTCAGCAAAGTACATTTTTCAAGTTGTAGGCAAGAGAAGAGAGGTAATGGCTGCATAGCCTAAGGTTATTTGTGCCATCCATCTATAAATACAGCAGCAACAGGAAGAGGAAGAAGGGAAATTGGAAAAAGAATAAGGAATAAGTATGAGGTAGAAGACAAATGCGATATAAAGGGGACAGTACAGTTTATAGAATTAACATGAGACAGAAAGAATGGTAAATAAGGAGAGGCAGAGAGTGAAACAGAGAAGGCTGCCATGCCACAGGAGTGCCACTCAGTTTTTCAGCAGTTAAGGAATAAGGGGTCAGTTGAAGCAGTAAGAGAAAGCACAGGTAGCTACCGACAGAAGAGACAGACATTGCAGACAAGATAAATGAATTATTTGTCCCAGTGGTAACAAGGAAGGATAACTGACTGAATCCTAAGACAGAGATAGATCCTCCAAAAGGGAGGAAAGTGAAATCGGAGTGTGCTTAATCTCTTGTGTAATAACAACTGATGCTTTACTAAAGAGAGATATGGCATCCTGACCAGAAAGGAATCACCTTCCAAAGTTGATTGATTGGGGCTGGAGAAGTAAAACCAGTATTTGCAACCCTGTTTAGATCTGGGCCTAAGGAAGCTCAGACCTGTAGTAAAGAACGCAGGTCTCAGCTTCTCCATGCCTGGATTGAAAATATATAAATTAAAGATAGAGGGTGATTAACTCTGCGAATGAGGAGTTTAGCTCCTGGCTAAACCAAAACTCTCCTCCCCTTCCTATGTAAGTCAGGCTTCAGTGAAAAATACAAAATATTTACCCCTCGGTGCAGGGGTTCACCCTGTACCTTTACTTCTAAGCTGCTGATGAAATGGGGGGAACATGGAAGCAGTTTTCAATGTACAGCAGCACTATATATAAGTTTAGGACAGAGAGAAGAATACTGTGTCCAACAGAAAAATCCAAGGAGAATTTAAGCAGGAAGATTTTAATTACCTCAGTTGGAATTTAACCAGGACACTAGGTTAACACCCCATCTCTCATGAAAAGAGACTTGGGATCTTAAACTATAGATTGTGGAAACCATCATCTGAAAGATGGCACATGGTGCCTCTTCGCTCTTTGCCAGGGCACAGATTCAATACTAATTCAGGAAGGAGAGTATCACTTGTCTACATCAGAAAGTTGCAGCGCTGGTGAGGGAGTTACAGCGCTGCAACTTAGGAGGTGTACACATCTGCAGGGCACCACCAGCGCTGCAACTCCCTGTTTGCAGCGCTGGCCGTACTCCCGTTTTGTCTCGGGTGTAGAGGATCCAGCGCTGGTGATCCAGCGCTGGTAATCAAATATAGACACTTACCAGCGCTTTTCTTGACCTCCTTGGAATAAGCAGGTATCCCAGCATACCTGAGGAAGCCTCTGGTAATCAAGCTGGTCTCCTTCCCCGGTTTGCTCTCGCGTTCCCCGAACCCCGAGCAAGCAGGTCTCCTTCCCTGCGGTTTGCTGGGTGGTTCCAGGAACGCGAGAGCAAACCGGGAAAGGAGACCAGCTTCGCCGCGGTTTGCTCTCGCGTTCCCCGAACCCCGAGCAAGCAGGTCTCCTTCCCCGCGGTTTGCAGGGTGGTTCCGGGAAACGCGAGAGCAAACCGCGGCGAAGCTGGTCTCCTTCCCCGGTTTGCTCTCGCGTTCCCCGAACCCCTGAGCAAGCAGGTCTCCTTCCCCGCGGTTTGCTGGGTGGTTCCGGGAACGCGAGAGCAAACCGCGGCGAAGCTGGTCTCCTTTCTCGGTTTGCTCTCGCGTTCCCCGAACCCCGAGCAAGCAGGTCTTCTTCCCTGCGGTTTGCAGGGTGGTTCGGGAACGCGACAGCAAACCGGGAAAGGAGACCAGCTTCGCCGCGGTTTGCTCTCGCGTTCCCCGAACCACCCAGCAAACCGCAGGGAAGGAGACCTGCTTGCTCGGGGTTCGGGGAACGAGAGAGCAAACCGGGAAAGGAGACCAGCTTCGCCGCGGTTTGCTCTCGCGTTCCCCGAACCTCCCTTGAAGCCGCCCAACAGCGCTGCAGTGTGGCCACATCTAACACCACTTGCAGCGCTGGTTGCTGTAAGTGTGGCCACTCTGCAGCGCTGGCCCTATACAGCTGTACTAATACAGCTGTAACAACCAGCGCTGCAAAATTTTAGATGTAGACATGGCCTTAGTGATTCTCCAGCATTGCTTACCACAGCACCAAGATGTGCTTTGGAAGTCTCTCATTTAAAGTACTGATCCAGCTTGAGCCTGTTTAACTTGTATGGTCCTAAAGGATCATTGCACAAGATAGTAAGAGTATAAGATGGAGGGGAGGAAGAGTGAAAAGTTAAGGGCAAGAGCAGACATACCAGAGAATGTGTGAATTAAAAATCAGACAAACCAAGCTCCAGAGATGAAATTATTTCAATTTAGATTCCTAAAACTCAGAGTAGAATGAATGACAAGTAGAAGAACAGTGGTTCCTGATGACACTTTGGACAGGAAAGAGGTACCAAGGAGGAGGGAAGCAAACATAGCTCTAATTACTGAGAAAGAGAATCTAGGAAATTGCAGACTAGTAAATCTGACCTTGGTGATAGGCAAGGTTATAGACACATTAATAAAGGATGAGATCACAAACCATCTGGAGAAATATGAGCTGATAAAATTAGCTTCAAACTGTTTAAGAAAAAAAAATCTTCCCACAAATGTGATGGAATTTTTGACGAGATAACTCAGAAGAAGCACAAGTAAAGCAATGAGAACATAATCTTCTTGGATTACAAAATGGCATTTGAAACATTACTGTAAAGAGATTAATACCGTGCAGAATGTTAGGAAGACATGGAAGATGTCTGGCTAACTCTTGAATGGCTAATGCTTGAGCTAGCAGACAGAAAGCAGTTTGCAATTAAGGAGGAAAATGAAACATAAGACTACATCAGTGAGAGGAGACTCTTCAGGACACCAGGCTTCATGCCATCCTACAACCACCACAATGGACACCAAACACAGCAGGAGTCCTCCTTTGGGGGGGATAAAGCCAGCACACAGGCCTCCCCCCACACTTAAGACACCAGCAGGAAAGCTACCCAGGGCACTAGGCTCCAGACGCCCCTGCCCTCAGCTCCCTAGATATCACATGGAGAAAGAGTCCACCTGTCCGGGGGCAGAGCCAGACCCAGGAAGAGAAAGACTTGACCTGTGGCTACTGGAGTAGCAGGCAACCTTGAGAGTGTTCCTGGGGTCAGGAATGACAGGAGTGAGCTTCTTGCTTGTTGAACGAAGAGTAACTGATGCAGGCAGGGAGGTGTTTGGAGGAAGAGAGGTTTGGGGTGGAATATGGCATGGAGATGAATCAGTTTGACTGAGATTTGTGGATTTAAACTTGAGAGAAAAATGTACACATAGTTAAAATGTGTGGTGTAAAATACCATACATATATTGCTAAAACATCAAGACAGGCCCATAAAGCTGAGTAACTACATTACCTTATTATTGTAACCTGTGCCCTCCCTACCAGCCTCTCTCTCTCATTTCCTGCTGCTCCCATTATTTGTATAACTGTAGTGCCTGTAGGTGCCAACTGAGATTGAAGGAGGCATTGCATATGTCTACACAGTAACTAAATACCCACAGGTGGCCCGTGCCAGCCGGCTCGAGCGATGGGGTGGTTTAATTGCTGTGTAGACTTCCAGGCACAGTGCAGGGGGTCCCAGAGCTCTGCTCCAGCATGAGCCTGGAAGTCTACACAGCAATGAAATAGTCCCACAGCCAGAGCCCGGCAAGCCTGAGTCAGCTGGCATGGACCAGCTATGGACTTTTCTTTGCTGGGTAGACGTACCTATCCTGCACTTACAAATCATAGTAAGGCCCTGTCCCAAAAAGCTTAGTCTAAATAGACCAGACATTCAAAAGATAGGAAGGAAAAGAGACACAAAGAAGAAAAGTGACATACTCAAGGGCACATAGCAGGTCAGTGGTGGAGCTAGAACAGAAGCCAGGTCACCCAAGTCTCAATTCAGTGCCCTATCTATTAGACAGCACTGCCTCTCTCTTTACCTACCTGTATATCATGTCACAATTAGATTAGAAACTCTTCAAGGCAGGGACATATGTATGTTATTTTTCTGTGACCTGCCTAGCTAACTTAGGGCACTGAATAAATAATAATACTCTTCAGTGTGTACATCATTTGACACGGGTATGCAAGTTTGTAGAGGATGCTAAACTGAGTGGAACAGCAAATTATGTGAAGGAAAAAAAGATAGATTCCAAATTTCCTGGCAGGTTAAGACTGGAAGATAGATTCATGCATTTGAACAAATGTGAGTGCCAACAGTTTTTGCAAAACATAATGGGCCTAACTCACTTACATGATGCAATTTCTTTGCACTGCTCCAGTAGAACAAAGCAGTCTCAAAATCAGGTTAACTGCTCTGACAATTCCCCACATGGAGGGGAATCAGAGTGGCATGTGGCTGCATTAGCAGCTCCTACACTAGTCTCCATCTGGCTACTGGTACACGGAACGTGACTGGGTGAAGAGAGATGTAGAAGGGCACTCCAGTCCCCAGCTGATCCCTAGGTGCTGGGAGCTACCCAAGTAGCCAGACATATGCTGGAGCAACTTTTAGGTTTCTCTATCTTATACCACAGACTGGATGGGCCCATGGGTTTGAAGGAACATAAAAATGGTTTAAAGTCAGCTTTTCTCTCTACCCCCATTTGGATAAGAGAATCTGGACTATGGAGAGAGAAAGTATACTAAAGAGGCTAAGTGTGGTACAGCGCTTCATAAAGCAGTCTGCTTGCCATCAAGAACGGCAAATAGAATGTTGGCATGTGCTTCAACTTATGGACACACAACACAAATCAAAAAATAATATTTTATTATTCTCCAAGGGATTTATCATCATAGGTCAACTTCAGACTAATACACCCAGTTACACAGAGGAGAAAAGGTACAGCAAGGGTAACAATAATAATGAAAGGGCAAAGAATATCAACTTTTGTGAAAAGAGGAGTTTTACTGCATGCAGAAAAGAAGTTTAGTCATCTCCCAGGTGTTAATTCAAAAGTTCTGTAGATAAAGAAAATGATCTGAACCAATGATAAGTCCCAGGACTTGTGACTGTGGAGTAAAAATAAGGAAATATTTTCTACAGAGGTAAAATATCCTCAAGATTACTAAAAAAAAGGTTCCAGAGGTGATCCCGGCGATTACAGGCGAGTAAGTCTAACTTCAGTACCCGGCAAATGATAACAGAGGATTATCAGACACATAGATGAACACAATCTGTTGGGGGAAGACGCAACATGATATTTGTAAAGGAAAATCATGCCTCGCCAATCTACTGGAATTCTTTGAGGGGGTCAACAAGCATATGGACAAGGGTGATCCAGTGGATATAGTGTACTTAGATTTTCAGAAAACCTTTGACAAGGTCCCTCACCAAAGGCTCTTAAGCAAAGTAAGCTGTCATGGGACAAGAGGGAAGGTCCTCACATGGATCAGTAACTGGTTAACAAATAGGGAACAAAGGGTAGTAATAAATGAGCAGTTTTCAGAAGTGAGAGAGGTAACTAGTGTTGTCCCTCAGGGGTCTGTACTGGAACCAGTACTGTCCAACATATTCATAAATGATCTGGAAAAAGGGGTAAACAGTGAGGTGGCAAAATTTGCAGATGATAAAAAACTACTCAAGATAGTTAAGTCCAAAGCAGACTGTGAAGAGTCACAAAGGGATCTCACGAAACTGGGTGACTGGGCATCAAAATGGCAGATGAAATTGCAATCTTGATAAATGCATAGTAATAGACATTGGAAAACATAATCCCAGCTATACATATAAAATGATGGGATTTAAATTAGCTGTTATCCCTCCAGAAAGAGATCTTGGAGTCACTGTAGATAGTTCTCTGAAAACACCCACTCAATGTGCAGCGACAGTCAAGAAAGCTAATAGAATGTTGGGAGTCACTAGGAAAGCGATAGATAATAAGACAGAAAATATCATATTGTTTCTATATAAATCCATGGTATGACAACATCTTGAATACTTCATGCAGATCTGGTCACTCATTTAAAAAAAAATATATATATATATATATATATATATATATATATATATATATATATATATATATATATATATATATATATATATATATATATAGGATTGGAAATGGTACAGAAAAGGACAACAAAAATTATTAGGGCTATGGAACAGCTTTCATATGAGGAGAGATTAATAAAACTGGGACGTTTCAGCTTGGAAAAGAGATGACTAAATGGGGATATAAGAGGTCTATAAAATCGCGAATGGAGATTTTGCTCATCATTAATGAAGAGTGCTTACCTTTTCTTTGTTGCAGATTGAAGAATACCATATAGGATTTGAATTTTATGAAACTCTGGTTCCCTGTGGTGAGTATTTAGTTTTACCAAAGATTAATTTGGCATCTAGAATAAAACAAAATGGATTTAATCACCTGGAAAAGAGCCAGAGGCTTTTTTGAGGTCCCCAAACTCCCTCATTTGCAATAAACAGAGATTGGATTTAATAGCTCCCCTTTCAGTCAGGCAACATGTTTAGCACCTAGGGATACTCTGATTGTGCTTAGCACAGCAAAAGATGCAGTACTTCACAACATGTACCGTACTTAGGAAAAGACCAATCTACAGTTGCAACATCAAGGGAGAGAAAACTCCATGACTGTAATGAGTTTCCAGCTTGTATGAAGCAGGATATTCCGTAAAGAGAAAGAAATTCTGGAAAGTCGAAAACAACAAATTCAAACTATTTGCACCAGGAGTAAAGATGCAGTCATTCTGCATACTATAATAAGCTTAGCAGTAGCCCTCCAGGCATCCTTTTAGAATATTTGTGAACAATTTTGGTATTAGCTACCTCACACATCTCTATTGAAGCAGGAATAAAATAAGTGATGCCATTTTAGGGCTATATGCCAATAAAACATGATAAACATTTTCATAGTGCCCTCCTCCCCCCACCACCTTTTTTTTTAAGCAGAGCCAAGAAAAACATCAATAGGAGTTGAAATTAAAAATCAAATTATTTTGGATCAAGAATTCTAATTTCATGGAATTAAATTATGTTTCCTTGCACTGCTTGCATGCACAGACTGTACTATTTATGCTGACATGTCCACCAATCTTTGTTTAATCGTTGACATTACAAGCACTTCTGCTTTTTTAATTATAAGGCATTTGAAAATTGGTGGCAAGGAATCTGAAACTTTTATTTACCCATGAATTTGTCAACAATGCAAAGTAATTTATTTCAAGATCAATCCTGGAAATGAAAAAAGAAAGAATAAAAAACAGAAGTCCTGATTACTGAGCTAGTGAACTAGCACCACGGTTTAATTACAGTTTGAAACTAAGTCTGTAAAAGACCATAACCACAGACAAGCTTCTGTCAGGCATTAGGAGTTTTTTAAAAGTTTTCAAGATGCAAGTTAAATTATCTGTGATAAGCTATAAAAGTCTGTTGGAAACTTTGTGGTAGAAAAGAAGAAATATTGAGTAAAATAGGAGAAATTACTTTGTCAGTCTTGGCTGAATCTCCCCTCATTTTCTGTATCACCTAAGATTAAAACATTTATTCTGATTTTTGCTTTAATACACTCACACCAGCCTTCTGAACATTATTTTCCCGGGATACAAAGCACAGATGCATACAAGATTTCTTCTCAGTTTCTGTGGTTTCTTATTTTGAGAGAGAGAGAGAGAGCACGAGCAAGAGAAAGACTGACTTTCACATTGTATAAAATATTCAAATGTGTCTTAACTTAAGCAACAACAACTGGATATTTCCTGGTATTGATCAGAGCAAGGAGTTATGTTCAATGTATACAACACCTTTTATCAAAGGATCTCAAAGCAGTTAAAAAACCTCAAATGTTTCTGCCCCTTGCTGGGGCAGGGAAGCTCTATCCCTATTTCATAAATGGGGGACTAGGTCAAAGTGGAATTGATTTGCCTAATATCACACAGTAAATCAGTGACAGGACGGGGAAATCTCAGAATTGCTGGGCCTGTGCTGTTATCATTAGATGACACTGCCTTCATGAATACAGTGCCCAGTTAACTCACTTCAGAATCAAATTTTCAAAGATGGCCACTGATTTTTGGATGCCTTAATTATGAAGGTGTTCAACTTGAGATATGCACTCTTAATTTCAGAGGTGCTGAGCGCCCGCAGCTCCTTTGACGCGCAAGTGACGTTATGGGCATTCAGGACCTCAGAAAAACCAGGTTCAATGTATCTCAAGTTGAGCACCCAAAATCAGTAGCCACTTCTGAAAATTTTGGTTCAAAGCCTTATTGACACAGGGATTTTAATTCACTGTCGTAGTTGCATCGGTGTGAGCCCCTAGCACAGAAATGATTTGTATCAGTGCAATTTACTAGAGTTTTGAATTTCCAACTGAAGGCATCCAAAAACAGCAGCAACGTTTGAAAGTTGTGGGACATCTGCTGGGTTTGAAAACAGTGTAAATGGCACTGGTATGAAATGTACTGCACTGGCATAAACTGTGTCTACAGTAGGGGTTTGCATGGGTGCAGCTACACAGGAGGCTGATAACCCAATGGAAACAAAGCCCACCTGACATGAAAGGACCCACTTGATTATTTTTCCCTGATAAACTGAAGATATAAAACCAAAGGCAAAACCACTATTTATCTGATTATATGTTATGCAGTAAAAAATTAACTCCATGTTGCCTCAGGTATAGTGCTATGATCGCATGTAAAGATCATCACAGCAGATCTGGACAACAACCGTTTCCCCATTCTGTAGAAATTTGAGATTTTGAAATATTTTCCTATCCCAAATCAGGGCAAAAAGCCAAAAATCTTAAAAATTTCTGTGAACCAAAAATCGGAAAAAAATTTGCTTAAGTCAATGGAAACTTTTGTTTGAAGCCTTTTGTTTTGATTTTGACAATTTATTATTCTTTTGTTAATAAAATATAATTATCTTAAATATTTGAACAAAAATTGTTTTGAGATAGAAAACTGAAAAATGAAACTTTTTCCATTTTTTTTAGTTGAATAATTTGTTGAACTGCTAAAAGTTTTGATTTAAGTGAATCAGCATTTTCTGGCACAAAAGATTTTGTCAAAAACTTTCTGACTAGTTCTACATTATGGCGACCTGCTCTACATTACAGGAAAGCAAGACAACTCTCTTTGCAAGTTTACATGTTTAGAACCTGCTGGAATTAGTAGCAAAGAATTAAAAGATCATTACTCAAGAATACCTGGTAGCCTTGTTCTGCATGTAGCATTTAGAGATTAATCTAATCCACGTCTGGAGTTGTCTAGGTACTGTTGTTTGTGATTTGTTGTTGTATTGGGCTTGCTTTGTTTTTGGCAGCATTACAGAAATACAGTCAAAGTTTGAAAATGAATCCAAACTGTTCCAAAATTTGGGGGCGGGACTCAGGTCTAGGGTTTGGGTCCCATCTATATTGAGTAGCTCCCTTGCTTAAATAAAAGTGCAACATTAATTAAAATGTTAAAAAAGATAATTTACCAATATGTAATGGGATGATGTCAATCACCCCTGTTACTTTGCCACCACTGGCTAAACTATGTTGGACTGTAGATGTCAGGTTTGTTTTTGTTTGTTTAGATTTGGGTTTTTTTAACTACAGGTTTCTCTTTAAAATGAAATCTAACTAGGATAGTTCAACAGTGCCAGAAAGGTACAGTAAAAGCTAGAACAAACTGTTAATCATGCAGCCTTACAGTAGTTTAATCACATTGCAAGATGCAGACAAGGAATGTCATAACAATCCTCGGAGTCAGTTTATCAAAATACCATTTCATTTCACATACATTAAACATCAGCCACGGAGCATAAGTTCATGCTAATTTCTGTTTAATTGGAAGCACAATGCAAAGGCCAGCTCCTCTAGCTTGCTATGGCCTTTCAAGATCTAGAATGAAAACTGCAGATAAGTATTTGTTTGATTAAATAAATGTGAAAAAATACTATAGGAGATGAACAAATATGTATAGGCCACATTCTGCCCAGAGCTATGCATGGGTAACTCCCTGCTGAGGACAAAAAAAGGGTGTAATCACCCAGCAGATGACAAATTTTGGCTCAAGTGATCTGTGTTCTAGGAATTCATATATCTGAATAGACACCTTTTCCTAAACACATAGCCAGGGAATTGGGGTTGATACAAACTGGGACATCTTGATTTGAGACAAAGTGTCCCGTTTACTTAGTTTTGATATGCATATGCAGAAATAGGCTGTTTCTCATTAAAAAGCCTTAAGCATCATCTCTGTAGTTATTAAATTCAATGTGTTTTCAAGCAAGACGTATGAAGTCAAAGGGAAGCACAGAAATCTGTGACTGAGATATAGAAACACTGAACATCCAAGAAAAGAAAGATGCATGCCCCTGTGAGGAATCAATGTTAGATTTTCTCAATATCGGAATTTCTCACCAATGATTAGATATGAACCAATACATCCTGAAGAGGATGTGCTTATCAAGAGGCTTAATTCAAAATGTGCACAGGGCATTACTGCAGGATATGCAATCTCAGTGTATTTAGGAGGCATGGTGGAACAGGATTAGTAGCCAGACATAGCCATGCAGTATTTATCACACACAGGAAAGGTCTTGTTTAATTAAATGAATTCCCTTGCTTCATCTCGACACTTTTTTCATGACTGGCACATGATTTTTTTTTTAGCCATCTCCCCATTTTGCCTGACGTTTGGTTGCCCACTATGACTGTGTCACTGGAGAAAGGCAGACTTGTGTCTAAGGACACTTGAAAAACACAGCCCAGGTTGGCCCCTAAACCAGTTTTGAACCAAAACTGGCCACCAGTATGGACAATGTTCAAAACTGTTTTCGAAAACCATGCTCAGACTGGCTCTTTGACCCAAGGTAAAATAATGAAACTGACATCAAGAGAAAAGAAATGTAGTTAAATACTTGTTCAATATATATCCTGGATTTATAAAGAGAAAGTGTGCCATTCAAATCTCTTTGATCCAATTACAGCATTAATGAATGGACTAGACACAATAGATATATCTAGGTTTTAATAATACATTTGCTGGAGTCTCTAAAGATCTCCCTCCAAGAAACAATTGAGAATATTTTAGATAAAGGTCTGAACAAATGGACTGAAAAGTGGCTGAAGGACTGTAGTAAACAAATGTTAATGAAGTATCAGATATAGTGGTACACAGAAGGTGTAAACAATACATTAAATCACCATATATTATGACGTTGGGATACATCGTACACATCAGCAAGGACAAAAAAAAATCACCCCAAAAGACCTATAGAGATCAAAAATATGTGCAGGAAGTAAATTTGAGATTCACCCTGGAAAAATGTCACCCAGGAAAAAGTAATCCAGAACAGCCTATCATTAATACCTTAGGTCACAGCACCTTATGAATTCTCTGAGCAGTTTCACATACAAAGTGAACCACAACGATAGAACTGACCTCGTGCAAGAATTTCTATGACAGGGCCCTCTGTTCTGATGAATAATTATTCATCATGGCTGACCAGAACCTACCCCAAAAGAATAAAGAAACGTTCCAAAGTATTTCCATCCACTTTAGTTAGCTTATGAAGTCAGATATACTTAGATATTTTTTTTAAACAAATGGCACTGATTGTAAATTGTTGAATTTTGCATTACCAAAAAACGGACCTAATCAATTCCCATTAGAGTCAGTGGAGGTCTTTCCATTGACTTCCATGGGATCTGGTTCAGCTCCTAAGTGAAGAGTAAGAATGTGAAGATAACACAAAATATACTTTTTATATTTTAATAAAGGTAGCTCAGTCTTCATTATTTATAATACTGTAAATTCATATACTTGTAACCACACTGTTGCATGTTTCGCAGCAGAAATGTATCTTAGTAATTGGAGATCTCACTGCAGCATCTGTCATTCAGTTATTGCTGGGAAGCAGGGAGAAGCCTCATTTTTTAAATTATTGAAGTGTAAAGTAGTGAGGTTCTACTGTGCTTAGCTTACATACATTTATATCCTATTTTATTAATTCTTAATTAAATGCATATTAGGAACCTCAGTCTAAAGAAGTACCATGTTCTCCTAATCCCTTCATTAATTTTCTTCTTATGATTTATTTTTCTGATCCCCCATTTCCCATTGTCTCTCTTTGCACTTTGAAACCCTGGTTTCTTTTCTATTTCTACTTAGTCCATGTATAGGGTTTTCCCCCTATAAATTCTTTTAAAATATGAATTTATCCTCACAATCTCCCTGCTAGGTAAGTGTTATTTTTAAATATAGGGAAACAAAGGCAAAAGTTAAATGACTAGGATCACTATCCAATGAAGAAACCAATGCTTGAAACAGAAAAAAAATCATATAACCTTCCACTGCAACATGATCTCTTCTTCACAGATTAGTCTGGAAGGTCATACAGTCTCATTTTTTTATATAGTGTATTTTTCACAGGACTGGTTTTGAAGCAGGGCAAACTATAGCAATAACCTATTTGATACATTCAGCTTTTCTTTCTGTTCCTAAGTGATCCAGAAACTGACTAATTTTTACAATGCATGTACTGTTTAGAATTGTTTGCAAAATGCTCTATGCAAACATATTTCATCTGATTGCCTGTTTGCTTACTTCTTGCTTGAATTAGGTCAACTATTTGTGCAATGTACAATTGTAAGTCACCTGGTATTGTCTGCACTCTCTAGATGGATGAATGAAACTTCTGTGAGGAAGGAAAATTAGAGTTTCCAAGAGGACAACGTGAACACTTCCCAGCATACATCTTCAGGCTGATAAATATTCGCTCAAGACCTCACAAGACTTTTGTTTTCTATGAACAGTCTTGGAATTATAAATATTGTTCATGAATGCTCTTGGAAAAGGACTAAGAACAGTCATGAGTTCCATCAAAATGATTTGGGGGTTTATGAGAACTTTTGAAATATTCACCTAACTCTCTATTTTGTTGCTTTCTAGCAGGGAACATACATACTGTAGAAAGGAAATTAAAACTTTATTCCTAGGATTTATTCCTGGGATTTAAATCCCTTACAAGCAAAAACAAAACAAAGGAGACAGAAGTGGGAAAACTGCAGTCTGCTCCTGGTTTGCAGAAGCCTCTGTTCAATTCATTTACTGAACGGTGCATTTTCTCCATTACCGTATTAATGAGAATGGATGCAAAGCTTTTAAACATAAACAAAGAAGAGACTGCTACTTTAGGGTATTTTCAAGCATTTTCAAGAGATTAATATATTAATGAAGCAGAGGCTGGGAATGAGAATGTAAGCACATAGTACTTAAATCTGGTTCAGCATCTCTGCAGGCAGTAGCTTCTCTGTTACAGCTGGTTCCCAAATTACTGCAGAATAATTATTTCAGAGCAGTTTTAGATTGAAATCCTCAAAATAAACTGTTAGATTTCTCACAAAGCAATCTTTTGTAAGAACAGTACAGCAGATTTGGATTTACTTTCATTTATAACAAATGTTGTTAACTATTATACAACAACACTATTTTTAAAAGATACCTATTGAAAGGATTAGAAAGCAATTCAATTAACTATAAAATAGGGACGCATACTTAGGGAAGAATATCCCAGCAACTCCATTGTTAAGGTTGTTTACTCCATGTGAAGTAATTAATTTTGGAATTAGAGTAATTAATAATAAATTGAGAACTATTAAATAACCAAGAGAAACTCTCTCCAATTCAAAAACAGACTTGCCAGCAAGAAGGGGTGTAAGGGGGAGGAGGGGAGGGAAATTAAGGAAATTATAAAACTAGAATATGCATAAATATTAAATAATGTATGGATAATGTATATTTTATATAAGGTAGGTAGAATAAGACATACTTGAGCAATAGTTTGGCCTGATCCACAAGGTTTACTCTGATTCCAAACTTTACAGAAATTGGAGGCTGATTGGATTCAGCATGTTTCAGCCCATCTCATTCTGGACAGAAAAAGCTGGACAGTTAGTTTTATATGGGCATGGGTTCTAGACATTTTGAATTTACACAGCCAAAGGGGGATGTTTGCAGACATAGTGAATGAAAAATGAAATGTAGTGCTGCATTTTTAAATACTGCATTTAGCATGGGAGGATCACCCTGAGATGCCACTAATACCAATGCAGCATATATTTGTAACAAACCTAACCTGCATTTATATGGGTCAAACCCAGGGCCTTCAATTCAAAGCCACAAGCACACCTTACTTCAGCTAAAGAAGTAACACCATTAGCTTTAAGTAGCAGGTTCTTTGTCTCACTGGGGCCAGCCAGTGAGCTGAAGACGACATGGTCACTTGCATTCAACTTGTATGCTACATATTATTTAATATTTCACCTTTTCAATAGACTTGGCTGTCAATTAGAGCTGGTCTGAACATTTTCAATGGAAAGTGAACTGAAAAGTTTCATGGAGACACATTAACTTCAGTGATATTTTTGACCAAAAAGTACTTGAGGTCCCAGGTGGACTATTTAGTCAATTCGAGAGAGAAAGAGAGAGAGACTTTTACTCCAAAAAACAGATGTTTCAAAAGGGTTGTTTTTCATTCTGCATCAGACTGAAAACAAATTTTGAAACCTTGAAAAGCGATGCAAAATGGAACTGTCAGTCTCCAACCAGCACTACTGTCAGTGCTGTTGCCTGGAGTTCACTTGTTCACCTTAAACAATTGCCTTGGCTAAATCAGATAAATAGAACCGGGGATCTTAGAGTACCTAATTACTTCTAACCATAGATGTCCTATCCAATATGTAAGAAATTAACATTTGTAACTCATTGGACAATTGACCTTTTGGCAACCTGATGGAATGGTCTGGATTCCACTGGGTGATTTTTCTGTACCTACAATTCATAATAAATAAACGTAGGTTTTAGCTCAAATGAGTTCTCTCTATGCTGTAATGGAAACTGACTATATTCTTGTTTTTATTCTGCTTATTCCCTCCCCTTTCAGAACTTCCATAAGACATGGATCCAGTCCTCTCTTTCTGTGTTGGCTCTTCTCCCCAAATCCCCACTCTGTTCTCCCTCACAATCAAATGGTAAACCTCTTCTTTCTCCTCTGAGATTCTCTCCAAAATGCGCATGCATATCTTTTTTCCTACTCTGGCTGTTATCTTCAATCCAATCTCCAGTAAGAACAGCAGGAAACGCATCACATTCTTAAATAAATAAAAACTTTGGAACTGAGTTGATTCATCAGCTCCCTCTAAAATTAAGAATGGACTATTGCTCCTGGCCATTTCTGAGCATTTTGCTAGCTTCTGCAGTCTCAGCTCCTCTTCTCTGAACTCTGCTATCCATATTTCTTTGCTGTACTGTGGGTTCTCTTATCTCCCCAGGTTATTTTCATATTTCCAGTACAAAGTACTAAAATTTTTCTGGTTGCCTTTGTCAAGTCTTGCAGTCATTCCTCTTTGCTCTCTCTGATCCCCCCAAGGCCACATTCATTGGTTATTTTATGTTGTTAGTCTCTCTTCTATTCTTAATACAGTATCTGGTCTATAACCACACCTTGAGCTGTGATCTAGTCAGATATCACATGCTAAGTAGTACTTCATTGGACTCAGATGGGATATCTGTAGAGAAACCCCAGTGATGCAGGAACTGATGTTAGTCGCCTACTGAATCAATCTTTTCCTCTTAATTAACTGAAGAACCAATGTCCCAACACGATGTTAGAAGACACCATAGTGTTAGAAGTACAGTCATTTAGATTAGATTTAAAATGGAGATCATGGCTGCTCGTGGTGGTTTTAAAATCCAGAGGGCCTCTGTTTCTTAATAAGTTTCTTGGCCTTTCATCCTGCTGCAGAATTGCCACAGAATTCAGCACCAGTGTGCTGCAGAAAAAGTAGAGGTGCTGTTTCATAGTGCAGACAAGGTCTAAAAGTCCCCAACTAAACTAGGACTTGACACAAATGGTTCTGCAGGAGCCATGATGTGCCCCAATGGTCCGTTGTGTTGATGATAAAAGTTTAAAAGAGTTTGTGAAGTAACTGTAGAATTCATGTTTAAACAACAGAATGGCAGCTCTCGAAGTGTCATCAAGGCCTATAATAACAATGAGGACTCTGGTGCTGCTCCTTTGAGTGTGCGTGTGATGAGTTCCCCCTGGGATGCCACCGCCACCTGGAACTGAGGTACTGCTGTGCCCTGTGACTCACCAGTCTGGGCTCCCTCTCACACTGCTGCTGTGACAAGCTGCAGACCCGTTCTCGGTCCTACACTTCCACTAGCATTCACATAAGTAGACACACGCCCAGCTGCAGTTACATGCAGGCTCTCCTACCAGCCACTGCATTAACCAACCATAGAGAGGCTCCCACCAAGATAACTACCAGCTCCCCAGGCACTCAGGCCCCACTCCACTGGAGTATAAACCCAAAATAATACCATCTTACGCTGCACAGGGAACCGTACAGCGTACACTCAGAGTTTGCCCCTCCATGAATGTGAAGAGGAAATGTAACAGCCTCTTGAGCTGAGATTCCCAAGCACTTCACTCCAAACTTACTGGTTTAGATTAAAACAGAAAATAAGTTTATTAACTACAAAAAGATCGATTTTAAGTGATTCTAAGTGATAGCAAACAGATCAAAGCAGATTACCTAGTAAATAAACAAAAACACAAACTAAGCCTAAAATACTAGAAAGATAGGATAAGATAGAAAGATAGGATATGAATTAGCAAATTCTCACCCTGGCTGATGATACAGACAGGCCAGTAGATTCTCAAGGTACAAGCTGCACTTGCTTTGCAGCTTGGAATCCCCAGGTCTTTCATACACAGACTAGAAATCCCTTTAGTGTGGGTCCCGCACTTCCCCCAGTTCAGGCTTTATGCCTTAAGCCTTCAGGTGTTTTCAGGAGTCCTCTTGTGTGGGGAGTGAAGAGTCACCGATGATGTCACTCCCTGCCTTATATAGCTTCTTCAAATGGTGGGAAACCTTTGTTTACAAACTTGGTTCCCAGACCAATGTGTGGAAAAATACAAGAGTCCCAAGATGGAGTCCAGAGTCATGTGGCCTGGTCACATGCCCTTGCCAAGTCATAGCAACCAATACTTACAGGCTGTTTGGAGTGTTTTCAAGAAGGCTCACCCGGTGGGGTATAAGCTTCTCCCAAGGCCTATTATTCTTCCTAATGGCCCGTTACCTTGAATCGGCCCTTCACAACCAGCTATTCAGACTGGAAGCATTTTGCCCAGTGGGTGTTACCCAGGTGTAACTACATTTGAAATACATATGCATAGTCAATATTTATAACTTTAGATATAAAAATGATACATGCATACAAATAGGATAATCATATTTAGCAAATCATAACTTTTCTAATGACCTCTTACATGACCCGTCTTGTAAAAAATACATCATAATTATATCATATAATATCACTATGACTAATATGGGGTGCAGTGTTACAGTGTGTATGGCTCCAAATTCTCTTTTGGATTAAAGCCCTGATTATGCAATACTATTGGCTAAGGCGAATCCCTCCCAATGAAATCAGTGGTGATCTGTCTGAGCAGAGGGCTCTGTACTGGCAGATCCCAGTGCAAGTTTGGAACCTAAGCTTGTACTGATCTTCATGCAGAAACTTAGACACACACTCCATCCACAAAAAATGAACATGATTCGTTCAACTCCTTAGTTTAGGATCTGTACTAAACAAGACCAAAAAAATAAAATAAAAATAAAAACCAAACCTAAATACAATACCTTACGTATGTGAAACGGAGGTGAAGAGACTTACAACAGCTACCGTATATAGAATTTGGTCACTATTTAATTCAGCAAGCAGAGAGCTACAGCATCCAACCAGCTGGGACTTCTGCCACCGCAGGGAAATCCCAGGGTGGTTTGGAGAAGATATAGCCACACTTATGCCCTCCCCCCCATTCCCAGCCAATAAGGTAGGGGGCATGGCTGGAATGCTGTTGTGCTCCAGCAATCCCCAACAGACAGAATATATCCACGGTGGTTTTTGCAGCCATATGCAGTTTAAAGCAGTCCTAAGGTTGCTCTAAGTTTTTCTGGAACCTGAAATGGACCAGTGACACCAAGAGGGGAGTCATGGAGTGTGGAAAAGTGGCTATGTGCTCTCCCTCCAGCTCAGCCAAGCACCAGTGTTACTGAGATTCTACACCAATCATCTCCAACTCGACAGTCCTATTTAATTCAGACTTTCTTTGCTTTGGGGGCTTAGCCAGCCCTTTAATATTTCTTTGATTTGGGGTTTTAAGTCAATCCTTTAACATTTCTTTCCATCTCTACCAGATTTGGAGGATTCACATTATTTATTTTTTCCATGAGATCACCCAGCTGAAAATAAATGGCAGTGTATTGTGCTTTATCAAGACTCAGAGGTGTACCTAATTGTGTTCAACACTATTTTAGGAAATAAACTGAAATTAGAGTCTATGCAAGTACTTTGGCAATCAGCCATCATCCTCTTTCCCCTCTTTTTAAAATACACTACAGGAATCCTTTTGCAGCTCTGTATGATGAAAAGTGATATAAAACAGCTTTGGTCCATTTTATATATTTTCCTGTTAAGTGAGTTAGTGCTATGGAAAAAAATGGTCAGTAGGATTGAATGTTTATGCAGGACGTCATGCAGCTATAGCGTGCCAACTCTCCATGAGTCTACAAGGAAGCGAGCCAGACAAGTTTTGAAGCCTGCACCCTGACCCCAGTGACCTTTCAATTTTTCAAAGTTTATCTAGCACTATTCTAGCTGCATTTGCATGGAAATTGATCCCCCTGCTCCTGGATTTTGGCAGAAGGGGACTTCCTTCATATGGAAAAGTGTTTAGAACCAATTTAATGGCCTGTCTAGCCACTGTATGCTCCCAAGCCCCTCCCTAAGTCACTCACTTGCAAGCAGCACTGAAATAATATTCTTGAAATAGCCCTAATTCTTCTCAGTGATAATTGCTTTTGTAATAAGGATTTGTTTTGTTTTGTTTTTAAACAAAAAAATCCTGTAATAAAAAATGTAACAGTTATAAAACAGAATTTTCATCAGTCAGCATTTCCTCTTACGATCTTATGTCCTCATCACATCAAGCATGCATTTGTGGTGGTTGTCGATAGGCACTAGAGCAGTGATCCCCAACTTTTCTGTTGCAATAGCATATTCACGTTCCCAGAAGAGTGTGGCGTGCGCCCGATGACCAGCCACCGAAATGCCGCCGAGAAGCAGCGTCATTGAGAAGCGTCGCTGGGTTCAAAGCGAGCTGCGGCTCTCTTCAGAAGGTGTGCAAATTGTACCAGGAATGCTCTCAATCTCTTGAGGCATAGAGCAGCAGTGTTGTGCATCCCCTAGTAGCAGAATGTGCACAATTACAGCTGCTCCAAAGGAACAGAACATGATGAAGAAATAAAACGATAGGCCAGAATAAAGCAATAGGTGAAATCCAAACAAGCTGGCTCAGCACACTGGAAGTCATTGACTGAGCGAGGCAGATGCTTGTGATAAAGACATAGCACAAGGGAGACTACCTTCATATGCTTTGCCGCTACAGTTACACAAAATAATTATCTTTAGTTATAAATAATGGTTGGGTTGCTTTTCATTTTTAACAGTTCCTGTAGCCTAATTCTGTTCCTCTTTCCAAATGTGAAAACTGTACACTTCTTGGGATCAAAGCCAAGTCTTCCAGAGAGAATACAATATACATTATAGTCTGGAGCTATTTAAATAAACACCTATCCCCATCTGGGCCCAACCCAGTTAATTTTCTAGGGAGAGAGATGTATATTTAGATAGGACCATTGAACCAAACCTGCAGCTTAATGACAACAAGATGCACTATGTTGTGTTCAAATGTCACAGGATAACATTTTGCATAGAGCCAAGAGAGGCTCAGTCTCTTTCACAACTTTGATATGCAGTCTGCTCTTACTCCACAGCATCCATACAGTGTGAAGAAAGGACTAGGAAGAGGAGCGAGAATGTACATATGCCCTCTGTTGAAAGCACTCTATGATCTTAATGGACATTTAAGTAACTGAAAATATTTTCTGAGCGAATTAGAAAAAAATTATTGCAAAGTCTAATCCAGAGCCTGATTATTGATTTTTTTTTATTTAGTGATTTGAATACATTGTTACTAATCTATAAAGCAAGAGAGACTGGTACTGCCAGACAAACAGTAGTGAGGGAAGCATACCTCAAGTTGCCAAGCACAGCGTTTATAACGGCAGTTTATTTGCAACACCACGCCACTTCCAGGATTCTCCTCAGCAAAAACTTTCAATTCTGCTAACATGCCTGATGCCTTTATGGGTGGGCAAAAATCCATTAGGCTGAGGTAACCTAATTCATTTTGCTTGTGAATGATCTTAGTCACATTTATACCCACAGTAGACCTACATTTAGTCCTACAGTAACACAGAATCTATTACACAACCAGGCCCCTTTTTATGGCTAATTGGATTAAATCATTTATCTGCAGTTATATGAAGATTTATGCTAACTTTTTAAGTCACATTTTCAGGCTTTGCACGCTCACTTTTGTGTGCGCTACTGATTGATCCTCTAGAAGCATATACACAAATAAACAGGCACTGCTATGCACAAATCATGCCATCGGACATATAACTGCCTGATTTGCATGGACAAAATAGGCAGCACCTAATTTAATCATTTGTATTTTTAAAAAGAGCCTTTTAACTGAAATAAATGTTGTTCCACTGTAACACTTTTTACCCTTTAAAAAGTGCAATGTTCATATAGTGCCAGAACCTCAATAAGTACAGGTTTCAGGAAGGAACCCGGAGTTATTTTGACAGTGAACAGTAAGTTTCCCCACATTTCCTCTGCAACATACCATACGGTGGCATGTTCCTTTGTATTATGTTGGCCTTGTCACACTACGTAATATGCCATTATACATGATATGGGTTGGGTGACACAACCTATTGTTGCAAAGGATCTAAAAGCATAAAAGAAATGGAGGTTTTCTGAAAAATGTGTTGAAATGAATCCAAATACTTTGGTAAAGGGTAGCTTGTATCTTTTAATGAGGGAATTATCTAGGGCAGTGAAAACTCACCTTAATAACCAAGATTGGTTTTATAACTGATTTCTTTTAAAGATTTCCAAATTCATCACACTTAAGGTAACTAATGAAAGTGGAGAGGAGAAATATAACTTACAAGTGCTAATTTGAAGGCTTATAAAACAAAGTGTAGTAAGTTAATAGTAAAAATAATTTATATTTGTAGAACACTTGGAAAATGTATGTTCTAACCACAAAGTTTGAAAGAGTTGGTTATTTGGGGTTATAAGATGTAGTTGTTCTCCCCACCTCACGCTCTCATGATAAGTGCTCTTCCCCCACCCCTCCAGATCAAAGGAATTTTTAAGTGGCTTGATGTTCAGTGCATGTTCCTTCCCCCATTTCTCTTCCTTTCTCAGTCTCCCCTCACTGAAGCATGTCATCCAGCCAGCCCCAGGCTTGAATCACACACACACACCAACCCAAAGTTATGTTTAGGATGAAATCATGAAGCTAGACTCCTGTTTTGAACGTTACCTTTCATTCCAGCAGCTCCCTGGCTCTCACACTGGGTGCACTTTAAATTTACTATTAATGTGTCAGTGTGTGCTTTTGGGGTGTTTTCATATTATTTATTTTAATGCTTGCTTTTAACTCTGAGCCAAACAAGCACATCCAAGCATGGGCTAAAGAATGAGCCTAGCAGGCAAATGGCAATCAATATATAGAAACATAGAATTCCTGCTCTTTTGCTTGGAACTGAGGTGCCTGCAGAGTCTTGCATGTTCCCTGTCCTGATTCAGAGCAGAGACTTATAATAATTGGAGATATACCAATCTCCCAGAATTGGAAGGGACCTTGAAAGGTCATTGAGTCCACTCCCCTGCCTTCACTAGCAGGACCACTTTTTGCCCCATATTCCTAAGTGGCCCCCTCCAGGGCTGAACTCACAACCCTCGGTTTAACGAGCCAATGCTCAAACCACTGAGCTATCCCTCCCCCCAGAGGTCTCCTATATCTCATATGAGAGCCTTAACCCCCACAGCAGAACTGTCTCTCTTTCAACCCCCACCCTCCACCACCCCAAATCCTGGACCTGAGGAAAGTTTAGTTAAAACTAGACTTTCCCAACCAAAAAACATTTCATTGAAAAATTCATGACCAGCTCTAATCCTAAATGAGTCAGGATTGCAGCAATCATGGACTGGAGGGTGGGGGTTGGGGGTAAGAGAGAAGAGTGGGTTTATGTATCATCAGTTCTGATTTCCAAATTAGGAAATTCTGGGTCAGCTAAGCCCAAAACATAAGGGAACAGCAGGCCAGAGTCTTTTTTTTTAGGGGATATGGGTCAACAGGAGAAACGCAAGTAGTTTTCCAGAAAATACATTCTTTAGCCTAAGGTAAATTGGAAGGAGTTATATACTTTGTTCTGAACACAATGAGATCTGAGACTTTTGACTATCCTTTTTTTACCAGATAAGATCAGAATGTCCCCAAAGTTGGAGCTGTGTGTTTGAGTCCGGGTTGTTAGTTCAAGACTACATATAGCAGTTTGTGACAGAGATCCCAACTTCCACCTCATCATATAAATTCCATACAAGGTTACTTCCTCCTCACCATACAGTATGCTGATACATTTTGAGACATCTCTTCACAAGTGTTTGTAACCATTTCTCCAGATCTACTTTAAACACCTCTTTATGGCAAATGCTGCAAAATTATACCCTATAAGAAGATTAGGAACAAAATGACTATGACTAGTATGCATTGAGATGATAAATGTTGCCAGTTGGGCACTCAAATACTCAAATTTCCATCCTACGTACACAATCTCTTATACATACCTGATGCATAGGGGTAGATTGGAATCATATCAATATTCTCAAGGAAAATTCCTTAAAATTCCCCAACTGGTAGCCCATATTTTTTCATTCTACAACATATGTAGATGGCCCAATCACATGCTTTAACCTCTTTGAAATTGTTTGCAGTACTCCATTATTATATTTCTGACAAAGTATATACAGCAAGAGCTCTGCCAAAACAATATTTTTAGTGCACAGTAACAGGCCTGGGCTGCAAACATGTGAGCTAAAAATTATTGGATAAGAAAAATCTAAAGCATTGTCAAGAAATGGGTCATTTTTGATAGCTGAGGGCAAGTTATTTTCTTGCCTGTTTTCCCAAATGCACATCTGTTAACACACCTTATGAAAATAAACATGTTAAATTATACTTCCAAACAGAACCTGCCTTCCACCACTGCTCAATAAGTATCTACTGTCCCTAGAAATCCCCAGCAACTCGTAGGCTTGAATGGAATAATTTCCTCTGCATACAGTGCAGCTCTTTACAACTCCAGCCATTTGGCACTGAGCGAGCAAAGCCACAAAAGGAAGGGAATTAGCCATGTCAGCATCTTCCCTCACTGCACAGTGTAACACAGTCCCTCACCCTGCCAGAAATCAATTGTAAAAGCCTGCGTGACAGCCTGGAGGAAGGTAATCCTCGCCAGCTGTTTCCGTCTGAAGCCAGCCACATCAGTATCTCAGCAAGCACTAATATGTGGCAACTGAGAAGCTACCTGAGAAGCTGTAAAGATAAATTCTGATTTGAAGGTTTGCAAAGCACCTGCAGGATACTGATAATATTTAGTTAATTGTGGCAAGCAGATTCAAAAGTGATTTTGCAACATGCTGCTCACAGACAACATGGTAATGATTTGTTGCAGGCTTAAACATCGGAATAGTCAGTCACACAGGGCCTAATGTTAATTTTAGTGTCTGAATTCTAATCCATGAAATACCTTTTTGTGGTTAAATAAAAATCTGGATTTTTCTGATAAAACACTGTCAATTATACTGCAGTGTAGTTCAAAAATATTTAAAAACTTAATCAATAGCCAGATTTGGTTGCTAAGTAAAGCAAGGAAGATACATTTTCTACTCTTAATCATACCTCAGATGATCCCCACACACAAAATTAGTGCCGCTTTGTAGAAATTAATGCTGACTGAGGTGCAATGAAGCCCTAATTCACATTTGATCATTAAATTTAAAAGAAAAAAGTGTCCTATATTTCAAGAGCTTTTGCTGATAGAAACTTTAAAAGATTTCAGGTCTGTTCCTACTTGTTCATCTTAACTTTTTCCTTTATACATACTGAAACAACAAAAGAATTCTGTAACATATTATGCATGGAAATGATGAATGCTTGCAGCTGTCATCTAAATATTTTTATTGAACCTATAATTAACTATTTCTAAGAGCTTGGCTTTACTACAAAGATAGTGAGCCAAAAACTGGGAATATTAAATTTCATCTATCAATCAGCAATTTTTGTTCAAACTATACAAAATGTACTTTTGAGACACACTCTCTTTTTGTTGCTGTTTTGCTCGGGGGAGGAGAGGAGGGTTCTTTATACTATACTCCTTTGCACAGCACAGGCCAAATTACATATTTATGCTGTGCTAACTACACCATTTTGCTAATCCACTGAGTTTAATTATGTTAAGTGTTGTGGTTTAGTATGATGCCAAGATTTCTCTCTTCGTTTGTTAAGAAAAACAATTTAATTCGTAGCAGTGAAGACAATTTTAAAATTAGAGATATCATCTAAACAAACATTTAAGAGTTTTTGCTTTCTGTACCACCTAAACAAATTGTGCTCCATTACTTTTGCTGCACCTGTGAGAAACACACAATATAGACAACTGAGACAGTAAGGCCAAAGTCTTTGAAAACATCACCATGGGTATGACTGCTGCAAGCTACAGCAATATCTAATCTCAATAACTATCTACAGTCAAGACTGCTGGGAGAGATTTTATTTTACTTGCTTTGAACTGACTTGGTACACTTGTTTGAATTTCTTGTTAATCTTTCTTCTAGATATGTACCCAATCCAGAACCTTCTATCTAACAATTCCCACCTTGAACTTTGTTGGAATACAATACAATTTACATCTGGGCCATCTCTAGATTTTATTTTCCACATAAATGAAGTCTTGTCTCCTCTGTGCTAAACAACATTTTCCATTTAATTTAGAAACAGATTATAACTCGTGTAACCAGCACAGTTTCATCTGAGCTAGCCCCAATCCAAGTGTTTTGGGAAGATAACCTCCATCCATTCACCTATGTTTATTTTCGTCAGTTGGATTTCATAAAATGACACCTCCTAGCCAGAAAATGAACTGAAATTTTCTTATGCTTGTCTTAAAGGGACACCAACAATGTAGTTTTTTCCTGTTGTATCCTTGGGGGCCGCAGTTTTAGGAAAAAATCACTTGAGACACAGAGAACTGTAAACGTTAAAAGCAGCAACAATGAACTAATCAAACCAGCCAAAACTGGCTGGGCTATCCCCTAATAATCTAATTTAGTTGCCATAGCAACAACAAGGTTCTATTACCATGACAACCAAATACACAACATATTCCTCCCCTCTTAATAAGAATATCCCCTAAATAAAACAAACGCTTAACTAGAGAAGGAGGGTAGACTGCCTCCGTTCCCAACTAAACCCTGGGGATTATTTTGCCCCATAACCGTGGGCTTGCTGTAGCTAAAGTTCCAGCCAGAGGCCCTCTGTCTCTAAATGGATTACAGTGGACTTCTGGTGTTGTTGCACCTGAAACTGTCTTGGGCGCAGGCTGATAATGGGCTCAGGGTTTGTAGTGCAAATGGGGGAGGATGTGGTATCAGCTCATTCCGGGCAGGGGGGTATCTCAGCCGCTTGCAGTAATGGAGGGGGACAGTCTGGAACAGGTGACTCTTGATTCGGTGTCTCGACAGAAATGGTGAAGTCAGGCAACTCAACTGAAGATGTGTCCTGAGGATGAGGATGTATTCTGGTATGACCTGGCAACAGCTGATCTACATGTCACCACCAGTCCGGTGACATGTAGATCTTGTCCGGCCTGTGTAGTTCGGCCTGTGTAGGAAACATGTCTTGTTTGAGCGATGACAGTGGCAGGACCCATTTAGCTCCAGAAGTATAATTCCGAGCCAAAACTGGCTGTCCCGAGCTAAAGGTTCAGTCTTTTGCTCTGGGTGCACGCCTGATGACTTGATCTTGCTGCTGATGTTGCACAGTTTGTTGGGGTTCAGAAGGTTTCAGCAGATCAAAGCAAGTGTGCGCTGCTCTCCCATCATTAGAAAGGCCGGGGACGCCTTGGTCATAGCATAATGTGTGTTTCTGTAGGATAGAAAGAAGGTGTCCAGATGCTTTTGAATGGATAATTGTCCCCTTGCCAATTTCAAAGCTTGTTTCATTGTCTGCACAAGTCTTTCAACTAATTCATTGGTGGATGGATGATATGGTGCTCAAGTGATGTGGTGTATCCCATTTGTCTTCATAAAATTTGAAACTCCTGAAAAACCGAACTGCAGTCCATTGTCACAAGTTGCTCTGGCAAACCAAAATGACTAAAGAGTCCCCGTAGTTTTTGGATAGTACTCTCTGCAGTAGTAGACTGCATTAGAGAGACTTCTGGCCATTTAGAATGGGCATCTACCACCACCAAGAACATATTTCCTTCAAGGGGGCCAGCGAAGTCAACGTGAATATGTTGCCACGGGTTTTCAGGCCAGTCCCATGGGTGTAGGGGTGCCCACTGGGATGCATTCCTCACACCCTGACATTGCCTTCTCTTCAATAGCACTGTCCAATCCAGGCCACCAAAAATTGCTTTGCGCAATTTCTTTCATGTGCCCAATTCCACAGTGACCGGAATATAGCTGTTCTAACATCTGTGATCTCAGTGGTGGCGGGATAATGACACATCTCCCCCACAACAACCAACCAGATTGGATCAATAACTTTGTCCTACTGGACATGTAGGTAACAAGGTCGAGTGACACCAGAGAGGTTTGTCAAGATGTCCTATGCATCACCAGGTCCATAACTTGGGACAATACTGGGTCAATGCAAGTTGCCTTCTTTACCTGAATAACAGTGATGGGTGTATTCTCTACCTGTTCAAAGTAAAAGATTTCCTTCTGGGCAACATCTTGATGTTTGACTGGCAAAGGCAACCTTGAGATACCATCCGCATTGCCATGCAGAGTGGATTTCCGATATTTGATTTCATGTGTGTGTGCTGAAAGCAACAATGCCCAACATTGCATATGTCTAGCCGCTAATGGGGGAATGCCTGTGTGGAGTCCAAAAATTAAAGTCAGAGGTCGATGGTCTGTGAGAAGAGTAAACTTCCGCCAGAACAGGTACTGATGAAACTTCCAAATTCCGAAAACAATGCCCAGTGCCTCACGTTCGATTTGGGCATAGTTAGTTTCTGCATTGCTTAGAGTGAATGAAGCAAAAGCAATAGGTCTCTCTTCTCCCGAAGGCATAGTGTGTGTCATGACCGCTCCCATTCCATAAGGGGAGGCATCGCAGGCCAACTGTAGGGGATCGAAGTGTGTCAGAACTTCAGAATTTAGCAATGCACCCTTAGCTTTGTTAAATGCAACATCACAGGCTTCGGACTACTTCCAGGCCTTGTTATGCCCAAGGACTTTGTGAAGTGGTTTTAGTAGTGTGACTAACTGTGAGATCAACTTTCCATAATAGTTCAATAGTCCTAGAAATGAGTGAAGTTGGGTAACATTTCGAGAAGGGGGTGCCTCCACAATAGCCTTAACTTTTGCAAGAGCCTTACGAAGACCCATAGTATCAATGATATGTTCTAAATATTCAAAAGAGGGTTGGAAGAATTCACACTTGTCTTTGCGGACTCGTAGGCCATACTCTTCCAGTCTTTGTAGGGTAGCCTCTAAATTCTTTAGGTGATCCTCCTCATTCCTTCCAGTGACCAGGATATTGTCCAGATAGCACTGGACTCCTGACAAGCCACCCAAGATCGGGGCCATAGCCCTCTGGAACAGGGCGGGAGCAGATGTTATTCTGAAGGGTAGGCAACAGTATCAATAAAGCCCTTTATGCATCACAATGGTCAACAGCTCTTGGGACTTTTAATTGACATGCATCTGTAAATACGCTTGACTCAGATTGATTTTACTGAACTTTTGCCCCCAAGCCAGGCTCGTGAAGAGGTCATCTATGTGGGGAAGCAAGTATTGTTCTGCACACAACACCAGGTTGACAGTGACTTTAAAAATCACTGTAAATCCAGAGGAAGCCATCTTTCTTCACTATTGGAATGATAGGAATTATCCATGGGCTATGGGTAACTGGCATTAGGACTCCGTTTGTGACCAGGGGCTCCAGGTCCACTTCTACTTTCAGCCTGATGACATATGGCACAGTTCTGGCTTTCAGAGATTTTGGTTGACTGTCAGGTTTAATGTTCAATGTCACAGTGATTCCCTTCATACTTCCCAGATCCTCTCCAAAAACAGCAGCATGTTTCCTTAGTATAGCAGTCTGACTGGTTTCTTCCTTAGTCATTCGATGCACTTCTGCCCAGTTCAGCTGAATCTTTCTAAACCAAGACCTACCCATTAAGACTGGGTAATTACCTCTCACCACAAACAGTGGCAATTTAGCAGCCTGTTCACTGAGCTGCACCTTAACATCAATAGTGCCCAACATTGGCACAGCTTCTCTCGTATACGTCTTCAGAACAGTTTTTGTTGCCTTAAGCAGAAGATGCTGTAGCTTTTCTTTATACACAGTCTTGGAGACCAGTGAGACGGCTGCACCAGTGTCCAGTTCCATGCGTACAGATTTGCCATCCAACAACGGGGTTACCCAGTATTCATATGAGCCACTGCCAAAGACAAAACGAACAGTGGCACTTCTTGCAATGAGGTGTCTCCTTGGTCATCCTGGGTCTGCTCTAGGGTATGCAGGTTTCCCTTTTTGGTCGGCCAGACCACAGGCCTCTTTTCTTTTGGTTACAGACACACTCAATGTGTCCCTTTTTGCCACAGTGTCAACACACCAGGTCCTTACACCAGCATTCTGATGCATGGTGACCCGGCTTACCACAGCGGTAACATTCCTGACTCCGCATAGTTTTGTGGGTAGGTTCTTGTGACACCTTATGCATCTTACGGGATGCACTGATGTATTGTGCCTCCTTTGTAGCCAGTTCCACGGAGACTGCAATATCAACAGCCTTCTGTAAGGCAAGCTGAGCTTCTGTCAATAGGCGCTTCCGTGTAGCTTCACTGTGCAGGCCACACACTAAACTGTCACGTAGGGCACCATTTAATATCTCCTTAAATTCACAGTGTGCCGCAAGTCTTTTTAAAGTTACTACAAATTGTACAACTGTTTCATCTTCTCTTTGGTCTCTTTTGTGGAACCTATATCTTTCAGCAATTACCAGTGGTTTTGGAGAAAAATGGGACCCCAGGATTTCCACAATGTCACTGTAAGATTTGGTCTCAGGGTTAACAGGGTGTAGTAAGCTGCGTAGCAGGGAGTAGGTCTTAGCCTCAACAACACTTAAGAATATTGGTACCTTCTTCTCTTCTGTAATGTCATTTGCAATAACGAAAAGCTCAAAATGCTCAGTATATGCCATTGCACTGTAGTCTCCTCAAAAGGTTCCAGGGCCCTGTAAGTGTAGCCATGGTTTTGGTTTCAGGTTGCACAGTTAGTGCAAACAAGCCAGTTCTTACCCCCTTCCAACAGCAAAAAGTTTTTGTTTTTGTTTTGTTTTTTGTACCTTAACTTCTACTTCCTTCTGTTGCTGGGGCAGCACAGGAATCCCACCTCGTTGCCACTTTGTTGTATCCTTCAGGGCAGCAGTTTTAGGAAGAAATCACTGGAGACACAGAGAGCTGTGAACCTTAAAAGCAGCCATTTATTGCCACACACTGAACTAACCAAACCAGCCAAAACTGGCTGGGCTACCCCATAATAATCTAATTCAGTTGCCATAGCAACAACAAGGTTCTTTTACCAAGACAACCAAATACACAACATTGCCCAAGATTTGAACTAGTTGTAACCTGGAGGAAAATGTCCTCCAGATTAAAAATCTCTTCAAAATATCTATCACCTCTACACTACTTACATGCCACTTTAAATATGTTGTGCTTTGCTGCTACTGCATCACTAAAAGGATCTCCCTGTCAGTTAATGAACTCTGTTTCCCAGAGGAGAGCTCAGAACAATATCCATGGATCAAAGACATGAGCATAAACAAAAATGAGCCAGGTTTGTTGATACCACAATATATATGAAATGTGTGCTTGGGTAGTGAGTGGAATAAATGTTTACTAAATGGAAGAGGCAAAACTGGTATGGAAAGAGTTGTGTTTTCAGTGTTCAAGTGTGTTTAAGAGTACAAATGCTACAAAAAAAACCAAAAACACCTACTTTGAAACCCTGCTTTTTTACTGTTATCTGATGTTTAAATTATAGATATCTGAATCATATCACTAATGTCTTCCCTGTATATGTGCTTGTTTTATATTACCCAGGAATCTTACTGTTTCTTAAACTCAGACTGAATAAAGAAATATGATGAAGCATGAAAAGTGTTTTTGCAAGGAGAATATTTGCTAAGTCTAACAACTCTAAGATCATATTAGTGAATATCACCCCCCACACATGCACGCAGTCACATGGCACAAATCCTTCCACAAAGCCAAAAGGAACGTGTTCTCCAAATTAACACTTTGCTTCACTTTGTCTGCAAGTGAAACTTGCTTTCTGGAGTTATTTTAAACGCATAGAAACCAGTTACATTGCAATGGGGTACGGCAGCTATTACTCTTTTATATCACGTCCGACTAATGCCAATCTGGAGAGTTTAATAAAATACAATTAAAATGATATGGAACATCTGGAAGACTGCATGCATGGCAGAGAATTGACCTACTTTACATTTAAACATTAAGACCTGCAATGTTACGTACTCTCTTGTGACCATTACCTAATTACTAAATACAGAGAGATAACCCAGCATGTCTCCTCATATGTGATTACAAGGAAAACGTGTTAAGATTCTACAACCAAGATCACGATTTACTTGGCGAATAATTACAAGAAAAAATGCCTCAATATTTTCACATTTTAATTGAATATGTTATATGTAATTGAACATATGTGTTATATGCAATGGCCAATACCTTCAGACATGACAAGTACTTTCAGGTGCCTTGCCAAACTCAAAGGAACTCGATTTGCAGACGATGAATGCTCAATATTTTCTGAAATCAGGCTCCTTTAAGGCATCTCAATCTGTGCACCCACAGCCACCAGTTGCTTTTGAAAAATCTTGCTCCAATATTACAATCTCATTGCTGTTCTGTACAGTAAATCATGTCCAACAATTTATAAACAAAATATGTGCACTATTAAGTGCCTAAAAATCCCTCCTGCTTAGGCCAAAATAGGCCAAATTCATCTCTGGTGATAAATTTGTGGCTGATTCACACACAATTGTGGCATTGCAATTGGTGGCTCACCTAAACAAGCCTGGGCCAGTTTATAATTTTGCATCAATCATGTAAAATGTCATGACTTTGAACAAAACCAGGGGAAATTTGGAAGCTCTGACCAACTTTCAATTGTGGATGTTGGAATTTGTTTGAATCTGATGCTCAAAAGTAAAACTTGAAGGAGTGAGAGTCCACAAAGATCACAACCACAAGAAAAAATCCACCCAAGCCTTTGAAAAGCAAAATGGCTAAGTTTAACATAGGGTAATGTCGTTTAGATCCATGCATTTTTCAGTTTAGTATAATGAATCATTTCCCCATTGAAGGCAGGGCAAGAGGTATTGGATGAATCATTCAATTTAACTTCAACATAAATTCAATAAACATTGTCCACTTCTGACAGTGTTGTTGAAAAGGAAGGCAGGCAGTCTGATGATGATATTCATCATCATACAACAACTCATAGTTTTAATCTGGCATACAGGCTAAGTGGATCATGCTTGCCACAGAATGAACGGTATCTAAGGGCACCCAACATGCATCTGGCAGGTTTCCAACCTGTGTGTACATGCCATGAAAACAGATGAGCTCAAACCAAACTGTGATCTGAGAACCATCAAATCTTGAGGGATACAGACAATTCAAACTAAGCAGTGCATTTAATTTTCACAATGACTTCTCTCTTTCTAGTGAACTGAATCAAAACCCATATTTGAACATTCCTTAATCGACGTCCAAATTTTGCACCTTGAGCCTGTCTCTAGCCTCAATTATATTTGCCTATGAACTGAACTATACACAGATTTCTCCCAGGTTCTTATACCAGCGAACAGCTTTAACTTCTTAAATGCTATGGGACAACATACTAAATTCAGTAATGGTTAACCAGATACAACTCATTTAATTGAATGGGAGTTTCATCAGCTTATACTAGGGCTGGATTTGGCCATTTAAGTGAGTTAAGGTGCTACCTTCACTCAAAGGTATTGTTCTTGTAGATCTGTTAGGCAGATCCTACATGTCACTATTTAAATAACAGGCCAGCATTATTTCTGCCTTATCTGTTGATTTTATCAGATGCCATGATTTTCTATTATCTACATAACACTAACTTGCAGCAAATATTGTACATGCAGGTAACATGCATCAGACACTATCCAAGCATTACTGCTGGACATAAAATTGATATTCATGTGTTCCTCAAAGGCAGAATAAAGATTTTTCAACTGTATGCTGTTTAATAAGAAGTGGCTCTCCCAAGAAAAAGCACAATCACTGGCATTTCACCTGGAGGCAAATTCCAGGATTCTGTACAGCAAAGCTCATCAAGGGGAAATGAGGCACATCCTGTTTACTTTTCTGCTCACTTAGATCATTAACAGTCTCTTCACTAGTTTTGGGTATTTAGGGAGGGGTGTGTGTGTGTGTGTGTGTGTGTGTGTTTAAAAATTGCAACTTGACTGCCTGTCTCTTTCAAATAAGCCACCTTGTGAGTTTCCTCTCAAGTGAATTTGTTGTTGTTGTTCAAAAGATGTTTAAAGACAAAACATTAAATCAAAAGGATAAAGGAATATGTTTGATGTGGTTATGATAGTCCTTCTACAGACCTTCCTAGATATTTAAGGACAATTAATACCTTTTTTGTAGCAATGATTCAAATTTTGTTTTTTAAAAAGACCATTCACATCTTTGACAACATCTTTGTTAATGAAGCTAGCAGAGCTCAAAATTGATTGCAACATCCCAGTCCTCCTTTCCCTAATTTTGCAGCTATATTGATTCAGATAGAAGGTCTCATGACTTAGCTAAGGTTTTACACAGAACCAACCAGGATAGTTGCTTCTTATCCCTTTGTTACAATCAACAGAGAATGCACTGAATAAAACACTAGAGAAAAAGATTTTTAAAATGACAAAGAGCCTACACGCATAGTTAGTCTCACCTAATCTTAGGTCTTGTCCACACAGACTTAGTGCACAGCAAGCTAGGGTGTGAACCTAGAGCACACTAGTCTTCTACTCAGTAAATGGCCATGTGGACCCTGCTACTTCACACTAGAAGTTTCATAGTGCACTTGGATGTACTTCTGTAGATCAAAGTGCACTATGGAACTTTTAGTGTGCAGTAGCAGGGTCCATGCAACAAGCTAGTGCACTGTAAATTGATCCACCACCACCACCCCGCACCAAGCATGCTGTGAACTAATTGAGTGAAATATATCGGCTTGTCTACACAATAACAGTTAAGTCAGACAAGTTTTCCTCTTAGGTTACAGGGAACAGAACTGAACAAAGGGAAAGCAGAGATCCTCCTGTGACCCAGTGTTCTTTTAGCCCACCTGCCTTCCTTCTGTGAGTTTATATCCGAGTTTCTATAAGTAGAAGAGAGGCCTTGCTGTTCCAGAATACATCCATTATCATACTGCTCAGCAGTTCACTTTGTTTTAGGGTTCATGTCTTGGTGTGGGTTTTTCCTGCGATTTACCAGAGCATCCACAGGACCTATTTCAAAAGGAAACCCCCAGGAGGGATGATCCATTGTTTGGGGATGGTTTGGACTCATTCGGTCTCACTGGACTGAAATCACTGGCTGGATGGCTGTGTCTCTTCCATAAGTGAGTGTACTGAATCTCCCGCGTTTAGGTCCAACACACGTTGGAAATCAAACACATACAACACATTGTGAACACTGATCAAAATGTGCAATTCATACAGGCATACTTACGGTCATATATTATTATAGCGTTCACGGAAATACACAGGTAGATGAGATCAAAGGTACACAAGGATT
The DNA here is from genome assembly GCF_025201925.1 of Gopherus flavomarginatus. NCBI lineage: Eukaryota > Metazoa > Chordata > Testudines > Testudinidae > Gopherus > Gopherus flavomarginatus. The sequence continues at coordinate 75,744,062 of NC_066625.1, read as the reverse complement.
TGCAACCGTTGCGGAAGAACCAAATGAGCTATAGCACCTGAACCAGTACATGGTGGTCATCGCTAGATGTCCATTTTAGAGCTAAGTAATTATGAAGTAACTATGGTTAAGAATGTCCTAGTTTTTCTGAAACAAGCTACTACAGTAGTAAGTCCCAAGTAAGATAAAGACCAATTTCTCTGACATGGAAATACTAGTCAAATTAGCGCAGACAGACTAGGAACCTTTCTTCCTCGATTAACACATTTGGATCAAGCTAGTTTTGTCAAGAGTAGGCTCTTTGAAAGTGGATCACACATTCTCTGTTTCTAGAGTATGATGGAGTTCCCTCATTATTGAGAGATGTGCCATGATAGGTCTCTCTCCATGCCAAGAAAGCACTAGAATGAGTGGAATGGAGTTTTTACATACACCGCATTGGGGGGGAAAAAAGCAGGTTTTTGGAGACATTCTTTATCTTGTTCATGATTCATATTCCCGCCCTGGTTCTCTAGTCACTTTAATTGGATACTGAATACCGTTCTATTATGAAGAATGTTATGGGATGTGTGTTACTAATATTTATCCTGAAATAGTTAAACATACAAAGCAATTTTTAAAATACTGCCATGTATATTAAAGGAAATAAAGCATATAAAGCAAAAGTTATTATAAGCACATTCATACATTCCAGAACAATTACCATAATAAATGCTTCAGAAGAAACATTGAGAATATCCAGCAAACTATTTTGGACATTGCAAGGCTACATTTGCCTCTCAAATAAATTACAACATGCCAGAGGTTCTCAAACTGTGGCCCGTGGTCCATGAGTTCCATTCAGGTGGTCTGCAGATAGTTACGTCTGAGGTGCATGCCTGGGCAGCTGCACACAAAAGAATGAGGGGCCACCCACCTAATTAGTGGAGCCATGCAGGGGGTAGGTGGGAGGGGGCAGTGGGATGAGAAGAGAGGGTGGGGGAATTTGGGACATGCAGGGCTGCGATGGCCAGAGAAAGAAATGACTTTCCCCAGCTACAAGGCTTCAGCTGCCAGGAACGGACGGTCCTCTTTCCCTGCCCCAGCTCAGGGGCTGCCACGGTGGGGGAGAGAGGGCACATCCATCACATTAGAAAGGTAAGACTACTGATATTAAAATAGGAGTTGCATGCTTTTATTAGTAGAACAAAAAAACATTATTCTTTTTTATATATAGTGCTTTTATCCAAAGTGCTTTACAATAGTTAGCTAATGGTACAAGCAACATTTGGAAAGATGATCAAGTAGTCCACCGAGACCCTCAGGAATTTTCAAGTGGTCTGCAAAAAAAAAAGTTTGAGAACCACTGCAATATGCTAAAGGTACAAATTCTTGGGAATTAATTTTCCACCTTAGGTGTGGCAGATATCTCAAAACCCAGTATAAAAGGTGAATCTAGCTCTTATAGTAATCAGTGCAGTAATCCTTAATAGTTGAAGGTTTCTCCATTTCTAACATATTTTATATCTCTGCAGATCACTTCTATAGAGATCAAGCACAATATTTTCTTCACTAAACAGCTAAATTGATTCTAAATGCCAGAAAAGAAATATCCTGCCGGTTTCTCTCCCCCTCTCCCTCTCAGAAAGCAAGCTACAACAGTCCAAGTAACAGACATATCCACAGGGACAACTTCCTTAGACATTTTATAAATTATTTCCCTAACACAGTTTAATGTTTGGCTAGTTCCACTAGCTGAGAGTCAAATCTGTTACTCCTCTACAGATTTAAGATCGACAACTATTACATGTGCAACTTGTTTCAAACAGTACAGAAAAAAAAGTACGCTGAGTTTTTATACAGCGTCTCCATATGTTAGGTTGTGGATTTAATTCTCAGGAGCCTCCCAGTTAGAAGCTGATATTAAAACAAGTTTGGAGTTCATATTCAGGGAGGCTACAGATATCCTTATGCCAGCATTTGTAGGGAGCCCGATACAGATTTTCAGATGGTCCTGCCCAACCTTCCCTTTTCTATTGATGATGCTAATTCATTCCTGACATCACGCCACTGACTTGAATGTCAACGGTGTTATATTGGGCTAAATGAATCCCTAGTGTAACTAAACTGGAAGATTCACAATTATATCAGTTTAGTTTTTTAAATAAGAAGTGAAAGTTAAAATCAAAGACCCCAGATTCTCCAGTGAGCCCTATGCATTCAAACCTCCATGTCTGCATTGTCGGGTTACCAGATAGCAACTGTGAAAAAGGGAACAGAAGGTGGGGGGTAATAGGCGCCTATATAAGGAAAAATTCCAAAAAACAGGATTGCCCCTTTAAACAGGGGACATCTGTTCCCCCTACTGCATTGAGACCCTTTCATTTTAATGAGGCTCTGCATTTCTCCTGGAGTGAGCCTGTACAGAGTTTACTGTAGGATTGGAGGCCTAAGACAAGCTGCTGGAGGCAGCAATTTGCTCATGCTTGCAGTCCTTTCCGCTTTCACTTTTTTTAAGTTATGAAAAATCAAAAGCAACTGTTAAAAATCTTTTTTGCTTTTAAATTTTGTGGAAGAATTTAATCATCACGAATATGAGAGTCTAAGAGCAGCGATGGGAGCCAGGCATAGCATGGGAAGATGCTGAGCAAGCTTCCACTACATACAGCTCTGCCAATGTATCTGGCCTGAGATACCCTTGCTATTACAGTCCTGGCTATCTCTTGAGCAGAGACTGCCAAATGCACTATACTATGCCAATTTTTGGTGGTGTGAACAAAGGAGTTCTTGGATGGGTCCAAACTCATTGTCACTTGTGACTTTAGCCTGGCTTTAAATGCTGGTGTCTGAAGGTGAAAGTTTTGAGCAGATGTAACTCTGCCAGCTGGCCCCCAGCATGGGTTCATTCTCTGGTTTTTTAAATAAAAAGGTAAAAATTAAAGTGTTAGAGAAGTGGCTGGTATTAATTGCTGTTGAAGGTCATACCAGTGCTTTGGAGAGGGGTTCGTGAGCAGGCAGAGAGTTTGTTAACAGTCAACTAGACACATAGGACACATTGAAAAGTACACTGAATTGCATCATCATCTTCATTTTCGTAACATCTTTAATGTTTATATTCTAGTAGCTGTGGGGTCTTACCAACGACTGATAAAAACAGAGCTGGAACAAAGCTGAAAAATTCAGATCCAGGTTCCAAACACCTTACGTTTATAACTGCACACAGGGCCGGCCGGCTCCAGATTTTTTGCCACCCCAAGCAGCAAAGGAAAAAAAAGAAAAAGAAAAACCCAATTGAGCTTCCACCGAATTGCCGGCAAAGACAGAAGCGAGGCAGGAGGGGGAAATTGAACTGCTGCTGAAGTTCCATTGCCGACTGAAGCGGAGCAATAGAAGGACCCACCGCCAAATTAGCGCCGGAGATCCAAACGTGCTGCCCCAATGACGGACGGATTGCCGCCCATTTCTATTGGCCGCCACAACACCTGCTTCCTTCGCTGGCGCCTGGAGCCAGCCCTGACTGCACAGCCCCAGGGTCTTGGTTCAGTAAAATGGTCCTATCTCTAAATAATAATCAAGACCTTACACTTATGTGTTGGACTCTTACCTCCTAAATCATCTCTTAAAACCTTTTTCTTCTGCTTGTCCATTAATGACCGGTTACAAATCTGCCTACTTTCACTCTTTGGCTGCAGCGAGCTTTCACTTTCTTGTATTTCCTTTAACTCAATTTTTTATTCATCTAAACTAGACAATAAAACTCCTCAGTGCAGGGATTATGTCAGAGTATGTATTTGCTAAGATCCATGCGCAACTATGGCTCTTCCTACAAAGCCAATACACCACCATTCATCTCAGGACCTCACAGCCATCCTTAAACATTAACTAACTCCCAAATTCTCTATCAGGTGGATGATATAACAATTTGAGAGACTGGTTAACAGAGGGGGAAAAACGCCAGCCATTCTGATTGTCACCTTACACTCCCAGGAGCCTTGACATGTACAATGCATGTAAGAATGAGTATCATCTGTCTGAATGTCATTTTGCAAGTGTAATTGGTTTAAAATTGGAAGTGCTGACTTTCAAATGTATCTGAATATTTGTAAAGAATTTGTTCCTCCAGAACTTGCTGCATGATATAAAAAGATTGTACCATACATACATGCATCCTTTTGTGCTTATTTAAACAAAGATTCAAAACTCAGTTGAAAGGGAAACAATCTGATCATAGGACTTGGAGCCAGAAATTCCAGATTTCTAATCTTGCCTCTGATATCAAAACACCCTGTAAATTGGAGCTGATCAGAACCATAGCCTACACTTTGAGCTGGGGGTGTAACATTCCCACACTATGGCCTCCGATGGATTGCACTCGGGGCAGCTAGCCCCTCCCATCACTCATGCCGCCACAGATCAAGCTAGTGTGGGTATGTCTCTGTGTGCTGGGAATTACACCCCCAGCTGGAAGAAAGAACATAAGAGCAGCCATATTGGGTCAGACCAATGGTCCATGTAGTCCGGTATCCTGTCTTCCAATAGTGGCCAGTGCCAAATGTTTCAGAGAGAATGAACAGAACAGGCCAATTATCGAGTGATCCATCCCTTCCCCCAATCCAAGCTTCTGGCAGTCAGAGGGTTAGAGACATCCAGAGCAGCGCAGACATACTTTTAGTTTCTGCATCTGTAACTAGATGACAATTATACATTTTTATCTACCTTGCAGTCCTGCAGTAAGGATTACTTAATTATCTCTCTAAAGAAATTTGAGTTTAAGAGCTAAGGATTACTAGTAAAAATCTTTAAAATCAAAGAAAAAATAAACAGCATTACTCAGCAGATCTCTCGCTATGACTAAGGAGATTGGCACCCAGCTGAATTAAGCTCTGTCTACACTAGAGAACTTACAGCGGCACACTGTACCAATGCATCTGCACCACTGTAAGGTCTCTCGTGTAGCCACTCTGTGCCAGCGGGAGAGAGCTCTCCCATTGACATAATTAAACCACCCCCAAAGAGTGGCGGTAGTGAGAGAAGCTCTCCTGCCAACATAGAGCTGTGCACACTACCACTTATGCCAGTGTAACTTATGTCACTTATGTTTTTTCACACTCCTGAGCGACATAAGTGTTGCAGAGATAAGTGGTAGTGTAGAAATGGCCTTACTTCTCCTGAACCTTAACTATCTGAGTATTATACACTGTCTTAGTGCCACCTACCAATGCAGGCTGATTTAAAGTATAATAACAAAAGTCAGCAGAAGTAGAAATATCATTATCAAAGTGCAACTGCATCAAAGCAGTTAGAGAGAAATCCTATCAGTTTCCACAGAACCTCACAGAATCTCTGTAGTCCAGATGACAATCTCCTATGGTTTAACTGATAGTACTATAATGGATTAGGGATAAAATTTTCAAAGCCTAAGTGACAAGAGCCCCCTGTTCAAAAATGACATAGGCACTTAGGAGCCATGGAATTTAGGCAGTTGTAAATCTCTTAATTTCAATCATATCATTAACTGTTTTGTTAAGCGTTTTAGCAGAAACATCCAGCTAATATACCCCAAACATTTCCTAACCAAATGCTGTCAAAATGTCCTGCTTACTCTCTAACAACTTGTACAATACAGTTGTATGCTGTATTTCTATACACATTGCAAAACATCGAAGTCCACATCACAATGATCTCACAGCCTAAATACACTATAACAGATACAGCATAGTATTAGAGCACAGTAGAAGTAGAGGAAAGTAGAGTTGCATGTGGTTTTAGTACATATAGGACTTAAGGAACAAGCAGGCTTTAGGAGTGGTTTGGAGGAAGAACGGGAAAGATCTTCCATTGGAGAAAGAATGGGAAAGATTTACTATTTCTATAGTTAGATTGTCATCCTTTGTCTTAAGTGTCAATGCTAGCTTGCCTGTGTTTTTAGAGAAGAGGTCTTGATTACTGCATGTGTGAACAGTTTAGTATTCATGAATACAGCCATAGATTTGTTTTGTTGTGGGGGAAAAAAAAGATTGCAAAAGCTATGCTATTAAATATAGAATGAGAGGGAATACTTAATTCATGCAAGGCATTAGAAAGCTGCCCTCATATATATAACACACACACACAGAGCATACCTATTAAAATTTCACTGAACAATAAACCTGATAAATCTAACTAGTCATTTAAATATGAGTACAGAAAGTTAGCAAAGATTTTCCTTCATTACACACATCTACTGGTAAAGTTCTCTTGGATCAAGCAGAAATGTGTAGCAAACAGATTTTTAAGAGGGCTTTGCAGCCAGAGAACTCTCACGTGGTCACTGTGTCAGAGTGCAGTTACAGACCATTCAAATGTTAACATGTTGGAGAACTGACACTTCAGTACTTATACTGACTACAAAGAACCACGTTATTTTGTCAGCATTAGAACTCTCTGTGTCACAAAGGTAGCAAAGTAAGAAAAGGCTATGAATTTTTCAGTATTATTTCCACTTCAGCATCAATAAATATGGTGATCTTGAAGGACGTTTACTCTGAAATACACATTGCACACACTTTCCTGAGGTTCCATTGTAACGTTCTTTGTCAATAGCATTGAAATGCTAAATATAATTCAGTTTTTGTAAAATATTATTCATAAGAGTATGCAACAGACTTGTGGCTAGGTTAGCTTGTCTTTAAATACAAGAAACTAATCAGGTTACAAGTCATTGCTATTCTATCTCCTATAGATGTGGGAGAGGAATGGGGAATTAGGGGCAAAATGACAATGAGTCTGGTAGAATATTGACCATAGGAAAACTGAATTTAGAATACACGAGGCAGGCAGAAATGGGAGATCTAGGCCAATGAGAAGAGATGGGACCTAAAGAGAGCCTAGGAGATAAGCAGGCTGAGAAACTGTTCAAAATATTGATGGGAAAGATATTTTTACATAAGGTAGAGTTCTTGGTCCAAATTGTCCTCACTGCAGTTAAGCCTAGGCCTGGTGCGAGCAGCCACACTGCAAAGCCATACTAAGTTAGAGTCCTCGCTGATGCTGCACTCACCCATGTGTGCCATTAGGACTTCTAGAGGTGTATCACAGGATTCTTTTCTGCTGCAGTAAGTTGAGCTGCTGTATGATTCTTTCCAGTGAACTGTGGGAGAACTTGTCTGTCTTTCTTCAGGGAGAACATTGGAGGACTGCCTATACCCAAGTGATTTTGCAGTGAGCACACAGGCTAAGTCAGTAGGTTACCAGCCCAAGACAGAGTAAAACCCAGGTTCAGTCCACATGCCTAGAAAGGCCAGCTAGCATGGGATGAAAAGTACCACTAAAAGGTTGGTGAGAGTTTTGTGTGTTGGGCAGCATTCGGCTTTTTTTTTTTTTCTGCTCCACCAGCAACCTCCTCTTCCCCGCATGTGTCCCAATATTTTCTTCCTCTCATCTGGTCACCCTAGGTTTAGGGGCAATGCCCAAGTAACAAATCAGGCTAGCTCAGCAATGAAGACCAAGTCAGTGCAGACTAGCTTGACTGGTGCTCGTGCTCAGAAATTCTAGCCAGAAGTTGGCTGTATATTATAATGATTTACAGTTACATATATAATATTTGACTAATGCCTGTATTTTCTCAGTATGCCAGCACAAAAACTCTGACTTAGCTTAGTACCTTTCACTCCATAAATACAAGCCTGGACTTGTTGAATTAGAGTACCACCTTCACTAGTTCAACCAAGAAAAGGAACAGATACTATCCAGAGTTGGCCAGAGCTATTAGCAAACTAGTGCTGTTCAGAATATATCCCAAGAGAAAGTGATACTTCTCAATTGCTTTGCTGAAATATACTCCCACCTCCATTGCACGTGTCAGCAAACACCATTCTCCCCAATTTCCTTTTTGTGAAACACTACCCTTCATTCTTTGCTACTATAGCTGATGATAATGACAAAAATAATTCAGCCTGATGTGGTCCAATCTCAGTTAAGCACAGTGCCCCCACTTTAAAAGAACACACAATAAAATTCTGATGTAATGAATAGGAAAATTGCAGCACAGGTGTCAAATATCCTATGACTAAAATAGGTATATCCTTGAAAAACTAATTGCTTTTCTTGTGGTTCTGTGCCCTAGACAAGTCAGGACCCGCTCTGTAGCCCTGATCACTGTGTTGACAGCAGGAAGAGTGATGAATCAGAAAGTCTCCCACTTGCTCTGGCTGAGCAGGTTCTACTGTCCCACCCATCCATCAAGGTGACAGCTAAAGAAATTCTGTAAACATTTATCTACAGGGCACTAAGCGGGCAGAAGGCAAAGCATATATCCCACAAGCTGAAAGGGAAGATAACCATAGAAGAACATTAGACCATTTACTTTTCCAGAGGTAAATCGGTAAATCCTATTTGGCTCAACTGGCTATGCAAGTGAGAAAATATATTCAAAATAAAAAGCAATGGAACTACAACTGTGAAAATGACAGTAATTTAATAATGTCTCCAGAAAAGTCTCTCTTTATTTTTGGGGAGGAAACATAAAGCGAGGAATAAGGAAAGTATTTTTGTTTATTTCAAAAGTGTCTAGGCGTTGTGTCTATATAAAGAGGAAAAGGATAAAAAGTCTTAATACAAGTTGGTTCCAGAATACTGATGGCTGAAGCTTTTTAAAATGAGCTTGATTGACAATAAGATTTAACTGTCTCCTCCAATTTTTCAACCCTATAAATAAAAAGATATGCCTCATTTATTTTACTGAGAGGTATGACATGTGCCTTTCTATATATACTCTTTCCTAAATGGACATAGACAGCATGTGTGTATCTTACTGGTCAGATTACACTCTAGTTAATGTAACTGAATGTAATAATAAACTTTTCCCAGTTTAATAATAAAGCACCTTTATATTCAACATTTGAAGATCAAATAAAACTGACACTTTTTTTTTTATATGGGGGAAATGCCTTGTTATAACAAGCAGGAACGATATATTTTAAAGGTCAGCTGTAGTCAAGATTGTGAGTTGGGGAGAAAGAGTTTAAGACCACAACAATAACATTTCTGCTACTTCCTTCTTTTACTTTTCCTGTTGCGAATGTATAGGATTAACACTTCCAGTGGTTTACAACAATCAATGTAGTAACATTTTTAAAAAAATACACCACTGAGTATTTAACTTGCAAATTTCATATATCATACATAGACTCATAGAAGTGTAGGACTGGCAGGGACCTCAATAGATCATCTAGTCCAGTCTCCTGCACTCAAGGAGGACTATCTAATAACTAGACCATCCCTGATAGGTGTTTTTTTAACCTGTTCTTAAAACCCTCCAATGATTGAGATTCCACAACCTCCCTAGGCAATTTGTTCCAGTGCTTAACTACCCTATAGTTATGAAGTTTTTCCTAATGTCCAACCTAAACCTCCCTTGCCACAATTTAACCCCATTGCTTCTTGCCCTATCATAGGTCATGTCTTCTAAACCCCTTAAACATACTAAGTGTACATCTACACAGCCAGGCAGCTGTGAGTCTGAAAGCCCAGGCAACAGACTTGGGCTGGTGGGGTTGAGCTATCGTGCTGATAACAGCCATGTAGATGTTGCAGCTCAGGCTGGACCTCAGGGTCTGAAACCCACCCACTCACTAGTCTTCAGAGCAGGTACTCCTATTCTAAATGAAACCCTCTACATGTCATACATTTTAAGCACAGGCAGGATAATTTCAACTGAACAACTTAGGTTGAACAAACAAGAGTCAACTTTAATTTTTTTTCTTCCATACTTTCATGAGTTTTCTTACTCTAAAGAGATCAAGACTGCAATTCAAGTGCCAGAATTGCTTTATTAACTTTACTTTGTAACTGAACATCTTGCTTTCCTTAATCAATTATTTAATTAACAGAATTCTAATCCTAACAAAATCTCTCATATCATTTTAACAACTCACCTGTAGGGTTTGGTAGCATGTTCACATGCTTTGTTATGGAAACACCATAAGAATATCACCAGAAATGTCAGATCAACATTGACTTTCTGAAATAGCCTTTCTGGAAATAAATATTACAATTCATTTTTAAGTACCTTGCTTCCAAATTAACTCTTCACAAAAAACTTTCTGTTGCTCAATTTTCTTGTTTCCTCTCTAGTTTTGCATCACAGACCAGGCATCTGAACACAGATTTTCCTACACCCTTTTGTCCAAACAGGGATGCAGACCAAGATATGCTACATCTCCCATAGACAATGAATTGTGCCTATAGCTGCAAAACTCCCATTGACTTCAATGGTAGCAGTACCAGGCCCTGAAACATGGGTCATTCCATCATTTTCCATCAGTACAATAACTGCAATAACTTTATGAACATCTGAATATCAAGGGACCAGTGTCACATGGTTGGCTTGGATAGGGAGGAGAACCATGAATAACCCAGGAACTTTAGGGGAAAAAAAATCACAGTGACAAATTTGAATCCTAGTGGTTGGTTTACATTTCCCTGGATATCTTTGTAAAGAAAATTATTTTTTAAAAATAAGTGCGGGCATAGTTTCACCTACACAGACAAGGAAGTAAAGCTGTAGAGAATATAAGCTCTTCTTCAGAAAGGCAATTATTGCCCTCTCTGCCCGAATCCCTCTAAAAAAACCAAATGTTGCTGACCTCATTTACCTTGGTAATTTGCTCTGAAAAAAGGAAGCAGTAAATCAGAATGTTGTGAACGTAACCCATTAAAATGTCCTAAGCTTTTCTGGGTCAAACTTCGGTGAATTAAACTGACTGATTTCCATCCTCAAACTCAGTGTTACTGTTGAAATTAAGGGTTATGTACTAGGAACTGATAATAAAATATTTATTAAGGCTAAGAACTACTGCCATATAAAAACATTCGGGTTAAGAAGAGGGTTTGACCGGGAAGAAGGGCAATCAAAAAGTGCAGTGGCATTTGATAGACGATGTAAAGAATAGACCTCTCTTTAATAGTGCTTAAACTGTCTACTCCAAGGCACAATGCTGGCGTTGTTCTTGCTTGGCTGACCATATGGAAATTAAGCTTTCCCCTGCTCTTCGCTGCTGTTTTCCTAATGTTGTCTTCTGAGCCATTTAATTACATTCTGTCATAAAACTTGGGGCTCAGCCTGACAGGAACAATGATCACCTAACTGCTATTGTGATCACCACTGCACTTGTATAGGCAATGGAGGTGAAAACCTTTAGACTTCAGAAAGAGAAGAAGAAATGCATTTCATCTGTCACATTACAGTGCTTCTTCTAAGCCCAAACAATTACAAATGTACAGGCCCTCTGATGCTGCCATATTCACAATAAGGCCCATTCATGCAAACTTTGCTGAGGCAAGTTAGGGCAGAAGGGTCAGAGGGCTATGAACTTTGATCTATGGTTTCGAATTTGGCAGGCCTTAAAAAAACTCCTGCTTCAGTAAGTTTCTTGATTAACCTAATAAGAATTACACAAGAAGTGCTGTGATCTTAGCACTGCATCGGATTAGCTGCCTAGACGGTGTTCTGTGAAGCCTAAAAATCTCATCAAGAAGTATAATGAGAAATAGACAATGGAAGTGTTGAAGAAAAAGGTCTCAAGTTTGTGTTTTAATTATGCAGGCAAGGATTTGAAATTAAAGTTACCTGGGAAGCTGCCTCTTTTGAACAATCAGACCATTGTCTGTGGAAACATTTATAACTTTGAGGCAAATAAAGTAAAAGCTCAAAAGTGTTTTTATTATGATTCCGCAGTAATCCAGAAAGAATTCCACCTTCTGCCATCTCCCAGCCAAAGCAGATACTAATACTGTGATGCTGCATTCCATATTCTTCATGAAACTATGGTTATGTTATGGATATGTCATAACTGAAATATACTTTATGCAAGATGGCTCATGAAAGATATCCTTGGAAAGGTTAAAATTTACTGAATGTGTTTATCCAATTTGTATGCATGTATCATTTTTGTATCCGAAGCTGGGAATATTGACCATGCCTCTGTAGTTCAAATGTGCTACGCTGAATGAGGCCAAACAGTGTTAGTGGCTTGTTGAAGAAATGCACACAACCATAAGGATTACCCCTGGAATTGTGTGCAACTGAAACCTCTCCGAGATAGCTCTACACAATGGGAACTGTTTGACACAGATCACAGCAAAACAACAACAACAAAAAAACACATTCCAGTAAGTGAGGGGAAGATATGAAAGAGGGACAATGACAACATGAGGGGTTCTCACTCTCCCTACAACAACACACCTGAAAACACCAGAGGAACAAAGACTGAGCTATGAGTAGTGATGTCCCAGGCTAAGATCTTTAGCCTGTGTAAGAAAACCTGGGAAAGGCAAGGCAAATTGTTCAGTAAAAATCTGCCCACCCCTTTATCACTCAGGATGAGAATTTGTTAATTTGTATCCTACCCATCTAGTGTGTTAAGATCAGTCTACGGCTTTTGTTTATTTACTAAGGTAATCTGCTTTGTTCTGTTTGCTACCCCTTTTACCACTTAAAATCTGCCTTTTATAGTTAATAAAATTTGTTATGTTTATTATTAAACCAGTTTCTGTAATTTCTAACTGAGTGCTGGGGGAATGGGGGGCGGGGGTGTGGAGAAGTTGTGCATACCTTCCTGCACATTGAGGGAGGAGGAGAAATTCATAATATATCTTTGGGTCTACACTCCAAGGGAAGTGGACACCTGTGTGCTGGGGCAAGTCCCTTAAGCTGAGTCTTCCCAGAGCTGAACTGCAGCTGGGTGTAGCCTTGCCTGGGTGTGTGCTGGAGGAGCCTTTAATGGCCTGGCTCAGCAAGACAGGTTAAAGGGGGCCTATGCTGGCACTACAGGTAGACTTAGTGGTATTTCAGCATGTCAGGTGTCATCTCAAGAGGTCCAACCCATCACAAATACTGATATTCATATTCATCACAAACAACATGAAGTTTTTGCTCAACATGAAATGCCACCATAGAATTGACTAGGCACGAAAAAAATCTGAAACTATGTTATTAAAAATGGGTAACAGGGGGTGAGGTGGGAATTATCTGAAATGTATTAAATGCAAAGACCTAGTGTATTAATTACCATTTGGGGCCATTAGCTTATCAAGAACACTGTCTGTTTTATTAAAAGTTTAGTATGTTACAGCGTTAGTGTATCACATCACATGATAGGGTTCATTTACAAGACTAATCAAAGATAGTTCTTCAGAGTATAAGGATTATTCTTTTAACAGGGATGTGTTTTGAAGGTCTTCACTATTTATATAACCAGAGAACTGAGGAGCCATAGGAAATCCATTCTTTGAAATGGTTTATTACAGCAGGTCTTCATTTCAATAAACTAGATTTAACTACAATGAAATGATTAACACAAACAGCAAGTGTGTGTTTTTTCCTCTTCTCTAGGAGATTTTCAGACTAAGAATGAAACAAGTGATCACTTTGGGCCCCTTGCATAGCAATCTACACTATTCAGCCAATAAGCTATGCTGATGAAAGGCAAGAGAGTCTCATACAACTCATCACCTGCGATGTGAAGCTTAAAATGAGGGAAGGAGGTGGCTCTAAAGGGAAGCACACTGAAAACAGTGTGAATCCTCCAGCCCACTTAGAGCCCAATAAAGCACTCATGAAGTTGAAAGGTACAATGTCAAAAAAGACAATGGAAACAGAAGCAGGCCTCACTACATGCTTAGGGTATGTTTACACTTGAAACACTACAGCTGAGCAGATGTACTGCTGAAGCACTTCAGTGTAGACACCACCTATGCCAATGGAAGGGGTTCTCCCGTTGGCGTAAGTTATCCACCCCCTCTAGGGGTGGTAGCTAAGTAAACAGGAGAATTCCTCTGTTGACCTACTACAGTCTACACCGGGGGTTAGGTCACCGTAGCTATGTCCCTGAGGGGTGTGGACTTTTCACACCCCTGAGAGACTTAGCAATTCCAATGTAAGTTCCTAGCATAGGCCAGGCCTTAGTAGGGAAAAAACCCACATATGAATGTGAACATTTACAATAATAAAGTCTATGACCCCATATCTGCTAGGTGCTGTGCTCCTTCAATGGGAGGCAAGGATATACAGTACCTTCCAGGAGGCACTCCATAGCTTACAGGATCAGGCCCAATGATTACATATGTGCTAGTGCTAGTAAAACCTCTGAGCACTGCACAGGCAGAGTCATAGACCGAATTTTTTTTAAAAAGGACAGAGGGTGTATGTGTAAAGTCTGCATGATACACCCACTGCAAAAATCCCTGTACAGCCAGGACTATGGCAGTCATGTTAGTCATCATGCTAATCCCTAGCTACAAGTGATGATAGACCTTTAATATATTGCATTCAATTTTATAGCATCAATGGCAAAATACTTCCCAGGATATAGTCCAAATTTTTTTGTTTGAAAAGCAAAGGTCATTCGTGGGTGAACGGCATAGCTATGGCTAGTGCTACTCCCACCGGACAGAGAGCTTAGCTCCAGCAACACTGAGAATTACACATTTTAACTCCACTCCTTCCTACGAACCTGTAGCTATCAAATCTTCCTATGCTACATGAAAGGAGGGCCTGACCTTTCTTATATTAACAGAAATTCAGTATTATTTGTTAGGATCCATGCTGAAAGGTATAAATATCCCCCGTAAGAAAAGTGGAATTTTAAGGCTCCAGCATTGTAGCTCTCACTATCTTTATTATTTGTATTGCCATAGTGCACAGGAGCCCTAGTCATAGACCAAAATCCCATTGTGGTAGGTGTGGTACAAACAGAACAAAAAGACAGTCCCTGACCAAAAGAGTTTACAGTCTAGATATAAGACAACAAATGGATATAGACTGACAGGATTATGATGTTTTGGGGTATCCGATGAATTCTGGTTGATACTATAAAGATGCTATTGTGTACGTGGATTTCACTTTTGCAGGTAAGGCTATGTCACATCTTCCTCAGACAGAGGATAATGGGGAGTACTTAATGACGGTTTCTTGACCGTTCTATAGTTATACTAAGGAGGGTTGGGAAACTATTTTGGCCAAGCTGGCCTGCAGGGAACAGATATGAAAAGTGGGGAAATCCACAGAACAAAGACACCAAGGTGTTATTGCTAATCTTTCGAAAACACAAAAGGCTGGACGGGTCAGGGAATAGTCCCAGAGAAACATACAGGAAGTTCTGGGCAGGAGAGAGGAAGGAGATGGACAGGCCAGGATCAGAAGAAGCAACATGACCTAGGGAGGCTTCATGATTTGGAAGAGGAGTCATGCAGCAGTAGGGGCAGGATCCTGGATTCCACCAAGGAACCTGACCCCCGCTTCCAGCCCAAAGAACATTCTGAGTGGTGAGGAAACAGGGAGGGATGTGTGTGCAGTGGTTTGTTAGTTTTGAACGGCTCTGTGTATTCATGATGAATGATGAAGTAAAGAGGAATGATTTGTTAGAATTCTGTGTGAAGTGTCTATGTGTTATATGCTACCCCTACCACATGTCTCCTTAAAGGGGGAAACCAGAAGGCTAACACCTTTGGGTGCACAAGGGTATCTTGGGGGTCAGAGCTGGTTCCAGGAACCCAAGACAATTGGGCTGCGGGGCTCCATTTCCATGAAGAGGCAACAGACTGAGGGTCAGTACCCAGGAACTGTGCCAGGGAAGCCAAGGGAGGAAACAGTGTTGCAGCCTATTGAGACCCAAGAGAAGCTTACAATACACAGGGGATTCAGTGTCTAGATCCCCCCTGAAGCAACCTAGTGATCTGTCAGTAGGGGGAGCCCTAACAGATCAGTGACAGAGGAGTCCAATGAGTCAATATCTGGCAGCATGGTGGGTAGTGGTCCTAACACAACAGCAGCCTAGTGATTGCTAAGTTTTTTGTAGGCATCATGGAAAAGGAGTGTTTTGAAGGAGGATAACGAGATCACATTGAAGATGTTTACAGGGAGCTCCTCCGAAGCACGAGGTGCTTGTCTGAAAATTTAACAAGTGAGTGATGGAGGCTGGCAGCACTGGTCAATCAGAGGCTGGAAATGACCTCTCAGTAATGAATGAGAGATGATAGATGGGGGGGATAGGCTGTGAAGGTGTAGACAAGTAGGTTATGTTTAATGTGACCCAGAAAGGGGAGCCAGTGAAGGGAAGCAGAGTGGGGTGACATGGCCAAAGCGGCAGGCTAGGAAAAATTGGAATGCTTTTTAGCAGCATTCAGAATGAATATGAGCAGAATTGTTCTCCCTGTCCACTGGTGATAGGACAAGTAGTAATAAGATTTAGGTTAGATATCAGAAAACATCTCTTACTACAAAGATAGTTAAGTCATGGAACAGGCTTCCAAGGGAGGTTGTGGAATTCCTGTCATTGGATTTTTAAAGAACAGGTAAGACAAACACCTGTCAGGGATGGTCTAGGTATACTTAGTCCCGCCATAGCACAGGGAGTTCGACTAGATGACCTATCAACGTCCCTTCCAGCCCTACATTTCTGTGATTCTATGACAGGCTGGATGTGAGCAGCTAGAGAGAAATCAGATTTGAAGATGACAGCCAGATTTAGGAAGAATGATGGTGTTGCCCAGAGTGACTGATGAAAGTAGGCAGCAGGGAGGGCCTAGGGTGGGGAAGGAAGGGAGAGAGACCATAAGCTCTGGTTTAGCTATGTTGAGCTGATGCCTAGACATCCATGGGGAGATATCAGACAGGTTGAGATTTCAATTTGGACAGAAGGAGACAGGTCTGAAGCAAAGAGGTAGATCTGTGAGTTGTCAACATAGAGAATTGAATGTGGGTTGTCAGATGAGATTACATAGAGATAAGGTGTAGAGGGAGAAGGGAAGGGGACAAAGTCAGAGCCCTGTGAGACCCTGTCACAGTGGGAGCCTCTGCAGCACACCCCTTTATGGCCCCACTGGTGCGCTGACACTCAGCGCCCGCTCAGGTTCTTTCAATCAATCACCAGACTTTGGGTTGGGTTGGAAACCTGCACCCCATTTGTGGGATCTGATTTATTAAGTTCTTCTCCAAAGTGTGACTTACTTTGTTAGTTGCCCCACCATGCTTTGGGTCCCTGTAAAAATTCTGGTTGGCTAATTCTCTTGGTTCAGGAGATCCCTCAGCCCCCTTCCTGGAGCTGGGATTGCGCTTCAAATGGTCACTCCCTCAAAACAGGAGTCACCCCCAATGTTCCTTCTAAATTTTTGCTTCCATGTGTAGAAGGAATTTTGTTATGTGCACCAATATGGAGGTGATGTGTGGTGGGGTTGGGACTGAGGGCTTTGGAGTGTTGGATGGGGCTCAGGGTTGGGGCAGAGGGTAGGGGGGTGAGGGCTCTAGCTGGGGTGCTGGCTCTGGGATAGAGCCAGGGATGAGGCGCTTGGAGTGTAGGCTGCTCCGGTGCTGCGGTGGGGAGAGAGAATTCTCCCCAGCCCTCTCTTGCCGCAACAGTCTGGGCTAGGGGAAAGGCGCCTCTCCCTGCTGCATGCCTGTGTGGCCATGCAGCTTAGAGGGAACTTAGGTCACCCCCCCACCCCCAGTTCTCCTCTTTGAAACCAGATCATGAGTTAACCAGTTCCCATCTCTCTTTATGGTAGGATCCCCAGCCCTCCTCCTGGAGCTGGGTATACATCAATGAAACAGACACTCTGTCTCTCATTATGGCAGGTGCTCCCAGCTGTCTACCTTGGGGCCAGGTTATAATTTAGCCAGTTGTAAATCCTTAGCCACTTCTCCCGCAGGTGTCCCCTTTGCCCTCAATTAATCCTCAGGTTAGGAGGATCCAACAGGTAACCTTTTATTGCTGGTGTCTGCCCTGTATGAGGGAGGGAGCAGCTTTTATGTTGATCTTCTCTCAGCTCAGTTGGTTGGGGGAAAGGGGGGCCTTGCCCTGCCCTCTCTGAAATGCTTCCAGCCCTGGGCTCTGTGTCATTATCAGGATTTCCCCCCAATCACCACTCAGTCCAAGGACCACATCATCCCTATCAATAACCTCTAGTACACACACACACACACACACACACACACACACACACACACACCATCTTTCAAACCTTAAACGGCCAAGCCCCATGATGGGGTGGGCTGACCACAAGGCACCACTACCCTTCAGAGGGAAGACTATCCTGTCACATCACAAACCCTCACAGAAAGTTGGAAGAAGGATGGAGAGGAATACTAAGGAGTGATTAGAGGAGTAAGAGGAAACACAGGAGATGGGAGTCATGGGAGCCCCAGAGGAAAAGTTTTCAAAAACAGGAGAAAGATCAATGGTGTCCAAGATGACCAACAGGTCAAGAAGGATGAGGATGGAGTACAGGTTCTGAGCTCTAGCTAAGATGAGATCATTACAGATTCTGTCAAGAGTGGTTTCATGGAGGCCAAGGAGTGGAAGCTGGATTGGAAAGTGTCTCGGATGGAACTGGAGGAGAGCAACTTCAGAAAAGTATTTTAACTGGGTTGAATGAGCAAAGCCATGAAAGGAAGAAGAGATATGGTAATTGGATAGGCAAGCGGAGCAAGGGTGGGTTTTTTTCAGATGGGAGAGACTGAAATATGCTTGTAGTGTGAGGGGAAGAGCTAGAGGAGATTGAAAGTTTGGGAAAATAATGGAAGTGGAGAGAGTTGGCTCAAAGGAAATCTGGAGGTAGGATGGGATGGGGTCACTGGGGCAAGTGGAAGGATGAGAGGAGGAGAACAGATGACTTACTTTTGCAACTGCAACGGGGAAGAAGGAAGACAAAGGGGAGAGGAAAGGGAAGCCAAGAGAGATGGAGAAGGTCACATCAAATTTTATCAGTTTCTCTAAGAAGAAACTGTTGATACGATATATGTAGACCAAGATTTTCCAACTTCAGTGCTTGAAGTTAGGTTGCAAAGGTAAATAAGTGGCCTAATTTTCAGAGGCGTAGAGTCAGTTGGAGCTGCAGGTACTCAGCACTTTTCAAAATCAGGTCACATATTAAGGTGCTTAATTATAGATTAACATTCAATTTTAGGTACCAATATCTGAAAAGTTGGCTGTGACTTTTATCTGATTAAAATATGACCATATAGAGCATTGTTGCAAACACTGTTATATATTTGCAGCAAATCTCATACAAAGGTTGTCAAGTGAGGTATCTATGAAAAGATTATGATTTGATGGTTATGATTATGCTATCTGTATGCATGTATCATTTTTGTATTTGAAGTTTAAGTATTGGCTCTCTACTTGGATTTCAAACGTTGACACCTGGGGTACCACCCACAAAGTAACTAGCCAGCACATCTTGGAGGGACTACTCAAATTAAGTGACTCATCAAGAAACACTTGGTTGACAATGGACTATGGGAGATGCCCATCTACACTGAGTGGACTGTCATGTAAACGTGCTGTCTGAAGGGTAGGTAATGGTTTCCTGCAATACTGAGCGAAATTGGACATAAACATGTGACTTGTCCATGTGACTCCAAACACCATCTTGTTGCTGTGATTTTCCACAGTAAGAACAATGGGATGCCCTCCACATTGCAAAAGCTATAAAAGGCCCTGGAAACACCTCCATTTTGTCTTCAATCCTGCTTCTTACCTCTAGAGAAACTTTGCTACAAACTGAAGCTCTGATCAAAGGACTGAATGACCTATATCCACGCTGTGGATAAACTCCAGAGACTTTATTTAAGCCAGCAGTTTATTCCGTCACCTGAACAAAGAACTTTGCCATTATTGTATGTAATTGATTCCTTTAACCAATTTTAACTCTCACCTTTCTTTCTTTTTATGAATAAACCTTTAGATTTAAAATACTAAAAGATTGGCATCAGTGTGATTTCTTGGTAAGATCTAAATTATACATTGACCTGGGTGTGTGGCTGGTCTTTTGGGATCAGAAGAACCTTTTATGTGATTAGACTGGTGTAAAGAACCCCTCATCTCTGAATCCAGTGTTTTTGGTGGTAATATAAGAACTGGAATGTCTGAGGAAACTGCCTTTATGTCTTCTTGCTAGCCAGTGTGCTGAAACAGGAGTTTACTTTTGTTGCTGGTTTGGTATATCCTATGGGGGGGTTAGCCACCAGTCTTGGGATGTATCTGCCCTATTTCCCAGCAGTTCGTCCTGAATTTGGCATCTTCAGTTGTGACTCAAGGCACTGTTGTGACTTGAGGCACTGTTACATCTGCCAATGTGTTTTTCCTCCATTACTCTGTCATATCCCCTAACGCAGGGGTGGCCAATCTGTGGCTACGGAGCAACATGTGGCTCTTCAGAAGTTAATATGCGTCTCCTTATATAGGCACCAACTCTGGGGCTGGCTACAGGTGCCAACTTTCAGCTCAACCCCTGGCTCTGCCACAAGCCCTGTCCCCATTTCCCACCCACTCCCCATAGCCTGTCATGCCCTCGCTCCTCCCCCTCCCTTTCAGAGTCTCCTGCATGCCACAAAACAGCTGAATGGGAGGTGCGGGGAGCGAGGGGAAGATGCTGATTGGCGGGGCTGCTGGTGGGTGGGAGAAGCTGCTGACATATTACTGTGGCTCTTTGGCAGTGTACACTGGTAAATTCTGGCTCCTTCTCAGGCTCAGGTTGGCCACCCCTACCCTAATGGTTTAAAGCAAGGAGAGAAAAGCACCTTCAAGAGATATTTCAAGTAGAGAAAATTGAAACATGGCATCAAGGGAAGCAGATTGACTCAACTTGATGAACTTGCTGGGAATCTATTTAAATATACAAGCTGCACTAATTATCTTCAGTTAACCAAACATCATGGAATAAGCTTACCCATCATTTGTGCTCTTTATCTTACATGTTTTTATTACCATTACAAGAACATTTTTCCAATCAAACATGTTAACTGCAAAATTAAAATGTAACATGAGCAAACTATACTTTGAATTCTCTATAGGAGAAAGCCCTGGAAGAAAGTGAGTGCTAATGAAACCAAAAAGGCACTTGGAAAGGATATGAGATATCTGGGTAATGGAATAGATGCAGTTCTGATTCCAGCCCTCTCCTTGCTGTGTATGATAATAGAAAGCAGAGGGCTGAGCTAATATAGTTACAAACAAGATAGTCTGAGTCAGGGCCTGGATGACAGTAATAGAATATATGGCTAGTCATTTGTGACAAGGGAGAAGACCTAAGACATTTAAGGAGGAGTGCAGGCAGACTCAGATGTTCAGCTGCCAACGCTATGGATCACATAAGCTTCAAAAAATTCTAAAAACATTGCCATTGCCGCAAAAGACATGAAAAGTAGCTCTTTATAAAGCTTCCCTCTCTCATAGACTCATAGGTCAGAAGGGACCAATCTGATCATCTAGTCTGACCTCCTGCACAAGGCAGGCCACAGAACCCCACCCATCCAATTTTATAACAACCCCTATCCCAGGACCGAGTTATTGAAATCCTCAAAAATGGTTTGAAGACCTCAAGCTGCAGAGACACCACCAGCAAGCGACCCATGCCCCACGCTGCAGGGGAAGGCGAAAAACCTCCAGGGCACCTGCCAATCCGCCCTGGAGGAAAATTCCTTCCTGACCCCAAATATGGCGATCAGCTAAACCCTGAGCATGTGGGCAAGAGTCACCAGCTAGCACCCAAGAAGGAATTCTCCGCAGCAACTCAGTACCCATCGCATGCAACATCTCCCCGCAGACCATTGAGCAGACCTGTCTGGTGGTAATTCAAGATCAATTGCCCAAATTAACGATCCTATCATAACATCCCCTCCATATACTTATCAAGCTTTGTCTTAAAGCCAGGAAAGTCTTTTGCCCCTACTACTTCCCTCGGAAGGCTATTCCAGAACTTCACTCCCCTAATGGTCAGAAACCTTCGTCTAATTTCAAGTCTAAACTTCCTAATATCCAGTTTATACCCATTCGTCCTCGTGGCTACATTAGTACTAAACTTAAATAATTCCTCTCCCTCCCTAACGTTAACTCCCTTGATATATTTATATAGGGCGAGCATATCCCCCCTCAGCCTTCTTTTGGCCAGGCTAAACAAGCCAAGCTCTTTGAGTCTCCTTTCATAAGGCAGTTTTTCCATTCCTCGGATCATCCTCGTAGCCCGTCTCTGAACCTGTTCCAGTTTGAATTCATCCTTCTTGAACATGGGACACCAGAACTGCACACAGTATTCCAGATGGGGTCTCACCAACGCCGTATACAACGGTACTAACACATCCTTATCCTTGCAGGAAATACCCCGCCTGATGCATCCCAAAATCGCATTTGCTTTTTTAACAGCCGTATCACATTGGCGACTCATAGTCATCCTGCTATCAACCAGTACCCCAAGGTCCTTCTCTTCCTCCGTCGCTTCCAACTGATGCGCCCCCAACGTATATCCAAAATTCTTATTATTAATTCCTAAATGCATGACCTTGCACTTTTCACTATTGTATTTCATCCTATTTCTATTACTCCAGTTTACAAGGTGGTTCAGATCTTCCTGAATAGCATCCCTGTCCTTCTCCGTGTTAGCAATACCCCCAGCTTCGTGTCATCCGCAAACTTTATTAGCACATTCCCGCTCTTTGTGCCAAGGTCAGTAATAAAAAGGTTAAATAAGATCGGTCCCAAAACCGATTCTTGAGGGACTCCACTGGTGACCTCCTTCCAGTCCGACAGTTCACCTTTCAATATGACCCTCTGGAGTCTCCCCTTTAACCAGTTCCTTATCTCTCTTTGCCTTGTTGGAACGCTAGTGCTTCTATTCCCCTCAGAGACATAAACTGTGCTTACCTCTCTCTGGCCATGGAAGGCTTAGACATAGCGAGGGCTATGCAACTCCACTATACGGACTTGAGGAACTGACAGGACTTGAAAGTCGCACAAGTAGCATACACACCTGCATATTGCTGCCTACTAGCATATAAGGTCCAAGTGGAAATAAAGAACAAGGGATTTTGCTTTTAGTGCTAAAGATCCAAAGTTAAATTCCCACTGATGGCCATGATCTGGCAATGAAAATTGCATAGGTGGGGCCTGTGAGAGTAGGTAGGCATGTTTCATGACAAAATGTCACCTCAGATGGGATTTGAACTTGTGTCAACCTCAGACAGCTGGGACAAACTTGTCTAATGGGGTAGTATGTAATAAAACTGACTTACTGTGTTTGATCATGACTCCCCCTAGTGCAGGGGTCGGCAACCTTTCAGAAGTGGTGTGCTGAGTCTTCATTTATTCACTCTAATTTAAGGTTTTGCGTGCCAGTAATACATTTAAAAGTTTTTTAGAAGGTCTCTCTCTGTCTATATTATATAACTAAACTATTGTCATAGGTAAAGTAAACAAGGTTTTCAAAACGTTTAAGAAGCTTCATTTAAAATTAAATTAAAATGCTGTTTTTATGCCACCAGCCCGCTCAGTCCATTGCCAGCCTGGGGTTCCATTCACCTAAACCAGCAGCAGGCTGAGTGCAACCGGCGGCCGGGACCCCAGCTGGCAAGGGGCCAGCAGCCAGAACCTGGAGCCAGCAGCGGGCTGAGCGAGGTCGGCAGCTGGGACCCCAGAGTCCAGCAGGCAGCGAGTCACAGCCCCCAGGCTCGGGTTTGGGCTGTGGGACATGGCCTGCCCCAGTACAGAGCTGAGCTCATCCTAGCACCAAGGCTTCAACGTTGGGGCAGCCTGCCTGAGTCCAGGGAGTGGGGCTGGCCATTCTGAGGGTGGGCGGGTGCATCCTGGGACCCAGGACCCTTCCCCACTTACAGGCCTTGTGGGCACTGCAACTCCTGTGGGGCCGGGTCCCTCTTCCTGCCCCTGCTGGCGAGGCCACTCAGACTCTGCAGACGCCAGGTAGCAATATGGACATGCTAACTCGGAAACACAGCCTCCAGCCAGAAGTGACGGAGGTCAGGAAAGCATGTGCAAATGCCGGCGGGAGGAGCAGAGAAGAGCGGGCCGGGACGGGCCGGGACGGGCCAGGCAGGATTTTTAATGGCACGCTGCTGCCTGCCAGAGTCCTGGCCGCCCATCCCACTCAGCCTGCTGCAGCATGGGTTCAACAATGGGCTGAGTGTGGCCAGGACCCCAGCAGGCAGCAGCGTGCCATTAAAAATTGGCTCACGTGCCATCTTTGGCACACGTGCCATAGGTTGCTAACCTCTGCTCTAGTGGTTGGTGCTATACAGCCTATTATTTTCTCTGAGCTAAGGGACTAGATAGGGATATATACTTCTGGAGCCGAATGGTCCACAGTTTGAGCCTCACTGATTATCATGGTGCCAATATGCTCAGCGGCTAGTGTGTGTTACATTTGTGAAGCCAGTTTGAGGAATTAAAGTGATAGCATTTGCTAAGAGTTTGGCAGCCTAATGAGGT
Organism: Gopherus flavomarginatus; assembly: GCF_025201925.1. Classification (NCBI taxonomy): domain Eukaryota; kingdom Metazoa; phylum Chordata; order Testudines; family Testudinidae; genus Gopherus; species Gopherus flavomarginatus. The sequence goes on along the minus strand of NC_066625.1, from coordinate 75,719,850 downwards.
TCTACCCACTACATGGATATTCTCCCTACTCAGGCTGTCCGTGCACAGGCTGCTGCTTTCCCTTATAGCAAGGGAAGGTCAGGGGCTCTAGTTCTCAGATTGTTGCTAGGACAATTAACATGAGGGAAATTGTTTCAATATGATATTTACACACCCATAGAATCATCTTTCCCCAACCCCCCAGTGTAGACTTAACACTAGAGAGAATGGAGAGAATTATGGAGTGCAATAAAACTGCACTGAGTCAGCTCTTTACTGCAGTTTTGCCAAATCCTACAATAATCTGCAAATTTTATGATCTCAACCTTTAAAAAGAATTAAGTTCTTTTTCCAATGCAAAGATACAGTCTCAGTGTAAACTGACTGACAACTATCTCCACCCAAACAGGAACAGGAGAAAATGTGTAAACTTAACCCATAGCCTAACTGGGAACATTTGAATGCTAGCAATTAAGCACAGGATTTTTTTTTAATCTTTTGTTTTTACATAAACCAGGAGATTAAATATAAAAAGCTAAGGCCCCAATTCCCACATGGCTCTTATTGAAGGATTGGGTCCTATGACAACTTGATTTTAAAGCAGCAGAGAGCTGTGCAAAACTTTTGATGAAACTGGACAGACAGACACGAAGGTGAGGGAGCCCTGCCACAACCAAGAATGGTCTAAAAATTGGCAACAGTAGTGGATGAGAGTGACAGAGAGGCACAGTAACGTCACAAAAACCTAGTTCCCAGGCTTTGCTAGCTTCTTTTAGACTGACATTTTTGCAATGATTAAATAACCATCTGGTGTGTGATGATTGTTTTGCATGATGACTACAGGATACACTAAATTTTGCATGGGCTCTTAAGAAATGTTTCTATGAAAAGGCTATGCTTAGACACCTTTATCATGCAATATGCAACTTCCAGGAAGGAGCATATACATCTATCAAGCACTTAGTTTCACTAGAACATATTCCCCTTCAGGAAAAAAATATTTCTCTGTCATTTGAGCACACAACCTATTTTTGACCACATCAAGATTTTACTCTGTTCATTGTTATTTATTTGTATTCTGGTAGCACCTAAGAGCCTTAATCATGGATCAGGCCTCCATTGTGCTATGCACTGCACACAGTATGAAGACATGGTTACTGCCCCCAAAGAGATGACAATCAAAGTATAAGAAAAGGAACAGATGGATGGACAGACAGATGGGGAAACAGTATTAGTTAGCATGACAGACAGCAGTCTTAGCACACCAGTAGCCTAACCGTTGTCAGGATTTTTGTAGGCAACATGGGGAAAAAAAGAGTCTTTCAAGTAGAGCTGGGCAAAAAAAAGTGGACAAATAGTTTATTTGCCAAAAATGCATTTGGTGATGTATTCGCAAGGGGACTTAAGCATCATTCACAAAAATGGAGGTGGTGGTGGAGATGCCCTTCTGGCTACTTTATATCCAATAGCCCCGTGGTTGGGGTACTCATCTGGACTGTGGGAGACCCAAGATTACATCCTCACTCTAGAGCAGGGACTTGAACCCAGGACTTCTCCCTCTTATTTGAAGATTTACCAGTGGACTGCTTTGCTTGATTTTGCTAGAAGTTGGGAGCTGGGAGATGTAACTCAAAGATTTTAACAGCTCCACTCTGGAAGAAAATCAATATACAAGGAATCAGTGCATATGTTTTAAAATAAATGTGCCAACAACTTACTTGGATTTATAATTATAAAACTGCTATTACTGAGTTCAATAAACTATTGGCTTCCATGGCAACAACTGAAATACAGAGCAAGCTGTTAAAAAAAAAAAGAAAGACAAGAATCTGAAAGAGACAAAGGAAAAAACAATTTATTCATTGGAGAATATGTGCATTCTCTGCCTTGACATGCTGTGATATACCACTTTGAGAAGATCCTTAGGGAAGAACTGTAATTGGTCTGGACCTGAGCGGATAGCCAATTTTCAGGATCTAGGGGTTGTTTCCATTAGGAGAAGAAAGTGATGCTAGCGCTGAGATATTTCTTTGATGCAATTCTGTTTACAAAGAATGTACAAAATCCAGTATCCCTGAACACTGGAGGAATCAAAACAACAGGAAGTAGTTTCTTTGCTCACAGTTCCAAGCCTCTTTCAGCCAGCACTTTATCCAAAAACACTCTCTCTCAGCATTTTTTAAATCAGGGTCACACTACCAGGCCTTCTCTGGATGTGTCTTGTGGTTTCTTTGTTTCTCCTGTGTGTTTCTGTTGCTTCCCTCAAACAAACACCTCCAGCAATCAATGCCTCAGGCCCTGTTTTTGCTATACATGTCTCCAGGGAAACCCCTTTGGGACACACGGTTCAGCTTCTACTCAGGCCTTGCAATGTGCCTGTGTTTTGGATGGCACTTATTGTTTCAGCTATCTGGTTCCTTACATTTATCCTAAATGAATGGCATTGTTTATGCCCCTCAGCTTCAGTGAATTTTCTCCCAAACACCCAACATAGTGGGCCACTCCTTTATTACTCCCATGATATTTGCAGACAACCATATGTATATGGAAAATTACACAGACGAAGCTTGTATGAACAGGGTCAGACTGGAAGGAAAGCTGAAACAAAGTGGGGGCGAGAGATAACAGTGGAATGGGAGGGTATCTAAGGCGCTTACTGGAGGAAAATAGGAACAGCACAGTGAGGCAGGCCTCTAACCAAATTCCTTAATAAAAGGTTAGAATTAGGTTCAGTTCAAAGAAAGAGATTGAGGTTCAAGTTAGTATTTTAAAACAAGTATTTCCGCCATCTGAAGTAGTAACATTTTGTAATATGAATAGAGGATTCTCTCTCAACCTATCACTTTAAAACACAGAAAGTCTGTTGAGTCAATATGAAGAGAAGAAAACATCTACAAACATGGTTGAGAGCTCTTCTTGTTTAGAACAGCGGTCGGCAACCTATTGCACGCATGCCAAAGATGGCATGCAAGCTGATTTTTAATGGCTTGCTGCTGCCTGCCAGGGTCCCAGCCGCTGGCCCCACTCAGCCTGCTGCCAAGCCCAGGCCGGCAGCGAGCTGAACGGGGCCAGTGCCCGGGACCCCAGCAGGCAGCAGCAAGCCATTAAAAATCCTGCCCCGCCAGGCCCGGCCTGCTCTACTCTGCCCCTCCCACCGGCATTTGCACATGCGTTCCTGCTAGACCCTGGGAACAACTGGGTCACGCCTCTTTCCCCACCTCAGGTCACTCTGGCATTGAGGGCAGAACCCAGGAGTCCAGAGCCCTAGTCTCTGTCTGCCCCCAGCTCCCTCGAACAACTAGAGCCCAGCGTGAACCCTAGGAATCCAGAGTCCTCGCTCCCAGCACTCCTCCCCAAAGCATCAGACACCAGCCCCTTCCCGGAGCCCAGGAATCTCAACTCCCATCCCACCCACGCCTACCCCCGAACACACACCCCAAGTCCCTGCCCTGATCTCTGCACCCCCCTCACACACACCCAGCCCTCTGCCCTGACCCCTTCACCCCCTCAGACACTGCCATCCCCCTGCTCTGACCCCTGCACCCCCATGACCCCAGCCCTGACTCCAGCACCCCCACACATATCCTGCCCCCACACCCCATGCCCTGACTCCTTCACCCCCTCACATGCCCCCAGCCCCCTGCCCTGATTCCTGCACCCCCACACTTATGCAGCCCCCACACACCCCATGCCTCGACTCTTGCACCCCACACATCCCCACCCCCACTCTGAGCACCAAATGGGAGCTCCTGCACTGCCCCCTACACACATTCCCACCTGCATCCCTCACACCAAAATGGGAGTTGCCAAGGTAAGCGCTCCATACCCAAACCTCCTGCCCCAACCCTGAGCCCCCTTTTTCAGTTTAGCTCCTGGACAGACCCTACACCCCAACCTCCAGCCTGCTCCTTTACATCCAGCCCTGTGTTCAGTGCACCTCTACCCTCAGCTCAGTGCAGAGAGAGGGGAAGAGAACGGGTTCAAACCCGGGAGAAGGTAGGTACTCATTCAATGTGGGCAGGGCCAGGACCCCAGACCGGCAGCGGGCTGAGCAGCAGCAGGCTGAGCCATTCAGCCCACTGCTGGTCTGGGGTCCTGGCTGCTGACTCTGCTCAGCCCACTTGGCTCCGGGTTCTGACTACCTGCCCCTTGCCAGCCGGGGTCCCGGCAGCCGGTCCCACTCAGCCTGCTGCAGGCCTAGGTGAACGGAACCCCAGGCCAGCAGCGAACTGAGCGGGCCAGCGGTGTAAAATCAGCATTTTAATTTAATTTTAAATGAAGCTTCTTAAACATTTTGAAAACCTTATTTACTTTACATACAACAATAGTTTAGTTATGTAATATAGACAGAGAGAGACCTTCTAAAAACGTTTACATTTATTATTGGCACATGAAACTTTATATTAGAGGGAATAAATGAAGACTCGGCGCACCACTTCTGAAAGGTTGCCGACCCCTGGTTTAGAATATCAGCAGGTTCAATCATCACTGGTATTTGTAGTCTTTTACTGCCCAGTTTTTTAGTTCTCAGCCATTTTGACTTTACAAATTACACCCATGCAGTGTACAGCTACAATAAGGCAAGTATCTATGCCATGCCAAGAGTCTTAGACCATCGTGATAATCAGAGGTAACTTAGTCAATCATCTCTCTTTCTCTACAGTTAATTTATAAAGCAACAATTTAATTGGCTGTTTGAGGGAGGCTGTACAGATGGTGGATTTCTTGGCCCAACTGCCGCACCTCTGCAACAACATGGGTTTTCAGCTACTAGTTATAACATAAAAGGGCTGTTACCACGGATTCCTGAGAGCAGCTACAGCATAGACTAGCCTCAATCCCAGCTCAGTGACTGGTAGAAAGTTACAAGTTGTAATATTTTTAGGCATAAATACCGTACTGAGAAATACACTGGCAGACCCCTACACCCATTCAGTGAGCCTATGATTTCGGTGCACTCCTATAGAATCCAAATACAAGACTGGGACTGTAGTTAGCAATGGCTAGTGTTGTGCCTGGACCTGAATACTCAGGGGTTTCAAAATGTGAGGCCAGTCACAACATGCCTTAACAGCACTGAGAACAATTCATCTCCGAACACAAAACCACTCTCCCCTCCCCCAACACTCTCCATTATTCCAGGGTTTAAACAAGTCCAAATAAAAAGTCTCTCCATATCTGGATGCAGTCTCATTTCAGCTTCAGCCATCACTTTCCTCCACTCTACCTACTCCTTTCCTTTCCTGTGCCCGTCAGTTAGATTTGGTAGATACACCAGCCACAGCTGCATCCAATCCCCCAGCCACTTAACTCCTCTCTGCCCGGTTTCCTACTCCTGACAGGGAAAACAGGGCTTGTGGTCTTGGTTCTATCTCTGCAGCTTCCTGTGTCTGAGACAAATAATATCCCTCTTCACAGAAATATCTCCCAGAATAGCTGCTGTTTCAAAATAGTGTGGGAATTTTGGAAAAGGGAGCCCCTCTTTAGCACCGCCCCAACCCACCAAGTAATTAGCTAGCAAATAATTCTACACAGTTAAGGCCAGCAAGGGGACTGCTGGAGTTTTATCCATGGTAACTGAGGGCCCACATCTCACATTGTGGTCACTATGGAGAAACTCTTTTAGGGAATGATTTTACAGCCTGTTAACAGGTGACTGGTAATCAGATCATCAACACCACACATTTCACTACATTTCTTAATAGGATTGCTAATCCATTGAAACCCATTGACAGGAATGCTATTGGCTGTTACTCATGTTTAAATGCACCTCACAGCCCCCTTTAAACTATTGCCTATTTGTGATGTTACAGTATGGAGCCCCCAGATGTTCAACCTAGGGAGAGGATACCTAAAGTCACCACATCACAAACCCACATTTCCCATCACTTCTTGTATGGAAGAAATTGGGGGGATGGAGTGGGGGGAGAGCAGAAAAGAGGGGGTAGTGTTGGCGTTTAGCATTGCTGGACACCTTCTGTCTCAAAAACAGTTCCATTAGTTTGCAGATATGAGGTTTGGGTGCTCAAGACCCAATTAGTTAACTGTTGTCAATACTGACTTCTCTAAAGCTTTATGTACAGTTATTTATTTATTCCCATTTTCTTAAAAAGAATTGAAAGTTTCCACCCAAAATTCCACCCATATCAAGCTTGAGTTAACCCTGCAGTGCAGAGGATGTACACACTCCCGTGCCCATGGGAGCAGCTGCTCTGAGGAGACATTCATTCCCAAGACAAATATGTATGTAAGGGAGAATCTCTACATTCTAGCTAGGGCATCATATGAGCCTGGTCAGCAGAAGATGCCTGGGGGATGTGCTGAATCAGTATATAACACTGCTCTACAGCCAAAATGCTTCTGAAATAAATGTAGTCCAACTTAACTAATTCTGGGTCACTGAGAATGAAAATGATGCTTAAAATTGTTGACTGGCTCTCGTTTTCAAGATATGCTATTGGGTCAGTATATACGACCCTTGACTTGGGAATGGCGGAGGATAAGTGAGTTACAAAGGGAAGGGATCTCAATTTAAACCAGAAATGACTAAAATACATCTTTAACTGGATCTACGAATAAATCTATGACTGGATTTGGACAGTACTTGCTTTTTAGGCAAAACAATGAATGATGCAATCTGAAGCTGGTATTGCGTCATACATGATATGAATTGCATCATGTTATTCCTAGAAGTCATGGATGATGCAATCATAACAAAGCTTACATCACTCTGCTGAACAAATTGCCCTATATCAGCTCTAGAAATCATACAGTGTCGTGCTCTCTTATTTGTCAGTGTTTGATTTTGCAAAGGGACACATTTCTGTTTAGCCAAAGTGAACAGAGATGCCTCGTATTTGTGTGAACAGTGCAGATAACTTCTGCTATGTTTGTGGTGAAGTGACTTTTGCATCACAAAAGCGCAGTCTAATCACTATGGTTAAGAAAGCCTATCCCCTTTATTTTGGCTGCAAAATTGGAGATCAGGACAAGAGGTGGGCCCCACACATATGCTGCAACACTTGTGCAACAAATCTTCGCCAGTGGTTGAACAGGAAAAGGAAATCTATGCCTTTTGCAGTGCCAATGATTTGGAGAGAGCCAACAGATCATACCAGCAATTGTTACTTCTGCATAGTGCCTCCAGTTGGGAAAGGTGTGTCAAAGAAGAAAAAGAAACTGTGCATAATCCAAACATTCCATCAGCTATACACCCAGTACCCCACGGAGAAGGACTGCTGGTTCCTGATGCACCAGAATCATTCTCATTTGAGTCAGACGAGGAAGAGGATGAAACTTCTGGTCTTGAACCATCAATGTCACAGGACCCACATTTTCTCCCATCCTCCTCCTCTGAACCACACCTCATAACACAAGGTGAACTGAATGACCTTGTCAGGGATTTGGAACTACCCAAGAGTAAGGCAGAGCTGTTGGGCTCCAGACTACAGCAGTGGAATCTCCTGGCAGGCTATCAGGGCAAATGGAGCCATCAATGCTTGCAGACTATTGCTGGACAGTGACAAGAGATGCTCCATTTCATGAATACAAGAGACAAGCCAAGAATCGCTGAGTAGACACTGAATAGGACTAAAGTATGTACATAATAGTTTTTTGCCTTTTGTTTCATAATACATTTTATTTATAGAACCCTTTTGCTGATTTTTAAAGTGTTACATAAACAGGACAGGTGAAATGTTATCATGTAAAGCAACCATAAACACATGAAAAGACCTAGGTTTACAATTTATGATTAAAACTCTACTATCTACACAATATACATAGACATAAAATGTAAAAACTTAAATATCTTAGAAACAGTAGCCAATCAGTTGTTTTAATTGTCATATTTGAATTCAGCACATCAAAATACATAATAAATATCACATTTTATCTCTGAAGCAGACGACTTCTCAAAAATTGTAGACCAGTGTAATATGAGTTCCTTGGCCCAGCTGTATCCCTGGCTGGCTTCCCCATTTCCAGCTATGTCTCATCCACCTTTATGCTTCACCCAGAGAGCGGGGTCTATGGGTGGTTTGCACTACCTAACTTCCTAGGAGCCCCACAGTCTGTATTCCATCACTGGCGTGAAGTCCATCATATTCAGTGTATATTCATTTTAGGTCATAAGTCATGTATAAATATATTTCAGAATGGAAGAAAAGAAGAAACTAAAGAAGGAAATCCTACTTTGAGGTTTGTCTTTTAAGGAGTTTGTTTTTCCTGATTAAGTAAAATTTAACCACATTTTAAAATTATTTTTTATTATCTTTCACAGTCTTTATATATTTTTCCCCATGGCCATATTACATAAAATCACTCACTAGTCTTCCCTAACTTTAACCTCAAGATTTTCCAGACTTGGCTAAGAGCTGAAATCCATAAATCATCAGAGGTTCCCTGGCTAATTTTGTAACAGAAATATCATTTATAATACAGTATATAGGAAACAGTAACTTGTTACAAACTCTTCAACCCTGAAAGACTCTAATGATTAAGTAATGATTAAGGTCCATGAGAGTGAGTCAGGGATCTGGGTTCTCTGCTACTAATTTGCTGTGTGAATCTGTGCCTCAATTTCCCAAAAGGGAAAAGGGAAAAGAGATACCTCAGAGGGGCATCATGAAGCTTAATTAATTAATGTGTGTAAACTACTTTGAGATACCCAGATGAAAGGTATTATTGAAGAGTATGGGTGTATATATATATCTCCTACTGTATGGAAGCTGTATATATATTGATACACTTTGAAGGGAATAAGGCATAGTTTTAAATGAAAATTCAAATATCTGTTGGTCAGCAGATCATACAGCTCACACAAGCCTTGGAGATAAAAATAATAAAAAGACTAAAATGAAAAGGCAGCCCCAAAAGCTCAGACCCATGGGCTACTTAATTAAGTCTTTATACCAAACTCAAAGTTTTGGATTACTCCAAAGCAACTTGTCACTGAGGGCCTAATCCTGCAGAGGTCTGAGGATCAGATCACCCATTGATAACAGTGATACAGGATCGGGCCTTGTGCATCTTCTGACTCACAGACAAACTGAACAAAGGAGGTGGAGGTGCACAGTACCTTGCCAGACTTGGACATTAGGAGCATTTCTGCCTGTAATACAAGCATTCTCAGACAATTGTGTATGTCTTGTCTGAAAGAAAAAAATAACACACACACATTTCTTAGCTGTATGTGTTCTAGAAGGAATGGCTTTCTAAATGGTAAATTAAACAATGCTTTGGGTTAGGGATATGATGACTGGGACACTTCTGAATACAGACTGTCCAGCAGACAGAGCTGGTAGAGACAAATGAATTGGCTATCTAACTATTTAAATCCTTCCCATTACCACCCAGCCCCCAACAAAACATAATCCCTTTTCAGAGGAAGTCAGTATTCTGATTTGAATTATTGCGTTTTCTTAGCAGAACAGTTTTTTAAAAATAAAATTTTTACAATGCTATATATTGTTAATTAAGATTAAGGTTTGTAAAGCATTTCTGATATGAAATATGCTAAGTATTATGATGCACACCCCCATCCCACCAGTCGGAGTGACATATCATTGAGTTGATGTATCATATCCAATTATATTTCATTTTCTTACACATTGTAATGTGCCAATATACTTGGTTTTAACAGGCCAAGAAAATTCAGAATGATGCCACTTACAAATATTGTGCTATAAAAAACACTTTAGAAGAACTAAAACGTAATAGGACAATTTCCATTTCAAATTCAGTTCTTGTAAGTGATCATGAATGGGATTTTGAAATTTGCTTTCCATTAACGTTCATGCTAGTCCAACTCAATTGCATAAATGTTCATAGAAAGCAAATTCAAAAGGGGCATGATGCAAGCATATAATCAGCCCATTTTCAAAAGTACTCATCCACCTCTACCTTTCAGCCCACAAAAGTATACAGTTTAAAGCAGTTGTTTTCAGACTGAGTCTGCTGCTTGTGTAGGAAAAGCCCCTGGCAGGCCAGGCCAGTTTGTTTACCTGCCAGGTCCACAGGTCCAGCTGATTGCAGCTCCTACCGCTCCAGGCCAATGGGGGCTGTGGGAAGTGGTAACCAGCAAATCCCTTGTCCCACACCGCTTCCCACAGCCCCCATTGGCCTGGAGCGACCAAACCTGCGGACCTGGCAGGTAAGCAAACCGACCCAGCCTGCCAGGAGCTTTCCCTACACAAGCAGCGGCCCCACTTTGAGAACCACTGCTTTAAACTGTATACTTTTGTACTTCAACATTACTACAGGTTTGAAAGTTTGTACTGGCTTTACTGGTATTACCCTTTCTGTTAAGAAATAGAGATTTATGTTGCAATAATGAAATCTTGAATGTATTTAGGTACAGCTGGGAAGCTCCCAGAAGAGTAAAAGCAGTACAGTAGATTCTACAGTAGAACCTCCGAGTTAGGAACTGACCAGTCAACCACACACCTCATTTGGAACCGGAAGTATGCAATCAGGCAGCAGTGGAGACAAAAAATCCACAGTACAGTACGGCGTTAAATGTAAACTACTAAAAAAAGGGAAAGTTTAAAAAAGATTTGACAAGGTAAGGAAATTGTTTCTGTGCTTGTTTCATTTAAATGAAGATAGTTAAAAGCAGCATTTTTCTTCTTCATAGTAAAATTTCAAAGTTGTATTAAGTCAATGTTCAGCTGGAAACTTTTGAAAGCACAACCATAATTTTTTGTTCAGCGTTACAAACAACCTCCATTTCCGAGGTATTCGTAACTCGGAGATTCTAGTGTATAATCATAGCCAAATAAGCTTTGAACAGTTTGAAAAACAGATGCCTTGCGATTCAAAGCTAGTTTAATGGCATAAGAAATGTGAAGAGAAATTCCCACCTGACTTGACAATACAAAGTTAGACATAGTATAAAGAAACAGGTTACTACCTAGGATTTCAAGAAGCCTCTTATTTTTACAATCTATTTTCAGTCTCTCCAAACTCTAGTAGCTCAATATATTTCCGTCACACACTATCTCAATGCCTGTCTGCCAAACTGGGACATTAGATGGAGTGGACAAAGTAAGGAGCACAGATGTGTCTGTTCTAGGCAGTATGCATTGTATTGTAAACTTGGGAATCTATACTCTCAAAGAGTCTTTTGAACTAACCTTTCTAAACGTACTTTTGAGAGAAAAGCTCATCTGGGAATAAGCTTGACATAATAGATTAGTCAGCAATTAATGTAACAAAGAGCCCTAGAAAAACATTCCTGTAGGAGACATATACACCAAATGTTATTGTCTGTCAGCTGTTTGATTTAAACAAAAGCCTGTTTAACTCAACTACTTCCTTCCCCTTGAAGTAAGGAATATTCACAACTGGCTTAATTTTAAATCATCTTGGAACAGATGATTCACATGTTTAGAATAAAAGTAGCTAATGAAAATGCAACCTCTGGGGCTGTCTCTACACTACCGCGTAGATCCTGGCTCTCCCATTCTAGAGAGCAGTTGTAAATCCTTCCCACCATAGGCGCCGAGTTTTCCTTTTCCCCAGAGGTGCTCCATCCCCCACTCTGCCCTGAGGACACATCTCCCTAGGCCCCACTGCCACCCACCCCCTCCCTAAGGCCCTGCCCACTCACTGCTCTCCGCTTTCCCCCAGGCACCAAACAGCGGACTGGATGTGCTACCACCAAACAGCTGCAGCTGGTGGGTGCTGAGCACACACTAATTTTTCCCCATGGGTGCTCCAGTCCCGGAGCACCCACAGAGTTGGAGTCGATGCTGCCCACTCCCAGATGTCACCTTCTGGTGAGGTCTTTGGTTTGGTTATAACCACCACACCTACTCTGTGACATCATCTGAAGAAGCAGGGGGTGTGACCGAGTCCTTCCAGAGAAGAAACTGGTCCACACTGGGTACAGAAAGGATATCAATACCCCACTCTTCCAGATGTTTGCCTGCTCAGTAGCTATGAGGATCCGTGAAGAGAGGCAGCTGGTCTGGTGTTGCGGAGGGGAAGGCTATAACCTCACCCCACTCCCTGACCTCACTTCCTGGGGCTCATGCAGGGGACCCTACTGGCCCTTGTGTAATGGATGCAAACATAACAACAGCTATGCTAGCATAAATTGTGTTGGTCTGGTTTTAATTGTTTGGCCTTGAGTGAAGTTTAGTGCTCGTGGAAGATGTCACACTGACTGTCTAGAAACAGAAGTCCTCTATCTTTCCCCACACAACAAACACAGCAAAGCTAAAATCAATACAAACTTCCACACAAGATGGTCCACCTCTAGGGGACAAATAGGTATTTTATTCCTCAAGCCTATTTAAGTCCTTGTCCTCCCTGCTTATTAGCAGGCTTGCCAAACAGTTTCAGCCACATTGGTTTTTGTTATGGCAATATCTGTCCACCAGAACCAAAGTCTTAAGTCATCAGAGAGTGATCAAAAGATAATCACCAGGTCCAATTACCACTTTCAAACTAGTGACCTATTACTATAGAGGGTTATGTTTCTACAGGGAATTTAAATTTGGTACTAACAGTGACTGAGAAACAAAATAAAATTTCAGTAGGTTTTTTTGCCAAAAATATGTGGGGAGGATTTCGGTCAAAATTTGAAATTTCAATTAAAAAAAGTCATCAACATTTTAAATTTTAAAGTTTTTCTACCACCTGTAGTTGCCGCATGTTCTGCAGTGCCATGCTGTCTACTGACTCCCAGAGATTCTCTTACACAGAGGTAAAAACTAGCTGCAGAGATTGAGGATATAGGTAGGCTAAATTACAGCAGCATCAATAGACTTACACCTTATACATTGTTTCGGATTGTTAGTCAAGTTATCCTAAAATCTGCCAGTCATTCTTGAAATACTATTCCGAGATGTAAAAATTGTTGCATCAAAATCATCCCTGGTGTAACCGCACTGAAATACCTAACAGGAATTTGGCCTTTTGTATCAATTACCAATCAAGAGCCATCCAGTCCCCATTCACTATGTTATTTTCTTAAGGCAACCAAGAATCATTTGAAGAACCACATTAATATATTCATACTAATCCGTCATGCAAACTTTCAGATTTTATTTTACAGTGTTTAGAAAGGAATGTGTATCATAACAGCTTATTTCCTGGTCTCAGATTTTTTACTCCCTTAACTAATGTTTTTCTTGTCATTTAATTTATTGTACAATTTTTTATACATTCTAGGAAGCTTTAAAAGAGGACAAAGACTCTACATTTTGGAGGGATAAAGAGCTGGATGCAAGTAAGAGAGAAAGTGTAGAAAAAGAGGCAGAGAAAGATGAGGTGACTTGTCCAAGGTCACACTACAGGTCAGTGACAGAGATGGGAATAAAGGAGCCCATAGGTGAAATCTTGGCTCCACTAAAGTCAATAGGAGATTTGACATTTACTTCAATGGAGAGAACATTTCACTCCTGTCTGTAGCCACTAGATCATGGTGTTTCTCAAGATGTTTTTGGAGGAGGTAGCAGGCCTAGTAGGTCCACAAGATCAAAGTCTCTTTTTTTTTTTCAACTGCTGATTTGCATTCAGATTCCAATTTGTGTCTGGATCCAATGTATGATACAAGCAAGTGGAGAGCTCTCTACAGTCAGGATTTCATAACTAAAAGAATCTCTTCTTTCAAACACTGATAAAACAACAACAACAAGCCACAACAGGCATATTTTTAAAGAGTTGCTTAGAATTTTAGGTGATACAAAACATAAACCAGGTTCACTTGGAATATTCAATAAGGTTGGTGAACCTTTAGGCTAACTTTCTCTGAGTTTTGAAATTCTAATGAAATCCAAACCCAGATGAATTGTGGTTAGAGATTTTCAATTCTTAATACACTACATACAGTTTATTAAAACAAACAATGCTCCATAGATCACCTTCAGTAAGTGAAATTCCCTTTTCACCTCCTCAGAAAGGCCTGTATTGAATGAGGCTACAGAAATCAGAATATACAGATGAGGGTATAAGGGACAAAACCCGAGATGTACAAAGTTTGTTTGAAAATGTTCACACATTGTAGATGAAAATAGTCTGACTGCACATGAAAATTAGGAGAAATATTTATTTACTTGATCTATGTCAGAGACTCTTAGCTGATGCATGAAACTTTGATCAAAAGACACCCACTAAGTGTCTGAAAGAGCCGTGAAGTCTGATCTTTGCATTTATGAGAAAAGGAATTAGTGGATGACAACATGCCACTACCATAATAATTGTTTTGTTAGTCTTTATACAGACTGTACTTTCATAGCTTGATGACAAAGATATGTCAACAAGCATCACCTTCTCATAATGGACCCACTGTGTGAATTTTTGTACTGACTGCAGTGGGATCAGCAGTTGGCCAAATAACTGGGAGATAGTCAAACTAGTAAACTAAATTACAAGAAACTGATCACATAAAAGGTTATTGTAATGTCCTAACCATAATTACAATGGCTTAAGTGTATACCTTGTAAAATAAACCATATACCTGCCTCTCTCTTTTTTAATTTATTATATTCATAATATCAGATTACTGTTTTCCTATTGCAGCTAGTAGTTCTGCAATTTCATATTTGAGTTCCTTCAGAACTCTTGGGTGAATATCATCTGGTATTCCAAAACCACCTCTAGTGACACCTCAGTCTGGGGCAGTTCCTTAGATTTGTCACCTAAAAAAGAATAGCTCAGATGTGGGAATCTCTCTCACATCGTCTGCAATGAACACTGACTCAAAGAATTCTTTTAGCTTCTCCACAACAGCCTTTACTCCCTTGAATGCTCCTTTAGCACCTCGATTCTCCAGTGGCCCTGCTGATTCTGATTTACTTAGGGTTTTTGCTGTTAGTTTGCGTCTTTTGCTAGTTGCGCTTCAATTTCTTTTTTGGACTGGCCAGTTCTACTTTTACACTTGACTTGCCAGAGTTTATGCTCCTTTTATTGGCCTCAGTAGGATTTGACTTCCCATTTTTAAAGGATGCCTTTTTGCCTCTAACCACCTCTTTTACTCTGTTTAGTCTTGGTGATGCTATTTTGATCCTCTGTGTTTTTTAATTTGAGGTTATACATTTAATTTGAGCCTCTATTATGGTGTTTTAATAACTTTCCATGCGGCCTGTAAGCATTTCACTCTTGTGACTGTACCTTTTCATTTCCATTTAACCAGCTCTCTCATTTTGTATAGTTCCTCTTTCTGAAAGTTAAATGTTCTTGTGGTGGGCTTCCTTGGTATTTTCCCCACCCACAAAGATGCTAAATTAACTCCATTATAGTCGCTATTACCAAGCAGTTCAGCTATATTCATCTCTTGGACCAGATCCTGTGCTCCATTTAGGACTAAATCAAGCATTGTTTCTTTCAATGACTTCACGAAGTGGTCTTAAAACTTTATCTCAACATCCCATCCTGAAGTGACATGTACCCAGTTAATATGGGGATAGTTGAAAACCCCCATTTTTACTGAGTTTTCTATTCTTATAGCTTCTCTAATCTCCTGGAGCATTTCACAATCATGAGCACCATCTGGTTCAGGATGCATATTCCTACTATTATATTCATGGGCAGTGGGTATAATAGGCCAGAGGAGGCTCTGCCTCCTCTAGCGCAGCTGCTATTGTGGGACCCCTATTGTGGTGGTGGGGGAAATTTTGCTTTTTATTATGCCCCACACAGGTTCCAAGGCAGCGGAGGAGATGGTATGTGCTATTCAGCTTCCTGAGTTCATCAGTAACTTCCCCGGACTCCAAGGAGATTACTGATGAACCTGGGATGCTGAGTAACACATACTGCCTCCTCAGCCACCCTGGAACCTGCATGAGGCATAGCAAAAGCTCATGTTCTTCTGGAAGAGAGACGAAGAGAAGAGCTTTGGAATTTTTGCAGGGCAGCTTGGTATCTGCAGAGGGGAGGCGTGACTGCAGGGTCTCTGGCCAACCCAGGGCCCCTCTGATCACATTGGAGGGAGGGGGACTTGGGCCATGTGGGCAGGAAGGAGAGTGTGTCAGGGCTCCGGCTGTGAGTAGAAGGGGTGCTGCCATGAGCTAGCTTCATCAAAGTGGGGCTCCACCCATGATTATACTCTTATTATTCAAGCATGGAATTTCTATTCACGGAGATTCTATGGTACAGTTTGATTCATTTAAGATTTTTACTATATTTGATTCTATGCTTCCTTTCATATATAGTGCCACTCCCTCCCCCATTTATTTAAAGAGATCATTTACATTTTTGCAAATAATTTCAGCTTCTGGCCAACATTCCCTGCTCCCACCACGGGCAAGGGTAGGGCATGGAACTGCATAAATCTTGGCAGCTTCACCTAAGAAGGTGTGGGATGGAAAATGTCTTGGGTACTAGGTAGGTGGGAGAACGCTGGAGCATATTTGGAAGGTGCTAGGTGTCTGGGCTATGGACTGTTAAGGGGAACCTAGAGATCCCAACCACTTAGTTTCTGTCCATGCGACCTCAGCTTGCTGCTGTCACCACTTGCTCTTCCTCCCATTTGGATCCAGCAGGAGGTGCAGAAAGACAGGAGGCAGAGGGGCCATCATCCTTCCAGGTCAGCTGACTCCATAGTGGCCTCTGATGGCCAGAAACAGCAACTGCAGGCCATTCCTGCATTCCAGCTGGATCCATGATTTCTCATATGGGATGCTGGAACATGTGTCACATGAGATGTTTGACATTTGCCAGCCCTGAGCTTGCCTCCTGCTCCTGCATATATGTCCTGAGAGAAAGGAGCTTCCTGCTACCTCTGCTTCTTTTAGGGAACCCATACTAACTTGCTATAATTTGACCCAAGGAGTTCACATGGCATTTGGGTCAGGGAAAAAGACCGGCAAATTATTATGGGCTTGATATTGGGAGTTCTGCCACTGATTTCAATGTTAGGAATGTCAGGCCCTATATCAGTTATAATTCTGGCAGCCATCAGAAAATCCAAAATAATAAATTTCTTTCCATCTCCCATGAATTTCCCTATAGCACAATGACTTCCATCCTGTCGTCTATATTTCATTATTCTTTTTATTTTTGTAAAGCAGTTAGAAAACATTAGAAATAAATTTCTGAGCCCTCTGGAAAAGGCATGAAGTAGAAAAGTGCATTTAGTTGGAGCACTTTCACAGGCTGTGTATGACAAATAAGCCATGTTTCGAGCTCAAGCACAAAGACTAATTTAAAGTCATTTTTCCTTTGATACCAAACATGAATAGGAAAATGGTTATATAGGAAAGAAATTGACTCGCTTAAATCTTCTTGTGACAATTCATAAGAGTGAAACTTCATGAGCTCCTTTTCCACAAAATGACCACGGCATTATTTTTAAAAAAGTTATATGGTCAAGATTAGCAAATGGAAAACTTAAATCTGCCACAAATATTCCAAAATTAAATGCTGACTTTAAACCACTGTAGTTTGGGTTACGTAGATTAATAGATTCCAAGGCCAGAAGGTTCCACTGTGATCATCTAGTCTGACCTCCTGTACAACACAGGCCGCAGAACTTCCCCAAAATAATTCACAGAGCAGATTTTTTAGATAAATAAATCATCTTGATTTAAAAATTGTAAGTGATGGAAAATCCGCCACAACCCTTGGCAAGTTGTTCTAATGGTTAATTATCCTCACTGTTAAAAATTTTACACCTTATTTCCATTCTGAATTTGTCTAGCTTTAACTTCCAGCCATTGGAGCTTTTCTTATATGGCATGGAGTAAAATTTTAGTGGACTTTATTATAAATTGCTTCCAAAAAAGCAGGAAGCAGTGTGTTCTCCATAATAGCATATGACAGTCAAAAATATTTTTAAGTGTTCATTCAGTGCCAAATCTGGGGAAATACATGGGCTGACATAGGGAAGACTCCAATGGTGCAGGATTGAGGAATAGAATTCTGAATCCCAACTTGTAATAGCAGCATCTGCCTCAGAGCAACTACTACTACATCATAGGAGTTCATTCTAGTCAGGTAAAACACTGCAGTACCGTTGTCTGGTTTATCAGTAAGCTGCCGAGAGATTTAAGACTGAAAGCAGGTCTTATTTGTTTATGCTTAATGGGGCACTCCACAGGTCTTCATAACCCACTTACTTTGATAACTAAAGTAGGTTTTGACACATTCATCATTGAGATTTCTGGAATAAGCCTACAGAGGAGTGATGTGCAAATAGGCTGAAGTTTCTTCACAATCTGATGAGGTCTAGCAGGCTGACCTTCCATGCTAGATGCTTGCTTCCCAATTGGTTACAGAATTTCTTTCAGCCAGTAAAGCTTTAGGATCTCCTTGTGACAGAGTACAGCCATTGGAAAGACAGAGAGCAGAACCTAGCCAGTAGCCTAGCTAAATTCCTTAGTCATTACCTGGCATTTGTTATGGATTTCCACCTTAGAGTTAATGTATCTACACTGAATTCCAGAAAGTTTAAACTGGAAGAGAAAATTAGAAAAGATTTACCAAAAAAATCCTCAGGCCTTTAACAGATAGATGAACTATGGCAAAGAGATACAGCCTTCAATGCCTTTCTGGCTTTGCTGCAATATGATATCATCTAAGGAAAACATTTCTTACTCCCTTGCCTCAGGAAATGAATGGCAGATCCCATTAATATGGCAAAGGCCCAAAACCTACGATAGGGGGACAGCTTTGCCATGTCCAGCAATACTCAGCCCACCCTGACACCAGTAATCCAGCAAAGCATTTGACTGGTCACCAGGGGAGAGATTCTTGCAGCCTTTGCAATATCCTGCCCCAAATCTGGGATTCAGTAAGGGTATCTCTCAGTCATACATATTCTGGTCAAGCAATAAGTAATTCAGGAAAACCAGAAGGTGCCCTGTGGTGCCAATCACCTTTCACTGGACTACAAAAAATATCCAGTCCTTGGCAATCCCAAGTCTCTCATTTCTATCACCTTTCTAATCACTAGATAACACAGGACAAAAGCCTATGCTGAGCTGAGTATATCAATGCTTTACAAATTTGGGGTTATCATTATACCGACCTCCCACCTCCACCCTTAGTTTCCTGTGATGCCCAAGGAAAAGATTGTTGTCAGAAAACTGAAACCTGGTTTATTGGCTCCCCACCGTCATGTGAGAGCGCCGCATGTTTAGACAGCAGAGCGAGAGGTCACCCTCGAAAGGGGTAAATGCTAAGAACCAGTTTTTCACCTCTTGTAAAACAGGCTCAAAAATACTGTCGTTTGTAACCATATTATAAGGGCAGCTGTGAGGCATCACAATGTCAGAGCCATGATTAGCAGGTAAGATACAGGGCTTTAAGTCGAGGTGCTTCTCAAATAATGATCGAAAGCATGAGACTCTGGAGTCAACACCACCCCTCAATTGTTTTTCCAGTATGAGTTTCCAAATCCAGAGTACTGATGCAATTTCCTCCTGCATTCCAGTTAACTCAATGATGCCTCTTCATCCCTGTTCACCAAGATACTGCCTTTCTCTCTTTAGTCAATATCTACTTTTTCCATAAGGCCCAAGAGGTGAGTTTATAGCTTGTAAAAACTAATACGTATGGTCTCCCCACCTCTGGATTTCCCAGCACACCTGGTCTTCAATGTTCTTCTCTTTTGGGCCACAATCCTTCATGCTGCTGTATACAGGCAAATCCCTGCACCTGTGCAGCACCCAATTAAGAGGTTAAATTGAAATCTCATCAGAGTGGGGACAGCTTTCATTGTGTATTATAAAGCATTAACTACATTCCCAGTGATAAACAAAGAATCAAAATTCATATTACTAATAATATTCACATAAGATTTCTAAGAGTGGAGTGAGGTATTAGAAGTAAAAGATTTCTTAAAAAAACACTTCAACCTTCTTTTCTTATTAAGTGTCATATTAAAATAATGAACATGTTTCTCTAAACACTGCTGTAAAGTCACAATAATTCATTATTATATAATGCCTAAGGGAAACACCAGCCAATAGAGCAGTGGTTCCCAAACTGGGGTTTGTGAAATGTTACAGGGAGTTCTCGGGAAAAAAATCCCTAAAGGTGGACAGAGCTGTCCCTAGGGACCCCGGGCAGCACGGAGCCAGAAGCCCCTGGACTTCAAGAGCTAAGCAGATCAAAGCAAGCATATCTATCACACTGAGGAGATTTAAACTTCAAGATTCCTTATAAGAAACAGAAAGGGAGGTGAATATTTTTTGCTGTTTTTAAAATTAAATAGACAGCTAGTATTGTTTTTAAAATTATTATGAAGAACAAGTTTAAGCTTTGTTATAACATGCGCTGTTTGCCTGGACTGCTCAAGACCTGAATGCTTGTGTAGGAGGAACTCTTTGAGTTGGCTTCTTAAATACCTTCATGCTGTTTCACATCTGATACTCCTTGACGAAACATAGGAGCCTTGTCTTATAACAGGCTTATTCAAAGTGATACAAGCTATGAAAGTGAGATGTTGGGAGAGTGTTGCCATTTTCATAATGTAATAAAAATACTGTAATGATAAATAATAATTAATAATAAATAGTGTGTAATAAGCATGTCATAAAACAAATTCTATATTTCCACGATCACTGCTTTTATAATCTATACTCAGGTAAAGGAGAAAATCCCTGGAAATATTCATTTTTAAGAGGGAGTTCGTGAGATTTGACGTGCTAGTGAACGGGGTTCTCAGGCTGTGTAAGTTTGGGAACCACTGTAATAGAGGAACAAGAATGTTTACAAAATACTGTAAAAAAACCCCACAATTTCAAAAGTAAACATCTGCAAAGCTATTGAATTATGCACCTCACAAGAACTACTGGTGCTGTGATCCCAACAGAACCCATGGGCTAAGTTAGAACTTGGCTGGGAAACCCCTATAGGAGTAACTAGGTAATGCAGGTGTTCATAATTTTGGGTCCAATCCTGCAAACCTTAACAGTGTTTGCTACTCACATAACTGAGTACTACTCAACATAAGTGATGTAGAATTAGGCCCTCAGCAGTTATGAACTGATACCTAATATCATCCAAAAGATGATATAGCATCTGGTAACAAAGTCCTTGTCTATTAGTTCATTACTGACTCAGAGGCAAGAGGGTCATTGCCTGATTCCTTAACGTCCCTTTGGAAATGTCATTTAGAGCGCCTGTCAATCTGTTCTGTAGCATTACTGAGTTCTACATTTCACCCCAGACATTGTACCATTTCAGAAGTGGGTGAAATGATCCTTCTTGTTTGGAGACTTAATATATTGCAAGATCTTTGCTTTATAGCAAAGCACTATTACTACTTTGAATTGTCCCTTTTGGCATAGTACAGTGAGAATCATAAGAACAAAAGTAGCAGTCACCAAAGAGATGACATGGTTTACTCATTGACCCCAGCAATTTGCAGAACTAGTTCTTTATACCATTCCCACTAATGTCTTATTTAATCTGTTCTTTAATAACTGAATTGATAATGCTCAGCCATCTCTTTTGATAAGCTTTTCAACTCCTTGTAAGCAGAAGGACTTTCTAATGAGGGACACTTCACAGTTTAATTAAAGAAAATTGGAATTTTTCTAACTTCAGATTTCTTCATTTGCTTAAATTGCTGATTAACACTATGTATATTTAAGCTACCTTGACATTTTTCAAGATAAATTGCAACTAAAGACAAGACTTCGGTTGCATGTCAATTGTCTGAGTTCTGAGGGCAAGGTAACTCATAGTTACACTATACAGTATTATCTCTTTCAACATAATTAAATGTGAACTGCCCATATCTTTATACTATGATGAAGTAGGTCTACCAATCTGACTCTAGGCCAATTGTTGATTGGAAAACTGCAGTGGCATAGATACCACCTTTGAAATGAAGGACAACATGGAGGACTGAAAGCTGCTATAAATAATTAATTTCAGGTTACTGAGCAATCCAGGAGCCCTGTTGGTTTTAAAGCCATTAATTGCCATTAGACCCCATTAAAGTCACTGTGAAAAGCATTTCTAAAGTTAAAAATATGCAGAAAACAAAAAGTAGCTCTTTGCTTAGACTATGACCGTTACACAGGAAAGAAAAATGTATCGAGCAAAAGAAAAAATGGGGCTCAATTCAGTTGATGCATGTGCATAGGAATCCCAAACTAATGCCGAACACTCCAGTGAACTGAAATCTAAATTATGTGACTGGATTTTGTTATGGCCCCCTGTATTTTGCTAACAATTATTACAGTGTCTATTCATGCCCCCCGACTTCAAAGCCATTAATTTTAAGACACAAGAGCAAAGGAAAACATTTTATACTATGTACAAACTACATCAGGAAATACTTATAACAAACCTTAGCTTGATGTTTCAAAATAATAAAGTAGACAGCAGGTTTTTTCTGACAAATTTACTGCACTACAACTTGCAATGATAGAAGCCTAATGCATTTCCTAGAAATGGACCATTAATGTTTTGATAGTAATTAAATATTTATAGATACTGAAAACGTGATCCCTCTAGTTTTTATAGAATCGCGGTAAGATCACAAAAGGCCTATACATAAAATTGTGTAGGCTCTCAATTTTCATACTCTTGCCTTTTATTTGTCCCCTTGCTCCTCACTGGTAGATATCTGATCTCCATTTTCTACGCTGCTATTTAACAGTACAATACTGATGTCTGATAGCATTGAGTAATAAAAGTAACCTGCAAAGGGAGAAAAACTTTTTTTTTTTTTAAATACACATTAGACATTCAGGACTTGTCTATTCTGGAACACTCCATGACAACTGGTGAACTACTAAAAAACTCTGACATCACAAAAGTCAAGATGCTGAACAACGAACAACTGAGAGGAGAGGAGAGTTGTACTCAGATTGTTTCAAACCCTGATTATTTTTTGTTAATGCCTATGCAACTCCAGTGGATAATCAACATTTCAGAGAATGGATGTCTTTGTTAAAGTTTCACCCCCTGTTTCTTCAATTAAGACAAGAGAGCTCATCATATTGTGCCAGGCATTGTACAAACACAAAACACAATGACAGACTTTGTCCCAAAGAGCTTACAATCTTAATATAAGACAAGGCACAACGGGTGGATACAGAATGGGATGGGCACAAAGTAATGAGACAATGTTGGACATGATACCACTGTGGTCCCAGCACACCCATAGCCTAACCATTATCAGTGTTTTTGTAGACATCACTGCCTTCTCTCCCCACAAAGAGACATCGGCAAGCTCAGGATAGATCAAACTTCATATTCTTGATTTTTCAAAGGTAAAACAGGCTTTTCTTTTCTTTCAAACCTTCTTTATACATGATAAAGAAAAAAAAAGGCTTAGATTGCTAAAGTCTCAGCACTATCATCCACAGTAGAACTAACCTACATGTGGATACAAAATATTTATTGTAATAATTTGCACCTGACGTTGGCCTATGTAATAAAGGAACATTCTGACATGCAAGGGGTGGAAGCAAATCCAAAAAAACCATCTGATGACTAAAATCCTAATCTGCATATTAGCTTATCATTATTTATTGAGGGCTATCTGGGATTCATGATTTTTTTTTGTCTTAACATGTCAGTTTTAAACAGTGCTACTGAGCTTTGATGCAATAATGTACAGGAATAGAAAGATATCCTCTGTCATTTTATTTATAATACCATCTTTACAAGGCCATGTCTACATTAGCAAGCTTACAGTGATGTAAGATCACTTGCATAGCCACTCCAGGCCAATGGGAGAGAGCTCTCCCATCGACATAATAAAAACACCTCCACGAGTGGCGTTAGCTATGTCAGTGGGAGAAGCTCTCCCACCAACATAGCGTTGTGCACACTATCACTTATGCCAGCCAAACTTATGTCACTCATGAGGTTGTTTTTTTCACACCCCCAAGCAACATAAATTTTGCTGACATAAGTGGGAGTACAGACATAGCCTTAATGGTTTGAATTTCTAACCTGACACCAGTATACTTACTCTACACAGTGTTTTTCTGTTGTGTACATTCAGTGACGATATTTTAAATATCTGAAGTGCTCTCCACAGCACATGGCATTCCTCTTTGTCGCTGATAAGAGTAAGAGTACAGTCAAAGGGCCTAAATCTGTGGAAATTATCACTATCATTCATTGGACAGAAGGCCATGTTGCTACCAATCCTGAGATTAATTTCTCTGCATTTCTTTCGAGTTCATTTTAAATTAAAACAAGATGCAGAAAGCTGCTTTTGAATAAAGATATACTCAAGTGTAAGGTCATTGCTATCCTACAGAAACTGAGTCAATGAACACACATCCTCTTTTAAATATCATTAAAGCTGAACAAAAGGAAAGTCTTTAGTAGATCCTGAACTATTGAATCTGTTATTTAATGTGAAGCAACCATGAATTTGTGTTAATGTTTTTATACCCGAACAACAAAAATCTCTGGTCAGGTTCAGAATTTCTCTTGCATTAGCAGACAATAGAGGTGCTTTTCTTCTCTTTAAGACATATGCTGGTCCCTTCCCCCACTCCCATGCAGACAGCTGACCTCATGGGTGTAACTCTTGTAAAATCTCAGACACAACTGCCAACCAAACTAATTGGCCCCTGAATGTAAAAAAAAGGCCTTCAAAAATCACTGCCCAGATCACAGAGATTATGCATAGAACTGTTTTGGGAGGGAAATAGACAACTGAAGGAATTTAAATGTTCAATAACCTCTTTATGAGCCTGATCCAAGTCAGTGAGAGCCTAGATCAGGCCCTAATACAGAGCATCAAGATCTGAATTAAAAGTGTGAAGTCTGCCAGTTTCTTTTGGTCATAGACTGATATAAAATTAAAGACAACAAGGAAATAGCCATAAAAAATTTCTATTTGAGGCTCAAAAATCTGACCAAGTCTAACAATTATTATTTGTTCCTGTTACCAGATCTGTGATATGAGCCAACTTTTAAACAGTTCCGTGGATGAGCCCTTTCTGTGGGTTTCTGTGTGGCAAACCCCCATGGGGTGCCACTCTTCTTTCAGGCCATGCAGCCTCACCATTTCCAAGACTGAGCCTCTGAGCTCCAGCTTCATGCCATGAGCTCTGCCCATCAACTGACTGTCTAGCTGAGACAGACTCCGGGTCCAAAACTTCCACACTCTTCAGGGATCAATGCACCTCAGCCAGTATTTGCTGTGACACCAGGCAGCCTTTTCAAAACAGTAGGGTTTATTAGTCAAGCGGAACACAACATTAGGAAGTCCTTAGGTTAGCATAGAGAAATAGAAGGTTAAGACATAGCCCATTCTGGCCAACCCAGAATACCTGCTATGGACTCCTTTTCTGGATCTTGCTCTTTGTAAGCCCAGGGTGAGAGCCTTTCTTCCCCCAAAGGCCAGCACTTAACTCTATCACCTGTCACCTCTCCCCCTGTATTCTGAGCTAGGGACTTTCCTCTGCTTCCCTGATGAGAGGTGGGGGAATTCTCTAATTTGGATGTTGGTTTCTAGGTGTGAATATCCTGGCCATTGGTGTTCCTATTGTCTTTCTGGGTCTTTGGGTTACATGGGTCAGTTTCCACTAATTCTTTAGTGAGGCATTCATTTTACCGTAGACAGCTAGGTGACACACCCCATGTCTCCTGGGCTGCCCCAAGAGCATTTTAGCCCATATGCTCCTACTACATAGCCAAGTATAGAGGGAAACTGAGGCACATATTGGAATAAAAACTATTACAAAGGATTCCCACTTTGTCACAGTTCCTGCTTAGTTTCATGAATATATTATTGGTAAAGGAAGTTATCTTATGCATAATGAAGAACTGATGACCACAAGAGGCCAACTCATAATTTTTGAAGGCAACCACATGCCTGAGGGTTAAAACCAATACAGGCAAAAATCTTTGAATAGTTGTAGTATATTATTTGCTGGTTTTGCTACCCACACACCAATCCCTAAAATTATATTGAACAACAATTCAGCTACTTTCTGACACCAGAAATTACACATGGCAAAGACTTGTTAGGACATATTGTTTATCTTCTTAACAATGCTGGATTGTTGCCTCCAATAAATTTCTAGTATTTTCTCATGTCTACATTTAACTGTCTCATCACTTCCCTTGTCAAGAAGCTTTTCCTGATATTCAATATAAATCTTCCCTTTAAATTTAAATCCTATTTCTCTTAATTATACTCCAATGTACCACTTAAAATAATTCCTCTCTTAACAGACATAGCTATGAATCGATCATGATTTTTAATGTCTGTGTAGCTGCATCTATGCCATGTGTCTACCCTCCTGGGCACAGGGGATGCACCAGAGACATGCATTCCACCAGATTCTCAGCCACTGGCTACAGACAATATAACTACTCTAAATTATGGTAGGAACTGTTTTGGTCTCCAATTGATTCAGGACTAGGGGAGTGGAAAGGAGCCACTTTGACCCTTCCCTCCACCACCTGAATTCAACGCAACTAAAGACAGATGGGCTCCAAGTGTGTAAATCATGTTTCGTAAAAATCAAATACACTGTAGTCCTGAAGTAACTACAGTCTACACCTGTGCTCTTAGACAACATTTTAGAAGGCAGAGCCCAGCTTACTGGAGACCATTTTAATTGACTCTACGGCATATCACAATAGTACTGAAATGGTTGGGGAAATTATTATAGGGGAAAAGAATGTCACCTCAGCAGTGGAGAGCAGTCAATAGATTCTAATAATGTTCTGTGTTTCCAACTGCTAGATGCATTTTGCAGCTGAAAGTGATTGCACTGAGACTGAAGATAGACCATGTAAATGGATGTTTTTATCAGCTGGGTAGCATAATTACTGCAACTGTCTGCACTGTGTTTGCATCTGCTTTTTGAGTCTAGTAAGAGCAGAGTGCAAGGAAATAGGCTGGTTTATTGGCAGTTCATATGGATTCTTTTTCATATGCTGCAAAACAAAACAATAAGTGTTGCTGCTCTGTTACTTATATTTAAGTGCTCAGATATTAAACATCAGTTATAAACCAAACAGTATAAAAGTAGGATAAAATATTTCCATCACAGGAACTCTTAGAAAGAGGAAATTTGAGTAGCACACTAAATTTGTGGTCCAAATGGACTACCTGCAGGTGCAAGAAGGCTTGTAGGATCTGGCCCCTTAAGTCTTAGGTATGTATATAGCAAAACAGGCAGAGACACAATATTTGCATGCACTCTTCATTGTATATGTGCTCTTCTGTTGTTCATCTCTTTCTCTTCTTTTAAACCTTTGGGGCTGGATGTAGTTCAAAATACCTACTTTTCATCTAAGCTGCTCAAGTTGCAAAAAGGCTATGAATGCTGACTGCACTGGAGCAGCCATATCTGAGGTATA
The DNA here is from genome assembly GCF_025201925.1 of Gopherus flavomarginatus. Lineage (NCBI taxonomy): Eukaryota > Metazoa > Chordata > Testudines > Testudinidae > Gopherus > Gopherus flavomarginatus. The sequence goes on along the minus strand of NC_066625.1, from coordinate 75,692,622 downwards.
TTTGACCTGTTTCAGGTGCCCCAAAGAAAACAAAACAGATCTCTTCCTTACCAAAGGGTTGTGGCAATGCCTGGCAGGAGGAGAACTCCTGCAAATGAGAGATCTAGTTCCCATGCAGTTCAAGTCTCCTTGTAATTTTACCAGCGCTGGGAGTTACTACAGTCATAGTGCTGGGCTAACAATAACATTGATATAACACCAACAGCACCCTATATGCTTAATAATTCCATGATGTGACTATGAATTTAGGAAATAATTTGCCCACAACCTGGCCTATAAACACGTTGCTTGGAAGTCGGGCAACTTCACCTTAAGTTTTTAATCCAAAACTCTCCCCCTCCATCACTGAAGACTCTTGAGAGCAGGTTAGAGAGTGCGATCACTCTTTTCTCCTCTTACCTGCACTCCTTGCTGATAAATTAATTAGTCAATCTTCATTCTTTTTCAAATCTTCAAATTACATGCTCCTTTCCTCTTCTGGCCTAACTCTAGTATAGTTCTGTCAGCCAAGTAAGCGCTCAATACCTATAGTTTGTGGTTCCTTTAAAAATTCTCTCTGGTCTGACTGATATTCGAGCAGCTGTTGAAGAATCTTCCCCTGCCTCTTCTCTCTCCCTTCCCCCCTCTACTCCCCCCCCCCCCAAAGCATTACCAAGAGCATGACTGCTATATATGCCCACTGGGTTGGGTGGAGTGATTTGGCCAGGAGTAGCCATACAATAGTTCTTCTAACATTCCAAAGCTTGTAGCAAGGGGACAGGACTTCCGAAAGAGGGAGTAATCTATAAATCAGTGGAGTTCCAAAGGGCCAGGGAGCTAACATAAGTCATTAGCTGTGAAAGCTTATTTTTGTTGGATTGGGCCCTTGCCTTTTTAACAGATACTTTTTTTATTCTTACAATTTAAAAACAATGTGGCATTTTAAGGTGACTTTATTGCTCAGGTAAATGCAAATTTTCTCCTCACCACTCTGTAACTGCCTCGGCTGGAGCTCAGCTGTTGGCCTCTTGAGACTGCTATCAAGGGTGACTGGAGGAGTACTCCCATCATTTCTTTCTCAGGGTCACAGTTTGGAGGGTTTCATTGTGGGTCCTGGCAGCTGCACCTGATTTTTAGGGGAAGCCCTGGAGCTTCTTTGTGGGGTCAAGGGGCCTATCCCAAACACCAGCAGTCATGGGGGATGGAAGGTTGCAACACCAACAGTTTCAGATCAGTTTGTCCAGACTCTCCCTCTCCATTCTTCTCCTGCCAGCTGGGATATTGCTGACTCTCAGATGATCAACGAGCAACAGTGACCATGTCCTATATGGTTTGGGACCTGTCTTACAGAGATGCCTCTCTTCTCATGTGATTCTGCCTCAGTTACAATCAGCAAAGGCACTCAAGCTGTCAACAACCTGGCCTAAAAGGGAAAGGACAATTTACAAGGCATTTCCCAAAATGGGTCCTGAAACTCACTTTCTCATATGGTCCAAAATAGCCATATGTGTTGATCTTTAAGGCATGCTGCATTGTTCCTCTATGCTGAGTTTGAGTGGTCTGGAGCAAATAGAAGTTTGTACTCCAGATGGTTCTTTAATTTATACTTTGTGGGCTTGGGTCAGTTTGGACAGATCAGTTATGATTTTAATATTTGAACTGAAGACCCACAAAAGGTGTATTTTGCCCTAAATGTGAAGAAATACACTGTTATCCAATCTTCCCAAGCTTTATCTAATTTTAAATATAATTAAGGCCTCGATTTTGAACACACACATATGCTTAACTTTAAGCATGTAAGTAAAATTAATCAGGTGAGAAAGTGTTTGAAGGCTGGGGGCATAAATTTGGATTGGAACTGTAGTCTGTATTATAGGTCAAAAGGTTTTCTTCCAGCATTTGTCTAAAAATATTTCACTTACTGTTGTCTTCCAACTAAATAAATGCTGTTACAGCTTTAAATTTATATTCTCATATACCTCCAGCCTTTATAGAATACATAATTCCTGAAAAAGAATGGCTTTGCTTTTACGCTGACAACTTCTGAAGACTCAAAAATATTAAAAGTATTCTGGATAATTTGCTGAAGTAGTACACTGGTTAATAATTTAAGGCACCAATCCTGCAAAAACTTGCATACAACTTCACATGTGAGTAGTTCAATTAACCTCACATGCATTACATTTAGTTGTGTGTCAAAGTGTTTGCAAAACTCAGGTGGAGTTACTTTCTCAACTAATAAAAAAATATTTGTTCCCATCTCCACTGATGAACAGGTACAGTGGAGTATACAACTGAATACCCTTTACTGCCAGACATACAAAAAGTTACCCTAATTTAGGCCTGATTCTGGTTTCACACTAGGGTATATGCACTGATTTCAATGAATTTACTCCAGTGCACATTTGCTCAGAATCAGGCCTTCATTTAGTCAATTTCCTAACGTTTTTTACATATTCCAAAATACATTTCTCAAGTTCTACAAAATTTAAAGTCTCCTTTGAAAGACACTAAAATGGGAGTCAGATGTGTCAAGCTTAAAAAAAAAAAGAGGAGAGAAAAAGGAATTTTTTTAAATCCATTTTGCATAACTGGATCCATGATATATATTCTACTGAAGTTAATTATATAATAGGTCCCTACAAGCGATACTAAAAAAAACCTCACAGTCCCTTTTCCTAAACAATTTAAAACAATATATAATCTTTCAAGAATGCTGAGATGGATTTCTAAATTCCCAGAGTGAACTTTTGATTGATGTACTAATGGAGCTGCAAGTTAAATTTTACACCAAGTTAAACAGGTGAAGTCTGCTTTTTTGCCTGACGTTCTTCACAGCGTTCACATGTGGTGAAAATAAATTTTCTTCATTAGGAATGGGGGAAACCCATTTGTGGTCAAATAATGTCTTCCCTCCCTCATCCTACAAATACAGCTTCCACCATCTTTAGAACCAAGCTTAGAAGGAACATTTAGAGTTGTGAAGTGCCCACATAAGCAGCCTTCTGGTGTCCATGTTTTCACCTCCAGTTTCTGGCTAGGACCAAGAGCAGAAGCTATGGAAATACCCCAAGTCTGTTCTAACGAGATTTCTAACCCAATTTTGCAAACCTAAGAGGGTCAAATAACTCACACTTCCACTGAACTTTCCACTGACGACTGAAAAAAGGCAAATATAGTGCCCATCTTTTAAAAAGGGAAGAAGGAGAATCCGGGAAACTACAGACCGCTCAGCCTCACCTCAGTCCCCAGAAAAATCATGGAGCAGGTCCTGAAAGAAACCATTTTCAAGCACATGGAAGAGAGAAAGATGATTAGGAACATTCAACATGGATTCACCAACGACAAGTCATACCTGACCAACCTGATTGCTTTCTATGATGAGATAATTGGCTCTGTGGATATGGAGAAAGTGGTGGACGTGATATCCTTTGACTTTAGCAAAGTTTTTGATATGGTTTCCCACAGTATTCTTGCCAGCAAGTTAAAAAAGTATGGACTGGATGAATGGACTATAAGGTGGGTAGAAAGCTGGCTAGATTGTCGGGCTCAACAGGTAGTGATCAATGGCTCTATGTCTAGTTGGCAGCTGGTATAAAGTGGAGCGCCCCAGGGGCCGGCCATGGAGTTGGTTTTGTTCAACAACTTCATTAATGATCTGGATGATGGGATGGACTGCACCTTCTGCAAGTTCACAAATGACACTAAGCTGGGGGGAGAGGTAGATACGCTGGAGGGTAGGGATAGGGTCAAGAGTGAGCTAGACAAATTGGAGGATTGGGCCAAAAAAAATCTGAGGAAGTGTAACAAGGCCAAGTGCAGAGTCCTGCACTTAGGACGGAGGAATCTCATGCATTGCTACAGGCTGGAGAACCACTGCCTAGGCCTCAGAGCAGCTTTTCCTCTTACATGAGTCTCCATAGATTCTTTCCTGATTTCCCCCATGTGAGAGAGGAGAGAGAGAGAGAGAGTGGAAAGAAGAATGTACATAACAGCAAGTTCTCCAGCCCCACACCTTCCTGCACAGGTTAGGAATCCCCACCACACAGCATTCCCCTCAACATCTAGCACCATCTCATTGCATAACAGGAGATCCATTCCGAGGGGACTAGCCAGATCTACAGATTAGACACAGAGCTGCCTTAAGGGAGAGAAGCTTCCTTTTAACTCCTCTATGCATCTACTCAACTATATGCTGGGTTCAGAATTGCAGCCTTATTTGTGTATGTAGATTTGGTACATATGCAGGCAGAAACTGTGCATGCATATACATGTACACAAAACTCTAAACCTCAATATACAACAAGCAGCAAGATTTAAACTGCGGGCAACAAGAAGGAACAAGCAATGAAGCTTGGACCCAGCAATAACCGCAGGTAGAAATGCATATAGTAACAGGAACTAGCTGCTGGTGCATGAAAAAACAGGGTGTGTCACATTATTAGATTTAAAAATAATTCTGAATTATTCCCTGATTCTCAGTTACTCTGTTCCTGCATGGGGGGCAGGGGGCGCTTTTCAGCCATCTTTGTACTTCCTACATTCTAGGGCCATTTGGGGATCTGTCCAGGCCCTGGTGTAAGTTAAAGCAGCCTCAAAGCTGCTCTAATATACAGTCTTCTTCCTACAGCCCCCTAGGGGCCATATGAAGCCGGAAATAGCATAGTTCAGTGCACAGCAATCACACTCATCTCATCTTTGGCCCACCCATGCATTGCCAGCTATGACATTCCAGGGTGCAATCCAGACCAGCAAAGGGCTGTGTCACCACCTGCCCTGCAACCTTGAGTACTTTACAATACTTTGCTGCTGTAACTCCCAATCGGGGGCCCTCAAACAGCATGCTGGCCACATCCTGAGTGTCTGTGTACAACAGCAGCCTGCCAACCCACACTGGCTTCCACCAGCCTGGGTTACTGCTTGCAGGGTGACTCAGTCCCAAGTTTCCTCCCCAAAAAAAGATGTGTTCTGCACTGTCCAGCCCTCTCCTGGACCTTTCAGATATCTGGAGGTCTCTGGCCTCTGTAAGGGGTTAATGTACAAGAGTCTGCTACATTAAATGGAGTTACTCACATAGTTCAGTTTAAAGACAACACTGGATTCGTTTTGATTAAATAATAAAACAAGTTTATTTAACTACAAAGAGATTTTAAGTAAATACAAGGGATTAAAATTAGAAATATTTACAAGAGAAAAAAATGCTTTCTAGTTGTCATAAACAGATAGTTAAGGGTTAATGTCTCTTTTACCTGTAAAGGGTTAACAAACAGGGACCCAAACACCTGACCAGAGGACCAATCAGGAAAAAAGATACTTTCAAATCTAGGTGGAGGGAAGCCTTTGTTTGTAGTTTTTGGGTTTTGCTTTGTTCTCTCTAGGCTCTGAGAGTGACCACACATACCTACAGGCTCTCTAATCTTCTGTTCCAATTTTGTAAGTACAAAAGTAGAAAGACAGTTTAGTCTTTTTAATTGTTTTTCTGTATTTGCAACTGTGTATCTGGCTGTTAGAGTTTTAATGTGTATTTGGGTGAAAGTATTTTAAATTGTATTTCTCCTGGAGAAAGCTTTCTTTCTATTGTCTATAAGCTGAAAGACCCTGTAACTTTTTACCATCTAAATTGCAGAGATAGAAAAAATAAAAAGGTCTTTCTTTTTATTAAAAGGTTTGCTTTTAAGACCTGCCTGATTTTTTCCCCTTGTTGAGGCTCAAGGGAATTGAGTCTGTACTTAACAGGGAAGGAGAAGGGGGGGGAAGGGTGGAATCCCTTTGTTTTAGATTCACGGAGCTTGAATCTGGATTGCCTCTGGGGAAAGATATCATTCCTCTCTATGTGGTGATTCAAGGAATTGAATCACGGTGATCTCCTAGTGTACCCAGGGCGGGAAAGATCTGGGAGGGGGGAGGGAATGGTTTATTTCCCTTTGTTGTGAGACTCAAGGAATTTGGGTCTTGGGGTCCCCAGGGAAGGTTTGGGGAGACCAGAGTTTATCAGGTACTCAGAATCCTGATTGGTGGCAGCCTATCAGATCTAAGCTGGTAATTAAGCTTAGGGGAATTCATGCTAGTACCCATATTTTGGACGCTAAGGTCCAGATTTGGGAATTATACTATGACACTAGTAACTAAAACTTCAACTAGACTTTGTTCACAAGGAAATTCTTATCACATGTTCCCAGCAACAAGGCTGTCCAAATTCTTAGGTCAGAACACCTTTCCAAAGTCCACATGCTGGTTCCTTTGGCTTCTTAGGTGAAAAAGAACAAGAGAAATAGAAAGAATACCTGGAATGTTTTTGTTTCTCCCTTAGTCCCTTTTATAGTCCAATTACCATTTGAAATGCATTTTCCTGAGGGTTACCTCTAGATAAAGTTCCTTCTAGCTGTGAGAATGGATATACGGGGTCTTTATGGTGAAAGAGGTTCCCATGTTGTTGTTTATTAAAATGTAAAAATCCATCTGTCCCTGCCCCCAACTCTGCCAAAGAATGGTCACTTGACTGGTGATTGCCAATTAGCTTTGACACCTGGATACAGGCATTAGCTTGTACTTGGTCTTCAAGAACCTAGTTTACCAGACAAGTCTGAGAAGTGGGTAAACACGTTTCAGTCAAAACTTCAGTGTATGTTCATAACTTTACATATAATGTTGCTACACACATTTCATTATAATATTACTGACCAAATGATACCTCACAAGGTATATTTTGTACAAAGTTTATTACAGTGGTGTGTAGTGTGTGAATACGGAGGTGCATTCGGTCAGGCCACCATACTGCCTAAGGGCTTTAAACAAGGTTAGCAAAGACCTCTTATTTTGTCTCTGCATCACCCACAGAGGGTCCCTTCACAGGGTGCGTCCTCAGGAGACCATTTATGTCTCATTTAAGCTGCCTTAACAGTGTAAAGGGCTCTTACTATAACTGAGAATCAAGCCCAATACATTGCTCAGTTTTAAAGCTCACCTTGGGAAATGAAAACAAACAAAAACAATCCTAAAGCAAAAATACCAAGACTCTGATTATACTGTGAGGCAGGAATGTTTTTCTTTGTCACTTTATGAGATTTTTCCCCCCAATTTGTGGCAATTCACTGCAGTCATAAAATGGCTGTAAATCAAGAATATGTTAAGAGCGCCGAAGAATGCTAAAGTCAACATTATGAAAAACTAGATGCCAGCAGTCACTTGTAAACTGGAAAGAGATGCAGTCATTTAAAGTGTCTAATGTGAAATTGAGAGAGAGCCAAACATGGAAGACCCCCTGCAGTCAATGGGATTGGGCAGACTTATTATATTAACTGTATTGTTTAAGATTCTACCATGTTTTATAGCAGCACTGCCATGCTATTATACTTAAGGTAGCATTAGTGTTTCCATTCCATACACATATTTTCCAGACTTTATAACGACTATAAAAAAGATCAGGTTGGAACGTGGCTCAAAGTTTTTATGGTTTTTATTTTTAAGACACTTTATTAATGTTGGTTTGGCCAGCTTTATGTTGGACCAGTGTAAAATGAACTCATTTAAACTTCATTTATTTGTTTCTTTTAACACTCGAATACAGTGTTTTCAGAAGTGACATTTGACAATTGATTGGATCGTATTATGGTTCAGCCTATTTTTCCTATTTAAACAAAATGGAGTCCCCATAAGTAAATTGTACCAAATGGTTTTGGCTTTTTAAATAACTCATTGTTTGATATTCTCCAATACCAAAGCCCCTCTCTTGTTTTCATCTCATATTTATAGACTTACATTTTCTAACATTTGTTCCCCCAATTGCTCAGATTTCCGCAGATCAGGCATTTTCACTGAGGTACCTCAATATAGATTTAGGGACCTAACTTTAGGCCTCTAAGGAGACCAGAATTAATAAAATATGTCTAATTAATTTTATTTAATTCTAAATGTCATATAAATAAAAGAAAACAATTGGTTAAAACTATGTTCATGTCCCTACTACTAAAATTCAGCATTTGATTATTTTATTTTCTCACACATCATTGTTTTGTTTGCACAACTTAAACATATTGCCCTGCATTAGGTTGTTTGTCCTTTTCCCTGTCAGCTCAAGAACTAAAACCAAAGGCATATCTTCCAACTGAAGCTTCAATTTATTCCTGATCCCAGCAATACAAAAGATACTATACCATAGTTTGAGAGCTGAGTGGCAAAACAGCTGGAGATTCATGACTGTAGAGTTTACAGAACATACGAAAGAAAACTGCAGCGATTCGAAGTCCTTTGAATCCCATAGCAATTTCTGTCCCACCCCTCCACCCCCAAACCATCACCACACCCACCATTAGCATGATCCCACAGAAGGACTGCTGTATCTGCAAATTCAGTGGGTACAGAAAGCAATTCAAAAGGCCCATAGAGTTATCTGTAAAATGGGACACTTATAGCACGAGGGAAAATGTGCATTTTCCCCCTCTATTTTGGACCTAACTGTGGTTAGTCTGAAAGACTCAACCAATTTTTTCTGACAATACTCTGCAGTTAAGTTTTGTATTAATAGTTTTTATCTTTTAGATCTTGGGCCATACATTTTGGTCATGTCTGTGGAATGTGTAATGTAATCTCACTAGATGTGTGTAATTAGAGAGATATAATCAAAAACTATAACCCAGAGGAGGATCCTGTTCCCAGATTTTTAACTTCATAAGCAAATGTTGAATATAGTTTTGTAATATGATCTCTCTCCAGAAGCTCACTGAAATGCACAATGCATCAACAGAATGGACCAGTGACTATATGTTTGCTGGAGACGGATAGTAAAAGGCAAGCAAAAAAGACTTCTACAGTGCCACACTGTAGAGAATAATTATACAGCTTCTGCAGATTGCTGTTTCCCTTAGGTACTTCTAGCACCCGCAGGAATGGACGTTCACTCTAGTCCAAAATGTTCAGATCCACTTAGTTTTATATTATTGTGTTCAGCTGGAAAAGTAAACGCAAAAATACTCTCTCACTTTAATAACAAAATGGAAAAGGTCATTAAACTATGCAGGCATTTGAGTGCAACTGCTATAACTAGTAGTAAAGAGATTAAATTAAGCAAAACACAAAAAAACACAAGGACCTCCTAAAGGTGAGATCTGTGGTGTCCACCTTCACAGCACTGAGGGCTACATTGGCACCTTGTCAGAAGCTGTAACTACTTTGCATATACATTTATATAGGATTTTCATCCGAGATAAATGTGCAGAACTTTTTATTTAGAATGCTTTAAAAATACACAGGAAGTCAAAATATATCTTAAGAATTACAAGAGATGGCTCACCAATGGGAAAACTGGTACTACTTCTCTGAAACCAGCTTCTTAATGTCTAGCTTTATCTATGAGGCCACACGGATAATGCAGGTTGGGATATTATGTGAGTTCAATATTTGCACCTATGCAAATTAATAGGTATTACTAAGGAGGCATACACAAATAGCAGCCTTATGTCAGAGGCTTAGAAGGGTTTGATCATGATTCAACCTCTTCAAACTTTTTGTTTGCAATTTGTTTTTAAATGAAAAATAGCTTTTTCCAGAATGAACGTTTTCATGGAAATTGTTCAGTTTCTTCAATATTTTCTGTTTCAGCAAAAACATTTAAACAGACATTTGCAGCCTTTGGAAACTGAACATGAAAAAAATTTAAAGGTTTCATTTCTTTCAAAAATTTTCATGGAAAATACTTTCCATTTCTGACCACCTCTGCTGAGGAGGAAAAAATAAACAAACAAAAAAACAACAGTTGCCTATCTGAAGAACAACAGCTACAATATGCAATGCAGATATGTATTTCAGGTAAGTGTACACATCTCACACACCCGAGCTGAAGAACTTTGCCTAGCAGTACCCATAGGAGTGGTGCTCAAGCCCTGCGACCATAGCCCCTCCTCCTGGCCATATGAGGGTGGCACTGACCTGAGCCCCTCAGTTCCTTTGCACTGAACAGCAGAAGTACAGACTCATGCACAGGGGATGGAGAGCAGGTCATGGAATACACAACTGCATCTCCTTTCAACAAACAATAGTTACAAGTAGGTAACCTTCCCCTTCCCCACCCCCTTTGAGTAGATGCAGCCAGGTATTCCATGTGGGTGACTCGCAAGCAGTACTCACAGGAGATGGGGTTTGGAGTCTATTTAAAGAAGAACTGCTGGATTGCCTTCCTGAAATTTGCATCCAATCTGGATGCAGTGTAATGGCACAGTGATTTGCAAAGGTACACACTGAGGACCTAGTGGCAGCCCTGCCAATGTCCAATATAGAAATGTCATTTAGAAATGCCACTGACATCTCATGAGCTCTTTTGGAATGTTTCCCCTTGAGGAGGCACAGGCTGGGCTACTTTTTGTGCTGTCGTGATAACATGGACACCACTTGACCCTTCTCTTGGGCCACATATGAAAAACAGATGAGGTGAGGAATGGAAAGTTCTATCTAGATAAAAAAGCTAGACATCACCTAACATACAACATGAGAAGATGCTGCTCCCCTCTGTGGCTGAGGGACAAACACTAATATATATACACAAGTGAAGCTGGTAACCTACCTTAGATAAGAATCTAGGTTGCAACCGCAGAGTCACTTTCTCTTTGGAAAGTTTCATGTAAGGCGCCTCTGCCATCAAAGCCTGCAACTTGCACACTCTCCTTGCAGACCTTAACACCAGCAGGCAGGCAATTTTCTGACACAGAAGGGAGCAAGAAGAAGTTGCTAAAGGCTCAAATGGAGGTCCCATAAGAGCCGCTAAACAGTATTAAGGTCCCACAAAGGAACCAGCTCTTTAATTGGTGGATGGAAACAAGTGACACTTTTGAAGAGCTGCATTGCCATGGAGTTTGAAAAATACCAACTTCCTATGGATAGGTGGATGAAATGCCAAAATTGCTGCCAGGTGGACTCTCAATGAATTAAGTGAAAGACCAGAAGACTGATGGTGTAACAGGTGCTCCAAGATGTCCTTGATACAAGCTAGTGGAATTTCCTGGGCTAACAACTATATCGAGAATCACTTCCCCTTGGCCAAATAGGCCAGCCTCGTGGAGGGCTTCCTACTATTGAGCAAGACTTGCTGGACCACCTCTGATCATCATTTCTCCACCTCATCTAACCATGGCAACAACCACACTGTGAGATGCAGGAAACTGAGTGTTGGATGCAAAACCTAACTGTAATGTAAAGTCAGGAGTTCAGGATGAAGAGGAAGGGATATGGGAGACCAATCTAATAACCTGAGAAGGTCAGAGAACCAACCTTGCTCCAGAGTGTCTGAGACAATAAGAATGAGCTTGATACAGTCCAAGTTCAGCTTTAGAATGACCTGAAGGATGATCTGAATTTGGATGAAAGGCATACAGGAGTGCCAATTCCCAGCTAAGGTGAAAAACCATCAGCCAAGGAACCTGGAATGAGACCCACTCCCCTGGGGAGCAGAACAGCTGGGGTGTCTTATTTCATGGGAAACAGGTCAATCACTGGGTTGCCCCAAATTGCAAAGATGGTCCAAAGGATGTTGGGCTTCAGAAACCACTCATGATTGAGGGAGAAATTCCTGCAGAGGTGATCTTCCAGGTGTTTGTGGATCCAAGATAATTGATCAGCCATGGGGTAACATTTGCCCCAGTGCAAAACTGCCAGAGTCTGATTGCCTCCTGACAAAGCACATCAGAGTGTGCTCCTCCATTACTGTTCACATGATGCCAACAATACCACCATGATGTAAGTATGAGAACCACTGAGCCCCTGATGTGATCCTGAAAGATCTGACAGACATTGTACGTGGCACAAAGCTCCTGGATATCAATATGCAGAGAAAGCAGCAAAGAGTCCTGTGGCACCTTATAGACTAACAGAAGTTTTGGAGCATGAGCTTTCGTGAGTGAATACCCACTTCGTCGGATGCATGTAGTGGAAATTTCCAGGGGCAGGTATATATATGCAAGTAAGAAGCAGGCTAGAGATAACAAGGTTAGTTCAGTCAGGGAGGATGAGGCCCTCTTCAAGCAGCTGAGGTATGAAAACCAAGGGAGGAGAAACTGGTTTTGTAGTTGGCAAGCCATTCACAGTCTTTGTTTAATCCTGAGCTGATGGTGTTAAATTTGCAGATGAACTGAAGCTCAGCAGTTTCTCTTTGAAGTCTGGTCCTGAAGTTTTTTTTGCTGAAGGATGTCCACCTTAAGGTCTGCTATTTTGTAGCCAGGGAAGTTGATGTGTTCTCCTACAGGTTTTTGTATATTGCCATTCCTAATATGGGATTTGTGTCCATTTATCCTTTTCCGTAGAGACGGTCCAGTTTGGCCGATGTACATAGCAGAGGGGCATTGCTGGCATATGATGGTGTATATTACATTGGTGGACGTGCAGGTGAATGAATCAGTGATGGTGTGGCAGATCTGGTTAGGTCCTGTGATGGTGTCGCTGGTGTAGATATGTGGGCAGAGTTGGCATCGAGGTTTGTTGCATGGATTGGTTCCTGAGCTAGAGTTACTATGGTGAGGTGTGCAGTTACTAGTGAGAACATGCTTCAGGTTGGCAGGTTGTCTGTGGGCAAGGACTGGCCTGCCACCCAAGGCCTGTGAAAGTGTGGAATCATTGTCCAGGAGAAACTTCTCATTCAAACCTGACTTTTCAGTGAGTCCAGATGTGCTCCCCAACCTACAAAGGAGGCATTGGCAACTATAGTCCTGGTCAGTGGAGGCCACATGGAAGGATTGCCTTGGCACACATTGTCCTGATTTGTCCATCACTGTAAGGAGACCAGGGTTGGGGGAGTCTGATCAACGTGTCCAAGGGATAGCGATTTAGATGAGAGACCAACTTCAGCCACAGCCTGGCATACTGGATGTGCAGCCATGTGGCCCAGCAACTTTGGACTGTGGTTATGGGTTGAGACTTCAGCTCCAGACACAGGTGGCAGATCACCTGGAATCACTTGGTCAGTAGAAGTGCTCTTGAATCATCGTCAATCAAGGAGCCAGTGAACTCTATTCTTTGAGCTGGAACCAATGTTGACTTCCAGTTGTTTAGGATGAAACTTAGACAATTGAATAGGAGTAGTGTGAAGTGAACATGAGAGAGCGCTTGCTCTCTGGGCTTGCCCCTCAGTAACCAGTCGTCCAGGTACATTGTTACCACATACATACTTGGTAAAATCAGGGACCGGAAGACAGGCCAAAAGGCATCACTGTGTACTAGTAGTGCCTGCCAGCCATGACAACTCTGATATGACAAGACTGTCAGAAAAAGTATTGTGCATAATCCCAAATAGAGTCAAAAGAAGCCATTCTGTTAAATTATATCACGTTTTTAATACTCTGTTCCTTTCAAAACAGTGCTCTTATTCTAACCCTGTAATACAAGACAGTTTGTTTCTCAGTTTCCTATATGCTACCTCAGACGTACTTTCCGTATACTCTATCACTTGTTTCTCCCCTGATTTGTGTAATATTTACAATGGCACAGAGGACTTTTCTGCATTACTGACCCCCCTGACCCTGAATAGCTCACAAAAGTTTCCTCAGTTGTATATGCTGACCTGCTTTCACTAAGCTTTCCTGTAGCTAGATTATATTTGTGCTTTCAAGTTAGATTATGATTGAATTATCATGGATACAAATTCTTTTGCTCTGTTCTAAACAAGATGAGATATTTTTCTTTCAAGGATCTAGCTTCCTCCTCAGCTTGTGACCAATTTTAGGTTATGATGTCCCACTTTCATGCCATGTTCAGTTCTAATGTTCCTGTTTAATGAATGATCCAGCTACACTGTACATTTTTTTCTCCTGCCTATTTTTTATTATTTATTAGTTATTTTTTATTAGTTTAGCATCTTCTCATGAAGCAAGTCCCTTTACAGTCCACATCAAGATAATGCCTTAGCCGTATATGTATTAAAGTTTTTACCGTCCGTGACCCAGTCAATCCAAACACAGAGAACTGTTCCCAGGAAGCCAGTAGTAATAACATTTTTTTTTAAAATTCATCTTCCTGAACAGGGTATTGAAAGATTTCCGAACTCTGTGCAAGGTCAGTTACATTAACAGACAATGAATTCTTCCTTTGGCCTCGTGAAGACATTTCCTTGCTTTTCACAAGTTCGAACAGTTGAAATTCTATAGCTAATTAACAGCAGAGACCTTTTCCCCAGAATATTCTTTTCAATTTCTTTATAAATTTATATTTCCAAGCTGTCACTTGTAAAGAATGTGTCCGGAAACACACCATTATTGGTTCCATTGTTCTTCACTCTTTTTAACACCTGTTTATTTCTTGATTCCTCAGACTTCCCTACTTTATCCCAGCTTTCTCTCTCAACCCACACAGCTGCACCGCTGCACTGTGCGGAGACAGAATTCACACCGTGCTGTCTGGTCAAGTCCATTAAATATGGCACTAGCAGTACCAGCTAGAAATTCCCAATCATCTTCCTTGTTCATTCAGCGTACAGCCCACCAAATGCTTTAATAAGGAATGTCTATTCATTAAGGTGTCATGTTAAAAAGAAAATATTAAGATATAAACATTTCAAACAATTTCTTATGCACTGTTTGTAACTTTTCCTTAGAAGTTTGAAATCTGATTTTCCTCCCTGTATGTGCACACTTGGTGGTTAGTTATTGCAGGGCTTTTCATAAGAGCCTGTGTTGCCAGTGTATAAGGCTGAGTGTTTTCAGGGGGCAGCTCCTCACCCACTGCCTCACAACTCCAAACACACAGTAGAACAATAATGTGTGCCCATATACACACACAATTTTCTTAAAAACGAGGAGTCCTTGTGGCACCTTAGAGACTAACAAATATATTTGGGCATAAGCTTTCGTGGGATGTAACCCACTTCATCAGATGCATGGAGTGAAAAAAAGTAGGCAGGTATAAATATACAGCACATGAAAAGATGGGAGTTGACTTACCAAGTGGGGGATTGGTACTAACGAGGCCAATTCATTCAATTAGGGTGGATGTGGCCCATTCCCAAGAGTTGACAAGAAGGGGTGAGTATCAATAACAATTTTCTTAAGAGACTGGTGATTTTGGGTGCCTAGCTTAATACATCTTAAAAGGGTCTGGTTTTCAGAGGATGAGTACTTAACCCTTTCTGAAAATCAGACCCTTTTTTAAGGCATCTCAGAGACTCAAAAAATCTTTAGTCTCCTCTGAAAATGTAGATCATTTAAGAATTCAATTCAAGGTCCTTGAGGATTAAAGAGAGAGATTTTTTCAGACAATGCAGTAACTATGAAACCTTCTAATCGAGCAGAATTAGAGTTTATTTGAAAAGGTTGAGGGGGATTAGGGTACGATGAAAAAAATCATTATGGCTTCTGCCATTTCACACCTTTAACTTGGTGAAATCCTAAGATATAAATTAAGATCAGCCTGGAGGGACTTTTTAACCAGATTGTTCAGCTCACCTCTCCCCTAGATGTAATAATTGGGTACAAAAGACCTTCTGTGAACCATGCATCAGTAACTGTGCCATCTAGGAGAACATTCATACCTTTTCAACAATACTGGATTTTAATGATTACTTAATTCAGGGATGAGATCCTCTCCCCTCTGCCGTGGCCCCTCTACACCAGGTAAAAGTGTCCCACCCCCAAAAGGGGGCTCTAAAAGTCCTTGATCTGACCACTAGACCACAGTACAATATGCTGCAGAGATTCCAGGCAGCATGGCTACCCATAGATAAGCTTAGAGAGGCTGCCATAACTTAGACATATCCCCAGGGCAGTCTAAATTACATGAGGAGCCATGTAGCAGCCCAGGGTTGGGAGGGCACAAAGAGGGTTATAAGCACGTTAGGGCTGTGCCTTAGGTGTCTGCTCACCCAGAGGAAATTGACCGGCATAGCTATTCCAGAATAGCTACTCTGGTGCAACTCTCCTGTGTGAACGCACTATTCCAGAATAAAAGTGATTTATTCCAGAATACAGTGTCCACCTGGGTGGCTATTCCATAACAGCAATTCCCCTGTATCAGCAAATCCTTAGTTGAATTTCTGTGCTGCATTTCAAACAGGTAATCCACCTCTCTGAGCAGCTGTAACCAAGACAACAGAAGAACTCTGTCACTGACCTTGCTGCAGATACACCTGGGTTTCGATTGGCATAGCTAGAATGCTTGGGGGAGGGTGAATTTTTCACACCGCTGAGCACCACTTCACTTAAGTGTAGACTAGGCCTAACATTTCAAGACTACTGTGCAAGAAAAATCTTTAAAAATAATCAGTGCTGCCAAATGGATTTAGTTGTTTATTTTATCAAACATATTGGGTTTGATTGTCCCTGCTTCACATCTTGTGCAGTTACTTTTGACTTGTACAAAGTGGGTATAAAATGTTCCTGTGTCAAAGCAGTAGTACCTTACCTGACTGTGCTGATGTAAATGACTACACAAGCCGGAAAAGTAAAGAATAAACAGGTCCCTTATTTGCTAAAACAGGGCATTTGCCTGCACCCCAGCGGTGATAGTAATGGTGACATCTGCATTTCTGTCTGGATTAAGTAGTAATGAATTAATTATGATTTTTAATAAAAGCCTATCTAAAGATTATTGTGGGCATAAATCATTGAATGTTTCATTTTATGTCTAAACCAAGCTTCCTTTCTTTAAAAAAATGCTTTACAAGAAAAGTGATTGTTATTTAGAATTCTTCCTGGCAACGTTTAATGTATTCCAACTACAACAGAAGAAAGGATACAAACAGACAATTTATTTGAAGAAAAAACCTTGCTTAATTAAATTTATTCACAAAAAACATGTCAATATTTTTGTCTCCTCTTTGATAACCTCTGTTATGGAAAAATTCAGGCAAAAAAGTGATCAAAGACAGTGTTTCCCAAACTTAGGATGCCGCTTGTGTAGGGAAAGGCCCTGGCGGGCCAGGTCGGTTTGTGTACCTGCCGCGTCCACAGGTCCAGCTGCTTGCGGCTCCCACTGGCCGCAGTTCACTGCTCCAGGCCAATGGGAGCTGCTGGAAGCGGCAGCCAGTACATCCCTCACCTGGAGCAGCGAACCACGGCCAGTGGGAGCCACGATCAGCTGGACCTGTGGACAGGGTAGGTAAACAAAACAGCCCAGCCCACCAGGGGCTTTCCCTACACAAGCGGCATCCCAAGTTTGAGAAACACTGTTCTAAGACATATTCAAGAGAGATCTAACACTCCAGCAATGCCTGAGACTTCAGGAAGCCACAATAATTATAATCAATGGCACTGGATCCCAAATGCTGTCCTCTCTGAAGCCTTTTTATTAGGGTGAATACCACAAATGAGAGTTGGAGGATGGAACGTGTTGGTGTTGGTCACATGTTAACTGAGAGATGGTTACAAGGGTGGAATGTCAAGCAGCACAAAAAAAGGAGTGGGAAGGGATCAGTAGGATGAAGCAGTAAGGAGAGAATTTTGGGTGGACTTTAACAACAAACAGAAGGTGTGAAGGGAGAAATGAGGATTAAAACTTGTGGCCCTGTGGAGAGCACTGAGCATGAAGATTGAACTTCACACACAACTAGACTGAAAGCCAGGCCTACTATTGAAAGGAAGATGGGGAGAAGAGATGCGGTGCTCAGAAATATGAGATATTTATTCATTTATTTTTAAACCAGCAAAAGGCCAAATGTCACCAGTCACTTTACGTTTGAAATTATCCACTGCATTTTAAGGTATGGGCATTTAGGATTTCCATGTCAGCTACATAGTTAGGGTACGTCAGTGACGGATCGGAAACATTTAAAATTGATGGGACCTTACTTGTTAAATTCAAATTTTCAGATTTTTGGCTGATACTTAAAAAATAAATAAATAAAAAGAAACAAAACATCTAAAAATTGTGGGCCAGATCCTCAGGTGGTATAATCAGTTTAGCTTCACTGAAGTCAAGAACCTATGCTGATTTGTGTCATCTGAGAATTAACCCTGAGGTCTAAATTTGGCGCAGTGGCAATGCATTACTCTAGTGCTTCATTGGAGACACTTCCTGTGATGACAGGAGGGGTTCTCGGGAAGCGGTAGTTAGGGTCAAAGGAAGAATTCTTCCATCAACTACCTACACCAAGGGTTAGGTCAGCTTAACTATGTCTCAGGTGGCTGGATTTTTCACATCCCTGAGAGATTTAGCTATGCCAATGTAACTTTTCAATGTAGATCAGCCTCCATTTTCTCTCTCTTCCCCTGTCTCACACTGGTATAAATTAATCCAGTCTCAGGCTTGACTCTCACTCCCCCAAAAAAGTAATGTAAAGGATGAAGTGTGAGGAAATGATCTCTCTCAATCCAGTACATCTTTTACTGCTTATCCCTACTTGTGGGAATTTCCTGCTGCTTCTGTAGTACACTTTTTCTGAGGAACTCTCAGGCTTGCATTGTAGAACAAAGTGACTAAACTGATAGTTGTAAACCCATAAGAGGATAGTACGCCAGAGATCACAGAAGTCTAATGAATCATTTCTGAACAAACACTTCACTGTATACTAGATAATGCCCAAAACATTAGAAAAAAATATTGACTACAACCAGCTCAGATTCACTGTATAGCTGATGTGTAAAGTAACAAATGATAACATGTGTCCCATGTAGAAACCTCTATTAAAAAGACAGAGTGAATCATTCTCTAAATTATTCAGGAAATGTCCCTTTTAAAGTGATATCTAATCTCTCCAACTACCTCTACAAAACACAAATTATGCCCAAGTAATATATTATTTCTATCTGGCTAATATCACATGCTACTACTACTACTAAATTAAACTTCCAGCATCCCTCAGACAAAATGAGAACTAGGAACATCAATTTCCATCTCATAATCCCTTGTGACATTCACAATAATGAGCCATCATGATCCAGCCATGTAAAAATGTGTTCAGTCTTGTTTCAGCATTGTATAATATAATTCCAGGTATCACCATGGGATTTTCTAAAAAGTCAAACATAAAGCAACATTTATTGTTCTTTGCCAACTGCCCCTTTTTAAGGCAACACAAATCTGGTTTGAAGTGCAGATCTAAATTTAAATCTCTCTTCTGTCAATTTACAAAGAATACAGAAACCTACTTCCTCGTATAGCTGTGGTCTATCTTCCACCATTCCTTGTAACTCAGCTGTTTGACTGTAGTGTTATTTCAGATGCAGGGATGGAGATTGGGGGGGGGGACCACATAGTGGGGCATTTCTCCCCCAAACCAGAGGCAACACAGGGAGATAGGCCACGGGAGTCATCCCCCTCTTCCCCTCAGTCCCCTGGATTTCTGCCTTCCATTTAGCACAGGAGGCGATGGTTTTCAAACCTCATGCTAAACAGAAGGCAGAAATAGGGGAGGCACATGACTCCACGTTTCCCCCCACATAGCCTCTGGGCAGGGTCGGCTCTAGGTATTTTGCCGCCCCAAGCATGGCAGGCAGGCTGCCTTCGGTGGCTTGCCTGCGGGAGGTCCCTGGTCCTAGAGATTCGGCGGCAGCCTGCGGGAGGTCCACCAAAGCCGCGGGACCAGTGGACCCTCTGCAGGCATGCCAACGAAGGCAACCTGCCTGCCACCCTCACGGCGACCGGCAGAGCGCCCTCCGAGGCTTGCCGCCCCAGGCATGCGCCTGGCATGCTGGTGCCTGGAGCTGCCCCTGCCTCTGGGGGCACAAGACCTCATGTGCCATCCCCCATGCATCACCTCCCTCCATCCCCCCAAATATACAAGTCAAACTATGTAGATAGACTCATAGACTCATAGATTTTAAGGTCAGAAGGGACCATTATGATCATCTAGTCTGACCTCCTGCACAACGCAGGCCACAGAATCTCACCCACCCACTCCTGTAACAAACCCCTAACCTATGTCTGAGTTACTCAAGTCCTCAAATCATGGTTTAAAGACCTCAAGGTGCAAAGAATCCTCCAGCAAGTGACTCGTGCCCCATGCTGCAGAGGAAGGCGAAAAACCTCCAGGGCCTCTGCCAATCTGCCCTGGAGGAAAATTCCTTCTCGACTCAAATATAGTGATCAGCTAAACCCTGAGCATGTGGATAAGACTCACCAGCCAGCACCCAGGAAAGAAATGTCTACGTTCAGACCTCATGGTCCAACCACATCTGCATAATTGCTCTAGTAGTGTCCAGTGGTAGGTTCATAGCTAAATTGTTATAAAGCTGAAGTGGGAAAGGAGACACAAAAGGAGTCAGGAAACAGAGGAATGAGGCTAGAAGAACTGAACGCTGCCTCTATAAACATTCTGTACATTTTGCTAGTAACATGGTTCTTGTATTATGCAGAACTAAATGCACTTTCCCACCTGCACCTAGCCTCTCTAACATACTAACTCAAATGCAAAAAGTGCCCTCCTCCCCATCCTTTAGTGTCGAATATAGTACTGCTGGACAGTACTCAAAAATGGCTCAGGCACAGGGCTGTTAACAACATGAAATCCCAGTAAATGAATGAGAACTCCATTCTGAATGGAGATGCTGAGAATATACATTCTGGTTCATAAAACCATCAAATACATAATTAATCTAGATACATGCCGCTAACATGTATTATTAGACAACTCTTTAAAAGCTGCAGTCTAGTGTAGTGGAGATCATTTTAACTGACTCTAGGGTATATCTCAATGGTCCCCAAATGGTTCAGAAAATGTATTGCAGGGGAAGAATGTTTCCTCGGCAGTAAGGAGTAGAGTCGATGGATTCTAAGAATGCTTTAGGTTTTCAACTGCTACATGTGTTTTGCGGCTGTACATGATTGCATCAAGGCTTTAGATAGACCATGTAAATGGAAGCTTTTATTGGTTGGTTAGCATAAATTACTGCAACCCTCTGAACTGTGGTTGCATCTGCTGGAGGTTGTCTAAGGTTTCTGAGAGTTACATAATGGGAGGACAGTTACTTTTCAAGGGCAATTTATACGAAATGCTAAATTTCACCTATTTTAAAGAGGACAGAATAAAAATCAAAAGGCATGTAACACCTCTTTAACATGTGAATAGTGCCAAATAGTCATTGTAAATCACTTACAGAACAGAGAGTTGAACAACACTTGTACAGTATTCCAGGATGTCTCCCAGATCATGGTCTGGGATTCTAGTTAAATACAAAAAGTAACATTTTAACATGTATATATATTTTCTCTCTGCTCCTTACTGACTACTTGGTTTTTGAAACCCTTCTTAAGAAAAACAAATGTTAATAAAAATGATAGTAAAACTATGGGGAAAGGGAAGCACCCAGTTGTGGAATGCATGTAGGGAAGAATTAAAGGGGCCATGAAAAACTAGGAATTCAGACTTGCCAATAGTGTTCAGCAGCAGGAGTGGATGGGCAGCAGGGCTAAGAAGTCAAAGGGAGCAGGAATTGTGCCCCCCAGCCCAGTCTTGCTCACCAGCCCTCCCTACCATAGACCCTGTCTCTGTCTCCCTTACCTGTTCCTCCCACCCTATTCAGGAAATATGGACTTGTGGTTATGGGACTTGAGATCTGGGTTCTGTTCCCAGCTCTGCCACAGACATCCTGTGTAAATTTGGACAAGTCACATTATCCCTCTGTGCTTCATCAGTAATAAACACTTCCCTGCCAGAGGGACAAGTTACCTCCCTGTCAGAGTTGCTTGGTCTACTCCTAAGGCAGTTTCAGCTGTAACTGTACCCCTCCCACTATTTAAGCCCTTGTCAGCATTGAGGGAGATGGGAGACTTGAAGCCCAAGTTGCTGGAGACCTTGATTCTGCATTTCAGCTGTGGAGGCAGCTGCTCTTTGCAGAATAAGAAAAAGGAAGTACAAAGCGACAAAGAGTCCTGTGGCACCTTAAAAACTAACAGAAGTATTGGAGCATAAGTTTTCATGGGTGAATACCCACTTCGTCAGACGCATGTGGTGGAAATTTCCAGAGGCAGGTATAAATATGCAGGCAAGAATTAGTCTGGAGATAATGAAGTTAGTTCAATCAGGGAGGATGAGGCCCTCTTCTTGCAGTTGAGGTATGAACACCTAGGGAAGAGAAACTGCTTTTGTAGTTGGCTAGCCATTCACAGTCTTTGTTTAATCCTGAGCTGATGGTGTCAAAAAGGAAGTAGTTGATGGATCTGAGCATCTCCTTTGACTTGTTTTGAAGGCGGTAAATTGGAAATAGTATGGAAATAAATTTGATATTTAATTGTAAAATTGGAAGTATGCCTGCCCCGAGATGGCATTAAAACGCATTTGTGTATGAACTGTGGGGCTTGCAGTGGCTGCATTTTGCTATCTAGAGGGAGACAAAAGAGTGAGAGACGTGTCAGGGACAAATTTTATAAAAAAGAAGCTCTGGGGGAAAAAACACTCAAGTGCATCTGGGACCATGTTAACTGAGATTTTTAACTTCTCCTCTGAAGCAGGAAACCTGCCACCCACTAACACCACAAAATAGGCCGACTGATACTTAAAAAAAACATTGCTCAATGCAGCCAACTTCCTTCCTGTGTTTCTTTTCAGTCTGAGCCCAAAAGCTTCTGAGGAGCAACTGCTTATCTGCCCCCAGCCCTGATGTAGGGAGTTCCATAAGGCTTAGTCCTCGCCAACATCTATGTGAAGTCGCTAGACGGATTATGAGACAACAACAGCTCGATACCTCAAAACAAATGCAACAGCACCATCTTTGTTCCCTCACTGCTCAGCAATATCAGTGTTTGATTGAAGAGCAGTTGGCTTAAACTGAACGCAGAGAAGTTAGAAATGATGCTGGCGTGAAAAGAGACCACCACTACCATAACATAACCATTTTTCCTGAGGTCTGCTCTTCGATTCTCAAGATGCCTCAGAGTTCTTAGAGATTCCTTACTGCTATTGGACAACAACATAGCTGTGCCTTCCAAAGATGCCTTCTTCCACCTATGACAGGCCAGGAAACTAAGCTCCATCCTATCAGATTTGGACTCTGCCACAGTGATCATGCATGTGTGGCCTCTAGGCTTGATTATTACAAACACATTCTACCTAGAATGTAACACATCAACTCTGACAAAACTCCAGTTTGTTCTGAATGATAGAGTCTGCCTACTTAGTAAACAGGTAACCAAGGGCTCCATGCACGGCCCTGAAAGCTTTCCACTGAAGATTAGAACTGAAACGATGAATTTGATTAAATCTTCAAAGCCTTCCATAGGCTTGTCCTATATCACCTGAAAGACTGCCCCTCTCCCTGCAACAATGGCCTCCCTTGATAGCTACATTCCTCAACAATCAAGCTGTCAGCCACAAGGCTGATATTCGTGAGCATGGGAAACAGCACTTTCTCAGCAGTTCATCTACAACTGTGGCATTCACTTCTGCAAGGGACCGTGAATTTCATCACCTTAAGAACAAACTGTCAAACTAATTTCTTCATTTTAGCTCTCCTTTTTTTTTTTTTTAAATATTCCTATAAACAAGGGGTAGGCGGGAAAGAACAAGAAGCTGCAATCCTTAACTGAGAATTTGCGAGGTATATACATACCACAGTAATGAGTGCTAAGGAGAGCTCTATCTCAGCATATACACTTTCCTGTTGGGAGATGCATATCGGAGCCTATCCTGCTAATTTTATGCCTGCCAAACAGTGAACTTAAGCAATTATTAGAAACAGACCCTAACGAGACATCATCATTCATAAATGAGATCTTTATAATCCTTAAGAGGCAGTTTTACCAGTTGAGCCAAATGGGAATTTCCTTTTAGCCAAGCCAGTACTGGAACAGGAACTAAGCTAAGCTTATTTAAGGCTACACATCCAATTCACTTCTACAGTACCATACAAGCAAAGATTTTTAGATTAACCATACCACCATTGCTGTAGCTAATGATTTAATCTGTCTGGAAATAGCAAGTCTATCACAAGCCAGAATGCAGCAATTCCATATTAGCCTAAGGGAACACAGCTACTATTTGTGCAACAGCAAGTGAAGCAAGTTGTGAGCCTTTGATTAAATTAGTATGGAAAGTCTTCTCAAGCGAAACAAATATTCCAGTAACCCTGAAGACTTGGACACATCTACTACAGGTGTACTAGAGACAGTGCAGTGCCATCTTCTTTGGTGCAAACCAGTGACCGATACATACGTTAGGATGAATAAAAAAAATATATCTTTTTACAAAATAAACATCAACTTTTATTTACATTGGATTTTTAAACAAATTAAATATATTTTTTTAGAAAATAAACCTAATTAAAATTACATTAAATTATGACAACTTATGTTAGGTCTAATCTTACTAAAATCTAATACTATATTAAATAAAAATAGTAATTTTAAGCAGTACATTTGCTTTCAAAGTTTCAATGACAGTCAAACCACTGAACTGGTAGAAGTGACTGACTAAGTTACTGAAACCCAAGTCTGAAGTGCTAAACCAGCTTTTGATAGTGGTTGTCTCTTCTGCAGGCACAAACAGAATTTTTTCTTCATTTTATTTTTATTCAACTAGTTAAGTTCAATGGCTAGTTCATTCAAAGCAGAGAAAATTATTGAGAATAGAAAACACAGGAAAGCTTATTTCCCACTTCCAATTTAAGAATAAAAACTACATGGGAATGGATGAGATCTACTAGTTCTAACAATCTTGAAGGACATGGTGACCAGAAACAAACTACAAATAATACTTAAAAAAAAATGAATCAGCTTTACATGCAAAAAAAATGGCCTGCTAAACCCAGGGTTGTGAGTTCAATCTTTGAGGGGGCCATTTAGGGATCTGGGGCAAAAATCTGCCTGGGGATTGGTCCTGGTTTGAGCAGGGGGTTTGACTAGATGACCTCCTGAGGTCCTTTCCAACCCTGAAATTCTATGGACTGAGCAGTTGGGGGGCGGGGGAAGAGTCTTGTTTTTCTGTCCAAGTATCCAATATCTGATCTCAATGTATAGCATTCTTAAACCTGATGTTGGAGATACATGGAGCAGTTGGTGCTTAATGATATACAGGCCAAAACAAGAAGAAACAATTTTGTATAAAAATTTGTAGCAAACCTCAGCCCTTAACCAACCACAGAAAAATGTGGTCTGGAAAACTATAAACTGGAAGAAAAAAAATCTTATAATGTACTGATTTCTTATATGAAATGAAGAGTTGGGAGGTAAAGTAAAAAATAAATAAAACAAACAAATACACTGTGCCTGGAACCATAATATTCCAATAAGAAATGGACTGTTGTCCAGAACCATATTAGAACAATTTCCATAAATGCCAGACACAAAGGGTGTGATTCTGAAAAGTTCCAAAAGGCATAGACACCTGCAAATTAGTTCTGTCTAAGCCTTGATCTTAGGTCCCTGTACAAAGCACAGTATGAAGAGACACACTGTAGTTAAAGAGTTATTAGGATATACATGTAGCGTGAATAATAAAAATGAACTTCAATCAAACTCTTCTTCCATCATGGTAGTATTTCCAAATCTTTATTCAGGCTACCAGTAGCAAAAGGGCATAGAGGAATCTATCAGTTCAAATCCATTTCTAGTAGCTTCTTCATCCTTGGATATTTTATCATTAAATACATCTCTGAACTGAATACAAGATCAATTTCACAAAATGTAACAAGTTCCAACTCATATAGCTTGGTAAATCTGTCAACATTATTGCACTCTACTTTTCCCCTGTAGACGCAACTCTACAGTGGTGGCTGCCATACAATTAATTCTTCCTTTAATGAAGACCAATTTAATGCAATAAAACATGAAAAAGGTCTCAATTGATTTTTTTCTCTTATCAACCTGGACCATAATCCCTGTCACTTGATGAAAGTGCAGGCTCTTCAAAAATAATTGTTCCATGCCCAATTTAAAAGCTTCTGCATGACCCTAATTTGATCTTCTCTCTCCCAATTAGAAGAAACTCATACTAAAGCAAATGACTATTTCAAGACAACCTTGACAGCAGTGACATTAAAACATCTTTTTAAAGCAATAAAAAAAAAATCTTGGATACTCAAAGCAATGTTTTAAAATCAAAGAACAAAAATGTTTGAATTTCAGGCTTTATGCAGAAAACTGGCCTCAGAACAATTGCTAAATGAATTGATATTATCCTGCATTGCTCTACATAATTACATGTTAACATTTATTTCATA
Organism: Gopherus flavomarginatus; assembly: GCF_025201925.1. Lineage (NCBI taxonomy): Eukaryota > Metazoa > Chordata > Testudines > Testudinidae > Gopherus > Gopherus flavomarginatus. Next base: position 75,666,583 of record NC_066625.1, on the reverse strand, counting down.
CACTGGAGCACTTAGTACAAAGTAATCACCTTTATGGGAACAAATCTATAATCTCTAATTATTTTCCCTTTTTAAATTTGGTTAAATTAAATATCCAAGACTGTCTAATTATTTGTAGTTTTGCAGTGATGAATCTTAAGTGATCATTATAGACCTGCAACTATATTAACTACACATATGCACTCAAGCACAGGACCTAAAGGTACAGATACGTGTGATCACATTCTAACAATTAGTCCAAAGTTTGAATGGCGTACGGTCTTTTTGTTAAATAGCACCTTCCCTCCCCTTTTTCCTTTTGGTTTAAAATAAATGTTTGCATTATAGAAATTATGAAAAAAGTAAAGCAATTGATGTTAAAAAAATCAATATTTCATTTATGATGCATGTGAGACTTCAGTAGATAATGCCTTAATGGAAGGAAATGGATCACACCAGGGTAGTCTAAAGTCAAATGATGTAATAAATAATAGATTTTTTTTGTAAGGTAATCATAGAATGTATGTGGGTGACTCTTTAGGTCATATTGTGCATCTACATTTAAGACAAGATTGTGCCCAGTTACTTCATGGGAGCATGAAATAGTAAAAAGATTCACTCATTTGCATTCCCAGGCTGGGAGCAGCCCTTGAATTCAAGGTCCATTAGGGAACTTTACAAAAAACAAATAGTTTACCACTGGTGCCCCAGTTATATACCCGTGTAAAATTATGTAGCATTGACAAGACTTTTGCGTGCAGAGCTTACTGGAGATTAGTGTTGTAGTTGGTACTAACTCCTGGGTGAGGTGCCTAACATACTCTACTTCTTTACACTGTATCCCTCAGTTAGCCAAGCACAAAGGTGTTTAGACTCTGCACCCTTGGTAAAAGTGACATCAGCTACCTTCATCCTATACTCCTCAATACTCATGTGGAGGCAACATGCCCCTACACAACGCTACTTGATGGGGCTGCGCAGCACAATAGCTTTCATATTTCTGAAATAGTCTTAAAATTAAGTAGAGATAGACAGGTTTCTGTTCATACTGCTAATGGTGTACTACTTTATCAAAATGCTGTGTGGGTGCATCAAAGGCAGCAGGCACCATACTAAGATTCCATTCTGTGTATTGAGATTGCCATATTTTACATCTCTAGGCTGTGGTTTTTGGCTCTGCTCTTTGCCTTTAAGAGGGATTGTTTGGAAATTGCTGCCTCTCTTTTTGCCATAAGTTGACACTTCCAGTTATGTACTCACTTCACACCGTTTTGATCCAGCTACAGTTTGCTGAGAATATTTTCCTATGTTTATTTACCACTAGGGTTTTACAGGTTTAGGGCACAAACTAGCACCCATTGAAATCAATGGAGACACTCCCACTGGCTTCAGTGGCTACTGAGTGAGAGCTGTCACATGATTAGCCTTGGTGGATTCACCAACACTTGTAATATTTGCCAGTGGTATCTGCTGATGCAGGGAAGGTTCCATCCAATTTGAGAGTTTCACAGCTCACGATAGGGACGTCCAGCTGTCCTACTGGACAGCCTGCCAAGAAGCAGGTTAGTTGGTTTTCAAAACAGACTGCCAGGTCAGAAATGTGAACTCTCCTATTTGCACTTGTTAAGGGTAGCTAACAATTCCTTTGGCTACACGGAGTTCTCAGTGTGCTAAAGCCCTAACAGAATTTTGATACTGTTTCATGTCAATTTGTGGGGTGCATTGAACAAAACAATTGAAAACTTAAGAACATTTTCCAAATGGGAAATGTTGTTTGCCAAATAGCTTGTTTACAAATCTAGAAGATCAAGTTCAAACACATCAGCTATTAGCACTTAATGGCAAAACTTATAATCAAATCCTTAGTTTGTTTTCATCGTTTCCTTTTCCTGCTTATTACTTAGAAAACCACCAATTATTTCCTCTTTCTTTGTGTTTTCGTTTATAGTCTTTCAATCTGTTGTCAGTGTGATTGTAGCATAGCTTGCAACTTTTTAAGTGAAGATTTACAGTAATTCCCCTGGGCTTAAAGTACTTAAAATTATCCAGGAGTTAAAGGGTCTGTCAGACAAAATTGCCCTGACATGTTTATACTACAACCCACTGTAGCATATTTTGACATTAGAATGAGATATAGCATTATCTGCCAGCTGATGTTCTTGCAGTAGGATCAATCTTACCACAGAAAACACAAGTCAAAGAACTCTGACAGTACACTGACTCAGCTCTTTTGAAATTGGCTATCTAAAGAGTTTGGCTAGCGATAACCATTATTCTTTCACATGACATCAATAGGTTGCATGCAAACCTAAAACTTTGTTGATGACATTGTATTTTTATATTTAAAGAAATCTTCAGAACACTCCCAAAAGTGTCAGGTAACATAAGGGGAAAACAAGCTCTAAAATGATAAGTGATTTCTTTTCTATTATCCATACTAAATTAGTCACAATTTGCATTTATTATATGAGGATGTCATTATTATTCCTCTTAAACAAAACCACACAGGTTGTGCTCATTTGGATCTTGGGAACATTATAAAGGATCACAGTTGGAACAGCTGGATAATGAAAAACTAGCCTTTCCTGACAGTGCAGATTAACTGGGAAACTAAACTATAAATTGGCTAAATATCATTAAAAGGAATAAAAGAACATTTGCAACATTGATTTTTTCCAAAGAAAGGTTTCGCTAGGAATTCAATACATCCACATCGACATAGGAGATAGCAAAAGGAAATCTGCATGTTCACAAAACCTTCAGATTTTTTCTTCTAGACACAATTCAGAATCTCCAGCCATATATTTGTGATTCCATGGTGTGTTGGAGGGGCCTGTGGGGAAAGTATTTGATGGCTAGTACTTCTCTAAACAAACTGCAGCACAACATCAGAAACAAACATACTTCTCCCCTCTCCCCGAGACTGTACTATTATAGTCTGGGAGGAGTGCTCCAGTTAAGTTCAGAGATGGAATATTTTTGTAAGTATTGTATTTCCATTAACTTCAAATCACTGCAGCCAAAGGGGGAAACGAATCCAAACCAAAAAAGCCAGCTAGATGATGCAATAGGGAACACTTCAGAATGTTGTCTGAAAGCAGTTATAAAAATGAATACATTGGTCCACAATCCTCAAGCATGGATATTTGTCAGTTTTGACTTTATTATTATGATTTCCAAAAAGACAAACTACTTTACAAATCATCATTGTAGTATGACTATAGCTTCTCATAGAAACCGTTCAGCCTGTATTTCTTGCAGGCTTTCTAGTTCAAGTGTTTTGAAACACACTACTCCCCTCTTGCCTCCAGAAACGTACATTCAACTTTAGCTTAGGTCAAAAGTGAGAGAGGCTTAGTGGTTTCAATGTAGTTCCCAAAAGACATTTGAACACAATCTAGTCCAGTTTGGCTGTCTTCTCTCAAGAGAGGACCACGATTGGAGTAATGTGGCTGCAGCGAAGGACAGTCTAATTTGCATGAGATTAGTTTAGAAATCATGGGATTTTGAAAATAAATTGGGGTTCTTATTTTGCCTTCTGTTTTTTGAACACTTAGGGCTCACATTTTCAGCCTTTTCCTGATAAAAGTAAGTTTTTTAGCCCTCATGCTTCACAAAATGAAAATCAAGATTAGGTCATAATCTCATGACTCCAGGATCTGGATCTTTAAGGAAAACAACTATCATGAGACTCGCAATACAACTGCAAGATTCAGCAGCTTTGGAGAAGACATATACGAACATCTTTGTGAAAGAGATGTTCTTGTTTCCTTCGTTTTCTTTAATCTAAAATTAAGTAATTTCAGTCAAAGTATATGGTTACTCTTTGTGATGGGAAAAATGTAACAAGCCCCTTTCAAAAGCTTGGAACTCAGTTTAAATTGGAATTCAAGATCCATTCATACCAAAGCAGTGACAATTTAGAAAACTCTTCCTATAAGAAATCCAGCTCTCCAAGACTGCTCATCAACCTAGAGACCATGTGGCTGAAGACATTTGCAAAAGAATAGAGCTCAGAAATTTTTAAACTGACTCCAAGACACTTTAAAACTGTACACCTCAAAGAATAGAGTCAAAAGTCCAAATATTGATTTTACAACTTAAGTTTTGGAAACTTTGCTTTATTAATAAGATGCATCGCAACCTTATATTAAAATTATCACACACACACACACACACACACACACACACTCTTTTCTGATTCCACAACATTCCTGAGGCAACCACAGCAATTGCTTACATGGAAAAGTAATACATTGCATTATAGAAATAACTTTGTGTGTTTTTAAACCATCTTTAAAGCAATGTACCTTCGGAACAAACAGTGGGCAAGCAACCAAGTCTCCACCAGCATGTGCTCCATGGCCCTCTAATAATCCAAGCACCTCTTTGTTTTAAAACATTGCTGGAAGTAAATAAGGATAGGGTTTGCTCCACTAAGATCTCAGAGTAGTACCTTCTGCACACAACTCTCCATGCTCCTATGTTGAAGGAGGGATCAAACACAGTTACCCAGAGCGTTCCCAACCTTTTCTGGGTAAACCAAAGCCTGATGGCTTGTTAACAGCTTGATTTCCCAATGAACAGCTCACCAGAGTCCTGATTAAAACAAAGATGTTTTGATCCTGTAAAGTGGCAACTGAAAAAGTAAGTTGAGAGGAAGGAGACAGGGGGCTCAGACTTATGCTTTAACACAGCTCTCTTATTGCTTCCCCAAGGAAAGATTTTGAGAGACTCTAAAGATCAAAATCCTCCCAAAGCCACCACAGTCTTCGCTTTGGCAGAATAATGCTAGTATGGTCCTGTTTAGTGGGAGTAGCTACGTAATGCAAAATGACACACAGGTGAAAGGAACGAATCTTAGATTAAACAGTATCCTATTACTTAATGTAATATACTTTTTAAAGGGTGGGATGCATGAAGTTTTCTGGTATCTAAAAGGGTGTCATCAGGAGGAGGGAGAAAACTTGTTTACCTTAGCCTCCAATGATAGAACAAGAAGCAATGGGCTTAAACTGCAGCAAGGGAGATTTAGATTGGACATTAGGAAAAAGTTCCTAACTGTCAGGGTAGTTAAATACTGGAATAGATTGCCTAGGGAAGTTGTGGAATCTCCATCTCTGGAGATATTTAAGAGTAGGTTAGATAAATGTCTATTAGGGATGGCCTAGACAGTATTTGGTCCTGCCATGAGGGCAGGGGACTGGACTCGATGACCTCTCGAGGTCCCTTCCAGTCCTAGAGTCTATGAGTCTATAAGTTCTATACAAACAACAGCTTTTAAGCACCAAGTTCTCACTGCTTGACCATAAAACAAATTCGGGGAGGAGGGACGACAGCAGAGCAGCAAATGAGGTTTCCCAGTTTGTGTTAGAAAACCTTCCCATCATGAAGTCAAGTCTCACTCATCCGGTGTGAGACTCACTCATTAGAATGTTACATCACTCTCACACACATTCCTAAGTTTATCTCACTCATTTTGAGCAAATATAGAAAGACTTAAAATATTTTTAGTCAGTCACTGAAAGGGACAAACAGTATTTGTAGGTTTGGTCACAGAACAGGTTGTATAGAAATTGGAAGAGCAAGAGCGTATTAGTCCTGTTGCAAAAGGGAAGTTTCTTTGTGCAGCCAGTGTATTCTACATTAGCGTAGCCATGTATGCGTATGTGAGGAAACCGTTGAATGATGAAATATTAAAGATGCCAGCATTCTGAACTTTGATATAAGCAGGGCCGGTGCTTCCATTTAGGCGACCTAGGCGGTCGCCTAGAGCACCAGAATTTGCGAGGGGCGGCAATTTGACTGGAGGGCAGCAGACTGCTCCGGTGGACCTCCCGCAGGCGTGCCTGCTGAGGGTCCGCTGGTCCCGCGGCTCTGGTGGACCCTCTGCAGGAACGCCTGCGGTAGGTCCACCGGAGCCGCGGGACAGAGCAGCAGAGCCACTGTGCTTGGGGCAGCGAAATGGCTAGAGCCAGCCCTGCGCCTAGGGCGCCAAAAACCCTGGCGCTGCTCCTGGATATAAGGGGAAACTACACGTTTGAACAGATGGAGTACTTTGTTGGCAGATACCAGCACATATTCAATCTCCACCTGAGATAGAGAAGGGGCAAGAGGAGTTGATTACCAGTTGATGCAGAAATCAGACATCCCACAGCGTGTATGGGATGAGGCAGCACTATAAACTGACACAGATAACACTACTGTGCAAGACAGGATGGACACTGTTTGGGCATATCTTAGCAATGTCAAAAACCCCAGTGGTCTTCTCAAGTTCCAATCCCGGTTGCCAGGCTTTTCTTAGTTTTACCCTCCTTGCATGCAGAAGAAGAGAGTGTTCAGTCATGTTTGAAAGACTAAGACACCATTCAGACCAAACCTTGAACTAGACGGGACAGTCCTCTATTATCCAAGGGAAGCTGACAAATCCTCAGCTATGTTTCAAGTTTGAGCCACCAAAAGAAGTTTAAAAAAAAAACCAAACAGACAAGGTGGCCACATGGCAATATAATAACGCATATGAATAAAATGTGAAACCAAAATAGATATTAAAATGTGGAATCTGAATCCTTTATCTATGGATTGTTAGCTTCAAATTAAATTCCATTTTAATTACTTTATTTTTACATCCATTTAATGTATTGTTTGGTTGTGTTTTATTTTAATTTAAATTAATTTATTTTATTTTGGAATCTGATTATTTTAGTTTGCTGTTAATGTAATACAAGCAATAACATACAAACCTAATAATCTGTACTGTAAATTGTTTTCCAAATGGATGATTACTATGATAAGATGATATACAAAAGAAGCATGGTTGTATTGATAAAACAGTTTTCTTATTAGGCTTATATAAAGAGTTTATTTTTGAATATTTGTTTTGTTCCGTCCACTGATTGTGTGCCTACACCAGGAGTAAACAACTCTGGTCCTCAGGGATCTCCAACCATCCAGGTTTTTGGACTCACCAGCAAATAATTGTTTTTTATTAAAATCCACTGGTTTGCATTGCATATAGAATTATCATGTGCCCTAGACTTTAGTATGAATTAGGACATTTAAGTGTTTCATATGCAATATTAAGCAGTGTAAATTTTAAAACCAACTATTCAGTGTTGATTGGACTAAAGGACCAAAAATAAGAGCCCCTAACTTAATGACCTAACCCACCACCTGGAAAGTCTTTGGCCTTGAATTTCACTCCTTGGGGCTGTAAATCTCACTCTTAAGGACACCTAACCCTTGGCAGCCTTACATCACTTACAAACCTTGTAGGATATCACTCTAAAGCCCAAAGACCAGCTAACTGTCAATTCCAAGTACCTGTCAGTTCCATTCAAAGTGGGACAATGAACACGAAAAATCTAGTTAAGAAGTTCATGAAGACTGTAAGCCAAATTATGCTCCCAAGTACACCAGTGAAAGTTTACTAAAGTTATTCCAGATTTATATTAAGAGCAGAATCTGGCCCCTACATCTGCATAATCACAGTTAGGAATATGCTAGAACTAACAAGCAAATAAGTGGTTTGTTTCAGTAGGAGTTGGCACTGATGGGCTTCTCAGCATTAGGAGTTGATAATGGTTGCAGTTCTTTTCATTGCTGCTGTCAGTCAGCCAAAGCAGTAAGATGATCTCAGTTGATTGATTTTTCATGCCTACAGCAAAAAAGCTCTTAATGGAGGTAGCCAAGTTGTCATACTGTATGATATTTCCCTTACAGACCCGTGTATGCAGTGGAACACTAGAAGCATACGTTGGCTTGAGCAAAAAGTTACATAGGAAGAAATAATATAGCATATTTTACCGTTAGGAACCCTCAGTCTATACAGTATCTGGAACCAAAATAAGTTCACTTTTTTATCAACTTAAATTATATCAAAGTAGGGCACACTTTTTCCTGTAAAAAAATTATACTATTATTTATTAAGAATGTAAAACAATGATATTAGCAAAGATGTAGATTATATATTATTTAAATTTGTCAGAAGTACAGTACACTGAGAAAATTCAGGAGAACCTAAATACACTAGGTGACTGGGCAGCATAACAGACAAAATTCAGTGTGGACAGGTGAAAGGAACAATTTAAATTACTCACTGGCATTGCTTGGTTCTAAGTTAACCGTAGCTACTCAGGATAAAGACCTTAGCATCAGTGTGGACACATCACTGAAAACATCTGCTCAGTACATAGCAGTGGTCAAAAGAGGACAAATTTCTTCCTCTACCCAAATGATCAGTTTATTCCCTGGAGAATGGGAACTGACTGTGTTCCAGGGCCAGATTTTAATATTCAAGTCTGGGTACAGCTCAGACAACTAGTTAAATGTCTTTGATGTTCCTCAATATCCAGCCTTTCCTCCTGCAGACCCTGTGTATATTGCAAAACTAGCACATAATGTTATACAATTGTTACAGGAGAAGGTCCAAGATAGAAATGAGAGCTGTAACCTGGAGGGTACATAGTTTAAAAGAGCAATAACTTGGTAATTTTTAATTCCTACTTTTTGCCTGATTTAGAGACAGCTGCTATTTTGTTCTCAGATTGCAACTGCTTACACAGAGGAGAGAAAGACTCCATTTCGCTGTTTGTAAAGTAGAAGTCATGAAACTTACTCTGCTTTGATCTGTGGATGAAATAGCCAAGCATAAAAGAGCTATATGTTATCACTGAAATCTCTCATGAAGCCTTTACTTTTTTTTCCCCTTCATTGTTTTTTCCTTAAGCTGAATGTACTTACCATAGTGATGCCTCCTCAGTCCCCTTTTCACCAAGTCAGCTTCTGGGCATACTCCTAGCATAGAGACCACCCCAGGAGACAACCAACCAGTATAGCCACTTCCTTCACCACCTTTACTTATATTCTGGTGGCCACAGGGACTAAGAATGGAGAGGAATGTGGCCAGAACATGGTGTGCTGTGGCTATCCTCAACTGGCATTCAGCCCTTGGGGAACCACTGCCAGATGGAGCAGATTAGCTTTACTAACCTGTGCCAGGGATGGATCGAGAGTGTGACAGCTTTGCCAGCTCCCTTTCACCCCTCTCTCCCTCCTGTGCTGAGCAGAGATCACAGCCTAAGATGTTAACGTAAAACAAAAGATATTCAGATTGAAAGCAGATAGTTGAGATGGAAAAATGCCATTCTAGAATGGGGTGCACTGATGCAGCTATGCTGTGGGAAGCTTTCTTCATAGTGCCCACCTGTACTATGCCTGGCTATAGCCCATGCAATAAGGTCCTCAGCTGCCTAAACAAAAACATTTTTTTTTAAAAGCTGAACCTCATTTCTGATTATTTCGAGGTTCATCGACCATTGCAATGCATACCATGCAAGTGGAAGGTGTGGATAACCAAGGATCAGAACACAGGAGACTAGGTTTTAAATGGAACTGTTAAAACAGATTGCAGTTCAAATGGCTTGTCAACATATTTTAAGTCAATTTGAAATTGCCACACACAAAAAATACCTGGAGAAGACAGACATATTTTAGACCAACAATAGGACAAATCACCTCAAGTAATTGCTGTGGGTGGTTCAAAGGTAATGTAGACATTTTGGCACTCACCCCACTCCTCCAATCTTGTTTCTAGCTTATTAAAAAGTCTGGGTGCCAGATGCTAACTGCCTCCAGAAATACTTCACCCTGCTGGTATTAGGATAGGAAAGGACAAAGAAAAGTATCCATGTTCCTTAAGATACCAACTGGGGATTAAGCCCCCAGACACCTATATATAAGCAGCTTTGTTTTTCACTAGACTGCTTTTTATGAAATCTCATAAAGGGAATAACATTTTCAAGTTTTATTACATGACACGGTTGTCTTTGATAGCAGAAGACTGGACTCACTAACCCAGGAAATCTCTTCCAAATCTAGTTTCTAAATCTAATCCTGAAGTAATTTAAAACACAACAAAACACACCACTCTATACTCAGACATTGGAAAAGGAGATCAATCCCCTGATTATTTGAAACCCTTCTTGAGAAAAGGAAGGAGGGTAGGGTTGCTAACTTCCTAATGGCACAAACCCGAACACCCTTGCCCAGTCCCCTACCCCGCCTTCCCAGAAGCCATGCCCCTGCTCTGATCCTTCTCCAAGGCCCCGCTCCCTGCTCATTCCATCCCCCTCCCTCCGTCACTCGCTTTCCTCCACCCTCACTCACACACTGGGGCACGGGGTTAGTGTGCAGAAGGGAGTGAGGGCTCAGGCTGGGGATGTGGGCTCTGGGATGGGGCCAGAAATGAGGGTTTCAAGATGTGGAAGGGGGTTTGGGGCTGGGGCAGGGGTGCGGGAGGAGGTGAGGGCTTCAGCTGGGAATGTGGGCTCTGGGGTGGGGCTGGGGCTGAGGGGTTTGGCATGCAGGAGGGGGGTTCAGGGCTGGGGCAGTGGGTTGGGGTGCAGGAAGGGGGTTCAGGGTGCAGGGCCTGAGAGGGAGTTTGGGTGTGAGAGTGGGATCAGGGCTGGGGCAGGGATGAGGGATATGGGCTCCGTCCAGGCAACGCTTACCTCAGGCAGCTCCCAGAAGCGACTAGCATGTCCCTCCGGCTTCTAGGCTCAGGAGCAGCCAGCTGGCTTTGCGCACTGCTCCTGCTTGCAAGTACTGCCCCACAGCTCCCATTGGCCGCGGTTCCCAGTCAATGGGAGCTGCAGAGTCAGCACTCGAGGTGGGGCAGCATGCAGAGACTCCCTGGCCATCGTGAACCTTAGGAGCCACACATGCTGGCCGCTTTTGGGAGCTGCGCAGAGCCAGGGCAGGTAGGCAGCCTGCCTTAGCCCTGCTGAGCTGCCAACCAGACTTTTAATGGCCTATTAAAATCTTCCAGATTGCTGTCAATAGCCACTGGGAGATAGATGCCAATTCCGGTAGACTCCTGGACAATCCAGGAGGGTTGGCAACCCTGAGAAGGAATTGTGTTAAAGAGTTAACTGTGATATAATTTTAAATAACAACTGAAGTAGTCAAATGATATATATTGTTCACTTTGGGTTAGTATTGTCTGACCCACCAAAATCAAACCCATAGCTTTAGCCCCCTTCCAGTCTATTTTTTTAGGTCCCTGATTTCAGACACAAGACAAGGTACTAAATACATTTCAGTTGGAATGATTAATGTGGAAAATTTACAGCTCACCTAGTGAGAAAGATAAGAACTTTACAGGCTGCTTTGCATTAGAGCTGTGTGGACAGTTTGGCATTTTCTGCTCTTGGATTTGCTCAGCATCAGTGCATAGAAAATCCACCTTGTCTTTCAAAATCTGCAACCCTTCTGTCAATACCACTTAATATTAAACAAGGAGAGGTTGGAGAAAGGAGGAAGTGCTATATTCTTCAACCTTTTGATAAGAATCATAGAAAAGCGATGTAGGCTTTTGATGGTTTGGTGGGTCTTTGACATTTGGAAAAATACAAGCAACATTATTTCCAGAGAGTCCATCTGCTCTTTAAATACCATATGGCTTCCTTCCTAATAAATACAGCAAATAGAAGCACAAGACATTTTGTTCTTTATCTAAAGAACCTCACGCTGGATGTTCAATCCAAGGGAACATTTCGTGCTACAGGTCCATTGTCACTTAGCTTCATTGCCTCATTCTCCTAATAAAGACGCAGTGCAGTCTAATGTATTGAGCATTCTACTAGGACCATTGAGTTCTAAACCTGCCACTTGGATAAGTCACTTAGCTTAGAGGTTGTTGAGACATCAGTTATCACAGACTTGATTAGGAAATGCATGTGGATTTGGGCATGTCATTAGCTAGTCACCTCTTCCAGAGCTAGAATAGAATCTTTGTGCAAAGTGCTTGAGATCGGATTTTAGCTGTACAACCCAGCAGTGTACGACTACTATGCTTTGTTTTTCAGGATGCACCCTATCATCCACAACAGCAATTGAGAGGCTTCAGGAGGCCAGCACAAGAAAAAACACAGAAATGGTGTGAAGATGTGTCAGAAACCAAAGCTAAAGCACCCTCTGGAAATTCATATTTGGTGCAATTCTGAAAGGATGTGGTTGTAACATTTAGTTTTGATAGCACTGTCTGCTTTAGGTACAAGAAAGCAAGCAGCTATTTGAGCCCTATTCTTCTGGGGGCTTTGCATTTCACACAAGCTTTGCAATTCAGAAATCAGACCTATCTTCCTCTCCAGCAGAGGGATCAGAGGTGAGAAAAACCAAGTTCTCTCCATGCCCACTCCACTAAATGCAGTAATGGAAGATAAAGCAACTCATACTCTCATGATCTCTCCAAGAGATTGGAGCACTGTAAATTTTGTAAGACTGTTTCTAAATAGCACTGTAATGTAAAGTAGAAACGGAAGCACTTGTATGTACAATTAGAGTCCTCTGGAATACCTGAAGCTCTTCTCTTGCTTGAAATACATACAGTACATATCTGATGTAATATTTTCTCACCTATGTTAATCTATTATAGCACAGAATTCATGATCTGTGCCTTCATTCAGGAGCATGAGTCCCTCATTTGGAATATCTCTTTACTATTCTCTTCAGATTCTTATTCTACATCCACCACTGTGGTATCCGAGAACAAATTCTTCAAAACAGATGCAAGTTTTTAAAAAATGCTCTAAGCACAAATGTATTACCAGAATGCCACAGTATTTCACTATTAACAATTGTAATCTATATCTAATTCCCCCCACCCGCACACTTTTTTTTTTTGTGCTTACATAGTAGTGACCCAAATCAAACTGCTATTGGGTTCAAAGATGAAGAAATCAACTGGATAAAAAACTCTGAATAAACAATGTTACCTAGCCTTAAGTAGGAAGCATTTTTATTCAGTAAAATGTATTATATAAGAACTGTCCATATGGCTCAGGTATTTCCTTATGGTTCTGCTTGATAAGAAGATGTGTTTTCTTGTTACAGACCTCTGGATTTGGACCTAGTGGAAATGGTTTGGCATGCCACAGAAACCCTGGAATACAGGTACAGCAGGGGCAGTGCTGGGTCAAATTTTGGAGCTGTGTCACTACAAGCACTCAACATACTCAAACTGGTCACAATTTGCATATAAACTCAATGACACTTCAAATAGCATGTTTTTGAGCTTGAATTATAGATAGACTGGGAGATACTTTAATCACTAATCGACTTCTCACTCCAAAAACAGATGGCAGAAAATTCTATTGACAAAAATGTGTGAAGGAAAAGCTTTAGAAAAAGTGGTGTTTAAGAGTGATAAGAGTCCTAAACAATGGCCAAACCATGAGCTCACTAGTGCAAAAATGTCATTGATTTCAGTGGGACCAGGATTTGGCCCAAAGTCATGAAAACACTGGAGTGAAATTTAAGGACGATAGGTCTGTACTTTGATTATGCTAGGTCTGGGGCAGTGGTGCACATGTGGGTGTTGGCTTGCTTTCAGCGCATGATTCAAGATGCTTTAATACAAAATATTAAGAAATATGAAATGTTTCTCTGAATCCCTTTCATTAAATTGGTAATAAAAAATTAACACTCAAGGTATTTCTTTTTACATTAGAAATTGAAAATATTTGTGACCTGTAGAAATACATTAAAGTAAAATCTTTCCAAGTCTAATAAAAATGGAATTCTGATAAAACTTACAGGTTCAATGAAAATCCAGTACAGGGTGCAGTACTGCTATACATAATCCATTTAAATGCTATGGGCTGTAAAATGGAAGCTATATAATCACCCACAAATCTTCCCCAGGGCCCAGTTGAGTCAAGACAATAGTAAAAATAATAAATAATTTCCGTTTTTACATCACCATCCTTCTGAGGATCTTTAAGCACATTACTAGGATCCATTTTTTTAGCCATGGGAGGCAGGGAAATCTTATCCCTCTTTTACGGGGTTTGATTTTCAGAGATGTTGAGCACTTGCAGCTTCCATTGACTTTAATGGGAATACTCAGCTCTTACACTTCTAACAATCATGTCATCAGTTTGTGATTGCCAAGCTTGAGATCTCTTTCAGGTTTCAAGTGAGACACCTAAAGATTGAGGCATCCAAAATTAATGCTCACTTTGGAAAATTTTAGGCTAAGTGACTGGCCCAAGGTGTTAAAGGAAGGCAGGAAGAAATAGTACCGCAGGCTCCTGATCCTCAGTCCTGTGCTTCAGCCACAAGATCATCCTTCCCCCTCGCACTCCTGATTATCATGTGCACATTTTATAAAGTGCAGATTCTGTACCGTAATTGCAGTTTGTGGCAAAAGTTGATCAAAAACATCCAAATAAATAAAACTCCATTATGTGCTTATGACAAGACTGCACTCTTAAAAGGGCATTTTTCATTCACTAACAGAGGTGGCCTCCCTATGGTACTACAATTCTCATATGAACTAGTCATGTTCCTGATACTATGCATACTGTGCATTGTATCACTCACACAAGCACTTTAAAAGAACATTAAGTTTGAAAAGTCAAACACAAAAAAAAGTGAGGAAATGCCAGAATTAAGATTGTCTGTGCAACCTCAATTTGACCCCACTGTGCACATGATTTATGATACAAATTTAAATTACATGATCATAGAATCATAGGACTGGAAGAGACCTCGAGAGGTCATCTAGTCCAGTCCCCTGTACTCATGGCAGGACTAAGTATTATCTAGACCACATACTATTTTTCCCACAGGATACTTGCCTCATCCAGTGCATAAGATGGATGCTGCTCACTTAACGAGCACTATTCAACAATGTTTATCTCCTCATTGTTCAGTAGGTGATGCCCGTCCCTTATTTAGCAGTCAAAGAAATCAGCTGCTAAAATCCAAGGTCTCTAATGAACATGTGCAAAATGCAATTTTTCAAAGGCTTATAATAGCTTGGCCAAATTTGGGCAGATTTTCACAAGGTCAACAAAAGGCACATTCCTGCCACAAAGGCCACCTACCCTGCCAAATTTCAAGCCCCTGCTCCAAAACATGGGACTGTGAGAGCTTTTCAAACAAAACATCACCAGAATGTTTTAACATGGGCAAAACAGTATATTTTCCCTAGCCTCTTTCTTGGAAATGGCTGAACCGTTTTTGCTGAAATTTTCCAAACTCATTCATTGATCGCAGGAGGGCATGACATTTCCATGAAGGTGGCACTACAGAACAAAGCCAATGCTTTGGGGCCACACAAAGAAGACCCTGTTTCCCAGGGTCAGGGTCAGAATTAGGTCAGTAGCTGTATTATGAATCTACAAAAGGACCTTTTGCCAAATGCGTTTAGTTTCTGTTAAGATGTTTTCAAGAGATTGGAGGTTTCAATCCAAGTTTTATTTGCCTTGAATTCAGTATTTATGGCATTAAAAATGAACTACTGTATGAAGCACTGAAAGACTGCAGCTTTACCAAAATTACTGTATTGTGTGGTCTAGTTCAGTGGTTCTCAACCAGGGGTACACCTACCCTGGGGGTACACAGGTCTTCCAGGGGGCATATCAACTCATCTAGATATTCGCCTAGTTTTACAACAAGCTACAAAAAAGCACTAGCAAAGTCAGTACAAGCAAATTTCATATGAATAATGACCTTTTTATATTGTTCTCTATACTATACATTTCAGTGCAAGTACAATATTTGTATTCCAGTCAATTTATTTAATTATATGGTAAAAATGAGAAAGTAAGCAATTTTTCAGAAATAGTGTGCTGTGACACTTTTGTCTTTTCATGTCTGATTTTGTAAGCAAGTAGTTTTTAAGTGAGGTGAAACGGGGTATGCAAGACAAATCAGATTTCTGAAAGGGGCACAATAGTCTGGAAAGGTTGAGAGCCACTGGTCTAGTTCATGCAGTTACTATATCCCACTACTCAGCAGGAATGCTGCCTATGACAACAAGAGACTGAAATTAGACCTTCTACTATCTTATGCCTTTGGCTCTGAACCTGCAAACTATGTCACGGGGATGGAGTCTTGCACCTGTAGGACACAGTTGGAAAGTTAGAATTAATTCTGTCTGTAGCTATTTCCTTGCATCACATTGTGCACATGGATGAATTTTCCATCTAGAAGATAATTATGTGTAATGGACGGGGAAAAAACCACAATTCAAATGTGTTGTTACAAAAGGACAGCTCTGGATTTTTAAATCAGCCCTGCAACATCTGGGCAATTTGAATGTATTTTGATGGGCAGAGAGAGAGAGAGAGAGAGAGAGATTTTCTAGAGCACTCAGAGCACAGAAGCAAAAGAAAGGGACACATATTCTGGGGTCTAAAACTAGATCTCCTTGTGCTCTAGATCAAGTACGTTAGGCGAGAACTTCCAGAAGTGACCACTGAGATGGGTGCCCAATCTGAGATATGTCGGGCCTGATGCTCAGTACCCTCAGCTCTGAAGAGAGTCAATAAGAGCTGCAGGTGACCATATCTGAAAAGAGGCCCCCTTTCAGCATTTCAGGTTTGGCATCCACAAATTGATACACCCAAAGTAAATTGCTACTGGTGAAAAAATCAGGCCAGTAAGATCCAAATTGTCAAAGACGTTGAGCCAGCAAAACTCCAGTTGAGGTCAGTGGGAGCAGCAGATTCTTCACACCTCTGAGAAGCAGGCTATTGGTTGTTTTTCACTTTCAGAGCATTTCAGAAGCATTCACTAATGAATCCACATGGCATCCCCCTGAAATAGATTATACGAATTTGTACACATGGGGAAACTAAGTCCCATCTGAATTTCTCATGAATTCCTACCAGTTAAGGTCACACCATATGTGATTTAATAAGCTAATTTCCTTCAGATCTGAACTATAATCTTGACACCAAGGCATGGTACTAATAATCTCTACACAAGTAATGTGCTGGCAAACAAAACTACACCTATTTTGTAAGACTAGAGTATTCATTCAATAGGGGTAAATTCAATAGAAAAACTCATTAATTTTTCAGTATCAGAGGGTAGCCGTGTTAGTCACATGCATCTGAGGAAGTGGGTATTCACCCACGAAAGCTCATGCTCCAAAACCTCTGTTAGTCTATAAGGTGCCACAGGATTCTTTGCTGCTCATTAATTTTTGACATTTCACAATTCCATTGACAGTATTGACTACATGGCTAGCTAATACTATTAGTATTTTAATGTTTCATTTAAATGCCTATTTTCCAACTCTTTGGGGAACCTTTATCCCTGTGCTAATAATAGCCCATATGGCAAGAGTGCTTCCCTACCGGGAAGGTTGAGTGTATGTTAAAAAACAGAGCTGGAGGTTGCCTCTGCTTCAATACATGACCCTTCACATTCTGAAATTGCTTTACATACGACTTTCTGCACATGCAGCATGTGTCTGTAGCCTTTTTACTAGAAAAATCCATTATTTAATGCACAGAGCATTGTTTCCAAACCACAACTATGGCATGTAATCACTTCTCTCTTTTTATGAGCAGTTGCTCAGTAGGTAAATATTAGAAGGAAAGTCAGGAACAGAAAATTACATTGGAAAGGAGAAATATATTAGTAGTAAAATAAATGGTACAGTTAAAACACAGCTTTATTATCCAAAGACCAGAAGAGCAGGATGCAGGTATAGTACAGTTACCTAATACAAAACACTTCGCAAGTGTGTCAAAAAAGACCAATGAACTATATTTCTTATTTCATTTTCCTAAGCATTATTCCACTTCATCTTTTCTATTTTAAAGTACTCCTGCTCCTGTTAAAGTCAACTGCAAATCTATTGAAATCACTGGGAGTAGAATCAGGCCCGTCCCTTTTCTTTTTAATCCATAGACTAAAACCCAGCTTGGCTCAGTTTGCTGATCATCACAGAGAAGAACGACATTTGTTTCTGTCACAGCTGTAGGCAATGATAGGTGCCAAGGGCCACTGCTTCTACTTGAGAAATCAGACACCAAACTGGACTGAATAGGACCCTCAGTTCCTTGCTGTACCACTGTACAAGGGACTCAAAAGCACTCATAATGAATGGCATGACAAGCCGATAAGAGCTCTATTACCATGAACATTCTACTCTGGCCCCTCAGAGGAGATCAGACTCCACCATCAATGCATTCGCAGTTGCAAACCCAAGGACTGACAAGGATCAAAGAAATCTGTAGGATCTAAGTGTAGCTAGAGATGGCCTATGCACCCTTGAAATAACCTTCCCCAGAGAAGGGAGGCTTGAGGTAGAAGTATTTGCACACACGGTCAATCCCCCAAAATGGGTTCTAGCATCTAATCACCACTCCTTTATCCATAGTCCATAACTTGCCTTCCTAAAGACAAGCACTAAAATTTCTCATCAATAATGGGACTGATATATTTTTGCTGGTCTTGTCATCTATGAGGGACATTGCTTTTACCCTAGCCACTCAGTGTGCACATGGTCAGATATCAATTTGCTGACTCATGTAATTTATTATTGTATGTAAATAATGTAAGGAGGTTGATGGGGGTGGGGGTGGCATAGGAGGAAGAAAAACAGAGGATGAGGGGTTATTGGCCACTGTCTGAAGACAGGATAGTGGGCTAGATGGACCTTGGTCTGACCCAGTATGGCCATTCTTATGTCACCTCTGATGTGCTAGTCCCACTACCTAAAAGTGAGATTTTCACTGGGAGTAGCACAGAGATGGAAGGTGGTTGCCAAGACGGAATTGAGTGGGGGAAAAGGCTAGCTTCAGTGAAGTGACACGGACAGTCCAAGTAGCATGGAGTGTCCCCGGGGATAACATGGTGACCTGTGCATTTTTCCCAGGCAGAACTACTGTTAACAGAAATGGGTATTATAACAAAATTTGAATGAAAGTCTTAGTTAAATGTGTTTAAGATACTGGTTCCAATAGTTTTCATCTTAACTTTAGTCCACCGGAAGAGAGTAAATATAGTTCAACCACGTTCAGTTTCTGAAACTGTCACTCCCCTCCCCCTTTCATCTCCCACCCTCTCCACAAAGCTCATCTTTCCATCATCTATCCTCACTCCTTCAATATCCCTTTCTTAGCAGCTAGTACCTTTGTCTGCTGTCCAAGCTTGCCTCTCTCCCACTGTCCCCCCAGGCCTTCCTCTCATCCTCTGTTTCAGAATCCAGGTCAGACCTCTTCAATTCAAGGATCCTTTCCATTCTTAACATCTGCTCCATGCTCCCTTGTTTTGCTTTGTGTGCCCCAAGCTCCTGACTGTCATTTCCCTCTCCTCCTCCTCCTGTCACACTCACAGCTGCCTTCTGAGTGCTCTAGTGACCAGTGCTAAACTCACTTGCCCTTAACTCTCCCCTTTTCTTTTGGCATGGGTCAGCTCATCTGACTGTTCAGCTTGGGTAGGAACTGCCACTCGTATGCTCTTAGATCGCCCAAAGATAAAGTCAGCCATTAAAGAACAGTTTTAAATACAATAAAATAAAAAAGTCTGGTTCTGTCCAGAAATATTTCAAACCTACAAGATTTAAAATGTCTTGAAGCCCACTGTTAGCAGAGTCAGTCACATTACATGTAAATTACTAAATATCCTACTTGATAGCAGCTCCCAGACTTCTAATTTCTTTTCACTGAGCAGTGAGCATGTATCTAGTGCATGGACCCCACAGCGTGCACACATTTAACAATTTAATAGCTCATATTATACTTTAAGATGAGATACAGTTTTAGCTATTAAATCATTAAATAGATCTCTGCAGCCTGATCTGCAGAATGTGAAGGGGAGAATTCTTCCCAGTTCAGTCTTAAAATCATTATTTTGAGAAGGATCTGCTACACTGTATGCTCTGAAAGGTGTTCTTGAATAAAGCAGCCTTTAATAAGCCATGCAGAAGAATCATTTACTGCAAGTGTGACTGTTATCAGGAATTGCTGTGCGCTTCAGGGTGGGCAGACATCTGTTATATCTGTGTTTCAGTGAAAACCCCCAAGGAATATTCTGTAGTTTGGCACTGTATTTGAGTGTTATAATGTCAAATATGGAGAACATAACACAGCAGGGTGTCCAGGGACACGGAAAGGCAATCTAAAGGCCTGCCCTAGTTTCTGTTAAAAATAGGTCAAAGAGCCAGTTTAATCAAAGTCTGGCAATGCATACTAATAAATGACAGAATGTCTTATGCTTACATTGACTAGAAGAAATTCATACACTGCCTTAATAATGCTATACACAAGAAACCTTTTTAGATACCTAATATTTAAAATGAAAGTGCAGACCTCTTACCACAGTAAAATATCTGTCTCATTTTGAATGAACAAGCAGATGAATTTTGTAGTTAAATCAATAAGTAATGGAGACATACATTAAAGTGATGATTTAACATTCATTACCACATGGTATTTGCTGAACAAATATGCAAATATTACATTATGAATCTAAATGGCTTTTAGATGCAGTTGATTACAGGACACATCTTTTGATATAGTACCAAACCAACCAAGATATTCCAGAAACAGACAAATTGTAAATGGACTGAAGATTGCAACAGGGTAGCTTACATTTCTACAGGCAAAATTCTGCCATTCTAAGTGAGAGGGTTCCTCCTCCTACAGTATGAATACACGGCCTTGACATCAACTTTCTCCAGAAATTGAGAAAGGTTATAGGGTAGTAAAGAAGCAGAAAACTGCTATTCTATCACTGAGATAAAACTAGTTGGGCTTTAGAATCCCTTTGTTTTTAAATTGAGAAGGTTATCAGAAAAGGCAAAACGTGGGGAGAATTGAATACAAGCTGTGAAATGAAAATGCTGAAAGAACTAACCTCTTAAATGCATTCTGCAGAGACATTCAACTCAAGCAGTCACGCAAAATCCTTTAAACAAATAAAGTACAAAGTGAATATATATATATCTTGCATCCCAAACGGTCTAACATAGATAGACCATTTAATCTGTTAAATGAATAACTTCTGGTTATCAGCAAGGGTACGGACATAGTGGTATGACCTCTCTCTCCTTTAACAAATGTTCACCCGAGTAGCAAATCTGCAATGGGAATTCTGTATTTACTATTCAGTAAGACTATGGGTTTACTAGCTCCTGCTGCACTGGTAAGGATTGCAGAGAGAATCACTTACGTTAATTTATTTTCTGTATGGACTCGTGGTCCATTTTCTAGTGCAAGCATTTCCCATTGATAGAATTTGCAAAAATGTTGCTAATAGCAATTTTGTAACTTATACAATATGGTAAATGTAAAAGATAAAAAGTGAGTTCTACAAATTGCTTTCCCAATTATGATTAAATTGCACACAGCAATACGAACAGAAGATACCTACCGATATTGTCAAATGTTGTTTTTTTAAATGGAGAGAGAAAAAATTTTTTAAATCTTTATAGTTTTTCCAACTGTATAGTTTTATCACTTAAGTTGAAACAAACTCCTGTCTCAGCAAAGTTCCTGTGGTGAACACAACTGTTAATTGTATTCTATAATTAGAAGTGAAGAGATGGTGCTATATGCAATACCAATTGCTTAAAGGTATGCGTCTTGGCATTAGATTTGCTAATGTTAGTGCAGTTAATTCAGATTCCACTAAAATCATAGCATTATTCTTATGGTGATAAATGTTTGCTAGTTGGATATTAAAATCTTCTGTCATTTCTAAAATTTACTATGACATCCAACAATTTTTGTAAAACTATCAGTTTAAGTAAGCTAACCCACATGAAAATTCTGTGGACAAACCAATCAAAGGTTCAAAGGGATCTGATAAAACCAATTTAGACAAATTTATTCTTATTTCTTTCAACTAAAATACAGTTTCTGCAACTTTCTAGTATAATTTTAGCTTGCTTTGATGTAGTATATATAGGCAGACAAAGTGATAGGAAATCCATGATAGTGTGGGCTGTTTTAAATTAGCAGATGTTTGGAATTATCATAAAACAGTTGTACAAGTTACCAAAAGGAGCGTTGAAAAACTTGGTGTAATTGTGATGAGAAAATTCTACATTTGAGAAGGAGACAGGAAACATTTTAAGCCAGGTGATTTTGTTGTGTTAATAATGGTAGCTTTTTTAATTTTCTAACACATCAAATAAATGCTGGGGCAGCAAGATTAGTAGGAGAGAAAGTGTATGATAAATAGGCATTTCACATGGCTTTGCAATTTGTCATTGATAGAGATATATGTAAAACCATAATATGTATCTACCTACCTATCTATCTATCTCTACATTAAGATATGAATTAATGGCATGTGCTGCCCTTATTGACATTTATCTACTTCATGACTACATATTCTCTTTTTTTTTAAAAAAATTAATCAGAATATATTTACATTCCTGGCAGCAGAATCAAAACTGGATTATTTTGTACCCTGGGGTACCACAGCAGGAGAATAAAACACAAGCACAATGGAGAGGTATTTATACACACATGTATTCCATACCCACCCACTGTGGTGCTCTGCCCCTTTTAATGGTGGCTGGGGCCATATAGAGGTTGATGAGCCTAGTGCAGCGATGACCTAGAGAGCTTGGTCTTTTAACTCAGGTAATAAAGTCTCATGCTTTAAGATCCAGAAGTCAGAGGTTCAATCCCTGCTGCTGACAACTCACCCAGGGCAGCATGCTGCACACAAATCTATTTATTGACAAAATAACTGGGCTCATTTTACTTGGCTCTCTTTTTTCAAAATAAAGGCATTAGGCTGCACTCAGGCCTAGCTGCTGATGAGCACAGCAATGCCGCGCAAGTGCTATACAGAAGAATAATTTAAAAAACCACAATAATTCTCGGTGTGCTTTTTCCATTTTCACACCTTGGCCATTAAAAATAAAAAGAAGGTTGTTTTTTTTTTAAAAAAAGCTAGTTACAGAAACTGCGCCCCAGGCTAATCTTATGGAAGGAGAGTTTCTGCTCTGACAAACATATGTAACACATATTTAATACTCATGGCAGTTTTACACGCACATTGAAAGAATATATTACACTCCTTATGTGAAAAGCTTTGGTCCAAAGCAGATTACAGTCAAGTTCTAAACTAAAACAAGAGTTCATGGAAATGCAGACACCTACAAATAGAGCCTCTGTAACAAACCATGCTGAACTTGAAACAAGATATTCAAATACCTCTTAAATAGTAAATAGGGGTAACAATTTAATAAACATTCACAGATTCAAATCCAAGCCAGGTCAGTAGAGATTGAAAGTTATTCTTTTACCATGGCTGTTCAGCGGCTTGTGTACTATGAGGAGGTCTACATTCAGCAATGCTTCACACAGCTGCAAAATCTGCAGTGGCAAGGGCATCCAGACTGGGGCAAGGACTCCTCCTCCATATGGGCCCCAGCCAACATTAGAAGGGACAGGCAGGAAGGCTGGGAGCAAGTGCAAGTAACAGGAAGAGATAGGAGAGGGAGCAGAGCAGCTCAAGCACCATTAGGAGATGTGGAAAGTTAAAGAGCAAAGGGCTCAAGCATAACTAGTTTTCCATGAGAGGCGGGGATTGGAGAGTGATGGAGCAGAATGGCTGGAGCCACTGCTGTTTTCACAGGAGCAGAATGGGGAATAGTGTGAAGCAGGGTCCAGATATAGGAAAAGGTGCTGGAACTAGGGGTGCAGGAGTGCTACCACAGCCCCTGGCTTGAAGGGGTTTCTATTATATGCAGGGTTTACAGTTTGGTTCAATGGCTCCCACATTCCAAATGCCTCAGCCTCTCCTGCCCCCCAAACCCCTCATCTCCGTCGCCACCCGGGAGTGCACACCGCCAGCCAGAGCCCTCACCCCCTGCCCCAGCCCAGTAAAAGTGAGTGAGGGTGTGGGGAGAGCAAGTGATAGAGGGAGGGAGGATAGAGTGAGCGGGAGCCTCAGAAGGGGCATGGCAGGGGTGTTCAGTTTTATGCAATTAGAAAGTTAGCAACCCTAAGCAGAAACAACAACAAAGAGTCCTACCCTGCAAAGAGGTGAAGGTGAAGGGGAGGATTAATTATTATTGTTACTACTAATTATTCTTTAGAAGATAGGATTGGTTTGTTAGAGGGCAGAACTGATTGGGGGCATGGGGCAGGCATAAGCTTTATTCAGTGGCAGCAACACAAGTATTTTTCACCCTGACTAGCAGGGTTAGCTCTTGGGTGAAAGAGGCACTGGTGAAAACTTTCCAACTGCTCATAATTCTTCCTTCAAACCATCTGAAGAGAGAGGGAGCAAACTGTGGCACACGAACGGTGGAGACTCTAGCACCCTACACACCTACCTCACTCCCTGGCCTGGTGTGTACATTTCTGCTGAGACAAAGGAAGGGGAAGCAGTGATATCTGATGCGAAGGTTGGGGGATCAAGGTTTGTACCTAGCCAGTCAGGTTCTGGAACCGAGACAACAAAGAACAAGTGTCACTTCCAATATCAGATACGTAAAATCTTATTTTTTTAATTTGACTTTAAAAAGTAACATACGGATTTTGAACCCTTTTAAAAGTTTGGGGATATTTCAATGTTTTAAAAGCATTTTCACAACTCTCAAATAAGTTTTTCTATTTCCTGTGCTTCAATATACTGGCTTAATTTTGCACCCTCTTATATTAGTATTTGGCTTCTGTTTGGACTTTGTTACATTTGTTTTAGGTTGTGCGGTTTCTCGTTTGAAGAATGTTTCCTTTGAATAATAAATACATAAGTGAGGCTTCAGTACAATGTTTGTAAAAACTCAAACCTGGTCTTCAAGGAGAATGGTGTAAAATAATAAGCAACTAGAGCATGGCCTTAAGAAAACAGTGAAATTTCCATATAAAATATTGAAATTGTGAGAACTCAAGTTTTAAAATAAAAATCCCATGTCTTATGATTAAATCATGAGCTCTCGTCAGCTTGCTAGTACAATAGTCTAGATGCCTTCCCCTAAAAGCCAGGCAGTCTCAGGGGAGCTCTCTTGCTAATATGTCTCAGTAGAATGTAGTCTGTTCACAATTGCCACTAATTTTACTTACCTCATTTTCTTGGTATCTCAAGGAGTTTTATAATGGCTGGCATTTTGATGCATTTTAACACGGTTTAAAAAGGCATCAGCCTGAATGAAGAGAAGAAAAAACTGCTATTGTGTCTCTCTCTGCATGTATGAAGTCTGCTTGTGAGCACCTTGCCATTTTGCTGGCACAGCTACACCTGCTTCTCACATAGCCCTCGTCCAGACTAACCCGCGGCATCGGCGGGTTAAAATCAATTGCTCGGGGATCGATATATCGCGTCTAGTCTGGACGCGGTGTATCGATCCCCGAGCGCGCTTACATCGATTCCAGAACTCCATCAATCCGAACGGAGTTCCGGAATCGACGCGGAGAGCCGCGGACATCGATGCCGCGCCGTCCAGACTGGTGAGTACCTCGATTTTAGAAATTCGACTTCAGCTACGTTATTCACGTAGCTGAAGTTGCGTATCTAAAATCGATTTTAATTCCTAGTCTGGACGTGGCCATAGGCTACATTTCTAAAGCCTCATATGTAGGGTGACCAAATAGCAACTGTGAAAAAACAGGACAGAGAGTGGGGCGTAATAGGTGCCTATATAAGAAAAAGTCCCAAAACACGGGACTGTCCCTATAAAAATGGGACATCTGGTCACCTTACTCATATGGCAATTGGGTATAAAATATTAATCTGTTATAGTAATGCAAGGATTACAGGGGATGGTGTCAATGAACAATACAAAATGATAAAGGCTATAAGCTGGGGGTTTATCAGTTGGAAGTGACAGAGGAGAAAGACTTGGGTGTATTGGTTGATCACAGGAGGACTATGAACTGCCAGTGTGATGTGAGAAAGGCTAATGCAATCCTAGGATCAGGTAAGGCAGTGCTTCTCAAAGTCGGGCCGCCGCTTGTTCAGGGAAAGCCCCTGGAGGGCTGGGCCGGTTTGTTTACCTGCCATGTCCACAGGTTTGGCCAATGTCAGCTCCCACTGGCTATGGTTCGCTGGCCCAGGCCCATGGGGGCTACAGGAAGCGGCGCGGGCTTAGGAATGTGCTGGCCGCCCTTCCCGCATCCCCCATTCACCTGAAGCAGCAAACCGCGGCCAGTGGGAGCCGTGATTAGCTGAACCTGCAGATGCGGCAGGTAAACAAACCGGCCCAGCCCACCAGGGGCTTCCCCTGAACAAGTGGCGGCCCGACTTTGAGAAGCACTGAGGGGTAAGGTATTTCCAGTAGAGATATAGAGGAGTATTAGTACTGTTATATGAGACACTAGTGAGACCTCATCTAGAATACTGTGTGCAGTTCTGATCTCCCATGTTTAAGAAAGATAAATTCACACTCGAACTGGTGCAGATGTAATGCTGACAGACCCTGTCATCAGCAGGCAGGATAGAACCGGGAGCCTCGGGAGCTTAGGGCATGAGCCTCTACCGCATGAGCTAAAAGGCAACAAGCTCTTAGCTAAGGCTGTAAAGCAGACTCATTTAACTCTCTAAGAGCTTGTCTACACTACCTGCCAGATTAGTGGGCAGCGATCGATCCAGCAGGGGTCAATCGACCGCTGAGCATTCTCCCATCGACTCCGGTACTCCACCAGAACAAGGAGTGCAAAGGGAGGGTCGACGGAAGACTGTCAGCTGTTGACCTACCGCAGGGAAGATACCGTGGTAAGTAGATCTAAGTATGTCAACTTCAGCTACACTATTCACGTAGCTGAAGTTGCATATCTTAGATCTACCCCATGCGGTAGTGTAGACAAGCCCTAAGTGATCTCAGTGCCACTAGATGGGACAGAACATCACACCCAGGAGGTGTGTGGGTGTTGGGGCTGATTGCAAGTTACCTTGGGCTGTTGTTACAGAATAGTTCGGGGGGAGCTAGTTGTGAACTGGTTTTGACGGGCCAGGCTGGCTTGCAGCCACTCAACTGGACAAACAAGAAAAGAGATAAGGAGGGTCTGAGAGGGTTAAGTGTGGGAGTAGAAAACAGTAGTGTTTTCTGCCAGAACCTGCTAGTGGATGTATATGACCCCCCCCCTTAGAAAGAGATGATAAAAAAAAAGGGCTATGCAAATTGCTTTAGACAAACAGTCTCACCTGCAGACCCTGGCCTTGTGGTTGCCCAGGAATTCTGCACACTGGACCAGTGCCTGCTATGAGCCCTCAGGGACAAGGCTGGAGGGTCCAGGACTGTCTGTAGCAGAAGGGGTGTAAACATTGATTCTTGCTTCCTTTCTGGAAAGCCTGTATTTAGTAACGCATGAAGGCCGGGAAGCTTCTTATACTTAGGCAATAAAACTGGTTATACTTATGTACCTGGTGTGGCTTCACTGAGTGTATCCGAGTCCCCCCCCACACACACTTTGGCTTGACAGCAGGTTACATAGAGAAGGGTTACTAGGATGATCAGAAGAATGGAAAACCTACCTCATGAGAGGAGACAAAGAGCTTGGCTTGTTTAACTTAACCAAATGATATGACTGCTCTCTATATACTTACATACATACACCAGAGGGATAAATACCAGGAAGGGAAAGGAATTATTTATGTTAAGTGCCATGGCGAACCACAGCCACTGGGAGCTGTGGGGGGTCATGCCTGCGGATGGTCAACATAACCAAAATGTCTCACGGTCTGCCAACGGACTACCCTGATGGGCTGCATGCCAAAGGTTGCCGACCCCTAGACTAAATGATCATGATAGTCCCTTCTGGCCTTAAAGTCTATCTAGTTGATGTTGGGCAGGAAGCTTCAGATAAGCTGACCTTCACAGCAGGTTACCTCAGATTTGTCAGAGAATGAAGTGGATTGTCAGACATGTGAAATTATAAAATTGCTCTCACCAACCATGCAAGAAAAATATTTTTATGTATAATGCAGAATTAGAAATTAACTGTTGTTCCCACTATTTGAGACAAAAGGCAGGTAAGGTAATCCCTTGAGACTGACACGGCTACATCTATACTGTTCCAGCTACTTGAAAGCTAGAAATGGGAAGCAGAAAGGTGGTTTTGGTTTTAGATTCATTTACTCCAGGAATATGGAGTATTTCACACTTTACAAAATGTACCTTGTTTAACCATGATTCCCAAACTGAATATTCTCCTTTTCCCCTTTAAATAATTATTCTCTTACTTCTAGGGCCACAAGGACAATTTAAAATATGCAAAACTCAGCAACTCCAAAGTGATACTATATAGCTGTAAAAAAAAAAAAAAAAAAAAAAAAAAAAAAAAACACCAAACCGCCTAATAAAACAGTCTCAACACTGCAAAAATATAGGACAGAGTGAAACAGAGTAAACCAGCCTCAGCTTTGGAAAAATACATATAAAACTAGCAAACAACTCTTATGTTTCAGAGCTCACTTTATATAAGCATCCAAAAGCCTAAACGTTTAACCAACCTAACCAAATGAGCAGGTCTGCAGCAAGTTCCATGGATTTCTATCCCCACACAATCGTTTCCACCAATTGGCCTCGCAGGAGACCCTTCCTCTGACAATCTCCATTCCATTCTATCAAGTGTCATCATCTTTTGTCAGGGTATGGGAAAGACCACTGGACTATTAAACCACATCATTGTCTTTGGTAGGAAGGTCTGCTCCCCACTGGTATTATCTGGGAGAATATCGCCTCTTCCTTTCCCACACAGGCCTGAGAGGAAACATCAAAATGGCTTCTGTTAACTCTCCTGAGGGCATTGTAGGCCCAGCAAATCAGGGAACCTAAAGGAAACTACGTGTGATTTCAACGTGAAACAAAATCTGACCTGAATAACCCAGCTTTGAAACAGAAAAAATGCAGAAACATGGAGGCTGCATTAAAAGTTTTGTTGGCCCAATGAAGAAAAAAAATGCCATTGCCAACTTGCATGAAACTTTCATTGAGGCAATTAAAAAACAAACAAAAAGACGGCTCCACAAACACCAATCTCAAGTGCTTTCAGTTTTGGAATGAATAATTTACAGAGCTAAAGTAGCTGGTTTGCAAAGAGGACATAAGTCCTAATACTACTGATATCTGATGGATAGAGGTATATAATTTTTGTAGAAGATAATGAACTCTGCTCCCCAAGCTTGATCTAGAAAATGTGTGTGATCTCCATATGCATACATCCAAGGAACATTACTAATTATAATAATGCCTGTATGTTTTTAGATGACCACAATGCCACCATTTTGAATCCAGGCTCTTTGATATCTTTGTAGGAGAGTGAAAAAATCCATCTCTATGCCTCACATAATGAGACTGTCTCACTCTTAAGGTGATGGTACACAGACATCTACTCACTAGGGAGTAGGCCAATCTCATTTTGCTGCTAATTTACATGGTACATCTGAACAGCACAATTTCTATCCGCTAGACATCTAAGAAGGCCTTTTTCAGCACTACTTTGAATTAAGTAAAATCACAACAGCAGCACTCCAGCAATCTTGGGGATAGTGAATCAGCACTTTGCCAATCTCATTTTACTCCAAACGTATTCATAGCAGTGCCATGTCTGTTTCTAAAGCAGGTGTGCAATACCACTGAAGAACAAAGAAGTATGGTTTCAATTCCTTAGCTAATTCTTCCATAGGGCTCCACTCAGAAGGGCAATTTGTAGATAAAGCACTGGGGAGAAATAAGGTGATAAAAACTGTGTCCACCTTTTTTTCAGAAAACTCCTACCATGATCTTTTCTCTATGCATGCTCTTGACTGGTAAGAAATGGAAGATAACACCTTCTTTGTATTTGGAAATAGTATGGCATCAAGACAGCCACACAGGAAGCCTGCATGCATGCCGCAGTCCTTTGTATACCCTGATTTTTGTTGTAAATTCACGTTCAAAACCATGTCAAAACATGCAGCCTCCTTTCCTTCAGCATATGTACAAAGATAAGCCAGTTATTTAAGAACGAGGTCCTTAGTATGTATGCAATTAAGAAAATGTCTATTTTACAGCAGGACTGCTGCCCTGCAGGTTGTACATTTAAATGCCTGTGCTGCACAGCTGGTAGCTGAGTAGGCATCTTTTAATGACACTAACTTATCCTTTAGCCTTCCTGTATATGTAGTATTTACCTTATGTTAACCATCTCCCAGCAATGATGATAAATGCACTGCACACAAAAACAAATACAATTCTATACAATTGTGTATCCCTACGAATAAAAGAACTACAGTCTTCTGTGCTGCAGCATCTGCCAAGCCCGATAGCAACTGCAAGAAAATACACATTTTGGGGGGGTAATGTAAAAATAATTATCAACCTAAATGTAAGAGAATTCAAATGTGCTGGACAAAAGCCCGAATGAGGAAATGTTCTCGTATTAAATCCTTGGATGTTATTTACTTATCTGTCTTGCAGTAGGCATGGTCTCACTCAGAATGCAGAGTGTCTGACTCTTTGAAAAATCAAACACAGAAAATGCTTCCTATATCTAAAACTGTGAACAGCCTTCCATTTGAGAAAATAGGTTGCTATTCATCAGCAACACATTTGTATGTAAATATTTTCCATACAGGAGATGGTCATGTACTGTATTTTGCTATTAACATTAAAAATCTACAGCCTATAATCAGCCGTGTAGTTAGAGTGGCAGTAAGAGTTCCATCGGAAACAATAGGAAATACTCTTTTTGTCCACAAAACAACTCTGATTAAATCCTCAAAAGTGGATTATGTAAAGAGTCTTTATTATTAGGAAGAAAATATATCCCATTGTACCAAACTTGTCATCAGTGGAAGAGCACTTGTTTAGACAGGAAGATGAAAACTTTCACACGTTGTAGGAAAATGTATTCTCGCCCCTTTGCCAACTGGTAGCAGGTTTTGGGGTCTTGCAGGTCAGTTTCACATTGGAGGGGACCTTGGCGATGCAAAGTCATGTATTTACCTAGCACAATTTACAAAACAAACACAAGTTCTGGTTTCTTGAACAGAAATGGCTACAAATTGCACACCTGCAACAATCTCTTGCAGAAACCTCAACTAAGGCACTGCTAACCCTGGCACCAAAAAGCGCCTGTCTTGAGGCTCTGTCTCTTTGATATCTCCTGGAGTCTCACTGCTTAAAAAAAACACTGTTCTTTGTTCCAGCTCAGCCCCAGGGCTTTTCACTGTTGAAAACTGTTCATCTTAGGACCACATGCCCTTGAAAGGTGTGCCTAAGAATAAGCCCTCCTTTTGTTGCTGCTTTGCAATACAAAGGAACCTCAGAAAAGGTTTCACTGCCTAGACAAAGGATGCTTTACCCCATGCTATCCCCTTACCAACTATCTAGGTGCAGTGAGTTTCATCCTCAATCTTTATAAATCAACAACTCATAACATGCATGACATTAACTCCGTAAGCGTATTATCACAGGGCTCAACCTGAATACACTCACTGCCAAGTGTACTAGGACTACTCACAGCAGTGAGTACTACAACCAGTCGTGACTGCAGCAATATTGGGGTGGAGGGAGGGGTTCCACTTAAGAGTCTCATGAATTTTTCGTTTCTGCTTTCCAACTCAGATTAGTCCTCATCCAAAACAGCTGCCATCCTCAGCAAGATGGCCACTATATCCAGTTTGCTTTTGTAGGTGAAAAGCAGGCTGACCCAGCGAAGATGGATGCAATTTCCCATTGTCGTCAGTGGGGCTGAAACCACGCTGCCTTCAAACAAGACGGTAGCTCCTCAGTAGGCTGGTGAGACCAGGCATAGGATAGGAGAACACGGAGGTACAGTAAATGGGACCATGGGTCAGTAGGGAGGGAGATTGTATTGGGGAACAAAACTGGAAACTATGAAGTTCTAAGGGAAAATGGGGAGCAGGCAGTACACTGGGGACAGTACAGGGAGTAAGAGGCAGAGAGGAGAATGTGATGGCTAGGAGACTGAGGGGAAACAGGGAAATATGGGTAGCAATTTTGTGAGAATGTGCATGGGCCAGTTATCTATTGTCTTGGAAGGGAAGAGGAAAGAGGCTAGACTGGCAGGTCCACAACTAGGGGATAGGAGAGGGTAAGAGGAGTGCTCTCCAGTTAGTGAGTAGCGAGGCTACATTTTAATGCATGTAATTAAGGTGGAATTGACTCTGAGATGGTTACACACAAATGCACATTGATGGTGGGCAGCTTTCACTAAAGGTGAAAAAAAAAAAAGACAGGGGAAAATGAACACCTGGGGTCGGCAAGACTGCAATCGTTATTCTTAAACCACATCCAGCGTTATAGTAGCTGATCACCTCCCGCATTATGTGCGCTAATTAGGGACTCAGTCTTGCCTTTTGCGATTTAATTTCACTGTGATTACACAGTATTAGTATAATGCCACCTTTCGTTACTACTGTAAAATACAAATGGAATATTTTAATATAAACAATGGGGACCATTTTTTCAAAGTCTAGTGTACACAATCGCTGATACTTTATGCATATCCTTTAGGAATACACAAACATCCAATATGTACACGCATATTGGTTACTGGAATACACAGACAAATGGCCAGCTGGGCACCTAGCTGGCTATGCGCACATAGATACCTGGTTTGCAAACATTCATAAGCTATTTGCACACAAATTGGGGAAACAGAAGCATGCATGCAATTGCATATGCCCAGCTTTGAATATCTGTCCCTGGATCTAGAAGCATAGAATATTTGTTTTAAAATTACACTAGCACTTGTGGCACCTTAGAGACTAACAAATTTTAGCCTACGCTTTCGTGGGCTACAGCCCAGCAAGATAACTCATTTTAAATATTTGTGAATTGGGTATGAATTGGGGGAAATATTTATGAAAATATTACATTTGAAAGATCTTAATAAAATGCAAACTATGATTGCACATTTACTGTACATGTCTAACTGATAGTGAACAAGGCTACTAATTTTACATGTTTTAAAATGTGAGTTGACACAAACAGTTCCTCTATGCTGTGTAGGAGTCAATTATTGGCAAACAACTGTTCTGCACAAACATCAAAGCTGGCAGGATTGACTAATTTAAACTAAACTTAAAACATTCAAGTGAATGTTCAACTTTGGTGATGTCAACTCTACTCTTTATGGTATTACGTTTGAAAGGCCTACATGTGCTTTCCACTCATCTTTTGCAGTCCATGTTCAAGCCTTTCAGAAGTTCCTATTTTAATATTTAGGACATGAACACAAGAGACTTCAGATCAGCTAGCCATTTTTAGAGTTTTCTTTTTGCACATTGCCAGCACATCACGGGTAATACTGCTACTCTTCCTTATCCACCTCATCATTAGGTGGCAGTGTAGCAGTACATATCATTGATGCATGATTGGTATACAGTCCCATAGCATGGGGGACAATTTGTTGCCCATCAGATGACTGAATTTACATGAGCGCTGCATTTTAAAAAATATCTGTCTGAGAAATCCCATCCTTATTTATTTGGTTCTGTGTTCTTAATACAATGATTTAAAAAAAAATCCAGTTTACTGTAATTCCTAATCTGGAAATCAGTGTTATAGAATTATTCCCTCATAAAGGGCATTCTACCAAAGAGACATTTTTAATGTATTTTTATTTTGAGCTGAAGGAAAAACCTGATGCTAAGTTATTTGTAGTAGTGGATAGCAAGCAAGCATAGCCTGTTGCCTACCACACAACTACTCTACTCAGCCCAGCAATTTGATCTCCCCAGGCTCAGATTCAGTAAAATAGATTTCAGGGCTGGCATTTAAATTGTCACGAAGTTGGCATCCCATAGAGAATTGGGGAAATGGTTGTTCACAAGCCTTAGCTCTATTGGGCCCAGTTCTCTTCCCATCTACCCTGGTGTAATTCACTGAAGTCAGTGGAGTCGCAGCAGTGTAAAACTGGTGTAAAATGATATGATAATCAACATTATTGTCTCTTTTCATAATCCATAAGAAAGTCCTGCATCATACACATGGAAATGGATTTTCTGAAACCAACAGAAGTAGAAGAATAACTAAAGTATGCCAGAGCCTCAGATGGTACAAGTCGGCCTAGCTCCATTGCTGGCCTAGTGTACTTATCTGAAGAAACTAATGGTGCCATCATATAAAGATCAGTCCAGTGCAGCACCAGTCTCTGGTTAGACAGGAACAGAATCTCAAGTCAGTAGTTTTGCTCACTTCAAATCCACTTAAAATTGATGTTTAGGGTAAAATATAAGGCTTACATGATCAGGGTTGTTCAGAGGGCATTTTGCACCAACCTTGAAATAAGGTCTTTCTAAAGAAAGATTAGAGATTCCCTTTAGCTCAGGTCTGCTGTGGTTTGGCAGAACAGAAGTGAGTGCCATTTGTTAGATACAATGTGAATAAAGAGTTTGTACAAGTGAAGGGACATGCCCTTCTGTTCTGCCCTGACATTACAGACCTGACTAAAGTCAAGCACTATGCTTTCTTTAAAGTCCTTTATTTTAGTATTTCT
The DNA here is from genome assembly GCF_025201925.1 of Gopherus flavomarginatus. Classification (NCBI taxonomy): domain Eukaryota; kingdom Metazoa; phylum Chordata; order Testudines; family Testudinidae; genus Gopherus; species Gopherus flavomarginatus. Next base: position 75,632,387 of record NC_066625.1, on the reverse strand, counting down.
GCAAAACACTCCATCCGAATAATGTCAACCTTTTAAGCTTTGAAAACAATGGATGCATGTTATGGTGCCTGTCCTGCAGTCCTCCTCAAGCAAAACTCTGATTTCAATAGAAGCATAGTCTGACTGAGGGGAGTGTATTCAAACCCTGAATTTGCCAGGCTGAGTTTGGAGGGCTTAATCTCATTCCTATGGAAAGTGTTCTGATGTGTTCGCACTGAAGCTTTTATAAAAAAAAGCATGTTGGGAAATATTGTACTTTAGTTTGCAGATTTACTAAAAAATTATCTTTCAACTGAAATTAACTACAATAGTGTTTTTTTACTTATGGATTTCTTGCAAATAAAAAAAAAAAAGTGTGTCCAGTACCAGAAAAATAGCTTTCAACTAAGCAACAGCTGGATTGAAACTCTGGGAATTCTTTGCGTTTTTGTCTCGGTTTGGTCTGATTGCTAGCCAGATCATTTCCTGTAGAGGGAAGTCTTATGTCACAAGGTCACCAGCTATTATATATATAAAGTTCTCTGCAGGCATTTATTTATACAAAAAAAAAGTGTTAGAAACTAAAAAAGTGTGAAATACAAGTTGTCTCATCTTAGACTAATTGGATAAATCTTAAAAATTCTTGCACACACATTACATAGTCCAGTTTTTTATCTATGGAGCTATTCCTTCAAATTGTGTTTTAATCTTCACTAGCCTGGTGAACATGAGGGTGACCCTGAAGAAGCAGTGAAGCAAATACACCCTCAGTGAAAAGGTTCACCTCATTCCCCCTTCAGGAACATTCTATAGAAAGAATGGAATAAAAACAACCCAAAGCAGCAGAAACTAAAAACATGGGCACTTTGGGTAATTAGATTTTAATGAAAGAGCATCAGGAAAAACTAGGATTTCCAGCTTCTACAAGAGGCCCTCCAACGGTCTAGACCAGTGTTTCCCAAACTTGGGATGTCACTTGTGCAGGGAAAGCCCCTGGCAGGCCTGGCCAGTTTGTTTACCTGCTGTGTCCGCAGGTCTGGCCAATTGCGGCTCCCGCTGGCCGCAGTTCGCTGCTCCAGGCTAATGGGAGCTGCTGGAAGCGGCGCGGGCCGAGGGATGTACTGGCTGCCGCTTACAGCAGCTCCCATTGGCCTGGAGCAGTGAACCGCAGCCAGTGGGAGCCACGATCGGCCAGACCTGTGGACGCAGCAGGTAAACAAACCAGCCCGGCACAACAGGGGCTTTCCCTAAACAAGCGGTGTCCCAAGTTTGCTCTAGACTATAATAAAAATATCCAGAAACTTCTCTTTGCAAAGAATTCATGGCTACATACACATAGACAACCAGTTAACACTCATACATGACACTGGAGAATACAGTCTATAACCTTCAGTTCCTAAAGGACAGACCTCCAGCATCTGAAAATTAGGTAAGTGCCTTTAAGCTCTCAGTACCAATAGGTCTTGTCATCTGTCGGCCTCCGGCCAACAGAAGGAAGTGGAGCTAGGGATTATCATATCCCAAACCCTATTTCAATTATGACATGTTAGGAAACTGGGACAAAGAAGAATGATGTTTTGATTCACCCCCCATCCCACTGACCCAGATGTAAATTGCAATTTGCATTCACACTCATCAGCAAGGGGTGGGGCAGCTACACTCCAAGGGGAATTCACTTTGGAGAAGAGTCGGTGATATCTGTACTACTTTATCCATGGGTATTCTGCAAGGGAAAAAGCACAGTTAACTTATAGCTGGGTCTCTACTGGAGCCTCACGAGCAGAGGTTTCCAGGAGGATATTAGTGCATTTTCCAGGTGCTTTGACATTGGTGCCTCCTCTTATTTTAAATATACTTTTTTTCTGTTATGTGCCAGCCTCCACCACAGTAATAATGTTAGTTGAGAAACAACATGTAATAAAACAACACGCATGACCACCAATGTCTTGTTGAGCTTGAATGCCTGGTTATTTCATGCAGAAAACTTATATCAAACTACTGGTTAACAGAGCCAGACTCTGCTCTCACTTACTACAGTGACAATCAGAAGCAACTCCCATGAAGTTGCAGTGTCCAGCTAGTGTCAAGTCAGAAGATATTATGGGCTATCTGTCCTCCTACCATTCCACAGGAAACATTCCTATGTGTAGTGTAGCAACATTCCCTAAACCCAGGGGTGCTGGGCGTGTGGCAACACCTCCTGGCTTGAAGTGGTTTCCATCAGATACAGGGGATACAGTTTTGTTCAATGGCTCTCAGATCCCCTATAAAAATTGTTCCAATGCCACTGCCTAAGCCGGCATAGTATGGCAGGACTCAAAAATAATAATTGGGGAAAGCAAAGTTAAAAATGTGACATAACAGAGAGTTATTAATTGTCTGCATAAGGAATAAAGTGCTCAGCATTAAGTTGAAAAATTAGAAAACAATACCTTCCACAGGAGTCTTCAATTATACTTTACAGTGGCTAAATTTTACAGGCATTATTTAAAAAAAAACAGTAATAGTTCTGCTGAAGGCAATGTCATAGGTTAATTCTCTCACCAGTAACTTCCTTTTGTTTAGCACAAGTTTGTGTGTTATTGATTTTTTTTAATCCTTCCTACTCTTTATTTGAGTTCTAACAGCTAAGAAATTGGGCCTTAAATCTTCACTCAATCACACCAATTTTACACCAACAGAACTCCATTTAAATAAATGGAGTTGCACCAGTCTAGAAGACAGAGAATAAAGCGATACACTTTTACACACGACTCTGGCTGACTAGGTTTGTATAGTAGCTATATAAGGACTAGACACAGAGCGTGCTAACTACCATGCGGTATAGATCACCAAGCACACAGTGCTTGTGCAAGTCTGGTAATGGCATCCTGCAGTGCTCCCATTACAACCAATAGGACAGGGATATTGGAGAGAGTTTCACCCTAAGATTAATACTGAAAGGAAAATGTGAGTATTAAAGAAGAATATAAATACATATTAGTTTAAATACAGTGTTGTATTTAATACACATTCTGTTTAAATTACATACCAGTTACAAGATTTAGGAGCCAATATGAAGCACTGGAAAGCTAGGAAATGCCAAATTTAAGGTTGCTTGTGCAACTATTCTTCTGCTCCCTTGTGCATCTACCCCACTGTAGCAGGGTGGTCACCCACTCCTGCCTGGAAGGGCTTAAAACAGCCCTGGAGAGGGCTGGGACAGGGGGGAAAGTTGGGCTGATTGGGAAGCAGCTGCAGCTGGGGCCACACCCCAATCAGGGCTCAGCTGGCCCTTATAAGAGGGCAGTGGGCTAGGAGCACAGACTCTCTCTCGCCTTTGGAGAGGGAGGGATTAGGCTGCCTGGGGAGCTGAGGAAGGTACCGAGGGTGGAGCAGTACTGGGGAAGGGCTAGGGAGCTCCAGCCTAGCAGAGCTCCAGACTGGAGGCCGAAGGAAGGGCCCACTAGAAGGTACTAGGGCTACAGAGGGGCAGCTCCGCTATAGGTAGAGGCAGCAGGTCCAAACCCAACCTGGCCTGTGATGAGTGGCTTATACTGCAGTCCGCCCCAGGGCGAGGGGCCTACTTAGTGACTGGCAGTAGCCTACGACTGAGGCGAGGCGGGGATAGTGGGTGGGGGTTCCCTGGGGAGGGGAGACCCAGAGACTGAGGGGTGTACTGCCAGAGGGCGGTACCTGGATATGCAAGGGACACAGGGGCCAGGAAAAGCGGGACACTGGCCTGCAGAGGGTGCTCCAACAGTTGGAGAGCTAATTCCCAGAAGATACCAGCAGGAGGTGCCACAGGAGTCTGCATATGGTTACACCCCTGTACTGAATGAGGCAAGGATCCTGTGGAAAAAACTGTACATCAGCGTGTAATTAAAGACTGCCACAATGTGTACACAATGGGGCTGAAGAATCCAATCTTTCAGCCTAGCATTTCCTAATTGTCAAGTGCTTGACTTTGCAACTGAAATATTCTTGTATCAGATTTTTTGTATTTAACAGTCTAGATTTTTTTAAAGGAAAAAAATGTAAATTATAAGCAACTGTACCAACCCTTACATCATACGCAGTCATCAACCCTGAACCTTCAGCATTGCAATACAGACCTCTGCCCTTTGAGCTATAGGACTAATTCTATAGTAGAACCTCAGGAGTTACAAACATCAGTGTTACAAGCTCACCCAGTCAACCACACCCCTCATTTGGAACCGGAAATACACAATCAGCAGCAGCAGAGCCCAGAAAAAGCAAATGCAGTATCGTGTTAAACTGCTAAAAATAAAGGGAAAGCAGCATTTTTCTTCTGCATAGTAAAGTTTCAAATCTGTATTAAATCAATGTTCAGTTGTAAACTTTTGAAAGAACAGCCATACTGTTTTGTTCAAAGTTACGAAAAACCTCCATTCCCAAGGTATTCATAACTGAGGTCCTACCGTATTAGCTGGCAGCAGAAGCAAGCTGTAATCCCAGAGTAGGGGATAGGCCACTGGGGTCAGGTGCTGGATTTGGGGGATGGTTGAGCAGATGCCCCAAGAGTGTGATTAGTTGAGGGGAAAGCAGTAGTACCCCCACTCTGCTACTGCTAGCAGTTCCCAGGCATGCTATGCTGCCGCTGCTGCTTTGACCCCGCCATGGGCCTGGCCTTTTCAGTTTTGTGCTCATTTATATTGGCATACTGCCAGTATCTTCTTGTGCAACAGAAATGATAGAAGGGAAATTGTGGTTTTCAACAGCTAATATCTAAGCCAAACTTGTACAGAATTACAATGGCCAAAGAAAAAGGCACTTCCCTAGTCTGAGGGCTTTTGCCCATGCTGAATTTCAAAGGCCAGCTGCATACAAAGAAGGTAGAATGGAAAGTGTTAGGCAACCTAAAAAAAGGGGTTACCTAAAAAAATTGGGTTAGCTCGTAAAAAGAGCCAGTACTTCCTCATCCTCTTGTGTAAAAATAGAGGGCACCAAGGCAGCAGTTAAGGACAGAAGGAACATCAGTTTCTTTGTTTAAGCCTGATCTTTATCACAAAAAGGTGGACAGATAAGATACCCCACAGGAAGTATAACAATGGCAGTCTTGTTTCCCTCGAGGCTTGTCAGTGGAGCAGTGTCTCATTTATTCATTTACATAGTGCAATCCATTTATTTATTTAACAGCAAGGTAAGTAGGTGGAACAGGAAAAGACATTTCCATTTCCATCAAATGGAGAAATAACCAGGGGTGCTGCAGCTGTCTTGTTCCTGCATAATGATGCGGATGCCAATCTCCAGGTAACTGTGCAATTAGCTGTTGGCACCACTGATGTGGCCTTGTTATCACAAACAGAATGCTAACACACACAAAAAGCAAATCAACTAACCGCAGACAAGTTACACCATTTTATTTTTCACATTTATAAAGGCACATCATTCCCAAACAGAGAGCTGATATTTGCGAAGGGTTAGATGGCCATTTGGGTACATGAGGGTGGCACAGATTTCACTGCCCCAGGTTGCAAGCAGGGTAGCATGTCCTATGCACCACCCTCTCCATGTAGAGCACTCACCCATCCCTGCAGGCCAGTGCAAGGTGGAATGGGAAAGAGGAGACATAATCCCATTGCTTTTCCATTTGTTTTGATGTGGTGTGTACGTCTGAGGATGCTAGAAAACAGTCTCTGCCCTTCTACTCATTGTACGAGAGATACAAGAGAGTAGACATTTCCTTTAACTTTCTTCCCCAGGCCCCATACATCCACAATGGAGCCAAGCACAATCTGGCCCCTACCACTTTCCTACACACTCTCTCTCTCTCTCTCTAGGATGTTCATTTATCCTCCTCACCAACTGTTTTCAATTTTACCTTGAGAATCTGATCTGCAAGGTAATAGGTCAGCCTTGTGCCTCAGGCCTGGGGGCAGAATAGTCAGTGTCCTCAAAACAAGGTATTCAAATGCATTAGGCACATTTAAAAAAAAATCTACTTCCTGTGAGGGTCCTTTTATCAAGGCTAACATGCTATCCACCAAATGAACTGTAGGGACCATGCTGATCATTATACAGCTGGCAAAACTGTCATTGTAATCATTATAGCTCATCTCCAGGGTTTCCTGTGAGATTCTGAATAGGTATTGGATATAGCATGCTGCCCCTCACACAGTAATTCTGCAGCATCGAAAAGCAATGAACAACAACAACTAGTTTTAGCATAGAAAGGGAGGAATTCTACCTGGTCCACCCTCCTGATTCTGTTAACACAGGAGCAAGCTGCTGCGCATCTTGAAAAGTGTAGCAAATAAAAAGTGACAGCAGAGGTGACAAGCAGCATCTGCATGCTCCTAGGTTTTAGCTATCCTGGAGAGTAACAGTAAGGTGATGCAGCAAAGAGTCCTGTGGCACCCTATAGACTAACAGACATTTTGGAGCATGAGCTTTCGTGGGTGATGTGCAAAATACTACACACAAACAACTTCCTACACTTATTGGCCTAGCTGTTCCTCCTCATTAAAAGGTATGAAGCCCATGTGAGAGAGACTCCTGGTAACTATGTATATGTATGTTTTCTAACACATTTATTCAATGCAGGCTTCTTCAAAGTTGCTTTAAAAAAAGTTCACTTGATTATGAACACTGGTTAATTCATGAAGAATCTGGGCACTTCTAATGAGGTAAGTTGGAAACACCACAAGGTATCAACAAATCAGTGTATGGCTCTGAGCTGCCGATGACTAGAAATCTTTTACAGCTTTGGGATAGCTCACCATCTCTGGTGGAAGAGTAGGTTCTTTTAGGTGTCTACTCTTCTTCACTGTTAAATTCCACAAAGCCGTCAGCCCTCAGGAAACCCTAGCTAGTATAAAATCCTGCAGCACGTCTCTTCAGTAGGGTTGCCAATGCTCCAGGATTGGCTGGGAGTCTCCAGGAAGTAAAGATTAATCTTTAATTAAAGATTGTCATGAGGAAATCTCCAGGAATACATCCAACCAAAATTGGCAACCTGACTCTACAGACACACACAAAGCTATCCTTCAATGGCTTCCCACAGAATATCAAGTCAAACTCAAGGTACTCAGTTGCCTAGGGCCAGCATGTTTAAAAGGTAAAGCTCTGGGATGAACACAGTGGCAAACTCCACTCCTCTGGTACAAGAGAACACTTCCCACAAAGGTAATGCCCATCTGTGCAGGAGACAGCGCTCTCTCTCTCTCATTCTCAGGGGCTCATCCCAGAGTGTGGAACAAATTCCCATAGAAACTGAGCAGGAACTGGTGAAGTCCTCAAAGTATGAGGTACATTTATTTGACCTGCCTTCTCTAATACCTACACATCATAACATGAACATTAAAAAAAAAACAAAAACCCACAACTGTACCAGGACCTCCTTGCTCCTGCTTCTGTTGTGGTCTACAAACTACTCAGAGACCCTTATGCTAGTCCAACACCTTGTGCAGATTATTTTACAAATGGAATCCTATCACCTTCAGCTGTAACATAACAGAAGTCTCCCCAAGGACAGGAAGAGCAAAAGAATGAACCACACACAACACATTAGTAATTTCACTTAATGCACTGCTGGAGGCTCTAGAAACTACAGCAATAAGGCAGGTATAAGACCTGAATAGAAAAAGTCACAGATGAACAAGGGTCAATGTCTTGGTCTCAAAAATTGTGTGTTTAGCAGAATCTCCAAACCTATTGTGGCTTTTCCCACCCACCAGTTCTATTCCCTGAAACTCCCCCCCTTTCAGCCCTAAGTCTGCATCACCTTCCTTCCCATCTCTGAAAATCTATTAGTTGGCACATCACCTCTGGATCCCAACTGGAACCCTCCCCCTCCCTGCCCCATTCTCTTATGATGACCCTCTTTCTGAGTTCCATATCTCATTCAGCAGTCAAGGCATGTGCTCTCTCAGGATTCCCACTTTCAGTCACTTCAATGCATAGTGTAAGGTAGAGTCCACCAAATACCAGAGCACACCAGATTTCAAAGCATAGGCACCTTGCTCTAACAGAGTCAGTTTAGTCCAGCATCTCTTCTTTAAAGATAAAAGATCTAATCCTGGGTAAGTATAGGAGGGGAAGTTGGGGAAACACTTGTGGGAGCTCAGGAGAAAAGACAGGCTGGCAACAAAAGTGGTAAAAAGGTTAACTTCACCAGATTTTTTGGGTAGGTGCAAATTATGCTCCATTGTTTTCTCGAAGTTCTATCAGGACAAAACAGTATTTGTGATTCAAACTTTTAATTTTACATTGCAACAGCAAAAACAAATGACACTGACACCCTTTCCCCCCCAGATTTGAAGGAGATGGACTCTGTAGAAATAATAAATCACCACTTTTTTTGGCCGTTTCTCCCACGTTAAAATTGCAGACTTTTTGCAGCTATATTTTTCATCCTCAAAACATCAAAGTTCATATTGCAAATTAACAGATGTTTAAGTACTACATAGTGGTGTAAAGAGCAGAGACTAATCCAGGTTTGCAACAAACAATAGCCCTTTCGGCAAAAGACAATCTTCCATGGAATGCTTTCGCTGTATAATTAAACACTGGGCTCTAGTTTCCCTGCTAGTAGATGAATTCTTCATTTCACTATATTTTCTCAACTACTTGCTAAAGCAGTGAACCAGATTAAACTGGTTTGCACTGCCTATGACAGGATATTAGCTATTGAGAGGCTGCATATATTAACTGCCAGAACAGATGAGTGCTTTAACACTTACAAATCACGGGAAGAGAATAGAGCTAGAGGAGTTCATTCATGTGTTCCTCGTTTAGATATGCTGATACCTTATCAGCTCACTACAGACAACAGATGTGTAGGTGAACAGAATTTGAGTACAAACTGTCTACATTACAACTGTGGACACAAAATACTGTTGGAGTATTAAACAGAGCTTTCAGAAGTGCTTTAGGAGAGTACTACAGAAATTCCAACTGAAAAACCTCTCTCACATATGGAAACTCAAATCTCAATGCCCTAATTAAAAAAACAACACATACACCACACAGAAGGGTCAAAGCAGGCAGACCTCACTCAAGTCAGTGCAGAAAGAGAGGCATAGTTGTTTTAGGGTATATTGTATGTATTATTTACAGGAAAGTCTATCGCTGGGAGGATGACATGACGAATACAGCTTAATTCACATTTTGCTGCATGTCAAACATATTACAGAGACAAGGTGGGTGAGGTAATATCTTTTATTGGACCAACTTAGTTGTGAGACAAGCTTTCAAGCTTACACGGAGCTCTTCTTCTGCATAAAACGTATTAAAGTTCAGTTCTAATGGCCATTTCATTTGTCTCAGCATTCCACAAGATTAGTGTTTTGTCCTGCCCCTTGAATAAAAAAAGGGTGAAGAATTTTTTTCCAGAAGCTCAAGTCAGCTAAGAAAAGAAAATCCTTGGCTCCTTTCAGGATAATACTCCAAGGAAACAGGAGGCTGTGGTACTGTACAATAGGCAGAGTTTGCTTTAGCTGGTACAGTAACAGTGTGTGAGCAAACTCATTCATCTTTCCATATAAACAGAAGTATGAACAATTTTAAGGACAAATGCTTGTCTGTTTATCCACAATATATACACTATTATCTGACTGGCTGAGGGATACAGACATTTTAATCTCAATCAGCATCAGACGTTTGAGAATGAAAAGCAAAGTACATTTCCCTTTTACTGTTAATAGACTTTAGAAATCTTATAATGAGTGACCATGCTACTGGTAGGAATCGGACTGCATGCCTGTTACAGATATGCATCCAATGAAAAGGAGCCTGGTATACTCCCTTATATTCCCAAATCAGCCATTCTGTACCTGTTTGTTCCTTCTGCTGGGCAAGGTGTGAGTTTTTGATAAGGACCTCACAGCTCTGCAAATTCTAAGAACAGAGAAAAAAACCCTGGAAAGCTAACAAAAGGAGGTAATGACTGGGAGTTTGCCAGGTGAGGGTGACCATGCACTGGAATGATCTCATTCTCATTTAAAAAGTCATCCTTGATTTTGGGGCAGAGTGTTTCTTGTCTGAGGCCCTTTACTCACAATGAATAGTACATTAATCCACTGGTTAGTCTCTCTGAAGCCAGTGGGTCTACTTGAGGAGCAACATGCTAATAAGCTATAGTAAGGTGTGTAACAGGGGAACTCACCTCCTGAATGCCACCTAGCAGATGGGTGTGATACTGCAATCTTTCTCCCGCTCCTGGTGCCCCCTGTAGGTTGCTGACCTCACTAGGTGGGCTCAGCCCTCCAGCCAAGTCAAAGTCAAAAATGGACCCCTTATGGGGTATTCAAGTCTAAAAACACAAAACAAAAGTCTCCCAGGCTCAAACTGGACCCAACCCCTCCTTCCGGAGGGTGCCTTCTCTTTTCAGCCCACCTGGGCTCCCTTGAGTCTCTTCCTGCTCAAACTAACTGTCCTCATGAAGGTCTTCAGCTCCATTTCTGGGCCTTCTGCTCAGGCTTCTAAAGGAGGGTTGTCCCCTTCTCAAAACTTAAGCCACTTTGCTGGGGGAGGTGGAAACCCAGGCTCACCCATTATTCCAGATTCCAACCACAGGATCCTATAGACAGCAGCTTCATACTGCTTCCTTTAACTAGTTGCTGCTGCATTTTCCAGGCTTCTTACCACCTGGTCCCATTATCTTAAGGTTAAAGTTCTCAGGTCCTCTCTCTCCCCAGCCCACTAAATGCAGCCAGTCAAGTGCCTTTGGCTGGAGAGGCACTCCCTTCCCCACCTCTCCAATCCCAGCCAGGAACAGTGCTTCTATATCGTCATGCCAACTTCTCCCAACCTAGTGCTAAAAATTTCCCAAATCTGGTGAAAATTTCCAGATAAAGTTTTTTACAGTGCTTCTATATCCTGGGAAATTTCCCACAACCTGGGAATTTGTGAGTAAAATGTTTCAACTTGGGAAATTGGGAATTTTCATTCAAAATATTTTACTCAAAAATTCCCAGATTGTGGGAAATTTCCCAGGATATAGAAGCACTGACCAGGAACTGACCTGTTAGGGCCATGAAGCTTCTTTTATATATACCTGCTGGGCTTTAATTGGCTGCTTCCATGACACCTCTCTAGGTAGACCTGGGAGGACCCACCTCCACTGCTCCTTCCTGGAGGAGGTGTAGTAGGACCATGAGACCTCCAGTAGAGGGCCACGAAGAGCCAAGTATAACCCATTACAGGATGTCAGAATCTGACCCATAAAGAGAGCAGAATGTGTGTGGCTTGCCCCTAAAGATCAGAATTAGGAGAGGCAAGACAGCAGGGAATATTTGACTTGCGTCTGCGAAAGCATGTTCCCCAAGGATGTCAGTCATTTTATGAAAGGTGGCTTATAAATTTAATTAAATGTACAATAACTCAGAGGGTGTGGCTAACAGCCACAGTTACTGCTGTATCCCTTTGCCTTAGGGCTAGACTACACATAGGTCGTGTACAATTCAATTAGGGTCAGTTTAGCTTATAGCTAATATAGCTGATATAGCTAAACTGGTAATAAAAAAAACCTGTGTGGACCAGTCCTTACCCCTCACTGGGGGGCAGTAGGTCATTCCAGAGGGGATGCTGGGAACACGAAAGACCTAGAAAGCTCTAAACAATAGGAAGGCCATTAGTTCCACATTTCCTAATACAATTTTGGGTATGTTGGTTGGGCTATTAAGAAGTTATTTATAGAGGTTTGTAGGACCTTTGTGAAAGGAGACCTTGTTAGAAGGAAAAGCATTCATTTTACACTGGCCAGATATATTCTATGCAATGCTCAATATGTACCTGCGGGGCAGTTTCTCAGGGTAAAGCCAATGCATTAGAATGGAGATTTCTACACTGTTTATAATGTCCCTCCCCTGTATTTTTCTGAGCCTGCTTTCCCCAGGGGGAGGGGATCTGGTCCCTATAAAATCAAAATGGGGGGGGGGTGCTGAGTGATGGCTGTCGATATAAAACTTATTGTATCTGATATAAGACAATACAGTCAGCACCTACTGTGCCACTTTTCAGGGTTACCGGTGGTGTCCAGGATGAATCACTGCCACCTGCTGACAGCTGGAGGCAGCCTGTTCTATGCTTACAAGAGGAAACTCTCCTCAGCCACCAGCTGTGGGCAACATAGGTGTTCTGCTCCAGGATCTGAGTCCCACTCTTTCCCTCTGCAGGTTAGCAATTTACACACCCTACTTTGTTACACTCAAGTGCCAAGTCCCTTATCTTCTTACCACCCACAATGTACATCAATCCACTGCCTCTGTAGAAGCAGTGCTCCCCAGTTCACTGGTTTCACCTCAGTTCATCATTCTCCTTAGCATACGAACTTAAAACAGGTCTATAGTAAAACCAAACTGAAGTTTATTTAACAGAGCTCGAGATAGAAATTCTAATAAAAGTATAAGGGTTTGGAAACAGTTACAAGGAAAATAAACATAATATGCAATACTTGTTAACAAGTTACTTTCACATCTAATAAGGTATTTATCAGCCAATCAGCATTTGCAGTGCTTGTCCAGTTCAGAAAGCTGGGATCCACCTTTCACGAGATGCCCCTGCTGGCAAAGTTTCTCTTCTGTAACGGATAACAACTTCTGCCATTTCTTCTGCTCTTATACAGTTACTGGCTACTGTCTCTTTGCCCAGGGGTCCCCTCTCCAGAGAGCTCTTCTGGGGTTACTTTTGTCTAAGTGAATATTCAAGTCTCCACCTGGTTCGGTCAGCAAACATGCTGTCTCCTGAATCCCTTATTCTGAATGCTGATTGAGTTAGCCCTGATACCACACCTTGCCTCACCTGAAAAGTCTCACTTCAACAGCTTTGCAAATTGAATATTCTATATTTTACATATCTTTAACTATTTCCCATACAAATATCTTACAATAATCATGACAGTCAGCTAGTTCTGAACTTAAGACGGTCCAACACAGGGTTAATATACGTGCCTGGGTGTGTCTGTGTCTCACCTACTGCACTGGTCTCTCTTTTGTGTGTGCACATGAGGCTGCATGCACAGTTAGCTTGAGCTGCTTCTTGGCTTTCCTTTGGATGCTTTTAGTTCCATTTTCTATGTGCTTCTGATCTTTGATGGAGGACATTTCCATTTTAATTAAAATTTAATCCAAAGCAAACTATTGTCCCCTTTGCAATTTAGAGAAAACCACCCAGGCCACATTTGGAGAAAGAGTCCTCAATCCTAGTTGTTACCTAGGGTATGGCTGCCCTAGAGAAAAGGTGAGCATTCACAGGATGACAACCAACAACTTGTAAAACACTGGGGTGCATAGTAAGTTGTAGTTTTGTCTCAATTTAACGGGTCAATGACAACCTGCCTAGAACAGAACAAGGTGAAATACAGCTTGCCTTGTATACACTAGTATTTTACAGGGTGCTCACTAGCACATGGCAAAATGCCACCTTTTTCCTAATGTAGCATGCTGAGCACCTACAGCTCCAAGTCAGATAAGTGGAACTAGGGATGCTCACAGGACCTCCAAAAATCAGACTTCCAGACTTGTGCTATTTTCTCCAGAATCAACTTCAGTTTGTATGGTGAGATATAGAAGAATTATGCAGATTCCCTTATCCTGGGCTTAAAAAAACAAACAAACAAAAAATACACCACTTTTCCCCAAACTAAAAAAAACCTTTTGTGGGGAGAGGTGACAACGGGGGCAGTAGGAAGGGATGCACCTAGCAGGAACAGGAGGCCAGGGACCCCTGCCTCCTCTTCTGATACCTTGTGGTGATGCGTAGGGTTAAAACTATCTGCTCTTACCATGAAAAAATCTTGTCTGTGCCTGCTGTGGATCAGCTCCCTGAAACCACCAGCCTCTGGCAGCACCAGCAGTGCCTTCCCGGTGTCCGCAGACCTTGCTTTCTCAGTAGAGGAAGCAACAGGTACACATCAACCCCCGAATACTCAGTGCATTCCCTGCAGTGTCCATCCCCTTACCCACTGAGCACTCTCAGAATTAATAGATCTGCTAGTCCTTTAGGAACAGGACACCAGCTTGTCATAACCAGCCCTTCTTGCTTAACACCACAGCACTGAGATATTTATACTGAAAACAGGAATAAGGTTATCAAAGACTAGAGATTCAGGAAATCGTGAGTAAGGATATTGGAAACAAATGGTTACATATAAAACAATCATAAATTTAGTCTCTAGAAAGCATATTAACAGGTTAAACCCCTGTCTAAAGAAGTCTATCTTATCCAAAATCCTCTTCTGCATTTTCAGCCAAGACGGGTTGGTATCCCACTTTCGTGAGTGCAAATTCACTGTCTCTGCATATGTAATCCCAACAGACCCCGGTCACCTGCGGGCAGGATCGAACGTGGGACGTCTGGAGCTTAGTGCATGAGCCTCTACCAGATGAGCTAAAAGCTAACTGCCTATTAGCTAAGGCTGTAGAGCAAACTCATTTAACTCTCTCTCAGTGCCACTAGCTGGGACAGTACACCACACCCAGGAGGTGTGTGGGTTACACTTACTTCCTACATGCAGAATGATAGGGTGTCTTCTTTGCACTCTAGAAATAACCTCAAAATTCATTGTCTTTGCTCATAATCCTTTGTGGATTGTTCCCACTCTCCCACTCAACCTCCCCCCACATTCTCCTTTCCTTTTGATTTCACCATCTTTGCATTAACATTTGACTTAGGATGTAAGCGGACATGCATTGCTTTATCTTACAATGCTTTGTTTACGTCCCAACAGAGAGATACGTGTTTCTTACCTCCTGTCAGGAGGAACTCGTCCAAGGCCGGCTTTAGGCCGATTTGCCCGATTCTTGCGAATCAGGTCCCACGCTTATGAGGGCCTCGCAACGTCCGGAAGAGGGGCCCCGCAAGGTAAGGAAGGACCCTCCGCCAAATTGCCACCGCTACCTTTGGCAGCAGCACAATCGCTGCCACTGTCTTTGACGGCATTTCGGCGACAGCTCTTTTGAAACGGGCCCCGCACATCCTAAAGCCGGCCCTGAACTCGTCTAAGACAGGTTGCCCTTTTGGTGATCTGCTTTTAATTTATATGCTTAAAAATATAAATTTCTGCTATAGATACACAACTCCTTGCCCAATACATGTACACTTGTACTGATGACCAATGTGACAGTGGTTTTCATTTGAGACCTCATGATGTTCTTTGGTGAACCAGGGTGTACACATGAGAATCAGGAGATTCCTCTACCCCCACAGAACCCTTTGTCAGCTGGCACTGAGAGGTTCTTGGGTCACACACCTTCCTAATCCCTGGCTGCTAGCAGAATGTTTTTTGCAGTTTGGGCACTACAGCAACATAATTAATACCATTATGAAGTTGAACTAGAAACCAGCATACATTGCCTTTGCACTGAGCCAAAAATCTAGTTGAGACTTACACCACTTTAAGAAAAAGGAGCAGAATCAAACAATGCAGATTTAGCCTTCTCTTGCTTCACTACCTGACTTTATTTTCCTTTCAGGGAGATACGACCATGCAGACCTAGGCTTGGTTTTCAACGTGGCTTGGTTTATTAACAGCTCCACTATTACAGGTGTTAAGCTCAGGCACTGAGGTCTTGCACAACTGGGAGTCCTGCCCAATTATTAATGCATAAAACCCTTCAGGTGTGGGAAATAATAGGCATTGATCAATGATCCAGACAACCTCCAAATACAGTTGGACCATTATAATAGTGTATAGAGAGTGTCACACCATTAATTTTATCCACCTATCTTCCAGATAACTTTTTACAATTAATATGTTAATTGCCAGTATTACTATTAAGTCATACTTCTCTAAAAGCATAACTGCATCTTTTGCACTTGGTTTACGCAAGGTAACAAGCATTTGTGCAGTGAACCCTGGTATTCAACATTGTAATTACTGAACCCAGAATTAAAATATAGATAAGATGATAAACAGCCCAGGTAAATATTTGAGCTATGGGGTTTATCACTATAATAGAAAGTTATTTTCTTCCTCCGCCTGGGAACGGACCATTGTTTAGTATTCATATGACAGCACAGTCCCATCCCATGCTGATTTAAAGCCTTCATTATAATTGCTAATGATTACTCACGAAAGAGAGCCTATTATATGTAAAAACTGCAATCAGGGCTAATCTATTCACCTATCCATTTTCTACTGATACATTTTCTAAACAAAGCTCTGTCTGAATTGTTCATAATTAGCTTCTATTCTTACATTTTTAATTACTGTCCTCCCCCACCACTACTATCCTCAAACAGAGCATTCAAGTTATCTTCAAACATATTTTTTCCAAAGCTTGGATTGAATTTTTATGTTATGAGTGAGTGAAAACCTGACACTGTGCAATTCAGTGTTCAAAATAAAACATACATATTGTCAAATACTAAATGCCAAAGCAGAAAATCAAAAAGTAAATAGCTTAAAATAAGACTTAGTCTTCCAAGTACATCAGTGGTCTATATTCAGAGCACAATCCTAAGTGGGAGTTTGCTTTAAAAAAAATGAAGCGACAGCAAAGCAGAGTGCCTCCATACCCAGGCAACAGAGGGCTTGGTAACTGTGACCCTTACAGCTCCCCAGCCGTGCTCGGGGCGGGCAGGTAGGTGCACAGTGCAGCTGGGACCCAGGATCCTTCCTCACTTATAGGCCTTGTGGGCGCTGAAACTCCTGTGGGGCCAGGTCCCTCTTCCTGCCCCTGCCGGCAGGGCCACTCAGACTCTGCAGACACCAGGTAGCGTATGGACATGCTAACCCGGAAACACAACCTCCCGCAGAAGTGACGGAGGTCAGGAAAGCATGTGCAAATGCCGGCGGGAGGGGCGGAGAAAAGCGGGCCGGGTCAGGCTGGGCCAGGCAGTACTTTTAATGGCACGCTGCTGCCTGCTGGGTTCCTAGACACCAAACCCCGCTCAGCCTGCTGCCGGCCTGGGTTCAGCAGCGGGCTGAGTGGGGCCAGAAGCCGGGACCCCAGCAGGCAGCAGCGTGCCATTAAAAATCGGCTCGTGTGCCATAGGTTGCCAACCCCTGAGCAAGGCCTTAATGAGTCACTATCTAAAATCACAAAGCTTATAAATGGCACCAGCAAACTAGTAGAGCCAGTAGGAGTCTTTCCATTGCATTCAGTGTGCTTCAGCTCAGACCCACGATCTCCAGGAGTCCTTCACTGCAGGGTTTACAGCATTTACAAATTCTTTCAGTAATTAGTAGATGCTTTAATCTCCATCAATGTAAGCAAAAGCACTCACTCACCAAAGTGATGGACACTAGAAACTCATGCCATAATAATTCATTCATTTCAGAAGCTCTGACTGTTCAGCCTGAACAGAGAAGATAGAGTTCATAATTCACAGGAGTCTGATACATGAAGGACTCAAAGAGCTAGAAACAGTTACAGTTCATGGCAGTGACCAAATCCACTGGCACAGCTAATGTGTGACTTAACTTACAAGGTCACAAGCACCTCTGGCTTCCCAGCAAGTCTTGTAAATTCTGAACCCTGAAATGAAAGCTGTGTGAAGATGATAAAACTTGCTGTATGGTATAATAGTAGCTCAGCCGGAAGCACTGTGAGCCACCTCTCTCTCTCTCTCTCTCACTCCAGACTTACAAGCAGCCACAAATTGTGCCCGAGCTGCTTGTAGGTCAGTATCATGAACCCATGGCTGTTTCTTTCACAAGACACAACTGTACATGATTACAGTATTCCATCAAAATACCGTAAATTGAGGGCTAGATCCTCAGCCTTCACCAGTCCTGTGATTGGTACAGCCAAGGGAATGGTCAAAAGTGGCATTAGGCCACCTTTGCAGCTCCCTGATCCTGGAGTCAGTCAGGTTAAGCCCAAGGCACAACTTCAGCAGCCCCAGGACTGCTCTAATTCATGTCTCCCTGCAACAGACCCCCAAGCATCTGGCCGATGTGAAGGGGCATTCTGGTTTCTGAATACATCCCTTTGCCTTGGTCATACCCCCAGCACTCCCACTCTGCCTAGATCCATGAGGAGGATGACATAGTAGAAGAATCCACAGGCAGCTGGCAGCACTAGTTTTCCAACTGCTTTGAAAAGCAGGTGGAGACTAAGGAGGAAGAGGATCTATATCTATTTAGCAGGATATGTCAGACATTCTATTTTACATAAGTTCTTTGGTTATAACATGTCTGCAACTATCCTTAATCAGGCAAAGACCTATATTATTTCACACTTCTAAATAAAATTTATATTTTAACTTTTGAATTTAGTCAGCTTTGTATGCAAGATGCATTATACTCATGTATCAGAAAGTTAATGTTAACATACTTATAACGATTGTATTTATAATCTGGTAGTTCAGTACATGATATACGTTTTCATTTTTAATCTTATGATCCAGGTATTTAGAATGTGTCCAGTAATTCAAGTATGATAGAAGTCTGAACAATCCAGGTATGTAGAACTACCACATAATATATATGCTGATGTACAAAATCCTCAACTACTGAAACTTCGCTCCAAGGATTTAAATCCTCCTATAGAGAGAACCCAAATACTAGAGAGCTCATCCGTATTGCAAGCCACCTGGAAGTGCAGTTTTGTAACAAACAAACAAACAAAATCTACATTTGTAAGTTGTACTTTCACGATAAAAAGATTGCACTACAGTACTTGTGTGAGGTAAATCAAAAATACTATTTCTTTTATCATTTTTACCGTGCAAATATTTGTAATAAAAGATATAAAGTGAGCAGTGCACACTGCATTCTGTGTTGTAATTGAAATCAATATATTTGAAAAGGTAGAAAAAATCTAAAAATATGTAATAAATGTCAATTGGTATTCTATTGTTTAACAGTACAATTCAGTTTTCTTTTAATTGTGATTAATTTTTTTTAAAGTTAATCAAGTGAGTTAACTGCAATTAATCAACAGCCTTAATCCCAAGCAAAAAATTTCACGCTGTTGTCTTTTATTCCTGTGCCGAGAACATGACCTGCCTTTTACAAGACTTAAAAATGATTGACAACTCTGGTCAAAACTTAGCTGTCTTATAACTAAATAAATACTTATACAAGCCTCTTCTGAGAGCTCTCGTGAAATAAAAGAAAATCAATAGTAATATAGAGCCTTTGTTAGCTCAGAAGGGGTCAACCCCCACATCAGTTACACAGAGTAGAAACTTTCCTTACAAACATGGCCCAAAAGGTGAAAACATAATGTCATCTTGGGAGTTGAGAGAGCAAAGTTATTATTGATACTGCTTTAATGTATGATACATCTCCAGTACTAGGGATGAGCAAACCCCAAAAGGTTCAGAGGTTTGGATAACTCTCTCTACCAGTGTTTTCCAAACTTGGGATGCCACTTGTGTAGGGAAAGCCCCTGGAGGGCCAAGCCGGTTTGTTTTACCTGCCATGTGCGCAGGTCCGGCCGATTGTGGCTCCTCCTGGCCTTGGTTTGCTTCTCCAGGCCAATGGGGGCTGCAGGAAGCAGTGGCCAGTACGTCCCTCGGCCCGCAGCACTTCCAGCAGCTCCTATTGGCCTGGAGCAGCGAACTACGACCAGTGGGAGCCGTGATTGGCCGAACCTGCAGATGCAGCAGGTAAAACAAACCGGCCCGGCCCACCAGGGGCTTTCCATACACAAGCAGCGTCCTAAGTTTGGGAACCACTGCTCTATACAAACCTTTAGAAGTCTTCTCCAAATCCAATCCTTCTCCTTTCCAAGCTGAGGAACTGAGGTTAATTGATTCCATACCTACACATTTTGGGGGGTGGAGGAGATCCTCTTCTGTGCATGGATATCACATGCGTGGGGGGATAGAGTGGGAAGTATCAGACATGCACATGCTTTGTGCCTATGGAGAGGGCCGGGGGGAGCACATTATCCCCACTGGGCCCAGTAAGAGCTCAGCAAAAAGGTAACAGACTCTTTTGTGTTATCTCTTCAGTGCCCCCCTCTGCACCATGCTACCCCCATTTCTATGGATCCTGGAAGCAGCCATAAGTTGAAGACTCCCACAGACCTATACTACCAAGGGACAGGGAAGAGCCACAAGAATCTTGGAGCCAGCACAAAGGCACAGGGCACCAGCCTGGAGGGCACTAGCTTCGCAGTCTCTTGAAATATGCATGACGTCTGGGGGCCAGTGTCACCTTTTCTTACTTGGGAGGAAGAGCGGGTAATAAGACGCTCCAAATTTGCAGGAAACGCCAGAAGGTTTCCCTATCTATTGCAGAATTTTCCTCCTTCAAGCTTTACCACATTCTTCCCTTAACCTCACTCTTTCCTATCCCAACTTCCATGAACTAATCCTCTACTTCCTCCATGACTGATTCCCCTGTCTTAGATCCAGTTGCTTTCATCCCATTTTCATTTTTCCCCTCCTGATCCCCCAAACACCCCCCTCTTTAATCTTCAGAAGGGCCCCTTTTCTCTGAGTTGTTGATACCACAAAGGATGCACTGCAGATTCACAGCAGGCCTGGCAGTCTCTGCTAGGCCAGCCACTGTCTATATACTCATGCTCCAGGGTTTCCCTGGCTCTAATAGCAGAGAAGCTCCTGAATCGTAAAGCGGCAGTGAGTGAAGGTCTGCTAGACATGCTCAGACCTTACATTGGATTTTACAGACACATCTGTCTCAGGTTCTTAGGGACATGTCTGCATGGGGAAGTTTACCTGCAAATTATACCGATCAGTATACCACTTTAGTTATGCCAGTGTAACACCCTGTGTAGACACATTTATTTGGAATTGCAATAGCCTTTATTCAGTTTAGTTTATGCTCCTTTTAAGTTTCAAGCTGGTGTTTATGCTTTTAGTTAGGCTGGGTCCTTCCCCCCGCACCCCCAAATAATTAACCCTTATTAGCTGGTCGTTGCTGATACACTCATCCGTAATCCATGTAAAGTGCTAATGCCAGTGTTGCCTGCCTTATAGATGCAGAACTAAAAAGTATAAGCACACTGTGCTTCTTCCCATATGCATTTTCATTTTCAGTTCAGAAAGACTAGCAAATGACCTGTTTCTGCTGCAGTTGGGGCATCAGTGAAGAACAAAGCAAGCCTAGGGAGGATGGGAATTTGAACTAGAAGATAATTGTTAATTGGCATTAGATGGGTCATTTGATAACCACCAACATTAATAAAAGCCATCCAAACTTGCCAATTGTGCCTTTCAGTATGCCTTGCCAGAATATTGCACAATACCCACTGTTAACTATTGGCTTGGATATGTTTCCCTAAAGCCTTTTTGAGGCTATTGATTGAGTATCATGTTATTTTTATTTGCTAACAATAAATAAAGCAGCATATATTTTGTCTTGCAGAGGTTTTACACATACATCCATATTCTTCATAATAGGTTACAGCCAAATGAAATACCTGCAACAAAATTCTACAATGCCTGTATAAATTAAGCCTATAGTACATCTGCTAAATACTGATTATGACATGATCTTCAGTGTACTGACACTTCTGGGTGGGAAAACAAGTTGGCACAAATACAAGCTTCTCTGCAGTTGGTGCCTGCCTATGCCAAAACCTGCTTCTACATCAAATAGTAAGTTGGGAATCGAAAATAAATAAGAGATCCCAAGGCTCTTACTTCTCTTACACTACATGGGACAGTTGCAAAGTTTCATTACAAACATAAAAGTTCTGTCCTGCAAACACAGGAGCACAATAAGAAATTAAGCAGTGTTTGATCATCTTATTTGCTACCTTTGTTTGAGTGATTTGTCAGATAAGAAGGCTCCCCTTCCTGTCTGATGCTAAAGCAGATTTGTTAACAAAAGCCATTCATCTGTGGGAAAAATAAGTGGCTCTGGGCTGCATTTGTTATCATTATATCAAGGGGGGGGTTCCTCTGACTTTTTATACCAATATAAACAAATCTCTGGTTTAATTTTTGTGAAATTCATTCATTTTTTTACTGAGTAAAAGTATGTTCTGTTGATTAAATGAAAAGCATACACAGATGCTGAAGTTACAAACTTATCTCCAGCTTAACCTTTATTTTTTCACATGGTGACTCTAGCATAAACATTACGTATTCAGCGCACTAACTGTGCAATCATAAAACCAAGCGCCAACTGAATTGTGAGTGATGAGATGTAAAATAGTTTTTACCTACGTTTGTATAAGCACCTGCCCTTTGCATCTTCAACTTTTATCCATTATAAATCTGGTTAGAGAGAATATAAACAAAGTCATCATCTAAATAGTTACCATCTCCATTGTGTCTTGTATCAATCTCTGTAAATAAGAGACAGAATTCAGGCTGCAAGCAACTGACAATTTTTAGATGATTCACTCAAGTACCTATTTGCTATGCATAACGTGAACTAGACAGTACTTTTAAATCACAATTGATAAACTAATTGCCATAATTTAATAATCTCGGTGATGTGCCATTCACATACTAAATCATCTTATATAAGTCAAAGTATAAGTGCCAACCAACATGATAAATGATTTGGCTGAAAGAGAAAAAGAGTAAACCCCACACAGTAAGTATACATGAAAAAATAAGTTTTCGTCCTTCAAAGTACACTATAAAATACAAACCTCTAAAAGCAAGTATACACATATGAAAATGGCCTGGCTAGTTGTATATGTGTCACTCCCTCTACTGGATAGAATTAGAATTGTATAAATGTGTGTCATAGGCCCTATACTGCAAAGGCCTATGAATTTGGAGCAGGAAAATATGAGTTCTCTTTCCCACCATTGCCAAGTGATACTTAACGGCAATGGCATGCAACATTTTAACAAATATTAGTTGTATATGGCTAAGATTGTTACAATATTTATTCAGGGCATATAGGCAACAAATTGCTATTTATGAAGAAAACGTATCAGCTTTTGGTGGAAGATTTTTTAAATACCTTTTAAGCTGTTTTGAATTTACACCACATGGAGTTTAGATGGAAAGTTTAAACCCACTCCTGCCAGAAACTCTTGTAGTGATTTATCACAACTGACTTATACACCTTTTTTCTGTTTTCTAGCCCTTGTTCAATCTTACGTTGAATGCTGTATATCTAATCATAATCCTGCTGTTATCACAGCTGTTATACGCTTTCTTTTTGATGACTCAGACAGATGTCCCAAAATTGCCCTAGATCCCTGCCAGCCTTTTCAATTGCATTATACAATCAATTAAACTTTCCTGACCCTATTTCTCTCTAGATAAAATTCAGACGTTGACACTTCAAGAAGCAAATCATGTGTGTAAATTGGTTCTAATGACAGCTATAGTCATATGCAATTGGAATATTAGCAGACATTAAAATGTCCAGGAGCCCTAGCTTGATGGATGCAGTCGAGAAAAATTAACTAGAAAATGCATACTCCAGATACTTCCCACAGTATGTAATGCAATTAAAAGACGGCAAAGGGAAACTCAAACTAGAAACTGACTCTCTCCTGCCGTGCCTATTTATTTCCCATCATCTGTTATTATTGTTGAGAATCTTCACATTGTATCCCAATTAAGAAAATCTCTCAGAATTAATAAGGGTTCGCCTTCTTTATCATCGCATCTTTAATGTTTGGAACTGAAAACATTGGCCCCTCATGCTGTACACGCATGTGAGTCATTAGCATAATAATGATAAAATGTGCTTGCCAAAAAATGATTACAAGTGAAGCTGTATTGCAAGGGTGTCTCGTTTGGAGGATTTAGCCCAATTTGATGCAATGACAACAGTTGTCAGCCACTGATACTGAACATAATCTATTAAAATGACAATGTATTGAATTTTCAGAGCACTAAGCCATTATTTGAGTATGTTTGGAATACAGATTAATTTGCCACTGTTTGGAGGCCTCAAATACTGGACGTTTAAAAATGCTCATTTTCTTTGATATTCTTGATCAAGTAATTTGCACCAATTTTCAGTCCATTGGCAACAGGCCTAATGTTTAAATTTTCATAAATCTCTGTGACCAAACTACCAAATTCCAAGTCCTTGCAGATCAATTCATAAGTCACTTGTGGAGAAAGTGATTCAGAATGTTCTAATTTCATAAGTCTTAACATAACTTCACCATTAAACTACATGTTTTCAGGACATCTAATAGCCATATGGTCTTCTGCTTCATAAGACACACAGAGACTAAAGGATGTACAGAGACTGGAATTTATCTGGGAAAATCTTCATTTTGTTTCCTGGCACACAGACCTGCTGGATAAGGGGCAGGGGACTTGACCTAACAATCATGAAAATCTACTGCAAAGAGTACTGGACGCCACCAAGATCTCAGGTTAAACATGGGGATCCCTTCTGCGTCCACAAACCACCCAGTATACCAGACTTCCATGGCTCTCCCACCAACAACTATATGCATATTCCCCTTTCAGGGGGCATCATCAAACATGCTGGAGAAGTTGTGGCTTTTGCAACCATCACTGATAAATCAGAAAGGGTAAGTGCCTGTCATGGTATAATTCCCCACTCTGAACCTTAGCGTTCAAAAGATTGGGTACCAGCATGAATTCCTCTAAGCTCAATTACAAGCTTAGAACCTGTAGCGCTGCCACCAACCAGGAATTCCAGTGCCTGGTACACTCTAGTCCCCCCAAAACCTTGCCCAGGGACCCCCAAGACCCAAACCCTCTGGATCTTAACACAAGGAAAGTAAACCCTTTCCCTCACCGTTGCCTCTCCCAGGCTTCCCCTCCCTGGGTTACTCTGGAAGATCACTGTGATTCAAACTCCTTGAACCTTAAAACAGAGAAGAAAATCCACCTTCCCCCCTCCTTCTCTCTTCCCCTCCCAGATTCTCCCTGAGAGAGACAGTAATGCTAACACAGAGAGAAATTAGCCTCTCTCCCCCTTCCCTCCTTTCTCCCCACCAATTCCCTGGTGAATCCAGACCCAGTCCCCTGGGGTCTCACCAGAATAAAAAAAAATTAGGTTCTTAAACAAGAAAAGCTTTTAATTAAAGAAAAATTTTATTGTTTTTTCTATCTTTGTAAATTTAAGATGGAATATGTTACAGGGTCTTTCAGCTATAGACACTGGGAATACCCTCCCAGCCTAAGTATACAAGTACAAATTAAAATCCTTTTCAGCAAAATATAAATTTGAACTCCTTCCAGCCAAATACACATTTGCAAATAAAGAAAACAACCATAAGCCTAACTCGCTTTATCTACCTAGTACTCACTATTCTGAACTTATAAGAGCCTGTATCGGAGAGATTGGAGAGAAACCTGGTTGCACGTCTGGTCGCTCTGAGCCCCCAGAGTGAACCACCATCAAAAACTAACAGCACACACACAAACTTCCCTCCCTCAAGATTTGAAAGTATCCTGTCCCCTGATTGGTCCTCTGGTCAGGTGACAGCCAGGCTCACAGATCTTGTTAACCCTTTACAGGCAAAAGAGAGATGAAGTACTTCTGTTCTATTAATTCTTAACTATCCGTTTATGACAGTGCCACATAGGGAACATCTCACATGCTACAATTTTAGCATCATAGAATTTACAATGGGCTGCATGGCCCCCCTCCCATAGTAAAAGCTTTAGGAGCATTAGGGTGTATTTTTTTTGTTTAGGAATTCCTGTGTCACGTGCATCTGCTCCAGCTTTGCCTCCACCTTGTCCACCCTCCCCAGCCCACTCACTGGCCATCCCATTTCCTACCCCCTCAGCGGCATCACTTTAGTGGATCTGGTGAAAACTTGATAAGTCATCGTCGACATAGCATGGTGTAGACACCGCTGTAAGTTGATCCAAAGTACATTGACTTAAATTACATAACTTAACTAGCATAACTTAGATGGACTTACCTCAGTAGGGTAGACCAGGCCTTAGATTCCCTAGTGCTCACTTCAACCTCAGTCTAACCTAGTGCTTGAACATGTGCTTAACATCTTAGCCCCCCCGACACATGGGCAGGGCAGATGAAGGTAGAGTCTAAATAAGTTTAAGAAGGTGTCTACATTAGCCCAAGTGGAGTTTAACTTAAGCCAGCCTACGAATTACTTCTGAATTTGGTCATTACTATTCATATAATTGATTCTAAATGTGAACTAGAAACAGAAATCCTATTTGTTTATTTCACTGAAATACTTATAATTTTAATACTCTCTGTTTTCATTTCAGTAACCCTTCAAAGGCTCCACATTGGCCCAAAATGTCCTCCACAAAGGTCTGCTGTCCAGGAGCAAGGAATAGCTGAAAAACTCCTCGTGATTGCGGATAACTGTGGGTAAAATAGAGCTGCTTTTGGGCTACTTTAACTTCTGACAGGTACCAGACTGCACCAGTCCCCAGTCAGCCCCAGAGTCTGAGGACCACAAAATTGGCATCCAGCCACCTTTGCCATTATCACTTTTGTCCACACACACAGATCAGAATCTGGGCCAATAGCCATTGGATGCCAATAGATGTCTTTTCTTTGAATTCAGCAAGCTTTAGTTTTAACCTTTGGTAAACAACATATAGAAAAGTATTTTCTGCTGAAATTCAGCAAATTCCATCATCCTCTATCTGCTAATGGCAGCACTGTGTTTGACCAGAGCTGGAATCATACTTTTTTATATAAATTGTTGCACAATTTACTCAAAAATATCACAAAAATTAAGCAAACAAATTATCTGATGAAGATTATTCAACCAGCTTTACTTTTGCCATGTAAATACCCTATGATTACTACTACTTAAATATGTGATCTAAGCAGAAGAATGTTTTGCCAGCACATATATACTTTATTACACATCAACCACAAGAGAGGGATCACCAGAATGTGTAGGTTGCAATGAATCTTAGAGAATCTTCACATTGTAATGAAGAAAAGTATTTAGACATACAAACGTTTAAACTGTATAAATAAAATAACCAAACGTGGTTATCATTTGGCTACATTAAATCTTTTTGTTTTTAAACTAAAATATCTTTACTATCAGTGTCACATGTTGCATGCATGAAGAATGAGTAAAAGGTCATTAATTACTAAAATTAGAACAGTTTATTATGTAAGAGTATTTACCTTCAACTCTAGTATCAACCTGTTTGTGACTTATGTCCATTCCCTCTAATTTGCATAGATAAAAGCAACACTAAAATGGCAACAGCAATACAGGAACACAAGGGAGGTTGAGTCTTCACTTGACAAGTAAATAAATAATCTCAGCCAGATTCAAAATTACAAGTAAATAATTCCTACAGCTTGTAAGTGGGACAAATAAGTTTTTTTTTCCAGTTCATGCACACTTCCTTACATGAGCACAACCTGCAATCTAAATATTATTATATTGTAAGAATTCAAGTCAAAAGGTAACTATTTCTGTGTTTAATGTCATGTGTAAATTTATCATAATGTGTTTATTGCATCATTCATTAGGTATATTACTCTAAATACGAATCTCATCTAGATCAGACAGACAGGCTTTTGTAAACACTTAACACTGTACACTGAGATCACTCAAGAGCTCTTTCAATGATCAATCAAATCTGTTCCACTGTTCTTTTCGGACAGGCTTTATCCCACTTCTGTTTGATCACAGTTCTTCTAGAGAGAGTCCAAAAAGGGAGCATGCCTTGCTGAATGTAAAAAAAAAATTCTCATTAAAATGTGAACTTCAGGCACACTTCTCTCTCAAAGGGCTTTAATTTCTCCCTGCATGACCACTGCTCCACATGTCATCTCATTCCAAATCAAAATCTTTCCTAATTTTTTTTTTTTTTTTTTTTTTTTTTGTCAGCTAGGGGATGAAAATCTTCCAGACAGTGCTTTTCCCTAGAGACCTTTCTGCCAGGGAGACTTTGCTAATGTGTAGTCTGATTTTACTGTACCTTTTAGTTTTAGAGTCTAATTCCATTCTCATGCCACAAACAGTGGTTGAAAAAAAATAAAGGATGGACATTCTTTTCAGGTATTTACATTTTAGTTCTCACTATGTGTCTTTCTTATATTACTGCCCTCCACCTTTAACAGGAGTGCCCGAACGTATATTTGTGCCTGTCAAACACATGGTGGAGTTGCTACTATCTGTTTCACTTTCTTGAGCAGGGAAATGATACAGCATAAAAACATAAGACAAGAATATTTAACACACTCAAATTATTAGAGATAATGATGCATCAGTAAACTTAATACTCCATGCAGCTTTACCTTGTTTGTCAGTAATCAAAATCAGGATGAATGGATGATTGAGCCAATGAAAATTAAATTCTGTCTTCCCTATTTCTTCTTCTACCTTAATTTCCATAATTTAACTTTTCTTCAGCAATCTGGTCAAATGATGACAGTTTAAGTGCCAAGGAATAAGAGAAAGTCTCCTATCTCTCAGCGTTCTCTGAAATTGCTTTTTTAGTTGTTGCCAAAGCAAGGATAACTCTAAAAATGGGGTGGGAGGGGGGGATTTCAACAGCACTCAGCATTGGCTTATCTTTGTTTTCATTGACACATCCATGAGAGCAATGTCAGGACAATGTCAAGTGCTTTTTTAAACACGCCACTTCGCCTGCAGGGTCATTAGTGAAATTCTTGATCGGGCCACTGCCACTGTACACATAATTACGTTTTATATTAAAACAAATGCTACTCAATGGAATAGAGTCACTCAGTGGTTTTGGCCCACTGGAGACAAAATCCATAAATTCAGTCCTTCTAGAGGCATATGCTTTTGGGTAGGGTTGTTTATAGACTATAAATCTAAAATAAAGTTTATTGATACTATGTCATCTTCAACCATAGATCCTGACAGACGATGTAGGTTGCTGACTTTTGCCGGGATTAACAGTTGCCCTCAGTCCCCATCCCTATGCTCCAGTGCTATTTTTGCCCTCATTTGTAAATGGTTTACCTTTGTTGGAAGAAACTTCAGAGATAAACCCGTCTTGGGCCTTCCTTCAGTCATCGACCTGCTTGTAGACCGTGCCCTGGTTTAGGCTAGCTCAGTTCTCTTCCATGTCCTATTTCTACTAAACAAGTCTAAGAGTAATGTCAGTTATGAGACAATACCGCATTATTGCCCTGCTCTAACGGCTTTTTCTGGAGCAATGAAGCACCACAACGCACTGCTTCCAGCACTAGTCATAAACTACTTGTGCTCAAAGTGATGCTGCATTCCAACTCCTCCTCTTTCATGAGACATCCATGAGCAGGTGCCTTTCCCAATTTGCTGTCAAAACAATCCATGCACTATGCAGAAACCAAAACCAAACTCAGTGTATTCCTGGAGTTTGGTTCCAAGCTAAGTATGCCCAGACAGATGTATCTTATATTTGATCAAACTCTATAGTGCTGTAATGGATATGTTGTCTTCATACAGCAAGACTGCTGACAAATGATTCAGCATTCAGGGCTACAGACAAAAAGAAAACTTCCTTTTTTTTTTTAAAGTAAATGACAAAAAAGAAGAGTTGATTTTTAAATCACAGAGGCTTCCCACTCAGCTATCAGATAAAACCCAGCCCCTACCAGTCACAATCACAAGTTGACAACAAGGTACTAACCAAAGCTAAACTAGTCAAGTGACATACTAACAACACAAAATAGAAGAAACCTAAAATATAAACTTCACTGAATCGGCAACATTCTTTTTTTGATATCTCAAGCAATTGGCAGCACACCACAGGGTTTAATACAAAAAAAATGTACTACACTCAACAGTTTAGCATATTGCAATTCATCTGTAATATTGTAGGAGTGTAGGTATGTCTTCAATTTTCAGAGCTACTACTGTAGCCGTCTCTGTGAGCTCATTAATACTGCATTTCAGGTGGCTGTACCTTTTGTCTCCTCCCTCCCCTGCCACTCCCCTTGGCAAGGTTGACTGGAATAATAACGGTCTGTGTTTCTCCTGAACATACTAGCAGTACATATAGTATAAAACGGTATGGGTAGCAAGAAATTAGTCCAGAGGTGATTTCTTTATGCAATATTTGCACATGGACTCAATTTTTATTCACTGAATTCTGCAAGACCTTCTTTCACTAAAACTTTATGAATAGTGATGCAACCCAAACCAGAAAAGCTCAAAGTCCTCCCACTCTTGCTATATTGAAAATAAAGCTATATATTTCTTGTCCTTATATAGCAAAAAATACCTAACTCTTTTCTGTTAAAGACCTACCTCCAAATCTGTTTCAAGTAACATAAATTGCTGGCTTTTCTTCCATTTTCTATTCCTTTTGTTCTAAAATTTTGTTTAGGTTGCTCATTGGACAGTCAAATTCAGTATTATTCCTGATTCCCCAAAGGCCTTCATTGAATTTGGCTACTAAAAACTAAAGCTTGTAAAAGAAATTGGTAGAGTTTGGATGAAAAAGATAGAACTAAATTTTCATGCAATTTTTTTTTTTGCAAAAATTCTGTTCACTATTTGACCAGCTCTCCTGAAAATTTTGTCTCCCATTTTCACTTGCTCCAAACAATGATCCCCCTCAACAGCATTAAAAGAAAAAAATCCCACTCCCACAACTCATTCTCTTGTTGGAATTCATAGTATAGGGGCAAAGGATTGAGTGAACATAGAAACTGAACTACCCTCTAATCCCTGGAGGTGGCTGGTCCACGTCAGGGATAAATTGTATCAGTGGGGCAGTGTGGAGAATCTTGCCTTGCCACTGCCTTTGCTGTATCTGTTTCCATGAAGAAAGGCCTTTAGTCTCCAGGGTTACCAGTCCAACAGCAGCTGTTCTGCAGTGGGAGGGAGTGCCTCCTGCATGTAGAGTGGCAGGCTGTAGTACTCTTCTGTCTCCTCCAAAATGTCTTACTTTGGTTCTGGCTTCACTTTTCCCTGCTTCTGTTTGTCTCTACATTCCCCTTCCAGGTCCTTACAAAATCCCAAGACCTTTCCATCAATATCTTCTTGGCACTGGCCAGTCATCAGACCAGGAAGAGAAAACTGGACAAGGGATTCTCTTTGACTGTGGGGTCTTTTCCATTCACACATACATACAAAGTTCCTCTGGGCAGCGGCCACTGACTCCTTAGACTCCTCAGAGCAGTGGACATTGTCCAGGGCGTCTTTGCTTGTGCCTTTCCGGATCCCCCCAATTTTCACCCTGTGATCTACACCCCCATCCCTCTCTCTTTTTGTGTGTCCTGTAACCTGTTCATTTCCAGGCTCTGTCATCCTAACACCACAGTAGAATTTTCTATCAAGCTGACCTGGCTAAGATTCAACTTATTCATTCTGTGCCTTGAATACCATAGAGTCTAATTTATATCATGTCTACTAAACTTTACCCTCCAGTCTGGAAAAAAAAAAGAGAAAAAGAAAATCTACTGTCCAATCCAATTTTACACTTGAGAATGACTGTCTTAAACAGAAACAAAAACAAAAAAGCACAGTTCTTCTGCTGAGAGGTGTGTGTTTGACAGAAACTCGAAAAAAAAAATTCAATATCATTCATTTGGTTCAGACGATTTCAAGATGAAAATGTAACGTCTTTAAAACTACCTCTGTTTATTCAGCAACAATTACTATGAAATGCCACATATAGGGTGACCAGATGTCCTGATTTTATAGGGACAGTCCCAATTTTGGGGTGTTTTTCTTATATAGACTCCTATTACCCCCCAATCTGTCCCAATTTTTCACACTTGCTGTCTGGTCACCCTAGCTACATATCTTCTAGTGGACATTAAATTTGAAGATATGATGAATTAGCTCTGTGGGCTGTAATAAAGGAGTTACACCCAGGAGCACTGGTAAGAGACTGCACTCATTTCCTGGCCTCTATCAAATGGCATGGCTCGAGGTTAACAAAAGGTTAAAACCAATCCCATGATGAGGTCAGTATCCACCAGGTCTAGTGGTTAATATTGCAAGGACCACAACAATTATACCATAAGAGTCAGATGTAATGTAATTGTTATATTAGTTAGGCAACTCATTTTACATGGCTGGGTGTTTTTAAAAAGATTTCATGAGGATTCCAAATGTAACATCTTAATGATAGAAGTACCTCAAAGATTTATTTTTACTTTATGTTCAGTACAGTGCACAAGTTATAACAAGCCTATTCATTCATTGTTGCAGATGTTTTACACATTTTGTGGAAATGTATGTATTAATACGGGATGTGACTTTCGCTTTTGTTTTTGAAAAGCGTTAGGATAATTCTTCTCCGATTTGGGTATTTGAAATAAATACACCACTTTTTCAAGTTCTGATCATGGTTGTCACTCTGTCTTAAGCTGTGCCATACTCAAATCGAGTGGTGTCAGCCATTGAAAAGGTTGAGATACTGTACAGTTCACAGTTACGTATTTCCCTGCACCCAGATTGTATAGGCACCCAAATTCAGGGTTGCCAATTTTCTACTCGCACAAAACCAAAAACACCCTTACCCCACTCCCTCACCCGCCTCTCCTCCAAGGCCCCAACCCCCACTCACTCCATTCCCCACTCCCTCACTCGCTCATTTTCACAGGGCTGGTTGGCTCAGGGGGTTGGAGTGCAGGAGAGTGTGAGGGTCTGGGGTAGGACTGGGGATAAGGGCTTGGGGTGCAGGAGGGGGCTCTGAGCTGGGGGGCGAGCTGAGAGGTTTTGAGTATGAGAGGGACCTCTGGGCTGAGGCAGGGATAAGGGTATGGGGGGGAGTGAGGGATGCAGGCTCTGGGAGGTGCTTACCTCAGACAGCTCCCTGAAGCAACGGCATCTCCTTCCTCTGGCTCCTACATCAAGGCGCAGTCAGGCAGCTCTGCACACTGCCCCGACCGCAGGTGCCACCCCCACAGCTCCCATTGGCCGCAGTTCTCGGCCAATGGGAGCTGTGGGGGTGGTATTTAGGTCAGGGGCAGCATGCGTACAGTCCCCTGGCTGCCCCAAGCCTAGGAGCCACAGGGGAAACATGCTGCTGCTTCTGGGAGCCATGTGGAGCCATGGCAGGCAGGGAACCTGTCTTAGCCCTGCTGCACCACCCACTGGACTTTTAACGGCCTGGTCAGCAGTGCTGACTGGAGCCACCAAGGTCTCTTTTCAACCCGGGATTCTGGTTGAAAACAGGACACCTGTCAACCCTAGTGCATAATGTACATAAATACTCCATGGTTATTTTTTATAAACTACAACATGAATGCCTGTACTCAGATTAGCTAATAATGGCTTTTATTCAGAATATGTATATTTGTATTAGCTCTGTATGGCTATTTCACAATCATTCTGCAAATATCCATACTCTGGCTCCTGAACAAAGAATTTTCAGGCTGCTCAAAGCCATTCAAAAATGTTATCTCAGCATCTTACTCCCTTCAGCCCAAGCAGGAAAATACACCAAAATGCAAAGGATTGGGACTCTGAAACAGATAAAAGGAGAATTGTGAAGAGGGGAAAAAAACATCAAGCAAAAACTCAGGCCAAATATTTTAGACTAGCATGCTTAAGGTTCGATACTTACTCAGATGCCTAAATGTGGATTTGAGTGTCTTATTTTTCAGAGGTGCTGCACATCTGCAGTTTGTTTACTTTCTGAGATATTTTGCATGTTCAGCAGCTTTGAAAACAGAACCTGCTATTTAGGGTACAAATATGGATGTAAGCTCTTAACTTTAGGGGTTCATGGTTGAAAAGTTTGGCCTTAGCTCTTAAGGCTTGGCTACACAGTTTTTAAAGTACTACTTAACTCTATTGGTTTGAAACTAATGTTGTTAAAAGCAACGCTATTCCCTAGCATGGACACCGTTACATCAGTAGACAAGTCCTTAAACCTATAGATCTTATTCTCATAAATTTACATTGTAGCGGTATAACCGTGTCCTCACTAGGTACCAACTGCAACAGTACAAAAATCATGCCTCTAGAGTAGTTAAACTGGTACAAAAAGTGTGTTTAGAACAGGCCTGAATATAGAAGAGTTCAACATACAGGTAAACCCTTTGTTAGCCAAATAAAGGCTCCAGTTCTCAAAGAAGCTCTATGAGGGGAGACACCTGCACCCATACAGAGTTCCATGCACAGGCCGAGGCCTAAATGCTTTGTCCTCTCACCATTGTAACCACTGGAGCAAAGGTATTAGTCACCGTAATGTGAAGTTCAGGACTATTTAATTTGATGGGCATGTTAGTTCAGCTCTCAGCTGACTAGATGCCCTCCTCTAAAGGCACACATCACCATTTTTTCCTGTTATGTTAGCACTGTAACCGTAGAATAAAAAAACTTGGCACCCAAAAGCACAGGCAAGCTGGTAGTTTGGGAAGTTTGCCATAAACTCACTTTAGAAATGAATAGTGCAACGTATTACATCCACTTTAATCACATTAGAGCACCATAATTAGCACTACCACAAAAAACTTCCCAGAACTGCAAAACCTTACTCAGGCAAAATGTCCATTGTGTAGAATCAGAACCAGACAGCCTGACACCATCATGTATCACACAAAGGCATGAAGAATATGGTTTTATGCCTGAACCTGATTTAATGAAAGCTGACTGTAATTTGAAATATTGATCCAAAAATACTTCAGGCATTTCCCAGGAGAAGCTCCACCTAGATTTTGGGTTTCACAATCTCCAAACCAAATCAGCTTCCTTCTCTTCAGCCCACACCTCCAATTTGAGTGAGAAGCAGCTATAATATATTGCCAGTGCCTACCTACAGATCCCTATCTGCCTCAGCTTGGCATGTGAGTCCCCTGTGCACCTGCATTTCCACAGCTAGGTGGTGAATGTGTGTGTACACAGAATGGAATGTGTCCGTTCTCCTTACAATGCTTGCAGGTCTAATGATTAATTCCCATGAATTCTGATGGAAGTGATTGTATTTGTGCAGCTTACCTACAGTTCAGTGGGAGGGCAGACATGAAAGTGTGCATTGAAATATAACAGTTCTTACTAAACTGTTTGTAATGTCAAAACAGAAAATACAAAGGTGTGCTATCAAAGGTTTTGTTGCATGAATTGCAGCTAAGGTCACTTTTTTCAGGGATAATGAAACATTTCTTTCTGCTTCCTGTGCATTCAATTTCCACATGATAAAACAGCTTTTGACTACACTACATTTATATGCCACTATGAATAGAACCAGATCTTCACATTCTCTCTTTGCTTTATATATACATATTTTATATATATGTATATTGTGACAGACCCAGGCCAGTGGGGTGCAGGAGTCTGGTGGAGGGCAAATATACTGGTCACTGGGTGAGTAGTTTTCTGTTCCCTGAGTGACCAGAGCAGGGGCTGCACTAGAGTAGTCAGGAACTTGCTAGAATCAATTAAGGCAGACAGGCTGATTAGAACACCTGCAGCCAATCAAGGCAGGCTAATCAGGGCACCTGGGTTTTAAAAAGAGCTCTCTCCAGTCAGATGGGGAGGAGCCAGAGGAGAGGAAGTGAATGTGAGGAGCTTGGAGCAAGAGACACAAGGAGCTGAGGCTGAGCTGTTGGAGGACTAAGGAGTACAAGTGTTATCAGACACCAGGAGGAAGGTCTTGTGGTGAGGATAAAAAAGGTGTTTGGAGGAGGCCTTGGGGAAGTAGCCCAGGGAGGTGTAGCTGTCACACAGCTGTTACAAGAGGCGCTATAGACAGCTGCAAATCCATAGGGCCCTGGGCTGGAACCCG
The DNA here is from genome assembly GCF_025201925.1 of Gopherus flavomarginatus. Lineage (NCBI taxonomy): Eukaryota > Metazoa > Chordata > Testudines > Testudinidae > Gopherus > Gopherus flavomarginatus. The sequence goes on along the minus strand of NC_066625.1, from coordinate 75,596,978 downwards.
GAGTAGAGGGTAGGCCCGGGTTCCCCCCAAACCTCCCAACTCCTGATCAGACACAGGAGGAGTTGATCCAGACTGCGGGGGAGATCACTGAGGTGAGCAAATCTGCCAATAAGCGCAGGACCCACCAAGGTAGAGGAAGAATTTTGTCATTATATATATATATATATATATATATATATATATATATATATATATATATATATATATATATATATACACACACCACAAGTAAACCAAACCTCATGTATTGTGTCTGAAAACCCTAAATAAACTGGACTCTTGATTCTTATCAGCTTAACTCTAGGCAGATCTTGAAAATCAATTAAGTTACAGTTCTATTCACTTCATATATGGTATTAAGTGTTCAAAAGACTGCACCCAGATCAAACATTACCTATAAGAGGGCAGAAAATACATGTTTCAAATTAGTGCTAAAAGGTACATAAAGAGAAGCAATTAGTACTGTGAGGTCTCAAAATAAAGATAAAATAAGTAATTTCTCACTCCTCTAGTCTAGTTTTATGCCTAGATATATAGCCCAGCCTGATGCTGAAGCATAACATAGCTCTTCTGAGCTTTAAGTATTTCTTGAGGGCAATAGGTTCCTATCTGCAGTTTGGCACTATATAAAACCACACACTAAAACCCTTCCTGTATTAAACACAGAAGAGGATACTTATTTAACATTGGGCATTGGCTGTAATTCTCATTCATGGATGTGACATTATTTTTATTTGCTAGAACAGAGGCTAAGTTTTATTTTTAACATAACTTTTCCACCTAGTCAGAATGAGCTAGACATTCTCTCTGCTGGAGTGTACATGATACACAATGAATTATAAACATGTCAAGGTAGGAGAGAGAATTAGTGATGATAGATGAATATCAAAACTAGCCTGGCAGTTCAATTCAGCTAAGCAACATTTTGATGCTTATCTGAACCTTATACAAACTACATGAATCATAAGATCTGGGCTGGAAGTATCAAAAGACCATGCTTTCTTGCAAGATTTCTAGCACATCCAGCTTCTATTAAAGCTGGAAATATCAGGAGAAAAAAAGAGAGTTACTCTCTTGGGAGTTTGGCATTTCAGCTCTCAGTAATTTCTGAAATTAAAAAAGTGCAGAGTAATGCACAAAGGGAAAGGGATGACATTTTGGAATGTCAAAAAAATTCTGGGGCAAATTCTCTACTGAAGTCAATTCCAGTGACTTCAATTGAGTTAGGCCAACAGGGAATTTGGAACTCAGTTCAGTTTTGGGTAGGAGGATTGGTGTTGGTTCTTGATTAATGTAAATCTGTTTGTCCACCTGAGAGATGTATATACTGTATTTTTCCTCATCCACATGCACATCTTCTTGATGGGAGTTCCATCATGGAAGAAAGACCATACACACCCCTTTATAGTAGAGCTCATTATTTAGGTACTATTACCAAGCTAGTAAAGCAACAAACTGCATGTTCTAGAATTTCCAGATTGTAGCTACTCATATGGCTAGAGCTGAGAAAAAATACCAGCTGAAGCAATGAAAAAATAAATTCACAGACTTATGAAAAGAGCAATGTTCTCTTTTCATCTTGAATTTTGCATGACTAAAGGTTGTCATTTTTGCAAAAGGAAAACAAATGTGCCATGAAAAGCCTGCTTTTTTCTGTGAAAGTACCATATTTTCTTAATATGGCAATTTGATAAAAACAAAAAACTAATTTTTCCTAGAGGGCACAATTCCTTCACTGTGTTATGAAATTGGTGTCTTTTAGGATAATGGCAGGCTGTGTCTATAAGGATAATTTTCCTTAGATCCCACCTGGAAAATTTTTAATGCTAAAATAAACACACACACACACACACACACACACACTTTCACTGTGAACAATGACAACATGAAAACTGGTAGCTTTGCACAGCTTTGTATCCATTATTTTGTGCATTTATATTGCATAATAAATTTAAAATATCAGTACATCTCAAATGCAAACCATTTTGAACACTGCATTGCATCAGTCAGACTTTGAATGACGTTTGCCATGAATACTGAGAGCTTTCATGTTGTGGACACTAACGTAATGAAACAAAAATCTCCAGAAGAAAATGGAATTATATAGCCTTAAGCATTATAATATGTGGAGTCTGCATGCTGCTCTTTGTTGAACAAGTATCATGCTCCCTTTCTGTCTGCTAGAGCTCCCACTTCCCACAACAGTTCAGCAGTGCCTCCCTAAATGATACACAAAGGAAAAGAAGGATTTCAATGAAGCCGTACACAATTAAACTGGTAAATATTTCACATGCTATTCTAGTGCCTGCAGGAGACCAAGCTTCCTGTGGAGCTAACTTACCCTCCATAACTGAGGGAAATGAAGCAGTTTCAGTCTTCGGATGGCATACTTAAATATGGGCTCCCAAAACATTTCAAGTGTTAAAAAAAAAAGGGGGGGGGGGCGCAAGTTAGAAAAAGAACAGTTCAGCCTTGTAATACATGCAATATCTATGGCCCATATCATGCCATCAGTTTTTCAACAGAACTCCTCGTTGCTTTCCATAGGGACTTCTGCTTAAAAATTGATGAGACAATATGACCCTATTACAACAACCATATTAGAAAGTGTTACCTGTTTAAGGGCTTAATTCTGCTCCCATTGATTTCAATGACAAAACTCCCATTGATATCAATAGCACAGGATTATGCCACCAAGGGGTTTATTGAACCAAAAAGGAGAGGGAATGAATCAATGAAGTGCTAATTTTGTCTTGTTTAACTAACCTTTTCCTAATGTTTAATAATTTGGATTAAAGACCTGTTTTCTGTGTGTAAGTGCATTTTTTCTATTCATCTTAATGGAAAATAGTTGAGATTTAAAGATATTTTCTAAAAACGACTAGGATTTGAACTCACAACCTCTGAAAAATCCTGCAGAGGTTTGGCCTGCTAAGCAACCAGTACAAAGGCCTACCTCCGTGGGAATGTGCAGGTGTCAAATTGGCCACAAGAGGGCTCCACCATTTCCCCTGAATACCATAAAACACATGAAAATTATAAAGAAAAAGTAGTTAATTAAAAGAAAAAACAAATAGCGCAGCCTTTGTAATAGGATTGATCTTAAAAATATGCATCTCCATTACACAAGGGTGAAGGAGTTCAAAGAGTCTTTCATAGTTATTACGGAGAACTACTTACTGTACATGAATTTCAAGTCTTAAGTGCAGTCTCTTTTGCTTCTTTAACAAAAGAGAGAAACAAGAGAAGATGAAGCACAGTAATTTTCTTACAATCATCCTATAAAAGTCTCCAAAAATAGGAGTCATTCACATCTTGTATGTGATAGAGATTTGGTCTGTTCAGCACAAAGACTAATGTCGATGAAGGCAAGTGGATTTTGCACAGTTATTAGAATACCTACTTGTATTACAGCCTGGAGACCTGTCAGGATATGAGCCACGTGGTATATCTAGGAGCCAGGAGTGAGCCTTCCAGCACAGGCAGGCAGACTCAGGCTAGCAGGGTTCTGAGCTAGCATGCTAAAAATATCAGTATGGACATGAAAAATGTCAGCCCCAAAAGTGAAAATTTCATAAAGTTTGAGTAACTAAAAAGGGTGTTATAATGAAAGTGGTCTGCAACTTTAATTACAGATAACAAGCACAGTACTAATTTATAACAGTGCTTCATATAATTGAGCCTGCTGGTTTCTGCAAGGCTGGCAGTGTTGGTAAGACTTCAGCTAAAGGGCAGGAGAACTTCAAAAGTACCCCCTTCACCAACAGAATGCTGGGAAGGGTAGTGATCAAGCCTGAAAGAGGCTTGGAATATTAGCTCACAGTTGTATGTGTTAATTAGATAATGTCTGTAAAGTGCTTTGAATATAAAAAGCCCATCATCGTTATCAATGCAACCTAATCCTACCTACCAATATGAAGCTTCTCAGGAATCTCTGGTGTTATACGGACACATAATGCAGTCTGGCTATAACCACAGGTCCCTTGTAGATCACTCATCTAGCTTTTGTTTGAAAACATAAGAAATACAATAAATCTAAGCTGCTTTAGCTTATCACTTGAATATTTAGCTATACTATTTTCTTTATTACATAAGGGAATATCTTTACTTATTGTCAAACAACTGATCTGTGGAGACAGGTTGCTGAACTAATCTACTATTCATTCAGATCAGTAAAACACAGTGTAATTCCTAATCCTTAGTAGATGAACAATTCACTGGTATAATGGGAGAAAAACACAAGCAGTGGCAGTGATTTTAATAAGCAAACAATTAACAGATTCCTTCAACTTTATAACTTTTTGTATACAAATATTGTAAACCTCAAAATGTTCCAAGGAGATTAGCGGATATTATAGCTCAAAAGACTTTTCAACCCCACTATTTAGAGGGCTCTGTTTTACACAAAAGCCAAAAGCAGTAGAGAGTGACACCCCTTTTACTCCTCCATTGTTGTTTAGACAACAGCACTGCAGCAATGGAGTCCTCAGACTTCAATTAACTCTTGATAAAGGAGCTTTCACTTGAAGGGGGTGAGAGGCACAGGACATAATATTTCACAGTCTGACTGCACATGCAGAGACAATGAAAAGGAGTGGTCAAAATCCATTGTGGAGAAAATGAATGCATGTTCTCCCCTCATCGGAAAGTCAGATGGTATCGTCTTCAGCTTCCATACTTCTCCTAACTGGTTTTCAAGAGAATACGGGCATAAGAAAGGCTAGATAAATGCATAAATCCAGCTCGGGAACAAAGAAAAGTCTCAGGCTACAGACAAATACAGGAACAGGAATATTAACAAAGGGTATATGTTCTTGTTTTTTATTCTGAGGGACTGATGAAGTTCTCATACTTGTAAGGTCTGTATTCACTCCATATTCTGCTGAGCAATCAGGCTGCATTCTGAAGCCTCTGAAAGTTTCTACCAAAACCTGCTTTACAATCTATTCTTAATCCTTGTTTGATTAGAGTCCATAAGATTAAGTGCTAAAATCCTGGTTAAGTATATCTTTGAGGACATTTTGATACTTAGTTATTTGTTAGCCCTTTATATCCATTTATCTCCATCTGAACTTGTTATATTCATAAAGCATCTGGGGAAGATGTATATGAATTAATTACTCTGTGAAAATTCAACCTAGTTAATGAACTTGCCAGAAAGCTCCTTTAATAGCTTAAAAGGTTTTCCAAGTTACGTTGGTTACAGGTGACCAAATACAATACTATTGTCCAGCCACAGTCTCTTCTTTCAATTCTACTGAACTAAAATGCCTTTTAAAATATAGTACTCCCAGGTCAAAAACACAAGTGTGAATTCTGCCCCAATGTACACCTATACTTGTCTCCTTTGAGCATATACAACTTAGTATATTTGCGTCATCTATCTACAGTGTTACACACCACATGTGATAGCATGGTTTAGCATTTACTACAGCATGGAAAAAACTCCCCCCAAAAAAACTTGTAGAAGCAAATACGTTGTCTAAATACAGCACTACAGCCTCTGCAAAAAGAACAATGAAGAGAGAACTCTGGACTGCCCAGTACAGAAAGATTAATTCCATATTTTTATTTATATATTGGAAAGGTAGTGTCCACCTTTCTCCCTCAAAGCCCAGATGGTCTAAAAGCAGAGGTACTTTTTGACTCCAGAATGGGATTGGAGTTTGGAATAACTGCACTCAGTTACACCAGTGTAAAACTCGAGTGAGACCTAAATCAGGTCTTTCATGCCAAACCAACATCTCAGGATGGTCACAATAAAAAATGACTCCTTGAACCTTCCCCCACAAAAAACTGATCTAGCTCAAACACTTAGTGACATCCCACCTTCTCACCTCTCCGCACTCCAGTTTCCCTTTCTCCAGTTAAACCATTTTATTTGTTCAGCTCTCAGAATAATATACATTAAAAGCAAAATAAATCTGCAACACCCCCCTCAATCCTCCCTCATTAAAAAAAAAAAGAGAGAAAGGCATGCATTTTATGAAAAAATAGGAAACAAAAGTAGGAATGCATTAGGACACTGAGAAAGTCTGAAATGAGGCATCATAATTAAATACACTACATCTGTACAGCCTCTTTTTTGATTAAAGCTTTACAAGACCCTCTTATCTTGTCTTCCTCTGGAGAAAACTGTCTACAAGTATCCAGAGCCACCTTTATTCGTCCATCACAAGGACAAAATACTACCACCAGTGTCTCATAGCATAAATCCTAACAGTGGACACCCTACGATTTCATTTTGTATCTTCCCAGAGAGATCTCAGACAAACTGTGAGGCAAGCAGATTTGAGGATGATTTAAATTATGACTCTTCAGGACATCGTCATGAAATCCTTTAGCCTTCTCCCAGAATCAATGAACTCTGTGACAACCCCACAAGATGTGTCAGAGATTCCTTGTCAAAGTCTCATATATGCTGCGTTTTCTAAAGGTGCTTCACCCTGTTGTTTCACTCACATTTGAGTTGAGGGAACATTTTGAGCAAAATGGCAACGTTTCCTTTAATTTCATTTCTGTGAGGGTAGGAAGGTCAGTGCAGTGCCAGCCTCAAAACATACTGACACATTAAGTTTTCAAATATCAGAAAGTCTCAGAGTGAAATGATTCTGACTGGCAAAAGCTTGAATCTTCTACTAAACCTGGTGGGTCTTGTTTCAGAAATCAAAAGGAGCTGTTCACTGGAACATTAGCAGTTTGGTTGTTTTGTTGTTTAGAGCAGTTAATTTCTTGCAGTGCCACACCACCACTGTTCAGTGCAGTTCTCTGTATGTAAAAAAACCAATTTGATCTTACTCCACCCAAAACGGGAGCATGCATTTCAATAAAAACTTTGTGATCTCTTTAGTCTCTAAGACACTAATGGATTTACATAAACACCCGTTATGCCATAAGTAAAGCGAACACAAACTACGGCTTTAAAGGTACTGTGGACTGCTGAGAGAAAGTGTAGAGAGGAAATGGAGAAAATAAAGCAGATCCAAAGGTGTAATTAGACACAAATACAGTCTAGCTTGGCAAAGTGAACATTTCTAGGACGTTCCAGTATGCACCTCTACTGCTGAAAAAATATACAGACTGTGTAGGAGGCAGTTAATTACGGTTCTCTTACAACTTACAATGCTTGTTCAAGATGACATTGTAATGCCTGTTGGTTATAGAATTTCTGCATCTAAATTTTGCAGGGACACAGACTAAGTGTTTTTTCCACCTCTAATTTAAATGAAAAAAGCTGAGTGATTAGAAAGTAACGGCTCTTTACTTGTCCAGTCTGCATTTATTCTCCATTTCCATGGTGCTAGTACTGTATGAAGGCTCTCCATAATTCCAGGTTTATTTTGGAAACTCCCTTCCCTCACTCTTGGTTAAATTGAAACCGTAATGTGAAAATCTGAAAAATGCTCTGGCTATAGGGAGTAAGGAGACATCCTAGTTAATGGAGGCAGCTAACCAAATGGGAAAAAAAAAAAAAAGATTGGGTTTGCATCTTAGAACCATTGAGCCTACAAATATTATTTGAGGTGCATCTGTGAGCAGTGCTCTGCTTTGAGTTCACGAGTGTTGCTAAGCAATGGAAAGAGGGAGGAGGGGGAAAGAGTGGAAGAGAGAGTCTGACTTTAGGAGTACAAGAACACATGGAAGATAATACTAATGCTCTTAGATAGCCTCATTTGCAGTGACTGTTAAAAGTACGAAATATTTCCTGTCTACCTTCTAAACTACTTGCAGCCTGCACAAAGACTGCTAAAATGTGGTTCTGTGTCTAAATCAATGCACATCCTGCAAGTACAAAGTAGTGTTGCATCCTGTAGCACTGACAAAAGCAGTGAGGCACCAGGACTATTCACATCTGCCTCTTGAAAGGTAAGGACTAGAGAAACTATTATAACAATCTCTATTTGTAGTTTATATTGATATAGAAAACAAGCACTTTTAAATAGCTTATTGTTTAACTTTTCACTGTAAAGAGATCAGATGCTTGTCATAGCCACACAATTTTTTTTTATTCTAATGTTGTATCAGCATTTACAATGTTTTTTTGTTGTTATATCAGACAAGGTAGATAAATGTGGTACCTTTAATTGGCTTAGCAATGTCTCATCTGTCTGCTTTTCATCGACATAATTTTTTGTTCTGGTGTTATTAGAATCACCACCTGTCATGAACGTACTTACATGTTTTTATGTCTATAAACAAGCACATTGCTTTTATGGTTATAATTTCAAGGCTTAAACAAAATGTTTGTTGCCTTGTTCAGTCAGACATCTCAGTAAACTCCAGAGTGCATATTTGCAAAGCATGTATTGCTAGGACTGTAAACTGAATTCCATGTTTCATTTTTTACACAGAGTTTGGATTTTTTTTTATAATCAAGTTCTCTGCGGTGCTTATCTTTTTATTACTCTGAATTATAAACCATATGTTGGGGCATTTGGAGCCTTCCAGGTCATTTCATAGGCATTACACTTTTACTGCATAGCTATCTTTTTAACATTTGTTAATAGCTCATCTGGAAAGAGAATGACATTTGTGGCTGAGTAGCAGATATGTTCATACACAATATGAATGACTAGCATTCCCTAGCCTGGAATCACATCTGCTGATGAACCAGCTTTTCACATTTAAATAGGTAAGATTTTGAAGGCCCTCCCCCCCCATCCAAGACTATATATAATCACTTCTTTAGCATCTTAATACTGTTTTCTGCCAGCATGACAGGTATTTCCCTGACAGATTAATGACATATGATAATGGGTTAGTCTAGTCTGTTTCTGTCTAAGATTTTATCCTATATACTTTATGTTCTTTATATTTTCAATCCTTATTTAAAAATAATTCTTATAAAAAAAATAACCCACACATATTATAATGCCACCCTGAGTCACATATTAAAGGGAACATACTACAAGCTAGTCAATGAAACAAGACAAAATAAAATTGAGAGCTAAAATTTCCCTAGCCTATTGCATAAAACAAGTCACCTGTTGTACTATATTTCTCAGCATCACACCACTGGGCACTTTCTTTTTATGGTTGAACAGACACATGGTCAAACCATCCAAGAAATTATGCCAGAGTACACCGTCATATGGAAATATAAAATAAGATGGAAAAAATGTCAATAAAAATCTCCCATAAAATAACCTTGTTATCAATTTTATATAGCAAATCTCTTGAAATGAAACACAAGTGTAGAATCTTTTATCTAAAGATATAAGTTCTATATTGGATTGCTTAACTGACCTATTTCTTTTCTTTTGCATTAATAAAAAGAAAAAAATCTTTTCTAGCAGCAGTAGCAGCAGTTAGTGCAGGAGGAGGATAATTCCCTCCTGTTACTCCGCTGACAACCAACAGAGCTAGATAGGAGGAGCAAAGCAGGAGCCACTACATTTTAATCACAGAATTGAAAAACATGGTTTGCTGAAGCTTCATCTCACCTAGAGTGATTTACATGGGTTTAGGAGGAACTGGCCTACTCTGGGATTATGTTACCCAGTAGAGATAACACGGCGGGGGGAGGAGGGGAATCCACCATCATTTCTAGTTCATTTGTTTGATAAGACGTGTGTGTTTGCATGAATTATTTCAAAGAGCTATGGGGAAGCAAAGCGCTACAAAATATCTAAACACACAGTAATTCACATAGTCTAGCATTTTGAAATTTAAGTTGTCTGCATACATTTTAAATTAAACTCGATTTAATATTGCTACTTTTGTCTAATTGGATCAGATTTAAAATTTTCTAAAGGCCATTGAAGTCAATGGAAAGACTCTCACTAATGCCAATGTGTATTGGGTCAGGACTTTCTACTAGCTTATAATTACAATATAATACCCCCTAGAACAGACACCAAATGAGATCTGGAAGGAGAGCACACACCCCCTCACACACACCCCAAAAATTAACAATTTGAGCACACGTCGGTTTATAGACAGCAGCTTTGCGCGTGTGGCACAACATCTGTTACCGAAACACTAGAAAGCAGACCTAAGGCAAGCTGGGCTACTGCCAACTGACTCAAGATTTTTTTTTTTCCCCTGACAAAGCGGTCAATAAATGGACAGATGGCATCCGATGTGCTGGCAGGATAGTTCAGTTAACAATCAAATATGTTAAATGATTTCAAATTCATTGTATGCCAGGCATTGTATTCGGTATTGTATCATATCATGCTGTTTCCTAAGAGAAATACAACCTGGTGTTCGGTAGATATTGTATTTTACAATTTATCAGCAACCACTGGGTGAATACAATCTGAATCTGGTAAATTCACCAGACTGACTTTTTCATAGTTTTAATTCCATGCCATTTGGGGTAGAGGAGTAGAAATGAATACTAAAATGTAGGTCACTTGACAGTACTAACTGCTCCAACACGTACCCTCAGCCTCAAGAATATATTTAGATGTAAACAACATGTATGCACTATTATGGTAGCTGATTGTCCCTGACCTCCACATTTGCATGTCTATTTTTGCACAACCTTGATTGCTCCCGAAGATGTCCCCCTCATCCCATTTAGCTCATGCGAACAACTGTTTGCATGACCAGAGTCTGAGAGTACAAAAGGTGGGTTGTGTCTGAGAAATAGGTGTACATCTGATATATCTCTCGGCCCACGTCGCTTCCAACAGCTCCCATTGGCCTGGAGCAGTGAACTGCAGCCAGTGGGAGCTGTGATCGGCCAAACCTGCAGACGGGGCAGGTAAACAAACCGGCCCGGCCCGCCAGGCGCTTTCCCTACACAAGCAGCGGCCCCAGTTTGAGAACCACTGATTATATATATCTGCGTGTGCAAAAAATTGAGACCAGCTTGAGGCTAGCTAAAAATCTGGCCCAAGAGGACCCATGTGCAAATACTAAACTTGAATATTGGCCAGTTTTAGGAAGAAAAAAAATACACAGTGCACCCCTGGAATAAGAAAGATAAAACATTTAATTTCAATGAGAATTCTTCTTCCTCCCAAACTTAGCCAACTCCTGATGACAATTAAACTGCTGTGAAAACACAGACCCAGTCTTAGAAAGCGAGGTGAGTTAGTGAATCCCAGAGTTAACCAGCTCATTATACAAAGGTAGGGAAATCTTCTACTGCAGAAGTAGAAGAACAGATTGGCTCATGCTAGGGATCTAGATACTGCGCCTGATTTTCAAGTATGTTCAGCACATACCAGTGGAGTCCAGAGTTTCAAACCACCTCAGTATGTTAGGTCTCAGTTGTTGCACTAGGAGCTGTTGGAAGCTGAGCACTTTTTAAAATCTGGCCGTTAGGTGTTTCAATAGAAGCAAAGCTCTTTTGACACTCTGACCTTTAGTATGAATACCGAGTACTTGAAATTTTGGCCCTGAGCTCTTCTGAAAATCTGGCCCATTGATGCCAACATATAAGACTCAACTTGCATCCCTAGTGTGCTCAGTTTTATTTTCCAACATAGTTGTTACTTTACAGGTCCCCAAAGCTGGCCCAGATGCCAAGACACCTTTCACCCTTTTTAAAATGGTCTATTTTTAAAGTATATGTAATAAACAATGTATTTCATTTTTATAAGCCTACACTTGTGGTGGCTGTGTCCACTCTAAAAAGCCACTGAAAATTCTGTACTTTTTTTGTACAAGTAACATATATTTCTATTGTAGCTGCAAGATTCGAGAAAAATATTTTCTTCTCTTTTTCCATTTTACGTAGCATTTGACAGCACATTGCGTATAGTCAGTTTCACCCTATCCCTTGCTGTTTGTATGGTACTTCCACACAACAGAAGTGGAGGAAGTTTTTGAAAAGTAAGAAAATGTCATAGCAAAGCCTCAGAAATTGGCGGGGGCAAGTACAATACCTGAAATTATTTTTTCCCTAAATTTGATTGGTTTGTAAGTTATCAGTTTCCTTTTAAAATGGGAGATGGGTCAAGTGTGAAATATCTACTTCTCTTTACTAAAAACTTTAGTAGTAAATAATTAGTACGGTAATTTACCAGAATCCAAACAATTAAGAATCAGATGTTTGGTTCTCAATCTCATGGTTTTCCACTACTACACACAGTGACTATGGGGTGTTGTATAAATTTATCTAAAGTCATATAGCAGTGGCCCAGGAAAGAAAAAAATGCATGAGACAGAGGAGAAAAAAGAGTAAAGAGGAAAAGAATCATATTAGGTGAAATCTTGGCTCCCTTGAAGTCAATGGGAGTTTTGCCATTGTCTCACACCTCTTATTTCTTAACTTAGTTGTAAAGAGTAATACTGAGAACTGGGACTTGGGCTGTTTCTCTTTAGGTATCTAAACATTCTCCTTTGGGGAAGTATTCTAGTAAGTGTTCAGTGTTCTATTATTATGCAAGACATTTCTAATGGGAAATCTACAAACTGATTGTGTGTCTAAATTACTTGTTAGTGTACATTGTCTGACATAAGGTCTTCTATTATATCATGAACTTACCATGGAGAACTTCCCCTTCCAGCTCACTATCAGAGCTCTACAACAAAATATTTAATTAAGTGTTGGAACAAGAACCAGGGAGAGTTGACATACTCTCCATATTGTGATAGTGTGAGAAGTTTTTCAGATTTAGATAGCAATAATAATTCTGCCTACAAACAATCAGGTAAATATATCAAATAAAACCCTTTTCTGCTGCCACCTGTAGTGGATTTTATTCATCAGGAGGTGTTAATAGACATCATCATAGTTACACTAGAAAAACCAATTGCAGCTCCCACTGGCCCTGGTTCGCTGCTCCAGGCCAATGGAAGCTGCTGGAAGCAGCGCTGGCCGGGGGACGTACTGGCTGCCACTTCCAGCAGCTCCCATTGGTCTGGAGCAGCGAACCTCAGCCACTGGGAGCCATAATCGGCCAAAACTGCAGACGTGGCAGGTAAACAAACCGGCCCGGCCCACCAGGGACTTTCACAGTACAAGCGGCAGAACAAGTTTGGGAACCACTGACATAGTGAAATTAAATCCCTACCTTGTGTGCGTAGTGAATGCAGGCCAGATCCTCAGCTTCTCTACACCAGTAGAGCAACTGGCCGTACAGGGCAAGATTGCTATACTTGGCAGGCAAACACTCGTTAAGCCCCCAAAAGGGACCGGTCAAAAAAAAGTGAAATTGATGCCAAACACACATAGAGGAGTGGTATTCAACCTTTTACAGTCCAAGAATTAAAGATTGAGTCAAAAAATGAGAGAAAGACATGCAACAAATTAGTTACAAGGTCAGAAAGCAATCATGGAAACAGCGAAAGTGTTACCATAAACACAGAAGATTTGGTTCCTAGTTCTCATAGTGTTAACGCATTTGTCTTCATCTTTTTAGTTCCTACTAATGACCAAAGATGCCGGAACAATTTTTATAGTGAGGGTGCTGAGAACCACTGCATCAAACTGTAAACTCTGCATATTATGGAAACCACTTCAAGCCAGGGGATGCGGCAACACCCCCAGTTCCGGCACGTATGCTAATGACTAGAACAAAGTGTGACAAAGTTCCTCCTCTACCTTGGTGGGTCCTGCGCTTATTGGCAGATTTGCACACCTTAGTGATCTTCCCCTCTGGTGGAACCCACAGTCTGGGTCAACTCCTCCTGTATCTGATCAGGAGTTGAGAGGTTTGGGGGGAACCCAGGCCCACCCTCTACTCTGGATTCCAGCCCAGGGCCCTGTAGATTGCAGCTGTCTATAGTGCCTCCTGTAATAGCTGCATGACAGTTACAACTCCCTGGGCTACTTCCCCATAGCCTCCTCCAAACACCTTCTTTATTCTCACCACAGGACCTTCCTCCTGGTGTCTGATAACGCTTATACTCCTTAGTCCTCCAGCAGCACACCCGCACCTCTTGCTCCCATCTCCTCACACGCCCACCACAAACTGAAGTGAGCTCCTTTTTAAACCCTGCAAGTGACCTAATCAGCCTGTCTGCCTTAATTGGTTCTAGCAGGTTCCTGATTACTCTACTGCAGCCCATGCTCTGGTCACTCAGGGAACAGAAAACTACTCATCCAGTGACCAGTATATTTGCCCTCTACCAGACTCCTGTACCCCACTGACTTGGATCTGTCACAAAAGATAGACACTGCAGCACAAACATGTAAATATAGATATTGTCAGAACTCCACCACTATCGCTGTGCTCAAAACTTCCATTTAGGCTGGAAATAGAACCCAAAACTCCAGCCTCCCAGTCTTGTGCTTCAACCATAGTTTATCCTTCCTACCAAGGTTCAAATGTTAGGTCTCTCCCTGCGATCACAATCACACACACACACACACAAGCTATTTTGCTTTCTTTAAATAAATAAAAACCCTCACCACCACACACACAGCTTTTGAGGCAGGTAAACATAAGCTGTAGGATGTTAGTCCAACAGAATTAGTAACTAAAAAATAAAATACTAATAATTAGTAAATAAAAATGAAAATACCTCTTTCTAGGTACCATTAACCATTCTTGGCGGTAGAGTTCTAGTTTTGCATACCTTCACTTTTAAAAAAATAAATGGTAAATATTTTATATTGATAATATAGGTTTTGATTATTTTAAATACGTTCCCATATTTCTTTGACTTTTGCAGTGCTCTGACAACCAGCTAATCTTGTGTAGTTTGCAGCATTGGGAAAAGGCGGCAACATTTGCCAATCAAAATACAGTCTACTGGGAAAAAATAAAAGAAAACTCAAAGTGTGCTAAAACCCATGCTTTTCTATTGCCATCTAACCTACTGTTCCAGACTAATTCCTCTTTTACCACATACGGTTCAGGACAATATGAAAAATTATTTAGCAAACAAAGAAAGTAGGTACACTTTTTTTGTTATAGTTCTAATTGTGTATGTAGTTTTTTTGTAATAACTGCATATGGCCTTGAGATTTTAAATGATTTAAAATTATAACCAATTACATAATTTAAAACATTAAATTTAATTTTGAGCCATATCTTTATTCCATATTTTTAAATGCAATTTTTGTGCATAATCTTCTGTATGACCATAGAATAAAAATGCCATTGTAATGCAAGATGGTAGGACTAAGTTTGTGATATTAACCATAATCAGAATTTTCACGTTTCTGTGTCATTAAGAACTCAACAGTACTTTTGCATTAACAGGGTACTTTGCATACATCTGCCATTTTATATACACACACACACGTATAAATATACATTTGTATCTATATATGTGTACCTACATACAAAGCAAAAGAGTTGGAATTGACATAATAGCTTGAACTTCTGTTGCATGCATGTGTGATTAAATTTAATCTGTTCCTGTCTAGACAGGTAAGGTGGTGTCCTATTCAACAGTATTAATAGCAGGGAGACATGTTTCTTGTGAGTGATGTCATGTCTAGTAATATACATTAATTAACTGATGTCAGTATTGACTAGGCAATGTCTTGGTTCTTGGACTCTGGTTGTACATTAATTACTTATCTCTTACATTAAGGTAGTGGTAAATTGCCTGAGGATTTAAGAATCTCTGTAGAAAAGGATGATGTAGTTTAATTTAATCAAATATTGCATGATAGACAAGCCTCTTCACTATGTTCATTTCCTGAAAACCCGTTAGCTATACATGGTTAAAGAAGAATAGTAGACCATGAATAGATTATATTTTGTGACACCACCTGTAACACAGTAGAACAGAACAATTATTATCAAGGCCTAAATAGCAGCTACCTGTTCTCAAGCATATTGCCTGAAGGAAATGCAGGAAATGGCTCTGATTTGACACCAAAATAGCTTTGCATTAAAACATGAAAATCCAAAAGGGTCTCAGCTTTGAGTGTCCTTTGATCTATGGTAAGAAAAAGGAAGCGTAAATCAAGACCAGGTTTATTATCTACAGATCAAAGTACAGCCTAGCTCCTTCTTCCAACAGCAATTAAAGATTGGGAGTTATATTTTTGGTGAGAATTATTTTGACATTTGCAGATCTTTCACAAACTAAAATCATATAGTGCAGTGGTTAGGCAGCATGAGAGATACACAAAAAACAATTATGTGGCAGAAAAGCTTCTTGATGGAGACAAACTGAGTTATGTTACTTGTAACCAATTGATGTAATTGTTTCCCTAACTGGGTATAAAATGATGGTTGTAGTTGAATTATGGACAGGCTTCAATGAAGAAAAAAAAATATCAAAGGAAAGAAGACCTGAGTTTGCTTTATCAGAATCCTCAGGGTGCTGAGGAGCAAAGTAAACAGTCTGGAGTGGTTCCTGGCAAAAAGTCTTAAACATCAGTGGAAGCCCCATTCATGTTGATTTGTGTGAAATCTCCAGAGCTGAACAGGCATAGACTGCCATGGGGGAACACTGATTGCAGCACTCTTGGATTACAGACAGTATATTCTTAAACCTGGTCCTGAAGTGAGTTATTCGAAAGCAAGATAACAGATATTTGTTCTGACCTGAATCTGCTGCTTAAGATCAGGAGGAGAGCGTTAAATTCTATTTAAAACAGAATTTTCAAGAAGCCGTAAAAGTTATTTTTTCCCTTTGCTTCCTCCCCACCAAACTGCAGGTCTCCAACACAGAAAACCTTACATTTCCTATAACAACTTTGCACAGCAGCTGCTAAGGGGAAGCTGGATTCACTCCCGTATGTGCGTATGTGAACGAGCTGCAGCACTTTGTACCCTGACCCAAGGGTGATTCAGAGGGAGAACAGGTGATAGTACCACACAATGTGACAGTCCCCACCTACAGACTCCATGTAATCTTTTGAGCAGCTTGAAATTCCAGCCAGAGCTCCTTGGGAGCCCACCTGGTAGAAACTGCCTGGTAGAGATGCTGAATAAAGACATCTGAGGCTGCTCTGGTCCTAAATGGCTGAAATGGCGAGGGGGGAGGGGTTGCATGCAGCTTGTACAGCCATGCTTCGCTTCTAGTGGAACTTTCACTGGGGTGTCTCAGCCTAGGTTCTCTCAATAAAACTTCAGCACTGAATCAGGCATTGCATGTCGGAGCTCGAATGACAATTTCGGTGTTGATAACTTCAGCATGCTTCCTGCTAAATTCTGGAATATGTTGTAATGCAGTTAGAAGATTAATATTCTATGCCATGACAGATTCTGGACTAAAATAAGGTCTAAACATGTTTCCCATTTTTGTACTTAATGTGCAATTCTTTCTACAGTCATACTGGATGCATGGGCCTATGCTAGTAGGGACCTAGGATACATGTTAAAGATAATCCTAACTAGCTGTTTCTCACGTTTAACATTAATGAGCACGACTCTAGCTGTACTTAGAGTGTTGTAAGAGGAGACATTGGCATTACTATATACTATAATCACATGTTTCTTCTCCCAAAGTAAATAGGGGACAGACTTGTCTTGTAGTAAGTCAGGTTGACAATCATTTTAACTGTATTGCAACTCTGGGTTACTGAGAATATGTATTCTTAAAGCATTGAAAGAGAAAAGTAGAATTCAATAATCAGAATGTATCTTCACTTGTTAGGGTCTGTCTATTTTCGATACCACTCTACTGGTATATGTTAAAAATGCCAATGAATTAAAAAATCCTAAGTCTACTGTAAAAGCATGAGGATTTTTTCAACTTTGAATATGTAAGTAATGAGCTTATTTCCCCACTGGAAATATAAGATAATGACAAAAAACTAAAAACTGATGCTCATCTAGAGTGCAAAACTTCTCATTTGACTGTGTGTTACTGTCTTTTCATTTTACATGACACCTACCCAGCCCAATGCTACAGGCAAGTAATCTCATTAGCATCAATATTTGTCATTAGTGAAAACTGGTCACATCTGGAAGAGTAGGTATACAGAATACATATAACCTATATTCTTCCGTAAGAGATACCATTGTGCACACCTTATTTTCATGTAGCCTTGGCACTCTCATGGTGACTTCTGCTGAGCATGTAGCACCAGTACTCTAAAGCCTATGCATTAGACCTTTCAAGGCATTTAAAAACGTTTATTCCAGTTTTAGCATGTTCTTGACTTTGCAGTGGTTCTACATTGTGGAAAGTAGACAAATGCAAGCACCATTCCTTTGTCTGTGAGCTTCTCTCTCCGAAGACTAGCCTCATGATACTGAATTGAAAAATTATCACCAAAAGAGGGTGTTTCAACCATCTAGTCTAGGAAGCTAAACGACCATGTGTGGAGGCAGGAGGAACATGTCCATGGACAGTTTGTGGACACAGTATATAAGTGTAAGTGTAAGTGTGTGTGTACACACGGCCCAAAAGGAGTAGCTGAGATTTAAAAAAAAAAAAAAAAAAAAAATCATCCCAGCTCCACTGAACTGTCATGAATCTGGACGGCTAACTGTAAGTTTGGCTAAAACCCAGACTCAACCTGCTTTAGATGGGTGCTTGATTTCACCAAATATTTTGCACTGCCCTAAGGAGCAAATATATAAAAACACATATAGTAGTGTTTCTCAAACTTGGGATGCCGCTTGTGTAGGGAAAGCCCCTGGTGGGCCAGGCCAGTTTGTTTACCTGCCACATCCGCAAGTTTGGCCAATCACGGCTCCCACTTGCCGTGGTTTGCTGCTCCAAGCCAATGGGAGCTGCTGGAAGTCCCTTGGCCCACGCCACTTCCAGCAGCTCCCATTGGCCTGGAGCAGCGAACCGCAGACAGTGGGAGCCACGATTGGCCAAACCTGCAGACGCGGCAGGTAAACAAACCGGCCTGGCCCACCAGGGGCTTTCCCTACACAAGTGGCATCCCAAGTTTGGGAACCACTGACATATGGGGCATTATAGGCACATAATGATCATAAAAAGAAAAAAAAATCCAGTAAGAGCCATTAATTCATCTCAAAATAAGACTATGTCAAGGCTCATACAATTACTATACAACTGTGAGAGGAAAAAATAGTGAAATCATTCCAGCACAGTTCTCTCCACTTCCAAACAAAAAAACAAATAAAACTAGGAATGAAGCAAAACTTACTTGGTCTTTTTTCCACATATTTGCATGTACAGGTGAACATTTTAGGGCTTAAGCTGATTTACCCTAATGTAAGTGAGAAATAAATCCACTGAAGCCAGTGGAGTTATACCAGTGTAAACACATATGAAATCAGCTAATGGGTCACATTAAAAAGATGTGAATGTGACACATTAATGGATTTCACCATAGTGTACTTCATATTCTGTACTCTACATGAATGATTGCTAACTAAGCTTTACCATGCAGCAGGCAGATCTCAGTTAAACTAGCATTAGCTTCATTTGAAACAAAGGAGATACTACTAGCAATAGCTCTCGCCCAGGGTTTTCAAGGTGACTAGTGATTTTGGAAGCCTCAATCTTGGGGTCTTCACTTTAAGACATTTTAAAGGGCCCTGAGTTTTGGAAATCAGGGCCCTTTAAGGCATCTCAAGTTGAGATCCCAAAAATCACTAGCCACTCTTGAAATTCTGATTCTGGTTTTCAGAGATTCCAGAAGAGGAGAAATATTTCTCAAAGAAAAAATGAGCCAGTAGAAGATGGGTATTTCTCACTTAAGACATTCCATGAGAAAGTTGCTTAGACAAAAGGGATCTTGCAATAAGATTGTCTTCTAGTTCTTATGCTAGATAACTAGATCACAATATGCTGTTATTTGTGGGTAAGATCTTGCATACTTGTGCAAAACTCCCTAGAATAGTTTTGTAAAGCTAGGGGCTCTGTGCATGTGTGTCCATATATATTTACAGGATTTTGTTGCAGGCAATATAGGCAGCTCTATATTGGTACAATAACTAAGGGGAGAGCAGTGTTCTGGAGCAAAGCTTCCCCTGGCAAAGTTCTTTTAATACAAAATTAAAACATCGAGTAGAGTCTTGCTCCTGTTAGTGAGCTCTGCATCTCTTCCTATGAGCTCTAGAATCCTTTAATCTTCTGTATCCGCTGCAGTTGCTCCTACTTCAAAGTGCTGCTGTAGGCAGTGGAAAGGATTCTGGCACTCATCTGGGAATAGGGCTGGGACATTAAATCACCTTGGCATCAATCAAGCCCTGTATGTTCACTTGAACCAGCAGGGAAGATACAGCCACTTCTAGAGCAGAATGGGGTGCATCTTTACACAGGACAGCAACACTACATAACTGTTCAGGACCAGTAGTGAAATGTGTATCCATTCGTTGTCTTCCAAAATGTGTAAAAGGTGTTCTACAGAGATCCACTTGAAAACGAATCTAAAGAAAATAGCAAAATATATAAGCATGATAGCTGGGTGTGTGTCTGAATGTCACACTCCTGTGGATTTGAAGAGAAAGCCAACAAATCTGATACAGGGTTCCATCAACGTGTACAGCTTCTTTTGCAAGTCTGATTGTATTGGAATGGAGTGGGGGACTGGGGAATAGCTCACAACAGAAAAAAAGCTTAAAGGAGAGAGAAGGGAGAGTCTGGAGATACAGAGAGATGGTTCAGGAAGGCTAAATAAAGAGGATAGCATTTTTTAACCATCATCTCAAATGCCTCATCCAATTTGCCTGTTGGGGAAAAACAAATCTATTTTGCCATAAGATCACATGTAAAATTTCAGCTGAAATTGTTTAGTTTGGTCAAAACTCGGAAGAGCACTGAACTGGCTTTATAAAGACTTCAGTGAAAGCAAAACTTCCCATTGACTTCATCAAGAGTGATCAGACTCAGTAAAAATCTAATCTCACTCTTTTATCAAGTCCTGTATAACAAGTCAGAAAATTCACAAAGTGTTTGTATCAATTTTTCATATTAGCTCCTATTATGAAGAGAGGCCTGCCTCCTTGAATGGTGTCCACTTACAGTGTTTTGGTTTGGTTTTTTAAAGCCACTTGTTTGACTCACAAAATTATGCATGCTTTACTGTATCTTGCTGAAATAATTTGTGAATGAAGCTTCAAGAGTTAATGGTACTGAGATTATGTTAATCTGATCATCCTATATTTTAAGGACTATGTTAGGAACATTGTACAATTAAGCTTCATAAGCATTAGACATTTTATGTATTTCGAGCTGCCAATGTTGTAAAGAATTACAATCACTAGACTATTAAAAATAACTAAACTGTTCCTAAAAGCATTAAGTAAAATTCAAATATACCATGGCTGTTTTACATCAGGATGTGCTTGGATTGTAAATTCACATGGTGCTTGAGCTGGGGCTGAAACAAGACATGAACGCTTCTGAACTGAGGAAAAGTTTTGTCCTGGATTCACTTTTAAACTAAACCATTCCATTTACCTCTCCATCTAACTGTACCAGGAGAGGCTGGATCAATTGTAGGCATGCGTTATATGGATCTACAAAATACACTTTTGAATAATGCTCAGTTTTGAAAGTTTTGCCATGTTAACACAAAGTTAATCTCCTTGTGTCCTCTCTCCCCACTACCAATCCTACATGTCCACACTCAGATTTCACTATATAGTGTGTACCGAAGTAGAAAGTAAAGTGCTATTTCTATGCTCTGGTTGTGAGCAAATACAGAGATATGGAGTTTCCTAACCATGATTTGTATCAAGTGTTCTGGAAAATCTGCAGTTACCCCATAGTGCAGGGAACAAAATCCAGAGAAGATGCACACAGAACAGTGCCAGAAGTACCTGGGGTAATGTGCTACCACACAGAGAATTGGCTAAGTTAACACACTAACTGTAGCTGCCACCATTACTGAGTTTTAACCATATGGTGTGCCACAAGCCATGTTCAAATTTGACTATACCAGTAACTCAGTTAAAAATTATAGTGTAAAAAAGAATTTGGTGTAACAGTTCCTATATCTGTAAATTTACATAAACACCCCCACATACATACAACATATTATCAGACCTCACGCTTATCTAAATCCACACTTACTCAAATAATTTAGATCTCCCATTCCATATAGATAAGCAAAGTAATTAAGATGTTTGCTTTAAAACTATCAAGCACACAATACTCATCTAATACACGGTTTCATTATAAAACGCAGAACACGTTCATTGAAGGTTTGTTAAGGTTTATGTATCCTTCACCCATACATAAGCTTACATAAAAATCGGATGAAAATCACAGCTTTGAAGTTACAATGTGAAACAAAATGAAATTTTAGGTTCAGCTGTGTTTCAGTTTGAATTTTGGAACTCGACTCAAAACTCAGATGTGAAATTCCAGAGTGCAATACCCATCTGGCTAGAAGTGAAAAGAAACTGAATGAACTCCTGGGGAGAGAAAACAGGTTAGCACAGGTTCATGGGATTAACAGGCTTCTCCTGTATTGTTTGACTTCCCATGACTACCCCTACAGCATGAGGGTTTTTTGTTTGTTTGTTTTTTGAATCTCAAACTGTTACTCACTCAGTAAGTTTGACTATTTTCTCAATCCCATTCTTAGGGCTTGTCTGTACATGAAAGTTATTCCAGAATAGAGCAGCCTGTGAATTTAAAATGGAACAACTATTCCAGAAAAACCTCCATGTGTAGACTAGCTCTCACGCTCCAGAGCGGTGATAACATGTTTCTGGAGATAATTTCTTCCAACAATTTTTTGGTGGGATCCTTTTTGGCTGCAGTGAACCACATCTTTTCTGAGGTCCTTGTATCAAAAGAAATTATGGAAGTTGAGGCCAAAACAGTGTGCTGACCTGTCCAGTCATTATAGACATGACCATCCTAAATGTAGGACAATACATACGCCTCAAAAAAGATGACTCATTATTAAATAGAATATATTTCTCCTCTTCAGGAATGGATGTGAAAGACATTTGACCATGCTAGTTCATTGGATAGTGAAAAAGGCTCTGGGGCTTAAAGAAGGAAAAAGCAACACACTAGAGCACACAGCTCAAAGGAAAACAGAGTGAATACTTCATGTATTCATAACCAACCTTTGAACTTGAATGCCTGAGCCAAATTCTGAGCTGTGCTTCTCAGGAGATGCAACTTGGAGTAGCTGTAAGCCATTCTTGCATGTCTGAAATTCTGGGCTGTGCTGAGGGGTCTGTCCAACCCCTAGCATAAATTAGGGTAGCCTCATGGACTGCTCTAACTTACACCAATAGTTAGCAGGTCCTCTCCCCTGAAGCAGCTTTGACTTCTAGTGGCTTTCCACAACCACTTATGAGTCTGTCTATTCTGCACTTGTTCCCTTCAGGAAACTGTAGTCTCATCACCGTGGCTGACAATGGGCTGTGAAGGTCTTCATAAGCTACAATTGTTTGTTGTTGTTTTTTAAATAAAATTACCTTATTCTTTTTGTGGGTGGCAGAAGCAGGAATAACTAAGAGGTCTATTGCATGCCTTCTTATCTGGCAGGCTCCTAAATTGGAGAACTCGGGTAGAGACCATATTTATCATGTTTATCTTTCAGCAGCATCCCACCCCATTAAAGTACTCTGCAGAAGTCCAGTATTTGAAAAAGAGGAAGCATCACATCATGAATTTTTATAACACTCACCCCTGCTTGAATGTTGCTTAATTATAAACCACAGTCTAAAAATCCCTTGCATGTCTGCCTGCACTGCAGAGTAAAGATATTAAACAGATATACAGTATAATCTTTAGAAATATATCCCGCTATGACAGCTATTACACTGCAGGAAAAAAACTTCTGTTGTCACTTTCAACGGAAATTGGATGAGGATGATTCTATACAGCCTCAAAAATGCTTATTATCTCCAAAGATACAGAAAACACATTTGGGGGAAGTGAAATCCAACAATACAAGTACAAACTCATGTCACTGAGGACAGCTGTGCAAAATAAAATTAGTAATGCTTTCACTGGTCAGAGCACATGCTGAAACAGCTAAAGAACCCAGCCAGAAATAATTATGCTTTTGTTGTAAAACCTCATCAGACTTCACTTAGCTGGAACGAGCTTTACACTTCAGTCCTTCACTCAGCTCCTATAACCAAGTGTCACTTACTCACATTTATCCCTTCAGACGTGGCATTTAAGAAGGTATCACTGCATCCAGGACATAACATTCTTTGTTTTTGGAAAAAAAGTGTCCATTTAATTGTACAATTGAGTCTACATAGTAACTAAGGCATTTCACTATCAATTCATTGATTTATCAACCAGACATTATATGTGATTAGAAACTACAATGAAGTCACCACACTGACAAGGAAAAAAAAATTTAGCATATTTGCCACTTTAATAGGCTAGTTTTCTAGCATATTTTATCTTACTTATGTCCTGAAAATTTATTCCTTACTGGGTTTGGTCTTTCTATGTGATATTAATTTTAAATTGATTTTTTAAATGTATTTTGCTTGGGTACACACAAACAGGATTTTAAGCAAGTCTGTTCCTTTAACAGATTGTTTTAAACTGGATCTGCTGTGTATTACTTTTTTTTTTTTTTTTTTAAATCATCATCCCCAGCTGCCTCCCAATGGATTTCACACAGGGGGAAGTAACAGCCGTCTCTTGAGTCCAGCAGAACTGACAAACTACCTATTTAGTTTACCGAGGCTCCATGCAGAGTGACTAACAGAACCTCCTAATATTTACAACCAGCATCTCTTTTGAAAAGGTGCAGAGAGTTTGTTCCATATGTTCATGATTCCTCGATACTGCTGTTCTTACCAACTAGTAAATGAATGCCTCCAGCTAGCAGTAACATTTCTATCAATGTAACAGCCCAGCCCACAGGGATCTAATTTACTGAAACTGGTTAAGTGCTTCACAAACATCATCTAGAAGAGATTAATTGGCTGTTAAAGTTTGATTGCTTTGCAATCCCTTGGTAATGGTTTGAAAATGAAAAAGTGATCTTTTGTCATTACGTAAATACCTTAAGGTATAGCATATGCATGGGCTTTGTGTACATTTTCTAAACACAGCAAGTCTTCTGTGGGGAGGAAGCCAAGACCTATTTATTTAGACTGAAATTTATTTAGTTATATTTATTATGCATTACATTTTCCTGCGGTTTATTTAGGAGTAAAGTCTTCCCAGGCTGCAATTAATCAAAATTAAAATACATTTATGTTGATCATTAAAACAATTTGCTGCAGACAAGTTTCCATTTGATCACTTCCCAACGTCAGCAGTCAAGATAACTGCCAATTATCCCTCCTAATAAATACTTAAAACAGGTACACCAACTCTTGGATGCTTTCCACTCCATGCAGGCTCCTTGATATTATTTGTGATAATCCAAGTGCTAGTGAGGATTTGTAGCTGCTTATCGGACTATTCTGCCCTTCCTTTCCACCCTGAAATCCATCTCCAGTCTGTAGATAGGTGGCATGTTCTGGCCCTTGCCAGTCTCCGCCCTGAAACATACGAGGAGAGCCTAGTGTAGGAGCTCTCTAGGACTATTCCCTTCTTTATCTGAGCACAGACCTGGGAAGAATAGCTTCTCATGTGATACTATAGTATCTCCCACTTGAGCAGAAAGCTTAAGGTTGAACTTCTCAGGACTGCATCTCACTACCTAGCTCTACAAAAGAGAGGCCTTCTCCACCCCTTTACCTGAACTAAAAATCAGCATCTTATATTGATTATATTTTCATACAGTGGAATTGAAAGATATTAAACAACTTTTGTGTGTGTGTGTGTGTATATATATATATATATATATATATATATATATATATATATATTCTCTTTTTTTTTTTGAGTGACAAAAGACCAACAAATTAGAATGCTACAATATGTAACCTGCCCTGTCTGCCTGCTACAACCACCAGAGTCAATCATATGCCAGGCTCAGTTGGGACCACAGGATCCATGAGATTAAAGCAAGGAAATATTGGAAGAAAGTAATATAAGGCATGAAGAGATCTATTTAGAAGAAAATATTCATAGGCCTTTGTGATTTTTTTTATTATTAATTTTTATTATTTCCCTCAACAGATTAAACAACACTTGCTCCCCACTGTAATGGGGAAAATCCAGTCTGATTTCCATTCAGCTAGCACAAATACAAATTAATGATTTCAGTGAATTGAGAGAGACTAAGGCCTGGTCTACACGGGGGCGGGGGGAGGAAATTGATCTAAGATACGGAACTTTGGCTATGAGAATAGCGTCGCTGAAGTCGACGTATCTTAAATTGACTTAATCACTTACTTCGCGTCCTCGCAGCGCGGGATTGATGGCCGCCACTCCCCTGTTGACTTTGCTTCTGCCTCTCGCCGAGCTGGAGTTCAGCAGTCGACAGGAGAGCAATCAGGGATTGATTTATTGTGTCTACACTACACGCGATAAATCAATCCCAGATAGATCGATTGCTACCTACCAATCCGGTGGGTAGTGTAGACATACCCTAAGGGAGTCCTCCATTGGCTGACCACAGGGATCATTTTCTCCTAACACTTTGGGTTTCAAGCCCAAAGTGAAGAATACTCTTATCCCCCCCACCCACCCACCCGCACTTGGGCAGGTCCCCACCCTAGTCAGGAAAAGGTTTGACCTTCTCCAGGTGCAATCAACCTCAACCCAGTTTGGTTTATCAAGCCTGAGGATGGGTGGGTCCTTAAAAGGGAGGATCCCTGCACAGAGCAGGGTAGCACTCTGAAGGAGTAGGACTGCAACTTAGAGCTCTCTGGCCTCTGGAAGCTGGCGTTGCTGACCAGGGGCATCACTTGAGAGCCATGATGTCCCACACCCCCTGAGAAAGGAGAAAGCTGGTACTTTTCTTTCCGCCCCTACCTTTGGTTTCCCAAAGGCCTAGGACTCTGCTTTTTGTGGGCTATAGAAGCATACTGACTTTTTGTTAGACTACTTTAACTTCCTCCTTCTCCCCTGGTTGGCTGTGCCCTAGACTCAGATAGAAGCAGCACTCACCCTCTCTCCAAGGGGTGCTATAGCCTAATATACCTCCTTCCAATTGACTCTAGCAACTCGTTTGGTGGGATACCAGGGACTGAGAAACAAGAATAAGGGACACAGTCTCTTGCCAAAGAACTTGCTGGTACAGCAACTATATATTAAGGTGGAAATTTCTTCCAATAATCCATCAATTTTATTTTCCAGAACAGCAAATGAGGAATTTGTATAAAACAGAAATAGTTATAAAAATATGGCCAGCATAACACATCCCCCAGTGTTACAAGAAGAAATGGGGATTGAAGGCTTTTTGAAGCTTCAATCATACTTTAAAAAAAAAAATTGTAACACACACACACACACACACACACTCACTCAGTTTAAGAGATTCCTAAGGTCTAGGATGTGACTAACATGTAACACCTTCATTTAAAAGTGTTAAGTAACATACTGGAAAACTTTAGACTATGCTATTTGATGTCATTCCTCTGGAAAGTCTTAGAGGCTGTTCTAAAGTTTAAATGAATTTTAATGGACCAAACGAGGAAACTTTTGGAAAATAGTTTGATTAACCCTTTACCTGCTGCAGTCGCAGTAAATCCCATTGGCAGGCTTTAAAGGAAAGCCAGCATGGTTCCTCAAGTTTATTGAAGCTTTAAGATTAAACTTTTGAAAAGGTAAATGGAGGTGAGGAGATGGCATTACATAGTATTATGTAGGGTATTTGCAGTACAAGTCCCATGGCTCTTAAGCTAAACAAGCAAAAATCTGTGAGTACTCCCTTGAAAATGCATAAATTTTGTAAAGCAGTTAACCAAATGCTGTATTACTTTCATTCTGAACATGCAAACCATCATGGAAAACTGGCCCAGGGTGTTAGATTCAGGAAACAAATCAGAGCCCTAAATGAGCCTTACAAGTTGGAAAGAGGCATTGGTGAGAGCTCCTGGGACCACCGTTGGAACCCCAGCATTTATTTATGTACTGTAATTGTCTTTGACAACGCTATAGAACACGAGGGTTTCAATGCTAGAGATCAATGAAAAGGCCCAGCAAATAATGAGGCCTCACCCATTGCAATTAGATACAGGAGATTCAGATCATTTAAATTACTGCTCGTAAATTGCAAGATGCAGTTCACTTAAGGTGCTATAAATAGGAAGAAAGGTTTAACAGGACATAGTCAGGCAACATATACAAATGGAAAGATCCTAGAGCATGCTTTTCAGGAAAGATATATTTTCAAATGAACATAAAAATGTTCCCAAAATGCGCTACCCAATACGCATAGTTGCAGGAAAGGCAGCAGACAGCTGCAGTTCCAGAGACCAATAACATAAAAAAGTACTGGCATTCTCATTCTCTGCTGGTTAGATTACAAAGCACAGGATACAAATATCTTTGACAGGAAATAGCTGCTGTTAAAGGGGTATGGAAAAGATCCATCCAACTGATACTCAAGACTTTTAAGATTTAGAATAAAACTGAGGAAATTGGGATCCTTTCTGACAGAGGAAGGAAATATTTCTATTGCTCCCCTTGAAGTTTTTGAATACAACCTTAATATGAGAGAATTTGACCACGCTGAGAAAGGGGAGCAAACATAGCTATACTAGTTTTTAAATGATCCAATAGGCACCGGCTGTATTTACCTGTGGTTATGCTCTCTAGCTACTGTGTCGTCTTAACTCAAAATTTTTCTGAAATTGTAAGCTCCATGCATAGCTGTGTGGCAGAGTCAGTGGCTGCAATACTATCTGGCCACCAAATTGCACAGTACCCATTCTGTAGAAGAATACAGTAAATGCCACCAGTCTTCTTTTTCTTTATCCACAATACCAAAAGGCACCAACTTTTCCCTTCCGGGACCCCAAAACACCATGCTTTTCTTGTAACACCATATTGCAAGAATCTTTTGTTCACCATATTCCCTACAGGGGCCGCTTGTTGAGCTGACCTGCTGCTGCATTGAGGACTGCGACTCTAACATCAAAGCAGGATGGGGAAGGATATTCGTGTGGAGGTTGCAAGCTCATTTGGACCATTTCAAAGTAAAATTTGAGATGTGTCTTGGGCAGTTATGAGTTCTCACCCCCCCCCTTCCCCAATTTCTATACGCTAACCAAAAGAGGAGCCAATTTCATAATGAGTACTGTTCATAACATGCAGCCCAGCAAGTCTGAGTGGGGAATCACTGCTATGTGAGATGCCGTCAATGGACAAGGGGAGGACAGAATTCATTCCAGAGAAATGGGAAGGCAAGTCCTTAAGGAGATTGCACTTTTGTGCATGAGTGCACTTGCCCTCTGTTGGATACCATGGTTGTTATGAGCATGCTATAAAAAACCAGCTACTTCATTTTGCAGTGGTAACTCTGGAACTTCAGCCATTGGTTTGGTGTGTTTTCCAGGACCCTTCCCAATAGGCCACCTCATTACAGATGCAGAGGCAAGGGAGCAGTTTTTTCCCCAGCAGATGTGTATGCTGCATGATGAATGGACTGGTAGTGGTGTAATGAAAGTGCAGAACTATTGTTCTTGCATGCAGGAAAGCAAACTCCTCACCTTCCATAAATTAACCACATCTTTTGGCATTACACTGCTAGACCAGCTATAAAAGCATATTGTACAATGGGTTTTTATATGAAATTTGCAGTGCTGGTTAGTGTGTCCCACTTTTTACATGGAACACAAATGCCAAACTGTGCTGCCAAAACAGACATAAATCAGCCTTTAAAACCACGCCCTCACTATAGTCTCTGATGTGGCATTCTGAACATTTTGTGTTCACTGTGTGTCAGTGATTCCTGATAATTTCGTCTCCATTTATGAGTTGACACTGCGCCCCATATTCTTCATAGTGATATTATGATATAATTATGGCATAATTATGATGCATATGTACAAGACAGGTCACGTAGGATGTCATTGGAAAAGTTATGATTTGCTGATTATCCTATTTGTATGCATGTATCATTTTTGTATCTGACGTTATAAATACTGACTATGTATCTGTACTTCAATTGTAGCTACACCTTGGTAACTCCCATTAGACAAGATGCTTTCAGTCTAGATAGTGGGTGGGGAAGGGCCTATTCACGGTAATGGGCCATTAGGAAAAACAATAGGCCTTAGGAGAAGTTTATCCCCCACCTGGTGAGCCTTCCTGAGAATGCTACAGATTGCCTGTGAGTAATGGCTTCTATGACTCCACAAGGACATGTGACCAGGCCACATGACGCTGGCCTCCATCTTGGGATGTCAGTATTTTTCCAAAAACAGGCCTGGGAAACAAGCTTTGAAACAAAGACTTCCTGCCCTATGCTACAGCTATATAAGGCAGGGATTGACATCATCTGGGGTTCTTCACTCCCCACACAAGACAACTCCTAGAAACACCTGAGGAGCAAAGAAAGACTGAACTGGGGAGAAGTGCTAAACCCAGGCTAAAGGGATTCCAAAAGCTGAAAAGCCAAGTGTAGCTTGTGCCTTAAGAATCTACAGGTCTGTCTGTACCATCAATTAGAGTGAGAATCTGCTATTCATATCCAATTTAGTATATTAAGCTTGGGTTGTTGTTTTGTTTATTTGCTAGGTAATCTAGTTTGATATAGCTAATAATCACTTCAAATCTATCTTTTGTAGTTAATGTGTTTATGTTTTAATCCAAACCAATGAGCTTTCAGGGGAGTGCTTGGGTGGGAGGGGGGAAATCATTGCTTGGTTACCACAAGTGTGCATTGTCATTTTCACTTTGACGGAGAGGTGGATCCGGTATTAAATCCATATAAGGGCCAGATTCAACCAGGGCAGGACAGTACTGCTCTGGGATCCTAGGCTGGGAATCTGGTGGTTAGAGAGCCTGCATGTAACTGCAGCTGGGCCTGTCCTTACCTCTGCGAATGCTGGTGAAAGGGTAGGCCAGAGGGCTTTGCAGCTTGCCATGGCAGTACAGTGTGAATGGGAGCCCAGGTTGGTGGGTCAGAAGGCTCAGTGGTACCCCAGTTCCAGGTGGCACGCCTGGGGGGAACCAGTCACACAAATAAAAATGTTTTTCTAAGTGCCAGTGCTACAAACTACTTGAATCTGAAAGTCAAGGTGAAGTCTTTTCTCCTGCTTCATCAGCAATCAAGTTTCTGTAAATTTAGTTCTGCCCTCACTACTATATGTATCACTCCATTATCTTCAAATGTTGCCAAACCTGACCGGGGCATTTAAGTGCTGCAATACAATTAATAATAATAATAATGCCCCCACTTACGCATCCCCAGTGGTCAGTGGAGGCACTGTGTAGATAATTTGTCAGTGAGTTTGCATATTTCCTAATGAGGACAAAAACTGCATTTTCTTGACCATCTACCCCATGTCCACGTGATTGCAGTTGTATAAAATCAGATTTGTATTTTCTGGTGTATTATGAAAGGACCATATTGTCAACTTATTGGGAGGGGTCTCCAACGCTAATTTTGACCACACTTTCAGAGCAGGATCACTCAATAGGGTGTTGGGTTCTGAGCAATTCTCCAAGCCAATTCCAGCTCTCATGTTTGACTTCAAGAGAAAATTAGGTTTATAAAACCTCTGAGGAAAAATAAGTATTAAAGAAAAATTCCTCTGGATTTCCACTGCAGGATCCAGATGACTTTGGGTTTGTTTGTTTTATATTCCCATACCACAGAAAACAAGGGGTAGCATTCAGCATTTATCCAGAGACTGTCCTGTGCAGCATTTTGCAGGACACATACTGTGTCTTAAAGTACTTCAGGAATTAATAAAGGGAAAAAGAATGAGAGTTTTTTCCAAATTAAAACTAAAAAAAAGAAAGGAAATTTCCAGTCATTTCCCATCAGCAGCCCTAATTCTCACCAGCATTTTTAATATAACAGCACTGATCTCATTCACACACCTGAGGACAAGCACAGAAAGTCTTAGAACCACCAATTTCATTCAACACTGTCAATAGCATGGACCCTGAAGGAATGAACTCTGCTCCGTCTGTGCCAACTCTAAGTCTAGGAAATTTTTATTTTATCCAGACTCTCTCACCCATTCTGACGTGGGTGTTCAAGGAACCTGACATTTGTAATGAAAATGGATTCAAGCACTTCTAGGAACATATCAGAAGAAGCTTTCTAGAAATAACCCTGAGAGCATTAGGGTTATATTTCTACTCACTACTTTTAGATGCAAGAGACTGGTCCTTTAGCACCAGCAGAGCAGAGATCTCTAATGAAATATTTCATGCCAGACAGCAGGTATTTGTCTTTTACCACATATAGCATTTACTGTAGTTACTAAAGGAACAGATGTAATACATTTGCCACTATTTATGCAGCATTTATGCAGTTTGGGAGTACAGAAAGCAATAATGCAGGCTTCCGGGTAATTGATCTTTGCTTTTATTATCTTGTTTTCACTAGACAGCTGTAAAAGACTGGCTGATATTGCACTTTGCATAATGTCTAATTTATTCACATTGATTCTACTGAATATTGCAAAGCTTCTAATATGACACTCTGAAGAATTCAAGGGCCTATATGCTTTATCCCTGGGTACATTTCAACTGTCTACTTACATTTTCACTGTTAAAAAAAACTAACAAAAAACAGGAACTCTCGGGAGGCTGGTTAATGAGATCGTAAGGTCTACAATTGCTGTTAAATTCTATATAGGCACATCAAGTGATTGCTGTGATTTCTTCAAGGACATGAATAGCTTTTAAATCTACTTATCCTAAGATTTATTTCATCAGAATGTTTGATTAAAAGCAGGGCCTTGCCATGCCCTTTCCCTTAACTACCAAAAAGTTTAAAAAGGAACCAACAGTTTGGAAGAACAATACAGGACATTCACTCAGCTGACTCCGTTCACGAAAAATAATTATTCTCTATCTCTTGGACCATCATTGTACTATTTAAGGATGTATTAGTGTTCCCATTATAAATCTAGACACTCAAAAGTTTAATATTGCAGCCAAATTACATCCAAGTACAATTTGGCACAAAAACAACATGAATATGAACTGGATCCTTTTAAACAACCATTTGAAAACGTTTCAAACAGTTTTTTCTTTCGTTGCCGTACACCAAAAACTAAGGCATTGCAGTCAAGGTTTTTAAAAATCAAATTTGCCTAATAAGTAGTTAATATTTTGAGAGACAAGGAGGGTGAGGTAAAATCTTTTGTTCGACCAGCTTCTGTTGAGAGACAAGCTTTCGCGCTTACAAAGCGCTTTTCTTGGGGTCTGGGAAACTTAACATTTTGAAGCAATTTAAACTACACTCTGTGCAAGTACCATTATTATACAAGCTTTTGTTTTGACTACAGTGATCCTGCATAGCCGAAAAGCTAGTCTCTTTCACAAGAAGTTGGTCCAATAAAAAGAGTACCTTATCCACCATGCTTTCTAGAGTACGCTATACAAAACATCATGGTCTTGATTCACTACTGCATTAGTCCAGTTTTACACCAGATGTAATGCTCAGAGTACAAGTCTTACCACTTATTTTTGCTGATCTCTTGAAGAGGTGCTTCAGGTAGGTACAACTGTATGCTAGCTTACTGCAAACAGAGCTCATTCATTTCCCATAGTTGACATTTTTAATAGAAAATTCTCAAACATGTTTTATACTGTATATTTGATTCAAGTTCCAAATGTTTGAAATCATATTTTATGGATACATTCAAGATCTCCTCACCCCACATAGGAAACTTGAGTACAGGCAGATGGAAAACCAATAAACAGACTCTGCACACGCAAAAATGATAGTATCTTACTAATAGCTCTCAACTTTTAAATATTTTTAAGTTGAGACATTTTCCCCACCAGCACTAAAACACAAGGACATGGATGTGTATGCAACAGAGAAAACTGGCATCTGGCACAAAAGTAAGCCATTAGAGAACTCAGAACATTGCCAATTTACCTCCATCTTCCTTCCTCATTCCCCTTCACTGCTCTCATCCTATCCTCAACCACACTGTGTTTCAATATCCTAGTGAAGATGTGTGTTCTCATGCTCTGTGGAGCTTCACCAATGCACACCATACTTGGAGCATGAGAAAGAAAAGATACACGTGGGGTCTGATCCCAAGCCTACTGAGGTCAATGGGCTTGGATCATATCCCTAGCACTACTAAGTTTGAAGACTAACAACTAAAAGGCATTCCTGCAGTCAGCCTACCCATGGATATTCATAGTTAAAGGAGCACATGTTAAAGAGGGTAGACTGCAGAACAGAAAATTCAAAGTGAGGACATGTTGAGTGTAGATCAGAGGGAAATTCTAGTACATGGATCTGGGGCTGTGGATAATGATTCAGATGTCCATCAATTGCACCTCTCAATGTTCAGCTGAGCACAAGTTCTGAGCACTATGGACCCATCCATCATTAGTAAAGACAAGCAAGCTGTGCATGGGAAGGAAGCAACCTGCCCTTTCATGAACATACAAGCATCTTCAGCTTCAGTGCTAAGTACAGTTTGTAGAATTGTTCCAGCCCCCAAGCCACAGGGGAAAATAATTGGAATTTTTAAAAATGGATTTGTCATGACCAAAAAAAAATAAAAACAAGCAAACAGCTTAGTGAGCTTTTTTCCAGCTTGAAGAAATTTTATTAAAATAGGCAGAGTCACCCAATCAGTGAAATATGTCTGGATGTTTATTTACTGTTGCAAATATCCCTGTGTGCAATTTAGGAGAAGGAGAAAAAACTGAAAGACAGGTCTTGAAAGTGTAGCCAGTTTGAAAACTGAGTAACATTTAGTCTGTTCAGTTTTAACAAGGGACATTAATGTTTTTAGATCAGTATCTCTCTTCCTGGGTTTGGGAACAGGGGTCAAATGCAAAAAAAAAAATTTATCTGCTTATTCTGAGTGATCATGGTATATGATTGCTCAGATCTTTCCTGGGAAATATTGTATCTACATGGCCTGTTTGATCAATTTTTTCTGTTTATCATTTTTAGTTTTTAATATTAGTACAAAACCAAAAATATTTATTCTTAGGTGTTTGCCTGATGGTGCTGCTTAATCTCCATCTGAACTCAGTCTTTTCCAGAGCAGTTTGTTCTAATATCACAAAGAAGATTGGTGGCAGCACAGCTCATGCAGAAGAGACAGCAGTGAAAGAGTTAATTTATACATGTTAAATGTCTGCAATTAGCATTTGCCATAGAACTTCAGTGGTCTGCTTTTGTTTGTATTAGTTCTTGTATTTTTACTATGTGTCAAAGTGCCTAGAGGCCCAGATTGGAGGTTTTTTTAATATATGTTTTGTGTAACTGCAAAAACATAACAAAAATCAATTAGAGTGATGAGAAGAAGAGGAAGAGTTACTTATGTTGGCTGGAAGTAAATGAGTAATACATCCTTTTATTTAGTTTTTAAAAAGTACAATGGTTTCTTGTAGCAACAGCAGGCTTCAAAAAAGGTTTGGCGATTCGATTCAGGAGAGAAACCCAAAAGTTCAGCTGATTATTCAGTCTTCTGCAAAACAGGGCTGGAAATCTCATGAGAAGAAGCTTGACTGAGATTTGTGTTATTTCCTGTTTCTACTTAGGCCTGAACATTTCATATTAAAAAAGCAACCTCTTTGCTTTTCAAGAAACTGGCTATTTTCTGGTGCCAGCCAGACCCCATAAAATGATGAAAAGAAGAGAGTTAGCCAAACTCAAAGGTAAAAGGGAGTTGAATCCAAGTGTAACCCACACACCTCCTGTGTGTCGTGCTTTGTCCCCTCTAATCTCTTAGTCGTCTTGGTGCCACTAATGAGTTGGGTCTACAGCATCAGGTAAGGCCACATGGCTTTTCACTCATGCAGTAGAGGCTCATGCACTAAGCTCCAGAAATCCCAGGTTCGATCTTGCCCAACAACAACCTGTGTCTGTCAGTGTTACACAAACTTTGGTGAAAATCTAGCTTCAGAACCAAGAGAATATTTCCAATATCTTTCCATTAATATTTGCTTAAAAAAAGGAATTCACTTACTTTCTTGTCAAACCATGTGTTCCCCCTTTCAGGACTACTCTAGTGAATGAGTTTATTGGCAGGCATATTAGCAGGAACAGTAGATTTTAACCAAAAGTTAGAAGACATGTGACCTTTGTGTTTAATCATAATTAAACAAATGTTCTGTTTCAAATACAGCCAATGTTTGCAAAAACTGCACAGCTGAAGATTTATCTGTAGACATTTGGAAAATAATTTCAAATGACAAATAAGTTGAAAGAAGATTGTAAATTGTTTGCAAACAACCTGATCCCAAAAAAGAGGCTAAATAATAAAATTTAGAGATTATTCCTCAGCTCTTGTAATTTTATCCAAACGATTTTTCTGTCATTTGTCTAAGGCATTACTTTTTTCATAGCAGGAAAGAAAAAGCAGGTCTGAGAGCAATATCGAATGTTCCTCCCCAGCTATCTGCTGAGCAGTCAGTAGTAATATCTAACCATCTTTGCAGAGTCAACCAATACTAGAGATAAAAAAAGAAGAGTTAGGTTCACATACTACAGTAGAAAAAAATCAAAATGATAAGTCTGATGCTAGA
The DNA here is from genome assembly GCF_025201925.1 of Gopherus flavomarginatus. NCBI lineage: Eukaryota > Metazoa > Chordata > Testudines > Testudinidae > Gopherus > Gopherus flavomarginatus. The sequence goes on along the minus strand of NC_066625.1, from coordinate 75,560,714 downwards.
GACCAACGTGCCCTCTAAGGCCCTGACCAGTAATTCCATTAGAGTCAACAAAATGACAGTGAGCTCATAGCTAAGCGTGCGAGCGCACACAGGTAGGGCCTAATTCTTATGCATGTTGTGTGTGGTTGCAAGGGACCAGGGCTGGCTCCAGGTTTTCTGCCGCCCTAAGCGGCGCAAAAAAAAAAAAAAAAAAAAAGCCACGGCAGCGCAATTGCGCCGCTCCACTCTTCGGCGGCAATTCGGAGGCAGGTCCTTCGTTCCGACAGGGACTGAAGGACCTGCCACTGAAGACCCGGACGTGCTTCCCCAGTAGCGGACGGAACACTGCCCCTTGATATTGGCCACCCCAAGCACCTGCCTCCTTAGCTGGTGCCTGGATCCGACCCTGCAAGGGACAAAACTCCCAGAACTGAAGCTGTGGGAAGGAGCTCTCAAGTCCCTTCCTTTCCCACCTCAGCCAGTGGCCCAGAAAGTAGTCAGGAAAAGTGAGTCCCTGAGCTCTGTGGCCAGATCCCCCCCTAAGTATCTAACCATGTGATGTACCTGCCAAAAGGGACTGTGGTGTCACATGTTCCTGGCTTACAGGGAACCCTCCCCGACAAATTATTCTGTACTTTTTTCTTCCAAAATAAAAAAAGTTAATCAACCACCAATCAACAGCTTCTCCAGCATTTACACAACATACTCCTCAGTCTGATTGCAGTACTATTGGCCTGCCATAATTTAAAGGCAGATAAATAAAAATCCACTACTCATCCTAGTTGTATTGCCCAAAACATAGCATTTATTTCTAGGAGATCAGACAGGTCACTTGGGCCTAGCTATGCATGCAACCAGAGCAGCCATAGAATGAGGCCAATCAAAAGGTTTAGTCTTGTAAAAATTAAATATTCTTATTGGTACATGCAAGTAAAGTGACATTCTCTCATCCAGACAAGACTGGGCAAGGCTGTCCCTGACCTTGATTAAGCTTTTCCTGATCTAATTTGTTTAAATACCATGTGTGATGCTGGTAAAATCAAGTGCCAGCACTGGCCAAGGCCATAGGCATTAGCTAACAACTGAAACTCATAGCTGGAAACGCAACCAGTTCACCTGTATGTTAGTTTTGTTCAAAATAGGCATTGGTCGTCTACAAATGTATTTAGTATTTCGACTATGAAATACTTCTACGTTGCTGCATGCCTTACTCTCACTTGTAATGTCTGTATTCCACGCTATACAGGAAATATGTAAGTTTTGCTTTTGAAAATGTTTGAGCTGAACTTGTGAACTCAGGCATGGGAATCATCCCCTTTCCTGGTCCATTCAGGAAGCCTGTCAAGATTAAACGAGCCATTAAGGAACATCACAATACAAAGGACTGGTGAACGGCCCTATGGCACCTTGGAAATGCTATGTTCAAGGGACTCATGGATTGGAAGGCAAAATGTAAAAGATAAAAAGGTTCACAAGAAAATTGTTCATTTTTTTTGCTGTTTAGGATCTCTGTCCCTGAGAGTTCAATTTAAAGCAGAGATCCCCAGGGTCAACCTGGGTCCACTCTGAAAGACATTTTGAATGGACAGATTACTACACTGGTCACCTTTAGGAACCATTGATAGTAACTCATTTGTACATATACATTTGCTTCCTTTAACCTGTAAATAGCTCATTTCTTTTTCCTAGTTAATAAATCTTCAGATAGTTTATTACAGGATTGGCAACAGCTGTCATCTTTGGTGTAAGATCTAGGGTACCAATTGATCTGAGGTAAGTGACTGGTCTCTTGAAACTGGAAGCAACTTGAATATTTCGTGATTTTTAGTGGAAAATGGTCACTTACAAGAAGTCCAGCTTGCCCAAGTGGCAAGATAGAATGGAGAGCTTAAGGAGACTGACTGTTACTCCAGGATAAGACTGTTATAGTGATCCAGGAGTTCACATTTGTTACTGGCTTGGTGAAATCTAATTATAGAACATACTGCCCTGTTTTTGACAATTTGTCTTGAGGGTGGCATTCACAGTCATAAAACCCTGTCCCTAGAATTACAGCTGGGCAAAGTCAAACCATTTAACAATTTATACATAGAGCTTCTGATTTTAGGTTTTAAGCAATAAACACCAAAAATAAAATCAGTGTTTATCTAATACATTCCTGAAAAATACTGAAAATAGTTATTTGCATCTAAGGGCTTGTCTACACAGAGCAGTTATGCAGTCTATGACTGAGGTGCGCTAACGTGTTTCATATTAATTGGTCTGTGTAGGCCCTGCTGGTGTGCTCTAAAGTATCCCTAATGTGCTTTAATATAGTGCTGTTTGAAACAGTACTACAATAAAAGCATATTAGGAAACATTAAAAAGATTACTTGTTACAGTATATGCTACTGTACTGATATAGAATATAAATTACAGTATATTCAATGAGAAAGTCCCAAGCCCTCCTAAGTTTTGGAGGAACTACATAAGTGTTTTCATTTTTTTTGTAGCAATAAAGCTCAAAAATTGCTACCAAATATGAAATTAATAAACTCTGAAAAACAGAAGCCCTGTTTACGTATTACCTTTCGTCCTGAAGGGACCCAAAGCACTCTACAGGCTGCATATCCTGTATATAGCATACATTCTAGTAAAGTGCACTCAGCACTGAAGTAGAAAGCAATACCTAATCTGCTCCAACTGGTGAGGATTTGCAGGAATTTTTTAAAACTAGGTTCCTTCTTCCAGCCAGAGAGCCATCAGAAACCAAATGGTATGAGTTTCCCCATCTACGGTTGGGCTTATTATTATTTCATTTTGCCAGTTCATGTGAATCAGAGGGAAAAGAATTAAGTAAAGCAGGTAAGTATCAGTTTCTTGTCTTGTACCCAGTAATCAAATACAGTGATTTAAATGACTCATTTAATTAATTAAAAAGTGATTGATTGGTTTTATTTTCAGCAGTTATCATGGAAGTGCCAATAATATTTGTAATAATCTCATTTACTGTCAAAATGCTGACTCCCGCCTCCAACCAGCCAACAATGTCAGCCTCCATCACCCCCTTGTTACATTGTCAAATATGCACCTTTTGTGCTTCTCCTAGACTGCCCCTTACATTTGGGAGGAGCTCCTGGTAAACATCCACAAAATTATGCTGACAGATTTTGGAAACAAATGCAGTTCACCTACACACCTACCAATGTGATATATGCCATCATGTGCCAGAAATGCCCCTCTGCCATGTACATTGCCAAACTGGACAGTCTACGCAAAAGAATAAATGGACACAAATCTGACATCAAGAACAACATTCAAAAACCAATGGGAGAACACTTCAGCCGCTCGAGACACTCAGACTTAAGAGGCAATTCAACAACAAAAACCTTCAAAAACAGACTCCAACAAGAAACTGCAGAACTGGAATTAATTTGCAAACTGGACACCATCAAATTAGGCCTGAATAAAGACTGAAGTGGAAGGGTCACTACAAAAAACTAGTTTTCCCCCTACTGATACTCACACCTTCTTGTTAACTCTTTGAAATGGGCCACCTTGCTTACATTGGCCTGATTAGCACTACAAAAGTGATTTCCACCTCTTCTTGTCAACTGTTGAGAATAGCCCACTTCCACCTTAATTGAATTGGCTCGTTAGCACTGACCCCCACTTGGTAAGGCAACTCCCATCTTTTCACATGCTGTGTATTTATACCTCTCTACTGTATTCTCCACTCCATGAATCTGAGGAAATGCGTTTTAGCCCATAGAAGCTTATGCCCAAATAAATTTGTTAGTCTAAGGTGCCATAAGGGCTCCTTGTTTTTGCTGATACAGACCAACACTGCTACCACTCTGAAAAGTATTAACTTTGTGACTGTTACCTGTATCACTCTGCAAGAACGAGTAACTAAAAATCAGTTGGGAATGATTACTAGGAATACTGGAGTGGGTAAACTCTCCAGAGAGTTACTGTCCCTAGAAAGAATTGGCTCAGAAACTGGCTCAGACTGGGTCGTAGACAAAGAAAGGGCTTTTGGTATAAGAGGCTGAGTTTAAACTGACTGAGGGGCCTTCATTTTGATCCAAGAAATAGACATCACCCTTTGACCAAGGAGATGTGCGGGAGGCACACCTTGTTGAAGGCCTGGGACCTGCCCAACCTTCCCCTCCCCCCCAATGTGGAAGTACAGTGACTTTTTGTATCTTTCATATCAGTTTAGACCTGTTATTTTATGTTTTCTCTGCAAGACTTTTATTCTTTAGTAGCTGAAAGCCCCTGCTATCACATGGGTGACGTGTGTAAAGCCATGTGTGTAAGAATGCTGAATATAGCTGAGAACTTCTAAAAAAAATATGGGGACAGACTGCAAGTCTCGGGTGATTCTTGAGCAGGGTGATATTCTCAACAAAAGGAGCTCTTCACCATTATGTAGCAGCTTCTGTCACTTTGCACCAACTCAGACATCCTAGGCTTCAGAGTGATGTTCGGGGTTATTGTGCATGCTGGTTGTATTGCTGTATGGGCAGTTGTGCTGCAGGGGAGAGTTATGTGCATTTGTGTGCGGTGACTGAGGGGCTATGCTTAGGGTGGTTGTGTTTGTTCCTTGGGGAGTGGGGGTTGCGCTAGGAGATGTGTTGATTTGTGCAGATGGCAATTGGATGCATGGTGTGGCAGTTGGGCCACGTAATATACAATCTGTGTAGTCTCATACAACCAATGAAATTGTTGCACTACAGCGAATTTGCATGCAAGGGTGGTGGGCTGGTTGAGTTTCCGTTAATTATCACAGTGCTCTAGGACTCTTGACATGGCCTAGGGACATTCCATATTGTAGTTGTATACACAAGTATCACTGATAAAGTCAAGATGGTGGTTAACTGAAAAAGTAGACAATAAACCACAAAGTCCAGTGATGATTGAACCTGGTGATCTCTGAACACATTTTTTTTAAAAAAAAAAAAAAAAAAAAGCTCTCATCCATGCTTTATAGCTCTTTTCCTTGCTTCACGCTGACTCAGACATTCTACACTTCAGATTATAAAATTCAAGGACTATCAGATTAATGTACTTGACTTTGACAGACTTGTTGGGCTACTTGTAACCAGTAGCATACACTGTTCATAGCCTTTTCAGAGAGAGCAAAGTGCAGGTCTTCAGTCAAACAAGTGGAGATAATCACAGAGAATTGCAAGTCTGCAGCCTAAAACCCCAACCAGGAGGGAGAGAGAAGTGGGTCCCTGCCCAGAAAGTGATTATGGCTATAGGCTTAAGACCCAAGAAGGAATTCCATGAGCAGACTACAGAAGGGGTCAGAAGTGCAGTTACCCTGAAAGCTACTTCATTATCCTTAAAACTCTCCTTTGCCATGATGCCTACACAAAAAAGTTGACAATTGTTAGACTGCTGGTGCTTGGATACCACAGTCTTTCAAGTTGACCAATATTATCCTATTGTTTCCTTGTACTTCTGCATTCATCTAGTGTCTTAAATTTATAAGCTTTTTGGAGTAGTAACTTTTATGTAGTGCTTGAACAGCACATAGCGCTGGGGAGTCTGAGTCCAGGAGCAGGGCCCCTAGGCACGATGTTGTTGCTAGTATGAATGGTTTGTAACAAGTAATTCTGGGGGCAACTAACTAATTTTGGACTTGTCTACACAGGGCTTTAGTCCCCACCAGATGGGTGTAAATTTTAGTCTGCAGTAGCATGTTGCACATTAAGTGATCTGTGTAGATCCTGCTGGCCCACACTAAAAGTTCCCTCGTGCACGTTAATTTAGTACTGTTTGAAATGGGATTACATGAACTGGCCCATGTGTACCCTGCTGGCATGCACCAATAATTCCAATTAATGTGCAACATTCGAGTGCAGACTAAATGTTATACTTAAAGCACCATGTAGACAAGACCTCTGATGGGTTTTTTTTTTTGAAGAGTTAGTATGCACAAAAGCCTTTCACTGTGGCAAGCAGAATAGTAACGCATATAGGTATTTAAAGTGCACATTTATTATCATCCATATACAGAGTACAAATTACAGAATAAAGGACTTTCAAAAAAATTCTGTTTGGAAAATGTGGGAAAACATATTGGGAAAGACTAAGGCAAAGCTGTGCCTGTCCTATTCACCCCATTGTCAAGTTCTGGGGCACAATCCACACCAGTGAGGGTTGTACCACTGTCCTGTAACCCTGAAGACCTCAAAAACGCTCTGTCTGGATGCATCCAGCCAGCATATAAGCACGCACTGAGTTAAGCTGCTCTGATTCCAGCATCCTGCTTGTCACACCATTGTCATACTCTGACCTGCGCCATCTTTGGTTATACTTGGCAAGATGACATACAACCCCTTCCCCTGCCCCCCGATATTCTCCAGTCCTGAATTTTCCCCAAACTAAGTGCTCTGCAATGCCCAGCCCTCCTTTGGGCCAGTCAGAGATATTAAGGTTTGCTTATTCCTTTAAAAATACAATACCCTGCAGCTTGCACATTTACTGGAGTTAACAGTCACTTAAAACAGCACTGTTTAAAAATAAAACAAAAAAAGTTTATCAACAAAACTGCTTTTAATCTAATCTAAAGGAGAAAGGATTTTAAAGGAGTTCAAAGTCCAAACATCAAATGGTTACAAACAAAATTAAAAAATGCTTTTTAGAGGCTATGAACTAACAAAACAATTCCTTTACCAAGCTACCTTCCAGCAAGATAGCGACCACTAGGGTGACCAGACAGGAAATGTGAAAAATCGGGACAGGGAGTGGAGGGGTAAATAGGAGCCTATATAAGAAAAAGTCCCAATTTTTGGTTCTGTGCCTATAAAATCGGGACGTTTGGTCACCCTACAGACAACCCCATGATCAGGATCTCCCAGAAAGTCTGAAGTACGCTGATCATTTGTCTTCTTAGGGGAAAGATTATTTGGGGTTCTTTGCCCCTCTCTTATGGCCTAGTGAATCTTAGAAATGGATTCTTCTGAAGATTACCTCCCAAAGTAAAGTTCATTCAAGCTTGAGAAAAGCAACTGAGAGTCTGTTCACAAAGGAAGTTTAATGCAGGTTTCTTTCTCCACTCCTGTTTTCTAAAGTACAAATTGATCTGTTTCCTGCAATCCCCTCCTCCTGCTGGCTTGATAGTCCTGTTTACCTGCTGTGTAAATTGTATTCCTATTGTCTCTTAATGAACCTTGGAAATAGCTTCCAGGTACCACGCATCCCTTTGTCTACAGCGGGCTAACGGCCTGCACCACAGACACACCGATAGCAATTTCCAATATGTTTGTAATTTTGAATTTGTTCCCTGTTTGTACACCACACAATATTAATGATCTGTATATTAGCTTTTTATTAATCTTTACATGACACCTTTTAGATACAGATTATGACATTAGTGAGTTGGGGTACAGTGAACTGGTCAGGCCAGCTGAAGCTGACTACCAGATACCATCGATCCCTTTGATCTCTTGCTGTCAGGGTCACAGACGTATTGATTTTCCATGAACTCTCACACAAATTTGTTTCCAAAGACAGATCAGACAGCCACAAATGGAGCATTAGTGTTGAGATAAAAGTATTACAGAGAAAAACAGATGCAAACCACTGCGGCTTGTAAATCTAGTAAGTGACCTCTGTCTTAGCCAATAAGTTGAACAAAGCTTTTTGAACCAGTGTGGCCAACATAGCAGGACTCATTTCCTAGATGTATTTCCCCAGAAATAGATCCTAAATTAATTTTCTATGAGACCCTCAGTATCGAGAGCAAATAACCATGTGCTTTATCTTACTGGCATTCCTTTCATCCCAAGGGATACTGCACATAGGCCTTGGCTACACTACAGAGTTGCAGCGCTGGTGAGGGGGTTACAGCGCTGCCACTTAGGATGTGTACACACTTGCACAGCACGGCCAGTGCTGCAACTCCCTGGTTGCAGCGCTGGCTGTACACCCGGTCGAGCCTCGGGTGTAGAGGATCCAGCGCTGGTCAGCAAGTGTAGACACCCACCAGTGTTTTTATTGACCTCCGTGGCATAAGCAGGTATCCCAGCATACCTTAGAAGCCTCTCTGGTAATCATGCAAACTCCACTGCCCTGGGCTCACCTGACCCCTACTTTAAATGCCCCGGGAATTTTAAAAATCCCCTTCCTGTTTGCTCAGCCAGGTGTGGAGTGCAATTAATCAGTCAATCACTCAGCGACCATGCCTCCACGCACCAAACGAGCCCCAGCCTGGACCAATGCAGAGCTGCAGGACCTCATAAGTGTTTGGGGAGAGGAGGCTGTGCAAGCACAGCTGCGCTCCAGAAGGAGAAATTATGATACCTATGGGCAGATATCGCAGTCCTTGATGAGAAGGGGCCATGAACGGGACGCGTTGCAGTGCAGGGTCAAAATAAAAGAGCTGAGGAGTGCTTACTGCAAATCTCGTGAGGGGAATCGCCGCTCAGGAGCTGCCCCCACGACCTGCCGTTGTTACCAGGAGCTGGATGCCATACTTGGGTGTGACCCCACTGCCAATCCTAGGAGCACGATGGAGAGTTCAGAGCAGGGAGAAGTGGGGGAGGTTGTAGAGGACGGCGACAGTGAGGCTACTGGCGTGGAGGGAGACACCCCGGAGTCCCAGTACACATGCAGCCAGGAGCTCTTCTCAAGCCAGGAGGAGGCTAGCCAGTCGCAGCAGCAGGAAGTTGATGGTGAGGAAGAAACTGAGGATCGTGCTCAGGGAAGTAGATTTTTATGTTTTGGGAGAGGAGGGTTTTGGTTATGGCTGCCTTCATGCATGCCTAAACGTGGAATAGCCCATTGATTTGCTCTATCACGTCTCTGTAATCTGCCTCGGTAATCTCTTGAAAAGTTGCAGCAAGAGCGCTTGCAATTTGCTTTCTCAAGTTGATCGGGAGAGCCACCGTGGTCCCTGTCCCGGTCAGGCTAACTCGTCCTATCCACTGTGCAGCGAGGGGTGGGGGGACCATGGCTGCACACAGGCAAGCTGCATAGGGGCCAGGGCGGTATCCACATTGCTGTAGAAGACCCTCCCTCTCTTCCCAGGTAACACGCAGCAGTGATATGTCTGGCAGTAGGAAACCCTGTTGAGAATTTAGGGATACTTGAGTGCAGGGCGCCAGGTTCGTGTTTCCCCAGCCCATGGCACTCTGTTGTTAACCCCCCCCTCCCAGCACGTAGCCAGCCATGCAGTGTGCTCCGGTGTTATGCACCCCCCTCCAAGCAGGCATCCAGCACTGCGGTGCGCTCCGGTGTTCACCACCCCCCCTCCCAGCACGTATCCAGCCACGCGGTGTGCTCCGGTGTTATGCACCCCCCTCCCAGCACGTATCCAGCCACGCGGTGTGCTCCGGTGTTATGCACCCCCTCCCAAGCAGGCATCCAGCACCGCGGTGCGCTCCAGTGTTCCCCAACCCCCCTCCAAGCAGGCATGCAGCACTGCGGTGCTCCCCCCCGCCCACCAGCAGGACGGCGTGAACGCGGACCAAAGCCCAAAGCCCCCCCAAGCAGCTCACCACCTTCCTGTTCACTACTGTCCCCTCTACAGGACACCAGCTACCTCCTGTACCCATTGCAGATAAACCCCAGTGACCCATTGGTCAATTCCCACTCCCAAGGGGAAATCGGGGGAAAACCACTCACCCCATTGCTCGCCATGACTTAGCTTCCCTGCCCTCTCTGTGTTATGTGAGAAGGATGCTACCAAAAGTCTAAAAAGTCCTTCACTGTGTGATAATAAACAGTGTAGCCTCTGTGTATTACATGGTTCTATCTCTCTTTTTTCTAGTGACCTTGACTACTGCAGCCGAATCACCGGCCTCACGTAGGTTGCAGAACTTGAGACGGAATCCCAGAAAATCAAAAGAGGAATTGATCAAATCTGTTATGAGTCACTACAACAGAGAAAGTAGGAAGACACAGGAATGGAGAGAGAAAATGTATGAATGGAGACAGAGTGTACATGAATGGAGGCAAACTGAAAGCAGGAGAAAGGAATTGTCTGCCAAAAAAAACCACAAAGCAGATGATAAGCCTCCTGGCTCGCCAAACTGAGTCTTTTGAGTCTCTCGTAGCCATGCAGACAAATATGTACCGTTGTCACCCACAGCCCTCCCAAAGCCCTCTTCCTTGTTCCCCAGTATTTCCACAAAACAACTTTCTCCAGCAGCCAGTTCCTTATTATCCCCAGCTGCCCCCAACACCTGTACGATCACCTACCACTCCTGATAACTATAATTCTTACCCTGTTCACTCCACCCCCATTATCCTGCAGCATAGTAATCCTGAAGTGCAGCAGACATTGAATAGTGATCAAAATAGGACATATTCAAACCTGTGAATGTACAGTCCACCACCCCAACCCCCTTGCCTTTTATGTACTGTACGTTGAATAAAGGATTTTTTTTTCTTTTTCACTACGTTATATTATTGCTGGAAGTGGTAAATATTGTACACCAAGGTAAACCAAAGCACATCAAATGCATCAAACATTACTGTTGGCTCTCAGCATCAAATTGCTCCCTTAAAGCATCCCTAATCCTTGAAGCCCTTTCCTGGGCCTCCCTGTTAGCCCTGCTCTCTGGCTGAGCAAACTCATCCTCTAGGCGTCAAACCTCGGAGGTCCATTCCTCACTGAATCTTTCACCCTTCCCTTCACAAATATTATGGAGGGTACAGCACGCGGATATAACAGCGGTGATGCTGCTTTCCCCCAAATCTAGCTTCCCATAAAGACAGCACCAGCGGGCTTTCAAACGGCCAAAAGCACACTCCACAGTCATTCTGCACCGGCTCAGCCTGTAGCTGAACCGGTCCTTGCTCCTGTCAAGCTTCCCTGTATACGGCTTCATGAGCCATGGCATTAAGGGGTAAGCGGGGTCTCCAAGGATTACAGTGGGCATTTCGACGTCCCCTGCTGTGATCTTGCGGTCTGGGAAAAAAGTCCCAGCCCTCAGCCTCCTGAACAGGGAACTGTTCTGAAAGATGCGTGCATCGTGCACCTTTCCAGCCATCCTGAGTAAATGTCAGTGAAATGCCCACGGTGATCCACAAGCGCTTGCAGAACCATGGAGAAATACCCCTTGCGATTCAAGTACTCTGATGCCAGGTGGGGTGGTGACAGAATAGGAATATGCGTGCCATCTATTGCCCCTCCACAGTTAGGGAAACCCATTTGTGCAAAGCCATCCACAATGTCCTGCACGTTCCCAAGAGTCACAGTTCTTCTTAGCAGGGTGCGATTAATGGCTGTGCAAACTTGCATCAGCACCATTCCAACGGTGGACTTTCCCACTCCAAACTGGTTCGCCACCGATCTGAAGCAGTCTGGAGTTGCCAGCTTCCAGATTGCAATAGCCACCCGCTTCTCCACTGGCAGGGCAGCTCTCAATCTCGTGTCCCTGCGCCGCAGGGTAGGGGCGAGCTCAGCACACAGTGCCATGAAAGTGGCTTTTCTCATCCGAAAGTTCTGCAGCCACTGCTCGTCATCCCAGGATTGCAGGACGATGTGATCCCACCACTGAGTGCTGGTTTCCCGAGCCCAAACGCGCCGGTCCACGGAGCTGAGCACGTCTGTTACTGCCACCAGCAATTTAGTGTCTTCACCGTGAGGCGATTCAATATCATCATCTGACTCCTCACTGTCACTGTTACTCTCACTTTGCAGCTGAAGGAATAGCTCCACTGCCATGCGTGATGTGCTGGCAACATTAATCAATAAGGTCGTCAGCAGCTCAGGATCCATTTATAACAAAAATCACAGAAAAAGCACTGTAGAATCACAATGCCGCCAAACTGCTCAGAATGTGTAGCAAAGCACCACGGGGCTTTGGAACAGGAAGCGGAAAGACACTCACACTTCCTTCCCCTTCCCACAAGCCACAGCGCCAAAATGGGATGAGGTCCTCTGTGGGATAGCTGCCCACAATGCACCACTCCCAACAGCGCTGCAAGTGCTGTAAATGTGGCCACACTGCAGCGCTGGTTGCTGCAAGTGTGGCCACTCTGCAGCGCTGGCCCTATACAGCTGTACTAACACAGCTGTAACTACCAGCGCTGCAAAACTGTAAGTGTAGACATGGCCATATAAACAAATCAAATATCTGATCTTTTTAACCCTCTGTGTCTCCTGTCCCTGCAAATATCCTGTGTTGGATAACTTGGAACTATTCTATTTTGAGCAGTACATTGACGTCGGACCAGGATGGATAACATGGATGTGGTAGGTCCCACTTCAGGAGATCTGTGCTTTAAATCCATCAACATTCAAGTGATTGAAGTGTGTGTCATAATGCCTGTTTAATCAGAGAGAAAAACTGCACATTCCAGTGCTGTAGGAAGAATATTCCAAGCCACTTACAAGCATTTCACTTGTGAAAATTTGTGTGGTTAAGCTTGCGAAGCTAGTGAAGATTTTAATTATACACTTGCAATAACATTCAAAAGCTTCTTTGCATCTTAAAGCCTAAAATTCTAACTCTAGTCATTTGATTTCTCTAGCTATTTTGTACACTGAAAATGAAAGTAACACCTGGCTGGAATAGTCCTCCATCACCTCTGTGACGGTACCTCCCATAAGGCTTTATGGAAATATGCTTAGAATGTGTTTTAATGCTACATATGCCATGTAACATCTCTCTGTAAAGGTTATGATCTACTGAATCTATTAATCCTATTTGTACGCATGTATCATTTTGATATTCGAAGTTATGAATATGGTCTGTGCACTGGCTTGATTTCTGAATAACCTTAGTAGGGCATTTAGTCAGTTCTTGGAGAAAGGAATGTTGAAATTAAGTACCTAATCAAGAAACACTTAAAGGACAATGGATCTTGGAATGCTCCAATCCACATAAGGAGTCTACTTGAGGATGTTCAAGGTAGCATGTAATCAATGGATGCTAAGTCTGTGAGTCATGTATGGACATGTGACTTGCCCAGGTGACTCCTAAACTCCATCTTGGAGCTGGACTTTGCATAGGAGAGAGGAGGGGGGTCTCCACCCACAAGAGAAAGTCTATTTAAACCCCTGTGAGACCCCTCCATTTGGTCTTCAGCTGGCTAAAGAGGGAGCCTCTCCACCCCCCAGAATACTTGAAAGAAACTGGAACAAAGGACAGTAACTACAGGGGGTGTGAGTGACTGCTGGACCCAGGCTAAAAGGAGATTAGTCTGTAAAAGGGAGCATTCTGGAACTGGTGAGGATCTTATCTGTATTCAGTTTGACATAGATTTGCACATTTTATTTTTGCTTGGTGACTTACTTTGTTCTGTCTGTTACTGCTTGGAACCACTTAAATCCTACTTTCTGTATTTAATAAAATCACTTTTTACTTATTAACTCAGAGTATGTATTAATACCGGGGGAGGGGGGAAAACAGCTGTGCATCTCTCTCTATCAGTGTTATAGAGGGCAGATAATTTATGAGTTTACCCTGTACATGCTTTATACGTGGTAAAACAGATTTATTTGGGTTTAGATCCCATTGGGAGTTGGGCATCTGAGTGTTAAAGACAGGAACACTTCTATTAGCTGCTTTCAGGTAAACCTGCAGCTTTGGCGCAAGCGATTCAGACCCTGGGTCTATGTTGGAGCAGATGCGAGTGTCTGGCTAAGCAAGACAGGGTGCTGGAGTCCTGAGCTGGCAGGGAAAGCAGGGGTAGAAGTAGTCTGGGCACATCAGGTGGCAGATCCCAGGGGGTTTCTGTGATCCAACCCGTCACAACCTCCATTTAAAAATGAAATAATTCCTGGACAATTCTTAACTTGAAAAAAAAAAATCTCAAGTCCCAAGCAGCATGGCCTTTTGAAAATGCCATTCTGTGCCCAAATGAAAGCAAAGGAGAAGAGTCCACACAAAAGAACACTGACAGTATTTGCCTTTCTTGAAGTGTTGGAATTGTTAAAATTACAGCAAAACACTTTAGTCACATCAGCCAAACTGAAAGTTGAGAATCACAGAAGGGAGCAGGAAGCTGAAGGTCAAAGTTCAAATTTGGCTTGCTGAGTCATGTGGTCACACTCAATAAAATACCTGGGCTCTTTTTATTATGAGCCACCCCCAAAGTGCTTTACTACTTATATCTAAAACTTAATTTCCCCATTGCTAAAAAGCAACCATCTCTAGGATGGAATAGTAGATGTTTAACAGCATATACAAAACACGTCACATCTTGCCCAAAATTATGAATATCATATGCAGCTGAACCCACAGGGGGATTTTAGTAGAAAGGATGTAGCTGGCCAAATTAGAATCTGGGCAAGACACGTGGGCTAATTTAATGCCTTCTCTCTCGAAGAAAACACCATGACACTTTAAATGAGAGGAATTGGTAGGCCTTCGCTGGCATCTTACAGATGAAACTGAGATACAGTCCTCACTAACAATGCTGAGACGTGGGTTCACCAATGATTCAGAGAGAACACCACCACCTTCTGAAATCACCAATACCTGTGTTTCCCTTAGCAGCATGTCCTGAGCTGGAGGAAGGGGCGCCTAAAGAAAGCCTGGTGGTGGCAACAATATTTTATTAAGAGTAAGGTGCAGTTCAACTGAGTTCAACTAAGTAGGCACATACAAGCTGGAGAGGAACAATTCCAGTTCTGCCTGGTTCCATGGAAACTCTGGCTCCAAAGATGTGAAACAGGATATTGTGCTACAAACATGATGCATCATCAGGTTGATCATACCTTGAGAGTATGACAGGTAAGCTTACAGGGTTGCAAGCTGTTAGTGGATGGAGTAGCCTTATGCATGACCCTATTCTCCAGTGCCTCGCACCTTGTGTAGTTATTTTCACCAGTGCAAAGGGAGCATATTATGCTAATAAAATCAGAATCATAGTCTTTTACACAATCCCTCAGCCAGCTTCGCTTCCCATGCCCCCATTGGCCTGAAGCAGCGAACTGCGGCCAGCGGGAGCTGCAATCGGCCAAACCCACAGATGCGGCAGGTAAACAAACCGGCCCAGCCCACCAGGGGCTTTCCCTGAACAAGCGGTGGACCGGCTTTGAAAACCACTGGTGTAGAGGACTACACAAAATGTAAAGTAGTAGAAAATTAGGGTCATAAGTATATAGTCACAAGAATCACATACATCAGCCTCCCACCAAAATACTGACCTTCCACAAACCAGCTTACCATGTGGGATCAGAGGAGATCACAACATCAAAAGCAGGAGGGCTCCATGGCCAATAACTACCTCCACCAAAACAGTGGTGAAGTTACTGATAGAGAAAGGGACATAAATATCATAGTATTTATATTCCACATGCAGAACTAGCACAGCTTTTCTACTTTTAATCACTTCTGCTATGTTTTAAAATTCAATATTTCAAGGGCAATACAAAGTGCCAGTCCAAATTTCAAATGCTGCAGTTTTGGAATGTGAAACAGGATGGTCCACTCACCGCTAAGATGGTGCCTTCTCCTGATCACTCTAGGGCAGGAGTAGGCAACCTATGCCATGTGTGCCAAAGGCAGCACATGAGCTGATTTTCAGTTGCACTCACACTGCCCAGGTCCTGGCCACCGGTCCGGGGGAGCTCTGCATTTTAATTTAATTTTAAATGAAGCTTCTTAAATATTTTTAAAACCTTATTTACTTTACGTACAACAATAGTTTAGTTATATATTATAGACTTCTAGAAAGAGACTTCTAAAAATGTTAAAATGTATTACTGGCACACAAACCCTTAAAATTAGAGTGAATAAATGAAGACTTGGTGCATCACTTCTGAAAGGTTACTGACCCCTGCTCTAGGTAATAGCTCACAAGGGCAACATCCCTTCCTGTGGTTGCATGCCAGCCTCCACCTTTCTCTCTGGGCCTGCAGCTCCCCTCTCCCCCCCGCAGCTGCTGCTGCTGCCTTTTCATGACTTGGCCCTCCAGACAGGTCACCACATAGTTCCCCTTTCTAGGGTTGGACAGTGTCCTCCCCACAAACAGGCTCAGCACCACTTCTCCAGTAGCTGGTTGGGGAATCCACTCCAAGTTCCAGCAGTCAAGGTCTGTTCAACCCCATAGCTTTCTGCCTTTCCCTGAGCCCTTTCCTACCCTGGCTCTCCCTTCATTCTCTAGGTCTGCCAGCCTCACTACTCCCTCCTCCCAGGGAGCAAGTGCAAGCTACATGTCTCTGCAGCCTCCAAGCACTCATTCTAGGAAGTAACTGCAGTCTTTCCCAGCAGCTCCACTTTCAGCTGCCCATTTTCTGTCTGTATAAGCCCAACCCAGCTCATTCCTCCCCAGCTGGGCTCCCTCATTCAGTCTGGGGATTACTTAGCCACCTAATTCCTCTCAGCTGTATCCTGTTGGGTTAATTAACCCCCTTGGTCTTCATTAGCCCTTTCAGGGCAAGTGTGGGGTGATCACCCCATCACAGGGTATACAGAATCAGTTCAGCCTTGCCTCCAAACAAGTTTACCTTTTAGAATTTACTAGGAACATACAGTCAGGTTTTCAAGAGTTCAGGCTCCCATCCTGACACTTTTGGCCAGATTTTCAAAAATGCCCAGCCGACAACATGCTGCACTCTTAAAAAATCTGGCCACTTATCTTGATGTCTCAAGGGGAACTAAATTTATGAAAATATGGGCTGATTGTGGTGTTGAGCCCTTTAGAAAATTCTGCCCACATTGCCTTATCTTCCAAATAAAAAGGAAGTTTAAAACCTTGCTTGCACAGATGAACGCTGAAACAATTTAAGAGAAGGGCTATGCACTGTCCTGGACATTCTTTTACTAATTTTGCTTTGCACTTGGCTCAACTCGGGGATGTGGTTTAATCTGTTTCATAGGACCAAACATCAAAACGTGGCTCTACAGGTAAATATGAATAAAGTCTGAGGAAAGAGGCTTGAGGTTTTTGGGTTGTTTGTGTTTTGCCGCTTCCTTGTCTCAACTATATACAGTATGTCCTCCTTAAATTTAAACAAAAAAGAATTAAGTTTTACAGCAAAAGCAGGAGAAAGGAAGAGGAGGGAAACAATACACTTAAACATCTGAAATCTTCGCTTCCTGTGCTAAAGGGAAGAGTGGCCCCAGAAGTAGAGAGTTTCTCCTTCACAAACATTTTGCAGTAGTGACAAAGAGCAGCAAGCATATTTCCTCCACAACCTCTTGAGATCTCAAACCTCACTTCTTAATTACCAACCAATTAGTGAAAATAGAGATGAGTGAGAGACAGGAATTAGACATTCTCCCCCCACCCCCCGATATAGATTTAAGAGCAACCTACCTAAATAAATGTTACTTCACTTGGAAAACAATTATATAGTCCTGCCAGTCACTCTGGTCTATTCCCACTGCAAGGACTATTTCCAGCAACAATTGTTTTAAAACTTTACAGCAGGTAAAGACCTCTCAAATTCCCCCATACAAGGGATTTACTTCCTCCTGCCCAGCACTGTATTCCCAAACCTCCTTGAATAGTCTCCTCAAGCTGACACTCCTGTCCCCACTTACACTAAAATATATAGAGCTCGAGGGGAGGGAGGCAGGGGGTAGTTGGGATTTGACCACTGCCAAGAACAGAATGCATGAGCCACCCCACAAATCCTAGGTAATCAGCAGGAAGCCATCTGAAAATGGCTGGCACACCATAGCATTCCAGAGACCTGATGGGAGGGGAATAAACACTACTGGTGTGATGGTGGCATCCTGTTTTCCCAGTGGAGTGGAGAAGATCACAACTGGCAATGTTTTCTGGCAGAAGAAGTAGGCGGGCAAGAACACTAGAAAGTTGGTAGAAGTTTAGTTGATGAAGTTTTCCTCCTGCAGAACCCTAAGTTTCCAATAGTAATTCCTAACTTGAAAGGTCAGTACTGTGTCAGTACAGGTTCCCTATGGCTCATCTTTTGCAAGATAGCTTACTCAATACCAAGATCCTTTGCCATGTGAGTAGTTCAGCCTTTCCTCTCGGTTCATAATCTCAACTCTGTAATGAGAGGGTATCCAATGGATTGTTCAGTTTTTAGGCTACCAGATATGCCATTTCATTCATTTGGTACCATTTTGCCCATTCGGTTCCAAACTAAAGCCACATCTGCTGTTGTCCAAAGGTCAAATCCACCCATCAAGTATGCCTTTTAAAAGGCATTAAGTAGTAATGAATGCTAATAGGAAGAGCATTACTCTAAACATGAAAAAAACAGTCCATTTACTTTGTTTCATCATAAATTAAGTAATTAAAATTAATGCTCTCCTGGAGCATTTCCCTGAGGATGCTATCAAGTTCCTCTTCCAGTGTAATTTTATAGAATGCGCAAAGTTCTTAGATAACCACCAATTCAGGGTTTGCACCTTGAAGAACACAACTAGGCAGGATCCCCATAAAAAATGCTGCCAGAAAGTACAAGCACTCATCAAAACTGTTTGATCTTGAATGGGAACTGCCACAACACCTCAAGAAAAGTGATTTAGTGATCTTCAGACATGGAATGTGCAAGTCCTTACATGTTCCAGTCTCAGAAACCCACAGATGCTATCTGCAAGAGCATAAATATCATATATAATAATTTTCTAAAAGGTCACAAAATAGGGCCCTGACAAACTGTGATAGAAGTAATGGTCTTCAGTCATCTCAGTCTATAGAGAATCTCCCTCACTATTTTCAAGGTCTTCTTTGCTCCAAAATACCCAACTTTAGTCAATTACAGTCCCCAATACAAATATCTTGGGCCTGATTTCCAGAGCACCCACATCTCCCATTGACGTGCCTCTGAAAAAACAGGATTTAGCAGCTCTCTCGTTATCGGTAATAGGTATTTCAATTCAGGTAGAACGTCCTCATCTCTCATAGTTCAACTGTACTTCACAGTATGGTCACTTGCTTTCAGATATCTTCCCTCTTAGCCAAAATCTGCTCCCTTTGGCCAGTCATATCTTTCTCCCTAGCTAGAATCCTCATGTTAAACCACTCTCTCATCTCAGATCCATGATATTTCTCAAACAGCCTAGATAAGGCTTCAGCACTTTAATCTAGAATATTTAGATTGTGGGGAAGGATGCAAACCTATTTTTTAAACAATATACTGCCAGTAGTACATCAGTATTTCCATTTCAACCCCCTGCAGAAAGCTGATCAAATACAAAAAGCAATTAGCGAATATTTTCAGAAATAAATGAGGTGAGAGTTGGGTTGGCTGCTATTTGTTGCTCATTATTTGGCTGGCTGCTAGATATGCATGAAAATGCTTGCAGACCTTAACAGTTTTATAAATTTCAGCATTTCACAAAATTCAACATTTATCTGACATTTGCATCAGAAATGCTTAGTTTACCACTTCTTTGATTAGCAGCTTAGAATTTGCTATTTTCCTGTTTTAAAAGGGTTCAGGCACCCATTCACAGAAAAGAGCCTATGTCCTGCAGTGCTGAGCCTCAGTTCACAAGACCTAACTGATGTAGGTGGCCTAGGTCTCTAATCAAAATGGATTTAGGCACTTAAGTGCTTATGTTCTTTCTGAAAGTGAGACTTAGGCATCGCAATGCCGATTGCTACAAGGCTTAAATATTTTTAAAAATCTGGGCCTAAATGATTAGCCATACACTGCAAACGATGAATGGTTGAAATGAACAGTTCACAAAAAACACACCTTGATAAAAATCTGGATATAATGCATTTCCAGGAACTATTCATGAAATATCAAATATATTAGCAGAATTCAGTATCTGTTTGCAAACAGAAGATGCAGTGAACAATTCGCCCTGCTCTAGCCTTGGGCATTGTATCATTTTTGATTGGAAGCTGACCAAAGTGTGATCCAAGTCTCCTTGAATCCAAGTGCACCAGTGCATCGCCTCTAATAAAACAGCATCCCAACAGTCACAACTTCTCAGTCATGGCCCGCTTCAAAGCCAAGAGTTTTTATTTAAAAAGCACTATAATTGGCACAATATTTCCCTGCTGGGCATAAATTTTAACAGCAAAAGCTCAAATACCCTTTTAGCCTGCATATACGCAAGGCCAATGCTGCTCCCAATTAGGCCAGGACAGTAGCTTGTAATAACTCTCTTTAACTGGATTTAGGCTATTTCCTGCAACTCTATCCAAGTGCAAGGCAGGCAGGCCAGTGTTTGAATGTAATAGCGCAGTCACCTTGGCAAATCCGCTATTGAATCAGCAGGGGAAGCCCATCATCCCAAGTAAATCTCTGAACTGTTCAACATTGATTAATGCCCCCCTCTCTTTCGCATATCCACAGGCCCAATTTTTCCAAGATATGGTCCAATATCTCTTTCCAAGATCACTTGAGTTTTCCTAGGTGACCACATTTCTTTCCAAAATAAGACATTGAGCTTCAAGCCATGCCTCTCTGATTGGCTGAAAGCAGTCAAGATGTTGATTGTGGACATAAAAATCAGGAGGTAAAAATATTACTCATCATCTCCAAAGCAGAACAGCAATAGCTCAATTGCAACTCCCAGATGTTGTCAAAGAGGGACTGAAAAGAGCGGAGGCATTAGACAGTTCAAAGGGTGTCTGGTTAACTCCTATAGCCTAGCTGAGCACATTATATTTTGCCACTGTGCCCAGTTAATCAGACAAAAATAAAAAATATTTAACACTTTATTTTCACCATAGGCTTTCCCCCATAAATATATTAATCAGTATCAGAGAAAAAAAAGTGATTCTCTTTTCCTGTCAGCACCAAAACTACAAACCTTACTCTCTTTAAGACAGTCTAACATATTAACACAGTAGGGAACAGTGGAGGGAGGACTGGCAAGACAGAAGACTTGCACTGCAGGCAAAAATCAGTGAACAGCAGCACACTTGCCAGCTTTGCAATGAAAGTTACACCTCGAATTCACCACATTTCCATAACACCATCCATTTTGACAGAAAAATGTTGCCCATTTTGATATGAAAATGGTGAATTTGCACTTTGGAGCAAAACATGTAACAGTCATAATTTATTCAAGAGTAGCATATTTTGCCTTTTTTCAATATACAGTCCAATTGCTGCTGGCGAAATTTCATCCATGACCAAAGTAGGAAATTTGTTAGGTGACAAACGAATAGATTTGCACATCTCTTATTACAGACAACTGGACACCCACCTTTTAAACAAGAGTTCTTGAATCTTCCCACCTCTATTCCAAGGACATTTTACCCTTCACAGAATTATTTTCATAGCAGCATCAAGAGGCACATAACAGCTTTGAGCACTCAGTCTCTCAGATCCCAAGTGTAACTTTACAATTTAAACCAAATTGGTACAAACAGGGAAGCAAATAGAATTCTTGTTCAGAACTTAAATCTGTGCTGCTTGACTTCAAACAGTAAATATAATAGTGTCGCTACTTGTTCCAGTCTGTTCCTGTACCAGATGATGATGTTTAATAACCATCACCCTTCTGCTCCTACTTAGCACCCTTTGCTGAAGATCTCCATGTTGTTTGAAAACTATTTAAAAAGCCACACAGCCCCCTGGGGATATATGTAAATTGTAATTTACCTTCTGTGTAAAGTAGAGGTAAGTCAGAAATAAATCAAGTCAAAACTCATTTCTGTGCAGAGGACCAGCACAAGTGGCTCAGTGGAATTTAAATGGGGCATAGGCCTGGAGCCGACCTTTTTCACAGAGTAGAAATGCACATAGGTCGTACATCTAAGTGTGCTTTAACACAGGTATTGAAGTACCATCTGCATGCTTAATACTATTACGGAAAAAGTATACATTACACAGGTACAGAAGTATTGGCAGCTTTTATTACATGCAACAAAATCTGTTGTACAAATATAAAAAGAAAAATCTGGAAATATAATTTTATATTGATGTAGCAAATTTCACCCCAAACCACTTCACAAACTATAGGTTCCATCCTGTGATATACTGAACCCCTTCCATCCTCCATTGAGGCCACAAAAGGAGTTTGGCTGGGGGCGGGGGAGGAGAAGGAAAGAAGGGGAACCTCTCAGGACTGGCTTTAGCCACACACACAGAAGGCACTGAAATGTAGCCACCTCTGGGGTGCAGCGCAGAAGTAAGATGTATACAAAATTACGTACTAGGAAGGAATATAACTAGTAAAGCTAAATGAAACGTCTCATTTGAAACCTTTATTCACTGAAGATACAGATGCAAAACAATTTATGAACTTGGGCAATTCTGGCAAATTGTTGTGGTGGGGGTGGACAAATTGGAAATGTCAAAACTGTTTGGCTTTTCCAAAATGAAAGGTGGCACCACAGAATTTTGGAAAGGCTGGTCTTTGTGGAATTTCCTTCGGTTTTACTGTAAAATCCCAAGTTTTTAAAACCTCCAAACTGAAATCAAATATTTTGTTTCAAGTCAAATGAAATGTTTTGGTCAAGACAAGACAAAAACTTTGGCTATTTTCTTTCACCAAAAAAAATCAGAAACATTTTCATTTCTAATCAAACTGAAAGTATTTCCCCTCCAGTTCAAACACTGAACAAAAAAAACAAACAAAAAAGGTTAATCACACAACTTTAGTAACTATCGCAGATTGCATTGCATAACAGTGGGAGGCAAGTAGTACATTTGGTTAAAGATCCTTACAAAAGATCACTCGATGATACTTTTAAGTCCACAGAGAACAGAAAGGAGTCCTCATTATTCACTCTGCCAAGCCAGTGTTATGCTGGTGTAACTTCACACAACTTCAATCAGTGAGAAGAAATGTTCTTTGTTTTCAGAGAGCTTATATTTTACCAGACACCAAGGCCTGGTTAAACTTAAAAACAACTCAAATGCAACTGACAGCCCAGTTGGTGGAACAGAGTACTCTATCATACTTGATATAATTTCAAAGCAAGTGCTTCATGAAAATAGCAACAAAAACCAAAAATATTGAAAAGCATAAAAATGCTTTGAAAGAAATGAATGCATCCTAAATCTTCAGTAAAAGTGTCTTAGATTAAAGGCCAAAACAAACATTTAAAAAGATTGAATTTTGCTACAGCCCTCAGCCAAATAGAAGATTTACACTCAAGTCAGTTGCAGAATTATGATTATTAAGCAGGAAAAGACAGATTTGTCTCATTTGCTAAGTACCCAAAATCTTGATAGAAAGGTGGAAAACTCAGCTTGGGTAAAACATTAGATCATGTATTCAGAATGCAGATCATCTGCTTAGGACATGGAATTTAGATCCACAGAAACCACATTGTACTATCTGCCAAAGCTAAATTGAAGATCAAGTTTCAGAAGGAAAATGCACAGTAGAGAACACGTTTATTTAAATTGGAAAAATATTTTAAATCTTAGAAATTGAATTGTATGTGATGTGAGAACACAGGTCTTCATGAACAGCCTAAAAGTAAATTAAAAAAAAAAAATCAACTGACTGTAGATGGTTGATGAAGTGTGGCGTAGACCATTTGTGAAACTCAAGTCATGTCATCTTGATACTTCATATATTTGATAGGATATCAAGTTAGTACACTCTGCCACCTTCATGTGAATAACCTACTACTGTAATTTGTCCCCATTAGATCAACAGGCAACTTGATGTCTTACAGCTATACAAAGGAAAGCAGAGCATAAGAAATGGTAGTCTAACAATATGAAAGGGAGATAAATATTTATTATTTGTACTACCATAGCATCTAGAAACCTTAGTCATGGTCCAGGACCTCATTGCACTGGGTGGAAATATAACCAACATTTATGTACTAGAAATGTTATTCCTTGAACAAAAGAAAGTGCATGCTGTCATGTAATTGCAGCACTAAAGCAGTAGTATTTTAGACAGTGAAAAATGTGCAAGTTTTTTATGCTTCTTTTATTATTAAAAGAAGCACTGTTACCTTGGCAACAGCTGTATCACATGAGATTTGTTATAGAAACCCAAATGTTACTTAGACTTGCACATTTGTAATCAAACTCAGAGAAACCCATTGTGTGTTTTTAAAAATCAGATTTTCCCCCCTATGACTGTAAGCCTACAACTTGCAATGTATTGTATTTTTAAATGCAGGTGGCACCTGACTTTTGCCCATGAAATCTGCACATTCAGCCACTTTGCACCCAGATCTGGTGTTTAAATGAATGATTTAGACAGCTACCTTTGAAAACTTTGGCATCACTCTTCTTTTATCCTCTTTTAAAAGGAAAGTGTTAATCTTGTTTTAAGGGAAAGAATTGGATGCGGAAGGATAAGGAAGAGCCAGCAGATGAGCCAATGGGAAGAAGATTGTGTGGTATGTTTGTTTTCTTTCTATTTTTCAAGCAACACTTTACCTCTGCTCATGGAGTGATGCTGGCAGCACCAACGAACCAAAGTACCTGACAAATCTCAGCACTTGTGTTGTGGAATCCCGGTGAAATTCAATTAGGCATTATGAAAAAAAGAGGGGTCAATGTATTCAATTTTTAAAGTTCAGAAGTGGCCCATGCAGGGGATGTTCTGTGTATAAGACTGGGGTCTGGATTGTGTCTGGGCTGAGGAACACAAAACAAAGCATGGAAAAACAGCTCAACATTTCAAAAAGGGAGTATTTTAAAAATGGTTTCCCAGAGCAAAAAGAGAAGTTAAATATTTTTCTAAAGAAAAACTTATTTTTCCTCCAAGGGGTATAGTGTGCTACATTTGGAGACTCGGTCCAATAATTTAAATGTGAAACAGAAGGATTTTAGTCCTGCTTTAAGTGCCAGTCCCAACAAAACCCTAACTATGGAGTTACCACTGATGCTGCCATCATGAAAGAGGAGTTGAGACGCATATGGCAGAAAGGAAGCTTGCCATTTGGGGGAGTCTATGCTAAAGAGAGAGTTTTATTTTTATTTAAATACAGGAAATAAAACACTTTAAACATTAATTTGAACTAGTTGAAAAATCCTTATGATAGCTGTTTAACAAATTTTTTTAGTGTAAGGATAAGCAAAATTTAACTATATAATTGAGGGCTGTACGCATTTCCATCCTAGGATCCTATTATTAGAGTTTAGCTAAACTCATGGCCTAATATTTATTTCCAGGAATGCTGGCAATTTACTAGAGTGGACAGATAAATAGCTAGATTGGACAAGGCCTGGACTCTGCCTATTAAAATATTTCATCCTCATTTCATTAGGTATGTTCATGAAGGATAGGTCCATTAATGGCTCTTAGCCAAGATATTCAGGGATGCAACCCCGTGCCCTCGGACTCCCTAAACCGCCAACTGCCAGAAGCTGGGATTGGACAGCAGGGGATGCACCCAGGGGCGGCTCTAGACATTTTGTCGCCCCAAGCACGGCGGCATGCCACGGAGGGCACTCTGCCGGTCGCCGGTCCTGTGGCTCCAGTGGACGTCCCGCAGGCGTGCCTGCAGAGGGTCCACTGGTCCTGCAGCTCCTCCAAAGCTGTGGGACCAGCAGATCCTCCGCAGATAAACCTGTGGGAGGTCCACCAGAGCCGCGGGACCAGCAGACCCTCTGCAGGCAAGCCACCGAAGGCTGCCTGCCTGCCGCCCTCCCGGTGACCGGCAGAGTGCCCCCCGCGGCATGCCACCCCAAGCACGCACTTGGTGTGCTGGCGCCTGGAGCTGCCCTTGGATGTGCCACTCAAAATTGCCCTGTTCTGTTCATTCCCTCTGAAGTATCTGGCACTTGTCACTGCTGGAAGACAGAATACTGGGCTAGATAGACCCTTGGTCTGACCCAGTAGGAATGTTCTTATCCTTAACTCGTTACTGCCTATTTATTCGTTTACAAATGCACAGGTGAAGGACTATGTGTCAGCTGAAACTTGCATCCTTAACTCAGAATCTCTTTCATTTTATATTTGTAGTTCAAGCCCTCTAATGATGCTGTAAAACAGATGTTTTTGTGCAGTATTTTACACATTGCATTCGATTTTAATCATAGCAACTGAAGGCCTTTTCCCTGTATTTGTTTCTTTAGGGCTGTTTGTGGTCCTACAAGTTTCTAGGTTGCATGTTGTAACAACCAAAAGAAACTCCAGGGCAGAATTGATCTCCTAGATCAGAAACATCCAGGCATCCCTACCTGAATCTATTTAAGTTCTTTGTAAACTGATCATATTAACAAGAAATGGCATAGAGCAAACTAATTTGATCAATATGCTCACATTTCTAATATGTCAAAAATGTCTCTCTCTATATGTAAACTCATCTCAGGGTGCTATGCAGGGGTCAGCACATTCACACCATTACATCTGTATAATACCTAGCCCAACAGGATCCTCATCTGGGTGGAGCCTCTGGATGCTACCTGATCATCAGTAGATAATATTAATAGTGAAGAAGGTTTTCAAATTGATTTTCTGATCTGAATTACAGAGCACGGAAGAGTGGCAGGTACATGGCAAACCACAGCAGTGTGAGGAAGAGCCTTTTTAAAAAAGAAAAATTTCCTGTCAGAGAGAAAGAGAGACCGACAAGGTAAAGGAGAAGAGGACATGGAGACAACTGCACTACAGTTTACATGGGAGTAGAGAATGAGAAGACACACAGCAGCCAAGCCCTCACAAATTAAAATTGATCTTCAAGGCCTGCTCAAACCAAAAAGTTGGAAGGAACAGCCCAAGACAAACAGTAACATCCACAAGACAACAGGAAGAAAGGACAGCAAGTGCTGCTCTTATCGCTATGATTTTCAGAGCGTTTGCGCTAGTAACAGCCCTCTTAAACCCTTGCCCTTGTCCACCTAAGAATCCCAGACTGGTTCTCTCCAGACAGGCCTCTGTGATAAGAAAGAGAGGGGAGGCTTGAAACAGATTTTGTAAGTCTAAAGCATGTCATTGCCTCAGCTCTGTCTATTCGGAGGCTTAGGATATACAATAAGAATAACTTGTCACTGAAAGAATCATGCTTATTAAAATTCTCTCCTGGAAGAAATCATATTCCAGCTACAGCATCAGAGTAACTCCAATTATGCAGATGTTTTGCAGTCTAGACGGTGTGGCTGAGATGGTCATTTTACCTTTATAATACACTGTACAGTGAATGACAGTGTAGATTACAAAGACAAAAATGACCATCTACACCATCCAAGAGGCCACCTGTTACAAAACAGTGGTAAATGTAAAGAGGTGGAGGAGGTTGAGAGAAAGACTGAGCCTATGTATTAGAAATCTGCCATGGCTTTTTTTTTTTTGCTTATGTATTAATTTTTCATGTAAACCTCAAATTCTATTAAGCTAGTTATGCTTACACTCGTTTCACATGGTACCAAAAATAACCCAAGGCAATTACCTTTGTTGACAAAAGCTAATGAAAAAATAGTTTTCAATGTCCATTTTGCCTGGCCTCAAAGCTTCTTTGCACTTGAACACGACCTCCAGCAAGTGCCAAGCTGTGCTTTTTAGTTTGATTGACATTACATGGGGAAGAATCTATTGTCTCCATCATATGGGATAAAAAGAGTTTAATCTTTACCCAGCAGAAAAGAGGAGCATTTTATTCTTAGTCTATCGATGTTGACTCTCAAAAAAAAAAAAAAGTGTAGATAAAGAGAAGGGCCCAGCATGAACTGAGAGCCACTAGTGGTCTATGACCTCACAAAGCTACTGTGCAACATATAATGTACTGGATTTCCACTTGTAAAATTGTTACTATAGCTCCATCACTTTTCTGTGCAATATTACCAAGGGGCTATGGAGTAGCATCTCAGTTTCTTTCTTCAGATGCTACAGCTCTCCCTGGTTTTTTTGAGTTTGTGATTTAGAAGACACTACTATATTCTGTCTTATTTCCCTTTCATTATGAGCACCCCGTAGAAAAGCTTGTCATCCACCAGTCTCAGACAGATATCCCAAGTAACAAAATCCATTTAAACACACCACTGTTGTACATTTACTGAAGAATTTCTATTAGTATTGATACAGTCATTTGTAAACCAAATCACAAGCTGAAAGCAGAATTTGTCTGGCGGAACAGAAGCTTCATCAGGAAGCAGAACAAAATTTCACCCTGTGCTTTAAACACACACAAAGTCTGTAAAATGTTCTACATATCTTTGCTGTTTTACAATACTGAGCTGAGGTTGTCTTTTGCCTAACTGTCTCTCTAGCTCTATTTCAGATGAAACCAGAAGAGTGCTAGAACAACATTACCAACTAGGAACAAAAAGAAAAACATTCAGAGAACATTTTAGAGATTTTTTAAAATTGTTTCTGCAGCCAATAAAAACAGACCAATTTTTGAATAGTTTTGCTAAGCTTTGGACATCATGAGAGGAATGATTCATCATAGCAAAAGTCCTTTCATCTCTCTTTTGCAGAGAAGATCTACCAGTAAATATGAACAGATCTTCTGGGATTAGTTGAGAATAGAGTGTCAGCAGTTCACCCTTCCCCTCCATGTACCATACTGAGTCTCTTCTGAACTGTGACTTTTTCCATCCTTCATAAAAAAGAGCCAGTAGTTATTTGGCAGCATCTTCATTTAGAAGAGGAGAATTTTAAGCACAGTCACTGTCTAAACAGCTCAAAGAGAGGCAGATCACAGGAACTGAATGGCTCAAGAGACTGTCATTCATATATGGACATTTTCAGTTTTAGATAACCTGTATGAAACTTGCCTCTATTAGAAGTGACCAAAAGCTGATGGATATTCAGTAACTTACATGAAATGCTTTGGTATTCTTAGTTCAGTTTCACAGGCATCCATATCGCCAACATGCTAATCTCAGTTGGCATCCTTGTTGGCCATCTCAGCAGCAAAGTCAAGGCCAGAATGGATATGGAGACTAAACTAACTTCCCAGACATAGAACTGACTTCTCCCAAATCAAGGCTGAGATGCAGCATGGAGCAATTTTCCACTTGCACTATCACACCTCTTTTGTGGCTAGATCAACCTCCAGGGCTGTCAGTCTTTCACTTTTCAGGAGCACTGAAATATACTTTAAAGGAAAAAGAGAGAGGACAGGAAAGAGGCAGGTCCTTCTGCTCCCAGGTATAGAATCTTAATAGCAAGTCTTCCCTCCGTGTATTGAAAATCACCTTATTCTTGCACTTACTTTGAATGCTACTAAGTAAAGATATGCATCACAGATACAGTTACTGTTTTAATCCTCTTTTTGAAAATTGGCGAGACATATAGCCTGTTCCTTTCAGCATCTGCAGTCATTTGGTTACTAATTGCTGCTTGGAGTCTAGGAATATGCAGAGAGGTCACCTGGTGACGTGGTGTGATTGTTTAGAGCCAGTTGTCTGGTTCTTTGAAAATGCACTCAGCCAAACAGAGTTGAGAGCTTCAGAGACTGGAACTGTAGAGGAATTAAAATGGCAAGAGATGATGCTTATTCTCAATGTTCAGAAAGATGGAGCATTTATATCATTTTACAATCTGAATTTAAATATTGAGAATGAGCTTTGCCTCTTTCTGTGTTCAAGAATGTATTAAACATGCTGTAGGATCACAATGCTTTACAGCTATCTCAGCACTCTGGTTTTCTTAAAAGATTTAATACCTTTGGATTCAGTCACATTTAACAGAGGGTGTTTAAGGGTCAAGCTGATTCACACCAGTCTAGATTGGGAATAGGGAGATAAGCACTCTGTTTAAGATGCACCAGAGAAACACTAAAATCTGAGGATATTCTAGTTTTCTAAATGAAGAACTTGATCTGTCTGATTTTCCCAGAAGCCTAGGCTAGCCAATCAACACTACAGACCTACAGTAGGATTTGTAATAATCCCACCAAGCAACAGGTTATATGAACCACCTTCTTCCTTAACCATACCCAACTTTTAAACCAGTGGTTCTCTGTGGTTTTGTTTTGAAGAATCCTTTTTAAGAGAAATACAATCTTGAATTCCCTCCCATTTGCCTGCTTTCCTAGGTCTCGGAGACCAATAAAAGGTATAGAAAGTCAATCTAAACAATGGTCATAAAGTTAAAGGTTTAGGTTATAATGGTAATATAATACCAGCAGTTTAGTCTGCAGCCATATCAAAATATATGGTCTGTGGTGTGCTAAGGAAAGCAATCAGGAAAGGAGAAACCAGATTTTTAAACCTTTCTGATCAATCATTACCTTGTGTCATGTGGTGCTTAAATGATGCATCAGATTTTTTTAATCTCATAACATTTTCTAATCCACCACCAGGGATGGTCATTTTTCATTATAAAGCTGTACACATTCCAGTTTTGCCATCAGGAAGACCCTCATTTCTTTAGGTTAGGATGGATATTCAGGTTTTTTTTTTTTTTTTTTTTTTTTTTAACTACTCCTTGATGCACAGGGGTACACTGCTTCCATGTAGCACAACAGATTCTCTCTCTCTCTAAGTCTCTGCCGTTGTCAGTTCCTCTCTGACATGTGGTATGCTGTTTTTAACTTGATTGGTCCACCATTTTTACCTGTCCATAGACTCTCAGAAGCATTGGACTAGAAGAGACCTTGAGAGGTCTTCTAGTCTAGGCCCCTGCACTCAAGGCAGGACTAAGTATTATCCAGTCTAGGAGTAGCTATTTCGCACCATAAAGTATTGAGGCGCAGTGAATCCACCTCTGCCCTTGCTCAATGACCCAATTCAACCCATTTGACAGAATCTTAATCTTCACACTAATTATATTGCTATTGTCCTCTGGTTTGATAGTTATAAGCTATGGGACCATGGATGTTAGGGGGAAAAAAGCCACTTGAAAAAGAGTGCAAATTTTGCTCATGCTACTGTTTTTTCCCCCATTCTCTCCCCTCTCCAGAACATCCCCAAAATTAAAGATAATCAGGGGAAACAACAACAACAAACAAAAACCCCAATAGTCTTATAACAAATTTCTCCCCCATTTGTCCTCAAAGTTATTGAAATTTTCTGACCAACTTCACTTTAAGGTCCCGATCCCTCACCAAGTGAGCAATGAGAACTTTGCAAACAAAGTATCCCAAATACTAGATAATCAAATAAGAACAGAATCACTCCATTCTGATCAACTCTGACAACTAAGACAAAAGCCAATGCCCCATGTCTATTATTATTTAAAACCAGTTGTATACATTACAAAGAGAAAACATGAGAGAATGAGAACACACTCTCACAGAAAACTGCTCTGGCCAATAATACTATGGACACAGAACAATAGATTATAGGAAATGGGCGGGGGGGACTTTTCAGAGTTTTGGTTCTAGGGTGAAAATGGGTTGTATTTATTTTTATATCTGGCTGTAATAGATCAATGAAATTTATATTCAGCAAAACACCTGTCAAGTAAAACCCCCAAGGATAATAGTTGTAAAAATAATGTAAATGTTTCATATCTAGAAAAAAAAATGACTTAGCAATATTAAAAAAAAGCCTTGGACACAGAATGAGAAATAAAACTAATTTTTCCCTTCTACTTTTTCCAAATTTCAGATATATAAAACACAGTAATGGATGACCAACATAATACGTAAACCCAAAACATTTACATGGCTATCAAAAATATTTTCTGCATTTGTATTTGAATAGTGGAAACATAACATTGCAGTTCTCTTATGAGAATGTTATTCCAAGGAAAAAATATTCAGTCCTTCTAAAGTTTTCCTAACAATACCCCATCTCAAATTTCAGGCTCAAAAATATTACAAAACATTACCTGAACTCTCAAAGTGCCAAACAAGCATAGACCTAAAAAATTTTAAAATATGGTGCAACTTAGAAAGGTGCTTTTTCGGGAAATGCATCTTGTCATTTATCATAGCTCCTTGTATTTATGCCTTTTATAGTTAATAGGTTCTGGACATATGGTCCAACTTTCACAGGGGCCCATTAGAAGTTTTTATAACTGTTTTCAGACATTGTCACTGAACCACCATTGCGCTGGTTTGTGATAGATCTTTAAAAGCAAAATTACAAAAGTGCTTTCCCAGAATCTGCGCTAAAAGCCAGAGTAGCACCAAACCCATAGAATAACTTAAAGGGGCCTCTGATGAGGTGAATTCTCCCATGCAGTCTGTTGTAATATTCTGTCTGGTCGAGTCAGGGCCTCCACATACAATGATCTATTACTGCAGCTTATCCCCTGAATTCTCCCACCAACCCATCACAGCAGCAATTAGGCAAAAACTTACTGCTTGTTCTAGTATTAGCAATGGATGCACTAGCATGCTCTACTTTTGTTCAAAAAAAAAAAGAGAAAGCAAAAACTCTTTCCAAAGTGCTTACATCATCTCTGCATGTCGGCTTTTGAAGACGCACGTTTGTTACTTTATCTCCTGGTTTAAAAGGTTCTCTTTATATTAAGACTTTATAGCTTGCCATTTCCTTTGTGTTCCTGCTTTGATGGTTTGTTTTTTAATTCCTGTTTGCCAGCAACATGTCTTATGTGCATGTCAAGCAGGTAAATATAAAGATAATCTGCCATATTCTAGCTCTAGCCACTATTGGGTATCTTGTTAATCCCGTGTTTCAAAATTACTAACTTTAAAAAGTGTTTGAGAAAGGCGTGAAGTGGGATTGTCTATTTGCAATCTAGGTAATCAAAGGGAATGTCTAATCTAGCCAACACTTTATTCTGACAACTCTTTCCACTCCCTCATCCCTCCTTGAGAGCCCTTATTTTATGGCAGGGTCACTGTCTCATCCTTGGAAGGATTTTATGCCAAATCTGTTTCAAGTATCTGTATTCAGATATCAACTGTAGGCACCTCTCCATACCATAAATAATGTCTAAGCCCTGATTCTGCTCTCATTTACAGTGGTATAGGTGAGGAATAACTCAAAGCCAGTAGAATGAAACCAGTGAGATAGCAGGATTTGGGTTTATTACACTGAAATTCAAGGTATGCTATAATTCACCCCAAACCACTGACCTAGTACCGCAGAATAAAAGGTTTGAGTACCACACTGCATGTGAAAAGTAGAACTGGAAAATGCAAGAGGATGAAGAAATGCTAAGGAGTGGAATTTGCTGTAAATTTTGAAGTGCAAATGTGAAGGGCAATCCTCTTTTGCGATATACATTCAAACAAGGCATTTAAATGCTAAAAGAAAACTGACACCTTTCCCTCTTTTTTCACCCTTAATGTCTCTCTCTTTTCACCACCACCACGCTGAGGTGATTTGGTCTGATTCCCCTGGTACTTAGAATTGGCTGTTTTGAGGAGAATGGATTCCTCTCTCTCTTGGTCTTACTACAGCTCCTCCTCAGTTTTCTGTCGTTCTATCAATAGTGTTTTTGTCAAGGTTGCAACTTTTTCTTAGTGAATTCAGCAGTTCTGAAAGATTTTGTTATTCAGGCAGCCATGGAGAAAGGAAGAGCTTTATTTGACCAAAGAATTAGGATAGTCCTGCAAGTTTCCCCATATTAATCCACCTACAGGGCTCCCCTCTTACTTAAAAAGGGGAGGAAGAGGGAGGATGTCCCTTTGTGACGATCCTGCTCAGAAAGGACAGTTGCCTCTGTGTCTATGTTGGTCTCTCTACTGAGACTATTAAATAGTGCCAGTTATGATGGGGGTTGTGAAGCAGTCACCCATTCATCAGAAACTGGGCTGAGATCCAATAGACTTATTTCATGTATGCTCCAAACTACTATCAAGTTGTTAGTTACCACTGCCCAATTCCAAACCTGTGACCTAGACATCTAGTCCTGTTTCTTCCTTAGCAGTTGTAACAGCCAGGCCTTCTTAAAAAAGAATTTTAAGTTCTAATCTGTTACCTCAACCTATGCAGACAAAACAGTTATAAGTTATATTCCTGTCAAAGGAATCCTGGCATCCCCACTCTCAGCCATGCACCATATAGACAGGCTCTTGGGCATCATTATTATGGGACATGCAGCTCTGATGCCATTGAGGCAGGACTCGGCTTGATCTCAGGGATCCGTCTAATCTTCCTGCGGGCCAATCAATTGGCCAAAAGAACCAGAAAGGTGAGTATAAGCAGCTTCTTCCCACAATATGTCCCCATAAAGGGCCTACTCCGAAGCAGGATACTAAGCCAGCACCTGTAAAACAATGACAGAGTCAGATCCTACATCCACTGAGGTCAGTTTGAACTGAATTGCAGGATCAAGTCCTAGATCACAGTGATGCAAATCAAAATTAAAAAAAGCAATAAATATGCATTGCACCTGAGTTTTGTACTAATGCAGTGTTTCCCAAACTTTGGACACTGTTTGTTTAGGGAAAGCCCCTGAAAGTGGCACGGGCCAAGGGATGTACTGGCCATCACTGCTTCCAGCAACCCCCATTGGCCTGGAGCAGTGAAACACAGCCAGTGGAAGCCGCAATTGTCTGGATCTGCGGACATGGCAGGTAAACAAACCAGCCTGGCCCGCCAGGGGCTTCCCCTAAACAAGCGGCGTCTCAAGTTTGGGAAACACTGTACTAATGAGTAGTGATTATCTTGGCACTGCCTAACTAAATATCAGTGAGGTTGGGAAAGGAATGATTGCACAGCTTTATCTTCTGAACTTAAAAACGGGACTGTACCGATACAGCAGTCCAAGCATTTGGTAAATTCATTTAATTAGTGCTCAGTTAAATTAGATCATGTTTGACCACTGACTGTTTAGATGGTAATATCAGTAAAACAAGTCAGGTAAACAAATTTTCAATGCTGAGTGACCAATATTGGATTTAGCATACAGACACTTGTGAAATCATAGGACAAATTAGCACTCAGAATGTTAGGATCTGACAGACTGTTGCTGAAGAACAATAAAAATTTCCATATCCACAGCAGAGCATAGGAAAAATGCTGTTTTGCAGAGGGAATTAAAGGCATGAACCCTCCAGTTTTCCCTTGAGAACAGGATAGAGGCCTGAAAGTTGATGTTCTTTCTTGCATGAAACTGATGTAGAGAAATTCTGGGCTGGATCTATATTTATTGCCTAGGTTTCTGACAGGAGGGACTGGAACAGGGTCCTTCTAATTTAGTAGTTAGAAAGAAGGTTATGTATGATGTCCATTGGGGTTTTCCTCCTTCCTCCCATTCTTTCCACCAAATACAGGTGAAGTGCAAGACTTTTTACTTGGTAATGAAGGATCAAGATGTCTATAGCTCTGCTCATCCAAGCTTCACATCAGCTTAACTCTGTAGGTGTTATTAATTTTGAAATGTACTATTTGAGCAGGGAAACTTTGTGCACAAACTCTGAAATTTCCTTCATTTGATTTGGGTTCTTCAGCTCAAGCTGAAGAATATGCAAGTGGGATACAACAACTCACTTGATTGATCATCTTTACTTTTGATTTTCTTTCATTTCTTGACTAATCAGAAATTGATTTATTCTTGTAGTTAATGATTCTTACACAATCCAACGTACAGTCCAGCTCTTTCGCTCACCGCTTTAAA
Source organism: Gopherus flavomarginatus (assembly GCF_025201925.1). Taxonomy (NCBI): domain Eukaryota; kingdom Metazoa; phylum Chordata; order Testudines; family Testudinidae; genus Gopherus; species Gopherus flavomarginatus. Next base: position 75,525,552 of record NC_066625.1, on the reverse strand, counting down.
ATCTATATAACTTCATTTAATCAAATATGCTGGAAATTGAAAAGTGGAATTTAAGGAAGTTTTTCATAGCAATAGAATTTGAAGGGTTTTCCTTTGGATTTAATATCTCCCCATGGTCTCTGGAGTAACAGAGGACAGACGAAAGCCCAAACTACTATAGTATTTTGTGTTAAGTACCTTTCAACGCCTGACATTAAATGCTGTCAATTCTTTTTTTTTAAAAAATACCTTGTCCCCTAAAGGCGTAAAAGCTGTTCAGAACATTTAAAATTTCACGCCAACCCTTGTGTTTGCATGCTTGGTTATGTGTCTGAAGCTTTTGAGTTTTGAAAGAATTAAAAGAGCAAGTGACAAGAAGTGCCATACATTTATGTCTTTTAGGACAATCAATAGTATCTATTAAATAGGAAATCTCTCATCCAGCCACCTTCACCAACTAAAAATAAAAATCCCACCCTTGGGATAGATTGGGCCACAACAAAATTATCTTGTCCTCAATCTGCTCCCCACCAGGAAAGCATAAAAATTATAGTGAGCTTACATTGCAAAGGTAAGTGGTGTGTGAAATCAGCCTCCCTACCTCTAAAGAGTTCTGTTACCACATATTTTAAAAACACTGAGGTCCTGAGTTAAACTTAAGTGCAAAAATGTATTGTACATATTATATTCATCTCTAGGGAGACTAATATGGTAACAGTAATCAGTACACTATACAACAGACAGGAAATGAACAATATTGTATCCAACGAAAACTACAAGTGGGAGGGAAGGGGATTTATTTAGGTAGACAGTCCTGTAATTATCTATGCTAGAATTTATGCCAGGATATGAAGAATTAGCATCACTACTCCTGGGGAGTAAAAAAACACAGAACACCACCACGCACACACCACACCACACCACCAGGAGCCAGATATATCATCTCCTCTGAAAGCAGTGCTTGCAGGATCATTCTCCCTTAACATGCTGTTTCAGGCCTGAATCGGAGAGAAGCACAATTTAAATTATTGGCACTTCTTCCTGTAGCAACTGGGTTTAACCTTGGAGATTTCCAATCCAAGAATTGAGTTAGCCTGAGCCTCCCACTACTTAGCTTGCAATCATAGCTTGAAGCAATATGACTGGACTATTGTCAGTGGCTTGTCAATCCATTACTGTAAAAACAAGAAGTGGGTTTTCATCTGTTTTCCCAAAAAGGATCTTTGCCTTTCCTGCCCTCCTGAGCTGCATTTATCAGGTAATTACTTAAGGCCATTTTCACTTCCTCCTTCGCAGCCTTTCACCAGTCCTATGCATATACACAGACATTTGTTAGCAGGCTGTGCCTCATTCCCATACAGTATCAAGGAGAACATGATCAGTGGGAGGAAATAATGTGCCTAATCCTCCTGCTGCCGAGGCTTGCTTTCACAATTTCTATTTTGCGTGGGTGTGAGTCTCTCTGTTGCTGCCCTGTATGTTTTTATATTAAAAGGGCAGTTGGGCAACTGGATACTGGGTGCTGGGTCACCGCTTTTGTTGTAGATTTATTTCACTTTCCTTCTTATGCATCAGTGTTAGAGGCAGGAGACTCAGTTTCCTCCAGATATCCTTTTTAAAAGTGTTTAGTTTGGAGAAGAAGCACCTATGTCTCACCCTTGATTACAAACCTCAAATGACAGCATCTTTGACATAGGCGCTACAGCTGCCCTTCCTCTCTGCTTCTTTCATTGCACCTCTCTGCTGCCTACACTAGAGTGAATAATGCTTTTCCCCCCTTTTGTTAATTTCAGTGAATTCATTCAGATCAGTTTTACAGACTCAGCCAGTTCACTGTGCTGAAATTCCCACAGAATTCTGTGGGGGGTTAGTTTTCTGTGAAAGTTTCCAGATTAACTGCAAGAATTCAGTCAAAAGGAAATTGTTGTCATTTTTACACAGCAGCACGTACAGTTCATATGAACAGGATTTGTTTCAGCCCAAACAGAGAGCACAAATTATACTTTCTTCCTTTCTAGAAGGCCCAAACATGGTTTCACACCAACTGACAGTGGTAGTAATTAATGTAAAGGTTCCCTGGGGTCTTTTAACATCCTTTCTTAGCTTTTGATGGCTTAGACAGCCACAACCTGTGTTCCCTTTGACTATCGATGAAACTAAGGGGGGAGGGGGAAGGGGAAACATTTAAACACAGCATTGGGTTTTCTTTAAACTCTCTAATGAGCTCTAGATAAAGCAGAGAAGCTTTTACTGAGGATTTTAAGAAGCACTTTCCCCCCTCAATTGTTCTCCCAAGGGCAAAGTATTTCTGTCTCTTCATAGACATATGAATTCTAAGAACAGCTTTAACAAAGCCCAAGAGCACTGTTTGTGTCAAAATGGGATCACATCAGAGATGTGTGGTATGACCATTTTTACCCTTATCATCAGCTTGGTGCAGTTTGCTCCATTTCTATTCATATGTAAAATTCAGGGGAAAAAAAATCCTTTGCCTGATTTTATTTAATTTATTTGTTTACTTTAATCACAGATGACATCTCAACTGCTCAATAGTAATTCAGAATTACTAGCCCATGCAAATAGTGCACCTGTATGCCACTTCCCTCCTAAAAGGGGTAACTTGGTCTATTGATTAGAGCAGGGGATTGGAAAACGGTTTGCCACTGATTTGTTTTGTGATATTGGACAAGTCACAACCGCTCTCTGGCTCAGTTTTTACTTCTGCTAAATTGGGAAATAATCACACCCCTTGGCTAAGCACTTTAAGACTCCCTGATGAATGATGCTGTGTAAGAATGTGGCTGAATTGACTTCCAGCTTCAATTTGATGTCATTAGTATAGGCGTGTCAAACACCTAGTATGGAAGCAAGATCCATCCTAACTGATTTGTATAGATATAGCTATAGATATAATTACATTTAAAAACCTTACATTTAAAAAGCATTATTAAGGTTGCAAAGTTAAGCACTCACAAGCTAGGAGATGTCACAATTAAGATTGCCTGTGCATCCTTAAACTTGGCCTCCTTGTATGTATGCATTATGATACACTCTTTCATTACAGTCACATATGCTTTTTTTCCCCCCCACACAAACCCTATCTCAGTTGTTGACTGCAACAGTCTTTTTTGTAAATTAAGACCCTGACTCTGCAGTGAACTGAACATGGTTGAACACATCTATACCCATAATGAGCAATGGCAGGACTGGGGCCTAAAGGTTTAGCTACTAAGATGGAGAGTAGGTTATGGCCTTTGTGCAAACCTCTCATTGTTACAAGTGGAATATCCTGCTGGTGCATTGGGAGTGATCATGTCCCTGACTCCGTAGCCCTGTCTGGCCCATGGACTGCAATTAAAAAACAAACAAAAAAACAAAACCAAACAGACGTAGCTTTGCCCTCTCTGCAGGAGTTTGACAGCCTAGCTCTTTTGAATTAACACTGCATTATATTTGACTGTCATTCTGTATAAAATATTTCTGATCAGATTCTGAATGCTCAGATTAGAACAAGAGAGTTATCCAAAAGGCAAGGAAACGATGTATACCAGATTATCTCACTGATAAGGACAAGTGAACTGGTTCAGATAAAGCAAGAACTGACTCCAAACTTGAATCAGAGCTTTGAGGTTTGACTTTTCAGTAAACTGCCTCCTACTTAGGGCTTGGCTACACTCGAAACTCCAAAGCACTGCTGCGGGAATGCGAGTGTGGTCGCAGCACCAGCGCTGGGAGAGAGCTCTCCCAGCTCTGCAGGTACTCCACCTCCCCGAGAGAATTAGCTTCCGGCACTGGGGCACTGTTTACACTGGTGCTTTACAGCGCTGTAGCTTGCTGCGCTCAGGGGGGTGTTTTTTCAGACCCCTGAGCGAGAAAGTTGCAGCGCTATAAAGCGCCAGTGTAGCCAAGGCCTTAGTCCTATATCTGAACTTCTTGGTTGGGCTGGGACCAAAAGCAGAGCACTGAAATATGAAAAATATAATACAGTACATGGACCAAATTCTGTTTTCATAACTATAAATGTAAGTGAAGCTACAAAGTGGAATTTCTACATATTTATAATTATTTATATAGTGCCATAAGTATACCAGGTGCCTCAAAGAAAAATTAAAGACAAGGTCTCCCACCAGAAAAGACCACAGTCATGCAACCAATAGACATGTGAGTAATTTTGCACCCATGAGTTGTCTCATTGATGACAACAGGACTACTCAAGTTATTCATGTATTTAATGGTTGCAGGATCAGGGCTGATCATTCAGATACTATGGCCTACACTTTTATAAAGTGACTAGTGATTTTGGGTGCCCAACTTGAGACACCTTAAAAAAGGCCTGATTTTTCAGAAATGAATACCTGTCCTCTGAAAAATCAGGCCCCTTAAAAATGTCTCAAGTTGGGTACCCTAACATTCAGGCACCTAATACCACTAGCCACTTCTAAAAACAGAAGCCAACAAAACAAATGAGAGCAAGCAACAGCGTGAATTAAGGGAAAAGAAAGGAGGAGGTTGTTTAGTTTATGTTGCCCTCACGGTGGTTTTCTTGGTCAGGGTTTAGATGTTCCATCTAACAAGAAGAATTTGGCATCATATTTATATACACACACACACGCAGGCACATACAATATCAAACTGACTTCAAAACACTCAGTTCAGCTGGATTCTGCAGGTTTCACAGAAAAATAAATAACCACTAACTTCAGTAAGAGTTTTGCTTGCACAGACAGTGCAAGATCAAAACACTACCTATGCAGCCAGCATTTCAATGGTAAACCACAAAAGTATGTTCTAAGTCATTTTCCATATATTCTATCCTATAAAATACGAACTGTAAATTCAAACTGAGTATTTTTTAATATGACTTCACATTATAGTGTGTTGGCTTGGACAAGGTTGTGACATCATACCTAAACTATTCATTCTACATCTGCTAATTGAAAGAAGCTGCCAAAATCTTTCAGAGCCATAATATAGCAATATGAATATTTCTCTAACCAATTAAAGATAATGAAAAAGAAGTTGCCATTTTCAACAGGGTTTAACTATACATCCGAACATTACTATAAAAAAAGCCTCCCTGAGACACTAATGAAATTGTAGAAGAAAAGCAAAGCTGACTGATAATATATGCAGAATTGTTGTAGCCACATTCGTCCCAGCATGAGAGAGACAAGGTGGGTGAGGTAATATCTTTTATCGGACCAACTTTTGTTGGTGAGAGAGACAAACTTTCAAGCTTACACAGAGACCAGAAGAAGAGCTCTGGAAGCATGAAAACTTGTTTCTCTTACCAACAAAAGTTAGTCCAATAAAAGATGTTATCTGATAACGTGGCCACTTAGCTGTGAGATCAAATGAAGTAAGTGATACTACATAAGTCATTGCTGCATCCAAAATGTGGGTTTAGATGGCAAAAAGGCACATCATGGCAGGCTTTGCCATACTGTCACTGAATGAAATCTGGGCCACCATCCTGCACTGTGATCCACATGTACAGATTACTGTACATGGACCCCCAGTGACCTCAGTGGGGTTCTGCACAGGCACAGTCAGTCAGTCCATATGAAGCACTCATTTCCAAATTCATCCAAGCAGCATGGTTAGGGTACATAATACAAACTCTGAAGAGCCTGATGCTGATAAAAACCAATTTCTAAAACACAATTCATGCAACAACTCATAAGAAAGGAGAAGGCACAACAAAGTTACAATTTGAAAGTGTGCTTCTCTGTACTTTTTCCAGCAAATGAAATAGTTTAACAGAGACATTAAAGCCATTCTGCAACAGAAAGTCTATAGCAATTAATCTGTTTTGCTTTTAATACTCTGGCCCTCTCTTCTCTGGTGGTGGTCACAACCACAAATTTCAGCAGAGCATCACTTCTGCTAGAGATTGCCTCCAATTTTCAGGTTTGCTTTTGCAGGATTAAATCAGGAGTGTTTCACTCTCACAAAGCAAGGGGTGTGTGTGTGTGTGTGTGTGCGTGTGTGCGTGTGTGCGAGAGAGAGAGAGAGAGAGAGATAAATGTCAGTTATTGCCTAGCTACTGCTGGAGCCCCAGCGAGCAAACAGCATCCACTTTGGCATTCGTTTCCGCTTCTAAACCTGAATGGAGTTTGCTCTACCAGGAGATACCCAGATGTTTGTAGATCCATCAGCATTTTAACTTTTTTCCTAATTAAAAAAGTTAAAGTGGGAATACTTAAAGTATGTTACTATCTTCTTGCAGCTCTTTTCAGTGGAACCTTAGTGTTTATTTTAAAAGTTAGAAAGCTGATGAATGTTGCTGTATAGTGAGATCCAGAGCTGTTCAAATGCTAAAGGAATGATCTGAGGGGAGATATTAGGTAGGGAAAAACCAAGTGCCTGATGCCATAGGGTGAAATTCACCCTGCCTGGGCATCACTTAAGTACTACTTATGACCTGTTTGGAGGTCTTCAGTGCTGGTCTTCTGCACAGAGTTAAAGTTTTCCCCAGAACCTTTAAGCTCTTTCCGACTCCAAATTGTAGAGCAGGTTAGGTTCTTGGGTTTCAAGTGAAAAATATTTACCATTCATTATTTTGTCTGCTCTCACTCATTATGGGGCACTGAGGCCTATTGTAAAAATGGCATAATGAGGATTGTAAGCTGATGCAGAGAAAATACCATTGATGCATGTCAGCAAGATCTTTTCCTCAAGCGAGGTTTATAAAACAAAATAAGTCAACATACGCAGAAAAAGGTGATAGAAACCTCCCCAGCTTGGTGTTCAATTCAGTCCTGAATGTGAAGCCCAACCCTCGTGAACTCAGACTCAGAAACAGTCAATTAATAGACTTTTCCCAGCCCCTTCTTCACTGGAGACCAGAAAGCACTCCCTGACCCAGCAACACAGACCTGTGCCAAGCCCATACAATTGCTTGACCATAATCAAATCATATCATTTGTACACTGACTTTTATAGTTTCTTTATGCTGTTTTAAGCAGTGACCATGTTTCTTCCTGACATGCCATATAAAACATGAAAAAATTCAACTGTCTCTACCCAGCCAAAGAGGTCTACAGAAATAGTAAATGAAAACAGATATCCCAGCAGGAATAAGAAAAAGGTAAAATCTAATGACTTTTTCAGTCCTGGGATTGCAGGGCCAGAATATTTTATGGTTTCCTGGGGAGTGTCATGTCACATTCCATAATCCCATAATTCTCTCAGTGCACACTGTAAGAAAATTTTGTCTGGTCCAGCCAGAAATGAATATTTTACTTAGCACTTATACTAGTTTCTGGTAAGTTTTTTAATGAAAACATGAGCAAGTGTTCAAGACTATTCCAAGCTCAAGTTTGTTTATTTTGCTGGTTAGAATTAAATGTGCAAAGAATGGCTCTTGCATGATTTGGGTGAGGGGATAGCCTTTATAAAAACAGAACAGCTTTTAAGGAGTTTCCAGATCAAATAAGGGCTGAATCCATAACAAGCCACTCTAGATTCCAAAGAATGGAATTTGTTGGATCTCTATACATCAAATTTTCAGCTCACTCTCTCATCTTAAACCAAGTAATTGATTAACAACCTATGTAATTTTGGATTATAAAAATAGGCTTCATTCTTGACAAAGTGCAATAGATTATTCAAGGATTATAGGCTTTTCCTACTATTAAAGAGTATAGTAAATTGCTAAGATTTCAGGGCTTAGTCCCATAACTATATATCAAGAGGCAAATCAGACTGAGGCTGAGCCATGTGGTCAGGAGAAACCTATGTAGTCAGTTATGCCTGTTCTGGGTGCTCTCTCTTGTGGGTATCTGAATACCTAACATATTTTGTGGGACTGTATAAATAATTACTGGTAATATATAGAGGAGAGATGGAGCTAAGAAATGACTAGTAGATAAGAGAAACTCTTTGCTCAGGAAGACCTTGCATGACTTAAACAATACAGAAGCTGATGAAACCTCCAAGGACTTGAAAACAGCCCTTTAACCATTAGACTGAAAGCAAGAAGCATGGTCTACAAGTTTGAACACAGAACTGAGATTCAGGAATTTCAGAGTTTTAATCCCCATTTGCAGCTTTGGGAAAACTACCTACCTTCCTTGGTTTCCCTCATGTTCAGAATGGCAACAACAACATTCCCCAAAACCATCTTTCACCAGAATTAGTGAGGTTGTAACATACTTTAATACCAATAATATGGGATTGCTTATAGTGCTATTCATATTTAGAGTGCTAATCACAGGCTGTACATAGCAGACACTTATGAAATGAACATATGTATCACTTGAGCTATTTCTACTGCAGTTCATTAAAATTATAAGCGCTGCTAATGAACAGCTGAAAGTTCTGAGTAGAGGAACCTGATTGGTTCAAATACAGTGAGATTTAAATCTACTATGTGGGTTGGTCATAAGGTGTTTACCTCTGGAAAAAAGGAGACAATTTTGTTGCAGGAGTCGACTACGAAAGTTTTATGCCTCACTAAAGAGATCAATATAAAGCCAGAAAATCTGACTATGTAGAAACTGTGACACTTTTCGGATCAAGTGGACCTAATGAGTGTCTTCTCTTGTGGTTCTCCATGCCCAGAACATTAAGAACAGCATAGCAGGGTTCATCAGTGGCTATTAGTCAGGATGATCAGGGAAGGTGTTCCTAACCTTTGTTTGCCAGAAGCTGGGAATGGACGCCATGGGATGGATCACTTGATGATTACCTGTTCTGTTCATTCCTTCTGGAGCACCTGGCATTGGTCACTGTCAGAAGACAGGACTCTGGGCTAGATGGACCTTTGGTCTGACCCTGTATGGCAACTCTTATGTTCAGGGATATACAGTCTTGATTTTGGAATAAGTATGCTAGAAGACAGAACTGTGAGGAAGGGCATAATATCTAATTGACTTTTGTCTGGGAATGCTGGAAGTTGATAGAGTCACAGCTCTGGAAACTGAACTGTTATATTTATCATTAAGTACAGTAATGACAATGGAAGTTTAGCCATGCTTCTTTCTGCTCTGCCCTCAGGGGACCACTTGTAGGGGTAAGAGAGTAACACATGAGAGCCTGATTGTCAGAAGTACTGAGGACATTCAACTCTCATTGGCTTCAATTGGAGTTATGGGTGTACATCATTTCTGAAAGTCATGCCCTTGGTATGCATGACCTTTCATATTTGAGTTATAGATTTTAAATTATCTTTATGGATCTGTACAAAGGACATGGAATGAGGAAAAACAGAACCAAATAACTTCTGCTATAGATATCAAATATTTATAACCTAAGGGAAAATATGCCATTTTCCTGTAATGAGATGACTTCCTTACAAATTTGGAAAAATACAAATTTCACACAATGCATCAGTCAGTTACTTTAAGAAGGTGCTTTGTGTTTCAGAGGTAGCATGAATAAATTATTACATGGCGTTGCTATGGTAGCTACTAATTTCTTGTTGAATAATAGAGTTACTTGTGTTTAAATAGCTATAAAACTTGCCCTGGGAGCAGTGTTAGAAACACGCTATTGTCATTCCTTTTTTACTTTTTAAAATATATATTTTGACTAAGAATAGCACTTTCTATCTTATGTCCACCTTTCTTACAGTTACATGTCCTCAGGCTGTCACCAAGCAAAGCATCTTCTCTACACCAGAGGCTTACTTAAACTCCATGCTGTCCCTGAGCAGAGTACCAGGGCAAATCCTTTAGTATTGCAAGTATCCATTTTGATTATCAGCATTCTACCACAAGAGATTTAAAACAAATTTTCACTGATATAAAAATAAACCATTATGAAGAAAATAGCAGCCAAATATGGAATTTTGGCCAAACTGTATCCCAATTCTAATTAAAAAGCCCAAACAATTCGACATATGAAAGGACGGTTTCCGAATTACCATTCGCTTACCTTTTAAAATAAAGAATTTTTGGAACTTTTGCTTCATGGTTTAACAAAACAGTTGTAGATTAATCTTATTTCAAACACACAAACTTTTTAAAGTTGTTTCATTCAATGCTTAACAGAAAAGCCTCAAAAGTGAAAAAAGGTTTTCATCAAATTAAATTAAAAAAACTAATTCAAAACCAGTGACAATCCTAGAGTCTAACAATGAAGTAAAATGTCTATAATTCTCTTTAACTTGGCTTGATGGGAAGGCTTTATTTTGTGATCATTTTATTGCATAAACCAGGATGAATAATGGAATTTTAGAAAGAGAACCCCTATTGACTCAGGCTTCATTGACATCTGACTGGTAGTCTAAAAGCCTGCCGAGAGGGTCCAAAGCAATGCATCTCAGCCTCCCAGCAGGTCATTAAGGCATTAGCCAATTAGAAAGCAGGGCTACTGAGTGACATTGTTCACAGCAGAGCAAACATAATTGATTTTTATTTCAACAGGAGAGAGAACCTCCTTACTGAAGAGCTTTAGCATAATTTCTTCTTTAGGAGAGGTTTAAAGAGATTTGTGTTGGAGTATTTAATTCCAAACCATGGGACAATCTCTGGCAATGTGTATAAATTAAGGGACAGTTGACTTCACTCATTGATATTCAAAATAGAGACTCTCTGTTGCTCAAAAGTAGCTTGAAGTTTTCTGAGTGATGGCATCCAACACCAGCTGTGCAGAGGCACAGATCTTGTACTCTCACAGCCTTTAAATAGTTTATGTAGCTATTAGCAAGCTGGATTCCAGTTTAAGGGCTACTTTCCTATGCATTTTAACTTACTATACTCTGTATAAACAAGTACTCCTTAAAAGCACCATGCAGATGATATTTCTCTCCAAAGACTTCATCACAATTAATCACCCTCTTTCTGATTTCATTGTCTATCAATTGCTTATTTTCAGTCTTGCTGTATATTAGCACCACTCGGTGGGAATACTTCTCAGTGACAGCAAGCCTGCAACAATAACTCCAAGAATGAATAATAGCTTCAGTCGTCCCAATTTTCAGTATGTTAAGAGCATCTGCCATCAAGTCATTAGACTACACTTTTTAAGGAAGCCTCATTTCCCTTTACATAAGATGATGTGAACACTTTTTTCATTGCAGCCTGAAAACACAGTTAAAGGACTATGAAGAGATATGTAACAAACACTAGTGTCTTTACAAGCACAACACCCAAGTTAAACACGTAATTAAAATAAGCATTCTTAATAGAATTTACAAAACAGTAAAGGTTTGATTGCAACAGGATACTTTTTCAGACAAGCTTTCTGTACTGTTTGCATTTATGGTCTGCAGGAGGAAAAAAAACAACTGGAAAATGCTATAAAATCCTGACTTCTCATGACCCAAAGCAATGCAACACTTTTTTTTTTTATTGGAAATATTTGCAGGTTACTATTCACAGAGTACATATGCTGTAGACTTGGAAAATACATGTATTCACACAGTTCAGCCAGCCAACTGAATGACTCTTAAAAAAAAAAAATCTCAGCTGCAAAGGCTGGAATCCAAGGATTGAACATTATGTATTGGGACGATATCTAAGTCATCTGTCTCTAATTTTCAGACTTTTCCATCATGTTTCAAAAATATTTTCATTATTTTCAGCTTGGTTTTGTGCTTCACCAAAAACTTAGGACATGTCTACATTATAGCCCTAAATCAACTTATGTTAGTAATTATTGCGGCGGTTGTAAGTCAACCTGAGGTGGATGCACGTCCTCACTGAAGATGGGCTGTGTAAGGGGCTAAGAGCAGCTCACCACCAGGAGCCCAGCTCCATGCAGTTCTCCACCAGGAGCCCAGCCGCCCCCCTGGGGTCTCAGCTCCCCACTCCCAGCTGGGAGAGGGAGGCAGCCACCCGGGCTTCTTAGGTCCCTGAGCGGGGAGCCTCCGGGCAGCAGCACAGCTAGGAGTGGGGAGCCAGGGTCAGCTCGTCTCTGGCTGTTGGCTGTCTTGTCAATTTCACAGCTCTCATGAAATTGACAAGGGAGCTGGGCAGCTAAAGAAAGTAAGGCAGTGTCTACACAGACACTATGTAGCCATAATTACACGCTCAGCCCTATGCCTTTCGCGAAGGTGGAGTTATATTGGTGTAATAAGGCACTTACATTGGCAGGAGCAAGGCTGTAGAGCGTGTGTACGCTTTAGTAGCTAAAGTACAGGGGGGAGGAAGATTGTAAAGAAACAACTTTCTTTCAAAAGCCTTTGCCAGGTATACATTAAAGGCAGATTAATTTTCCATCTTTAAGGAGTGTGCTTCCAGGCCTACCCGTCTGTCTTGGCTAAGGCTGTGTCTATGCTATGGAGACTATGGACTTGTCTTCCCTACAGGAGCAAGTCGACCTAGGGGATGCTACTCCAGCTACATGAATAACACAGCTGGAGTAGATGTAGCTTAGGTCAACTTACCTGGTGTTTTCACAGCACTGAGTTGATGGGAGACACTCTCCAGTCAACTTCCCTTACTCTTCTCGGAGAGTCGGGGGACATGACCAAAGAGCACTCTGCTGATGATTTATCGGGTCTTTATTAAACCCATTAAAATTGCTCTGATCTCCCAGTAATAGGGCTGGTCTCCACATTGGCACAGCTCATTCAGAGTAGCTATGCCAATATAACCCCATAGTGTATACACAACCTGCACCAACAAAGTGTTGTCTGTTAGGGGAGGAACAGCACCTCCCTGAATATCGTTCGCCATGTTGAAGGAAGCACTCTGTCTCCATCGCTGCATCTATGCTGAGGGGTGAGGTAGGCATACCTATGTCCATCTGGGATGTGGTTTTTCCACACCCTTGAATGACAAAGCTCTCAACTAAACTTTCAAGTGTAGGCCAAACCTAAGTGACGTGTCTGCTTTGTGTTCAAAGGTATGCAGTAAGTCATTTTTATACATGGACATCCTCAGTCAAGCTGTAATTCTAGCAGTAGACCTGACAGCTGTAACTAGCTGAAGATGTGTCCAATTCCTGCTACCAGTGATTTATGTTCATATGATCTTGAAAGAATTTATGAGATTAAACAAAATCAGGAACAATGTTAACAGCAATTTTTATATCTGGGGTATAGATGAATAGAAGAAATTCAGTATAAAGAGCAGCATGTTGTGTTGCTACTGCCAAGTCCATTTACAATGCCCTTTATAAAGTGCTCTTTCTTGACTAATAAATCAGAGCAGGGGTTCAATATCTAAGACGGTTAGCAACCTTTCTTTGAAGCTAGCACATTTAGGGCCTGATTCTACAAATGCTTTAGCACATGCATAGCTTTACCTTCAACTGAAGTCAACAGAATTACTCACATGAGGAAAGCATCACATGTGCTTAAGTGTTGACAGGATTAGGCCCTTCGGTCAAGTCCACATTCAAGAACTAAACCATTTTTAACCAAAACAGTTTAAGCATAAATGGTTCATGTCCATCCACACCAGCCATTGCAAATTCGCAAAGCATCCACATTACCACAGTTCTAAACTGATTCAGTTGCAATGGCTTGAGTACCTACCTCCAGTTCCCAACCACAGTGAGTTCCAGGAGATTCTGCAAACCCAGTCATGCACAATGTAACAGTACTGAGAATATTTGAACTCTTTCAGCTTGTTTGCATCCACAATGATGCTAAATTGATTCAGGCTTAAACTGGCATTTAGCCTTTCTAAAAAAAAAAAAAAGGAAAAAAAAAGTCTAGGTAGCACAGCTGGTAGCATGCTTATAAACTGCCTGGAGTACAAGTACATGTGGAGCAAGTGTGTTGCAAACAGTGTAGGTGGTTAACAAATTTCTTAGCCTGGTGAATTTATTTTGTGTAGTTGTCTTCAGTCTGCATACAACTACACATGAACAGCAGCAATACTGCACAGATGCACTAATGTGGGTGCAGTGAAGAGAGTGACAGGAGAAGAGTGATTATATATTAAATCAGATCCAGGCACAGGAAAACACTTTGTTTCTAGAAGGGTTAATTGCATGGTTTACATCTGGAATTAATAGGGATTTTGCTTAATAAAAATAGGCACTACTTTGCGTTATACTCTAGGTGAGTGTGCATGGATTTGGAATGTGAAGTGAAAGGGCCAGATGTGGGCATCTCCCAGCATAGGTAAGTGTGTTAGCTGAAGAAAATATTTAGGTAAATAGCTAATTTTAGCTCATGAAATAACTTTCATATTGTTATGGTGAGCAATATTAAAATGTTTCTGGCACTTGATTTCATAATATAATAGAAGACACATTGGTGTTACATTCTTTAAACATTTCTTCACCAATAAAAAAAACCAGAAGATGGTTTTAGAATTTATCAAATGCTTCAGTGAAGGAGTACAGAGTTGTACTATGCCCCCAATTATCTTTAAAATATTTGTTTTACTAAAGAACGTATGACATACCTGTCCATTTCTCTTGGAAGGAATAAATCAAACGCCTTGATTGTTATACTTCATTGTAAATCCATACTTTGGCACCAAATTGAAAGAGTAACACTATTACTACACAATAAGTTCTAATGCTCTCCTGGGAGGCCACAACCACACTACACACCTATATACTGCTTGTAGTGCTCTGCAAATACTCAACAAGGCTTCACAACAATCCTTTGAAATAGACAAAGATCACTGCTCCAATTCGCCAGTGTGGAAATGGAGGTTCAGAGAAGTTTATTGACTTGCCTAAGAGGCATAGAGATCTAGTAGTCAGAAAACCTGGATTCCAACCCTAGTTCTGATGAGGCCTGAATATCTATATTACCATTGTGCATAGGAGCCCAAGTCACAGACCAGGACCCCACTGAGCTGGCATTGTACAAACATCACAAAAAGATGGCCCCTGCCCAAAAGAGCTTATAATAAACATAATGCCAGTCTATGGGCAAATGCCTTAATTGGAACCCCAGTTTCCCCACCTGTTAGGTATACCCAACTGTGAAATGCTGTGAGAATATGAAGCATTATCCAGGCCAGTCAATAACAGAGCTGAGACTAAAACTGAAGCAGTCTTGGCTTGAAGCCACATGTTTCAACTACTTGACCATGTGACTTTTGAGGATGTTCTGTCACTTCCTCTTCCTCCTCCAGTATTCCCTCCCCAAAGTACTGTAATTATTTTTTAGATAAATAATTTTGCAGCCATTTTAAAAGCAAAAAAAAAAAACCAAACAAACAAACACAGTTGCATGAAAGTTTTGGTTTATTTGATCATTTCAAAACTCCATAAAATTGCTTTAAGTAAATGAAAGCAGAAGCAGGCAAATTTTAAGTGGGCAAAAAACACATTAATTAGTTGTTAACCCACCTCTGTAGCTCACTGCACTCTTTAGAAAACCTGCACACTTCTCAGATACCTAGTTTAGAAACTGGAACTTGCATATAAAGAAGATGAGTTTAATGAAACGTAAATAAAAAGCCACATTAGATGAAGGAAAAAATATACACATGCTGCTCCTGAAGTGAAATAGGATAAAAACTGGGGGAATTAAGCCACATTGTTTTCCTAATCACACTTAATTATTGAAGGTAAACCCAATATCTTGGATTGTCATAATTCACAGGTGTGAGAGCGCGAATTCACATACAAAGACACACAATACAGCAGAGACTTCAATGCATATGGTAGCTTTGGTAAGCAACCAGTTTATTCCTAGAATAAGCTTTCCACCACTACCACTCTTCCCCCTCTTTTGGGGCCAGGTGAGTAATGAAGGCGGTTTCTGAAGCATTGCTAGCAGTGATTAAAAACTGGTGCACAGCAGATTTATTCATTATAACAGGTCAAATAAGTATATTTTCAGTATGTTTTACCAACTATGCCTTAGTATTTTGTAATTCTTTTATCAGCTAGTCATATAAGCTCATTTCTCTGCTCTTGCAGTGCATATAAAGATGGGTGCAAATAAAAATATTCTTTTACCAGGTTATTTCATCAGCGCAATGTGTATTTGAGTATGCTTTATTTTATGGCTAGAACCTCAGTGTTGTAAGTGTCTTAAATAGTACTGTTTTAGCAGATAAACAAGTCAAACGGATTTATACCAAACAAGAATACACAAATTATGATGGCCTGTTGAACGCTATGTGAAGAGAGGACACCAAGCCAGCAGATCTGGAAACACAAGTGTTAACAGCAACAACCTGAAAGAATGTGCATTATGGCTTTTTCTTCAACTTTAGTGTAATACTTTAAGAAATATTTTATATATTTCTTCTTGATTTCATTTCATGTGCACACATATTACATACAAACACAGGGCTCAGGATAGCTCCCTTTGAAGTTAATAGAAGTCTTCCCCTTAACTTCACTGAGATCACAATCCTACATACACTTGCACACAGAGCCTGGGTCAAAGCCTATAGATGGCAATGGCAGTCTCCCGTCTTCAGTGGATTTTAGATTAGGCCCATGAGTACCTTTATTCATGCAAGTACTCCAGAAAAGAGTACTGGGCTACAGTTGGGCTAGTCATATGAGAAAATATTTGTGTGCGTCAAGTGCTTGCAAGGTCAAGCCCAAATAATTTCAGGCAACAAACCCAAGATTTCTACATAACATAAATGTTGCATAATAATAGTCAACCTTAGCCTGTATGCAGTGCATCCATTAAATAATGGATTTTTAGAACAGCCGGATTATGCCAAGATTTCTCTAAAATGTGAAGAGGAGAAAGGAGGGAAAAAGAAAAAACAAAAAATTAAATTCAGTGTCACTATTGCCAAGAAATGAACCCCTAAGTGTTTCCAAGTCTTGCCTCATCACTTTGTACTGTAAACCTACATGAATGGTTAGAAATTTTAATCTCTCTCACCACTAGGACCAGGTGACTATATCAGAGAGGATTCCCCTTCCACATGAATATTCATCCTTTCTAGACTGTTTGTGCCCCTGGTGCTTCCTCTCCCACACACAGTCTCATGAACAACTGGCAGGAATGTTTTGTGGAAGCAGTGAGATTTAAACAAGCCAAGAATCATTATCTTCATTAATTGTTTGTATTACCATGGCAACTAGGAGTCATCCTGGACCATGACCCCCTTGTACTATGGGCTGTACCAACAGAACAACACAAAAGGACAGATTGTAAGCTCTTTGGGGCAGGGACTATCAGCTGCCTGATTTTAAGTGTTATGCTCATCCAATCAGAATCATACCTTGTAACTAGCACATCCATTAATTTACCGACCAAGAATTATTCGGCAAATACTTTCCAACAATGAATACATTCATGAAAATTCCTACTGGCTCCCAGACAATGTGACCACAAAAGAGGTACAATTCTGATGAATTATTCATTATGATTTATTTTATCATCTCTAATTATCGCACATGAATTACGGATAATTGCCAGTAAAATCTGTCAGCTGAAAACAGATCTGTCCTCCCATGCTTGTACATCTTAATAATTTGAGAAACAGTTGAAGAAGGAAAAATTAACTCTGCAAAATGGTTTAGGATACAGCTTGTATGAAAGATGCTATTCAAAATAAAGTTGCACTGTATCATGCAGTACTTTAAGAGCTCACCTTTACAAATTATATAAAATAAAGTCCCCACACCTAGAGCTCCCTAAGAACAGTAGGTCTTTATGTCTAGGACTAATCAATCTATCTTTTTGGCTAGGGGTTCCCTAATTAAAACCACATTTCTATATAAGCATCTAACAAGAACATCTGAAGGCCTTATTTAAAATTGGAAGAGAACAGTATAAACCTGTATGGCTTTTAAAGCTAAGTACTTCCAGGTGCAAAGAGAATGGAACTTTAGTGCTGGACAGCACTGCTTCCAACTTGATGCTTGGATGCCTTTGTTCCTGAAAGTGTAAGGTTCCCCTCGGTTTTATGACTGCAGGTTTGTGTATTGCATCACACCCTATAACAGATCACCAATGGGCTTACTTTTATTGTTTTGTTTTATTTTATTGACTGCGTGTTTTATTCAAGCTAATACACACCATGGTGGTAGGCAATAACATCTCAATTACAACCCCAGTACTCTTCCTTTCCTGTAAGTTGCCAGCTCTGATCTTCACTTTATTATATCCACATGCTAATGTTGAAAAGGAAGAAGGGTGAGGGAAAAAAAAAGGTCAAGCCTGAAACAGTCCTTTTAAAGTGTTAAACTCAAAAGATTCTTTTCCCAGGTAATCCTCAAAGCTAAATAGAAGCTTTCCCGTACACAGTACTTATTTATAGCGAGGGCAAACAACCAAAATCACCAGATAACTATTGTGTAGAAATGGGTGTGAGCCACAAAGTTCAAATCTAGATACTAACTTCAAAGTTTGATGGCAGTTTGATCTGGTACTCGCCTTCTGACCCATTTCTATATTGTGTCCTCCTGTTGAAGAGCAAATAGAAGTTAGTAATAAGACAACTGTGCAAGTAAATCACTGGTAACTATTGCTGATTCTGCTATAGTTCATTCAGTTCCTTGGATATTAGAGCTTGTTTTACTGAGAGGGGGAATGTTGGACAGGACACAGTTGGAATTTTTAAACTTTTTTTAAAAGAAGAAAAAGAAAAAAGCCACTGGCTCTTTAGTTTCCACCAGGATAGCCACAAGACACAGGAAGACCAGTTGTAGTTTAACATCTCGTCTGAAGGATGGCAGCTCTAATAATATGGCACTGCAGCGTCAATATTGGGTGCGAGCTCAAGTCCTGCTAAAGGACTTGACAGTGAAATACGACTTCTTGGCCCAGTGACAAGAATGCCAGGGACTGGAACCTACTGATATTACATACGCAGAGAGAGAGAGAGAGATTCTCCAACTAGCGGACACACTCAGTTATGTAAACCAAATTCTTTCTGGACAGGTTAATTTACAGGGGTGGGGGTTTAATAGTGCTTCCAGCATAGTATGCAAGATCCTCCAATACATTTATGGTTTGATCCTCATAACAAGCCTGTGAGGTAAGGAAGTATTATTATTCCACAGATGCAGATGGGGGAACTAAGGCACAATCCTGGTAACACTTTAAAGTGACATTTATACATTTTTAATATGGCCAAATCATTTATACTCTACAGTACAACTCTCTAAAATGTAGTTTGGTTATATAATGGGAAATTCAAGAACATGATCATTCTGTTACTTATAAGTAAGAACTCGAACAGCCATTATTTTCCTCACTAAAGGTAACTGAAATTTATGAAGTTTGCTAGGCATATTCACACTTATCTGAATGTGGCAATAGAATGAAATAAGAAAAAAAAAGTTCTGCTGCTTTCTAATACTATAAAGGACAAATATATTAACAGGAATAGCCCAGATCTTCAAAGGGCAAAAACCGTAAACTGTTTTCAAATTCTTCACAATGCTGTCACCAGTGTAGGTCATTTCCATCCACAGTTGGACACTGTCCAACCCTTGTTTTCTTGGCGTTTGTTAAGACTACTGAAAGTGTAACTGGCTTTCTGAAGATCATAGTTATATGGAAGTCAGTCATTTAAATGTAACAGCTCTGCATGTTAAAAAAAAATAAAAATCAATTTATCCACCTGGAATATTCATCAGAAGCCATTTTATCTGGCACTTATAAGATCACTTCTGAAACATGTCTCCCAAGTATAAGATACTTAGGGCCTGATACTCACCTTATATAGTCCAGTCAATGGAGTTACACTGATGTGAGAGGAGAAATAGACCTTAGAGTCCAATTCTGCAAGATATAGAAGTCTTCAGCAAGGTACTAATTGCCCTCAGCTCCCATTGATAGCAACAGGAATCAGCGTGACTGCTTGCACCTTGCTGAATAAGTGTATTTCATGATCTTTTGTTGGCCTGGCAATATGAGGGTTGAGGTTTAAGTAGAGTGGGAAATGCCTGAAACTTGGTAGTAGTTCAGTTTTGAGATATTTGGCTTGAAGACTTTCACATGACCTTCCAATACTTCTGTAGTCACTCATATAAAGTAAATCAACAGCAGCTTGTGGCGATAGTGCTCATCAAGTACTATTTTCTTTGCCACTTAAATCATCCATTGAGTCCAAAAATCGTTCTGTTCCATAGGCCTATGGGAGATATCCTATGGGATATTCCTCCCCTCCCAATGGCTCAAAAACCTACATTTTTAAGTTTAAATGTAGGCAGCAGCTTTAGCCTAGAAGAGATTATTAATTTAATATTTTATTTTGGTGTAATGGAATGCCTACACTGTATTACTCTGTTCGGTCACTAAGTGGCTGAGTGTATAACATATTTAAACACACCTCAGCCATACCCGGCAGAGGATTAAAGGATCTTATAACGAACACATCTAGTGGTGTATAAGCAAGCTCTGTAGCCAGTCTATATCTGATAGAAACATGGCATGATGTCAGGAGTAAAATGAAGAACAGAAACAGGAAACATAGTTTTCAGGATCTCATTTACATGCCACTCTTCAATGCCCCAGAGGGCTTCAGCTTTAACAAGCCTTCAGAATCAGACTGGAAGCAGTATTTTGCAAGATTTTGCATTGCAAACAAACGCCACAAAGGAACTGGAGATATACAGGTATCTTCATTAATATATAGTATGGAGACGCAAGCAGAGCATATCTTTAAATCCTTTGATGTTACTGAAGAAGTCACAAATATGACTATGAAAGAGTTCTGGCTATGTTCAATGTATATTTTATATGGTTTATGAAAGAGCATGTTTTCACCAGAGAATTAAAGAACTAGGGGGAAATGCTGAATGTTTTGTAAGAGCTCTGCATATATGGACTGAAAAGTGATTTTGGGAACTCAACACATGGACATATCAGAGACCAGCTGGTTACTAGGTCAACAAATAAAAACCTCACAGCAGCTACAATTGACAGGATATTTAACCTTAGCCACAGCTATTGAAATAGCAATGTCTAGAGAAACTTGAAAAACCTGACATTACAGTTTTTTCTAAGCTAAACGGACACTTGAGTGTTAAAAATTGTAAAACCCCTGAGGCAAGGAGAGAAAATAAACACCTCAGGCTAAGAGGGACAAATTTCAGTCTACATGCACAATGTATGGGAAAAAAGTCATATCCCAAAAGATGATGCATGTCCAGTTGGGGCACACAGTGTAATAAATGCATGAAATAGGGACATTTTACAGCTGTTTGCTGCACTAAAGCAATCAGGTAGTTGACTTGTATTACAGACAACCATGATTCATCGTTTCTGGGATCTGTCACTCGTGATGGTATAGCCTTCACAGAGTATGAAAAGGAACATTAATGGCAAGACTATCGACGTTAAAATTGACTCAGGAGCTGATGTCAATTACCTTCAATCCCTCCCAGAGATGAAGTCACCTGACAACTCTGACTAGCCCTGGAGGTATTCTGAACTGCATGGGCCCCGTTCACCATGAAAAAAAAAAAACCCACTTATAAAAGCCATGCATGTGATCAAAGGACCACAGACCAAAAGTCTCCTCAGCTGCATTGTGGCAGCCATGATAAGCCTACTGTGGAAAACTTGATGGAATATTTGGTGGTATTGTACTAGATCTCCTTTCAAAAATCCAAGTAACCTTAAGAGACAATGCTGAACAATACAGTGTACATACACCTCACAGGATTCCTGTCCCATTATTACATAATGTGGAAATGGAGTTAAAGAGAATGGCGTGGATTGACATAATCAAGAAAACCTGAGCCAATAGCATGGTGTGCCTCACTGGGATCAGTTATATAGAAAATGGAGAAATACAAATGAGAATTTTAAAAGACTTAATGAAATAGTTGTGAGGGGAAAAAATATATACATCACCCCCATAGGGCTTTCTGCTCAAAATGAAAAGAGGTACAGTATTCCCCAAGATGGATGCCTCAAGTGGATTCTGGCAAATACTTTTATCCAAAGAAAGTGCTAAACTGACTACATTTATTACATCCTTTGGAAGATTTTGCTTTTGAAGATTACCTGTGCACCTGAAAATTTGCAAAGAAAGATGGCAGAATTGTTTATGAACACAAATGGAGTTGTTGTTTTCATGGACAATATCGTGATATATGGATCTTCGACAGAAGAATAGTCAGAGCAAACTCTACAAATGGCAGATGAAGGGGGAAAAGAAAAAAAAAAGACTCAGTTTCCAAACCAACCACAGCCTGTTGTTGCAGCTAATGGACAGCCAGATGACCAAGCTATTACATGTTTAGATCATGTAATGAGAAATCCAGTATGTTCCAGAGACACTTAACAGATTGATATATACTGAACTTCAAAGACAGCATGGTAGTGTAAATATTGTAGGAATGTAGAACTTAAAAAGGGGAGATGTAGTAGAATGCTAAACTATTATAGTCTTCAGCCATTAAGTGGCACAGTGTGCAAAATATCTTATTTAAAACTAAACTCAGCCATACCTGGCAGAGCATTAAAGGATCTTACAATCAATACATCTGGTGCATAAGCAGCTCTGTAGTCAGTCCACATCTGGTACAGAAAAACATGACATTTGGTAGCAGGTAAAAGTGGTTTTGACTTCATTCTAAGGAATAGGTAATAGGACATTTTGAAATTGAAAAATTGGTGACTAGAAT
Organism: Gopherus flavomarginatus; assembly: GCF_025201925.1. NCBI lineage: Eukaryota > Metazoa > Chordata > Testudines > Testudinidae > Gopherus > Gopherus flavomarginatus. Next base: position 75,503,148 of record NC_066625.1, on the reverse strand, counting down.
TTAAGAAGGTGTTTGAATTAAGTTGTCAATTAGAAAAAAGATTTAAGTTTATTAAATAAAGCTCTCAATTTTAGTAGAGGGAGAATTGAGTTCACATTGAGCTGGTAGAATAAAATAATCTCATCCCTACTTGAGCAGCAAAGAATCCTGTGGCACCTTATAGACTAACGTCTGTTAGTATATAAGGTGCCACAGGATTCTTTGCTGCTTTTACAGATCCAGAATAACATGGCTACCCCTCCGATACTTGACCCCTACTTGAAATTTCACTAGATTCAATAATCAAACACATAACTACTGCTTTTGATTCAGTGTAAAAAAAAAATAATCCAGATTTATCATGAGCATGGCATAATTTTTTTTTAAATGAGAAGATAAGTTACCACCTTTCAGTATATCAGAACTTGTATTTTAAAGAAAATGTAACCCTACCATGGAAAAATAGCTGAAATCAGAAAGACATGACATACAAGTCAAGCTTCTGCAACACATTGACCTCTAAATCAAGTTTACCACTGGCATTCCCTCAACTCATGTTTTATTAGTTACTACCTCTATCCATTAACAAAGGAATTCTATGACTGCTGTGGGGTGTGAGAGAAATAAGTCTGGTGGTATTGTTCCAGTTGCCAATGAGCAGGTGTCCACATGACAAATCACCATAACTGGAACTAGTATTGGCAATCTCAAACAGTCTCCAGGGACTGAACTCATCCAGGGAGGTGACCCCTCCCTGCCTGCATCCAGGCAAATTGGCAGGGCAGGGCAGTGTACGGAAGCTTGTATCTGTTCCGTACATTACTGGCAAAAAGGTCACCCCTTTGTGAAGGTTCCTGGTAAGTCTCAGCACCAAAAGAAGCCCCATAATAGCTCTAGGCAGAAGGAGGCACAAGCAAAGCAGCCGTGTAAGGGAGCTCCTGCATCCACTTCCATGTATGGGAAGTGGCTTCTGAACTGACCCCAACAGGCTAGCACAGAAGTGAGAACTGGGACAGGTCAGGCACCCTCAAATTAATGCAAAAGGACAGCAGCTGCTACTGTCTTCCACAGGTTGGTGCAGCAGGCATGGATGAGGGGCTGGGCTTGGGGAACCAAGCCTAGGAGGTGTATTTCATGCTTCCAACCCCATGCAGGAGAACTTCATAAAATAAGAGTGACTTGACTTTATGATTTATAATAGTTAAGCTCTGCCAACTTGCACAGCACTGTGCAAGAGACAATAGAGAGTTGCTTTGGAAAAAAAAAATCAGCCTTTGTGCAGGAAACCTGAAACTGACCCAGATAAAAGGACTTCTGTCTCCAGGACCTTTAATACAGCATTCATCATGAAGACAGTCACTCACAAGAAGTTTTATAAATCAATTTGTTTTGTGTTTTTTTGACAGCTTGCTCTATCAGAAGTCTGGGACTGCACATTAACTAAGATTTTCCTCTAAACCACTGATAAATTTATAAAGAAACTAAGTTTAATTTTAAAAAATACTTCCATTAAAGTATGATTAATACTTTTAATAGTGCGATACCACAACATGTATGACTCCTCACTTGGGCTATACAAAAGTGTTATCTTAGAGAGAGATGTGCCAGATTCCCAGCTGCTCTAGACGGATGTATCTCTACTCAAAACAATGAATCTATGCAGATTTATATCAGCTGAGGATATGGTTTATATTATATACATATATACACACCTTTGAGTCATGAACAAAGTTACAAATTTAAGCTCCAACAGATTTATTCCCTGTTGACAGAAAGAAAAAAAAACCTATAATTCTTAAAGGTTCATAGTATGTATTAAATTATTGTTTTTAAACTCTGATGTTAAACCCTCAGTAATTTGATTTCTGCTCTATGGAGAATATTGTACAGTACTGCTAAAGCTGACATCATAACACAATATTAAACTAGTTAAAGTTATCCTCTTATGACACAACAATATAAAATATTAATAAAGATTGAAAAGTCTTGTTCCATATCAGGTCTTGTGTGAACATTTTTTCCAAACAGTCTGAGTTATCTGTTTGTAAAAATGTCACTGCTCCTTTATTTCTGAGCTCAGTGCACTCCAGTTGTGTACTTTAGCACTATGTTAATTTAAAATCCTTACTGTACCCTACCTTTTGTACACAAGAAATTCCTTGAACAGCTTCAGTACTCACTTTAAAGTAAAGTAATCTTCTACCTAGGGTATAATTTGTGCACAAATATACCTTTGTTAATATTCCTCTTTAAACGGTGACTGCTTAGTGGGAGTTTCATGATACAAATCTACCATAAAATAATAAAGGCACCAGCACAAGTTCAGTGATCCCCTGCCTCTTGCCAAAGGACTTTATTGGCACAGATTCTTTATGCGTCCAAAAGCTACAAAAGCCACACATTCAAGTTCCTCACACCATCGAGGCCCACACAGGGCTGGGGCGGGGGAGGAAGTATAAAACCGAAATTTCTCTAACATTTTCTCTCAAGAAGTCAATGGAAAACTCCCATTGGACTTTATTTTACAGAATCAGTCCCAGCATGCACAATAGACCTCACTCTCCTCTCCAAATGGTAACTCAACTGATTTCAATAAGACTCCTCGTCTCACACCAGTGAGAATCAGAATTGGGTCCAACGTTTCCAGGCTACAGGGGGTCAAATTCTGGCCTGGTGTAAATGGGATGCTGTTGATTTCATTGAATCAATGGAATTGCATCCATTTACACCAGGGCTAAATTTGGCCATCACCTGTCCTATTTAAATAGTCAAGGAGAGTGGTGTTACTAGAGGACTTGCAAGTTTGACATTAAATTGAAACAGAAGGGTGGGCGGGACATACAATTGCAAGAAGTTGTAAAAGAAACCAAAAGCTAAAGCATTACCTGCTTAAAATTGTTGTGTAAAATCCTCTTTGCTAGGCGAATATTGGCTGATGTGTGTAGATCAGCAGTTAACAGATATACACATCCAACTACAAAGTGTTGGCTTATTTAGCTAGATCCAGCAACAGCTGCCGCCTTTTTTCTTCTGTTAGAACTGAAGCACTACTGACAATGATTGTTGCTTATAAACAAACGACATGTGTGAGAGGCATACACAATACCCTTAGAGAGAAATCTGAGTAAGCATCCTCAGTACATTGACTATCTTTCTAGTAGCCAAGATCATGGAGGGATAGGGATTATTTTACATTTTTGTGGATGAAGTTGATGTGGTGCTCCATCTTACTGCTTTGGGTATGGCTTACTTTTGGGTGGGTGTGGAGATGTCATTCCTCTTCGACGACACGCTGCTATCCCTGTCTTGCACCAAACCACATCTTTAGAGAATGACCAGCAAACCCCCCCACACACATTTCCTCCAGAGTATAATGGAAGCACTTAGCTGACCTGCTCCCCCCATGTGACTATTTTCAGAGCTGGTCAATAGATCTTCTCCTATAAATCCTGATGAAGTCTTATTGCCATCACCCTGAGGTCTCCCAAGACACCTGGAACCAGTAGCAATGGAGAGGGAGGCAAGTAATGGAAAGAGGGAGAAGGAGGTGTTGCAGCCCCTTTCAGCCCCAGTGGCAGATAAGGTGGCCAAAGTTGAACCAAGTTTTCAGCACTTCAGCAGCAGTTTGTTTCACATTCTGGTTTTAGCCAAATTGATCCATTTATCCCCATTCCAGGTTGCGATCTTGCCCCTCTCTACCTTTTTGAGGGACGCAGTTTTATTTCAGTGCTGGCCCTCTGCTTCTGAAGGCAACTGTCCCTTTGGGAATGGTTTCCCTAGAGCCTTGACCAAAAAAAAAAGGGGGGGGAGGAGCCTCTTTATTGGATAGGACAATTTCTGATAAATCGATAGCCTACCAACTATTGTATGAGGGATGTAATGTGGTCCAGTGTTTAGAGTTCTGGACAGGGAGTCAGGACACATGGTGCCTAGTCCCAGCGCTGCCACTGGCCTACTGGGTGGCCTTGGGCAAGTCACTTCATCTCCAGGCCTCAGTTTCTATAAAATAGGGATAATATACTTGCCTTCCTTTGGAAAGACAATGTTCATTGCATTCCCCCCCACCAACCACACACACACACACCACGAGCCTGGAGCGGACATAGAGAAGAGCAGTCACACTTAACCTAATCCTCTCACATGGACGCCTACAAGGAGTTATGAAGAAAGAGAAAAACCTCCCTGGCTCTGCCCTCATTTCCCTCTACTACAGGAAATGCAATTCCCCCACCTTAGAAACACACAAGGCTCATTTCAAATAATGCTAATAAAGCATCAAGCCAGCATTATTGCTTTGATTAGTATTATTCACACACCATGTTAAGTAGGCAGAAAAACACAGTGTAGATAGGAGTGCTTAGAAATAGACCATGTGAATAGCTACAGCAGTGAGCTCAATACAAGCTCTTTTCTCACCCAAAAGCAGTGCTTGCAATGTTACATTCAAAATATTTCTCCATGCACATCTTGGGAGAAATCCTGGCCCCAGTGAAGTGAGTGGGAGTTTTGCCAGTGATTTCAACATGGCCAGGATTTCATCTTTTACATTTAATTGCCAGTTGCTAGTAAAAGGGGAGTATAGTTAAATCCAAGAATGGTAATTAACGATCAGCTAAAGCCTTCTGAAAAAAACACGTCCCTGGGAGATCCCATTCTACTTAGCTGATACCTAAGTAGTTTGAAACATTCTAGAAATAGTGGTTTAAAAAAAATGTAGGATTTTTGTATTCCAGGAAAGATTTTACTACATTTGGGTCCAACGAGTCACAACATGATGACAAAAGCCTAGGAGGAAATAAGTGAAATGCACCAAAGCCCTGCAAGAAGAACTACCACATCCACCTCGAGGACCCCACCCCATTTATTCAGCTCACCCAAGTTTATCTACCATGAAGCAAGAGCCATTACCCCTTTAGGCCCTGCTTCTCCTCCCAACGTAGTCAAAACTCCCATTTACTTCAATGGTACAGGCTAACATCTTTAAAGAGACAGATTATATGCAATGATTAAGAGGGTAAAACTTGACATGTAATATATTATCTGGCTGCATGGTCCCTCTTCAAAATTAAATTCTTCTGCTATTAATAGGATACTTTTAAAATCTAGTTTATCTAGAGAATCCTTCCATGTACCTACAAGATAAAGAGATTAGAATATTTTATGACGCAAACGACACACTTCAATACGTAAGCCAAAATGTTCAAAATTCCACTTGCTACTGATATATACATTATTGCATGTGTCTGTTAAACACTTTCTTTAGACTAGTGTTTCCCAAACTTGGGACACCGCTTGTGTAGGAAAAGCCCCTGACGGGCCAGGCCAGTTTGTTTACCTGCCACGTCTGCAGGTCCAGCCGATCGCGGCTCCCACTGGCTGCAGTTCGCTGCTCCAGGCCAATGAGAGCTGCTGGAAGTGGTGGCCAGTACGTCCCTCGGCCCACGCCGCTTCCAGCAGCTCCCATTGGCCTGGAGCAGCAAACTGCAGCCAGTGGGAGCCACGATCGGCCGGACCTGCAGACAGGGCAGGTAAACAAACTGGCCCGGCCCGCCACGGGCTTTCCCTACACAAGCTGAGTCCCAAGTTTGGGAAACACTGCTTTAGGGGTTTTAGCAGAAGTATAATTAGTTGAATTAACCTATAGAAACCTATGCAACTTGATGTGGATATTTCTATCTCAGAAGTCATTGAATAGCTTCCAGTGCCATTCTTAAATGTCTCCTTCAAATCTGTATGACATTTAAGGGTTAAAGATATATGTTAGGGTTCCTCCATAATGTCCTATAATAGATTTTAAGGATCTTCATTTTGTCATTGGTTTATAGCATTAAAAATATTTCACTTCCATGACTATATATTATGAATAACTGCTGAGTTGCTGTAATAGTCAACAATGTTGTTTGTTAGAAAAACAGGTTTAAAAATATTTGATCCAACTTATCCTGCAAAAATCCTCTCTTACAAATGCCCCACCATGCAGAAGCACTCACGCAGCATTGCTATAGGCTCTCCCTATAACGGATAGTTAGGAAATGCCTGCTCCTGATCAACAATGTGTGCAAGATGACTGGAGAAATCCAGTTTCCCAGAGCCCTGAGGCAATTGTCTATCAGTGAGAGCAGCTACACAACCAGCAAGACAGAGGTCTAGATACTTGGCATCTCATCATCAGTCAGGACTGGTTTTCAGAGCAGTCATTCAATGCACCACTGAGACTGAACTCCTTTGTTAATTAAGCTAGTGCACTAGTCCTACTCAGGGAGTGAAAGGCTAAAAAAGCACCCCTTGGGGCTATCCAAGAAATCAGAATGATGAGACTCACCTTGTACTTTAGGTTTAGCTTCAAGATGCAATCTGCTCAGGGTTTCAGCACCAACAGCTCCCCGCACGACCCTGCACTAATGGAAAAGTCACAGCTCGCTGAATGTTGATACATTATGAAGAGCCTCCTGCCATCTATACCCCATGACATACAGTTTTCAGCCATATTTTATCATTTCTGAGTCTAATATTAGTGGCTGCCACTGGAAGTGACAATTTGTGACATAAGATATAGATGATCTCAGGTTTCTCTTCCCCTCCTGGCTGCCAGTTGCATCTCCAGTCCCACTTGCCCCCAGTTCCAGTTTCCATCACCAGGCTCCTATTTTAACCTCAGCATTCCACCCCCATTATCTTTGTCCAACCAGTCCTAGTCTCCCCTTTTAACCTTTTTGGCTGTTTCAACTTTGACAGGGCCAGAGACTCTAAACTGAAGCCAGAGATCCCCAGCGACTGCCTCCTGGATCTTCCTTGAAAGAAACTTTGCATTGACAGATCACTACAACTCTGCCCCCTTAGGCTTTAGATGGCAACTCATGTGTGTGTGTATATGTTAGCTGCTTTAACCTGTAAATCTCTCATTCCTTTTTCCTAGTTAATAAACCTTTTGATGGTTTATTACAGGATAGGCTACAGGCATTGTCTTTAGTGTAGGATCTAGAGTACCAACTGATCTGGGTAAGTGACTGGCCTCTTGGGACTGGAAGCAACCTGAATGTGGTGCCATTTTTGGTATAAATGACTGTTTATTACTAAGTGCAGTTTGTCTGTGTCATAAACAGATGGTTAAGGGTTAATGTCTTTTACCTGTAAAGGGTTAAGAAGCTCAGTAAACCTGGCTGACACCTGACCAGAGGACCAATAGGGGAACAAGATACTTTCCAATCTTGGTGGAGGGAAGTCTTGGTTTGTGCTTTTTGTGTTGTTCATTGTTTGCTCTTGGGGCTAAGAGGGACCAGACATACACCCAGGCTTTCCCAATCTTTCTGAATTAGTCTTTCATGTTTCAAAAGTGTAAGTAATAGCCAGGCAAGGTGGATTAGTCTTATGTTTGTTTTCTAAACTTGTAAATGTGTCTTTTTGCTGGAAGGATTTTTACTTCTGTTTGCTGTAACTTTGACTCTAAGGCTGGTGGGGGGGGGGGTGTCCCTCTGGTCTATATGAATCTGAATACCCTGTAAAGCATTTTCCATCCTGATTTTACAGAGATAACTTTTAATTAAAGAAAGAAAAGGTAAAAATTTTCTTTTAATAACCTGATTGATTTTTCCTTGTTTTAAAATCCAAGGGGTTGAGTCTGAACTCACCAGGGATTGGGGGGGGGGGGGAAAACGGAGGACAGATGGGTAATTCCTCCTTGTTTTAAGATCCAAGGAGTCTGGATGGGTGTGAAGCCTCTCAAGGCAACCCAGGGAGGGGAAAGTCTGGGGAGAAAAGGAGCGGGATGGTTAATTTTTCCTTGTTTTAAGACCCAAGGGGTTTGGGTCTGGGTTCCCCAGGGAAGGTTTTGGGGGAACAGAAAGTGTGCCAGACACTAAATTCTGGCTGGTGGCAGCATACTAGATTTAAGCTAGTAATTAAGCTTAAGGGTTCATTCAGGTCCCCACATTTTGTACCCTAAAGTTCAAAGTGGGGGAAAAACCTTGACAGTCTGGGTGGCAAAATAGATGGGAGAGTGTAAGGGGACTGTTTGTGACTCCAGGGTAACACTGTTATAGTGATCTGGGAGTTCACATTTCTTACTGGGTTGGTGAAATCTAGTTCTAGAACACACCAGTTTGGGGTGTTTGCCCAGTTTTGCACTGTCTACCCTGAGGTAGGCATTCACAGTCATGAGCCACTCTAGACAGCATGACAAGCTGAATAACATTAGCTGAAGTTTTCCAAAACAAATCAGCCTGAGCAAGACACTGGGCATGGAAATTTTCATTCAAAATTGCATAACTTTTTTCAAACTAACAACTGAAGACAGGGTCTTACAATGAGAAGTGCTAAGTAACAATAATAGGTGGTGATACCACTGCTACCTACAATATTTTTGTTGCCTGCCTTTCCCCAGGCTATTTTGTTGTGTACACAGAGCCTGAGAAAGTAAAACAGATGTTTTTATCACTGTGGTACACAAGAAGGGCTTTTCTAAGCAACCATCCCATCTTCGTTTATCTCAAGAGCCTCCCTACTTCTGAGATTACGTTTCTGAAGCATTGGCATGAAATGAAAACTGCTACTTACAGTCAAGTAACCTGACTCTCCGGAAAGTGGGGAAAGACAAGTTTTACAAGCAGCTTCCTCCATATAATCTCCAGGTAGATAGATACTCCCAGAAATTGAGGTACATTTCCCAATGTATTAGTCCCATGTTTAATCGCTATATACACTAATTGTGATATAGGCAAAAGTATTAATTTGTATGGCCAAGTCATAGTATATCAATATGTAAAATAATCATTTTACTTTGACTAAGACTGATGTAGTCAAATTCCAAACTAACAAGAGGTACAGGGAGGACACGTTTGATAACTAGAGGAGGAGGGTGAAAAAGAGCAGGAAGAGTATATGTTCTCTTTTAGTGACCTCCTCCCAAAGGACAATTCCTCTTGTTAAAGTTCATTCACCTCATTATCTTACCTCTCAATTATCCACTGCTTACTCCAGTCTTGACTTGGCTGTCTCTCTCAGTTACGCCAACCACAATTAGCCCAATCAAAGTTTCAGACTTAGGCACTGAAATAGCAGATTGATGTTCAGGATGTGCTGAGCATTGTCAATAGGACAATGGGAGCTCCCAGATCAATGGGAACTGCAGATACACAGCACCCCTGAAACTCAGGCCACTTACTTAGCGGCCTAGCTTTAGGCTTTTTCCATGTTTTCTCCACCCAGTGGCAACTAACAAGAATAATTCTCCTTATTAAAAACAGATTACACTGGTTTGCACTTGTCCAAAACACCTCTAATACTATTGTAATCTGTCGTTTTCTGAACCACTACTGCAGAATGCCACATACATTTAAGAAAACATCAAGCCTATGGACTGTTGAGACGTATCGCAAAGCAGACAGAAGTGTACACACACACACGCACACACAAGAAGAGTGAGGTGCCCCAAATGAAACTGCGGTGCCTGTGATATGAATTTACACACAATCTGTAGATTAGCCACAGGGAACAAAAGGCACTAGAAATACAACCTGAGTTGACAGAGAGATTTGATAGCAGCAGCAGAAAATAGAATATGTTGAGAGATATTGCCAGAATCCAAAGCACAGAAATCTACTTCAGAGCCTCATCATTTCACATGAAGTAACAGGTTGATGGACTCTCCTGACTTATTTCAAACCTGTACAGTAAGATCTCAGATTTCACATCAGGTTGGAGTTTTATGTCCACTTGAACTGATGTGAGGGCTTAAGAATCCACAGCTCATTGTGATGCTCTTGTAGGATGTTTAAGAGAAGTAGCCCTCCTCTCTGGACCAGCTATAGATTATAAGTAATGAAACCATACTGTATTTATAATTTAATTTTGGGCTTTATTATTCAACCATAGATTTGAAAAGTGTTCTGCTTCTCTAGATGATGAAAAAAACGCTACAATAGCCAGCTGGCAGAATTAGAAAGTTACATTTATGTTTCATTACCAATAGCTATTGAATTAACTGATGCTATAAGAATGCTTGCAAGATTTATTCAGTCTGGTATATTACAAAGTAGTTTTAGTAGAAGTCTACAAGGTGTGAGTATATATAAATTGCACATACATCAAAAGAAAAAAAATTGAGGGATATATGCACTTTCCTCCTATTCAGAATTAAGTCCTTCATCTGACCCATAACTAAGGGCACTCTTACGTGTCTACATGTAATTCATTTCCTATATAAAGCTGCTTTCAAAACTAGACATACACAGTTACCATGATAGCCACAAAATGATTCCCAATCTACTTTGATCCACAAACTGCGAGTACTGAAGCCTCCCTTAACTGCTTCTTTCTACTCATTTCTGGGAAAAAGGCAGCCCAAATTTCTTGTCAAACACCAACATATAATTCTACACCCCAAATATTAATCAAAGTACCGTGGGCATCCATCATAATTGTTCACACTGTACCACAAGCTCTTTTCCCCTCATTAGTAGCTTGGAGCCGGAAGCCATTCTAAATAGAAGTTTAATGATAAGATTGGCTAGACGGTAGCATCAGGAAATAGGAAACGTCTGGGACATCCAAAATACCTTTCAAATGATTGGACTCATGTTAAATCTTGAGGGTAAAATATTCGCCCCTGTCACACTCACCATTGGAGCACCTCCTTCCAGCCACATCTGGGGATTAGCTCTGCCAGGTCAATGCCCCTTCCTGAGGATGCACTCCATCACTCTTGCTCTCTCAGGACTCAACTACACCTGCTTTGTAGCTTGACCCTCTGGCCAGGTCACTGTGGTTATCCCTTTGGAGGTTGGGGTTGCATGCCCCCAAAAAGTCTTTTGGGACCCACTACTCCTTAAGAGCACTACAACCCAGTGGCTGGTGGGGAACCCAGGCCTGCCCTCTACAGTAGGTTCCAGCCCAGAGACCCTACAGCAGGCAGTCATGGTCTACACAGTCCCAAACCTTGCTGCTATATCACTAGGCTACTTCCTACTTAAGCTTCTTTCAGCCTGACAGTAACTGCAATTTCTCTATCTACAACCCCCTCTTGCGCTCAGCCACATTGGGTTATACAAACCCCTCCTGTTCCTGTTCAGCTGAGCCTCATCTCTAATTAGTCCTTGCTCCCTGGCTCCTCCTCCAGGTGCAGCCTAGAAGGTTAATTGGCTCACCCAGCCACCTTAACCCCCTCAGGCTTTGTGTGGGGTGGTCACCCATTACAGCCCCATTAAAGTCAATGGCAAAACTCCCACTGACCTCAAAGGATTCATGATTTCACTCCTAGAGTTTGGATAGGGACCTAGAGAATGTGTTCAGGATTATTTAAGTCCCTCTGAAAAGGTAGGAGGTGGACATCCTTATAGAAATAAGTTCTAGGGAGACTCTGGAGACTCCATTTGTTTATATATTATTTTCAGCTTTTTGTAAAAAGACTATACATTTTACTAAATATGTATATTATTCAGTGAATGGCCTATGTGAATATATTTCACTAAGGAAAGCCCACAGATTCTCACTGTGACTATTACTTCAGTTTGTCACTAATCATAGTTCACTATTCATATGTTTTCATTGAGCACCTGGCATTCTTCTTTTCCTTAACTGAATGACTCTCAAACCTAAAGAGAGCTTTGACAATAGACATCTAAACATTTCAAGTACTGGTATACAGTTGTATGAGTATTGTGTGAAAACATATTTGCACAAATATTCATACCTGCCCTTCCTGCCAAGATCCTTACAAACACAGTTTGCTCAAAATCTAGCCCTGTTCCAGAAACCTCTATTATTATAGAATTTCAGCTTGAAAAGCAAATAAGGATTAGAAATACCATCCAGACAGACCCACCTTTTCTATTTGAAGGCCTGACTGATAATACTCGTTTCCAGTATTTGCTCAGCTTTACCCCAAAGGATTTTAACATATTCCCCCTCCCCCCCCATCTTGAGCCTATGGTTTATGATAAGAAGAAACAATAATTGAGGAAAGAGGGAAATCAGCTAATGTGATTGTCCTCAAAGTGCTGTAATTTTACATTATAAAAGGATCAGTGACACCATACTTCGCTAAAAGGCCTGCATGCAAACATAAGAGATTATTTGAGGCCTGTATAATACACAACATTTTCCCTTTAAAAGCACACCATATTTCTTTGTGACACGCAGCAGGGGCCAGCTGAGAAAAGCCTCTGGATAACTGACTACTGCCCTTGGTTTCTGCAGCTCTGAATCTGACCTAGCACTCATACATGGGCCTGTAGAGCTGCAGCCCTGCCACAGAGCTCCATGAGTTATGTTGCCTGACTAATTTTCAGGGTATTTTTGGCTGCCAGCAGCAGTGGTGCTCTGCCTGCCAACTGTTGGCCAGACAAAGCCGTTTTAGAGTCCCCAATCTGGTAGTTGAACTCTACGTGCAATATGCATATTACCATGGCCAAGGCTCAAACTGCGACCTTTCTGATGCATTGGCAGTATTGCTACCAGCTAAGTCAAAAATGAGCCAGACCAGCCAGGGCAGTGCCAAACCTGTCTCCTCAGGAAGCGACTCTGCACGAGAGGGTAGCACTAACAGTGGCAAGAATATAGAACTAAAAGAAGTAGATATCCATGGCCTCTTTGAAAAAAACTAGCCCTGAAAAGCTACCCAAACACAGGAAACCCACAGACTTGGCAACACTTCTGGTACTTTTTTGCGTTTAATACTGAGTGCTAGTACTAAAATCTCGCTTGAAATACAAGGTTATTTTAAGAAGCGCCCATTGAAAAGTTTGTTACAAAATGCTGGTAATAACCAATCATTTCAGTATATTTAAATGATCCATTAAGCCTAAGAATAGCAAGCGGCTTCCACATCTCAGCTGCTGGTTTGAATCCAGCCCAAGTCCATAATGACCTAAAGGAGCTATCCCTAGGAGGCTGTTCAGTGACCTGTATGAAGTCAGTTTGCAGTTTCTGTTAACAATGAAGAACTGGCCACAAGACAAATGCTAGTGCCTCCTGCCTGCCTCTGTTGCACATTTGCTACTGTGATGTCACTTTCATTATTGTAAACTGAAGCCTTAAATGGCGGCTCAGGAAGCTGGAGTCACAGATGCTTTTATGCTAAAGAAAGGGATTCCACATTTTTAGAAGCTTCACATTGCAACCTAGTTTCACATGCATTTGGGCCAATGCAGGCTGAGAGGTACCTGCAGTAGGTACCAGCACTTAATTCAAATAAAAATACCCCTTGGCTCTGCAGTATTCCTGGGACTAATTTCCACATATTCCTTATGGACTAGACTAGATGCTTCCCTGGTAGGAAATTGAAATTGCTTTTAAATCCAAATTTGTACTATTACTTCCACCAATATTATTAGAAGAATCACAATGCACTATCTGTATTATCTCTGAAAATCCTCGCTCCTCCCACCCCCAAATCTCATTCCCTTTGTTTTGTATCAGTTCTTGTATTTTGGTTTTGATCTTTGCAACAAATTGAAAATCCATATCATGCTTTTTTAGCATGGACACTGCAATGAGGATCTTTCCTAGTCTTTGACAGGTGGCCCAAGCACCTATGGATATGCTTTGCCCTTGGCATGTATTTTAACCTCAGCTGTAGTGTCTGATAATTGGTACTGCTTCTCTGGTTTATGTCAGACAGCATGATGCACAGATTTCTTATCTGAGCAAGATCTTTTCCCAATAGCTTATTATCCTTACATTCAGAACACGTTAGAAATTATATGTAAATTGTGCATACATACGCCCGGTTTTGATAAAAAGAATGATAGATCTTCTGATTTCATTCCCTTGAATTCCGTATCTTTAAGTTAATGAATACATTATTGTCTTTACACAATTTATTATGGATACATTCCACCTGGATACAAAATCAGCCTAGATATAATTACACAAAATCCCTCCGTCTTCACTAATCAGGATAATGATGTGCACAGACATGGTCAGATACTATTGGAAGACAATGTTGAAAGCTTCGGCTGCATACAATAGCAGTCTCTGACACGACTGTACACTGAAATCCTCTTTGATCTTCAGGGTCTCCTTCAGAGCAGATGACAGCCTGAGGTCTAAACCCATCCACAGAGACAAGTCATTAGCGGCTTCGGTGTCTGAAGGACTCGATTACCACAATCCAGCAGCTCAGTTACATGTCAGAATGCTCAATGGATACATTTAACTCTTTCCCACAGTTATCCTTTAAAAGATAACTGACATTTGCTAAATAAAATAAAATTTTACAAGTCCTGTTTTTCTAGCACAGGGAATCAGTTTCTTTACTAAATAAAAGGCAGGTTGATCAGGCCAGTGTTTGCACAATCACTAGCTTAAGGTCAAGTGAGGTTCTCCCTCTGTGAGACAGCAGACCTGCGGTATCTTTATGCTCTCCCATTCCCAACACCGCTGGGAGTGCGCTGTCATTAGCACAGCCAGCAGCTATTGTGCCAAGTACTAAAACCTTTTGTACAATTTTATTCTATCTACTGTAGCTGTGTCATAAAAGGAAGCCCAACAAACCTGCAGGAGCAGGAATGTTATCACTAAAATTGGTACTTGTTCTAATCCCTAATTAACCACAGGATGATGGGTGTCCAATCTCTAATGATTCTCCTCATTAATATCTCCAGGTCTCAGCAGACTTTGTATGTCTGCCATGCCTGTACAGTTTCAGACTCAACAACAAATTCCAGGTATCAAAAAAGATGGTACAGATTTCACAGTAATAAGAAGAGTGAAAAATAAAGTGGCTAAATATTCTATTTATAGAGTCAGCCCTTGTTTCTTCATATTAAGTAATCAAAGATTTAAAATATGCATGCACACACAGATTTTGTGTTCACACAAGTATTATTTAAACCATCTGAATTCTCAAGATCCACAAATACTCTTTGAATTATTCTGTTATTTACATTTCCCATTTGAGATTGTGCCTCCACCACAAGATTTGACTTTTAATTAAAATTCATTATTATCTTAGTGGGCCAAACAGATGGATGAAATAATAAATTCTTTTCATGCACCTCTGACGTGACCTAATAACCCACCATGGAGCTACAATTTCAGCTATGAAATCCCTACTGTACCTAAACTTCCAGGGTCGCTTAGCTATGGCAGCCTGACAGGAATGGTTCTTTTATTAACATGGCTATGTATCTGTTGCATCATATGCAGTATTGAACAGTTTGGTGTCAGTAGACTGTGAAGCTATGGACTTATCAGTACTATGAATATTGAAACAACCAGTGGATTTGTGTCATTTTATTCCTAATTCCTAAGGTGCTAGATTGTTCCTTAAATGGGACTAGTGAAAGAAAAAAAATTATGAAGTAAAAAGATTACCACAAAGGTTGCCCAAAAAAATGAGAAAAGAAATGGAGATAAAAAACGCAGATTTTTATTTTATATTAGAAATTCAAGTCTCATCTACATGGGAGACTGTGATGATGGGAGAATTACTGAAATTATGACACCACAAGAAAGTGAAAATTGAGCAATTGTGAGGGAAAGTGTGTCTTGTTTCAAATTTATTGTAGTTGATTTGCTTTGTTAACACCTGTTCAGTTCTAATGCCCAGCAAAGCAAACCCTTAGGAGAAAGGTAATCTCTGTTACAAAGTTTCAACACCCCATGCCCTATCAAGCATGCCTTGTTTTCATATCTCTGAAATCCTCAAGGTGTTATCCAGCATAAACAGGGAAGACCATTGACATTCCTGTTATTTCTAAGGTTAAAAAGCAAAACAGAAAAACAATGTTAAAAAGCCTTTCAGACAGTTGTACATTATTTTTAAAAAGTCAAGGGCAAAAGCCAAATTTTAAATTTCTTTTGCAGGTCACATTCTAGCTGTTTTTGTGCAATCCAGTTAAGGATTTCCTCCAATAATAAGGCCTGGAAACATGATGCAGAGATGATGTTTATTATTTCTGAAACAAATTGGCAATGCCAATATTTGAACTGTATGGCTCTAATTCTCAGTCTAACTATGATGATGAAGAACTCAGTCTGAAATCTTATTTTCTTGTAAAAAAAATATATGACTAGGATAAAAATCTCTATATTGGATATAAACACAGCTAGCAGTTTTGCATGCTAGAATGTCAATAAATCCTTGAATTTATGCTTTATTGAATCCATCCACTTTGAGACCCTATCGAACAATACAGGTTTAATTCCACCACAGCTTCAGTGGTGACTATAGGTGCTTGTCAGAATCTGGATCCTTATGCTAGTAAGTAATCCAATTTATTTTGTGTTTCAGGATTGATACAGGCAAATGAACCTGTATATCTAAT
This sequence comes from Gopherus flavomarginatus, assembly GCF_025201925.1. NCBI lineage: Eukaryota > Metazoa > Chordata > Testudines > Testudinidae > Gopherus > Gopherus flavomarginatus. Next base: position 75,486,904 of record NC_066625.1, on the reverse strand, counting down.
GAAAATCAGCATGGGTTTATGGAAAAAAATCCTGTCAAACTAACTTGATTTTTTTTATGAGATTGCAAATTTGGTTGATAAAGGGAATAGTGTGGTACAAAGTCAAAGTATATTGCATCCACACAACATTTTGATTTAAAAAAAATGGAATATAAAGTTAACATGGCACACATTAAATGGATTAAAAATTGGCTAACAGGTCTCAAAATGTAATTGTAAATGGGGAATTGTCATTGAGTGGATGTATTTCCAGTGGAGTCCTACAGGGATCGATTCTTGGTCCTATGTTATGTAATATTTTTATCAATAACCTGGAAGAAAACATAAAATCACTGATAAATTTTGAAGATGACACAAGAAGTCAGGTAGTGGTAAATAATGAAGAAGACAGGTCACTGATGCAGAGCAATCTGAATAGCTTGGCCAACTGTGCAAACAAACAAACAATATGCTTTGAATATGGTTAAATGTAAGCGGCATGCATCCAGGAACAAAGAATATTGGCCATATTTACAGGATAGGGGATTTTGTCCTGGGAAGCAGTGACTCTGGAAAAGATTTGGGAGTTGTGGTGGATAACCAGCTCAACACAAGATCCCAGTGTGACGCTGTGGCCAAAAGAGTTAATGAGATCCTGGGGGGTGTAAGCAGGGGAATTTCAAGTAGGTGTAGAGAGGTTACTTCACCTCTCTATTTGGCACACGTGCAACTGATGCTGGGATGCTACATTCAGTTCTGGTGGCCACAATTCAAGAAAGAGGTTGACAGATGAGAGAGGGTTCAGAGAAGAGTCATGAGAAGGATTAAAGGATTAGAAAACATGCCTTACAGTGATAGACTCAAGGAGCTCATTCTATTTAGCTTAACAAAGAGAAAGTTAAGGGGTGACTTGATCACCTACATGGGGAATAAATATTTAATAATGGGCTATAGGCTCTTCAGTCTAGCCGAGAAAGGTATAACGCAGTTCAATGGCTGGAAGTTGAAGCTAGACAAATTCAGACTGGAAACAAGGTGCACATTTTTACCAGTGAGGGTAATTAACCACTGGAAATATTTACCAAGGGTCATGGTGGATTCTCCAAAACTGACAATTTTTAAATCAAGATTGGATATTTTTCACTCATGGCAGAACTAAGTATTATCTAGCCTGGGGGGGCCAATCTGTGGCTCCGGAACCACATGTGACTCTTCAGAAGTTAATATGCAGCTCCTTGTATAGGCACCAACTCCGGGGCTGGAGCTACAGGCGCCAACTTTCCAATGTGCCAGGAAGGGGGCTCACTGCTCAACCCCTGGCTCTGCCCCCACTCCACCCCTTCCTGCCACCTCCCCTGAGCCTGCTATGCCCTCGCTCCTCCCCTTTCCCCTCTGAGCCTCCTACACACCACGAAACAGCTCATTGGGAGGTGCAGGAAGGAATGGGGAGGGCTGATCAGTGGGACTGCTGGTGGGTGGGAGGCACTGGGAGCAGGGGGGAGATGATGGGGGGTTGCTGACATATTACTGTGGCTCTTTGGCAATGTACATTGGTAAATTCTGGCTCCTTCTCAGGCTCAGGTTGGCCACCCCTGATTTAGCCATCCCTGACAGGTGTTTGTCTAATCACTCTTAAAAATTTCCAATGATGGAGATTCCACAACCTCCCTGGGAAGGTACTAGGACAGTGTTTCCCAAACTTGGGACACTGCTTGTGTAGGGAAAGCCCCTGGCGGGCCGGGCCGGTTTGTTTACCTGCCACGTCCGCCAGTCTGGCCAAATGCAGCTCCCATTGGCCGCGGTTCGCTGCTCCAGGCCAATGGGAGCAGCACGAGCTGAGGGATGTACTGGCCCTTCCAGCAGCTCCCATTGGCCTGGAGCAGCAAACCACAGCCTGTGAGAGCTGCGATTGGCCACACCTGCAGACACGGCAGATAAACATACCGGCCCGGCCCGCCAGGGGCTTTCCCTACACAAGCGGCATCCCAAGTTTGGGAAACACTGTACTAGGCATTTTATCGGCTCTAGGAATTATTTTGGGGAAGTTCTATGGCTTGTATTACACAGGAGGTCAGTTTGGATGATCTTAGTGGTCCCTTCTGGCTTTGGAATCTATGAATCTAGAGCAACATGTAACTCTATTATTCTCAAGGATTCCTCCAGAATTTGGCCCTGGACTCAGCACAGTTCTTAAACCCATGCTGAGTTTGTGTTTAAGAAGCATGCTGAATCAAGCGTATGAGTAGTCCCACTGAAGTCAAACACTTAGATGAATCAGAGCTTTAGCTTGGGTCTCAGGTTCACTTGGAACCAAGAAGCTTAGTGAAACAATCAAGTTGCACCTGGTTTGGAGTCAAAGCCCTGTTGAACAACTAGGATTTTACATGGTTTCCACCTGAAACCACAAACCTGGCCGGGTTTCCCCATAAATTGGCAGGGCCACCATGCCCATGTTTCAGATTTCTAATAAAACCCCAGCCCAGATAAATTCTGCACAACTCCATTTATAAACATGTTTTATCTACGAAAGAAAAAACAGCACCAAAATATCACCTATTAAACTACATAGTGTGGTGTTTCCCTTGGAAGTGCATATTATCAAGAGGTATGAGTAAGTTCCACCCCACTAAAACTGCATTCCACTCTCAAATATAAGAAAGGGCAGCAAAAAGCCAGATAACTGACTTCTCTGCATATATGTATAGTCCATAGTACTAGTTTCTCAATGCATTAGGACAGGAGACATCCAAAAAAGCACCCACTGGCCTCGATTCTCAGGTCTGCTACAGCTTTTTTGTGCCACTCCACTGGCACAAAGGGGCAGTAAAACCACTGTAGAAGGAATTCTCAGGTGCCATATATGTCACCCTTCTTGCAGTCCCTCAGTGTAGGGGTATGATCAGGAGAAAACATGTATGACCAGTTCATGTCTGCATATCAGCCATTCCCAGCTCATGGTACAACCCCGTCAGGGCTCACGCAACCAGGCATAAGTTAGAGCCACTGTTGTCCCCTCTCCTTATGCTCCTGAGGTCCTTCACCAGCACAGCCAGACCCAAGAATAAGGGCTGCTATATCTTTAGGTGTGTTTCTGTATGTTCCCAAATATTCATTCAGGTAGTCAGGTACCTAGCTAACAGGGCTGCCGGGGGGGGGAGGTAAGAGAGGCAATTTGCCCCAGGCCCTGGGTCCCGCAGCACTGCCGAAGTGCCCTGAAGACCCTGAGTGGAAAGACCCGCACCGCCGAAGACCCCAAGCCCCCTGAATCCTCTGGGCGGCCCTGCATGCCAATGTGGATTTTGCCAACAAATCCATAATTAAACCCACTGTGACAATGTATCCCATAATGCTTTATGGGAATATAACATAACTGAAGTATGTTTTATGCTACATGTGCCATGTAACATCTCTCTGTAAAGGTTATGGTTTACTGAATCTATTCATCCTATTTGTACACACATATCACACATATTTTTGTACTTGAAGTTATGAATATTGGCTATATATTTGCTTGATTTCTAAGTAAGCTTTGTAAGGCATTTGGTCAGCTTCTTTAGAAAGGAATTCACAAAGTTAAGTGCCCAATCAAGAAGCATTAAGGAACAATGCATCTTGGAATGCTCCAATCCACATAAGAAGTCTTCCTGGAGACATACAAGATACCATGTGGGCAATGGCTTCTGCCTGTAAAAACTGTGAGTCATGCATGGACATGTGACTTACCAAGGTGACTCCAGAACTCCATTTTGGAGTTGAACTTTGCACAGGAGAGAGGAGGGGGTCTCCACCCACAAGCAAAAGTCTATTTAAGCCCATGGGAGACCCCTTCATTGGGTCTTCAGCTGGCTAAAGAGAGAGCATCTCCACCCCAAGGATATCTGAAAGAAACTGGAACAAAGGACAATAACCACAGGGGGTGTGAGTGATCGCTGGACCCAGACTAGAAGGAGACTAGTCTGTAAAAGGACACTTACCGGTGAGGTTTTTATCTGTACTCTGTTGTATTACCGTATTAGACTTAGATTTGTGTGTTTTATTTTATTTTACTTGGTAATTCACTGTGTTCCGTCTGTTACTACTTGGAACCACTTAAATCCTACTTTCTGTATTTAATAAAAATCACTTTTTACTTATTAATTAACCCAGAGTATATATTAATACCTGGAGGGGGGACAAACAGCTGTGCATCTCTCTCTATCAGTGTTCTAGAGGGCGAACAATTTATGAGTTTACCCTGTATAAGCTTTATACAGAATAAAATGGATTTATTTGGGTTTAGACCCCACTGCGAGTTGGGCATCTGAGTGTTAAAGATAAGAACACTTCTGTAAGCTGCTTTCAGTCAAGCCTACAGCTTTTAGGGGACGTGGTTCAGACCAACAGGGCCGGCTTTAGGCTGATTCCCCCAAATCGGGCCCCATGCCTAAGAGGGCCCCAAGCCTTAAAGAAGAGCTCCTAACTTTTTAATTTTTACTCACCCAGCGGTAGTCCGGGTCTTTGGCAGCATTTCGGCAGCGGGTCCTTCATTTGCTCAGGGTCTTCGGCGGCATTTCAGTGCCGGGTCCTTCAGTGCCACGGAAGACCCAGAGCGAGTGAAGGATCTGCCACCGAAGTGCCGCCAAAGACCTGAACCGCCGCCAGGTATTCCAATCAGGCCCCATAATTCCTAAATCCGGCCCTGCAGACCTGGGTCTGGGTTTGCAGCAGGCTAGAGAGTCTGGCTCAAAGCAGGCAGGGCATTGAAGTCCTAAGATGACTGGGCAAGAAAGCAGGGACAGAAGTAGCCTTGGCACATAAGGGTGGCAGCTCCCAAGGGCGTTTCTGTGATCTAACCCATCACATCCACTTTTCATTAAGTACTTTGGCAGTATTTGGCCTTGTTATGGGGCCATTCCAACAAGGTGCTGAACATAGGGTGACCAGACATCCCGATAAAATTGAGACTGCCCTATATTTAGGTGTTTGTCCCATGTCCCGACCGATCTTTGGTCGGGACGCAATTTGTCCCAATATTTCGCTCCGCTTGTAGCACTCGCCTTTCCGCCCCCCCGCCCCCCTCTGCTGGCAGCACTCGTTTTGTTTGTTTGTTTGTTGCTCCGCTGGCAGCACTCAGCTTGTTTTTTTTTTTTTTTGCTCCACCAGCAGACCCCCACCTCCTCAATGTGTCCCAATATTTTCTCCCTCTCATCTGGTCACCCTAGCTGAACATTCTCCAGTGCCAACAAAATCAATGACAGTTGAGAGTGCTTAGCAACTTGCTGCATCAGGCCCCATGTCTGAGGAAGGGTTTGGATCAGATAGCTAAAAACTGTACTTTTTCTTAAACAAAGGATTTGGAATCTTTAACATAATACAGTATTTGGAGGGTCATCTTCTACTATAAATACCATATATGAAGAAAATCAGGCAGATGGACTGCTTCCCAGGCTATCATAAACAAGTTAAATCCTCCATTTCCTCTCTGAAGGTTTCTATATCTAGCCACTAGCCTTCCTTAGAAAATGTCTTGGCTGAATACAGCAGTCTGATTGGCTGAAGACAGTTCTGCCTCCCAGCAAGGACACTGAATATTCAACCAATCAAATAATTCAACCACAAAAATATTCCTCGGTTGATTTTATTCTTCTGTCCTTTCTCCTGTCAGATATGGAGCTGTGCCAGAGAAAAGGACCGGGAAGTCCCTTTCAAAACAAAATTTACAGTCTGCATAAAATCCTCTTTATTTGTGTGCTACTCCCCAGGACTGGCAAAGCCACCCCAATGATCACATATGATCTCTGTAAATCTTCATCTTCACCTACTGCTGCTTTGTCTGAGGAAGCTCTCTAAATTAATTCCATAGGTTTCTCTGAGCCTAGACTATCCTCTTTTGATCTCCTCTGCTGCTTCCTAGCACTTTCAGAGCTGTTTGAACCTACTCAAAGCAGCCTGCCTCTCCCACATGAGTGGCAATTTTCAAAACACTGACCCTATGGCTATGGCTGCTGGGTTCTCTGTGGAGGACAAGAATCCCTGAAATAGATACTTCACTGCACAGTCCTCGCAAGCAACATTCAAAAAAAAATTCACTTTTTAAAGGCTTCTGCACCCTGCTCAGAAATTAATGGCTGCAGCAATGGAACATTGCCTTGAAGAGGTAACTCCACAGAGTAGGCAGTGAAAGCCAGGCTCCATCCACCCTGACAGTGTTTGGAGAAGAGGGACCGGGGCTCAGCCAGCCCTCCTCCACAAATTATAGAACAGAAGCAGTGGAGCCGGACTTTCACAGCTCACATGGGATGAGAAGACCATGGGAGTTGAGGACTCTCAACACCAATTCAGCCTCTTCCTGTGTCCAGCCCTTAAACCTTGTCTATAGCCTACACCAGAGAAATTTGGCATTCTAAGAACCAGTGGTGTGGGGCAACCAGCACGGCAAGCATGGATGCACTGAACTCTTTATACTTAATACTTTATACTTAAGCTGATTCAACTACAAATGGCTCCATTCTCTAGCTTAGTGGTTTCATCCAGACAACAACATCCCAGTCAATATATGCCCTCAGCCAAAATATGCCTTCTTCGGCAGGTGAAGGTTTGAATCTCAGTCTTTTCAATGCTCTTAATTATTTCTTTTCGGAACCCTTCAGCACCACTGGTCCTCTTTCCCCTGGGAATTATTTTGATGGAGGGATGAGAGGAGGCATATTATATCTGAAAGCAAAGCATTTTCCTGCAATGGCTAATTGCAAGTGTTGCCAAACTTCACCCAGCCAGATTGCAGTGGGTGATTACAGTAAATTCATGACATGCAAGAGCAGGAGCTGAAGAAGTTCAGTTTAGCAGAATTTCACACCATGTCAGAGCCCTATTTGCAGCTTCGGAGATGAATTTACTAAAGCTTTGCTGCTGTAACTCGGAGTGTCAGTGAGCAGATTCTCTGACACCTGCTGCTCTTTGAATCTTCTACCATATTGCAGCATAATGCGTTCTAAAAATAGACTTCACACAACCAAGCGGGCTTCAAACTTCCAGAAAATAATTCTGTTTAGCACCCTTGTTTCCCCAACAGTGTTTTGGGACACCGGTCCTCTCTGATCTGCCCCTCCTGGATTAACACCTAGAATTTTTAAACAAATGTTTCAAAACAGTAATAAAGAAGCTGAAATAGTTTCATTAAGTCATTTATGCAGTTGCTTCCCACCTGCACTCCCACAAAATATACATAAATCTGGAAACATTTTCAGATTTAGATGCATGGAATCATTGTTTAAGGAGGAAAAAATATCCAAAGTCTGAATTACACTTGTGTGTTTGAATTTCTATTTGAAGACTGAGAACCAACTAGAGGAAGCTGATGACAGCCCCACAAGCTAATGCAATTTTTCTGTATACATGTCACTCATTACCCAAGAAAAGAAATTAGCCTGATCTGTTTCTCTCTCTAATCAAGATCCATTTTTGTATTATGCATTTAAATGCAATTAAGCAATACTTTATTCTTTTTATAGATGGCCAACTACAATTAATGCTACAGTTTATTCTAAACAGTAATTAGATTTTTTTAAAAGGTACACAGCCTTTAAAAGCTAACTTGCATCTCAAGCCTGCTCTCTGCTTCCAACTCAGCTGAGATTACATTGTAAGAACACTGTATGGTTTCATTCACAAGACAAATACCTGTCAAATCTGTCAGTCTTGCACAAATCCTTTCAGAAAATATAGGGCTACAGTACACAGCCAGTGAATATTTTCTGTTTTTAGGAAACCCAACGGTTGTTGCATTCTGACACACACGATCAATGTCTTTATAAGAATTTACAATTAGAACTAATTTTAAAATCTAAAAGGTATATGTGCATCGAATTCATGCAGCAAAGAAGGTAGCACCCTCTTCAATAGAAAAAAAACAGAGTTCTGGAGCATCCAATAGAATTCTTAATCATGTCCCCCATCTTGGGAATTATAGTCAATCGACTTTTATTGCTCAAAATCAAAGATTTTCCAAATTCACTATGCAACATCCTGCTCCAGACTGCAAATGAGCTAGAATAGCTAAGTAAACAGATCAAGAACACTAAACTGTAAAAATGTAAACCTCATGCAAATTGAAGCAAATAAAATGACTAGTAAAAAAAATTGCTCTCCTGACTATAACCAAGTGTATTTCCAGCATATCATTCTTATGATGTACAAGATACAACAAGCAAAAGTAAAACAGCATTTGGCTGACTGTCTTAGTCAATTCATAAAGCACTGACTCTCAAAGCGTATTAAGGCTGCTGAATAGCTTTCCCTTATCACAAAATGGGTAAGTTAACAATGGGGTGTGAAGCAACAAAGCTTGCTAAGTAAGTAAAAGCACCCCTGAAATTGCACATGCAAATGCAGGTTTTGCACCCACAAATTTCATGGGCAGTGTCACAGGATGGTTTGTATATGTAGCCCATTGCATAGAAGATGATAACATGTAATCCAAAGTTACTAAGATTTACAAACACTTAATATTTGGGGTATCAAGTGCAAGTTGATTTCTTCTCTACCCAATGGTAGAAGGTTTCAGCTCATACTATCAAAAACCTTACACTTTAGCTTTATATTGACCAACACACAACAGTTTCCATTCAGGAACATCCTTCCTTCAGAATATTGTTGATTCTCTATGTAAACATGAGCCTAGATTGAAATAGTTTTCAGTATCATATATACTATAATTCCTATTACCGACAATCTTCATGAAAATTAGAAAGGCCTGAACAGAAGCTGAAGATAAAGGGAAACATTAAAGCAACCCACAGACATTTCCGTATGTCTGATTTTGCTTACACCAGCTTCACATCTTGTAGAAAATGCAATCTACATATTGAAACATCTTAATGGCACATTACAGCAACAAACTCCAATCAATCTCCATTTACACCCTTCCATATGGTAAATATATATATATATATGGTAATCTGAACAAATAGGAAGAAATTCCTCAAGAATTCCCCTATTATGCTCACACTATTCTCCAGATCAATTTTACATCTAAGAACATTCTCATGTCCGATTTTAGAGGTTCGACTAATTAAACGCAAAGATCAGTTTCACTTGTACATAAAATGTATAAATGCATATTGATATCTGAATTAAACATTTTTACCCAATAATTCTAAACTGCATAATAGAGCAATGATGACAAATCTCAGACATTCTAGAACTTCTGAACATGCTATAGCCAAAAATCACTATGTACTGCACATATCGAGCCATCCTTCCTATTATAGCAGAAGTCTATGAGTTTTATAACTTAAGTTCTAACCATGCCTCTGATTCTTATTGTGGCATTAAGCAACCCATCTCCTTTCTCTATGCCTGAGTATACCTGTGTATAAAATAAGGACAATACTGTCCTATCTTACAGGGGACTTGGGGAGGCTTAAATAGTTAAAATTAGTATTTGTAAAGCACTGTGAGCCTTGGACGAAAGGAGCTGTATAAATTATTGTAAAAATATATAGACCACAAACAAAAAAAACTACAGACTAAAAGTGTGAAAGGTCTTCTATGAGCCTCATGTACATAGCATACAGGGCAGCCTGGATACATGAATTTTAGACGAAAATGTGGATGTTCAGTATGCTTCTTTTCATACCATATGATATTCTAATACCTTTATACAATCCTCTTACACCACGCTTTAGGGTAGGCATTGTGACAGTTGCAGAACTGTAAGACAATAAAATAAGCATACGGAGATGTAATAATTTTATGAACACGGTATATGACCTGGTCAGTGAGGTGAAGTTATTGCACATAAGGGTTAAGAGACCTTCCTGTACGAATACATTGCTCTACCTTATTAGATGGTCTGTTGCCAGGAAGAAGACAAGGCCCCAGCTAAGGGCCACCCCAGCATACACTGGAAAGACAATGGGTAAAACTATTATTAGCTTTGAAGATCTTCTATCTTGTCTCCAACAAGTTGCAAGCCTTGTTCTGCCAAGGCTGGGAACTAAAAGATCACAGGGCTATTCACAATTAAAAAATGATTTGGTCTTGAGGAAAGAGCAGAGGGGTGATCAAAAGGACTAAGCAGCTTTTAAAGGGGACTGTCTTCTGAGGCTAGAGAAGGAAATGGTTTTTAAGTCAAAGGAATGGACTATGCCAGCCAGATCCTAGAGGTCCCAGCAGGATCTATACCTACCTGGAATTAACAGGGCTAGTGAGGAAGGGGAAAGGTACAGCCAGAGGCGGCTCTAGACATTTCGCCGCCCCAAGCACAGCGGCATGCCGCGGGGGGTGCTCTGCCGGTCGCTGGTCCTGCGGCTCCAGTGGACCTTCCGCAGGCTCCACCGAAGCCATGGGACAAGCGGACCCTCCGCAGGCACGCCTGCGGGAAGTCCACCACAGCCACGGGATGCCGCCCTCCCGGCGACCGGCAGAGCGCCCTCCGTGGCATGCCGCCCCAAGCACACGCTTGGCATGCTGAGGCCTGGATCCACCCCTGGGCACAGCTGTGCAAAGACCCAATGATTTTCCCTTTTAAAATCATCTGAAAATATATATTCTAAATTCAATTACCATCTAAAGTTTCCTAGATAATCATACTAAGCACATTATAAACCATTTTTGATTATATCTACAGTATACTGGATAGAGTTATACTAGGATATCCTATCAGAAACAAGTTAAAGTGGCATAACTAATCCACACTGAGTGGGTGGCGGAAGGATGGGAAGGATGTACCACTTTAACTATACTGAAATAGTTAAAGAGGTATAACTTGTGCTTGTGGACAAGGCCTCAGGATCCTGCATTCAAATCCAGAATGAGCCACTGACTCATCTCATAAATTTGAGCAAGCCATTGGACTTCCTTACCTCTCACTCAACAGGGTATATGGGAAAAGGACCTCAGTAATTTATAGTAATCATTGGGTTAAGATTTAAGTCACCACAAATAAAAATAAAAAAAAAAGTGTTCCCATTTATCCAGACCACTTTAGGAGCTTTGGACACTTTTTAAATTCCTGTCACCAAGGCCCAGTCCTTTAGGTACTTTCATCAATAATCAGGAATCTATCCCTACAAAATTTTACAGGTAAAAATTACCCGCTATTTGTTGTGGGTAAAAACTGAGATGACTCAATTTGAACATTTTTTCTGGGTCCTGATTTGAAATCATACCAAGAGATATGTAATGATGAAGATAATATAAAATCCTGTATTGATCAATATTTAAAAGTCAGACATTTTATTGTGAAATATGGATACAAGATAGCTCTAGTTAGACCTTTAATCACATTTCAGGAGTTAACCCAGGAGAAAGCTGGAACAAGAGGTTTAATTTCTAAGGTATATGCAATTTTGATTTAAAAAGACATTGATAAGAAAATAGCCCAAATTAAAATATGGAGAGGAATTTGGACAAAGAAATTGATCTGGATGAGTGGTTCTCTATATGGAAAGAGGGATATATATCCTCAATTTGTAAAGAAATTTTTTTTATATAAATTACTGTATATAGGTGGCATTTGCCTCCAGCTAAGATCCATCATATTTTTGTTACTAGGGAGGCATTCTGTTGGAAGGATTATGAGGAAAGGAGAACATACTTGCACATGTGGTGGTTGTGTCCAGGAATTAGATGGTTTGGGGGAAGAAATTATTAAAGAAATTCATTTTATGACAAAATGCCAGCTTCCTAGAGATCCCTTGACTGCTTATTTAATACTTCAGTACAGAATCTATATTTTAAACAGAACAAATTAATTTATTTTTTACTGCTAGCTGCAAGACTCTAGGACACATTCTTGAAAAAAATTTGACTTCTCCTATTGAATTGAGGTATAGTAAAATACAGACTGTTCTTGTAACAGGAAAGCTTTTGGACCAAGTACATATACAAGAGACTTACCAAAGAGAGGACAGATATTTAGGAATTTGATCACTCTTTGTAGCATACTCAGAGGAAGAGGGGTCCCCATCTAGCAAGCCATAATCTTTAGCCAAGTTCTTTGAATATTAACCTGCATAAGTCATAAGCAATGTACGATGCAGTATGTTCTGTAACTTTGCCATAATAAAAAAAGATTTTTACAAAGAAGTCCTTAGTGAAAAATAGATTTGGCCTTTAACTTGAGCTTATTTACTCGCTTTTTGTGGCCACTCATCTCTTAGATCCCATTGGTTTGTACAGTTTAGGGCCACTCATTGGCAAATCTCTCTAGGAAATTAGTTACTAGATAGTAGAGTGGGGATAGGAAGACAAGTTTGGCATTGCGCTACTTTAACACTACTTTGATATTGGGGTTGGCTGGGGCCTGGTCTAGTCCCTGGAGTAAATCTGAACAGCCTTCAGATTGTTCTACCTTATGCATGACTACCCAGAGCACCAAGGGACAATTCTAGTCTGTGGTGCACTCAGGACAGTAGGTACATGCAGACATCAAAAATTCTCAGTATGGAAGAGTGGAATAAGCTATTTGTTTTTACAAAATAGGGATGACTAACTCCTGAGTGGTGAAGCAGAGCCAAGGGTAAGTTATGCAAGATCCTCCCCAAGGAGTGAAGAGAAATGGTTTATTCAGTGCCTCATGCTGCGTGCTATATTTATACCAAAAGCATCTCTGTGCATTTTAAAAAACGTTATCTATTAGTTCTGTGTTGGAGCTGCAATATCCTCTATTTACACTGTAAGTTAGAAATCAAGACCTATATGGCCTATATGTATCATTGCACACCGCCCATTTGACAAGTCACTCATCCAGTAGACTGCAAAAGGCAGAAGAGCATCACATCCCTCTAACAGATTACCCCCGAAATGCTGCTCTTTACTCGGTGCAGAGCATGCTTAAGATAAGAACCACGAGAGCACCAGAGTCAACTGTATCACCCCTTTCTCCAGTTCAGGACACAGTGAAATCGTTGATAATTTAACAGTGTGCCCTCCCACCAGAAAAAAAAAAATCCAGCTTGGTCACCAGGTTTACTTTACAGATTGCTAACGCTAAGACTGCTTAAAAGAGCTGCTTTGCTACAGTACCTGTGTCAAAGGGGACAGGATTCTCCGGTGCAAGCCTTTGACTTTGCCATGGGTACCACAGCCAGTCAAAGTCATTTAATCGGCACAGTGATACAAATTGCACAATTAGTTTAATTTTCATTTTAGAAATATGTTTAGAACAACTATTGTACTGGAGCTTGAGTCATTTCTTATGTAACAAACTGACTTGAAAAAAATTACTATTTCAGGCTTACTGGATTTTTTTTTTTTTTTTTTGCATCTTTCAGCAGGACCTGAATGGGAAAAATTGCACAATATTATACTAGTGTGTAGGACATATCTTGTATCTGTTATGACTTGTTCTCTGCAGTATTGTTGAATCTCACAATACTTTGTGTTTTTTCTCCAAGCCCCAGCTTCTGGGATCATGTGAGAATCCCGTCTTTCACTTTTAGACACATCACCTTTCTAAAACCTCAGGGTTTCAGAGAAAAGATAGAAAACATGTCCCAAGTGCACCTTAAAGGCTCAAAAAAACCCTGAAGGTAAATTAAGGAAGAAAAATTTTTAAATGCCTGGATTTTTAAGCCAGTCTCAGGATTTTTGAATACTCAGGGTTTGAAATACTGTATCTGACTGCTGAGAAAGAAAAGAAAGAAAGAAAGATTTGCCTCACTGCGGTAGAGACAGCTGCCATTTTGTGTTCAAGTGCAGGCTGTGATAGAGTGGAGGCACAGCCAATGAACTGTGCTCTCTCTCAGAGAATTTTGTTGTGGATTAAGAGACCAAAACAATAAGAACAAAAGCAAAGGTCATTCTGACTGAAAGTCGAGGATTGCTCTTATATAGAGAAACGAAGTAGTTGGAATCAAGTTTATTGATAAGGTTTCAAAGCAAGAGCTTATGGGCCAGACGGTAAGGTGATGTAAGTCATTGTAGCTCCATTTACTTTAAGGAAACTACAGTGCTGTATGTCAGCTGAGGAACTGGTCCACAGTGTTCACAGAGTGGGCTTGAAACATTTTTCCCTTTTCCCATACAAAAGAAAAATATTACAAAAAGTAAGCTAGCTATAGGGTCTATGTCTGAGTTGGCTTACATCTCAGTATATTTAAATTTATTCAGTAACCTACGCCATATAACTACAACTATTCCAGTGGCATAATCTCTATTACAAAATTAATAAACTGTAAAGACCACAGGAAAAGTTCTGGAGCTACCTCTTGACCCTTTAATAAGTTCTTACCTGCCCACACAAAGAATTTCTGAAAACTCTGCAGCTCTGAATTCCTGTCTGTCTCAGGTAATAAGCAAATGTGATCAAATGAGGATTTATAACATGATGAAAGTTACGATGACAGGTCTTTCTGTGCCAGCTCATTTAAAAAAAAAATAAATAAAAATAAAGGTGAGCTCTGAATTGCAGCTTTTATTTAACAAGTTCTCCTTCTGACAAAAAGAATTTTAAAAAAACCATGAAGAAAATATCAAAGGCAATAATAGCAATAAACCCACTGAAGTGCTGCTTTTTATTCAACAAATCTGTTTTACAAACACATTCTCAGTTTGAGTTTATACATTAAATATTGGCCTTAGCCAAGGGACATGGAACACTCACATGTCCAGGGCCGCCCAGAGGATTCAGGGGGCCTGGGGCAAAGCAATTTCGGGGGCCCCTTCCATAAAAAAAAGTTGCATTATTATAGAATACTATATTCTCGTGGGGGCCTGGGGCAAATTGCCCCCCACTCCTCTGGGCGGCCCTACACGTCTCTCACCACCCCTTCCCCCCGCTCCCAAAAAAAGCTTATTACTTATTGAAGATCTTTGAGGTGATCAAGTATTGGAATGACTGATTGGCTTTCCTCCACAACCAGGGCTCGGTGCTGGTAGCACTGCAAGGGGGAAAATAACGCTCTCTCCCCAGACAGTAAAGCAACTGGGAAGTTGGTCCACAATTGTTACTGCAGCCTGAAGTTGTAGTACCCCCGCCCTCATGACCATTACATTTCACTTTAGGTGTGGGATGGGAGAGAGAGGATTTATATAGCAGACATCCTCTATCCCCCTCCTCAATCTCTGGTCATCCCTGCTACACTAAACTCTGCATGACACAGAGGGTGCAAAATCTTTACACAGATCCCATCTCCCATCCTGTCTTCCTCCCTAGGGCAGCGAAAGTGCTGATAGGGGAGCCTGCAGAGCTATGGCAACAGGCCCAGGATTGATTATAATTGTAACTAGATTACCCAGTGCAAGTGATTACTTGAAAAAGGTCAAGTATTCAGTACTTGATGTTACTACCCGGAGAAATATCACTTCATCCTCACTCAGCACCACTACAACGGAAGGAATCAAAAACAAAGAATGAAAGAGCAGTGAAGGAAAACTCCTTGTTGCTTTGATTTTGGTGGAAGAGAATGGATAGCATAGCCCCCAGCTCCCTGTGCTCTTCCAGTGATCCATGGCTGGCCTGCCATGATTTACAAGGCAATTGTTTCATCTAGAGCTTCTGGTGCCCATCATAAAGCACAGTGCTGTCTGTGTATTCAGGATATGCACTTTGTAGATGATGCATGAAACAATGAGACTGATGGAAGGCTGGATAGCTCAGGCAGCTGCTAACAGAATAAGAAACCTTCCAACTCTCGGTGGCTAGTTCAGATCTGGCCCATCTTGGTAGTCACTGACTAAGAGCTCCGTGTGGCTTGAAAGCTGGTCTCTCTCACCAACAGAAGTCAGTCTAATGAAAGATATTACCTCACCCTCCTTGTCTCTCTATGGAACTAACATGTCATTTACAAATCATCATGTTCACTCTGCCTATGTTATCCCTTCTCCCTTAACCCTCTGTCTGTCTTGTCTGTTAGATAGTAAGCTCTTCAGGGTGTGAAAAATTCACACCCCTAAGCAACTTAGTTATACTGACCAAACCCCCTGTATAGACAGCATTATGTCAACAGGAAAGCTTCTCCAACATAGCTACCACGTCTCAGGGAGAAGGTCTGCTGTCGGTGGAATAGTGTCTTCACTAACACGCTACAATAGTGCATTTGAATTCAGGACCACAAAGGAAAAGGTCCTGTTTCTTATCCACTTAAAACTGTGCCACAAGACAACCAACAGTCACAATATTTGGATACTTGGCCCTATTTCCTTTTCCTCCTACAGTTTATTTTGCCTGCCTGGGCTTCTGAGCCCAAAAGAAGAAAGAATCATTAAAAAAGACTGTCTTCAACCGTGAGGGGGGCACTTACAAATCCATCACATCAGGATTTCTCTAGCTTTCCCTTTCTTCCCTCAGTCATGCCATAACCTTCACTAGAAATACCTACAAGCTAAAAGCTTGCTCTATCTGCTTTTAAACTCACAGATACTATAGATACTACAGTTAATTGTACAGCACTTCATAAAAATAAGCTCCAACCTAGCACTTTACTTGACCTGCCTCTAGCAGAGAAGTATGCACATTGATATCTTAACACTGAAAACAGGTGGGTTTTTAACGTCCCCAGTTCTATAAGATTTAACAGAGAATGGTAACCTTGGCTATAGAATGGTTCAAAGCATTTAGAAAAGGGATGTCATTTTCTATTGAATTCAGTAGAATTTTAGAGCTATAAAACCCCATTGGTTTCCCCTCTGCTACATTTTATAGGATATTTTCATAAGGGTCTCCCATACAAAATCCATCTCTTCCCTGAATTACTTCCTCAGGCTTAATGACATAACTAATCTCAGCCTCATCTAACCCCATTCCATATACACAAAAGATAACATTCACAATTAGACAACAATACATTCTTATTCTCAAGAAGTTTCCTTCGCTAACCCGCCTGCCTGCAGGGAATACAGTTAGTTACATCTCTAGGCTGAAAAAAACCCTGAAGATGTCCTTGAAATGAATGGGTCCATTCACGTCAGTGGGAACATATTCTGACTTTATCATCTGAATGTCATCATACCTCTCACCTCCAAAGAGCCTCCCTATGCCTGAGGGTGGTGTTGCTTTTTCCAGTCTAGTGCGCCCTGTAGTCATTCTGGTCTCACAGTGGTCTATCACTGTACAAAGCCTAGCCCTCTAGCCAGGTCACCATTCAGTCCATACAATAGAAAACTCAAAATCTAATGTCCTCCAAGCCTGTCTCCCACTCTCTATCTTACACTCACTGTTCTTGGCTTCTTTTATTCTTGACACCTGTGCTTCCTCTCTTGGTCTGGGAGAGAGGCAGGGGAACCTGGCCCTCCTCTGGGATCCAGCCCAGAGATCCTGTTTAGGCAGCTGAGGGCTATTCCTCAAATCCCTCCACATTTTTCCTGGGCTGCTCCTACCTTTACCATGCTCACTGGTATCTTCACAAGACCTGCAAGCTCTGCTTTCCTCACCTTCACTTTGGTGGGTTGCTCACAGCTTCTCCTGGGGCATTTCCTAAAAGCCAGCCTCAGCTCTTCCCTGCAACAGGAGGATTGTACTGCTAGCAATTTTCTCTGCCCCTTGCCTAAGACAGTGAGTCTCTCTCGCTCTCTCTCCTTTGAACAGAAGCCCCCCCTCAGACCTCTCTCTGTGATAGGAGTTATGCCTCAGACAGACACTCTGCCTTAGAGCAGTCAATACATCCCTCCTTCTAACAGAAGTTCCCCTTCAGCCCTTTCTCTGGAGATGGGGTTCATGTCTCAGGTCTAGTGCCTTAAGCTTAGTCTGTTGCAAAGCTCTTGCCAGCTCCCTTCAGCTGAACACCTTACACAAATAGGCTTCAAATCCAGAAGGTTCTGAGTAGACCAACCTTCTCCTATCAGGGTCTGTCTGCTGTAGGGAGGAGGCAGGCTTTCATAGATTCACAGACTCTAGGACTGGAAGGGACCTCGAGAGGTCATCAAGTCCAGTCCCCTGCCCTAATGGCAGGACCAAATACTGTCTACTCTTAAATATCTCCAGAGATGGAGATTCCACAACCTCCATAGGCAATTTATTCCAGTGTTTAATTACCCAGACAGTTAGGAACTCTTTCCTAATGTCCAACCTAAATCTCCCTTGCTGCAGTTTAAGCCCATTGCTTCTTGTTCTATCATTAGAGGCTAAGGTGAACAAGTTTTCTCCCTCCTTCTGATGACACCCTTTTAGATACCTGAAAACTACTATCATGTCCCCTCTCAGTCTTCTCTTTTCCAAACTAAATAAACCCAATTCTTTCAGCCTTCCTTCATACGTCATGTTTTCAAGACCTTTAATCATTCTTGTTGCTCTTCTCTGGACCTTCTCCAATTTCTCCACATCTTTCTTGAAATGCGGTGCCCAGAACTGGACACAATACTCCAGTTGAGGCCTAACCAGCGCAGAGTAGAGCGGAAGAATGACTTCTTGTGTCTTGTTTACAACACACCTGTTAATGCATCCCAGAATCACATTTGCTTTTTTTGCAACAGTATCACACTGTTGACTCATATTTAGCTTGTGGTCCACTATGACCCCTACATCTCTTTCTGCCATACTCCTTCCTAGGTAGTCTCTTCCCATTCTGTATGTGTGCAACTGATTGTTCCTTCCTAAGTGGAGCACTTTGCATTTGTCTTTATTGAACTTCATCCAGTTTACCTCAGACCATTTCTCCAATTTGTCCAGATCATTTTGAATTTTGGCCCTGTCCTCCAAAGCAGTTGCAATCCCTTCCAGTTTGGTATCGTCTGCAAACTTAATAAGCGTACTTTCTATGCCAACATCTAAGTAGTTGATGAAGATATTGAACAGAGCCGGTACCAAAACAGACCCCTGCGGAACCCTACTTGTTATACCTTTCCAGCAGGATTGGGAGCCATTAATAACTACTCTCTGAGTATGGTTCTCCAGCCAGTTATGCATCCACCTTATAGTAGCCCCATCTAAATTGTATTTGCCTAGTTTATCGATAAGGATATCATGCGAGACCGTATCAAATGCCTTACTAAAGTCTAGGTATACCACATCCACCGCTTCTCCCTTATCCACAAGACTCGTTATCCTATCAAAGATAGGATCCCCTTCTCCCAGCTCATCCCCGGTTGGCTGGGGGTGAAAGAAGAGCCTTGTCTGCAAGGTTTCAAGCCCTTAAAAAGGTACCGTCTCCAGATTCCTTCTCTGTTCAGCATTCATTTGCAGGACACTTATGTCTTTATAAGTACTTATTGGACCCTTCCAAACTCTTAAAGGGTCAAGCCAGGCGGAAGGGTAGCCTGAGCACTAGGTGCTACTGTCCTTGATGACAGACTACTCTGTTGCACTGACCTAATATTTTTAGCACAGAATCTACAGGGCAAGTAAGTAAAATACTTGGTGTCTGGCTTCCCATTACATTGCTTTTAATATGATTTTCCAAATGTTTTTAATTCAATAAGCTAGGAAAGAATAATATTTCCTACTATCATTTGGAAACACAGCATTCAAATTTCTTTGGAATGATTCAGTGCTTCTGTGCCCTTTTAGATTTTTATTGAAACAATTAAAAAGGAGGATTCATTTAAGGAGATAAAGCAAATTGAGAAGATACTCCCTGTACAAATTGTTAAAGAAAAAAGAAAATCTTCTAAAAGGAGCTGAACTGGAGACAACGGTAATCAATGGGAGTCTTTCCATTGAATTCAATGGGTCTTCAATTAGGTCAAACAGCAGTAATTGCCTCAAAGCTTATTACATCCCTAAGGAAGATAATGGATATACAATGGCATTGCATGACAGAGGCTGTCTCTATAGAAGATTTTTAAATTTCTTAACATTTCCCAATAGTACTACTACTGTTGCATCTCTACTGGTAGTTGCATTAAGCAGACCAACTTCCAATGTTTTTACAGCCAAATTAGGTAAGCCAGACAACCTACACTAGCACTCTCTCCCTTGCTCTTACTGGTGGCAGCATCTGTACAAAATTTAAGAAAATAAGCCTAGGAATGGTGTCCCTAGCCTCTGTTTGTCAGAGGGTGGTGATGGATGGCAGGAGAGAGATCACTTGATCATTGCCTGTTAGGTTCACTCCCTCTGGAGCACTTGGCATTGGCCACTGTCGGCAGACAGGATACTGAGTTGGATGGACCTTTGGTCGGACCCAGTATGGCCATTCTTACGTTCTTAGTGTGTGCAAAGCCAAAGATGGCCATGGTAGGATATTTTTCCTCTTTATGGAATAACAGAGTAAATGAAAGAGGAAAATGGTCCTTAATTGTGAATTTCTTGTACTTTCCACCCGCCCCCCCTTACTGTGCATACTTGAGTCATCTGGACAGAACAACGAAGGACCCCCAAAGTCTACTTCTTCAAGATTAAGATTTACATCCATTTACAAAACTGCCACAGATAACAGTCAAGTCCACACAGTGGTAAAAACATCTGAACCAGGCCCATACTGTAGCTTCTAACATAGCTACCATTAGCAGGACTACCCCTACTGGGGTGGATCTCATCTAAAACATTGCCTAGTCTGCTGGCACTCATGCAGCTGAACTGCTGGCATAGACAGGTCACAGACATTTTTACTACCCACTCAGAGCAGGTTTTCATGACATGGTGAAAAAAAATGCCTGAGTCCTGTTTACACTAGGAGTTGTGCAGTTACACTATTGATGGAAGTTGCTGAAATATAGGTACTAAGTTTTCCAGTGTATACAACCCTTATGACCTGCAGCTCTCAAGGGATTAAATTGGCCAGCTCAAATTATTTCATAGACAAAAGTCATTTCTCTCTAGCCTGTACCCTGCCGAGCAAGTTCAGAGACTAAGCATGTATTGGGTTTAACTCTTCAGACATTTCAGGGTTTAGGTCTAGAAAATTCTGAGCACCCTCAACTGCCAGAGAGACAGGAGGTGCTCAGCACTTCATAGCAGTACTCGGTACCTTGCAGGGCTGAGTAGGCTGAAAATCTACCCAGAAGGACTAAATTCATATTAAAAACCCCTGACCCCTATGTCCTCAGAAAATTCTCACTTGCCTTCTAGAAAGCTCAGATTTAGTTAATATATTTATTTAGCAACACTGCTGTAGATACAACCTAGAAAAAAGAAAAAAGTCTAATGGGGGAGAGGAAAAAACAGGAATGAAAGAGAAAAAACATGGAGAAAGAAGAAGAATTAGAGGACAAGAGAAAGTAAATTGGAGGAAATAGAAATGGAAGGAAGATGATCAGAAAAACGGGGGCGGGGGAGGAAGGGGGACAGACAATTCTGAGATGATGTTTGGAAAGCGTTGGCCTCTCTCTCCTCCACTTCAAAGATATGAAACAAACATTTGGCATATTCAAATGGTCTGTGTTCCCACAAGCAAGTTCTCAGTAGGCCTCAGCTGAACACTGTGCTCCAGGAAAAATTAAAACCTCGGACAAGTATACGGAAGAATCATTCTTTGTCTTTCTGTCTCAAATCCTCCTCCAATAGCCAGAATTTTTCAGGGTGAGTAGCCCCTCACACTCTCGCTGTCTTTCTTCAACACTTCCTTACTCTAAGTAGTTGTATTTGCAGCCTCCCCAAAGATAGAAGCAACTGCTCATATATTTTCTCTCTAACATACAAATATCAGAATTTGTCTTTATTATGAATCGCTGTAACAGATAAATATACCTTATAGATTAAATAATTTTCTAACTGTTTTCATGGAGCTGGGAAATTATTTTTAAACCCTGCTATGAGGAATAATAGCTCACTTCACAGAGCCAACTGTAAAGGTCCTATAATGCAT
This sequence comes from Gopherus flavomarginatus, assembly GCF_025201925.1. Taxonomy (NCBI): domain Eukaryota; kingdom Metazoa; phylum Chordata; order Testudines; family Testudinidae; genus Gopherus; species Gopherus flavomarginatus. Next base: position 75,465,260 of record NC_066625.1, on the reverse strand, counting down.
GGGGAAAGCCCAGGCTGAAGTGTTCTATGGCTTAATGATATGTTATGGAAGAAAAAAGTGTATTTGTAAGGAAATATTTATTTTAATGATAAGAGTTTGCTCTTAAACATGAGTTCTAAAAGGGAAAAAAAACCACTGCACAATAAATTGCTTATAAAGGAAAAATATCTAACTTTACAGTTTTCAAAAGGATTTCAGAGCTTGTATATCTGGTATATGGTGAGGAAACTAAGGGAAAATCCAGGTTGTGGCGAGAAATACCATACAAGATATTTTTGTTCTGGAAGACAAATTGAAGAAGGTTTAACAGATGCAATTTTATTTTATTTTTTTTTAAAACCAAAGACTTCAGCTCTGGTATGATTTTGATTCTTCAAGCTGTAAATTCAGTTGGGAAAATCTGCTCATTTGAAACCTGCAGGGGTAGTGACTTCTATTAATAGTACAGGAGCATGTTCTGGCATTCAAATAATGTGGAATGTTAATTTCAGATGCCTTCCAATTCCATCTCTTTTTTTTTTAAATGCCATTTCTGTTTATTTTCAGGGTTTTTTATTGGTTTTATTTTCATAGAATCATAGAACTGAAAGGGACCTGAAGAGGTCATCTAGTCCAGTCCCCTGCACTCATGGCAGGACTAATTTTGCGGACAACTGTTCCTGGAAATATATTCCAGCAAAAATTGTTTAAGATCCTATTTTGTATTTAGCAGCCACCTGCCCTGCAGTGACCTCCCCACATCAAGCTATTGGCAAACAATTTATAATAAGTTACCTGTATTAAGTGGCCCTGTCCAGTGGGATAAGAAAAACAAAACCAACCTCCAGGAAATGGTCTCAGACACAACAGCATCCTCTTTTAGAAAGCCAGCTGAAATGTTGTGGATTTCAGTGTCTATAAAGCATGCACTCTATATTCCATATACACAGTTTGTGTACAGTAACAGGAGACTCTACATATTGTATAGGTCTGGGATTTTCAGAGGAGTCTAAGGAAATTAGGTGCCCAACTCTCAACCTGAAACTCAATAAGAGTTGTGCACCTATCCCCGCCCCCAACTTTTTTTAAATCTCAGCCTGACATTTTTATAGGAAGACACCAGACAGCAGTTACATAGAACTGCTTTTGTATTTCACCCGTGACTGTAGTCACACCAAAAAACACCACACACACACCCCCCACAAAATACACTCGTGTTTCAGCTCTAAGTGATCTTTCAGAAAATTGAAAATCTATTTTGATTAGGGATCTGTATTTCAAGTATCTTATTTTAAAAAGAGCAATCAAATAAATTTGTCTTTGTATTGTTCTATTGCAACGGTGCCTAGATGTCTCAATCAGTGACTGGGGCCCTATTGTGCTAGGCACTACACAAATGAGTGAAATAAAGACAGTTGCAACTCTAGAAAACTCAATCTAGAGTATGACAAAATGCAACAGGTGTTACTTAGATTGTAAATCCTTAAAGGGGCAGGGACCATCTTTTTTATCCATTTTTGTACAGCACCTAGCATAATGAGAGTCTAGTTCATGACTGGAGCTCCTAGGCACTACCATAATACATATAGCAGGTGAATTGAGCAGACAAATGGGGATGAAGTGGAATACGGGAGAAGGTAACAGTAAAACTGGATACGTTGGCATAAATAAGTAATCTCAATGGTCAGAGTACTGGGTATCAGGTGTGATTTAGTCAAATAAGTATAAATTAACTGTTAATGGGATTTTCTTCAGCTTCTTTCCCCCTCAACCTCACTTATGAGGAAGAAAATGAAAGATTACAGCCAAACACTTGCCAACCAACAGAAGGCAAGGAAAGAGCCATTCATTGGTTGGTTGTTCTCTTCCAATCTCAGCATCATCAAACTATTAAGCCAAGCATGGGCTGATACACAACTGTTCTCTTCAGGCTGGTATCAGTATCAAGCTATATGACTGTGACCACAAATAATGAACGTGAAAGGAATAGCGTGAGTTCCTGTGTCAAGGATGGCATGTCTTATTTTGTGACTCTGTCTACAAGTGTTATTGATACAGCAACACTAACCTAAATACGACTGCACAATAGCTAGGTAAATGGTGCAAAACAAACAACAGGTGCCTACTCCAAAGACTTTACAATCCAAAAGGTGCATTAAGTACAATACCAAACACAAAATGGCACCTTATGGCCAGACTGCTTCATGGAGTAGATGGGTGCTCAGATGATTTTCTGAAAGCAGCAGTGGAAGGAAGCTTCATGTAGACTATGCAGAAGTCTCTTCCCGAAACACAAACCCCATAAAAGGCAGAATATCTGCAGTGGACAAAACAACAGAAAGGTTCAGAAAAGCCTGTGCAGAAAAAAAATGGAGTGTGAGGAGGAAAGAAGAGAGAACAGGACCAGTTCAGAAAATGCCCCCAGATGAACCACAAGAGGAAACCCCTAGCTCCATGGATGCAAACCCACCAGGAACAAGATGAAACGATGGCACTGTATTTGCCATATATACGCCAATACCCCTTATTATGGATACAAGCTGCTTTGAGTTGGCTAAGAGTATTTGGGGGGATAATTTGAACCTTGTTGAGGATAAATACCCAAACCAGTTCTGGTTACATTCCCTTGTATCCCCCAATTTATGGAACTAAAAACCTTCCTCTATATGGCATGGCAAAGCTGTTGGAGGTAGGGTGGAGGGAGAAAATTATACACTGAACCCAGCCCTTGCAGATAGGAGCTTGGAATGAATATTTATTAGAAATGACCCTGAGAGGTGAGCTGGAGACATACCAGATGGGCAGATTAACAGAAAATTTTGAAAGAGAGCAGAACCTGAGTTGAATGTGGAAGTAGAGGGGAAGCTAAGATGAGGATTCAGTTCAGGGGGATACAGACATATAGGGTTAAATCTTGGCCCTGTTGAAAGTCAGTGGGAGTTTTGCCATTGACTTAAATATATTCAGGATTTCATCTATAATGTCTATGTGCCATTTACATGCAGTTATGTCACTCTATGATGTTGACTGTACATAGTTTTCATTTGGAAATTCAGTGTGTATTTTTAAGTGTAAATTGCTGTGTGATAGTATAGCACAATGGTTCCCAAACTTGTTCTGCCGCTTGCGCGGGGAAAGCCCCTGGCGGGCCAGGCTGGTTTGTTTACCTGCCACATCCACAGGTTTGGCCAATCGCAGCTCCTACTGGCCTGGTTCGCTGCTCCAGGCCAATGGGAGCTGGTGGAAGCGGCACGGGCCGAGGGACGTACTGGCCACCGCTTCCAGCAGCTCCCATTGGCCTGGAGCAGCGAATTGCGGCCAGTGGGAGCTGCAATCGGCCAGACCTGTGGACGTGGCAGGTAAACAAATCAGCCTGGCTCACCAGGGGCTTTCCCTGAACAAGCAGCATCCCAAGTTTGGGAAACACTGGTTTATTCTTTCCTAAGGTCATCTCCACTGAGGTGTGGTTCAGGATTGCTGTCAGTCAATATTGCACCAAATTGACCCTTGGTTATAAATCTTGCTTGCCTAATGGAAAAATAGGCGTCCTATCAAAGAACTGAACAGCCACAGAAATCCTATTTGCTCTATTATTTTTTTCTATAGAGAAGCAAGATGACCAGAAAGGAAACATATACAGCCTGTTTACATAAAAGTATCTGCATGGTGTACATAGACATTATACACATTTTTAATCTATATTCAATGAAAGTGATGACATTTTCATCTTCCATTTATTTTCTGTCTGTAAGGCCATACTCTAGCTTACTTTTCATGCTACTTGATTATCAGTGTTAACATACATTTGCACAAGAATGGCAACATATTTTCAATGTAACACTTGTGTCCCCAGTTGAAAACAAAATCAGTTTTATTTTTCAAAAGCAGTAATATTTCATATAAATGGATTTACAAGGAAGTGCATCTTATAAATTAATAAGCCAAAAGAAATTTCAGAGAACCTCTGGCCATGTCTGCAAGTCATTCAGTGAAACATTTTTGAATGCAACTTGGATCCAACCTAGCTTCCTATGACTTCTGCAGAAAGTCTCACATAGATTTCAATGGGAGATACAGAGATCAAAAGGGTCAAATTTCATAAAATAAAGGGTTCAAAATTCAGTAATGATTTTTAACCACCATAGTATATTAAACAGAGAAGCCTATAATGTGGTATAAATAGTATTTTGTTCTACACCATCTGGCAGCTGCAAAGACACAATGGAAAGCAGTTCAGAACATTATCAATCAATTCTAGACCATTTAATTACAACGTATAGCATACACTGGAATAAAGTGTCTATCAAGTTGACATTCTGAATTCAGGGGTCTCATTCATGCTGCATAGAGACTTTGTATCTCTGAGCATGTTACTGGTATTGTACAGGAATTTACTGATTACACAATCAATATCTATGGACATATTTCAAATGACAAACTACATGCAGTATAAGACTGAAGCCTCTAAACTGAAATTACTCATTGCAATTCTCTCTGATACTGGGTACTTAAGAAAAAGTGTGCTACTGATTTAGTGAAGCAAGTGCATAGTGCTTTTGACTTACCTTCTCATATGCTGCCACCTGCTATCATCTCTCCCTTAAGTCCTGATATCACCCGTTCCAGTCCCATTGCAAAAGTTAATGCTTCCCTGTGAGGGCCTATGATTCCCTGTCACTAGAATGTAGTCTCCTGGCAGAAAAGCTGTGTGGTAACTCTTTCTGGTTCAGAGCCTTAAACATAAGAATAAAGAATACTCAGGAAGGCATTGCTACTGGAAAAGCCTCAGCAATATCCTCGGTTCCATATAAAGGCTTCAAAGTCATGCAAATTTGTATATTGAGTCATAGATTCTTGAGGTGAAAAAAAAAATACACCACACCCTTTTGGGGTTTCCCCCATTCACTGCAGACTTGTTTTCTATTATATATTTACTACTATTTTTCCAGTTTTAAATGTGCCAACCAGTGGTGTAAGTAGAATTCATTTCTTACTGATACGCTGCACCAGCTAAAGGTGGGGGGGGGAGGCATGTGACCTCCCATGTGACCCCGCCCCCAGCCCAGGGCCTGTGCTCTCCCCCTCCAATCCCCATGCTCCATCCCATGTTACCTGGGCAGGTAGCACTCCCAGGGGGTGGAGACCGCACAGCTGCTGTGTGGGCTGCTAAGAGAAGAGGAGGGCTTGCTCTCTGGAACAATAGCCACTTCACAGTCACACCTGCCTTGGGAATTGCCAGCAGAAATGCTTCACACCAGCTCCCTCTGACAGCAGAGAATTTTTTTTTCCCCGACACACTGGCAACCGAGCCTCATGCTGGCAGCTCCTCCTGCACGGCTGTACGCCCCCAGCCCTTCTATGCAGCTGCATCTCCCGAGTCCTGTCCAGGGGGGCTCTGTACAGCAGCCCCACTGGAGGACAGGGCTGGGGGCGATATAATCGCGCTAGAGGAGCTGCTGGTCGGGGGTTCTGCTCCTTTCACTGTTGCGGTTTCCAGGAGATCCCTGAAATGCAGGGCTCTCCTGGGAACCGCAGTGGTGAAAAGAGCAGAATGTGGGACCACCCTGACAGCCCCACACCGGCAGCTCTTCCAGCATGGCTATACCACTCCCAGCCCTGTCCCCCAGTGGTGCTGCTGTACAGACCCCGGAGAGGAGACGCACGCACGCAGCTGCGTGGAAGGGCTGGGGACAGTATAACCATGCCAGAGGAGCTGCCAGCGTGGGGCCACCGGGTGGCCCCACTTTCTGCTCCTTCTATGTTTTTGTGGTACACCATACTGGCCATCAATAGCTTATTAGTACAGCGAACTGGACCAGACAGCCCTACTTGCACCACTGGTGCCAATACATGGGGTTTTCAATGATTCCCTTGGGAGAAAACTGTCAGAAAATGCATCCTGATACTCAGGCTAATAGAAAGGTAGCTGAACCCTAGAGTGGGAATTTAGTGATATTGTACCCACCAGACATACAGTACAGAAAATAATGTACTCCTTTTCAAGATTGCTATCAACATTTAAAAGTAAATTTCAGATGAAATCTAACACATAAGCACCATTCCACATTTTTAACTCTGCATATCCCATTTTATGCCACTGTGATGCTACACCCCATATTATTCATAGAAATATTGTTAGGATATAAATATGGCATAACTAAAATATGTTTTATTCAAGATGGTCATGTGAGTGATCATTGGAAAGATTATGTTTTACTGAATATGATTATCCTATTTGTATACATGTATCATTTCTGTATCTAAAGTTGGGAATATTGACTATGAAACAATTACAACTGTGGTTATAGCTGGGAAACGCCCACTAGACAGTATGCAATCAGCCTGGATGGACCATTAGGAAAGACTATGGATATTTGAAAATGCTGATCTCCCATCTTCCTGGAGTCCCTTCCTGTGGACCTTACAAATAAATCTTGTTTCATGGTTGCTTTGACACTGCAAGGTCATGTGATCCACCTTGGACACTGTGGGTATTTTTCCACTTGAAACAAAGGCTTCCTACCTTATGTAAATCCTATTTAAGGCTGGGAAGTGAGTTAATCTGGACTCTTCTCCTTTGCCTCCCCATTCAAGAAACAGGAACTAAGCTGGGGAAAGGCAAGGGCCGAGTCCAGGCTGAGACAGGGGTCTAGCCTGTGAAGAGAAATAACTGGAACTTTAAGATGAATAAAGTCTGCAACGTGCCTAAAACAACATTTAGGGGGAGAAATTACTATTTCTAACCTGTTTCTTTAGGGAATTAAGCCTATGTTGCGTGTTTTGCTTTATTTTCTCAGTAATCTGCTTTGTTCTGTTTGCTATCCTGCATAATCACTTAAAAATTATCTTTTATAGCTAAGAAACTTATTTTTTGTTTATTTCAAAACTCAGTTTGTGCAATTCATAGAGATCTATATAGCGGAAGACAATATACTTCAGGGTTTACACTCCAGAGGGGGTGTGCATAGGAGTGCTGGGCAATCCCCTAGCTGAGTCCTCCCACAGAGAGCTGATCACAGACTGTGTGATTCTACAGCTGGGTGTGTTCCTGCCTCTGTGTGTGCTGCAAAGGGGTTTGAGAGCCTGTCATGGCAGCACAGAGTAAGGGAAACCCAGGCTGGTGGGACAGATGAGCTTAGTGGAACCCCAGCACATCTGCTGGCACCCCTGAAAGGAGGGTCCAAGCCGTCACAGCCACCTCCCTCCATCTCCCAATATCTTTTGGCTAGCAAAGAGCGGAGTTTCAGCATCTCTGACTTGGTAATGCTGAGGGCTTGTCTACATCAGAAAGTTGCAGCGCTGGTGAGGGAGTTACAGCGCTGCAACTTAGGAGGTGTACACATCTGCAGGGCACCACCAGCGCTGCAACTCCCTGTTTGCAGCGCTGGCCGTACTCCCGTTTTGTCTAGGGTGTAGAGGATCCAGCGCTGGTGATCCAGCGCTGGTAATCAAGTATAGTCACTTACCAGCGCTTTTCTTGACCTCCGTGGAATAAGCAGGTATCCCAGCATACCTGAGGAAGCTCGGTAATCAAGCTGGTCTCCTTCCCCGGCTTGCTCTCGCGTTCCCCGAACCCCGAGCAAGCAGGTCTCCTTCCCAGAGGTTTGCTGGGTGGTTCCGGGAAGGCGAGAGCAAACCGGGGAAGGAGACCAGCTTCGCCGCGGTTTGCTCTCGCGTTCCGCGAACCGCCGAGCAAGCAGGTCTCCTTCCCTGCGGTTTGCAGGGTGGTTCGCGGAACGCGAGAGCAAACCGGGAAAGGAGACCAGCTTCGCCGCGGTTTGCTCTCGCGTTCCGCGAACCACCCTGCAAACCGCAGGGAAGGAGACCTGCTTGCTCGGGGTTCAGGGAACGCGAGAGCAAACCGGGGAAGGAGACCAGCTTCGCCGCGGTTTGCTCTCGCGTTCCCCGAACCACCCTGCAAACCGCAGGGAAGAAGACCTGCTTGCTCGGGGTTCGGGGAACGCGAAAGCAAACCGGGAAAGGAGACCAGCTTCGCCGCGGTTTGCTCTCGCGTTCCGCGAACCACCCTGCAAACCGCAGGGAAGGAGACCTGCTTGCTCGGGGGTTCGGGGAACGCGAGAGCAAACCGGGGAAGGAGACCAGCTTCGCCGCGGTTTGCTCTCGCGTTCCCCGAGCAAGCAGGTCTCCTTCCCTGCGGTTTGCACGGTGGTTCGCGGAACGCGAGAGCAAACCGCGGCGAAGCTGGTCTCCTTTCCCGGTTTGCTCTCGCGTTCCCCGAAACCCCTTGAAGCCGCCCAACAGCGCTGCAGTGTGGCCACATCTAACACCACTTGCAGCGCTGGTTGCTGTAAGTGTGGCCACTCTGCAGCGCTGGCCCTATACAGCTGTACTAATACAGCTGTAACAACCAGCGCTGCAAAATTTTAGATGTAGACATACCCTGAGTCAGGGCCTGTTGAAGCAAATACGACCCTACAAGAGCCATGATTCACTGTGCAACCAACTGACCTGCCTTTCTGTGGAACTGGCATGGTACAGATTACAATGTGAAGGAAAACTGCCTTTGCAGTGTTGGGTAGATTAACTGGTCAGGGTCTAAACTCAGTTATACCAGAGTAAGAGAGATCAGAGTCTGGCCTACTGTATTAAAATGCGTAATAAACTGAAGAGAAGGATATAATATCAATCCAACCCAATTCACTCACAAACCAAGATACTGACAGCTCTGTAATTACCTTCATCAAGCATAAATGACAGTGTCTGTTCCCTTTTTTTGTCATTTCAGAATCTCGCCTACCATTTATATTCTCTGTTCTTTTTACAGAATGGAGTTCGGTGATACCAGTTCAGTGAACTGAAGTACTTCTGATTATTGGTACATCCTCATTTTCAAGGGCAGCCTGAGCACTTTGCCAACCTGATTTCCCTCTAGAACAGTAGCCATTTGAATGCAGTTATCTACAAAACCACAATCTCCAGAAAACAGTATTTCAAGGCCAGATTCTTGTGCCCTTGTGCATGTTGTGTATGACCCACACTGCCAGTCATCCTATTGATTTCTGGCCCTAATGTATCACTGCCTGAAGCATTGTCTCTGGGGACCATATTTCTATGACTCACAGCTTCCAAGTGATTTCAGTAAGACTACCGGCAGAGTAAGGTGCTACCCAGGATGAGCAAGGGAATCAGAATCTGGCCCTTAGTATTTACGGATAGTGAGTTTGAGAAAATGTGACCTCGTTCCCAAGGGTGTTAGAAGTACTTCGATGAACATCTTGAAAATTTGGTCCTCCATTTCTTTCCTCCTCCAATTTCTAGTACACCAGCAGGTAGAGGGGTTTCAGGGAATACTTATCGGTACCCACATGGCCTGAGAGCTTGCCCTGGCCAATTTTAGACCTATAATTAAAAGCAATAGACTTTTGAGATCTGTATGAAATTGCTGAATTGCAGAAAGAGATTTTGAATGAGGAATATTTCCCTTAGTTCTTATTTAAAAACAAACAAACAAAAACCAACTTAAACGGGACAATGCAACTGTACATTCTGTGATACCTATCCTCACCTTGTAGCCTTCTTACCACACACACCTAAGGGTATATAAATGGCTGTCTCTCATACACACAGGTCTTTCCATCAAATAGCACATTAGGAGCTTTACCCAAACTCCTTTGAAATCTATGGGAGTCCTTCCATCCATTTTAATGAACTTTTGATCAGGCCTAGTACAGCCAGAATCTGACGATCCAAGAAAATAAACAGTTGAGGATAAATATTCACTTATGTCCTGACCCACAACTTCCTAATAATTTCAATGGAAGGTGGGACCTTACATAAATGATCAACTCTACATATGAGCTTGAAAAATCTACACAACAGAAAGCAAGTACATTAATGCAAAACTGATAAGAACATTCTGATCAGCCTTTCAGATGTGGGGTACGTCTGAGCCCCTGTGATACTGCTGGCATCATGTTCCTGCAAACGAGTATATCAAGGCACATATCAAAAACAAAAAAACACCACATGTAAAACTAGGGACATACCAAAAAGGAATTCAAAAAAATATTCAATGTAAAACATAAATTAGACACACCTGCTGGCATTTCAACTCACCTGAGCCTTCATTGGAATACAAGAGCCAACAGTGCACTGGAAGAGGTGAAAATTGCTGTTAGAGCCCAATTCTGATTTATCTTACACTGGTTTTATACAAGTATAATTCCATTGGTGTCAATAGAGTTATTCCGAATATACACACACACTGCTATAAAATAAACCAGAATCAGGCCCTTAACCTGTGTATTTCGGGCTCTCAGTGATGCTGGAATTCTTAATGTTTAGTGAAAGGTCAGTTCCTGCACAATAATATGGCAGATATTTTTCCTTCTGTTACATACTGTCAGCCTGAGTAACTAGTGATGTAGCAACGCTTGAATGACCAAATGATTCCTAACACTTAACTTAAATAGCAGCCTGAGGGTATGGCTACACTTACAGTTTTGCAGCGCTGGTAGTTACAGCTGTGTTCGTACAGCTGTGTAGAGCCAGCGCTGCAGTGTGGCCACACTGACAGCTACCAGCGCTGCAGTGTGGCCACATTTACAGCACTTGCAGCGCTGTTGGGAGTGGTGCATTGTGGGCAGCTATCCCACAGAGCACCTCGTCCCATTTTGGCGCTGTGGCTTGTGGGAAGGGGAAGGAAGTGTGCGGGTCTTTCCGCTTCCTGTTCCAACGCCCTGTGGTGCTTTGCTACACATTCCGAGCAGTTTGGCGGCATTGTGATTCTGCAGCGCGATTTCTGAGATTTTTGTTATAAATGGAGCCTGAGCTGCTGAGGATCTTGCTGATGAATGTTGCCAGCACATCACGCATGGCAGTGGAGCTATTCCTTCAACTGCAAAGTGACAGTGAGGAGTCAGACGATGATATTGAAACGCCCAACGCTGAAGACACTCAATTGCTTGTGGCAGTAACAGACGTGCTCAGCACCGTGGAACGGTGCCTTTGGGCTCGGGAAACCAGCACTCAGTGGTGGGATCACATCGTCCTGCAAGCCTGGGATGACGAGCAGTGGCTGCAGAACTTTAGGATGAGAAAAGCCACTTTCATGTCACTGTGTGCTGAGCTCGCCCCTACCCTGCGGCGCAGGGACACGAGATTGAGAGCTGCCCTGCCAGTGGCGAAGCGGGTGGCTATTGCAATCTGGAAGCTGGCAACTCCAGACTGCTTCAGATCGGTGGCGAACCAGTTTGGAGTGGGAAAGTCCACCGTTGGAATGGTGCTGATGCAAGTTTGCACAGCCATTAATCACACCCTGCTAAGAAGAACTGTGACTCTTGGGAACGTGCAGGACATTGTGGATGGCTTTGCACAAATGGGTTTCCCTAACTGTGGAGGGGCAATAGATGGGACGCATATTCCTATTCTGTCACCACCCCACCTGGCATCAGAGTACTTGAATCGCAAGGGGTATTTCTCCGTGGTTCTGCAAGCGCTTGTGGATCACCGTGGGCGTTTCACTGACATTTACTCAGGATGGCCTGGAAAGGTGCACGATGCACGCATCTTTCGGAACAGTTCCCTGTTCAGGAGGCTGAGGGCCGGGACTTTTTTCCCAGACCTCAAGATCACAGTAGGGGACGTCGAAATGCCCACTGTGATCCTTGGAGACCCCGCTTACCCCTTAATGCCATGGCTCATGAAACCGTATACAGGGAAGCTTGACAGGAGCAAGGACCGGTTCAACTACAGGCTGAGCCGGTGCAGAATGACTGTGGAGTGTGCTTTTGGCCGTTTGAAAGCCCGCTGGAGGTGTCTTTATGGGAAGCTAGATTTGGGGGAAAGCAGCATCTCCGCTGTTATATCTGCCTGCTGTACCCTCCATAATATTTGTGAAGGGAAGGGTGAAAGATTCAGTGAGGAATGGACCTCCGAGGTTCGACGCCTAGAGGATGAATTTGCACAGCCAGAGAGCAGGGCTACTAGGGAGGCCCAGGAAAGGGCTTCAAGGATTAGGGATGCTTTAAGGGAGCAATTTGATGCTGAGAGCCAACAGTAATGTTTGGTGCCTTTGCTGTGCTTTGTTCTACCTTGGGGTACAATATTTACCACTTCCTGCAATAATAAAACGTATTGTAAAAGCCATAAAATCCTTTATTCAAAATACAGTACATAAAAGGCCAGGGGGGTTAGGGTGGTGGACTGTACATTCAGAGGTTTGAATATGTCCTGTTTGGATTACTGTTCAATGTCTGCTGCACTTCAGGATTACTATGCTGCAGGGTAATGGGGGTGGAGTGCACAGGGTAAGAATTATAGTTATCAGGGCTGGTAGGTGATCGTACAGGTGTTGGGGGCAGCTGGTGGTAATAAGAAACTGGCTGCTGGAGAAAGGTGTTTTGTGCAAATACTGGGGAACAAGAAAAAGAGCTTTGGGAGGGCTGTGGGTTACCACGGTACATATCTGCCTGCATGGCTATGAAAGACTTGAAAGACTCAGTTTGGTGAGCCAGGAGGCTTATCATCTGCTTTGAGGTTTTTTTGATAGCCAATTCCTTTCTCCTGCTTTCTGTTTGCCTCCAGTCATACATTTTCTCTCTCCATTCCTGTGTCTTCCTACTTTCTCTGTTGTAGTGATTCATAACTGCTTTGATCAATTCTTCTTTTGATTTTCTGGGATTTCTTCTCAAGTTCTGCAAGCGACGTGAGGCCGGTGATCCGGCTGCATTAGTCAAGGTCACTAGAAAAAACAAAGATAGAACCATGTAATACAGAGAGGCTACATTGATTATCATCACACAGTGAAGGAGTTTTTAGACTTTTTGTAGCATCCTTCCCACATACCTCACATAACACAGAGAGGCCAGGGAAGCTAAGTCATGGCGAGCAATGGGGTGAGTGTTTCTGCCCCGAGTGCATCTGGGAGGGGGAATTGACTGATGGGTCACTGGGGTTTATCTGCACTGGGTACAGGAGGTAGCTGGTGTCCTGCACAGGGGAGAGTAGTGAACAGGAAGGTGGCGAGCTGCTGGCGGGGGGGGGGTCCGCGTTAATGCCAGCCTGCTGGTGAGGGGGGGGGGAAAAACGCACAGCTGTGCTGGCTGCCTGCTGGGAACGGTGGGGGAACACCGGAGCGCACCGTGGGGCTGGATGCCTGCTGGGAGGGGGGTGCGGGAACACTGGAGCGCACCGCGGGGCCGGATCCCTACTGGGAGGGGGGTGGGGGAACACCGGAGCGCACCGCGGGACTGGATGCCTGCTGGGAAGGGGGAGGGGAGACCGGAGCGCACCGCGGGGCTGGATGCCTGCTGGGAGGGGGGTGGGGGAACACCGGAGCACACCGCGGGGCTGGATGCCTGCTGGGAGGGGAAGGGGAGACCAGAGCGCACCGCGGGGCTGGATGCCTGCTGGGAGGGGGGTGGGGGAACACCGGAGCACACCGCGGGGCTGGCTGCCTGCTGGGAAGGGGGTGGGGAGACCGGAACACACCGTGGGGCTGGGTGGGGGGGACCGCGAACCTGGCGCCCTGCACTCAAGTATCCCTAAATTCTCAACAGGGTTTCCTACTGCCAGATATATCACTGCTGCGTGTTACCTGGGAAGAGAGGGAGGGTCTTCTACAGCAATGTGGATTCCGCCCTGGCCCCTATGCAGCTTGCCTGTGTGCAGCCATGGTCCCCCCACCCCTCGCTGCACAGTAGATCGGATGAGTTAGCCTGACCGGGACAAGGACCACGGTGGCTCTCCCGATAAACTTGAGAAAGCAAATTGCCCACGCTCTGGCTGCAACTTTTCAAGAGATTACCGAGGCACATTACAGAGACGTGATAGAGCAAATCAATGGACTATTCCACGTTTAGGCATGCATGCAGGCAGCCATAACCAAAACCCTCCTCTCCCAAAACATAAAAATCTACTTCCCCGAGCACGATCCTCAGTTTCTTCCTCACCATCAACTTCCTGCTGCTGCGACTGGCTAGCCTCCTCCTGGCTTGAGAAGAGCTCCTGGCTGCATGTGTCCTGGGACTCCGGGGTGTCTCCCTCCACGCCAGTAGCCTCACTGTCGGCTTCGTCTACACCCTCCCCCATTTCTCCCTGCTCTGAACTCTCCATCGTGGTCCTCGGATTGGCAGTGGGGTCATACCCAAGTATGGCATCCAGCTCCTGGTAAAAACGGCAGGTCGTGGGGGCAGCTCCTGAGCGGCGATTTCCCTCACGGGCTTTGCAGTAAGCACTCCTCAGCTCTTTTATTTTGACCCTGCACTGCAACGCATCCCGTTCATGGCCCCTTCTCAGCAAGGACTGCGATATTTGCCCATAGGTATCATAATTTCTCCTTCTGGAGCGCAGCTGTGCTTGCACAGCCTCCTCACCCCAAACACTTATGAGGTCCTGCAGCTCTGAATTGTTCCATGCTGGGGGTCGTTTGGGGTGTGGAGGCATGGTCGCTGATTGATTGAATGATTGATTGCACTCCACACCTGGCTGAGCAAACAGGAAGGGGATTTTTAAAATTCCCGGGGAATTTAAAGGAGGGGTCAGCTGAGCCCAGGGCAGTGGAGTGTGCATGATTACCAGAGAGGCTTCTAAGGTATGCTGGGATACCTCCTTATACCACGGAGGTCAATAAAAGCACTGGTGAATGTCCACACTTGCTGACCAGCGCTGGATCCCCTACACCCGAGGCTCGACCGGGTGTACAGCCAGTGCTGCAACCAGGGAGTTGCAGCGCTGGCCATGCTTTGCAAATGTGGCCACATCCTAAGTTGCAGCGCTGTAACCCCCTCACCAGCGCTGTAACTCTGTAGTGTAGCCAAGCCCTGAGAAGGTAAGCGGTTTCCTTTCCAGCATAAAGGCACACATAATCATACTAGCTAGATAGTTCAGTTTATGCTTATTATACATGGGCCAACTAATAGTCTAATTGGTAGCTAATGTGTGTTAATCATAGTAATGGTGTGTTAATATCGTAGAACTGTCAAAATAATGTTTTTACTGTTCTATCACTTTGTATATGTTGGTCTACTGAAACATTAAATTTTGATGAAAATATTAAGATGATAAATACCACATCTCTACTATACCAAAATAAGCAATTTTTGCTGTATTAGGGTCTTCTGTATCATATTAGCATCTTTTAACTTTTATGGGGTGAATAAATAATCTATTACCAATGACAGCTTCAAGTTCAAAACTGAATTGAGTAGTATAAATTCACTTCCTTTCAGTTCATCCCTAAAATAAACTGTGAGAGGCTTATTCACTCATTAAAAAGGTTAGGGGGGTGGGGGAATCTGCTGTATCAAAATAATTATATAAAGCATTCAGTCTTAAAGGAAAAGGATGAGATCGCAGCATCACTTCAACTTTTGGATGTAATCTTGTTAAAATGAAGACATTAAACAAAACTAACAGAAAGGAGTTAAGTACAAATCTATAAAAATGCCCAATTTATTTACACTGTGCATTAAATTCATCATTTCATGTGAAAGGACAGTTATTGTCACTGTAAGGTTTCCTAATCCACTTTCAGATAAAAATAAAGAGGGCTGCATTTAGAAGCTTTGTAGACTTTTTTCCCCTTCTGACAGCTTTCAAGTGGCAGCATATTATTTGGTTGCTGCTACATACAAAGTGTCTTAATTAAAGGTTGTCTAAAAATACAGAACATTTTCACAACCACATCTGCCATTAACTCTTCTGACATTCTGGTGGCATTAAGTACCAGAAAATTATTTGCAGATTGAATAGAATTCCACTCTTCTTGTGCACTGTCTTTAGAGCAACGGTTACAAATTTAAACAGCATGTTTGCAATTGGAAAGCATGATAATTATTGGAGGTACTGCAGCCTGTTCTACTAAAGCAGCAAAATGGCTGTGCCACTCCTTTAAGACCCAGAGTGCATGCCTATCACAGACTGTAATTTATACTCCATTTCTCTAAGATTCATTATTTTAGTCTAAATTGTGGCTCTGCCATGAGACCTGAGCAAAAGACAGCTGGTGGTTGTGCTGCAGCAGGAGCCACAGTCTGCCTTTCTTCTACCCCTTGCCTAGTACGCTACATCAGAGGCAAAATCCGGGCCTCAGTTTAGTCAATGGCACAACTCCCACTGATTTCAATAGGATCAGGATTTCATCACAGTTCTATACCCAGTATAGTGTATATCCTCTGGCATGTGGGTGCAGAAACATTTGACTGTTGCACAATGCACTCAACAAGGCTTTTTGTCCAGTCCATGCCTCTTCCCACCAATTCCCACCCTTATGCATAGGAAAGGTATATAGCAGCCCTATATTAGCAGTTTGCTGGAGTCACTACCTGGAAATCTGTATTTGTAGTGTTTTGAAACAACATTGAATTAAAAAAAAGAAAAAAAGAAATACATTAGAAAACCAGTATCCTATATCATGACATTCATTTTTAAATGGACATTCTGCTTTAAATGATACCACACTGTAACTCCTGAATATCAGAAAGTCACGCTAGTGTATTAACTTGCTGATTAGAGTATTAGATGAGCAGGACATATATGGGCAAGAGCAATGAAGCTGAGGAGATCTGAGACACACAAAAAATGAGAGGTTGCCTTTTTACCCTGGTTCTCTCACCTAAAGATGCAGTTGACAATGAAAAAAAGGTTAAGATGGTGGCAAAAGCTGTGGCAGGACTTACAAAGTGGGCTGTAGCCCATGAAATCTTATGCTCAAATAAATTTGTTAGTCTCTAAGGTGCCACAAGTACTCCTGTTCTTAATACATACGGAGATATTATGAAAGGTGTGTTACTTAACCTCAAAGGGAGAAGCATTAAAGGAAAATTTAATGAAGAGATTAAGATTAGGAAGAGTTAAACAAAATACTGACCCGTATCTCATTTTTATGCTGTCCTGTGATTTAAAAAAAATAATAAATGAATAATTCAACTGAATTAATGGAAGGCACATTAAAACCGAAAAGGATACACTGCTTCTGCAGAATTCACTGCTATCAGCGGTCATCAAGTCAAGAACTGTGGCTTACTAATTATGATGTGTGCAGACCAAGATAAAGGTAACTACATTTCATGTTTTAGGGAAAGAGTGGATTTCTCAGTGAAGCCAGAAATGGAACAATCCTGTTTACATTCCATGTACAGAGCTGCACAGGCTTCTAGATGCATTATGAGTTTTCACCTTCCTTTGAAGCACCAGCTATTGGTCTATGCCAGATACTAGACCAAGGGTCTCAAACTCAAAATGACCACGAGGGCAACATGAGGACTAGTGCACTGACCCGAGGGCTGCATTACTGACACCTTCCACCGCTGCCCTCGGCTCTGCCCCCACTCCGCCCCTTCCATGAGGCCCTGCCCCTGCCCCGCCTCTTCCCACTCCTTCCCTGCCCCCATTCCAACCGCTTCTTCGAGCCTGCCCTGCCCCTGGTGCGCATCGGGCTGGGGCCACTCTAGGAAAATGCTGGGGGAGGGCAGGGGGGCTGTGAGGAGCTTGCGGGCCACAGAAAATAACTTCGCGGGCCACATGCGGACCGCAGGCTGTGTGTTTGAGATCCCTGTACTAGACCAATGGTCTGAGCAACTGTAGTAAATTTTATGTCCCTAAGATTCATACACAATGATAAGTATTAAGTTAATACAAATAATACAGATTTTTGCCTTGGAGCTATCATTTCAAGCACTTTTATTGTTTTGGGTTTTTTAAGATTATTCGTTAGATTGCAAACCTACCAGAGCAGGCCTTGTCTTTTTTCCCCACAGCATCCAGCACAAAAGGTCCTAATCTCAGTTGGTTGCTGCTATAATGCAAATATTGACAACAACAACAACAGCTCCTGATGATTAATATTATATCGTTACTTCACTTGCAGTCCTTTCAACTTCACCCAGACTGATGATGACATTTTAACAGAAATAGCAGATTCTGCTTTCTTTTTTATTTCAATATATTGGTGCTTCTGAAAAGTTGGAGGATTCTGAAAGTTTGTTGACTGATGAGGAATTAAAAATTGATATTAAACCATATCATAACTTTAATTCATAGAAGGTAAAATTAACCCCTGAGAAAGGCCAGTATCCAGAGTATCAAAGGGTAAAATGCATGATGGTGTGTTTTTGATCTCAAGATAGACACAGGCATCCTGCACAGGGGTAAATTTCACCTCAAGAAAGAGTTAGAATTTAAAGAAAACCATGACAAGAAAAGAGTGGGTCAGAAAAGACAGTGTAAACAGAATTAAGACAAAAAAGTTGGAAAATTGCACCTGTTTGTTTCTATTTAATAGTCCTGTATTCCAAGTTTTTTATTAGAATAATTTAGGGAAAATAGCGTATGCAAATCATTTGGCCTGATCCTCTTGTTTAAAAATTATTACACTAGCAAGCAGAGTATATGCGTGAAGTCCTGCCCCTTTAAAATCAACAGGAGTTCTGCAACTGATTTCAATAGGGTCAGGATTTTACCGTTTTGTAAGAGACAGAGTAGTGGAATGGGGACAGTGTAAAAACAGAGTACATTGCTTTAGAAAAGATAGGAGGAGAAAAAAATAATACTTTACCTATACCTCTGTTTCCTTGCTCTGTTAATGTTTTTCAGTTGTTTTCAATTAAGATAAATGTCTGAAACACAATGGCATTATGTTTGAACTCTTTTCTGTTCAATTTAAGTGGTTTTTAAACAGGAAGCTGACGGTCCTTTAGAATGTGAAACTTTGTATTAGAACCAAATGTCGCTCTTTAATCTCATTTGGTACATATACTAAAGTAATTATTGCTTTATGAAGCCTTTTAAAAGATTTATATACTCCATCAAATTGTACTTCTATGGCTACTGCTCTGTTAGATTTCAAACTAAAATAGAAAAAAAAACTTCAACTTTCTTAGAACTGTTTTATTTCCTTTTATCATAAAAAAGTTGTTAAGTGAAGTCATTTTCTCCATTGTGGTTTAAGGCTACAGCAGGTCTTGTGTCTATCAAAACACTTTTTTTTTTAGTATGGAAAAATCACCTTACCTACGTTGTTTCCCTAAAAGTGAATTTCATCTAATTTTTCTGATCACTGTTTCCTAGTATTGCAGTCATCACGTCTTACTTTTGAAAGAAAAAACCCACAAAAACCCTAAACTTCATTCTGTTATTAAGAATTGTGGGTCAGATTCTGATACTGTAATTCATGTTGAGAAACACCTTTATTTCAGTGGAACCAGTCATGGAATAATGTGATTTCAATTTGAGTAAGAGCAACCAAATCTGGCTTTCGAAGGATAAATATTCTAGGTGATTGGAGGGGAGACTAACAAAGGAATTTTGATGTATTTATTTTTGCTTTGGCATAAAATATACCTATGTTGCTGATTATTACCAGAGATACAGTCATAACAAAAGGCATTCAATATGAACAGAAATTTGACTCTGACTAAATATCTAATGAAATAAACATATTTTAAATAATGAACTAAGGTATCTTAGGAAAATAAAGTGAATCATGAATATTAAAAGAGGAAAAGGGCATAATAATATGAGCTGCTGAAGAGATAAAACTCATGGAACGTTGTCTGAATACCGATTTCTGTCCAACTAACTTATGTGATGACAGGTCTACATTATTACAGTAGCTTAAGGAAGATCATAGCCCTGTTGTGCAAAGTGATGTGCAAACATATGGAGAGACTCCCCACTCCAAAGAGAAACTAAAACAGACAAACCAGCCAAAGGGTGAGAGAAAGGAAGCATTATCATAGCCATCTGACAGATGGGAAACTGAGGCACAGAGCGATTAAGAGACTTGTGTGAGGCTACAGAAGTCGTCTATGGCAGAGCTCAGAATTGAAACCAGATTTCTAAGTGACAGTTCAGTGCCTTATTCACAAAACCATCTTATGCTAGCTCTTCCACTGTGTCTTTAGCATGCTTATGCATAGCTTAAATTTAAGCTGCGGCCAAGCAGGGCGCTAATAACGGTTTGTTCAGGTAGTGTAGGAAGAGATAAATAGCGTTAGAACTGGAAGAGCAATGGCTGACCAAACCACATTAGAGCCCCTTTTGCCAACAACCAAGTTTGAACTGTAAAAAAGAGCATGCTTTAAATGCAATGCAGAGCAGACAAAGCCAGTGTTACAGGGTCATATCCTCTTCCACTACCATCCACAATAAGTGAGGGAAATACGAAAGGAAGCTGGTTTCGAGAAAACAACTCAGGTGGCAGGGGGTTAATTTGGTACTGTAACAGAAAGAGATCTGAGACAGCAACTATTTTTTACTTTCCTCAGTTTAGTAGGAACTCTCCTGGGACTATGAGGACAAAGTTCCCAATAGATGAGAGAGAAGAAATTCCTTTTTCTTTCCCTGGTGTTTTTTGTTTGAGACCCTTTGCAAGGGCATTGGAAGAAGGCAGTTACCAACTTCTTTGTCTTGTTTCTTATCTGTCATCACCATTTGTTAGCCAGCAAACCTTCCCACTTCCCCTCTTACATTTTTCTACACACACCTAAACTCGTGCCTACAGGAGCAGAGCTCAGAAAAAGGAAATCACAGCAGTACCAAAGATTCCAGGCAGCTGCACCCCAGGTCTAATGGTAGAAATGCCAATGCAGACCAATTCTGAATTGGGGAGGGAAGAGGTGTCCCTCACAGAAGTTGTATGGAAAATGGTGTTTATATGGGACTGATTCTGCTTCTATGGAATTACTCCTAATGTACATCTTTCTGTGAGTCAATCACCTTCTATCCTCATAAGCCCCCTCCCCTCATCTATAAAACTGTTCAAATGTGGACCGGGCAGACTCTGTTTTTGATAGAATGTGTAGGGATGTGTTCAAACACAAATGATTACTTACCCTTCTGGCTTCCCATAGGAAGAGGCTAATAAAAAAAAAAGTAGCAGAGAGATCATGGTGACACAGCCAGTGAAGAAGCTCCCATTAGCCTTACACAGCAGTGTTTGAATGACCCACCTCAGAGGTGTTGCAAAATACTTTCTCTTGGACCTTAAGAGGGCCACATTCACAAAGATCCGGTGTTCCAAGATGAAGAGTATGAGATATACCCTTTCCATTCTGGGGGGAAAAACGTTACTACACTATGATATCATCCAGGCACAGCCTCCAGGAAGGGAGCATGAAGGAGGGCGCAGAGCACCAGCAGATGAGCCCTTGGATGAAAGGATGCTTCCTGAGAGCAGTAGAGCTTTCATTCAGAGCTAGATTCTGCAACCCTTATGCATACTGATTACTATCATACTCTGCAAATAGTCCCAGTGAGATTAGGGAAATAACTCAAGGCACAAGATACTACTCAGTGTAATGATGGTGGAATCTGGTCTCTGTGTAGCTCAGTTGTAGTAAGGGGCGATCAAAGCATTCTTCTGGGGGAAGGGCGATATTTGTCTTGTAGGCTAATTTTTCTTGGGAGTGAACAGGAATTAAAAACTTACCTCTTCTGGTACCACAGCAATGCTCTTAAATTGGTGAGCTGATATCTGCCCTAGATGGCATGAAATATATGTCCTAAAGTTCAGTCCAAGTCCCTAAGTCATGTGATAGGTAGAAAACCAACTAAGACCCTTACATATGGGGACATAAGGATCATCTTTCTTTCTTATCACAGTTTAAAAAAAAATAACTGTCATTAAATATCTTAACAAACCCACATATGGAATGGTTTGACCAAAGCTAAAGCAACACAAGATCATGAAGTTCACTAAATCATCTGTTTAGAATTATTCCCATCAGTAATGAAGTGTGAACAATATAGAAATAAAATTAAGAACAAAACTGCTCTCTGTAGGTAATTGACAAATCTGTTTTGTGGTGGTAATTTCTGATCTGCAAATGCTCAGTTCAACATTTAACTGACTGATTGTCTTGACAGATAAATCTTGTCTGTTCTAAATGGTCTTTTACTCAGAGAGAAAGGTTAAAAAAATCCCAGATAAATTAAATATTCTATTTTTTTCCCCTAGCAGTGATGCTTGTTCACTTCCAGGAAGCATACATCAGCCTTTTCCCATGGTACAGGTTAGAGGGCCAAGTTTATTATAGGAATATTAGCCTCTCACAATCCCTTACCGTTTCACCACTGAACCCACGTAAATATATTTTTTCCTTTAGAAAGCATAACATTTTATTGACTTTCCATTTTTGAGAGAATGAAGATTACTACATACAAATGAGTCCTCACAATGTAAACACAAGCAAAAATCAAAACACAAAAATACAGCAAGAAAGCTTTTTTCCCTCCCATCTTTTACTAAATAGAAGTACATCCGAATTTGAAAAGGTACCCAACAATTCAATTCACTCTCGTCCAAAATTCTTATGATAATAATAATCTATTGCTCTGATTCACCTACCGGACCAATTATTTTCTTTCAGCAAAGTTATATTTATTTACTAAGTTTTTCTTCACCACTAACTTAAGGCCCAGTATGGAGACCACTCACTTCCAAGCATAGGGTTCAATCCATAGTCCCAGCTCCACTTGTTTTGCACTGCTGCAGCAGCACAAACAGCTGGGATTCTCTCTGACACAGGGAGAGTCAGGTATTGCCAACCCAACATAACTACTCAACCACTCAACTTCTCAGTATAGGGAGTGGGGCAGGGTAGAGGCATGTCAGAGGGTGGGGGAAAGACTGGGGACTAATCCTTGGCTGCTGCAGCAGACGGCTCAGGAGGCATAATTTAAAGCAGCCCCTGCAGATGCTCTCAGTTATGCCAGTGGCCATTTTTGCCCAGAATCAGAGAAGTGGAAAAGTAAAAAATAAAACTTTCCCTCCAAAGAATATAAGCTTTAGTCAGATTCAGCAGGTGGAAGTTTCCCCTGCTGTAGGAAAGTTTGTGTTTGTTGTTCAGCCACTATAGGAGCTTCTACCAATCCTCTTGCTAGCTCTCTGAGCAATTAGAAGAACCAATGTTTCCCTATGTTTGGGTGATTTTCCAACAGCCAGGGTAGCCCCACAATCATACTCCTTAGATTGATGGTGCAGGTTACCTGAATCTAATTTCACATCATCAGAGCACTTTTTTTTTTTAAATATCTCCTGGGATTCAAGAGAGAAAAGCACAGAAAGATTCCAGGCAACAGTTAATAAAATAAGTATTTATTTAACTACAACATTACAATGTACTTTGGTTTAAACTATAGAATCTTTGAAAGCTCTTTCTTTTTAAAGTAACCAAATTGAAGTTTTCTAAATGTAATTAAGAATATGGTGGCGGGGTTCTCTCCCCTTTTAAAATTAAATGTAGATGTTAACTAGACACTGGCTCACTTTCAGGTCTATGTCCCTTATTGTATTTTCCTCCCAAGTGCTCTCAATAAGCTGTACAACATGTAAGTCATAAGTACAGTTGTGCAGACACAAAACATTCGCTTGCTATCATGTATCTTTCATCAGTCCATTTCACTTGTGTTGATGAAGGAGAAATTATACACCACTAACTCACCTGATACCATAGTAACCCCTGAATCAATCTAAGTTTATTTCATAGGTTCTGGTTCTGAAAAGTAACTCTGTGTTAAGGGTGAAGTTGAAAGAAAATAGACTTTGTCTAACAATGAGGATAAGCTCCAATTACAGCCTTCAGTGCAAAACCTTAATCTAGTCAGCAAAGCTGCTATTTATTTTAAAGGAAGAGGCAGAGCTTGAAACCACAGGTAAACTGCACTGCTGGTGTAATCAGGATCTTCCTGATCCTGAGGCATCCACAGGGGCGGCTCTAGACATTTCGCCGCCCCAAGCACAGCGGCATGCCACGGGGGGCACTCTGCCGGTCACCGGTCCTGAGGCTCTGGTAGACCTCCTGCAGGTGTGCCTGCAGAGGGTCCGCTGGTCCCACGGCTCCACCAAAGCCACGGGACCAGCAGACCCTCTGCAGGCACGCCACCGAAGGCTGTCTGCCTGCCACCCTCCCGGCAACCAGCAGAGCACCCCCCGCGGCATGCCACCCCAAGCACGCGCTTGGCGTGCTGGGGCCTGGAGCCGCCCTTGGGCATCCAGCCCCTGCACACACTAGAGCAGGGGTTCTCAAACTTCATTGTATCACAACCCTCTTTTCACAACAAAAATTACTACACAACCCCAGGAGAGGGGACAGAAGCCTGAGCCCACCCACCTGCCACTACCCCGAGAAGGAGCCAAAGCTTAAGTGTTTCAGCCCCCTCCGGAGGGCCTATAACCTGAGCCCCACCATCCGGGGTGGAAGCTGAAGCTTGAGCCCCACCGCCCAGGGCTGAAGCAAGTTTAATGGCAGCCCTGGTGACCCCATTAAAACAGGGTTGCAACCCACTTTGGGGTCCTGACCCACTATTTGAGAACTACTGCACTCGAGCTACAGGAGAGTTACTCTAACTTATGCTACACCAGTCGAGGACTAGGTATATAAGTGCTCTATTCCACCATACCCCAGCATGCCTCTTCATGGAAGGGATGGAGGATTCAACTGGCGTATAAGGAGCCACAGCCACCTTAGTCAACTGTCTGCTATTGGGGAGCTCCCGTGGCATCTCAAACTTGGCACAAAATGGATTTAGCAGCTTAGAACATTTGCCCTGGGGAGTTGCACTAAAGCAGTCAAACTGGTTGGTGGAGTCAGTACAAATGCTCCTATGTAGATGAGACCCTAGAAAGACTTCATTAATCTGAGGGCTAACGATTCTTAAAAACCCCGTGAAGATTCAAACTCTGAACTTCATGAACAGAACAGGATCTCTCTTATCACCAGGTTTATGTTCACAAAAGTCTGATGCATTTTTGGAGGTGAATATTCCCTTTCCCATACAGATTTTTTTTTTACACTAAATATTTTATTTCTTTATACACATTCTCTATGCTCATGTACAAAACATAAAACTGCAAATAGGCACAAAACTTTCCCTCTCCCATCTCATTTTTCTTTTGCAAAATTAACATGCTGTCAGATAAATCAAATATTTCCCCCAAGGAAAAGTTATAAATACATTTAGTTGATACTATGAATTCACAACCATAATTGTACCCAAAGATTTCAACTGCGAAATTGCAGTACAGTACTAAGGGCCTAGTATTCAGAGGTGCTGAGCTCCCTTTGACTTCAAATGGTGTTGGGGGTGGGGGGCTCTATAATTCTTAAAAATCAGGCCCCAGATAGCAAAGGCATTTTCTCATCTATTCCCCTCTAATTTCTAGGGTCTAATCTAGTTTCCCCTTTCCCTTGAATCACAGTTATCTGGCCAGAAAAATGATTGAAAACCAAACAAAGTTTAAAGCATGTGTAGTTTTTATTCCTGTTTGTTTCCCTTGCAGGTTTTTCCTGGTACAAGCTGCAATATAGTTGCTGATCCTTGCAGTGAATTGAATTTTTCCTTAGCTCTAGTAGACCACGAGGTTTTTACCTTAGACTATGTTGATCAATACTTTCCTGTGACTTCCCATAGTGTAATTCCTTTCACTAACCCCATGCTGGCCTACATTTTCTTTATTCTCCTATGGTATTATCTCAGATGCTCACCTAGGACTTTTGTGGTTTTGCTAAGTACACAACCCCTTTTGGTTGCTAAACAAAGCCTCCTTGTTTCCCGCTTGGACACAGAACTACTTCTTCATCATATTTTGCACTAACAGAGCCTTTCCCCTACATCAAACTCCCTTTTCCCCTCACTATTTAGAGTATTATTTCAGAAGTAGCTTTCTGAACTGGTGTTACCAGGTCACCCAAATGATTTTAAGTGGGTTGCTTTCCTAGTCATTCAAACTTTATGGTCAGAAACCTTCCTTCCCCATGGTTGTCATCTTCTCTTCTCTGTCTCTTCTGTTTCTCACTCTGTGTGTATTTTATATATATAGCTTTTTTAGCTGCTGGTCTTAAGGAAGTTCATTGTTCCTTTGTTATTTGTAGCTTGGCTTTTTCTCTCTGGTGTAACATGCTACTTTCAATTCCAATTTCTAGCTTTTCTCTGTGTTATTCATATAATGCTGCAAAACAAGAAGAAACCTCTACCTCACAAGCACACACATTTCAGTCTTGTCTAGGAGGGTTGTAGCTGTATGTGAATTATATTGCCAGTCTTCTAACAGAACATTTAAAAGGGATATGTAGCAATCTGTGACCCTAAGCAAACTTCTCACAGCTGGCCCTTAAATTATCTCCACCTAGCTCTGCCCAGACAGGCACTAAAACCTCTCAAATAAATAAATCTTGAAACAAAATCTTTACAACCAGGCATACCTGTTACAGGTAGGGTTTTCCCAGTGCTCCTCCACAGGTTGGAGATAGAATCAAACAGATCCATCTCATTCATCCCAGCCTGGGAAAAGCTAGCAGGCAACTAGTCCTCTTCCTGCTAGTGTCTACTTTGTTGTGAGGGAAGAGGAAGGTTATATGCTGCATTCCTTCCCAGAAGTTATCCTGATTAGCTGAGAGAAATGGAAGCCCTGCCTGCCCTACACTACAGGGCTCCTGGTCCTGAGCCCTGAAGAAAATAGTAGAAAGGGGCTTTTCAGACACCAACCGTTAACCTATAGAGAGTTTAAGGCCAAAATGGGCTATTGATCACCTAGTCTGACCACCTGTATATCACAGACCATTAATTTACACCCAGTTAGCCCTCTCTTGAGCCCAATAACCTGTGTTTGACTAACATATATCTTCCAGGAAGGCATCCAGTCTTGATTTTAAGTCATCAAGGTATGGAGAATCCACCACTTCCCATGGTGTTTTATTCCTACAGGTAATCATCCTCACTGTTAAACATTTGTCCCTAATTTCTAATTTGAATTTGTCTGGCTTCAGCTTCCAGCCATTGGTTCTTGATATACCTGTCTCTGCTAAATTAAAAAGCCCTCTAATATCCTGTATTTTCTCCTGAAAAGGTACTTATATACAGTAATCCAGTCACCTTTCAATCTTTTCGATAAGCTAAACAGATGGAGCTCTTTAAATCTCTCACCATAAAACATGTTCTTCAGCTTGTGCATCATTTTTTGTGGCTTTTTTCTGAACCCTCTCCAATTTTTCAACATCCTTTTAAAAATCTGGACACCAGAACCGTATGCAGTATTCCAGTATTGGTCTCAGCAATGCCATATACAGAGGCAAAATCCTATTCCTACTCACTATCCCCCTGTTTATACATCCAAGGAGCTCATTAGCCTCTTTTGCTATGGCAAGGCACAAGGCACTCATGTGGAGTTGCTTGTGCAGTATGACCCTTAAATCGTTTTCAGAGTCATGCCTTCCAAGAAATAGATCCCCATTCTATAGGTATGGCCTGCATTTCTTGTTCCCAGATGTACAACTGTGCATTTTGTTTGAGGGCTCAGGTTACCATATTGCTCTGTATGACTGCCCGCTCCTCATTATTTACCGCTTCACCAGTCTTTGTGTGAGCTGCAAACTGTATCAGCTGTGATTTGATATTTACTTCCAGATCAATGATGAAAATGTTGAATAGCATCAGGCCTCGTATCGATCTCTCCAGAACCCAAATCGAAATGCCCCCATTCAGTGATGATTCCCCATTGACAACTACTGTTGGAGAGCTGTCAGTTAGCCAGTTCTTAATTCATTTAATGTGTGCTTTATTGATATTGTATAGTGCTAGTCTTTTTATCAGAATGCCGTGCACTACTAAGTCAAATGCCATACAAAAGTCTAAGTGTATTATACCCATGCAGTTAACATTTATCAACCAAGTTTGTAATCTCATCAAAGAATGAATTCAGGTTTGTTTGACAAAACCTAATTTTCCATAAAACAATGTTGACTGGAATTAATTATATTCCTATTCTTTAATTCTTTATCAATTGAAATCTGCATTATTTTAATCCCTACTCCATCATTTTGCCCAGGACTGATATCAGGCTAACTGGCCTATAGTGACCTGCTTGCTCTTGAATACTGGCACAATAGCACTCTTCCAGTCTTCTGGGATTTCCCTAGTATTCCAAGATTTATTAAAAATTAACAGCAGAAGGGCCTGAGATCTCATTCAATTCTTTTAGGATTCTTGGACACAAATTATCTAAGCCTGATGATTTTAAAAATGTTTTTCCTTAGTAGATGTTGTCTAACACCCTTCTCATTTCCCTGTGGACTGGAAAGCACTTCATCATCCTCCAATGACATGAGTCCATCATCCTGCTTCTTTCCTAACACAGTACAGAAATATTTATCGAATACTTCTGTGGTTTCTGCATCATTACACAAGAACCACTTCCTCTTTCTCTCGGTATCTGTCTCTTTCATTCCCTAGTACTGAGTCTGCCACAGGACTCCTGGAATGGGGTTGCCTAGTCCCCAATGACTTCCTCCTCTGGTCTTAGTATATTCCAATACAGCATATAATTATTTTTAAGAAATTTTAAAATTATTTTATTTTTAGTGCCACAAGTAGAAAAGAAGAAAGAAATCAAATGTATAGCTATGTGACTACAATAACTGAACATCGTCCGGTTAGTGTAAACAATCCTATAACAATGGAAAATTTATTACAAGCAGGTGTGAAAATAGGAAAATGTCAACATACCAAAATGGGTCAATAAGTCATGAGAACTATAAGATAACTGCCTTGACCATATGATTGTACAAATCAGAATATGAGACTAATCATGAAGTGGCCTGTACTCCTCAACCCTTGGTAGTTTTCATATAGAAATGCAGGGAAGGTAATCCATACCAAGAACTCATATGGACGGATGATTTGGAGGCATCTGGTAAAGTATGTGAACACTGGTTTTCTTATGTGAATCCTGCATAGACATCATTGTTGTTCAAACCAGGAAAAGAAGGAGAAAGAAGAAACCCCAGGGCAAAGAACAAGTAGATAGGTTATCATTTCAACATCTGTGACTAAAGATAGTGAAAAGGAAATGAACAGATAAATAATCTTAAAATGTGCATTGTGAGAGAGGGCTGAGTGAAGCCAGTGTCAACTGCAGAAGTTGTAAATCATATATGCTTCTGCTATAACAACTGAAAAATCCATTAAAATGTTGCAAAACCCAAACTTAGATCTTTTGGAAAGATGCAAACAAGATTCTAATTGCCCAAGAAAAAAGGGGGAAGCAGAAAAAGAGGGACAGAACAAAACTGCAAACTGTAGTGCACTATAGTGAAAACAAAGAGATGGAATTCGCGGGCTAGCCTTGGTTCTCCACAAGGTCCAAGTAATCATTCTTCTGCAATCCAAATTGTTATGTTTCACAGTGTACAAACAGAGAAGTAGATAAAAACATAAATACTCTTGCTGGAAGGTTGTAGTGCTACTTTATTTCTGAGAATTGAGAAAAACAACACACAAGAACTCAAAAACTGAGAGAGGCATAACTCACCCCACCTTGCTTCCAGACCTACTCTGATCCCACACTTTTCTACAAAGCCTCTAGCCTGCAAGCTGGACCTGGAAGCCCCCTGTTCTTAATGGGATGGCTTGCAATTCCAACACAGTCCTCAATACGCCACACAAATCAACATGATTTTCTTTGCAAAGTAACTTGAAAACTCTTCACAAGAAAAACTTGACTCTGTAGCTGACTAGAGGCAGCACAGATTCATCAACTTTTCAACCATTTGGAACAGATCTGTACTATGAAACTTCATTAATATTATGGTGGAGGAAAGGGAACATTTACTTGCCTCCTGAACACACAGCACATGGAGTAAAATCCTGGCTCTTCTGAAGTCAATGACAAAATTCTCATTGACTTCAAATGAAGCCAGGATTTCACCCGACTTTTAACATTGTATGCTATCAGGAATCAGATTCCATTACTCGGGCACTCCAGCCATCTCCCCTCACATGTAATCTACCACAGGTCATCTGTAAACTATGATGAACTGTGTGGTCAAAGGTTGTGGAGAGGGCATTTTGGAACTACGGTTTTAGTAGTGGAGGAAGACAAAAGAGTTTTGATGACTACTCACTGCTAAATAAAACTGAATATTATATAAATGTCAAGAAGATGCTTTTTGTATCCAGTGTTTGTGATTGTTAGTCCAATTTGACATCTTAATTTCTATGCCAAAAAATCAGTACAAATGCTTTACAGACAAATAAAAAAAATAACACAAATCCACTTACTCAATCTGTAAATAACTCAACATACAAGACATAGTCAGTCCATTGTTCATATCACATAATGTTACTTATGATTCTTCAGAAATATAAATAAGTGGCTTTGGTAAATTTCAGTATGCAATGTGTCTAAAGCAATGCTGCTGTGATTGGTATTTCTTCTAATACCATGTAGCTGTTCTGCTACTGGAATTCAGTTTTATGCCATTCAATCTTCTGCTAACAAGGAGAAGTAGTAACACACTAAGCAAATTCCTAGAGACTTACAAATCAAAATGCTCTGAGTTGTTGCAGCCATTGTCACGCTAGCTGCTGCATGTTTATTAGTGTCCCCTTTTCTCTACCTGCAAGATAGTAAAGAGAAGTTATTGCTGGACAATGTGGCCTAACAATGTTTGCCAATTCTAATGCTTCTCATAGCAACATAATGCGTTGCATGTCTATGATACACTCCAAACTAGGATTTTAAGCATTTTTAAACTGTGAATTAATTTAGCCTCACAACTTCCTTATTATCCCGATTTTACAAGTGGGGAAACTGAGGCAAAAAAATAAGTGATTTACTCAAAGTCACACAGGGCTCCTAAGCAGAGCTACAAGTAGAATGGAGTTCTTCTCACTCTCTGCCCTGTATATGAGCAACAAGACATAAAACAGGGTTTTTCTGTCTGAGTTTCTCAAAAACATTTGCAGTTGCCTTGAGTTAAGTTCCACCCTTTCGCCCCATTGCACCAATGATTCAATAATCAATGTGGTTGTTTTGGAGCAAAGGCTGCTTCAGGAATGGTTAGTACCCCATTAGTACAGGCAGCGTGGATCTTCATTGCACTTCAGAAATGCCACACTAGTTAATATTTTTGTATTATTGCAATTAAAAAACATTTTTACTCTAGCAAGAACTTGTCTCGTCTTATTTACCAGAAACAGCCTTCTCATAGCCTGACCTTTGAGGACAAGATTCTGTTCTCAGTTGCACCAGTGTAGAGTTAAAACAAGTCAACCAATTTCTATGGAAGTATGCTGGCTTTACATCAGTGTAATTGAGAGAGGCTATGATCCAGTGGGCCTGATTCTTCTGTCATTTAAACTGGTTTTAAATCCACTTTATTGTATTGCCTTCAGTGGAGTTACTCCTCATTTACACCAATGTGAGAGCAAAAATCAGCCTGGTTTGTCTACAAGGACAGCAAAGTCATAGGCCTATAAAACACAAAGGATCAATAGCTTTCTTACACACAGGTAAATTGGGAATGACACTATTCAATATTGGAAAACTACCGCACATGAGAGGAGACAGGGCCTTAGAATCATGTAATGACTTGTTTTTACACCAGAGAATGGGTCAAATTAATCCCTGGTGTAACTCCATTAGCTTCAGTGGGGTTGCACCAGGAATATATTGGTCTCACTATGTTCTTTTTAATATATGTTAGTTCTGATAGAAGCCAAATTCATTTGTTGATACTAACTGGAAATTTCAGTTGTTTTACAGCTTTGTTGTCATATCACTTCCATTACATCAACTCTGTTAGCCTCAGACATTGCTAATAGCAAGTCTTCCTGATCCTCCTGGCCATCTTCAGGAAATGGATAATGAATTGTTATTTTTGGATTATGCCATTTTAACAAAACAAATTGGCATTCCAACTTGTCATTTAGCTACCTTGCAAGTCTGACAGAGTTTTCATGATTAGTGGATTTTGCTATTTATAGAAAATTGGCATTTAGATATTAGCTACATATTTCTACATAGTAATACAGTAATCATCACTTGAAGTATTCACTCCAGATCTGAAGCACATAAGGGCCTGAATTCCTGGCTATGGCTGAGGAGCCCACAGTGCAGTTCACGTTAGGGGTGGGGGCAAAAGGGACTTTTGTGCCACAGAGTTTGTCCCCCAGCTGCAGTAAGTTAAGATGACAGTGAATAGCCTAAAAAGTCCAATATGGGATCCAGGAATCATCATGACATAGGAACGCTATGGCTACACTCCCTTTGACAGCAGCAGGGAGAGAGGAGTCTAAACACCACCCTACATCAGCTTTGTGCCACTAGAGGATCCCATTAATGATCCTACTATGGTCAGTTACACTGGCTCTAAGGCCATAATCTGCAGGGACCAGGAGATGCATTAAACTAGCTGCAGTGAGATTAGCAGAGTTAAGCAGTAAACTCATTCCTATTCAAAATTCCAGTTAGCCGTAACAGACCTACTTCAGTTAAAATCAAGGCTGTTTAGCCATTGATTTCAATGGGTGCAGTATAGAGCTGTGTCTCTTTAGTAGGATGTACCTGAGCAATAAAAGGCAAATCCAGATCCACTGTCTGAGCCAAAGACAGGTTGCTGGATGTGGTGGGGCTATGGATGGGTGTGCTGCGTTGTGCAGAGCTCAGATCAATGGCACACGTAGAGCTGCATTCAGAAGGCACAATGGGTGTGACATTGGCATGGCTGAGGGACTTTGGACTGGGGTAGACTCCACAGAGCCATTCTGTGACCAGGAATATTCTTCTCTCCATTCCTGCATCTGCCTAATATCACTCCTGGGAATTAAAATATAAATAACAGTAAGAAATAGTCATAAAATGTAGATTGTATAGACTAAATTCTGTCCTGGCATAAGTGAGCACAAATTCCATTGAAGTCAGTGGAAACTGTGCCAATTATGGCTCTTGATTTTTTTGTTACATATTTCATTGGATTTTTTTCCCCCACACAAACCAAATACAGGATACTTGACACTGCCCCTATGTTACCTTAAGAGGAAACAAGTAAGAAACAATATGAACCATATACTCTAAACAGATATTTGTGACCTGACTTCATAATTAACAGCTGCAATTTTTATAGAACCCTATTTTCAATCATGTCATGGGGCAAGTTCACCCCATCCCCTTTTTGGGCAGGGTAGGGGTGTGGGAGCCCCCCCAGTTAAATTCACTGATCTACCCACAACAGGGCTGGATTAACCTTTTGTGGGCCTGGTGCCAAACCTATTTGTGGGCCCCCATGGGGGCAATGGAGCATGGCCCAGAGGGGTCGGGGGGCAAAGCGAGGGGCTGGCCAGGGGCATGGCATGGCAGGGGCAGCCCTGCTCCACCCAGCCGAGTGCGAAGGCACTATTTAACAAACCAGCACACTGTTTCCTCCCAATACACACACACACCCAACTAGCTGAGACTGGCCAGGCTTCTGCATCAGGCCCAGGCGATTCAGTTAGGGAGATAGGTGGAGCTCCACAGGTGGTGGGAAGGAGAGACTGCCTGGAGCCAGAGGTGCACTGGGGTCCAGCCAGGAGGCAGAGAGAAGCCAGCGGGTGGGGCCTGGGGGTGGAGAAGAGCCCTTGGCCGGTGGTGGAGAAGAGCAAGTGGTGAGCACGGAGGAGTCAGTGGGGTCTCAGGGCACAATGCAAGCAGAGTAGGCTGGGGCCCCTTCTGAACAGGAAGGCCACCCTTCCTGGTAGGGCTATGATGCCTGGTGGCCAAATTCAATGTACTCTCCCTCAGGGCTATGTAGCTAATGGCCAGAATCAATATGGCCACCCCCTCCTTCAGGGCTGTGTGGCCTGATGGCCAGGGCCAATAGGCTGCCCCCTCCTTTAGGGCTATGTGGCTTAGTAGCCAGATGGGGGTGAGCCACCACCTAGAGGTGGGTTAGGACCAGGGCAGGGAGACCCTGGCCCTCCCTACTCCACTGGGTCCCAGCCAAGGGCCCTGTCAGTTGTGAGTGTGTTCACCACTGAGTCAGTGGGGATCCTACTGTAACATGCTGACATCCTTCAGCACAATGGCTGGTCCCCCCAGGTACACTTTCTACTGTATCTTTTGAAGAAATGGTCTGGGCAATTCTGGGTTCCTCGGCATGAGTAGCTCCCAGTGATTCTGACCCCCCTTGGGCATCCGCAGGTACCTGGCTACCCACCTGAGTCTTAGTATCTCTGGCTTCCACATTCTGGGACTTCAGCAACTCCTAGACTGGAGGGTGCAGCGAGCATCTTCCCTCCTCAACAATCAGCCCAGCCTGAGCTGAGCTACTCTCTTTCATAACTTGTGCTCCAGTTGGAGCAAGCCCAGCAAGGGTAGAGGGTGTGGCTTCCTCTGCCCAGAGTGAGGTTAACTCCTTCTTTTCTAGTGCAGGGCAAGTATACCCATCACAAATGGGCTTATAACCAGACATACAAAATAAACCATTGTGGGCTGAAAACTGGCATGCAAAATTTTGGTTCTTGAAGTTGAGGGACTGAAAGTTTTTGTTTGAAGAAGACAAAGAGAACAAATTCAGTTTTGGTAGTTTCATGTCTTTTTGCTCTCTACTTATAAAACTTATAGCTGGCATGTAAAAAAGCAACAACTAATTATTTAGTCTTTAATATATACCAGCAGCTGTTGATACCTTGGGCAAGGTGGGGGGAACTTTTAAAGAGGAAAAAATACATGAATACAGATGCACATTAAGAAAGAGGATCTTAAACAATACTAAAACTAAATGTAGCTTTAAATGATGCTTTAAAAACAGCTGTTGATGTTAGAGATTTAATTAAAATGTAATTAGTTGTACATTCTACTTTGAAATGAACAGGCATATTACGGCCTTCAACTACAATGAATTCCCTTTAACATTCATACCTTGCCTCTGCCAGTAAAACGACAAGTCTTTACAATAAGTGTCATAAAGATAAGATAATTCTATGTAAAATTTTACAATCTAAGTGAACATAAAGCAATTCTTTACACATTGGTTCAAAACCTTATTCATTATATTTAGGGCATTTTAAGCGATTTTGTAAGTGTTTTTGTATGTACACAAGAGAATAATGAATAGAGATAAATGCCTGATTCTATTACAAATAAATGATGGATTCTGATGTATGCAGTAAACTACTGTTTTTAATATCGGGATCCTAAGATAGGTCACCAAACTACATTTCAATCTCTCTCCTTTAATTTTCATTTACATGGTCCTAACACTTGACATACAAGTTCTTATCCTACATGTATTTGTGTGTGTGCACAAATATATGACCCTACCCTCTAGATAGCCTTCTCCAGGGTGGATGGCCTATGGATGCCACATTGACATGATTTACTTCAAAAGATTATTCCTATTCTCTCATGGAATTATTGCCCCAATAATAGCCATAGAAATCCTATTAGACATCCATGCAGAAGCAGGCATCCCATGGCTGCCAAGGTCCACACAGGGAGGAATGCCCAACCCAACAGGCATATAAGGGTCATGGGAAAAACACCAGGGGATGTTCACTGAACATATCCTAATGGTGGGCAGGCCATTCTTTGTATGACTGAATGGTGGCTAGCTGGGGAAGAAGTTAAACTTGAAGCAGGCTATTCTTGGCACACCACTTTATTGCTCAGCCAAGGAGAAGATGAAATGGGACATTAGGTCTGAAGATCAAAACTGGGGAAAAGGTAGTCCAATAATATAATGGAGATATACACTAAGGTAGGAACAGAAGACCCCACTTCCGGGTACTTCTGATCTTTATACTTGTAATGGTCCTGGCCTCTAGCAGCTGTTTCCTCATCTGGAGTCAAGTTGTAACCATGCAGCAACCCTTGGGTAGCTGACATAAATGGGCAAGACAAGCATAGACAGTAGAGCAGCATGGAAAGTGAAATGCTCCTGTCATGTGCTGCTCTGTACCTCACTTCTGAAGAGGTTTGTTCGCTTTTGGATTCCATCATAAACCACCTTTTCTCTTTAACAGTTTGACCTGCTGCAGAGCCATCCAAGAATAGTGTGACTCAGAAGGTTGAAGAAATATTCTGCTGGATTGGGCCCTTAATTCAATTTAGCCATTTTTAGAATGGAAAATTGTATTTTTATGGCTTAAAAATGTTCAAATTCCTCAACTAGAAAGTGATTTAATAATTTTGTCTGGTAGTTTTAAGCGTGTAAGGAATGCAGGGTCAGGCCCAATATGATACTGTTTGTTGTACCCCAACATACAGGAGGGCTGAAATTCTATGTGGAGATGAGAATTTGAAAAACTGTTGGTTGTAAGCAGCTTGTAACGATATGTATGTTTGCACTAGAGCAGTAAGATTACTGAATATTGATTATAGACAGCTGATTAATTCGAAAACAGCAGTAACAATATTTTGCACTTACTTCATGACTTGCATCTCAGGAGATGACACCACTTTAGAAACATTAAGCCTCTACGCTTCACTATACCCCTATGAAATAGGTGTCATTAGTCCCATTTTGCAGATGGCAATACTGAAGTGTAAATGAGGTTAAATGCATTACCCAAGATCTCACAGTGAATCAATGGCAGAGGCAATTGTAATTACAAGTCCTGAAACTCACTTCCTTGTTCTAACTCCTAAAGCAGTAACGATTTATTTGCCCTTTTCAGGGAAATAGTGGAAATAATAATGTCTAAATGTAATGGAAACTTTCTAGAAATATCTTTTTGTGAGAGCATCATGAAAGTCATACTTTAGCTGAAATTTTCTTTTGACAAATGTAGCTTCTATGGCTCGGATCACCTGTCAAAATATAAAGAACCCAAAAAATCAAATAAAAACTCCATGTAGGCACAAATGAAATCTAGCATTTCCACCATTAATGCAAGTTCAAAATTAGCACCTGTAGTGATGGGTAAAAGTGAATGAAACAAAAATACAAAGGGTAAGCTAAAGGACAAGATGTTCTATTCATCCATTCATGGCAGGCAGATTTACATAAGCAATTCCCATTCATGCTAACGTAAGTAGGCCACATTATTCCCCCAGATATTGGTGGGAGAAAGACCCTAGGATAGCTAAGAGGCAAAAGCATTTTACAGGTCTGTCGCATCTTATGCGCATTTAACATGTGCGATTTCAGCTTTACGTGGTTGGCAAAAACAAAAAAAAGAGAGAAAAATAACAATTTAAATATTGTTTCTGTAGTGCAGGTCATTCTACCCGCCATTCAATGCAATTTTGACTATACGCAGTTTTCGCTTTATGCGCTAACCGCAGAACAGAACGCCCGCGTAAGATGAGACAGATCTGTACTATATTTCAACTTTATCAGAGGTTGAAAGGCAGTAATAGTAAATATAAAAATCTCTAAATTTTTCCTCAATTTAAAGCTAACCAAGCCACTTTTCCTGGTTTATTATTATAGACTATAAAGATCTTCAGACAGCAAATCAATCATACCTGCAGCAGTAAAGTTACAGGATACATTTAGTAAAACTTATATTTAATTGATTTGTTTCTTCACCAATAATTACACCATTTTTCTTATTAGCAGAGACATGTAAGAGGAACTCACTTACAAAAACATTTTGGGAACAAATATTATCTGTACATACTGGATCAGGATTTATATGCAAACACCTTTTGTTTGCCATAGTGCAATTTACTGAAAGGATCAAATCCTGCTCCAATGGGAATTTTGCCATTGACTTCAGTAGGACCAAAATTCAGCTGTAAGGTCTAAATGGGCATGAGTAGCTTCTAAGGCTCTGATCCTGTATTGCCATCCAGATTGCCTATGAATTCAGTGGGTTCCCGTAAGAGGCTCCAACCAATATGACTGCACAACAAAGGATGGGGGCCACATTTGTTCACACAAAACTGCACACACAAACCCCAGATTTGCATGTGCAAATCTTGGCTAAAATGTTTAAAATACAGTT
Organism: Gopherus flavomarginatus; assembly: GCF_025201925.1. NCBI lineage: Eukaryota > Metazoa > Chordata > Testudines > Testudinidae > Gopherus > Gopherus flavomarginatus. Next base: position 75,427,610 of record NC_066625.1, on the reverse strand, counting down.
AAAGTAAGTAAAGAATGTTCTATATACTACATTGATTAAAATCTGAACTTTTCTTTTGTATAGTACATAAGAATATAGCTTGTTCCACAAAAATTAAGCAACTGTAACCTTTGTACTTTTAAATCAAATTTAGAAATTAGGTTCCATTAATTATTCTATATATACAGCTATGAAAACCTCATTGAAGTCATTGATATTAAGCAATAAAACTACAATAAACTCTTTTATAGCATTCCAATGGGATTTTATTAATATATATTTCCAAAAATCACTCTACTTCCATATTTTGCTGTACTCAGTTGAAATTTTTAAGCCGTCATCAGTCTATAATGATACACATGTATCCATTCCATTATCTATATGTGTATAGATAAATGAACGCTCATGCATGTATTATTGAAGACTTCAGAGGTCATAAACTGATGTATGTGCACTGGAGAGAGGCATTTGGACTCATCGCTGCCAGGTAGGGAATGCCTCCTCACTTCAAAGTGCTTTGAGGGCATCCAGCACCTTAAAGAAAGTGCCTCACAGCTTGCAGGTTTGGGCCTTTTGTCAGTTGCCAGTTAGACTACAATAAACTTGCGAATCAGCAGTTCAAAACATTTGATCTTCTGAAGCATCAGCTGTACTTTAACTGCTTTGGAGTTAAACTACTCTTTGTTGCCTAATTAGAGCCTCTCTGTTAGAAGGACAATGAGCACAGGAAACACTGATATGTAGAAGTAGTGTGAATAATCACTTTGTCTATTTCAAAGTGACCACTGAAATACAAAACATGAGTGCAGGCAACTTGAGGAGGGGAGTGGTGGGCTTTAGTCTACACCTCTGTAATACCAGGGCATGGACCTCTTCCCAATTAATTAAATGGCAATGCTCCCATTGATTTCAATGAGAGCAGGAGCAGCCTTAGCTGGGATTTCACATTCAAGATGTAGTTTATTGAAGACATAACCCAGGGAAAGTAAAATAAAAAGCAACCCAATATACAATACATACAGTTTTTTTGCTGTTAGCTTTAGACTTTGCTGGTAAGTTTCATTTCAATTTATTGAAAAATATATTTAGAGAGCAAATTTAGATTAAACTGAACATTATAATTTATCTGGCAACAAGATAATATAATAGAAAGACCTTTCTCCTGGTAAGCCTGCACTAGCATTGAAGTCTGACTCATATATATAAATTCTAGGGAGCACAAGATGCGGACAGAGGAAAGAGTGGGACTTCATATAT